>NC_141689.1:1574770022-1576111272 GCF_964263255.1 Lissotriton vulgaris
AGAGCTGTTCTTTTAACTCCTTTTGTTTATATATATATATATATATATATATATATATATATATATATATATATATATATATATATATATATATATATATCTATATATATATCCACAAACACCCGGAGTCTCGTAAAGAACAGTTGATGATCTAATCAATTTTAAACAATTTCACCACCTATTGCAAACGCCCATTGAGCGAGAATGCCCTTAGCCCAGACGCAGTAAAGCGTACCTCCACCTAGAACTTTCACATTACTGCACCCGACGAACCTCATCAACCATAAACACCTATTGCAAACGCCCACTGAGCGAGAATGCCCTTAGCCCAGACGCAGTAAAGCGTACCTCCACCTAGAACTTTCACATTACTGCACCCGACGAGCCTCATCAACCATAAACAATTACAACTGACACCCATGATATTTCATGGCTGAATTTATCAGCTCCCTTTCTCATGCATCTATGATGGGGAGATATATCACAATCCGTAATTGGGCTATTCTGGAACTGGCCAAAAAACTAATCTAACAAAAAAACTCCCTTCTTCAGTCAACTCCCAAGCACGGTGCTTGACTTGCCGTGTTGTTCTAAGGTAGACTTTAGGAAGAGGGCATATTGAATGAATTTGTATAAATAAGCATCTCTGTCATGTTTCATTTTTGTGGCTGTTAACCAATGCATACAGAACTGTGACGCATAATTAGAAAAAAAGAACCAATTAATTATTACATGCATTTTGCCTGAAAAGCCCAACTAGATGTTACTTTCTCACCTGTTCTTCCTCCTTTCCGGTGTTTGATTTAATAGTGACCAAAATAATCAAACTAGTCACGATTTTTAAAGCTTTCCCACTCCGTCACCTTGCTGAATTTGGAGCTTTGTGAAGCCTTGGCATCCATCTCCACTCTTTTGACCTTTGTGTCCTTTTCGATCGTCTGATATCATACCTTCCCCCTACAGTTCTTGCCTTCATGTCTCTCTAGTGCTCTGTCCCCACTACTGCAACACTGCCACTCTTTCAGTCTCTGCATCCCTTCCTTCCTTGGACAAAACCTGACCCCCATCTCAGTATGCCACCTGATCTTCGGTGCACCCTTCCACCCTGTGGAGTACACACCTTCCTCCCGCCTGGAGGTGTTATGGTGCAGCCTCACCGTGCTTTACCAT
Organism: Lissotriton vulgaris; assembly: GCF_964263255.1. NCBI lineage: Eukaryota > Metazoa > Chordata > Amphibia > Caudata > Salamandridae > Lissotriton > Lissotriton vulgaris. The sequence continues at coordinate 1,574,771,193 of NC_141689.1, forward strand.
CCCCTCTTTGAAACTGCCTGGACTTGAATTTTTTTCCAATCCAAGCTTTAGACAATCTTGCTTCCAGTAGTACAAATATAGAAGAAGTAGACCGAACATAACATTTAAATGGGGGAGGAGGATAGTTTAAAGGAGTGTTTTAAAATGCTTCAAAATTCAGTTTTCAAATACTCACGCAAGGCCTTTGCGTGCATGAATTTTTAAAGCATTAGTAATGAGATGAAGTCCCTAACATGGAGACCAACGGTTCATTCCAGTTGGAGACGATCTAGCCCTACAGCCATGCTGAACAATGTTCCTAATCCATGATTTGCAGCGTAGCCTCCTGGAGGTCATGTTGCACCTTTACTGAATGTTTTGATTCAGACTAGGGGTGAGAAATCCAAGTTGATCATGCCCTGAAAAGTAGTTTTTTGACTGAACTAGCCTGATCCCATCTCAAATGAGTCTTCTCACTAACTGCTGCACCTTATGGGCCTGAGCTTTCACTGTCAGACCAGTGTTCTTGTATTGCTGTAGATCCGTAATGAAGGAAATGTTTCTTGTAATCCTAGTTCTCCATCGTGAGAATCATCATTGTACTCTTGATTGAAATCAAACAGTCCATCAATCTCACTAGCTTTTAAAATGAAATAAATATTTGGTTTTGCTCAGGATGGGGCAATTTCTCAAAAATGAATTGATATCAACTGGCTGAAAAGGCCGGCAAAACACACATGAGCACATAGTGAGTGCACCTAGCACTACTCCTCCCCTCCCATGCCTCGGCCTGCCCCTTCCTGTAAACGCTGTCGGAGCCAGCGGCTTGAAAATAAAACAAAACAACATTGAAATGTTTTTTTTTTTGCTGCTGGCTCTGAGGCAGTGGGGCGACGCTCCTCCGCCATTGCGGAGGAGCAGTGATGGATAAGCAGTTTGACTCGATGCTGGGAGCGTCTTAATTATATATGACTAAAAACAGTTGCCAGTCAGTTCAGGTAAGCTGTAGACTGACCGACTGATGTATTTTTTAATTTTTTTATTAATTAACAGGAAGCCACAATTCATCTGCCCCAAAATCATCACTTTTATTGTTGAAAGGGAATGTCTAACATTGATTCTGCTTTGTTGGGGAAACAACACGTTAAAGTTTTGTATATGTACCGAAATATCTAAATGCTGAGCTTGGGGAAGCAGGGGTTCAATCCTTGGGAATCAACGAGTATTTGTACTAACCGGCAATCCATAAATTAAACAAGAATTTATAATTTTATTTTGTGTTTTAGATTTGTCCTACCTGAAAGTTACAATCGACAGAATACACCGTCAACACAAGGTTCCCCACAATCTAGCGCGACTGGAGGATTAGGAATCCCCCAGCCACCTCCTGGTTTGAGTTTCCAAGCTGCAAAACGAGTTATTGGCGAAAGTCCATGGACTGCTGAAGAGCTGGAACAGGTAATGCCCCCCCCCCCCTGAACTCTACATGACTCTATATCACATTAAAAGTTAATATAATAATATAAAGTGCATGCTTTAAAAATGCTTTTCCTTTGTTTGTTGACTTGTCCGTTTCTTAAAGGAATATAAAGCCTTGTGTAAGTAAGCCTTGTGCATTTCCTGACTAACACTTTCTGAACGGAAATGTTAGTTCTGTAACCCCATTACGGTCTAATAGTTTGGATAATTTGTGAAGGGTTTGTAAGAGTTTCCAAAACGTATTATGCTTATCAATACAAAGGAAAGCTAATGAATAGGGATTTTTAGTTCATTTGAAACTACAACAGACTTGTGACTGATGTCCTGTTTTTAAAATTCATCTACTGTAAGCACCATCTAACTTTGAATTAGTGGGATTTTTTCCTGGTACATAAGCTCCTGAAACAAAGAACATAAATCTACTCTGAATAAATGTAGTATGCCAGAATTTTAAAACCCCCGCTCGGGTTGCCGGATCACTGACAGAATTTCGACCTCCTAAATATCGACCTACAGGAATATCGAGTCAACAATATCGATGGCAAGAATATCGACATCCTATCTACAACATGGTAAGTACAAAAATATCGAAAAAATAATATAGATGTAAAAAATATCGATGTTATAAATATCGTTTTTTTTCCTTTTAATATATAAATGTAAAATAAAGTATATAACGCTAATAAATAAAATCTACATAGTTAAAAGTATCTAATAATGTTTAAAATCAATAAATAATACATATATATTAATAATACATTAATTAAATATATACAGTAAATATATAATATATATGTACTGAACAATAAGTATTAATCATTATTTTACTAATTTATAAATTAATAAAATATATTCTAAATTACTAATAGATTTACAAACATAAAACTAACAAATAAAATGTAACTAATATAAAAAATAAAATAAACATTTAATTTCGTACAATTAATTATATAAAACGTTGGATAGCGTAAGGGTAAAAATTACTATTCCCACTCCAGATAGTGCAACAGTAGGGAAAGCGTTGGATAGCGTAGGGGTAAAAATTACTATTGCCACTCCAGAGAGTGCACCAGTAGGGAAAGCGTTGGATAGCGTATGAGTAAAAATTACTATTCCCACTCCAGAGAGTGCAACAGTAGGGAAAGCGTTGGATAGCGTAGGGGTAAAAATTACTATTCCCACTCCAGAGAGTGCAACAGTAGGGAAAGCGTTGGATAGTGTAGTAGTATAAATTACTATTCCCACTCCAGAGAGTGCAACAGTAGGGAAAGCGTTGGATAGCGTAGGGGTAAAAATTACTATTCCCACTCCAGAGAGTGCAACAGTAGGGAAAGCATTGGATAGCGTAGGGGTAAATATTACTATTCCCACTCCAGAGAGTGCAACAGTAGGGAAAGCATTGGATAGCGTAGGGGTAAAAATTACTATTCCCACTCCAGAGAGTGCAACAGTAGGGAAAGCGTTGGATGCCGTAGGGGTAAAAATTACTATTCCCACTCCAGAGAGTGCAATAGTAGGGAAAGCATTGGATAGCGTAGGGGTAAAAATTACTATTCCCACTCCAGAGAGTGCAACAGTAGGGAAAGCGTTGGATAGCGTAGGGGTAAACATTACTATTCCCACTCCAGAGAGTTGAACAGTAGGGAAAGCGTTGGATAGCGTAGGGGTAAAAATTACTATTCCCACTCCAGAGAGTGCAACAGTAGGGAAAGCGTTGGATAGCGTAGTAGTATAAATTACTATTCCCACTCCAGAGAGTGCAACAGTAGGGAAAGCGTGGGATAGCGTAGGAGTAAAAATAACTATTCCCACTCCAGAGAGTGCAACAGTAGGGAAAGCGTTGGATAGCGTGGGGTAAAAATTACTATTCCCACTCCAGAGAGTGCAACAGTAGGGAAAGCGTTGGATGCCGTAGGGGTAAAAATTACTATTCCCACTCCAGAGAGTGCAATAGTAGGGAAAGCATTGGATAGCGTAGGGGTAAAAATTACTATTCCAACTTCAGAGAGTGCAACAGTAGGGAAAGTGTTGGATAGTATAAGGGTTAAAATAACATACTTATAAATGAAAGATTTTTGTAATTATAAAAATATAAACTATTAAATAAATATAAACCATATACAATACCTATACATAATTATAAAATACATGCTTAGCGAAATATATTTAACCTAAAATAAATTTTAAATAATACCATTTAATAATATTTTATGACCAATTAATAATTAATTAACAATTATATTATTAACAATACAATTATTTTTAATACATAATTAATTAAATTTACATTACTTCCCACCATATTTCCCTATAAAACCACTACCCACAACATAACACATTTATCCATTTATGAATTAATGAAAATTAATTAGCAAATACTTAAAATTAATTAACTATTAATTAAAATTATTTACCAATTAATTAAATTTATGTTATAATTTCTACTAATTATTATTTAATTAACCATAATTAAATTACTTCCCACCCTATTCCCCTATAAACCCACTTCCCGCTACAGAACATATATATCAATTAATCAATTAATTGAATTTTTTTTCCAATTAATTAAAAATAATTAGCAATTAATTATAATTAATTAATAAATCCTACTAATTATTAATCAACTTACCATAATTACATTACTTCCCACCCTATTCCCCTATAAACCCACAACCCGCTACAGAACATATATATCAATTAATAAATTAATTAAAATTATTTTCCAATTATTAACAAATAATTACCAATTAATTATAATTTATTAATAAATCCTACTAATTAATAATCAATTTACCATAATTAAATTACTTCCCACCCTATTCCCCTATAAACCCACAACCCGCTCCGGTACTAAAACATACAATTTTCTTATAAATTATTTTATTATTATATAAAATTAATACACATATAATAGTAATTATTTTAAATACTTAAGTTAAACATATAACACATACATAATAAAAAACTATAAAATAATACAAATATCGATATTAGTGTCATCGAAATTAGTAACATCGATATATATGCTATCGATATTACTAACTTCGATATTACTAACATCGATATAAAGAATTTCGATATTACTTACCTTAGGGTCGATATTCTGTCCTACGATATTCTTGACTTCGATATTATGCTCCTTCGATATTTCATACTCGATATTATGGTAGGTCGATATTTCCTACTCGATATTTTGACTGTGTACCGGGGTTGCCACCTAGCCTCTTTTATACCATCTTGACTGGTATTTTAATGCCTCTTTCAGTAAAAATATTAGAAAAAGTGTTCTACAGATGACCTAATGAACATTGGCGCTGACTGATCTAGTAAACCAACTGAAAGGCCATGTTATAATACAGACTATTTCATACAAAGTTATAGTTATGGATCATATCTGGGTCTTTGCAGAATCTTAAAATGCGAACAGATGGCTGGTATTTTTCTCTTGGAAAAGTTGCAATCCTATACCCCACACTCCTTGTCCGAATATAAGCTTAACCCTTCCACCTTGTTCCTAATCAGCTGAAAGTCCAGTTAAGTAATATACATGAAACCTTCTCAATTTGACCTAATTTTCGGGACAGCTTTAGCATACGCTTATAAAGATTTCTCAAAAGCCCCTATGTGGTACATCATGTCAGTCCACTCTCGAAAATGACCTGCAGTGCCTGTTTTACAGGAACTTAAAGTGCTCCTCAGTAATCCATTTGAGGTGGCAGTCTTCACTTACTTTACTGATGTGGTGTAGTTTGAGCCACCACACCTCCAGGACCGAAGCCATCGAAGATTGCTCTAATGTGTGACCCAGCATTTCATATATTGTTCAAAACACCCTACTAAAAACCATCGAATCTGGGTCAATCATAGAATATCTATAGATACGTGCCTCTAGTGCCACACCCTCAAGGCAGGCTTCTGATGGCTTCTCATCTATTCTATGGAGTTAAACTAGAAAACAACTGGTATGGCGTCTACAATCCCTGTGGTCATGCATATACAATAGTCTACTAGACCATCCTCGGGTATTTGGAGACCCAGATGTGTCACCCACACTCTCTTTAGAACTTCTAGTGCGACATTGTTTACTATACAAATGGCACATAAGAAAGGTAAAGCAGGTTGCTCAATGTGTGACCCGAGGGTGCTGGACAGGGGGTGCTGATAAGTCACCAGCTGCAGAGGGACTTGTAGGATGAGGAAGTGTGAAGGGTATCTTGGAAGGAGGCCAAAGGCAAGTGTTGATCAGTGAGAGAGGGAGATGGGCAGCAGGGCAGACAGAAGGAGGAAGGTTACAAGCAGCACAGAAAAGCAGGAGCGCTGCAAGTGACCTGGGCTTATATGTTAGGTAGGTAAGTGTACTCGTCTTCAGATGGTATGTAGGGACTGTATAAGCAGATAGAGAAGATGGTGCTGTGGGTTAGCTTTGTTTGTTTGTTGGTGTTGCTGCACTTACGGTAAGCAATAGTTTCCAAATTGGGGCATAGGAATAGGATTCTTATGGGAACAATGGGTGCAGTAGCACTCTTGGGACTGTTGAAAGCACGTTTAATGATGGTAAGAGCTAGTGCTGTTTATCTAATGAATCTGACATGTTTGGCTGAGAGACGTGCATGTTCCTTAATAAACTAGACTGGAAGAGGGTAACGAAGAGCAGTAGAAGCAGCAACTCGAATGGAAATAGTGAGAAGAAGGTGGTTGGGAAACTTTACCAGGTTTGTTAATATAGTGTAGGGTACCCATGTTGGGCAAGGAGAAATGTTATCTGGCTTGAGTCCTGTTTCGAGAATTGAAAACCTTTTGGGGCGATTGCTTTAGGGTTGTAAAACCAACCACATATTGAGGCAGTTCAGCACATCACTGCCAACATAAATGCATTTTCTCTGAACAAACTGGAAGCATTCTGTTTTGGGATATGCTGACTTGTGTCTGACCTCTGGAACTATGCAAATAACTTTTATCTACCTGTGCCTCCCATTGTAAACATGTTTGAGGCATGTGTGGCTTTAGATACACAGGCTTTGCATACTCCTGCCATCTAGTGTTGAGTGCAAGTTTTTCTTCGAAAAAGTTTTTTGAGTCGCAAGGTAGTGACTCCTCCTCTTGGTGATAATGCACATGTGCATCAACTCCATTGTTAGATTGTTTTCTTTCCGCCCTCGGGTTCGGACGTGTGTGCATGTACTCCGGTTCGAAGTTGTTACAGTGCTCTTTTTGGTTCGTGCAGTACTCTTATTACTATTATTGTTTCGATCGCTTTTTCCATTCTGCAAATCGAGGTATAGCTACGTCGCTCATTGAGTCGACGCGCTTCTACCACAGCTCCAACAGGGCCGCGCCCTTCAGGGCCTTTTTCCTCAGTCAACGCCAGGTTCTGCACAGAATGTCCTGCTGGTGATGGAACGGACGCCACTTCCGTTACTGCCCTCACTACCACATGAAATATTCCTGGACCGACTTGCATCAGGTCTGTAATCTGTCTTTGTCTCCAGAATACAACTAAGTGAATTGCGAAGCTTGTCGCTCCAAGAAAATCCCACCAGAGTAGAGAACCGACACTCCGGACATCTTCGGCTATGGAAATGTTGAAGAACAAGAACAACACCATGAACCATCTTTTGTGGAGAAGAGGCGTTCTCCGTTAAGGGCAGTTCCAGCTCCGACCTCGAAATCGAGGACATCACACCGGCTCAACAGTCCGTGAGTATGGTACCCCCATCCCTCAACACTGTGTGTAACCATCCAAGAAACATTGCCTTTGGTCCGCCACTGCCTTCTGGTCATGGTCTGCGCTGAACAACTGGTTTGAATGCCCCGCTCTCCGGCTCTGCGTAAAAAATACTAATAAAGCTGAAGCCTTTGACATCAGGAACTTCAGTGCCTAGCCGATCTTCGGTGCCGAGCCGGCAGTTGCCATTCACCAATTCGACGGTGAGTGCCACCCCAGTTCAGACATGGCAATATGCAAATCAGTCTGACCCTGTGCCTCGTGGGAACAGTCCAGCCCGAACTGCCAACCTAGTTAGTGAGCTAAAGAATGATGATGGATTAAACCCAGTTCAGTTGACTGGGGGTGAGTGCTGGCAATGTTCAACACTCCGTCCATCATCCCCTTTGGTTTTGCTTTGTTCGCCATAAGTTGGCAGGGTATGCCCAGACGTGGGTCCCTTGCTCACTTGGCCACTGGATAAAAGCTAGCCTGGCTGATGACGCCAGATTAGCCAGAAACCGGTACCAGGATGCTTGTTTTCCGGTCCAGGGAAGACATGGCTTGGCAGTTCGGGCTGGACTGTTCCCATGAGGCACAGGGTCAGAATGATTTGCTTATGGCCATGTCTAAACTGGGGTGGCGGAGTGAGCTAAAGAATGATGATGGATTAAACCCAGATCAGTTGACTGGTGAGGGGTGGGGGGTGGGGAAGGGAGTGCTTGCAATGTTCAACACTCCGTCCATCATCCCCTTTGGTTTTACACTAGACCAAAGGACGTGTATTTTCACATACCAATAAATCCACCACATCTCAAATATTTCAGGTTTATTGTGGCCGGCAAACATTACCAATTCAAATTCTTCCCTTTCAGTGTGACTACTGCACCTTGGGTATTCTCTAAATGCCTAGCAGTTGTATCAGCATATCAACACAGACAAAAGGTTCATGTATTTCCGTATCTAGACAATTGGCTTATCAAAGTCAACACTCCTCAGCAGTTTTAACAGCACATTCAGATTTTAATAGTCTCCATCGCTTAGGCTTCACTATCATTATCACCAAGTCCCACCTACAAAATCTGCTCTTCAACCATATCTAGGGGCTATCCTAAACACAAAAGTAGGATTAGCCTTGCACAATAATGCAAGGGTCCAATATTTCCTAGCACTCAGACCTCAGTTCCAGACTAATCAACAACTTACAGTGAGAACAGTCATCTGTCGCAAGGTGGCCTCCTGCATTGCCATAGTCCCTTATGCACAACTGAATATGCGTCTGCTGCAGGAAATCATGGCGCAAAAGTGGTCTCAGTCACAGGGTCAGTTAGAAGATCTAGTGTTGATAGACCACTGCACTCATCTCTCTCTGCAGAGGTGGAATACCAAAAACGTAGGCAGCCTTTCTTTGACCCTGTTCCCCAGACCACTCACAACGGCTACATCACTCAGGTTGGGGTGCACACTTGCAGAACCTCACAATACAGGGCCTCTGGGACACCGTCCACCAGGGTATCCACATCAACTATCTAGCGCTTCAAGCTGTTCACCTAGCATAGAAAGCATTCCTACCTCACCTGATTGGCAAAGTTGTCTTGGTCTGGACAGACAATATGACAGCCATGTATTATCTACAAAAACGGGTGGGGACACATTCTTCAAAATGAATTCACCTATCCCACACCATTTGGAGGGGGGGCTCTACATAACAAAAAATAATCTCTTAGTGGAATACCTTCCGGGAACAGACAACCGCTTTTCAGACCTCCTCAGTAGGATGCAGTAATAAGTCCATGAGTGCGAACTCCACCCCCAAGTACTTCCATTAATGGGGTTCACTCAAATAAATTTGTTATCTGCAGAAAACGCCAAATGCCCAAACTTTGCACCCAGGTCCCCAAACCCACTATGGATGGGCAACACACTAGGATGAGTCGGTCAGGAATATTTGCCTATGCTTTTCCTCCTCTCCCTGTCACTCCATTTCTGGTTTGGAGGCTCAGGCAAACATCTCTCACACTAATACTAATGGCTTCCACATGAGCTCCTCAGCCCTGGTCCACAACATTACTGGACCTCGCTGTAGTACCCCACAAGAAGTTCCCCATGGAGAAATCAGGCACCCAGATCCCAAAACTCAGCATTGCAATCTGGCTCCTGAGATCATAGAATTTAGGGCCAGATGTAGGTAGGCTATTACCGGTCGGTAACGGCCGTAATAGGCCGTTACCGACTGGTAATAGGCTTTTCCTATGTAGGTGGTATATTTACAGATTCGGTAAATAACGAATCGGTATTTACCGAATCGGTAAATGAGATGTAGGAAGCACTGTAAATGAGATGTAGGAAGCACTGTAAAGAGTGCTTTTGTGCTTTAAGGATTCGTTATTTACCACCAACTATTGGTTGGTGGTAAATAAGGAGTTCCTGTGTAAATGCAAATCTGTGCATTTACACCTGTGCCATGTGACAGACATGTATGTATGCCACGTGTGCACACCAGCACTATTCAGGGGTGCAACAGGGTGTCAAAGTGCCACCCTGCCACCCTTGACTATTTCCCTATTTTACCGAATCAGTAAATACCGATTCGGTAATTGACATTCATTCCTACATAGGAATGAATGGCAATTACCGAATCGGTAACTACAGATTTCGGTAATTACCGAATCTTAATGATTCGGTAATTTTTACCGAATTATTACCTACATAGGATTTACCGATTCTAAAATACCGAATCGGTAAAATTCGGTATTTTAGAATCAGTAAATCCTATTTACCTACATCTAGCCCCTAGTTACTTAAATCTACTATTACTGAATGTATGACCATTTTTAAGGAAGCCCATAAGTCTACAGGTCGAGCATGTTACATGGGTAAATGGAGAAGGTTTATTATTGTCACTCAAAACCAATTGATGCTTTCAATGTCAGGGTTCTGAACAGTCTGTTACCTGCTTTATCTACAATTCTCTGGACTCCATAAGGTTACATATCGCTGCCTATCTACAAAAGAGGCAACAAATGTCTTTATTCAAAATACCTTTCATTAAAGCATTCGTGGAAGGGCTTAAAAGAGTAATTCCACCCAGGGCCCCACCTGCACTTTCCTGAAACCTGGACATTGTTCTTTACACGTCTCATGGGACCTCCATATCTGCCCTCTTCAATTTGTATCTTTGAAGGTGGCATTTTTAATTGCTGTTACTTCACTTATACATGTTACTGAGCTCTAAGCATTAACCTTAGTGGAACCTTTCTTACAGCTCCACAGAGATTGGGTGGTCCTTCGTACCAATCCTAAGTTTCTCCCTGAAGTTGTCTCTCACTTGCATTTTCATCAATCCAGTGAGTTACTGGTTTTCTTCCCTCAACCAGACTCCGTTGCGGAAAGAGCTCTGAACACTAGATGTCAAAAGGGTCCTTATGTTCTACATTATTAGAATTAAAACTTTTAGGAAAACGAAGCCACTATTTGTTGCTTTTTCACCACCTCATAAACTAAAGCCTATATCCAAATCCAGTATTGCTGGATGGATAGTTACCTTCATTAAACAGGTTACCTAAAGGCCAGAATAACTTTGCTTGCACCTCCTAGAGCACAATCCACTTGTAAAAAAGGAGCATGCATGGCTTTCCTGGGAAACATTCCAATAGCTGACATATGCAAAGCAGCTACATGGTCTACTCCACACACTTTCACTGAACAGTGTATGAATGTCTTAGTACGCCAAAAAACTAATGTAGGACAGGTAATTCTACTTATTCTTTCAAACAACGGCAATACCCACAAATAAGCCACCGCTTCTGAGGAGGACTGCTTTACAGTCTATGCAAAGTATGTGCATCTACAGCCACCCATGCCTCAAACAGAATGTTACCCTGTAAGCATCTGTTCGTGGCATGATGAGCTATATATTCACATTCGCCCACCTCTTTCCCGGACTCTTGCAGCCGTTACGGTCTAATTATTATGCACATGGACATCTATTTACTTACATTTATTCTACACTCCATTATCACCCGCATGTGGGAAAACAATCTAACAATGGTGCCCATGCGCATTATCACCAAGAGAAAAAGTCGCTCTCCCTCATGACTCCAAAGACGTCTTCGAAGAAAAACAACTTGCACACTTCCGAACCCAACACTAGATGGCAGGAGTATGCAAAGCTTGTGAATCTACAGCACAACCTGCCACAAACCGATGCTTACAGGGTAAGTAACATATTCCTTGCTGTAAATATATAAAAATAACTTTATAGAGTACTTTCTAATATTTAACTCCTTATGTTCCCACCCTCTGCCTGTCATATGTTCATCTGTCAATTAATACCATTCTTTGCAGTGCATATCTTATTTAAAATGCTTGTGCCTTTTTTTTCAAATGTTCTCTGGAAAGCGCTTTAGCATGGATAGAGGTTCTCCCGACATCATATGTTAAAAAAAATAAAAGATCGATGGTGGTGTCAACTGCGCTTTACTTTCTTTATTTTGATCTTGTTTGGCAGTGTAAATTGGGGATAGTGAAGTTTATTGAAGCTGAACAGGTGCCTGAAGTGGAAGCTGTCATCCACTTGGTAATTGCTTCGAGTGACACCAGGCACAGTGTGGCAACTGCAGCTGACCTGGAGTTAAGAAGCAAACAAAGGTAAGCCCTTTAGTTTCTACATCTGTGTTGTTACTTTTCGATTCCTTTCCATGTTTAAATCTATGCTTTCTCAAAGGTAGCATTTTGGCTTTTGTGGCAGAGTGGGGCTATTTAAATTCCTGGTTTTGTCTGGGTTTTTATAAACCTAAAAATGGCACAGTTGTGGCCAGTGTTCTAGATTCTGGTGCAGAGTAAAATTATTCTTGATTAGTTTGGATCCACTTTATTAAAGAGTTGTTTTCACTTCATAAAACTATTTCTAAATGGGCATTTTTTTTATAATTTCAAATGTTTCGATTTTGAAACTCTGACCACACAAAAATTATGATCTCTTCGAGTTAAGTTAAATTTAAGTAACAGTTAAGTTAATTATGTTGGAATAATTCAATGGGACCTAGAACACATTGGTTTGAATAATGCATCTCAATAATAGAAGTGATTAATGATACGAATGTCATCGGTCTTGACCGTGGCTTGTTATCAATATTCTGTCTGCTTCAGTGTATCAGAATTTAGAATGAGCAATGTAACGAGCAATGGCGGTTGGATGGCAAAGCGGGTAAGTTTATTTGCAGAGAATCGTTTTTAGTTAATTTCCAAAATTGCTTAAATATTTAACCTGTTATTTTCTTTGACTAGTCAATTCTGTGTAAAATGTTCAAAGTTTAATTGTAAAAATGTTTAGAGTATCAAAAAATGTCGTTCAATTTAATGGATTTTTTTCACTTTATCCCCAGCCTTATTGACTGGAATAACCCTGCAATTGTTAATAAGATGTATAAAGTATATCTGGGAGATATCCCTCTGAAAACTAAAGAGGTAAGTCTTTTTGCTGTAACTATTCTAGACATGAGGCTATTTTTCGTGTTCAGTATTGTTACAGCTCCAGGAGGCCTTGATGGTTATTTGTTTATGACTGAGAATTGAAAACAAATATGGGATTACATTCTGATGTGTTGTTGTTTCCTCCAAATACCCCTCCTCGACTTGTCACCCTTGAAACTTCTTAAATAGCTAATTTTCCAGTTGTTCATTTGGCCTGAGATGCTAATTCTTACTTATGAATGGGAAAGAAAAGATTTTGGCGGCACTTCACTGAAGATATTGAAAAGTTAAAAATGAATATAATTGGATGACTTGCTTTCTTCTTTCCACGAAAAATACTGAATCCGGTTCACTCTATTTGAGCAGGAAAACAATTATTTAGAGATTATAGCTACCGTTGTGGGGATGTGGATGTGTGCTTAGGACTGAAATGCTCACAAAATGGAGTGGAGTTGCTGAAAGGGAATGGGGACCACACTCCCACATTCTCTTCCCTCCCTTACTATAGAATTCCTTCCCCCTCCATAACTCTACTTTCCTAAAGAATGTTTACAGCTCAGTTTGTTACTTATATACTAGAGCTGTATGCTGTATTTGATTTATTTAACAAGCTTTCAATAGATATACTGCACTTAAGCAATATTAGTGTACTTTGTAGAGAACAAAAAACTAAAAATGATTTAAGAATAGCAGTAATCGCTTTGATACAAAGGAGTAGTTAACTGAGTTGAGACTGCTACAGAGTCAAATTAGAGTAGGGAAGATGGAAAAAAATTGTAGTAGTTAACAAAAAGGTAGGAAGTTAGGTTGAGTTCTTAATTATGGCTGTGGAGTGTTCCATAGTACATCTGCAGCACAGGTGAAATAGGGCGTCAAAGCTCGAGTGGTTTTAAAATTTTGGAGTTTCCAATTGTAGTAAATCTTCTCTTTAGCATGTAGTAATTATTTTAACATTTTAAATGCTTTTGGACCTGTAGAATCTACGAGTATATCTGGTGTTTATTGCTGATAGTGCACTAACCATCCTTTTTAAAGAAAGTAACATTGCATGAAAGACTGCTGTGAAGATCTTGTAACAATACTTCATAAAGTTTTAGGGGCTTCTCACAATTGGATGTTCTGGAATTAGTGCACACCCTGGAAATTCAAAAGCAAAGAATGTGGTGTTCTAGGTGGGGCAACTGAGTAATAACTGTAATTTACATGTATCCTGCTCATGCATCAATGAAATGGATATATAGTTTGCCCATGCAAACATTTACTAAATCTACTAGGGCATTATGAATGTGATATTTTCAGTTTCTGTAATGTCTCAAATTCACTAGACTTGTTTTTGTTGCACTGCATTGGAAACTTGTGCAGGGCTAAAAGGGGGAACTGCAGAGTATAATCAAAGGAAGCTAGATAAGAAGGCAATGAACTGGAGAATAATAGTTTGCTAGTCGAATGTATATAGATAAATGTTTAAAAAAACATGATCTGCCATCATGAAAAGAGCAATCTTTCATCCATAGTCATTTCGTTATATATGGCTGACAGGTATGCTAGTATTTCTGCATTAAAGAAATTGAAAGGCTAAACATTTGCCATGTGGTCAAAGGAGTGCAACCTAATATGGTAAAAACATATCGCAAAATCGCTTTCCCGCTGGGGTTGAGTTGCCAATTACATGCTGCTGTATGCTAGTGGCCAGCCTAGGAGCTACTTTTCGTTGCAACGTTCACAGAAACTAGTTCTATTAGGTATTTTGTGGTGGTAAGACATTTCACATCCGCGTTCTTTTGTTTGGCAGGGTAGTCCAATGAAACCAGAATGGAAACGGGATCCAGTCGGCACCCGGGTTAAATTAAAGATTATCCCTCATCTCCTACGTTCCAGACATGCTGCTGAGACCTTTCCTGCCAATATCCAGGTATTCTCAAAGAAATGTGGGAAGCTTGATAAGGTGTTGCTTTGATACTATAAGTAGGATGTTAAAACATAATTTCTGATGGATACTTCTTCCTGCAGAATTCTGACCTGTTCAATATCCCCAGGTGCAGACTAGATCTGGAAACCTATCGTAGCTACCTCTCACCTTGGTGCTGGAAGCGATACCCAAGTGAAATCACAAGAGCCATATAGCACGGACCCTGGTGCACTGACATCATAAACCCTTTTTTGTATGCCTTTCGAAGAAGACTTGCCTCTTCTTTTTTTTTTTTTCTTCAAGTTTTTATGTGTTTTTCACAAATAAATTCTCTCAAATTCTACTGTACAGTGCATAGGGATGTTGCTGCCAATGAAGTTTGTCTTTACACCTGGGCTCACTTGCAATGAACAGATATCCATTTCAGATTCCGACAAAGTCTGACGGTGGTGTCTGGAGTTGAATATCATGCGATAACTGCTGTGGCATACTCCCCATAGCCATCAAAGAGCACACGACCAAACATTTTATGGCCTTTGCCCACAACAAACATTAGGCTCGTTGCTGCTTACTTTCAAAGCGAAGGTTGCATTCCTCGCCTTCAAAATCCTAGAGAGAAGAAGAGGAAACCCAATAAGAACTCCCCTCCACACAGAGCGAAATCAAGAGGTTGATTGCCTCAACGCACTGTATGCCCCTCCCCAGCTCTGAGTCCTCCTTGAACCTGTTCTACTGGATGTCCTTCTGAGGAGCTTCCCCTCTGGAACCAACTACTGCTGCGCCTGCCACAGGCCTGTTCCGCGCCATGCCCCGTCCTAGGCCGTTTGCTGCCTCTACTGTTCACTGCATTGATGGCAGCATATTAGGAGTTTCTGGTGCCATGAACCAATCTGGATAATTTCTTCAGTGACTTGATGGCGCTGATACCGTTGACACTGCTGGCCAAGGAGGAGGACTCCATTATTCCCTGTCCTGCAGATGCAGGAGGCACGTTTTTGGGCGCTTTATCACTGCGCCTAGTCACCTGCAGTGCGGGACGTGCCCGGACAAAGACCGGTCCAAGAGCAGCCTCGTCTGTGCCAGTGAGAACCTGGAGGGGATGGGCTGGGCCGGTAAAGTCTCTAGGCTTTTTCTTTTAGTGCTGGGTTATACTTCTTTCCCATCACTTTTGGCATCCGATGAAGAGAAAACATCACCCTTAAATTGTGAGGGCTTTGGGTAAGAATTTCCACCTCAGTTGCCATCTTCTTAACCAGTGCAATGGGGATCATTGATAAAGAAATTAATAAGATTGAAGAGACTTGTAATTTATCATTGGACCCCGTCAGAGTTACAAAGTTATTTACATTTGAGTATTTCACCTAGGAGTAATATTAGGACTGTTGCGGACATTGTGAATAATGAATGTGTTCTCAATTATTCTTAATCCATTACTTCCATTTCTCAATCTGATTCATTATCCCATCCTTGTCCTAAGCCCAAAAAGACACCAGGCTCTACTCCTAGAGCACCAGTAAATAGTATAGAGGGTGGGGCTGTATCTGCTAATGAATTGTTTAAACAGCCAAATAAAAAGGTTAAAACTAGGATACCAGAAGTGATTACGACTTCTGGGGAGCGCGTGGAACGCGAGCCTGCCTGTCATCTGAGAGTTGTAACCAAGACGAATTGCCTAATTTTAAATTGTCTTAATCGCCGCTTGCATTTTACAGCCCCACTTACCCGCATTTTACAGCCCCACTTACCCGCACTTTAAAAATACAATTGACACCCGCCGCTTGAGCGGAACACTCACTCCCTTCACCCGACCGCTCCATCTTGGCTGAGTGAGGCAGGACTTTCCATCAGTGGCCGCCATAGGTGGTGAGGCGCTCTAGTGGTTGGGCCAGCTGCCAGCTGACTATATTTAAAGTAGGCATTGCTCGCGCGTCCTCAAGGATACAAGAAGTGATTACGACTTCTGGGGAGCGCGAGGAACGCAAGCCTGCATGTCATCTGAGAGATGTAACCAAGATGAATTGCCTAATTTTAAATTGTCTTAATCGCCGCTTGCGTCTATCGCATTTTACAGCCCCACTTACCCGCACTTTAAAAATACCATTGGCACCCGCCGCTTGAGCGGAACACTCACTCCCTTCACCCGGCCGCTCCATCTTGGCTGAGTGAGGCAGGCCTTTCCATCAGTGGACGCCATAGGTGGGGAGGCGCTCTAGTGGTTGGGACAGGCTACCACCCCACTATATCTAGAACAGGAAACACTGGCGCGCAGTGACTGCGCGCAGCGGGCACGCCGATGGTGCGCCGGAGGCGTGCCAGAGGCAAGCCCGTCTGCGCCCGTCCGCGCCAGTTCGGGCCAAGGGGCAGGAATCCCTGCCCGAGTCCCTCCTGATTTGATGCAATATAGTAGGGAGGCATTACTAATGATTCGGGACAACCCCATGTATAGCTGTTTGCACACTATTTCTCTAGAGGATGATGGGATTTTTTGCCCCCATTGCCCTGACTGCGGCTTCACATTTATTCCTTGTGAACCTCCCCATATTGACATCAAAGAGAGTGCTCCCCTTTCTCTGCTGTACGTGAATTGTCGTTCTCTGCCCAAACACTCAAATGAAATCCATTTTCTGCTTGAGGATAGAGAGCCGGATGTCCTCTTTCTCACGGAGACATGGACAAATTCAGCTTCTGGCTCCGATGTCGTCCTGGCCCTTCCTCCTGATTATACCCCGATCAAACCGGATCGAGACTCTGGGCGGGGAGGCGGCATTGCTATTATTTAAAAAAAAATGTATGGTTGCAGAGTCACAAAGGGGTCCTTGACAGACTGCGAAAATGTCTCCTTTGCCATTTCCTTTTCGCCCACTTGTACCTTCTCCGGTATTTTGTTATATCGGCCCCCGGGGGCCTTTTCCGCCTTTTGCAATGACCTGGTAGGTACGGTCATAAACCTTGCAAGTAGCTCCTCCAACTTCTCGATTATTGGTGACTTTAACCTTCATTTAGATGATTTGAATTTATCCTCTTCTCGAGAACTGGTTGCAGGAATGGAAGCTTTTCAGTTTAAACTTATTGTAACTGGCCCTACCCATAATGCTGGCCACCTGCTCGAGCCTCTGTTTACTAATCTAGAGGATCTTACCCTAAAGGAGAAGATTGCAGTACCCTGGTCAGATCATTTGCTTCTTTCCTTTGTATGGACTCCGGTGATCGTCCCGCAATCCTCTATAAAAACCACTAAGTTGGGCCGAAGTTGGTCTAAACTTGCAGTTGAAGAGTGGGTAACCCACCTAAACAAGTCCATCCCTGACCTCGCCACCAACCCTATTGAAGCAAATGATGATTTCAATACTTGGCTGGAAGCCTCCTTAGACATTGTGCTACCAAAGAGGTGCTTTGACTTGCGAACTGGTTCTAATAAGAAACCTTGATATACGCCTGAACTTAGGAAAATTAAACAAACCTGTAAGCAGGCAGAACGGAAATGGAGAAAAATAAATTCTACACCGAGTAAGGACAACTATAGATTAGTACTTAGGCAGTACAAAGCTGGTATTAAAGACGCTCAATCTAAGTACTATCAGGGAAAGATTATGTCTGCTGCTAATGCCCCGAAGGAAATATTTAAAATCTTTAAGTCCCTTACCACTCCTCCTGACCCCCTCCCTGATGCCTCGAACGCCCAATGGTGCTGTGATGAAATTGCTAACTTCTTTTTCTCCAAAGTCACTAACATCTACTTGCAGTTTCCTCATTCAGTTCTGGATTTGCAATCTCTGGCTCCAAGACCGAAGTCATGTTATTGGGTCATGCCTCCCCTACTAATCTTGATCCTAGCTGGCCAGCAGTACTAGGCCCTAGCCCGCTGCCGAAGAGCCAGATTAAGAGTCTGGGCGTGTGGATTGACCCCCGTCTCAGTTTTCTGGTACAAGCTCGCAAGGTCGCAGCCACCTGCTATGGCTTAATCAGAACGCTGAGGAAGATCCTCCCTCTTCTCCCTTGTGATGCTAGGCGCACGTTGGTGCAAGCCCTCATTCTATCACAACTTGACTGTTCCAACGCGATCTATTTGGGCGCTCCACAGGGGACCATTAAGACCCTTCAGCTGGTTCAGAACTGCGCAGCACGTCTACTGCTAAAGGTGGCGAGACGTGATTCTGCTAAGCCAGCACTTCGTCAGCTTCACTGGCTTCCTGTACAACAGAGAATTGTGTTCAAATCTTTGTGTACTGTATACAAATCCCTCACTGGTAATGGGCCATCGCTCCTTCTACCGATGTTTCAACGCTTGCCGGTATTGCGAACCCTCAGATCCAACCATAAAATGTTGCTGACAGTCCCAAGGATTCGCCGGGCTCGCTCTGGCGGGCGCAGATTTGCGCGACACGAGTCAAAACTTTGGAAGCAACTCCCTGAATCGATCCGTTTTGAACCTAACCACCTAAAATTCAGGAAACCGCTGAAAACCTTCCTTTTCCCTTGAATGGCTATGACATTCTGGTTATCCTAATGCGCTGGGATGCCTATGGGTAATCATGCGCAATATAAGTGCATATTCCATTCCATTCCATTCCAAAACTACTAAGCCGCCTCCTGTTAATCCAGGTGTGGTTTAGTGCTCTGCTTGCCTCCATGGTTGCTTTAGAGTCTCTAGTTAAAAACTCTTTAGACCCATTAACTTTGAGGCTAGCACTAGTGGAAAAATCGACTGCCAGTTGCTTAGAACTATTGAAATCTAATGCTATTAGCCCTAACTGTCAGACTGCATCCACTACTTTGCCGCCCGTTATCACAAATGCTACTTCATAACAACACTTTACTGAAAAGCAGGTTTCACAACGGGCCCCTGCAGTGTTATTGTTCCATCACTTACTACTCCTAGCGATAACTTGGTTTTATCATCAGACAACCAATCTTCTAGAGGCCCAGGATCCCCTGTGGCCACTGGAGTATCAAAATGTTTAGATCTTCCAACGGAAGCCATCCTTTTTTTTTTTGTTGTTGTTGTTGTTCTGATGAATGTCTCTAAATTAGATCAGCAAGACCTAGAGACCTGGGAAAATCTGAGGAATAAATCAATCCATTGGGTGGGGAAGAAAACTAGACTGACTTGAGGCCCTTTTTAATGATATCAAAATGGTCAGTAGGGTAACGTGGGTTGGCAGGGGGTTAAAGTATTTTTGGGTGACTGCGTAGTTATGTCTTTTAAGGCACCTACACTGGTAGATACCATCTTACATAAAGCCTGAGCACCAGATATTTCTCCCCATCAGATCACTGCTATACCTCTTGGTTATTTCTGTCGCCTGGAGGCATTTAACAGATGTATATGACCTCCCTCTATTGTACCTCCTCGGCCAGTTGGATGGAGTGTATCCAGGGGTTTCAGGCTACAACCGTTTTGCACCACTGGCTTCATTGGAAGGTGTGAATTGACACAGTCAGAGTGTGGAGATGGGTGGCTCAGTTGATGGATTTTTGTGGTCTCAAACGCCCTTTCATCTGATTGCCTTGGACTATCGCCCCACTCTAAAGTTCGAGCCTGATGCCCGTTGCGTTAACCTCCATGTAGAATTCTATTTTGGAATGTGGTAGGATTACACTTCAAAGTTCATATTACGGATCAGTATGATTTTATTTCCAAATCTTCTATCCTGTGTTTTCAGGGAAACCAAGTGTTTTCCTATTAATGGTTTTATGACAATCCAAACAAAGGTTGAACCTTCTCCGGCTGGCAGAGGGAAAGGGGTTGGGTCATTTATATTTCAAATTTGTCTGCCTCCGTTTGGAAATCAGTTACTGAATACCTCTATTATCAAAATATTATGATAAAAACTTCTTAAGTTTTTTTTCATTATAGTTTGTTTATTGGCATTTCAAAAGATATATAATGTCAAACAGAAATGAACATACAGACCGTTGCACAACATCCATCGTCCTTGCGTGACTATACAGCATTATACGTAGAAATAAATAACAGTAGTGTAGCTGATACATACAATTAGTCAACGTTGTGTGTTTTCAAGTATTCTATGCAATATTTCCAGTAATCTCGAGTTCTAGACCCCCAGGTAGCTCTTCCTCATAAGTCTGCTGGGTGTCCTTGCAATACACCATCTTTTGAATCCAGTGTTTGATCCTTGGTGCTTTTCTGCTACCCCAGCCCAATGATATCCTAAGTTTAGCCAGGAGTAAAGCAATTGCACACAACTTGCGCTTAATAGCACAGACTTTAGGGACCAGGCCTAACAGACATGTACGAATATTACATTCAATAGTTGTGTGTAGCATGCTGCCCAACATTTGCATCACCTTCAACCAATAATCTACTACCCTTGTACAGGACCATGCAAGGTGTATAAAACCTGCGCTCTCAGCGTTGCAACGTTGTCAGTAAGCCCGTCAGTGCTCCAGTCGTGGCCCATTCTTGGTCTGTCAAAGGAGTGTCTGGACATTCATTCCATTTCTCCAGTGCTTTTTGCGTAGTGTCTGCTATATCTTCCTGCAATTGAACATATAATTTGGATACCATATGTTTAGGGGTGGAAGTGGTGAGTAGTAATTGTAGTGCGGACAATTGCTGTAGTTCCGCAGTGTAAGAGGAGTACAGTTTCTTTATAGTCCCCTGTAATCTGTGATCTGTAAACAATAGTGTTTGATTGCTGATGAATGAAGGGTCATCCAACGTTTTAAACAACCTGTTGCAATGTAGGCAGCCCATGGTGTCAATGCCCACTTGCCTGAGTAGCTGGTAATGTAGTGGGAGCGCAGAAGCGTATAGCTGCAGTTTGTGTCTTGCGGCCCATTATGTGCCAAGCATTGTTCGTTGTGTCTATAGTGTTAATATTTTGGTTATGAAGTGGGGGTCTGCGATGCGTTATGATTGCAGTCGGTGGGATCGGTAGTGCATCCCCTTCCTCAATTGCAACATGGGTGAGGTAAGGGACTTTGCGATACCAAAAATGGGCGTATTGTGCTTGTACGCATAGATAATATAACAAGAAATCAGGGACTCTAAACCCACCTCGTGAGTAAGGTAGTGTTAATGTGCGCAGTTCGACCCAGGCCTGTTTACCCGCCCATATCAGACTTAGTGTCATAGTGGAGATTCTACGAAACACTGCCATAGGTGGTTTAATGGGGATATTATTAAAAAGATAGAAGTTTTGGCAGAATAACCATTTTCACAATGGCTAAACGAACAGCTAGCGAGAGCCTTAATTGAATCCATCTCTCTAGTTTCTCTTCCAAAGCACTGACAGCCCTGCTGAAATTTGTGCGAATCACTACTTCTGGGTCCCGGTGGTACCAGACACCTAGATATTTCACTGGTTCTGATTGCCACTCTAGCAGGTAGTCTGTCTGGTGCTGTTGGGTGGTATCTGTTAGTGGTATAATTAGTGCTTTAGACCAGTTGATGTTAAGTTCCGACTGTTGCCCAAATTTGATATATTCCCTCAATAGTGGGTTTAAATGTTGCCCGGGGTCTCTGACATACAACATATTGTCAGCGTATAACGATATGTGCAAAGGTCTTTGTGGGAACTGAAGCGCTGAGTAGTGATGCCCCTGTCTTATCTTACAGGCCAGTGCCTCAAGCACTATAGCAAACGGCAGGGGGGACAGAGGGCAACCTTGCCATGTCCCCCGTGTTATAGATATGGTGTCGGATATATATTTGTTGATTTTTATGCGGCCGTCTGCGCCGTGTACAGCACCTGGTTCCATTGTAGAAACATGGGGGGAAGCCCAAGCGCCGCAGATTCGTATGTAGATACGGCCATGCTATAGAATCAAAGGCTTTAGCCTCGTCTAGTAAGATCGCAGCAGCCTTGGTGCTGGGGATCAGATAATGTGATAACGCAAAAAGTGTT
Source organism: Lissotriton vulgaris (assembly GCF_964263255.1). Lineage (NCBI taxonomy): Eukaryota > Metazoa > Chordata > Amphibia > Caudata > Salamandridae > Lissotriton > Lissotriton vulgaris. The sequence goes on from NC_141689.1 coordinate 1,574,793,610, forward strand.
CTGGTATTTTTGGGCCGTTGACATTGATGGAATAAACCTCGATTGAACGCGTAGGATCAAGTTCGGCATCAACGGCTGCAATCTGGTGGCCAACAGTTTGGACATAATTTTTGTGTCCACATTAATGAGGGACAATGGTCTATAAGAGTCACCATATTCCGGATCTTTATTGGGCTTCAACAGAGCTAGCAACAGGGCTTCTCTCAATGTTTGCGGTAGTAGTCATTTATCGTGAACATCCCCGTAGATTGCCACCAGGTGCGGTGCCACTAGATCCGCAAAGGATTTTTAAAATTCTCATGTGAACCCATCAGGGCCTGGTGCTTTCCCATTGGGAAGTGATTTAATAACTGCAGTTACCTCCTCTACGGTGATCGGCAAGGATAGAAACTCTCTTTGGGCATCAGACAGCCATGCTATCGATATGTCTTCCAGATAGTGCATGATGTCCTCTGGAGAGGCGATGGGCCGTGCCGCATATAGCTCTCCGTAAGGGGACATGAATTCTTTCAATATACCCTGAGTATCATGATGCAGATGACCTTTTGAATCCCGGATTGCTCGAATTGCTTGTGGTGGACGTCCTGCGCATATTTTAGCTGCCAATGTCCTGCCTGGCCTACCACTTAACCCGTAAGATCTCGCCACTTGGCGTTTAGTAACATATCTGAGTTCATCATCTGCGTATGTTTGATATTCTGTCAGTGTAGCTCTAATGCCCCCTAAAAGTTTTGTGTCGCTTGTTTCTTCGTACTCGCGTTCTAAAGCACGTAGCCTGTCCTCGTGAAGAGAGAGCTGTCGCCGTATATCTTTTAGAATACCAGCATTGGTACTTAAGCAGACTCCTCTAATTGTAGCTTTGAAAGCTTCCCATACCAACCCTGGATCTTCCGTGGTGGGCGCATTTAGCTCAAAGTACTCGGCGATGGCACTGCTAATTGTGTCGGTGTATACTGAGTCAAGTAACGCTTTCTCATTGAACCTCCAGCTATATAGAGGTGGGGTACATAATGTGGTATAGTGATGGTAAGTAATACCGCATTATGATCAGACAGTGTTCTGGGTAAGTGTGACACGGACTTTGTCCATAAGGATATGTCCGTAGTACCCAGCCAATAATCTATACGAGACCAACTATTGTGTGCAACTGTTGTGTGTGTGGCCTCCAGGTGTGCAGGGTGTCTCGTTCTCCAGAGGTCAATGAACCGCCTGTCTGCTATAATATCTTTCAGTTTGTCTAGTGCACGTTTGTGGGGTTCTACTGACGCACCAGATCTGTCCAATGCATCGTTTAGCGCGATATTGACTGGACATGTAGTAAGCGCTGAGTTACAATCTAACATTGTACTTTTTGCAGTAAACATTCTATTGTATCTAAACACAAAATGTATCTTGGATTAGCTTTTTCACAGTCTCAGCCTTGCAAACGTAATGCTTGCGTACAAAACCTGCAGTTAGATGGTCTGTCTTCTCAAGACTTGGGAACTCATAAAGTATAATATGTTTAATAGAAAATAGAGAATAACCATTGTAACTACAGTTGTTGACACTTTAGTTAAGGTGATGTTTATGCCATTTTTAAAATAGTGCGAAATTCTTTAAAAGGAGATCAGACTCTTCATATAAGGGTTTAATGCTTTTCAAAGGGATTGAGTAGTTATCTAGTATTTTCTCTTGTTTATAGGTGGTGTACGATGGTCTTTTCGGTGGGAATTCGAATGCCAAGTTAAGAGCATTGACTCTGCAGTTTGTTCACCATATTTGCATAGTGTAAGTAACAATATTTCATTTGATTGTTTTGGTGTATAATTTATCAGTTCAGTTAGTTTACATAGTACTGAACATGGCTGTGAAGTGGACCACGGGACCACCAATTATGCAAAATTTCAAAGTAGTGTTGTGTAATTCTTGAGGGAAGGGGTTGCAGCATTCAATAGTTAAACAAGAGATTCTTGTCTTGATTTCACTTCTTTTTACCAAAAGTACACAAACTGTCAAGCGTGGGGAAACCCAATTGGTCGAGAGCTCACATTTTCAGGGTTCACCCTGAGAAAGAGTGCCGGATGTTGTACTTTGAATTTCAGTGCTTCCAAGTGCCTCCAGTTCTCCTAATACAGGGCATGGATGTTTCATCCAATATGAATTATTTTGTGATGGACAAAAGTGGGTTCGGAGGGACCATCTACTATTACCACTGATATTAAAAAGGCACTTTCTTCTGAGGAGGAGCCAAGATGGCGACCGGAGCAGACCTGTAGGCTCCCGGCTCCGCCAGCCTTTCACCGCCGCACCGATATCCTGGCATAGATCCTGGTGAAATTGACGACGGATTGGGTGCGACGCGGCGCTGATCCCAGCGGTGTTTTCCCGGACTCTCGACCTGCCCGGCGGCCGGAGATAGCCGCGGACCAGTCTGCAGCCCTGGACCCCGCCTGCACGGTCTCTTTCTGCCGTGCCCCGGAGAACTGCTGCCGGCCGGAGTGCTCGATCGGCGCTGACTGCTGGACCACCGGTGAGATCCTCGCGAGGCGCTGCCCGTGCTAAGCCACCTGAAGTGACTCGAAGCAGGCGGGGAGAAGGAAGCGCTCGCGACGCTGCAGCACCCCTTCGGAACGGCTCCTTTGTTGGCGGCTGACGGTACGGGGAGAGGATTGCTCGGCCATGTTTGATTGCCCAGGATTGCCTGACCCCATGCCTCTCTACCCGGGTCTGCCACGGGGCGCTTATCCTGCACTGCGTGTCTCACTGGCACGGTACATAGCGCCCCTCCAGCATTGAATGGGCGTACGCTAGTGCTTCACCTATCCTGGCGATCACCCCGGAGTTTCGCCATAATGGCTTTGCGTAGTGCTTTGTGTGGTGGGGATGTGCGCCCGTCCCCGCCAGTGGCCTGTGCTGCCCCGCCTGAGGTGGGGTTCGAGGTTCCAGAGACTCCCCGGGGACATGAGAGGCAGGGGCTACAGCCTATACTTTCTCTTGGCACCGTTCTGTCCGCCCTGTGCGACCTCCGTGCGGATATGTACCACTGCTACGGAAGATTGGGAGGCAAGCTAGACGACATGGCGTCTGCGCTGCGGCGGGACTGTAACGCGCTGATCCCGCAAAGTTGCCACTCTCCTCCGCCTACATTCCACGGGGATACAGCGCTTTCTCCTGCCTGTTGGACACCTGAGCCCGCTTCCAATTTTATTGGCGCCCAAGACCGCCCGCCTGACAACTCCGTCCGGGATACTTTGTTTCCCCTTTCAATGAAGAGTGCTACATTTTGGCTGGATTTATTATCGTGTGTGCCTTGGGACCTATCTACGACATTGCTGGTTCTAGTGTCGGCTCCTGTGTTGTGTCCCCTGACTTTGCTGCCTAAAACCTCGTGCACTCCTGGTGTTTCTGTGGAACTCCCTGCTACAGTCGACGGATTTCCTGGTGACTTTCGACTGCCATTTTGTGTTCCTAAGTCGCTTTCGTTCTTTCTCTCGCCATATTGCTTCTTTGTTCTACAGTGGGCGGGCCTCTCTCGGGGAGCGTATCTGGGGGTGTATCCACGTTCGGGCCAGGGCTAGGCTGCTTTCCTTGTCATCGGCTTCTTGGCTGGTTGAACTAGGTTTGGGATTGTTTTTTGTGTCCAGTTTACTCGAACGCTGCAAATTGATGTTTCGCTCCTGTATCTGCCTTATTGCTTGCCGCCTATCCTGATCTTGGGGTCGAAGATGTATCAGTGGCTGGTGGGGACCGGGATGCCTGGAATTGATCCTCCTCCTGTTCTATTTGTCTTTGAGAGTCGAAGATTAGGGTGTCCTTTTCTCCCTCTCTATATCGGATGTTATACCTTTTTTCTTTTTCCTTTTCCTTTCTTTTTTCTCGCTACATTTCGGGTTTATTGGGCGACAGACACACTGCTGGGGGGGGGCAGGCCGTAGCCTCTGCATGCGTGTAGGGTGGGGGGTTAGTAGTTAGTATCTAGTTATTATTTCTATGGTGCCTTATTTTATTCCTATTGTTGATTTTTTCCTTTTGGTCTGGGTCCATGTCTAGATTACTAGAGGTTAGGTGGCGGCGGGCAACGGGTGGGACGTGAGGAGGGTCATCTAGCTGGCTCTACAAATTGCTGCCATGCTGCCCGGGTGGGACTTGACGGTTGGGTCGATATCCTGTGTAGAGATTTGTAGTTAATGTCATGCTCCTCCCGCATGGATCCTTCCTTTTTGCTTCTTCTTCTCTTATGATTCGGGACAGTACGATTTGATTCAATATCTGCATTAAAAAAACCTTTAAAATTAACCTTCACTTGTTCTGGGACATGGTATTACAGCAATTAATGTGTAACTCTTTAATGCTTGCTTAGGATGATGGGGTAATACTGTGTCGCCGTAACGCTTGCATTGGTGCTTTAACAGTTTTGTGGCCGGCCGGATGGTTGTAGGCCCGTATTTGTCCTTCTTTGATGCACAATAAAGGTTTTCAAAATTTTAATAAAAAAAAAAAAAAGGCACTTTCTATTGTATGATCTTTTCAGCAAATTCTTTATGTAGTATCTCCAGGTGAGAGATTGGATATGGATTTCTTTTTTTCTAGGAACTCACCTAGCAGGTGCTAGGTGAATCAGATGCAGGGCCAGCCACAGATCGAACAGACATCACAGCTTTGAATGACATTGTGGCTGCATGACAGAAACTATGCCAATTACCTCATTAACTTGTTTCCTGTGCAGGACAAAGACCTGGATCCGAAGCTTGTTAAGCCTTTGGTTGTTGTCCATTCCAAATCTTCAGATCTTGTACTTTTCAAAGAATGCAGGAGAGAGATGTTTTTGTGTGAGGCACATTCATTGTGGGTATTGTGTATTGTCGGAATAACTGTGGGTCTAGAAAATAACTCATCTGTTCGTTTTAACCTGCTGAGTTGTATATTCTATACAGTGTGTATAGCCTACATCAGGACTCTCATCCGTGCGAAAAGATTCCCATCAGTTACACCATCTATGCCGCCCTTTTGTCATCATTTGGGTCAGCTGCACAGAGCTGGGAGTCCTTGTTGCAGACAAAAACACAGTGCTTCGTGTAGTGTCTGACTAGCTCTAAAGAGGGACTCTATCTGTGTGTATGGTAACTGAAAAGCAGTGCAAAACTCAGAAAAATATGAGTGAAAAAGACAAGAAAAAGTGCTCTATTAAAATTTGGGTAGTGGATGCAACAACAACTTTATTCATAAGCCATCCACTCCCAAAGATTAAAAGCTGAAATGTGCAAAGAAACAGTAGTTTCTCACAAATATCTACTGTGTAAGATATTAGGTCGACATGTTTCTGCAGATTTATTGATCCAGCTGGTATCAACTGCTTCCTCAGGACCATTATTTATCTTTGCTACTGCTATCATAAAGTGTTGTGTGAAGAAAACAACAAATAGAAGGAAAAACTTAGTTTTGTATCATCTCATTTCGTCCTCTCACTCCTCTTTAGTGTGAGAGGTATACTCATCACCTCACCTGGCTACAGCTCAGGATCAGGGAGCACCGCTCTGTCCGTCGGTACACCAAACCAGCATCTGAGCTGGTGTGGAGGTAACTGTGCTTGAGGTCTCTAAACTCTCCCTAGGACCCCTTTTCTAAATGTTGTTGTGTTATTATTGTGTATTGTCAGCACATAACATGAAAAAGAATTGTGTGACTTATGCTCTCTCAGGCATTTGAAGGCCTGTAGACCGAGTGTGGAGAAGCAATTTATGGCTTTTATTAGGATGAAAGGTGTCTGCCTGGCTTTATGAAGTTGTGTGTTTCCGGAAGCTCCTCTTCCAGTTGGCTTTTCAATCATGAGAGCCTATTGAGAGTTCTCCCATTAGCTAACTTTAAGGCATCTCAGCTAGGCTCTGAGGTCGAGAGGGCACCCAAAGTTCATCCTTCTTTTTGAGCACCCTTCAGCACTGCCCGTCCATGCAAATGAGTCTGTGCTTAAACTGGCAGCTTAGTTGGTGACCGGGGTCTTTGTACTTGTACACCAAGGAGAAGAAAGGCCAGCAGGCTCTATCCGTCTGTCAGTCTGTGCAGTCTTCAGTAACTGGGGTCGCTTGATTCCATCCTATCTGGGACATTGGCATTTGAGGGTGTGTATGTTAATGTGGTTCACTTGAGTTTGCAGACAAGTTAATGGTAAATGAAGGAAGTGGGCTCTTTTTAAAGTGGACCAAAAAGAGGTACATTGTGTAAAGAGTCCAGGCACACACCGAAGGATTTACAAAGGCACAAATAACACCCCAAATGCTCTCCTTTGTGGTAGTATGGGCGAGCATTTCGGCATATCAAAGGGTAGCGCTAAGCATTTATTGCACACCCAACAGCAGTAAGTGAGACCACACTCCAAGAAATCAGACCCCAATTTATAAAAATAACATATACTTTTATGTGAAGTTATGTACCAAGATCATTGGAATCAATTAAGTACTTTTCGAGGTCTGAATTTGTACAGTTTCTAAAAATGGACACCGTGCAATTTCTGAAGCTGTAATGCTTGCTTTTGGAGGAAAGACATACACTGCATACAGGTACTTCACAGCAACTTACGGGACCAATCTCCTAGACTTCAGATAAATATGGGGCAAGGTCCAAGGCAGCACCTACAGGTCACCCCAGTTGGCTCTGGGGCGGCTGGGTGCAGATGGGCTTTTCAGGTTGGGTGCCCTATGTTATCCTACTGGTGGTGGTGGGGGGGAAATGTACTGCATTCTGGCACTTCACAGCGACTTGGGTGTTTGGGTCCCTTACGGTGGCATAAGATATGCTGCCGCCCTTTGGGACCCTCTTTAGCACTCTTGCCCTAGGTACCTGGAGTACTGTTTACTAGGGACTTACTGGGGTATAAAGGACTTAGCCAATTGTAGCACAATTAGACAACACTTTGTTTTGGGGAAGGGGCACTGGCACTGAGGTCTGGTTAGCAGGCCTCTGTGCACTGTCTGAATCGAAAATCAGCATCTAGTAGGTAAAAACGGGGAAAAGGGTGGGGGGATAACTGCAACAAAATCCCAGTTTCTCACAGTGAAGGCCTGAGCTCTTCACCGTGACTAGTACAGTAGGACTGATCTTGCAGTATACAAAGTTTATTTTCTTTCCATTTTTATTCCTTCCTCAGGTAAGCTGCAACTTGCTGTACCTTTTTGATAGGTATGATTGGGTATTGGAGAGTCCTGTTAGTAAAGGATTGCCATTGTCCATCTTCAACATTATAAGTGCTCTTTGTGCCAATAATGATTAGGACTTGATTTAGATTTTGGCGGACAGGTTATTCCATCACATACATGACTGATATCCCTCTGCCAAATTATAAGTACATTGTATTTGAATTCACTTGTAATTGGGTGGACAGCATATCCGTCATGTTTGTGATGGAGTAACCTGTCCACCAAACTCTAAATCCGGCCCTCATTTCCTTGTAGTATACAGAATAATGTATAGTTTATTGAATGGTCTTATTCATATTTATATCGCACAATAGTCAGTCTCACAAAGCTACTAGTTAAGGATTTGCAACTTTTTGTTTGTCTGGAAGCATACAGCAGTTGGAATCTAGGGCAGTTAAAGCTGCAACGCTTGGAATAAATTGTTTGTATTTACTGTCTTTTAAGCCTCCTTGGTCTAAACATGGCAAACAGAGCATTAGCATTCAAGAGGTGTGGCTTTTACTGACCACTCCGTACAAGCTTACTGTTGGTGTAGCACCAGATAAAGTACGCCAATGAGTGCTAAATCACATTTAATTTTTGTATTGTTGAGAACTTGAATTAGATTAAATGCTGGATCGTCTGTAATATGTCACCTATATGAAAGAATTTGGGGAAACATTTTTAATATTTTACAATTGCTAGTTTCACTAGATAAGCAAACCTGATTAGCAGACATTCTTTTGAGATGTTTAATGCACTCATAAGGACACAAAACTTGTCAATAGAAGCTCATTAATCAATCTGTAAGGCAAGGAAAATTAAGTGTAAAAAAGATAGCCGGCTGAGTGCATTAAAAAATTCTAAATACCTCCAAAGTAGATGTTTTAAAGTTTTTCCCTTTCTGCAAATAGTAGGATATCGCAATGACCTTAGTAAGCAAAGATAGAACACAATTATTTGTATTACTTGAATGTGATTTTTTCTTTTTCAGTTGTCCGGATGTGAAAATGAAGCCTTTGGGCCCCATGCTTCTTAATGGTCTCACAAAGCTTATAAATGAATATAAAGAGGTAAGTTTAGTTATTTCAGGTTAATGGCACATCAAAATACCATACTTTCTCATTTTCATCTCCTTTCTTTTCTATATTAATCTTACTCTGCCTTTTCTCAGAAGTAAATGATTTTCATAAACCCTATCTTCGATCGTGGCATGTGTAGCTGTAAATACACATGCTGTGCATACTCCTGCTATCTAGCATTCAGCGTGGATGTGTGTAACTTGTTTTTCTTAGAAGACGACTTTGAGTCACGCGGTATAGTGACTCCACCTATTATTGGTAATGCACATGTCCATTGGCTCCATTGTTAATTGTTTTTTTTCCCCACTGTCTGCTTTGGTCAAGCTTGAACAGATATCTTGGTCAATGCCTCTCTGTGTTTGTCTTGCTTGCCTTCAAACTTCTATATACCTTTAGGATAAAAGATACCATTGTCGTCGGCAGAATCTTTTGTGTCGTCGCGACCTCTGTCCGAGTCTGCAATTAGGTTGTTTTTGTGGCTCCTACAGGGTCAGCCCACCTCTGGACCTTCAACCTCCATGACAGACCTCATGAATACAGTCATCCTAATGGAAAGGATTAATTTTCAGTACTGCCGATAGAGCAGAGCGAAACCCCTCTGCACAGACCACTAGCAGGTTTGCAACTTCGGTCTGTCCCCGGAGCATGACCAGGCCTCCTGTGAGGCCTGCCTTAGCTTCTGAGGTGGGTCGGGCATGGAGCCCATAAGGAAATTGTCAAGCTTCCAGTCTGTCACAGCCCACGGTCTATGCTCTGCACTTAGACAAGGCTTCGGATCAGACACCAATCCAGCCTTCGGCACCAAAACTGCCACTGAAGACATGGCATCAGGCTCCAACGACACCTTCCACGCCAAACACATCCTCTGTGCTGATACCACAACCAGCCTCGAAGCCGACCTTGGCTCAGAAAAATCCATTGGTGCTGAAAAATGCCATTGGTTCTGGCTAGGCAGAAAGCATTTTTGCCACTGAAGAGGCTGGCTGACTCCCACATCTCCATGGCCTTTGATGACCAGGGTCAGCCAAACGTGCAACACCTGCAGCAGGAACTCAACTTTGAGCAGAATAGAATCCTAATCCATCCACAGGCTGGCAGTATCATCACACAGCCTCCTCCCAAGACTTTGGACACAGTATCTCACAAGAGGAAACTGTCTTTTGAGGAGGCTCTCACCTTGGAGCCTGAACAACCAACCAAGGCCAGAAAGCACCAGGATCACACTCCCACATTCATCATTCAGGGAGTGCGGGTGGTAGTTGTATTCCTTTCTATCCTTTAGTCCAGTGGTTCTTATTCTTAACTTGTGGTGTGGGTACCCTCAGATCTGTGAAGCCTACTCTAGGTGTCTGCGACTGCTTAGAAAATGTAATAATATTAGCAGATTAATAAAGTGTATGTAAATAAAGAAGCAATATGAACATTTTTAAAGGGTTCTGTAAATGTGAAGGAATTTGAAATTGGATACTAAGAAGTAATATTCTCAGCTTGATTGGTGGGAGCAGTGCAAGTGCATCAATTAGAATATAGTATGGACGATGAGTGGCCACAATTGAATTTAGAAAAGCTCCAACCGTCCCACTAAAATTAAAATGTTTTTTTAATTTGTTTATTTGCTTGTGGATTAAGTAAAATATTTAATCATTTGTGTTTTTGTTTGATGAACGCTTGATTCTGTATGTTTCTTGTCTATTGAATTGCGGTTCAAATAATAAAAAATGCTTAGGTCCTTGGCTTCCAGTAATGACTCCCTGGGGATCCCTGGATTACAATACTGATGTAGCGAGGATCCCCAGTTTCCATTAATAATTAAGTGGGGGTCCGTAGAAGTTAAAAGGTTAAAAACCACTGCCTTAGACACTTGTGATGCTCCTCTAAACCCCTAAACCCCAAACCTCAGGATGACCCTTGGTATGATTAGGCTGTTAATCCACTTGGGGGCACTTACCATTACCTCTATCCTGCCAAGCCTTCCCCTCCAGACGACTCTACATAATACCACAAGGCCCTTCATCGAGCCGCCGCGTTCCACAAGGTGGACTTGCGTGAGATCCCGTAGCACAAGGATTTCTTCATGGAGATGCTCACCTCCACAAGGTGCTATCTCCAGTTTTTACCCATGCTCAAGGGCATACTGAAGACTGATTCTGACTGAAACATTTAAGGAGCCAGTAAAAGCCAGGGTATGCACTCCTAGGTTGGACAAGAAGTTTCACCTCTTTCTCAGCTTAATTCTCAGGTTTCATCTCAGGTTTTGTCGAGGCCCTTGTAAGGGTGTCATTCTATAGAAGGTATTTATACTGGATAATTAGAATGACTTTTAGGCCAGTGCTTGGTGTGACAACATATTGTCTATTACACTTTCTTATTTTACTTTTCAAATTCTTCTTAAAATGGGCAGCGAACATCTTTATCACTAATTTATTTTTAAGATACAGCCTTGTCGTTTTGTAATGGATGATATATTTATGAACATCTTTTTCTTCTAATTTTTTTCAAGGACCCTAAACTTCTGTCCACTGCATATTCAGCGGTAGGAAAGCTGTCCAGGTGAGAATAATGTGTTGCTTTAGAACATATCTTAATAGATGTTTACATATGTTAATGAGAATAACTTGTACTGTGTAACCTGTTAAGTATTTAATACATAAATTAAGGTTCTCATCACTTTGTGTTTTTTTTCCTGCTTCATTATTTTTTTAATTTTATAGTTAAGAACTCTTTATTAAAATTGAAAAATATCACATACACGCGCCTACAACCAGTGGCCGGGGATGGGTAGAAAACCAGGACCGTAACTGGATGGGAGGAAAATATGTTGATGGTGGGTGGTTCCAATAGAGGAGGAGAGGGAAGAGGAGTGAAAGGGGAGGAAGAGCGGATAGTGGAGGAAGAAATAGTCCAGGCTATAGTACACGCCTGCCCGCCCGGAAGCGCAGGAGATGCTTCTGGGAGCGCAGGCAACAAGAGAAATATTGAAGTCTTCACTGAACTCTGGGCATATTGCCAGTCAGTCTAAGCACCCAGAGATATCTAGGATAGGTGAGTTCCCAGAAGTCACAAGCCAGGAACTGAATGCCAAAGCCACACGTTTTATCAAACCAGGGCAGTGCTCCCTCCACTGAGGCGGTGATCTTCTCCATAGCTAGTGTGTCCAACATTTTACGTAGCCAGTCTGAATGTGTAGGTTCAACATATTTGCCCCACTTTGATAGGAGAACTTGGTACCCCACCCAGAGAGCAAGCGTAATCGCTTTGTTCTATCAAACCTAAGTGGGTAAGTCAGGAGGTTAGAAAGTCCCAGCAATGTGTAGCTTGGGAAGTGGGGGATGTTTTAAGTGGAGTGGATCTCCTCTACATCCTGAAGACTACTTACCAGTATCTTTGAAGTTTTGTGCATTTTTTTTAGAATGTAACACGAACGGCAAGTACTTCACATACTCATATGTTCACTGAATGTGTCACTGTTGTCCCAGTTAGGATTACATTTTTGGTGCTTGATTTATTAAAGTAATGTACATTTTCAGCTTCTCGGAAGCCTTCTAGCAATCACTTTATGAAAACACTTTCTGCTCTGTTATTTAGAAAAAGAAGAAGTCTTCAGCTTGCCAAATGATGGTAATGATGGGTTATGATGAGAGAAAGCAAACTGGGATCCCAGTGCTGTCACTTTTAATTACTCATTGTGCTCCATTTTTGGACAAATACGTATATATATATATATATATATATATATATATATATATATATATATATATATATATATATATGTGTATATATATATATGTGTATTACAAGCTTTTAAAGATGACAGATTATCACGGAACACACTGGGGCTAAAGAAATGAAGCGGTTTCCTGGGACTACAGGTCCCAGCATGCACAATCCATCAACACGCACTTAGCGAGGCCCACGTGGGGCCACTAACTAAATTTAAATAAGGAAGCTGTCCGTGAGACATTTGTTTAAGAAGCTGCCCATGATGAATGAGATGGAATAAAAGTGTGAGCTAGCTTTAAAAGAACCGGATTGTGGGCTCCTTCCCTGAGTGCGCTCCTAAAAGTTCTTGGGCATTTGTTTCGACATATATATGTGTATATGTATATGTATATATATATATATATATATATATATATATATATATATTCCTAATGGTATAAATACATGTTTCTAAAAGTTGAACAAGGTGTAGATTGAATCTAATATTGGGGCTTTGACAAATCCCCCTTTTGGTTCAATTTATGTGAAAACAGGTTTGTTTAAATTTTTTGTTATAAGCAGGCGTCTAATTAGCTAGATGGGCTTATTACGGCTTTCTTCTCAAAAACAAACACTCTTTTACACCAGTCATTCTGGAGGCCATGCCCAATCACACTTTAATAATGTTGAATAAAGTGACAATAGTTTGAGTAAAAGATACAATTGTCTTGATGGTGCGTAAGCAATATCTCCTAATATTCCTCACTCTTTATTTCTTTTCAGCCGGATGCCACAACTGTTTACCAAGGACATTGCTCTTGTACAGCAGTTTTTTGAAGCTTTGTGTAAGGTAGGCAAAATAAAGACATTGATGGTGGACAGTGCGTGTGGTAATTTGTTTGGTTGAAGCCTACTAGACAGTGCAGCTTTCCGGTTTGCTAACCACATCTTGGGGACAATCGGAATGTTTTGTACCTATTGCTTCCCATTAGGTTTGTAACTCACATTTGCTTGCTTTCTATTTGCTGGCTGTATAGGTTTTAGGCTGTCCAGCTTGAGTTTGGCCTTTCCGTTTCGCAAACCATGTTTACTGTATTCTTCCACCAGTACTGAATTTCAGCAAACAGGCCTTTAAATCTTGTTCTTATCTAGTCACATTTTCCGTGCATTCAAATACAGAGGTCAAATGTCAGGCTCTGTCTGCCATGGAGCCTGGTGTTTACTTTTGTTTCTCTAACTTCAAAGTGAGAGGATTTATGTGACAATCATGCTGGCTATTGGGGGTGTACCTGAGGAAGGCTGTTCAATGTTATTTTCTTTTCTAGCTCACAACAAGATTCCATTGTTTGTAAATGAGCTGTGCAGATATTTCAGAATATATTAGAATTTGAAAAGCACATATGAAGCAAATCTTTTCAGTAATTTTGAAGGGTGGCGGGAACAAATATTTTAACACAATCAAAATAAATCAATACACTGAATGATGACATTTCCACCCATTACCGTTTGTGCACTGTTTCCTTTTACCACTGAAACTGTTTGTCTGTGCAAATTTAATGGTCATTTCAATTGGAGATGTGTTGTGTTGCCTTTAATGACAGTACGCTACCACACCATACATACTCCACTTTACCCAACTCCACTTTACTTTGCACCCCTCCACACTACGCCACTCCATGCAACTCCGCACTGTGTCACTGCACTCTGCTCTGCACCCCTCCATACTACGCCTCTTCACTCTTCGTCACTCAACTCTAAACCTCTCTACTCTATGCCAATGCATTTTACTGAAAACCAATGCATTTTACACCAATCTGTTCTGCCTCCCTGCATTCTCCAACATTGTACTCTACATCACAGCACTCTACGCCACTCTAGTCTTCTCTGCACCACTGTACTCTACGCCACTGCTCTCTATACTACTGCACTCTACCATGCACCATTCCACTCTGCACCACTCCACTGTACTCTCCACCACTGAACTCTACGCCACTTTTGTCTGCACATCTGCACTCTGTGCCACTTCACTCTACTCTGTACCACTGTACTTTACTGCACTCTACGCCGGTGCACTGTATGTCAATACACTCTACGCCACTCTGCTCTGCTCCACTCTGCATCGCTCCACTCTTTGCCACTGTACTCTATGCCAATCCACTCTAAACCACTCGAATCTACTCTGCGCCACTGCACTAAACACTACTACACTATAGGACACTTCACTCTAACACTACTGCACTCTGACACTGCTGCACTCTGCGCCACTCCATTCTACACCATTGCACTCTACACCAATATATTCTGCAAGACTAGAATGTGAAGTGGGGTGGGGAGCGGCACCAGAAAGCCGCCATGAGTGTGGGGCTGAGTCAATAAAGGAAGGAAGGGCCCGTAGGCTCCTATTGTCAGAGAGCGTGCTACAACCTGAGCAGCAGTTTATGCAATTCCTAATATGAAAGCCTGATAATGCTCCTATGTTTGTTCAAAGGATCCAAGAAAAAAGGAATCGAGCCTGTGCCTCAATCGCGGGACTCGACATCTGCACTCTTGCAGACGTCAAGTCCCGCGATTGAGGCACAGGCTTGATTCCTTTTTTCTTGGATCCTTTGAACAAACGTAGGAGCATTATCAGTGCAGACGTCTGGTCCCGCGATTGAGGCATGGGCTTGATTCCTTTTTTCTTGGATCCTTTGAACAAACGTAGGAGCATTATCAGGCTTTCATATTAGGAATTGCACAAACTACTGTTCAGGTTGTAGCACGCTCTCTGACAATAGGTACGGGCCTAACCTTCCTTTCTTGACTCAGCCCCACACTTATGGCGGCTTTCCGGTGCCCCTCCCCACCCCACTTCACGTTCTAGTCATGAAGAAGACCCCCCATAGTAAGGTGGAACTCAACCTACGCCATTCGGGGGTCGAAACATCGAGTTTTATATCTACACCTGCCCATGAACAACAGATTATTGTTACTGTGTTTTAGCATATGGGATAGGTTTGCAAATGTTGTCTATGTGGCTCAAAAAACATGCCTATGTGATGTCAACTATTCATTCTGGGACCACATTTGGCCTTTGAAACTATTCACTCGGCCCCATTCCTCACAAACCACTTACCCACCCCACCTCTTCCCCCTCCATTCTTTGGGCACATTGTTTGTCTATATTCATTGAATACGTTTTTGCATAATAACATCTCTCATTAAAAATTGCGTAATTATGTTTGCATTGAACAGTATAAAGAATTTTCTGTTTTATCAAGAAGTGCACTTACTGGGACCCTTTTCCTTGTAACATTGAATACCCAGGTCCCAGTACCATTGGGTCTACCCTTCTATGTAACGCCACTTTACTCTAAGCCACTCTATGCCAGAATACTCTACGCCAATGTACTCTACACCATTACACACTATACTTCTCTGATCTACTGTGCACCACCCGCTCTATGCAAGTGCACTGTACCCCGCTCTACTGGGCAATACTGCACTCTTTGCCACTGCACTCTACACCACTCCAGTTTAGGCCACTGCACTCTACTCTGCATCACTCCACTCTATGCTATTCCACTCTACTTTACAACACTGCACTTTGTCACTGCACTCTACACGGATTTACTGCCACTGCACTCTACCCTGCACCACTCCACTCTACCATGTACTACTCCACTCTACGTAACTTCACTCTACTATGAAGCAATCTACTCTACTCTACTCCCCTGTACTGTACTGCAGTCTACTCTAGTCTACTCCACTGCGCTCTATGCCACTGGACTCAACCCTGCATGTCTCCACTCTGTCACTTCACTCTACTTTGAAAAAATCTACTCTATGCCACTGCACTCTCTGCCACTGCACTCTACACCAGTCTTTACCACTTTTCTGCACTCTACGTTGTGCCACGTTTTGCTCCACGCCACTGCCTTCTATGCCACTTCACTCTTAACCACTGCACTCTACAACAATGCTCTCTAAGCTAACTACTCTGCACCACTGCATTCTACACCACTACATGCTACGCCACTCTATTCTGTTCCCTGCAATTCTGCTCTGCAAGACTGCATGCTGTGCCACTCTACACCATTGCGCTTGTCACTGCACTTTATGCCACTCTATTCAACTCTGCACTGCTCTACTCTACGCCAATGCACTCCACTCTGCACCACTCAAATCTTTGCCACTCCACTGTACACCAATCTACTTCATTGCACTTTATGCCATTCTACCACTAGATTCTACGCCAAGGCACCCTACACCACTTTACTAAAAACCAATACACTCTGCGCCAATCTACTCTTCACCACTGTACTTTATGCCACTTCACCCTAGGCCACTCTTCTCTACTCTACTCCACTCCACTCTTCTACTCCACTCTTCTACTCCACTCTATGACCCTTTATTCCATTAAACTCTACTTCACATTGACGCTGCTTCACTCTATGCCACTCACTACTACAACACTCAACTTCACTCTGTCACTCTACAACACTACTCCAATCTAGAATGCTCTGCTTATCTTCCTCTATGCCACTCCTTGCCACTTTACCCCACTGTATTCTATGACGTACTACTCCACTCTACTGTGCACCATTCCACTGTATGCCACTCGACTCCGACACTCTATGCCACTCCACGCCAGTCTACTCTCCAATACTTCTCCTATACTACACTACTCTACTACACTGTACTTCACTTTATGCAGGCTCTTCTACGCCACTCCGCGACTCTCTACGCCACTCCACGACTCACTGTGCCATTCCATAGCACCCCACTTTACGACACTTCACGCCACTGTCCTTTACCCCTCTAATTTTTAGTCATGCTGAACAGCAGCCATGCTGGCGTACAACATGGCTAAACATATTGGCAAAGCCAATAGCTCTTGCATAGATGAAATCTAAATGCTTTGCCATTGCTTGTTATTTATGCTGATATAAATGTTTTATATGAATTTTATTAACTTGAAACATACTTTCAGCAAATTAATCTTCAGTCTGTCCTCTATATTTCCCTCCTTTGGAAGGTCTTTAGCTGTGTATGCTTGTTCTGGAACAGTGGAGTATTAGTCGACTTAGGGTTATCTACATACAGAATGTTTTTCAAAGCTTAGTGATCGCATTGCAGTATTGTTTGGATGTACTTTACAGAAGTAGTCTCCAATGTACATTTGTATAACACTGACCATGTCTTGTTTTACTTTTGCAGGAAGCACCCGACACCAGGCTTTCTATCCAAGAAGCGTTGTCTATGATGGTTGGAGCTTACTGTAAATTGGAAGGAGCACAGGTTACACTGATGGAGGCTCTTGTAGCATCATACTTGGTTAAGGTATATACTTTATTATTTTACAGTGGATTTGTATATCTGTAATGGGGTGGAAGGGGTAAAAGGAGGTGAGTCAGAGGCCTTGAATAATGATCTTAAAGATGGTTTTATTTTTGTATATGATTTCCTCCTCCTGCTAGTCAGCCTCTCTCGGGCAAAGGCTGCAGGGTCCGTCTTGGTGTTTGGATCTAGACTGGGAGGGTGTTGGTGCTACCGCTCCGTCCAGCATCCGGAAACATAGAAAGACAGATGGAGGGAGATTAGAAGGATGACCTCAGTTTGAACATGCAGGGGCCAGGGGTGAAGGAAACCGAGTGCAGAGGTGTTATATACAGGTACGGCTTGTGCCTACAGTGCTCGTGAAAGGGAGGGGTCTTTGGGACACTTAATCACTGTACAGTCACTATTTACAAGCGGGATTTAGCTCACGAGGTAGGCTACATCGCCCTACCCAACCCGCTACTCTGCCCCGTACCTGGTCAAGCCACGCTCCTCCCGCGGGAGCGTGGCGGGGTGCCTCGTGGCGACGTTGGTCTCCTGGCTTGGTGGAATCAGCTCGGGAGTCTTCGTCTTGGCTCGTCTCGTCTTCTTCCTCCTCCTGGATGCACAGCTCCGCTTCCTTCTTTGCTCTCCTTCGCCTTTCTCGTCCTCCGGGGAAACGCCGTTCGCCGACTTCCTAGATCGGCCTTCTTTTGTTGTGGTGACCTCTGTCAGGGGAGGAGCGTCGTCAGGCTGGAATCCCCAGTTAAAGGAGCCCTGGTTATGTACATCCTCGTAAGTCCAGAGGTGATCGTTTTCCTGACGATGCCACTCCTCCTGATAGTGCGGAGTGGGTTGCTGTTGAGAAGGGACAGAAGCGGGTGAGAGGGGGGCAGCTAGCCACCAGTCATGTATATGTTCTTGTTCCCCGGAAGTCTGACCCGCTCCGTCACAATATCACATGTATATTACTTCAGACCCGTCATAAGACAATAAAACCCTCCAATTTGCATCATGGAGTGAGACCGAGTATCTCCTTATGACATTGCTGTCCTCCTCCCTCCTTTGCCCATCCAATCAGCATAGGTGAACATTTGAGCACAAGGCTGCTGAGCATGAGAAATCTAATCCTTTATTTTCACATATATCCATCCGCAGTATGAAATGATCTAGCTAGACGTCTGAACTAATGTAATTAATATGGCTTTGGGTAGTTGGCACCCATTTGGTTATTTTCTTACGTAGCCAACAAGCAGTAGGAAGAGTTTAAGGAGATCCTAAAACTGTTTCAGAAGAGGGCCTATGTATTTGTATTGAGGAAAAGACTATCTATAGCACTTGCATTAAGTCATCTCTGAATGCTGTTGATGTGGCTTGTAGGCAACTGAGCTCAGGTACATTTATCGGCACAGGATTTTGGGTTTCTGGCCAGATGTTCAAACTAATATAACTGATATGGCTTTGGGTGGTTAGCACCCATTTGGTCATTCTCTGCACAAAATACTAAAATAAAAAAAAGAAATTCACTGAAACTGCGAGAGTGGGGTGGATGTTGCAACACAGATTTTTTCAACAGAGGTCCATCAACAAAGACTTTACACAAGGCAGCAATGTGTAATGGCCAGCTCAAAACAGCATTTTCACTGTGACTAGTGGCCAAGTACATCTTTGGCAATGGCAACTGCATCCAAAAACAAAGAGAAAGACCTTACAGGGTAGAGGATAACATAAAGGGCTAGAGTTGTTGAGGCTTATTTACCACTTCAAAGTGGAACTGTATCCCATGACTGTACAGCCCTATTTATGTTAGACCTGTCAGCCTTAGGGTGGTCTTCCCCAAAATCTTTTGCCTTACTCCTCCGGTTTCTGCTAAATTCATTTATGTTGGCCCTAGGACTCTGTTCACTTTCCCACTGCTAATCAGTGCTAAAGTGCTTATGCTCTCTCCCTTCAGCATGGTGAAATTGGCTTATATACATTTGGCACATTTAATCTACCTCTAAGTCCCTAGTAAAGTGGTACCGCATGTACCCAGGGCCTGTAAATTAAAGTCTACCCGTGGGCCTGCAGCACTTATTGAGTAACCTTTTAAACATGTCTTGGGTCTGCAATTGCAGTCTGTGTGTGCAATTTTAATCTCCTATGTCAAACTGGAAAAATAAACCTTTTGCCAGGCCTAAACCTTCCTTATCTGAAAGAGAATATTAGTTATAGATTCCTTCCCAGGTGTCAGACTGGATCCAGAGAACTTTTTTCATAACAGTACCCTTGCGCGTCGGTAGGTGGCGTTGGTCGTCTCCGCGTCCGTCGTCGTTGTTGCCGGAATGACTTTGTGGTGTCTACTTAGATGCTGACCCTGTGTGCTGACGTCCGTTCTTCCTTTTCCGCACCAGGCAGCGCAGATCCGGGGAGAGCGTGGCCCTTGGTCACTTTTTGACTAACTCTTTTTCGACTTTTGTCGACACCTTTTTTGAGTCTAACGACTCCTGGTGCACAAGGGATGTTCAGCCGTTGGCCCGGTTTCAATCATTGGGATTCCTGTCACAAGTTGATGTTGGTAACCAATCCACATCTTGTGTGCCTTTGGTGCCTGGAGCGCGACTACTACCCGAAGTCGTGCTCCGACTGTTGGGCCCTAAACCCGTAGTCTTTGCGGGAGCAGTCCCGAAAGCTTTTGGAAGCTCTGCAGCCCACTCCTCACCGCTCAGTCCAGGTCGAGGGGAATGTCATGAGACCGGTCGTGGATCCATCACCATTCTTCGCACTTATTGGATAAGTCGAAGCACAAGAAGAAGGCGAAAAAGCATAGTCGCTCTTTGCCTTCTCCTCGTCCGATGGCCGTCAAGACGTGGGAACCTAAGCATCGCCCACTGGGACGACTCCATGCTTGCCTCCCATTCTGGGAGCTGGAGCTTCCCCTGCCCAGCTTTGTGTCTTTTACGAAGCCCTCCACTCCATCTTTGGGCAGCCTGACTCCGCTGGCGCACCTTTGGGCCCCGTGGACTTGGCTGGGAGCTCTAAGCCTTCGATGCCGGCAGCTCCATCCTTGGGACCCGTGGATCCACGCCTGGATCCGTACCGGTTGACTTCACGGTACCTTCCCCGGCGCCGATCCAAGTGGCGACACCCCAGACGCCGGCTGCGCCCCCAGCCGGCGTCGACCCCAGCCTCACCCGACATCTCCCCCTACTTTGGCCACAGAGAAGGGAGCCTCCTACGGTGTGGTGTTGCGTAGGGCGGCTGAAGCTTTGGGGCTTGAGCTTCCTATGGTGGCAGTCAGGACTAACCTCCTGAATGAGGTACTTCAGCCGTCAGCCGCCTCTTCGGAGCCCCTTCTGCCTTTTAATGAGGCCCTCACTGACATCCTTCTGGGCACTTGGTCAAAGTCAAAAAGTTTATTATGTTTTGGCTCTCAATGAGGGCCACAAAGTAAAACACACAATATACATCACAAAAAATGAAACAAAAATAAAACCATGCAGTCGAGCATAAGCAAGGTGACACATACAGTCATTAGTCGAGCAGTCCCCAGCACCTCCCCGTGTATTATTAATAAATATCTAAAAAACTTTTAAAAAAGTTAAAAATTCTGTAGCAAAACATTTCATTTGGCGGGCAATAAAGTGCATGGAGAAAAGTATTTACATTTAAAATTCCTAGTTGCAGACAGATTGGTTTTAACCATTTAAGGCGAAAAGGGCGCAATACATTACATACAAACAAAACATGGTTACGATTCTGTACAGCATTACGACAAAAATTACATACAGGAGACACACCGTACCATTTTGCGAGAAGGGAGTTTAGAGGAAGCAGGTCTTGTCTTAATAAAAACCATAGCCTTCGGACTCTATGAGGAATATTCCAAATAAGATATTGTTGGGGCTGTTTGAATAAGTATGTATTTAACAGAGATTGTCTTTCTTTTTTCCTTGATTGGGCTAGCCTATCCAGTTTGTAACATAGTTCCCAGGATGCATTTTTTAATTTCACCTTGAGTTCAGCAAGATCTAGTAAAAACAAGGTGTTTGCATCCAACTCTAGCAGACTTACGGCATTTCTAAAGTTTTTTACTAGTAGAGAGAACTCGTTGAGATCTCCCAAAAGCTCTCTTTTAATAGCTTCTCTAAGGGAACCAATTTTACCTCTAACCAGACAGGCTACCCATCTTACAAGGGCAATCAACCCCTGAACCCACTGGGCACTTGGTCCAAACCCAGCACAGGGGCTACTATGGATAAGATGATTGCCCGATGCCACCATCCTTCCCCGGGTGACCCACTTATCCTCTTCTAACACCCTACCCCAGAGAGCTTGGTGGTCCAAGCCTCAACATCCAAAGGTGCGTTCCCTACTGCCCCCCATAGGGAATCCAAGAAGCTGGTCCATCTTGGGAAGATGTTTTCTTCCGCCAGCTTAGGGCTGCGGTTGGTGAACACCACATGTCTCTTGGGCCGTTCCAGCCACTCTGTGTGGGACACGGTTGCGCAAGTGCTGCCACAGTGCCCGGAGGAGGCCCGGGCCATGATCACCCTTTCTGTCGCAGAGGGTAGAGACTCATCAAAGTTTGCCATCCGGTGTGGGCTGAATACCACTTACTCGCTGGGTAGGACGATTTCAACGTCAGTAGCCCTGAGGCACTAAACCTGGCTGAGGTCCACTGGCTTCTCTGGGGATGTTCAATCGACCCTGTTTGAACACACCCTTTGATGGCCGTCACCTGTTTGGAGACAAGTCGGACAACGCGCTCGAGTGCTTCAAGGACTCCAGGGCTGCGGCCAGATCCTTGGGCCTCGCTGCTACCTCTCGCCCATGCACCCTGCCTTTCGCCCCTCTCTTGGATAAGAAAGGGGTGCCCCACCACGTTCCACCCAGAGCCAAAGACCTGTGCATGCTACCCAGTCTCTGCACGACCGGGGACGTGGGACCCAGTGTTTTGGTTCTGGCGGCCAGCGGGAGCGCCAGTCTACCACTGCCCCCCCTCCCCCCCCTCGCAGCAGCCTTCACACCTTCCTAGTCCCACCCTCCAGGGCCACCAGGGATTTGCCATCACCTCCTCCACTGGCACATCACGCTGGACAAGTGGGTTTTGAAAATTGTCCGAAGGGTCTACTCCCTCCCCTTTGAGACTTCCCCTCCCTCCATGCCACCAACACTCCATCGCATGCCGGAGGATCACTTGGCCCTTGTCCGCCAGGGAGTTACGGGTTTCTTGGCCAAGGGAGCTATCCAACGAGTCCCTGTGCCAGAAGTAGGCCGTGGTTGCTAGTTCCACTACTTCCTGGTACCCTAGAAGGACAAAGGCCTGCGTCCTATCTTAGACCTCTGGGACGACAACCGCTTCCTCCGGAAGGAGAAAGTTCAAAATGTTAACCTTGGCTCAGGTCTTCTCTGCCCTCAACCCTGGAGACTGAATGGTAGCGTTGGACTTGCAGGACGCTTATTTCCACATCCCCTTGTTTCCTGCCCATCGGCGTTACCTACGGTTCACGGTAGGCCACAAGCATTTTCACGAAAGTGATGGCGGTGGTTACAGCTCATCTGCGCAGATCAGGGGTGGCAGTCTTTCCCTATCTCGACGATTGGCTGTTGAAAGTGGGCTCACCCGAGGCTATAGCCTCCCGGCTACGGCAGACCTCCTGCATTCGCTGGGGTTCACTATCAATGTGCCAAAGTCGCACCTGATTGCCTTTCAGAAGCTCCTTTTCATGGGAGCAGTTCTGGATACAGCTCAGTTTTGGGATTATCCGCCAGAACAGCGAGTCTGGGATATTCGGGCTATGATACCGATGTTTCAGCCTCTATCCCGGATTTCGCGGAGAATTACCCTGAGGCAGCTGGGTCTCATGGCCTCCTGCATCCTGCTCATGGATCATGCCAGGTGGCGTATGTGTACTCTGCAGTGGGACTCGAAGTTCCAGTGGTTGCAGCATCAGGGGAAATCATTTAGATGTCGTCCAGATCTCGCAGGGGGCTGCAAGTCAGTTGCAGTGGTGGCTAACAAACCCGTATTGGGTCAACCTCGGATCCCTCTCCCTTATCCAACCAGAGTTCACAGTAGTGACAGATGCGTCACTCCTGGGATGGGGTGGCCACATGGGAGAGGTGGAGATCAGAAGCCTCTGGTCTCTGGCAGAGTACGGGCTCCACATCAACCTTCTGGAGCTTCGGGCAATTCGTCTTGCAATGAAGGCGTTTCTTCCTTCTGTCAAGGGAAGAGTAGTGCAGGTGTTCACGGACAACACCACCGCCATGTGGTACTGAAACAAACAGGGCAGGGTGCTATGTCATAAGGCTCTTCGCCTTTGGACATGGCTGGACCATCCGGGCATATCTCTGGTGGTTCAACCCCCGGCAGGTTCCCTTAATACCAGGGCGGATGAACCCAGCTGCCGGTGCATGATGGATCAACACCCGGCAGGTTCCCTTAATACCAGGGCGGATGAACTCAAATGCCGGTGCATGATGGATCACAAATGTCGTCTTTACTCGGAGGTGGTGCAAGGTCTCTTTCAGCAGTGGGGAGAGCCTTAGTTAGATCTGTTTGCCACCAAAGGGCCATTGACCCATCCTTAGGGCCATGAATCTTTTTTCCATACTGCTGCATAAGTGCATTTAGATATGGCAACGCAACACCAGGCCTAAACCCCGAAATAACCTTCCAGGCATGTTTGTTTTGCCAGTTCTGCCCTGGCAGAGTGAAAAGACCAGAACAGGACTCTTTTATTTATTTTTAATGTTTTTAGGGCCTGCTGGGGCGGGTTCGTTTCTCAGTATTCGGTTGATTCAAGCATTTGCAGTTAGTGTTCTAGGTAGCAGCTATGTTTTTGTCCCACTTGGCTGAGCCATCCAGCAAGCTCAGGCACGTCACCAAGGGTGAAAATGCAACACAGGGTCAAGACTGATTTGCATATAGCTGTATCTGAAATGGGGTGGCGCAGTGTGCTAAAGAATGATGATGGATTCAACCCAGATCTGTGACTGGGGGTAAATGTCTGAAAAGTTTCAGCGCTCCATCCATCATGTCCTTGTATTTTCCTTGTCCGGTTCTCAGCGCTGACCTCCTAACCAAACAAAATCCTCAATCTGTCACAATGAATGTGCAGAAGAAACAACCAAGGTCTTGACGATGTGCCGAGCAGCATGTTATGCAAATGGAACAGCCACGTCTTTAGTTTCTTCTGAAACCCTGCTAGTGAATCACATGCTCTCAGTGAAAGTGGCAGACCAATCCACAATTTGGGTCCATGGTATGCGAAAGACCAACCACCCTGCCGTGATCTCCTGAACTTAGGAATCGAGGCCAGATCTGGATGGCTTGAATGCAGGGAGCGGTTGGAAGAGTATTTTGACACCAAACATCTTAAGTACAGAGGCCCTGTGTTTGCAAGGCACTTTTGCATATAGCAGAAGGTCTTAAATTGGACCCAATGGGCAGCCACTGCCAGGTACACAGCTAACTGGTTGTAGAAGTGTGCCTAGGTGGACACAGTAGCTTATGGGCTTCCACATTTTGAACAATTTGAAGTTGTTTAAGCAGGGCTTTAGCCATACTCGGGTAGAGCACGTTTCCATAATCCATTCTGGAAATAATTAAAGTCTGAATCTGAATTACTGTTCGTTGGGCTGCAGCCGGTAGACAAGCTAACATATTTTCTTCAGGCATTTAAGGATGCCAAAGCATATCGCTGCTGCTTTATTTATCTGGAGACTCATGGATAGTTTATCATCAATCCATACTCCCAGACTTTTCTCCACCTGCATTGGGGGTTGAGGCCAGGGTAGAAGGCTAGAGATGAGAACTCCAGAGATGGGGATGGTTGCCTACCAAAACGACCTCTGTTTTGCCCCCTTTGAGCTTCAGCGAATAATTGATGTTCATCCAGGCCGAAACTTGAGCCAATCAGTTGCTAAGAGCATCAGCATTTTAAGTGTCACTAGAAGATAAGGACAACATCATTTAGGTATCGTCTGCATATGAAAAGAGTCCATCCATGGGCCTCAACAATGTCAGCAAGAGGCTGGGCAAATAGATTAAATGTAAATGTAAAATGTAAATTGATACTTGTATAGCGCACTACTCACCCGCAAGGGTCTCAAGGCGCTTGTATGAATACCGCTGTGGAACCCATCCTGGCTTTCCCTGTGAGGCGTCCACTCCTGGGCACCCCCAAGGTGGAGGCCAGGCATCCTTAGGAGAGGACTCAAGGTAGAACCGTGAGGCACCCTGGAGGTTCACAGATGGGATTTTGTGAATACACCGGATAGGTGCGATTATGCAGGAAAGATCTAATCCAAGCTAGGGATGTACCCTGCACTTTCTTCCTTCCAGGTGACCCAGCAGAGTGGAATGATTCACAGTATCACATGTGGCACTGAGATCTAATAGAATAAATTCAGCTCAACTGCCAGAATCGAATTGGCTATGCAGATATTCCATGACACCAATGATAGCGGATTGAATGCTTTAATATGCCCTGAATCTTGATTGTGATGGATACAAGATCTCATTCTGCTCCACATAGGATGTAGGTTGCCAATTACAAGCCTTTCCAGCACCGTAGCTAAGGTAGGCAACAGAGAGAGTGGCCGATAATCAGACCATAAAAGCAGGTCAAGATTAGGCTTTTTTATTAGGGGCGTAACTAAAGCCCTCTTCCATGCCAAAAGGCACCCTGCCTTCTGCAAGGGATACATTCAAAATCTGGGTAAATGCACCATAGTAAACATGGCCAACTTACTCAAAATAGAAGGGGGGCAGGGGTCAAGCGGGGACCCAGATCTAATGACAGACAGCAAGAAAATGAATGAAGATACTTATATTGGGGCAAAAGCGTTCAATACACCGGACACCTGTGGAGGATGTACATTTTCACAGGCACTCAAAGTATTAGAAAAAGTTGCTTGAATATCCATTATTTTGTGTTCGAGGCATGAGGGCTGCTGAATTCGTATCTGTGCATAGATCGCCGCCTAGTGTTGGGTCCGGATGATTGCACATTGTTGTCCTGGAAGAGTCTTCGAAGTATCACGAGATAGGTGGCTCCTCCCCTGGACTACAGTGCGCATGGGCATCCTCTCCATCCTCATATTGTTTTTTTCCGCCATTGGGTTCGGATGTCTAATCTCAACTCCAGTTAAATAACTAGTACTCTTTCTATTCCTAAGGCCAAAAGGCCTTCTTAGCGTCGGTATTGTATTGTTCGGTGCCTGGCCCTTTCGGTTCTTCGATCGGCGTAGAAAGAAGTTTCTCTCGACAACACAGGCCCAGACTACATCGACGATGGAACGGACCCCGTTTAAGCGGTGCCCCGTTTGTAATTCAAAGTATTCGAACTTAGATGTGCACCCGGTGTGCAATACATGTTTGTCCCCCGACCACGACGAGTCGAAATGTTTCGCCTGCTCAAGGTTCCGCTCAAAGAAGACTATTCTACTTCGACGCGCTGCGAGGCAGTCGGCCCAGCAGTCGGCACCAGCACCTGCGAACATCTTCGATGCCGGGGACGAGGACCTCTTCCAGGATGAGGAAGAGGCAGAAGAGGACGTTCCCGAAGAAATGTCGGAACCGGCGTCGGAGCAGGACTCCAATTTCGAGGTGGACGAGCCAGACGAGGAGTTCGTCCACGACCAAGACGTCGTCGAGGTAGGGGACAACGATGAGGCCCTTGCGGCCGTTGATGACGACTCCGGTGGAGAACCGAGTCCGCCCGCAGTTCCGGGGCCTATCATTAACATTCAGCCCTCTCCGGCTCCGGTCGAGGCATCGCCGAAAAGGCCTTAGCCAAGGTCCATCCTCTTGGTCTACAGCTCCGCGACATAGCCAGGCTAAGACCCTTTCAAAGGAGCCATCGGTCGATTCTTCGAAATCGAAACCGAAACAAACGGAGCCGAAACCGAAACTACTCCAGATGGTGATCGGTTCGACGTCGACTAACACCTCGAAGGTTGTCGATGATCCTTCGACGCAGAAGATACCCGTCGGTGCCAAGACTGGGGCTTCGAAGCAAGGCTCGGCCACCAAGCACGTCGCCTCGAAGGGCTCGGCGTCGACGCCAGCGTCGACGACCAAACATGGCAAGAAGAGCAAAGGCCTTCCATTGGGTAAAGGTCTCCAGCCACCCCTCTCAGGACTCAAGGTTGGGCTGGCGAAAAGGGTCGAAGCCACGGCCAAGGACGCCCCGAAATTGTCGACGACGTCCAAGGATGGAGGCGCACCGCGCCGGGAGCTCGATTCGACGCGGTCAAGCGAGCGGCCTACACAGGCGTCGAAGAAACCCGAAACAGCCGCTTCAGGTTCGAAGCATGCGGAATCGACGCCGCTTAAGTTTGGCCTTCTGCCCACGGCCCGTCCAAAGCATCTCGAGGCTTCCAAAATGGCGAAGGTGTCCTCACATGCACAGGTCGTCTATCATGAGCCTTCTTACGACAACCAGACAAAACTGTTTATTGACTCTGAGTCGGGCAGGCTTACCGTCCACAAGCGGAAGATCGCGCCTGAACATCCGTTGGAAGGTTACAGGATTCCCCTCAAAAAGAAAATGGTCTCCACCACCTCTCCGGTTCTTGTTGAACCTCTTCAGGACTATTCGCACCATACTGTTCATTCTCCAACACAGAGTGAGGAGGACTTGAATGTGGACTATAGCCAAATGGCCTTCTCTTACAACACTGACACTGATCAGGATGCCTCAAATCAATGGTCAGGAGCAGGAGATCAAGGCGATGACACTGATGACCCCCATACCGCTCCAGACTCTCAGTCCTACAATGTGAAACAGTCTCCAACTGAGGACACTGCAGCATTCAAAGCATTAATAGAGCGGGCAGCCCTTAAACATGACGTTGAAATGCATGCTGAGCCAGTGGATGACGATTTCTTATTCAACACCTTCTCCACATCTGAACGCTCCACCAAAACTCTGCCCATGCTTAAGGGGGTCCTCAAGCATGCCACAGCCATTTTCAAGGAACCAACCAAAGCCAGGGTTATCAATCCCAGGATCGACAAGAAATACAGGCCTGCCCCAGTGGACCCCACCTATATCAAAGGCCAGCTCCCCTTGGACGCCCTCGTGGTGGCTAATGCACGCAAAAGGGCTGACTCTCAATCAACTGGTGACGCTCCCCCTCCGGACAAAGAGTCCAAGATCTTTGAAGCGTCTGGGAAGCGTGTTGCAGCGCAAGCCGCTAACATTTGGAGAATAGCCAATACACAGGCCCTGTTGGCTAGGTACGACAGGGCGCACTATGACACCCTAGAACAATTAATGCAGCACATGCCTGATATGTACAGGGAGGCAGCGGAAATGGTTATACAAGAGGGCAAACTGATCTCCAATGCGTCAATCAAATGCGCACTGGACGCAGCAGACACTGCAGCGAGGGCAGTAAATACTAGCGTGATGCTGCGACGCCATGCATGGCTATGCATCTCAGGCTTTAAATCAGAGGTCCAAACTACTCTTCTCAATCAGCCGTTTAATCCGGACTTCCTGTTTGGACCGGAAGTTGACACCACACTTGAGAAAATGAAAAAAGACACTGAGACAGCGAAATCCATGGGGGCTCTTCAGTCACAGCAGTTTCGGGGAAGTTCCTTTCGTCGCTCCGGTAACAGGGGAGCAACAAGAGGACAGGCTCTACAGCATTCCCAGGACGCCACGGGTAACACGCAATCTGCCTACACAAAAAACACCAGAGGTGGATACCGTGGAAATAACACCAAAGGGAGAGGCAGCGGCAATAACAACGCCAGTTCCTCCACTCCCAACAAACAGTGACTTCTTGTCACTGCCCCCCGACCATCTAACACCTGTCGGGGGAAGACTCCAGCAGTTCCTGCCACTCTGGGAAAACATCACAACAGACAGGTGGGTGAGACAACTTATCCGGTACGGCTATTGTCTAGAACTAACCTCCACCCCCCCCCCCAACATACCCCCAAGAAACCGTCCTATGTCCGCAGAGCACTCGCTCTTATTGCAGCAAGAAGTGCTCTCCATGCTGCAAAAAGGAGCCATAGAACTCGTACCTGTCGAAGAAAGGGGTGCAGGGGTGTACTCCCTGTACTTCTTGATTCCAAAAAGGGACGGGTCCCTGCGGCCTATTCTAGACCTCAGACCCCTCAACCAATACATCCTTTCGGAGCACTTTCACATGCTAACCTTACAACAAGTCCTGCCGCTGCTCCGTAAGGGCGACTTCCTAGCCACCCTGGATCTCAAGGATGCGTATTTCCACATTCCCATTCACCCAAGTCACAAAAAGTATCTCAGGTTCACAATCAACAGTCAGCATTACCAATTCAAGGTTCTGCTGTTCGGGGTCACTACTGCTCCCAGGGTTTTCACCAAGTGCTTAGCGACTGTGGCAGCGCACCTTCGCAGGCAAGGTGTTCACGTGTATCCCTACCTGGACGACTGGCTCCTGCAGGCCAACTCTGCCATGCAGTGCGGCCGCGACATGTCGCGGACCATTCACCTCCTTCACAGTCTGGGGTTCTCTCTCAACTACGCAAAGTCTCACCTGCAGCCAGCCCATGTGCAACAGTACCTGGGGGCAACACTAAACACCCAGTCGGCCACGGCGCAGCCGAACCAGGCCAGGGTCAACAGCATGCAAACGCTCATTCGGAGGTTCCAACCTCAGCGGTCCCTCCCAGCGCAGGTTTTCATGCAACTGATCGGCATGATGGCATCCTGCATATTCATAGTCCCGCACGCGAGGCTGCACATGCGTCCCCTTCAAGAATGCTTAGCCCGTCAGTGGAACCAGGCTCATGGACATCTAAAAGACCTAGTGTTGGTGACCGGTCGTGCTTACAACTCTCTGCATTGGTGGACCCCACAAAACCTTTGCAGGGGACGACCGTTCCAAGAGCCTGTCCCACAGATAGTGCTAACGACGGACGCATCTCTCCAGGGTTGGGGAGCGCATGTCCTCCACTACACAGTGCAGGGGCTATGGACAGCACAACAGCAGAGGATGCATATCAATGTGTTGGAACTCATGGCGATCTTCATGGCACTAAAGGCATTCAAGTTGCACCTGTGCAACAAGGTTGTGTTAGTCCGGACGGACAACATGACCGCCATGTATTACATCCAGAAGCAGGGGGGCACGCACTCCCCGCAGCTGTCTCACCTGGCCCAGAGCATGTGGAAGTGGGCCATTCAGAGGAACATCTTCCTCATGGCGGAGCATCTCCCGGGTGTCGACAACCAAATGACGGACCTGCTCAGCAGGCACAGTCATCAGATGCACGAGTGGGAGATCTACCCGTCGGTTCTCCATCCGTACTTCCAACAGTGGGGTCATCCAGACATCGACCTCTTCGCCACAAGCGATAACGCAAAATGCCCAAACTTCGCCGCCAGGTTCCCACACCCGCAGTCTCAGGGCAATGCGATATGGATGAACTAGTCAGGCAGATTTGCGTACGCTTTTCCGCCAGCCCCCCCTCATACCTCTGGTGGCGCGCAAACTGCGACAGCACTCCATGACACTCATCCTGGTTGCTACAACGTGGGCACGACAAGCTTGGTTCACCACGTTCCTGGAACTTTCAGTGGTGCCTCACCAGCGGCTGCGCCTCACTCCCAGCCTCCTCACTCAGAGCCATGGCGACATTCAGCACCCAGATCCCCAACAGTTGAACCTTGCGATTTGGCTCCTGAGGTCATAGAGTTTGGGTACCTGAACTTGCCTCCTGAGTCATGAACATCATCAAGGAGGCGAGACGACCGACTACCAGGGCCTGCTATGCAGCCAAATGGAAGCGGTTTGTTATTTACTGCTCCAACAATAACATTAATCCGTTGGACGCATCTACACAAAATATCATATGTTACTTATTGCATCTGTACCAATGCAACCTAGCATACAGTTCAATCAGGATCCATTTGGCGGCCATAGCCGCTTACCTTCAAAACAGGCAGCACCTTTCCGTTTTCAGGGTGCATGCCATTAAAGCCTTTTTGGAAGGACTTAAGAGAGTAATCCCTCCCAGACACCCCCCTTCACCAGTCTGGAACCTAAATATTGTTCTCACCAGACTCATGGGGCCACCTTTTGAGCCACTCCATTCCTGTGAAATACAATTTCTTACCTGGAAGGTGGCCTTCCTAATAGCTATTACATCGCTGCGGAGGGTCAGTGAGCTGCAAGCCCTCACAATTCAAGAACCCTACCTGCAAATTCATGCAAATAGGGTGGTGCTTCGCACCAACCCTAAATTCATGCCAAAGGTGGTTTCGCAGTTCCCCCTTAACCAAAACATAGAACTGCCAGTTTTCTTTCTTAACCCTGACTCGGTGGCAGACAGAGAACTGCACACCTTAGATGTCAAAAGGGCTCTCCTGTATTACATCGACAGGACAAAAGACTTTCGAAAAACAAAGCAGCTGTTCGTTGCCTTCTCTCCACAACATAAAGGCAACCCCATCTCCAAGTCAGGTATAGCCAGGTGGATTGTTAAATGCATCCAGATCTGTTATCAAAAGGCTAAGCGCACATTAACAGTTCCCCCTAGAGCGCATTCCACACGCAAGTTAGGGGCTTCCATGGCTTTCCTGGGTAACATTCCTCTAGAGGATATATGTAGAGCAGCCACATGGACCACCATACATACATTTACAAAACACTACTGCGTAGATGTACACTCCAAACAGCAAGCTGCTGTAGGACAGGCTGTTCTTAGGACTCTCTTTCAGACTGCTGCAGCTGGCACGGGCACCCGCTGGTAAGGAGGTAACTGCTATTTATTCTATGCACAGATATGAATTCAGCAGCCCTCATGCCTCGAACGGAATATGCTACTTACCAGTATGCATCTGTTCTTGGCATGAAGGGCTGCTGACATTCATATCGCCCACCCTCCTCCCCGGTGCCTGTCGCAGCTGTAGCTCTCAGAATCATTTTCAGGCATGGTCATCACTTTCAGTATTACACTCCATCTCTGCCACAATGGCGAAAAACAATCTGAGGATGGAGAGGATGCCCATGCGCACTGCAGTCCAGGGGAGGAGCCACCTATCTCGTGATACTTCGAAGACTCTTCCAGGACAACAATGTGCAATCATCCGGACCCAACACTAGGCGGCGATCTATGCACAGATATGAATGTCAGCAGCCCTTCATGCCAAGAACAGATGCATACTGGTAAGTAGCATATTCCTTAAAAAGAAGTAAGCAAAATCATCACATTGAACTTGTGTAAGAGGAGTAGTGGGGTGCTGTAGATTTCTGATCTGACAAATTCTTAACAACTCTAAAGAGTTATTGTTTTTTTCCTACGCATAATGGGAACCAAGGCTTCTACTGGGGATCTAACCCATAAGTTGCTATTATCAGCGTCCATGTCCTCTACATTCCTAAGAGTGGAGCGATGTGCTTCAAGTGCTGAGTTAAGCTCCGAAAAAACAATTTTTTACCAATTTCTCCTCATGGGATTCATCTGGCCAGCCTGATTTCAAGCCCCCAACAGAACCTGGAAGGAGAACGGGACCACAAAGTGGATTGTCCAATTTAAAGGAGGGGGGAGTTGAACTGAATATTACCCTGGTTTGAAAAAAGTGAGTCTAACAAATGCGCTGTTACATGTGTAAGGAGCTTTGTAATCAACTGCATATCAAGTGCCTCGAGATCTTTCGTCACAGATTTAGCAGTTTTGCACGCCAAATCGTCAAAATGAATGTTCAAATCACCCATAATTATAAAATGGATGAATTTCAGAATAAATGGCTCAAGGGCCTCCGCAATATTCCAACTCCAATTAGATACATTGCCAGGAGGTTGGTACATAAAGCCGCCAGACAGAGTAAACTTATCAGCAATTGATGAGGAAAAAAATCAGTGCTTCACAGTGGGAATTGCTAGTTTATCAACTTTGCACCCATATTGTGATTTACAAACAATAGCTATCCCCCCCCCCCACCTTTTTAATTTTCCTGACCCAGTCTCTGGATCTGATAAAAAAGGGGGCAGTGCTATATTCACATCAGATCCTGAGGCTGAGGTAAGCCAAGTCTCAGTCAAAAACATTGTATCTGGCTCATGGTCACTGAGAAAGTAAAACCGCTCCCAATGGTGCTTTACTAACGACCTGAATTGAGGTTAAAAAAAGCAGAACTGCTACCAACCTCGGGCAGGATTATCCCTAATATACACAGATTGAGCTACCGGAATTGCAGCTACTTTATAGGCTGGGAGATTGGTCATAAAACGATGGTGTGCGCACTTTTGAATGGTTACTACTTGATCCAAGTTTGCCAAAAGGGGAAAGACTGTATCCTGGGGGAGAGGTAAATGAGCTTACCTGGGTTGGTTTTGGTGTGCTTTATCCAGTTCAAATTTGTATTTAG
The DNA here is from genome assembly GCF_964263255.1 of Lissotriton vulgaris. Classification (NCBI taxonomy): domain Eukaryota; kingdom Metazoa; phylum Chordata; class Amphibia; order Caudata; family Salamandridae; genus Lissotriton; species Lissotriton vulgaris. Next base: position 1,574,827,204 of record NC_141689.1, read on the forward strand.
TTATTCAATCCATAAAAGGGTCGGACAATTGGTTAAAGTCACTAGCCACAATTATATTGGTGTTAGAGATATTAGCAAGTTTTACTTTTATGGAGTGGCAAAAGTCAGGGTAATATTTAACAGGAGCATAAACATTGAACAAAGTAATATGTTTGTTGTGGATAATGGCATTGACCGCCACTCATTGTCCATTCAATGGAGAGAACTTGTAGAGAAAAAAAAACCTAACCAATCCATTGTTTCTTCAGTTTAACAGATTCAGATGCGTTAAAATGTTTGTTGTTAAAAGGCAATTTGAACACCAATTTTAGACAAGTGAGCGAGTACCTTTTGATATTTTATAATATGGTCCAGTCCACCAACATTCCATGAGACCGCATTAAACATATTGGGTATAAGAGGAGAGGAGTACAGTAAAATGTGTGACAAGCTGCATAATGAGAGGAGACAAATTTACAACAATTATTATACAAAACGAGGGACAGGAATATGGAAAAAAAGAGAACTCAAAAATCATACAAGCACTCACAGAAACCAGAGAAGAGAAGGGTAGAAGTATGGAATGGAAATATATAAGAAAGCCGGAGCAGATCAAGGATAAACATCTAGATCTGGAAAGATAATGACTGAAAAGTGATATAAGACGTGCCAGTACCATAAGATCAATAGCAGAGCACAGAAAACTAAAATAAGAAAGGAAATAGCCATACGAACACAACCATTTTTAGGACTTCTGGGCAACAGTATCCATCTTGTTGGATGTAACGTTCTGGAGGAAAACTTTAAATTTAGCAGAGTCATCAAAGGATTTAAGTGCCTTTATAAGTTAATTTGCATATGCAGGGATGGAGAATGCCATAATGTACATTCATATGTCGCATTTAAAATCTGAAGGCAAGTAATTCCTTACTTCTAGCATTGGAGTCTCCTTCAAAACACAAAAAAGGTCTGAAAATTATAGAAGAAGCATAATTGTGGCGCGAGGTTCAGAAAAATGAGGATGAAGTTGAGCTAAACGATGAACGTGTTGCAATTTAGGAGGAGTAGTAGTTGGACATCCAAGTAGGTCTGGTGGCAATTTCTTTAAGAATTCAATAAGATTAGGACCCTCAAGTGCTTCCAGTAGTCCATACAGACGGAGATTATTGCTACGATTCCTATTTTCCGAATCCTCCTAGTGAAGTTCCAGGGTCTTTTGTTCAAGTAGTGGATTTTTTTGGACATATCCTAAAGGGAACTAACACATTGTTCGTTTCAATCATTTTGCCCTTCGCAAGGATCCATTTGTCTTCAGTCAATTGTAACTTCATCTTAGTAGCCTTCATAAAAGGCTGAAGAGCCCTCCTCTCATCCAAAATGTTACCCAAAATCGGATTCCTGGATGAAGAAATAGGTGATATGGAATCATTCTTAGCCCTCTGAGATTTAGCCCCAGAAGCAGTAGCCTTAACCCCAACAACTGGGTTGGTAGCCAGATTAACATGGAGGTTCTTACTATGAGGCAGTCGCTGCACAGACTTTGTACGTCCCATAAACTAAAGAAGTCAGAGAAAAAAGCAAGGCAAATTATCATGCAGCAAAAATCAGGAACGCAGAAAAGATACCTTCAAATTACCAGATTAAAGTTCATCTTTAAGGTATAAATGCCTGTGATGAAAAGCATTGAGTCAGAAATATCAGACAATCTAAAACAAATAACTTGTGCCCAAAATTAACAAAACGGGTGCATTATCCAAAAAGGTGAAGCTTCAGTTGAACAAGCAACACAGTTCCTCAAGAGAAGTTCCTGAAGAGACAAGGCCGTGCAATACAAAGTGGTGGCCACATACAGTGGAAGAAAGGCTCTTTAATGAGGAGAAAACTCCTCAGTTTGAGAGGTAAAAAAATACCACCAGGTGTGGTATCAATTCAGGACTGTGTGGTATAACGAGGGTTAAGTGAAGAATGAACGTCTTTTCCTTTAAAAAGAAGCTCTGCCACTGGTTGGAACTCCTAGGACCGTTGCCATCCTGCCTGGTGCGCTAAGCCACGCCTTACCTTGTTAAGTAAGGTATTTAAAGATGAATGTAATATGCTATCCTATTTGTTTCACTGAGCAATTATAGCTTTAATTATGTTTTAAAAAATGTACTTATTAGAATAACTTCATCTAGATCACACATACAGTTATTCTATCAGCAAATCAACGTATAACACTTCCATTTGTTTTATTCTAGCCTGAAACGCAGGTTCGTCAAATAGCAGTGAAATTTGCAAGCACCGTTTTCTCACCAGCCCACATACCTTCGAGATATCTACTTTTACTGGCTGCAGGAGATTCGTAAGTTCCAGCATTGAATAAATGTAGTACTTTGTCATTGTAAACCGGTTATATATTCCTTTTGTTGCCTGTTTTAGTATGCTTCTTGAAAATTTAAGTGATCCAAAACTAAGGCCCATTTGTCTCCTCATATGAAATATTTTCCTCCCTTGTGGGTTTGAAAAACTGATGATGCTGCAAAGGCATAAGTTGCACAAACGTACTGGTCTTTAGTTATGTTTAGTTAAATTTACTGCATAAATACTACTCGTACAGAAACTCTTTAAGATGGATAGCCTAAATAGTTGTACAGCTATTCTAATGGGAAACTAATTGACTGTTCTACAACAGGTTATAAGGATGAGATTATATCTAAAGTCATGAATGACCTGTGAATACCTTTTGTCTAGGCAGTGCCATTTTAAAAAGGAGACAACTTTTGTGTCATTTGGTTGGTGTATGAGTTTCTGCGGTATAATCTGGTTCTCCACCAGCAACTAGTGTTGGTATTGTAGGCTAAGAACTATATGAATAATTTAGAAAGGCTGTTAAGCGCCATCTCTTCCAGATGATCTCCTAATTCTAAGCCTTTTTATACTTAAACCCCAAGATACATGGTGCTATAGAAATTGCAATTATGAACATTGTGATGGTCGTACCCGATGTAGGTTGGCTTAAGTGTTTTTTTAAAAATGTTTGCAGTCTTATAGTACATACTTTGGGAAGCCTAGTCTGTGTAACAATCGCAGTTGATACTGTAACCACAGCTCTAAATTTTAAGATTAACATTTTTTGAGCCGCCTTTGGGACCATGGCTTGGAAAAAGTTGGTTATTGCCTAGGGCGTGGAGTTCTAGTATTCTGTTAGTTAATTGCAGTGCCAAAGTATGTACGTCCGCATCTGTCATCTTTCCAGCTGTTTCCAGCATCCTCTGGGCTTTGCTTCGTTCCTTTTGTGAAGCTTGGCTGGAGTTTGGCACCAGTGCATCATTATTTTACTTGTTGTTTATCTCTTCGAGTAGCTTTGCATTGTTTTATGCGCCCTCAAGAGAATTTTTTGTCAGTCTTTATTTGATGTCTCTGCCAAATTCTTTTTCCCTTCGTTTTTGGCCTGATGGTTTTGCTGCTGTTTGGCTGATTAGTTTGAGCAAGATCTGATTTAGCTGGGTCTGGTGGCTTGGTGAACTGCTACATCCACTTCAGGAATTTGTATTTGACTGTAGGGTCACAGGTTTGAATGCTGGAGTGTCCAGTCAAACTTTCAGCCTTCCAAGGTCAATAGAATGAGTACCTTTAAGTTGGTTAATAATAAACATCTTATTTCAGCACCCATGTGGGTGAGCATGCACCTTACCAATGCACATGTAATGTTGTGTTTTATGTTAATTTTAATGTTATGTTCTCTTTCAACATCAATTTTTCATATTCTGTGAGCAGCCTAGATGTTCCCTTCTTGACATCTGGAGTACCTATTGCCTTATTTAGAAATGGCAATGTCTATCCCTGTCAGATAGGCTGAAGTCAACCTTGAAGTTTCCCTATTTTAATAGTGACCCTAGCATGATACCGTGTTTCTCCTGCCATCTTTTTAAGTCTTCTCCCATGCATCCCAGGCTGAAATCCCGATTGACACAGGTGGGTGGTGTTCTCTTCTTTTTTTGTAAATGGAGATGAAAAGGAGGTAAAGCCTCAGACAACTGCTACTTCATCCTATATTCCAATGTGATCCTAGTTATGAGGGATGAATAGAAATCTCAACTTCTGTGTTTTCTTTAAAGCCATTGTGCCCCCTGAGAGGCACAATGGCTAGATGATCTATGAATCATCATAGTTTTTCAAATACTTTTTTAACCCTCTTTACTATGAAGCACAGCTCACCCACTTGTAAGTATTTGGTCAAGTTAGGAATTGTGAATCCCTCTGTTCGAGGCATGTGGGCTTCTGAATTCATATCTGTGCATAGATCGCCGCCTAGTGTTGGGTCCGGATGATTGCACATTGTTGTCCTGGAAGAGTCTTCGAAGTATCACGAGATAGGTGGCTCCTCCCCTGGACTACAGTGCGCATGGGCATCCTCTCCATCTTCAGATTGTTTTTTCCGCCATTGGGTTCGGATGTACTTTCTTGACTCAAGTTCGGAATCAGTATAAAACACTTTGCGCAAGGACCAAAAGGCCTTTGGGGCGTCGGTATTGTCTCGTTCGGTGCCTATACTTCATCCAGTTCTTCGAACAGGACGTTGAAGGCCGTTTGCCTTTTCGACACCAAAGGCCCCAACTACGACGACGATGGAACGGAGCCCGTTCAAGAGATGCCCCGTCTGCAACTCAAAATACCCTCACATTGATGTGCACCCAGTGTGCAATAAATGTTTATCCCCGGACCACGACGAGGCCAGCTGTATGGCCTGTTCCAAGTTCCGGTCGAAGAAGACGCTTCGACTTAGACGCGCCGCACAACAGTCGGCGCAGAAAGCGGCGCCTGACTTGGAGAACATCTTCGAGGCTGATGACGATGAAGGCGTCTATGAAGAGGATCCTGACCAGCAGTCGGACCCTGCGTCGGAGCAAGACTCTAACTTCGGTGTGGACGACGATGAAGAATACGTCCAGGATGAAGACGTCGTCTAGGTAGGAGACGACGCAGAAGCCATCGGAGCCGTCGATGACGACTCGAGCGATGAGCAAGGCCAACCCACAGTCGCGGGGCCTAATATTGACACTGTGCTCTCTAAGGCTCAGGTCGAGGCATCGGCGAAAGGCCTTAGCCGAGATCTTACTCCACATTCTATAGCCCCGCGTCAAGGCCGGGCTAAGAATACTTCTAAGGAGCCATCGGTCGATCCACCAAAATCGAAACCGAAACCAACAGAGGCGAAAATGAAACCGAACCTGTTGAAGACAGTCCTCGGATCGACGCCCTCAGACTCCTCGGCTCCAGTCAAGTCTAAAAGTGTCATCGACCCTTCGGGGTCACAAGGGGCCATCAGCCCGAAGAGCGGGGCGCCGAAGCCAGTCTCTACGGTCAACCACGTCACTCTGACGACGTCGACGTTCAAACATGGCGACACTGCCAAAGGACTCCAGGCTCAAATAGACTGTCGAACCGATGCTTGCAGCCTCAAAGCCAATGTTAAGCAAGGTCCTTGAGTCGAAGACCAAACCCGACCCGAAAGAGCATATCGCGGCGAAGCCCAAGACCGTACCTGCTGCGCACCAAGGGCTCGAGTCGACGCAAGGCCGCAAGCATGCTGGTGATCCACCGAAGCAGATCAGATCGAAGATGACTTCAATCTCGAAGAAGGTCGGGTCGTCTCCGGTGCGTCCTCCACCAATTAAATACGGACTGCCCCCGACCGCTCGACCCAAAGCGGTTGAACCACAAAAGAGAACAGACACGTCCAAGAAGGTGTCGGGACCTTCCAGGTCTCAGTCCATTCCAGAGGAGGTAATGTTCCAGGCACTCTCGTATGACAATCAGTCGAAGCTCTTCATCGACTCGGATTCTGGCAGGCTCACCATTCACAAACGGAAAATCGCTCCAGAACATCCTTTGGAGTCATATAAAATCCCTCTCAAAAGGAAAAGGGATTCAGCCACCTCACCTGTTCTCTTTGAACCTGTGGAGGCATATACACAACACTATGCCTATTCTCCCACACGCAGCGAGGAGGATGTGGGAGAGGGTTACAGTCAGGTCGAATTCACTTATCATGCTGACGCAGATCAGAAGGAAACCTCAACCCTGGACTGACCCTGTTGACCCTGATGAGCCACACACTACGCCTGATACTCAGTCCTATAATGTCAAGACCTCGCCTACTGAAGACACGGCGGCGTTTAACGCTTTAATCGAAAGGGCGGCCATTAACCATGACGTTGAAATACACCATGACCCAGTGGAGGAGGACTTTCTGTTCGATACTTTCTCCACCTCGGAAAGATCGGTAAAAATATTGCCTATGCTAAAAGGTGTCCTTAAACATGCTACTGACATTTTCAAGGAGACCACAAGGGCAAGGGTTGTAAACCCTAGGATTGAAAGAAAATATTGGCCTGCGCCTGTGGACCCTACGTACATCAAGGGCCAGCTCCCATTGGACTCCCTAGTAGTGGCTAATGTTCGCATGAGAGCAAACTCTCAAACAAGTGGTGATGCTCCTCCTCCGGACAAAGAATCCAAAATCTTGGAAGCTTCTGGCAATCGTGTAGCAGCTCAAGCAGCTAATATTTGGAGGATCTCAAATACGCAGGCTCTATTAGCTAGATATGATAGGGCTCACTACGACACGTTAGAACAGCTAATGCAACACCTGCCTGATGTTTATAAGGAAGGAGCAGAAATGCTAATACAGGAAGGAAAGTTGATTTCAAATTCATCCATCAAGTGTGCACTCGATGCAGCAGACATGGCAGCTAGGGCCATCAACACTAGTGTAATGCTGAGACGTCATGCCTGGCTCCGCATCTCTCGTTTCAAACCAGAGATCCAGACAACTTTGCTCAACCAGCCAGTTAACCCTGACTTTCTTTTTGGTCCTGATGTAGACACTACCCTTGAAAAAATTTAAAAAGACAATGAGCCGGCAAAATCCATGGGGGCTCTGCAGTCACAGCAGTTCAGGGGTAGTTCCTTTCGTCGCTCCGGTAACAGGGGAGCCTCTAGAGGTCAAGCATTGCAGCAGGCCCAATACAACAAGGGTAGCATGCAGACCGCCTACAACCAGAATAACAGGGGTGGATATTGTGGGAACAGCACCAAAGGCAGAGGACGTGGAAGTAACAATGCCAGATCCTTTGCCACCAATAAACAGAGACGCCTTGTCACTGCCCCCAGACCATATAACACCGGTCGGGGGAAGACTCCAGCAGTTCCTGCCAGTCTGGGAAGGCATTACCACAGACGGGTGGGTAAGACAACTTATCCAATACGGCTATTGTCTGGAACTAACCTCCACTCCTCCCAACATACCCCCAAGGCACCGTCCTATGTCCGCAGAGCACATGCTCTTATTGCAGCAAGAAGTAATCTGCATGCTGCAAAAAGGGGCCATAGAACTCGTGTCTTTAGAACAGCAAGGTACAGGGGTGTACTCGCTGTACTTCTTAATCCCAAAAAAGGACGGTTGCCTACGGCCCATTCTAGACCTCAGACCCCTAAACCAGTACATCTTGTCAGAACATTTTCACATGTTAAAACTTTACAGCATGTTCTACCATTGCTCAGGCAGGGGGACTTCCTGGCAACCCTAGACCTGAAGGATGCCTATTTTCACATTCCCATTCACCCAGGTCACAGGAAGTATCTCTGGTTCACCGTCAACAACCAGCATTACCAGTTCAAGGTCCTGCCTTTCGGGGTCACTACAGCCCCCAGGGTGTTCACCAAGTGCTTAGCGACAGTGTGGCTGCGCACCTTCGGAGACAACACATCCATGTCTATCCTTACCTGGACGACTGGCTTGTTCAAGCAAAGTCAGCCCAGCAATTTGCCAGCCACATGTCCCGCACAATTCACCTCCTACACAGTCTAGGATTTTCACTAAATTACCCCAAATCACACCTTCAGCCCGCACATGCACAACAGTACCTAGGTGCGACAATAAACACTATGACAGCAACAGCGCAGCCGAACTCAGCCAGAGTCAACAGCATGCAACTGCTAATTCAGAAATTCAGACCCCAACACTTGCTCCCAGCGCAAGTGTTCATGCAACTGATGGGTATGATGGCCTCCTGCATCTTCATAGTCCCACACGCGAGGCTGCACATGCGTCCCCTCTGGAACCAGGCTCGTGGACATCTAAAAGACCTAGTGTTGGTGACCGGTCGTGCATACAACTCTCTGCATTGGTGGAACACACAAAACCTTTGCAGGGGACGACCGTTCCAAGAGCCCGTACCACAAGTAGTGCTGACAACAGACGCATCTCTCCAGGGCTGGGGAGCGCATGTCCTCCATTATACAGTGCAGGGACTATGGACGACACAGCAGCAGAAGATGCACATCGACCTACTGGAACTGATGGCAATATTCATGGCGATGAAGGCGTTCAAATTACACTTGTGTAACAAAGTCTTGCTGATCCGGACGGACAACATGACTGCCATGTATTACATCCAGAAGCAGGGAGGGACACACTCTCCACAATTGTCTCATCTAGCCCAGAGCATGTGGAAGTGGGCCATTCAGAGAAACATGTTCCTCATGGCTGAACATCTCCCAGGCAAGGACAACCAGATGGCGGACCTGCTCAGCAGGCACAGCCATCAGATGCACGAGTGGGAAATACACCCCTCGGTGCTCCAACCATATTTCCAGCGGTGGGGTCATCCAGAGATCGACCTATTCGCCACTCAGGAAAACGCAAAATGCCAAACCTTCGTCGCCAGGTTCCCACACCCGCAGTCTCAGGGCAATGCGATATGGATGAACTGGTCAGGCAGATTTGCGTACGCTTTTCCTCCAGCACCACTCATACCGCTAGTGGCACTCAAACTGCGACAGCACTCCATGACGCTCATCCTGGTTGCTCCAACATGGGCAAGGCAGGCCTGGTACACCACATTCCTGGAACTTTCAGTGGTGCCTCACGAACGGCTGCGCCTCACGCCCAGTCTCCTCACTCAGAGCCATGGAGACATTCAGCACCCAAATCCACAACAGTTGAGCCTTGCGATATGGCTCCTGAGGTCATAGAGTTTGGCTACCTCAATCTACCCCCTGACTGTATGAACATCATCAAGGAGGCAAGGCGACCTACAACTAGCGCGTGCTATGCGGCCAAATGGAAGCGATTTGTCATTTACTGTTCCAATAATGACATTAACCCGCTAGATGCGTCCACGCAAAACCTCATATGTTATTTGCTGCATTTATACAGATGCAATCTGGCATATACTTCCATCAGGATACATTTGGCTGCCATGGCAGCTTATCTTCAAAACAGACAGCATCTTTCTCTTTTCAGGGTGCCAGCCATTAAAGCTTTTATGGAGGGACTCAAAAGAATGATCCCTCCCAGACACCCTCCCTCACCTGTCTGGAATCTAAACATAGTTCTCACCAGACTTACGGGACCACCCTTGGAACCTCTTCACTCTTGTGAAATACAGTTTCTTACATGGAAAGTGGCTTTTCTGGTTGCCATCACATCGCTACGAAGCGTTAGCGAGCTTCAGGCCCTAACTATTCAAGAGCCTTTCATACAGATTCATGCTAATAGGGTAGTGCTACGTAACAACCAGAAATTCATGCCTAAGGAGGTGTCGAAGTTCCTTATTAACCAAACCATAGAACTGCCAGTTTTCTTCCCCAATCCAGATTCTGTGGCAGACCGTGCACTGCACACCTTAGATGTTAAAAGAGCTCTCCTGTATTACATCGACAGGACAAAAGATTTTAGAAAGACGAAACAACTGTTTGTTGCCTTCTCTCCACAACACAAGGGCAACCCCATTTCCAAATCAGGTATAGCCAGATGGATTGTTAAGTGCATACAAATCTGTTATCAAAAAGCTAAACGCACATTAACACTTCCCCCAAGAGCGCATTCCACACGCAAGTTAGGGGCATCCATGGATTTCCTAGGTAACATTCCCTAGAGGATATATGTAGAGCAGCCACATGGACCACCATACATACATTTACCAAACACTACTGCGTAGATGTACACTCCAAACAGCAAGCTGCTGTAGGACAGGCTGTTCTCAAAACCCTTTTTCAGACTGCTGCAGCTGGCACGGGCTTGTGATACTTCGAAGACTCTTCCAGGACAACAATGTGCAATCATCCCAACACTAGGTGGCGATCTATGCACAGATATTAATGTCAGCAGCCCTACATGCCAAGAACAGATGCATACTGGTAAGTAGCATATTCCTTCTTAGTCAGAAAGTATCACAAGGTGTACGTAATCCATCACCCAAAAGAAATTGTTGACGAGTGTCTGGAACTTTAATATGGTTAGGGAGCAATATGGCCTGAAATAAATAGGAGTTTGGCTGCTACAGTCATTTATTGGTTTCGCCAGTACACGGTTTGCGCTGTGCTTATGAAATTGCTTGTATTTGATATTTCCTAAATCGGGGCTGTTATCAGTTCCCATAGCCAAATTACTGTGTTCATTCGCTTTTGTGTGGACCGTATTTTTTTTGTTAACTTCCCCTGGCTGCAGCATTTACTATACTTCTACTAAAACTGTTTAAGCCCCTTTCACTGTCAAGATAAAGTCTCTTCTCACGGAAAAGGCAGACAGCTTCTCACGGAAAAGGCAAACAGCTTCTAACAGTTTGCTGGAATCCTTGCTTTATTTAAACTTATTTGTGTAATGCAGATTCTTTAGTCTTGGAACGTTTATGACATTTCCTATTCATGTCTCAATAATCTTACTTTGTAGGCATTATCAGATTGAATTTTTCAACTTAATCAATTTGGTCAATATGATCAAATTTTAAATGTTGTAATAAACATTGCACGTTAAAAATAAAGTTCATATACAAGAGCTATGCTATATTTTACTAGTAAACAGGCAGCCACAAGTGCAGTTACCTTGCAGACAACAGGGCCATGATTTGAATGGTGCAGCAGGTGCAGTAGCACCGGGATCAAGAGTACATAGGCCCCGTAAACTAAGGTAAAAACCTAATATTGCTATTTGTGATTACTAAACAGGCGGTCACAATTGCAGTTACCTTGCAGTTAAAAGGGACTTGATTTGAGCGGTGTAGCAGGTGCAGGGGCACCGGGGCCAAAAGCTCTTGGGACCCCACTAAACCCAGATTATTGCTAACTTTTCATACTAAACAAGCAGTCACAAGTACATTTATCTAGCAGTCAATAGGGTCATGATTTGAATGGTGCAACAGGTGCAGTAGCACCAGGACCAAAAGCTATAGCCACCCCACTAAACGCAGAATATTGCTAAATTTTACTACCAAAGAAAACCGTCACAAGTGCAGTTACCTAGCAGGCACTAGGGCCATGATTTCAATGGTGCTGCAGGTGTAGTTGCAATGGGGCCAACAGTTGTCAGAACTCCTCTAAACACCAAATATTGCTATATTTAACTCCTAAATAAGCAGTCACAAATGCCATTACCTTGCAGGATCTAGGGTCATGAATTCAATTGTGCTGCAGGTGCAGTGACACAGCGTCCTAAAGCTATAGTAGCCCCTCTAAACACCACATCTTGCCATGTTTTACCACTAAGCAGGCATTCACAAGTGCAGTTACCTTACAGGCAATAGGGTCATGATTTGAATGGTGCAGCAGGTGCAGTGACACTGAGGCCAAAGTTTGTCATAACTCCTCTAAACCCCTAATATTGCTAGTACATCAATCAAATTTATTATTTCCCTCTTTGATTTCCTTTTTCAAAATGTTGCTATTACTTACCCGCACTATACCATTAGTAACAGCACAATATATTGCCTTTTTTGTACATAGACCAGTCATAACACCGTAACAGATTTTCTTGAACTTATATTGTATACCTACTCCACAAGCTGAAACTTGCAACAAAAACAGCTTATTATTAATCACATAGGCGAAACCCGAAACATTTTCCAATGCTTGTTATAATAGGTGTTCTCCCCAGCCATGAAACGTTGCCCTGTCCCTTATCAGCAGGGAAGCTTTTATGTCTGCCAGTATAGGGGAGTAATTCAGAGCAATAATGCAAGTGCTCTGCATTTTAAGCAGTGTTCTGACATGCTAGAACAGAAGCAATACTTTACCATTGTGATTGCCTACTACATTAGTGATAAATACTAAAGTTAGACATCCAGTGTTCACTGCAGCATATGGAGCTAGTCAAGAGCCAAGCACTGGCAGCAAAATATTCGCCATTCTAAGTTATTCATTTTTTTCTACTTAGTGAGACCTTGGTTTGGTACAATTTTAGTTTCAGGAATGTTTAATTTTTCCATGCAGTGAAGACCTTGAAGCTGAAAAGAAGATCAGCCAAAGTTGTACTCTGTTCTTCATTTAAAGGCAGGGCAATGCAATCTTTGAATCATCTGCTTGGTGAAGAAGTTAACGTTATAAAGTCAATAGGCTGTCTGTTGTTGAGATGTGTATATTTAGCAATAATGGGAAAAGGATGATCTCCGCGGAACCCTACTGCAGATTTTAACTTCTTTACAGCAGCAAAAGATACTATCGGAGTTTAATTCTTAAAGAAAGTAATGATGTTCTTCAAGTCCAGATCTCTAAATCCCATTTCAATCATGCCCTTCAAAAGTACAGCATGGTCACTAGTGGCCCAAGACCAAAAACACAATTACAGCACCACCAGCATTGTTCAAGGTTTGCTATGTATACAGGCTCTGCATACTCTTGCCATCTAGTGTTGGGATCAGACAATTGAAACTTTCGAAACTTTTTTAAACTTTGAAGTCTTTTGAGTTATGAGGTCTTTGTGACTTGTCCTGTGGTCTTGGAACGCATGGACACTGACTCCATTGTTAGATTGTTTTTTCCTGGCATCAAGTTCGGGCGTGATTTCGTGGATTTTTACGTTCCCAGTCTCAATGAGTTCATTGGTTCTCATTATGTCCTCTGAGTTTGTTCTCTTCTGTCGCGAGAAGACTTTATCTTCTGCTATTGGTACCGATTCCATTCCTCCAGTCCATCGTTTTCAGGTGTTTAGGCCTCTCTCCCCTTTGGGCTTTAGCGGGTTCTGGCCTATCCTTCGGAGAATGAGATGCGCTGAGGTAGCAGAGTGTACACCTTTCAAGCGATGCCCATGGTGTCAGTCTAAATACGCCACTGCCGATCTTCACGCCGTCTGCAATCTTTGCATATTGCCGAAGCTCGACGAGTGCCGCTACAACTGTTGCTTAGCATTATGCAGCAAGAAGACTGTACGCCTGTGCTGAGACTGATTTTGGGCCCTTAGCAGGATCGCACAATCCTTCTTGGAAACGCCTGACCTCTTTGGTGAGGCAAATCCCCTCAACACCGAAGAGCAGGAAAAAGCACTTTGAGTTGCTCGACCTTCCGCCCACACCAGCCCAGCCCAGTCCTGTGTTCATCGAATCCAACATCTTGGAGTCAGGTGAGTAGAAGCTCTTGGAGGAAAAACTAGCACCTGAGGATGTTCCATCTTGCTTGGCCCGCTCCAGTCCATGCTTGAAGACCATGCCAAACGTGAGTACATTCGATGCTCCAACCCCTCCGGAACATCTAAAATCAGTGCACATTGGAGCCGTATACCTCCCCTCCAGGGGACAGGCTTCTGATGAATAAGTCTGCTTGCAGATTCCTCACTTGTAGAATAACCCTTAGGCATCATATTGGATCCAGAAAACTTCAAAGCCACAATGGACTCAGTTGGTGGCGGAAATTATGTGGGACGACGTCCCTGAGGGCAAAAGCGCCTGACCGAGCGCATAAACATAAGTTCCCTTTTTTCCACGCCTTAGATGTAGATCCGGAGCTTCGGTCTATGGAGAGCTTTCCTCCCATAAAAAATTTCAAAAGCAGTACCATGTCCCCTCCAAAGAAATCAAGTTTTAAGCCCTGTAGGGATTGTAATTTATTTTATTCATTTATAAAGTTTTTTTATATAGCGCAAACTAGACCCAAGAGGGTATCATAGCGTTTTACATTTAGGATTGTTGCGAGTTACATCAGATACAAGAGCATAGTAAGGTACAGTACACATAAACAATGATTATAGAATTTGTTGGAGGAAGGGGAGGAAGGGGAGGAAGGAGTAATAGAGGGGAGACTACGAGGAACTGTGATGGAAGGTGACGGTCAAGAGGAAACCAGGGCCAATCTCCTCAGTAGCTGTCTAGCCGCTCCACCGGGCATCAGCCATGTTGCTCAGGTCTCAGCAATTCAGGAAAAACAGTTTTTAGTTATTTGATTTGAGAAGGTTGTATAGCGATGACTAGACCCGGAGGTATCAGAGCGCAAAACCAGAGGATTGTTGCATTACAAGGAATATCTAAAAAAGTTTATATAGTGCTGGCTAGACCTGGAGGTATCAAAGAGTTATACAAGAGGAACATTGCGTTACAAAGTACATCAGTTACAATACTGTATTAAGGTACAGTAAACAAACAACGAGAATGAGCGAATTTGTAGGAAAGGAGGGGAGGAAGGAACCGTAACAAGGGAGACGAGGAAGAACTATGTCCAATGTCCGGCTGGGCAGGTGACGGTGAGGGGGAAACCAGGGCCAAGCTCCTCATTAGCTGTCTAGCAGCTCCACCGGGCATCAGCCATGTTGCTCAGGTCTCAACGATCTGGAAAAACTGTTTTGAATAGATGCATAGGCTACGAGGATAGAGGTAACAGAAGGAGCAGGGGAGGGAGTAAAAACAAACCAGAGAAGGAGCGGGGGCAACTATATAGGCCGATGTGGGATCTGATCAAGGTCTGGACGGAGTCCGGTGGCAGAGAAAACTGTGGCAGCCATCTTGGGGTCAGGCCGGGGATTCTGACCTTGGAGATAGAAACAGCAGGTACCCATTTAAGTGTTTCGCTCGAGGTGTCATTAGGAGGGTGACGTCCCTCATGGTGGGCCACCGCCGCACTGTTCCACAGTCCAGTCACAGTACACTCAGTCCGCCTTGCCATTGTTTATACACCTATTACACCAAGCCCGATCTCATCAGGAAAATTAAGCGATCTACTTCGCCTTACAAGGCCGCCATTTTAGGGTCCGGCACCGTACAGTTGCAGGACATTGGGAATGTGCTGTCGGCCCCGTTATCACTAGCTCCTCAGACATTGATAGCACTGGCTGCTCGAGCTTACATGTCGCATTGAGGGCAGAACGCCTTAATGCAGACTTGCTCGACTTAGGGATGCAGGCAGTAGTCCCTTCGCTGCCTGGGTCAGTAATGTCAGGGCGGGGGAATCTCCCGCGCTCCAACCGTGATCAACAGTAATCCCGGTGGGCGGCCCACTATCTAACCCCAATGCCAACACTTTCCACTATATGCGCTCATCCAGGACCCTCAGCGGTAACCGGGGCCATGGAAAGATGCGGCAGCTCACTGCCTAAGTTCAGCCGCGGCACCCGGGCCACATACAGGTGATCCTGCGGTGGCGAGGGGGGGCACCCCACACCTTCACAGCAACTGGGCCACCCCTCACTAATCTTTCCACGTCTCCGGGGGTCCGCCACTCACATCAGGGGTGCGATCTGCCCAAACATCTGATCACTCTCAGGCCACCGCCTCCGCCGGTCCGCAGCCAGCTGACACAGCCCGGCGCCAAAATCCGTACCGGGCGGGTATGGCAGCGAGGCTTGAGGGTAGTAGGGCCCTAGCTCTGGTGCCCACAGGATATGCGCTGCGGTGCCACCATCTCCTGGATATCGCCTGTACGTGCTGCCCCGAGACCACACAACACGCTCCAGAGACCACTGCGCATTTCTGCTCCCCTGACTTCACAGGGTCTTGTTTCTCGGCATTCCCAGGGCCCAGCTCCTCGGGGATAGCCGCATACAAGAGTGGGAGGCTTTTTTTAAATTTTTTTTTTTAATTTTTGAAAACCTTTATTGTGCATGAAGTAAATAACAAATACGGGCCCACAACCATCCGGCCGGCCACAAACTCTCATTTAGCACTATAGCTTGCAGTATGGCGACACAGTAATACAGCAGAACCGCGGTTATTCAGCAGAAGTAAAACTGGAAAACGCCGCAATACCGTGACACAGGAGGAATGAAGGTTACATTTTAAGTTTTTTATGCAACTATTGAGTTCAGGTCGTGGTGTTCCGTACTAATAAAATAGGAAAATAAGAACAAGGTCCATGCAGGTGGGACACGACATTGGCTACAGTGTCAAATCAATTCACATATCGATAATCAAGTCCCAGCCAGGCAGGATGGCCTCACATTATCCACGCTACAGGGTAGCACTCTACATCCCATTCGTATCTCCGCGGCCACCCATCACCCAGTGTGCCTGAACATGGGCCAAGAGAAGGTAAAATCATAGAAGAAGCAAAAACAGGTCCCATAGAAACTAACAAAAATGAAATATAACCCCCCACCCTACACACATGCAGAGGCTATGGCCTACCCCCCCCCCCCCCCCCCTAGCAGCGTGCCTGTCGCCCTATAAACCCGAAATATAGTAAGAAAAGAGAAGCCGGAAGAAAAGGGAAGAGACAGCAAGAGAATGTAGAAAGAAGGAAAAAGAAGACAATAAGAAATGAAAAATTATCACTCTTGAATATAGGGAGGAAGAAAAGAACAAGCTGATCTACCACTCCCAAAAGAAGGAGGCGGGGAGGAGCCCACACAGTAACCGATCTCCCGGACTCCCAGTCACTTGCAACCCCAACGCCTTGTGAAACAAATAGTCAGCGTCATGTGGAGGGGGAGGAACAATTCTGATGGAACAGGCAAAGGAAGCCAGGAACAGTCCCAACCCGATCCCCGCCCATGCATCCATCACACGAAGTAAAGCCTAGCCCTGGCCCGATCTGGGACGTCCCCCTGCGCCCGCCCACCCTGAGAAGCCTGAAACTGCGAGAAGAAAGGGAGAGCCCACCCCCACAAGAACAAAGGGACAAAATGGCCACACTCGGCAATAGAGAAAAGTCCGAGGACTGAGTAAAATTCGCCAGTCCCAACCAAAGTCAACACTTAAGTAAAGCAGCATGATGAAAGCCACAATACCACACATCGCGGAAGATAATGATGTCCCCAAAAGATAAGCACAGTCAGGCAGGATAGGCAGACACTGTAGCAGCAGCCCCTGGAACTCCGTGGGAGAGGTTGCTCTCAGTGTTGGGGAGAGAGACACTGTAGCAGTACACAGGCGGGAATATTGTAGCTCGTCCACCTTGACACCGCGAAGCTGCTGATTAGTTCCACACGTCCCAGGCAACAATGTTTCACTGACCGGGATCAGTGGAGGCTGTTTAGCAGAGCAGGGAGAGAGGATGGGCAGGGTGTATTCCGAACCAGACAGGCAGCCATCGACCTTCTCCTCCAGCTGTAGCAAATACGTGCGCCATTCACCCCGCAGTTCAGTTAGAGCCAGAAAAACAGAGGCGAGGGTAACTTGAGAGTGCTCCTCCATTACCTCCGTGGTATGAGACTCTTCAGCCAAGTCAGCTCCCCAACTAGATGCAAGCCGGAGCTGTCGAGCAGGAGCCAGGGCGCCACCCGCCATTACCACAAAGGAGCCGGCCGTCATGGTCCCACCATCGAGCAAACAGTGATTCCAGGCAGAGCCGGCGTCAGGAGAAAATGATCCGCTCCCTCGAAACAGGACAGGTCCGCAGTCGCAGGCTGCAAACAGTGGGGGGGGCTCTTTGCCGATCGGCACAGGAGAGGCGAGGCAGTGAGGGAGTTATGGCTGCTGAGGCGCCCCCGGCATGCGATAAACAATGAATAGGTATCCTACCGCTTTTCACCGTGGGAAGGAGCAAATGAGGCTTACAAACGGCCAGCAGTCCCAGTCACCCGAGCACCTAACGTAGAAGCCAATTGTCCAGTCGGCCAGCCCAGGATGACTGCGCCGCTCCAAGGTAATCGGCCCCAGTAGCCACGGTAGTCGCAGGCGGCGCTGTGTGGAGCGGGTCCCGGGTCCAGGGCTAGGGTCGTCCCCTGCGCGGCTCTCGACGTTTCTCAGGCTGCCGGGCGGGTAGAAACACCGGAGGGACACCTCCGGAATCAGGAAACTTCCCCAGTCACTCCGCCGGTACACAGGTACAGGATAGGAAGCGGGATTGTTGTGCGGGAAACAAGGGCTCGGGGAGCCGGGAGATCACACGTCCGTCTCCGCGGCCATCTTGGCTCCTCCCCGATGCCCAAGTATCTTTTTTTTTTTTTTAATTTTTAAAACATTTTTTAAAACCTTTATTGAGAAAAATCAAAGTTGACACAGTGCAATGTGCAATATCGCAGTGTAATAGTACATAAAGCAAGAATCAGACAATCGGTGCATTACAAAGAGATATCAACTGACAACATTTACAAAGGCAGTTTCACAGCTCCACTCCATCAATGTCCCTCCCCCGCGGGGAAACAACGCACAGCAGACACAGCAAAGAGGATCGGATGAAGCGAGGGTGGAGCGCATATGTCAAGGTGGCGGGGAGTGGGTCACTAACCAATGCCGGCGGCCGCCACGGACTCAGGGCCGGTGGAGAATGCGGGAGTGGCAGCGCCACTTTGGCGAGGAAGGGAAAGAAGATGGGTAACCAGGGGGCTCCAGATTTCTACAGGTCGGGACCTAGCAGGCATTAAATCCCAGAATTCCGATAAAAGGGGCTGGCACCTGGAGGCATCCTCCAGCCAACACTCAAACCTGGGAGCCGGACGACGACCCCAGCACATGGCCACCCTACGCCTGGCAAGGACCAGCAGCATCGCGATGAGACGGCGAGAGACATCGGGGCAGAACTTGACGAAACCAAGAAGGCACAAAGGTGGATCCGGGTACACCGCTGTGCCGGTAATGTCAGAAATTGCAGAGCACACCGTCTGCTAGAATCCCGAAACTCTAGGTCAGAGCCAGGCAAGATGAGCAAAGTCTGCCGCAGGTGCAGCACAACGCACACAGTTCTCACCAGGGGTAAGTCCGAGCCTGTGAAGCTGCACCAGGTTGTGCTACAGCCTGTGCAAATATTTCAAATGGATCAACCGAGGCGGTAATGCGGCGACAGCCTCTTTGTTTGATTACAACAGTAAAGCCAGTCGGCACCCCACACCTCCCGAGCAGGGTCCGAAGAGATAGGGGCAGACACCATAGTAAGAGCATATAATTTAGTAACTAATTTATGCGGGGTCGAGGAGGTGTAAATTAAATCCAGAGCTGTCATGGTGGGTGGGGGCTGAGGGAAGGTAGGGTGCAACGTCCGGCACGTGGCACGCAACTGGTAGAATAGAAGCGTGTCAGGAAGCGTATAAAAGTTTTTCTCTGAGTAGAGATCCACAACCGTCGTTAGGCCCAGGCGCCTCGCGCACACGGATATGCTAGAGGCCTGGAGTGAAGGAAAATCCGGGTGGTTTACAATTGGCATGGAGTTGGCCTACCAGGCCCATCGGAGCGTCTCGACCGTGTCGACCTCAGCACAAGGGCGCACCACGGGTGCAAACAGGGCTGTAGAAAGGGGCCAGGGAGATGCCAAGTCCGTCTCCACCGCGACATGAGGCAGATAAGGAGAGGGGTGGATCCAGAAATGCAGAAAGCTGGTCTGAGCGCAAAAGGTGTAGAGCCGAAAATCAGGCGCGCCCATCCCGCCGGCAGCCATGGGTAAGGTAAGAATGTCGTAAGCCACTCTTGGCTGTTTACCCGCCCAGACCAGTGAAATGATTAGGGAGCGTAATTTGCAAAAGAAGTGGGAGGTGAGGGGGATGGGAATATTTAAAAACAAATAAAGAAATTTAGGGAGGACAACCATTTTAGAGATTGCAATGCGACCCGCCAGGGACTGCGGAAGTCGGCTCCACGACATAATCCTGGATTCAAACCAGCCCACAGCGCACCCAAAGTTTGATCTCCAGAGTTCATCTAGATCCCTGCTAAGCCAGATGCCCAAATAACGCGTAGGGCCAGAGGCCCCAGCGAAAGGAAAGTCCGATGGGAATGACACAGTAGCATCAGTCAAGGGGAAAAGAACCGACTTGCTCCTGTTTACCTGGATGCCCGATAGCCCACCGAAGCGAATGATCTCCCGGACCAGAGGTCAGAGTGGCGTCCAGCAAGGCAGCAACGGCCGGTAGGTTGGGATTAATTTGGTGTATGACCGAAAATATGGTGCGGAGATTATGCGAGGTAGCCCTTCCGGGGATGAATCCTGATTGATCGGGAAGGTCAATGGTGGGCATGAGTAGAAGGAGGTGGGAGGCGAACAGTTTGGCAAAGATTTTGTTGTCGATGTTAATTAGGGAGAGAGGGTGGTACGAATCGTGACGGTCCGCAGGCTTATCAGGTTTTAGAAGCAGGGTTATTAGCGCTTTGCGCAGAGAAGGCGTTAAAGAGCCGTTGTCAAATGAATCGTTGTAAATTGCAGCCAGATGGGGCTCCAAAACGCCGGCAAATGTTTTATAAAACGAGGCTGGCAGGCCATCCAGTCCAGGGGCCTTATTGCCTACTGATGGCAGCCAATATTTCCTCCCTGGAGAATGGTTCTTCAAGGAATTTGCGGTGGCAGTCCCCAACCAAACCAGCGCAATAGAATCTAAATATTGGTCAAAATCCTCACGTGGCAGAGGAGAGCCAGCGGAGTAGAGCTGGGAGTTAAAGTCAAGGAATCGAGATTGTATTTCCGCCGGATTGTTTTTTCGTCCGGACCACCATCACTCAAGGCTGTGATATATGAAGCCTCAAGGGGAGGACGTAGGAGGTTGGCGAGTGTACGCCCCGGGCTGTCCCCCTCTCCAAAGCGATTCGCCTGACCCTCCCTGCCCAGAAAGGAGAGTTCAAGCCCAGCCTCATCGGAGAAGTCAGTGTGTTTTTGACGTAAAAGAGCGAGCGTCTCGGAACTGGGGTGAGCCACCTGAGCAGCATTAAGCGTTTTGATTTCCTCCTCAAGCTTTGCCAAAGTGGCACAAATAGAGTGAAGAACGCTCCTGACTGGGAACCATCAGGAGTCTATCGGACAACGCCGGCCTGTTTAGTGATACTCTCGC
The DNA here is from genome assembly GCF_964263255.1 of Lissotriton vulgaris. Classification (NCBI taxonomy): domain Eukaryota; kingdom Metazoa; phylum Chordata; class Amphibia; order Caudata; family Salamandridae; genus Lissotriton; species Lissotriton vulgaris. Next base: position 1,574,848,118 of record NC_141689.1, read on the forward strand.
CACGAATGACGACCTTAAACCCTTCCTATAGGGTGGATGCAGAGTCCACGGAGCCCGCGTTGAGATCAAAATAGTTAGTAATCGCTGTCTTCACAGAAATCGGATCGCGAAGGGCATTAGGGGGAAGGCGCCAGGTAAAGGCCTGACGCGGGGAGCGTGGGGGGTGAAGATGGATCTGAACCAGCGCGTGGTCAGAAAAAGTGCGAGCCAATATGCCCCGCGTCGGTAAGCCAAGACAGGGCACCCGGCGATGCCAGCCAGAAGTCAATGCGCGACCAACATCCACGTGCACTAGTGAAGCAGGTGCCCTCCCACACGTCTGGCTGAGAGTGACGCCAGGCATCGTAAGGGGGCATTGTCAGTTAAAATGGATGAGAGAACAGCAGCAGCACGCGCGTGAGACGAGTGAGATCCATATCGATCTAAGGACGCGGATAAAGCAACATTGAAGACCCGTAATGCGAAGGTTACACCTTCGGGAGCGGGCCTCTAAGTCTTCATTCTTGTCCCGGATAATGTCGAGGATCTTGTCCAACTGCAGCAGTTTCTGCCGGTCCTGGGTGACCGCATCCTCAGTGTCCGAGACCCTGGTCTCGACGTGTAGAAGTCCGTTATCGTGGGAGTCCACAAGGGCCTTCACCGCGTCCAGGCGGGCTTAGAGCTGGGCGGCAATGCCCGTCACGGTGGACCTGACGTCCAACATGATGGCCTTAAGGTCGTCCTCACGGGTCGAGGGGAGCCTCCACGTCGACCCCAGAGTCGGCACCGGCAGCGTCCTAACGAGAAGACTTTCGGAGCTCGAAGGCAATCTTTGGCTGTTTTGGGGCGTTTTTCCCCATAGTGGAACGCCCCAGCAGGTAAGCAGCAGCCCAAAGGGATGAAGAAGAGCCGGTTGCCCCGCAGGGGGGAGCAAGAGATAATAATAATAATAAAGAAATTTATAAAGCGCATGGTTACGCCATCTCGGCGTGTCCCCGCGCTAGGGTGAGATAGAGTGGCAGCGACCCGGCTCCATGGCCTCGGCATTAACTTAGACAGAGAACAAGTGGGTTTTAAGCGCCTTCCTAAACCTAGCTTCGGTGGTCTCCATCCGAAGATTTATAGGGAGTTTATTCCAGTTCTGAGCTGCCAAGACCCGGAAGGATCTGCCTCCCATTCTGGCCTTCTTCACTTTAGGCACCATCAATAGGCCAGTCCCACTGGATCTCAGGGACCTACCAGGCACATAGTTGGTGACAAGGTCCTTCAAATAGGAGGGGCCTAAGTCCTGGGTAATGCGATGGCATGTGCACATTTAAACATCACTCGCTTCCTAACTGGCAGCCAGTGCAAAGCATCAAGGGCTCTTTTGGAAGCTGCCATCCTAGGTTGCGCCAGTACCAGTCTCGCAGTGGCGTTCTGCACTACCTGCAGTCTCCCCAGGCATTTCACAGTAGCGCCCAGATAGAGGGTATTGCCATAGTCTAGGCGAGCTGTAATGAGGGCGTTCACCGACGTCTTCCTCGCTTCTATAGGAAGGAGATCCATACTTCTCCGTACATTTTTGAGGACTCCGAAGCATTTCCCCACTACACGTCTGGTGTGTGTTTCATAGGAGAGAGTGGGGTCCAGCCAGACCCCGAGATTTTTAGCCAGGGTACATGGAACCAGAGTGGGGCCCAGACTAGGAGGCCACCATGCCGACGTCCAGCCTAATGAATTTCCCCCTACCACGAGCACCTCCGTTTTGCTGCCATTCCACTTCAGGCAGTTCTCTGCCATCCAGGAGGCAAGCTCCTGCATGCATGCCCTGAAGTTAGAGGCAGCAACTTCCGGCGCCCGAGATGGGGAGATCACCAGCTGTGATTCGTTGGCATGAGACAACCTCTACTCAGAAACCCTGCGCTATCTCAGCCAAAGGGGTGACATACAGAATGAACAAGATAGGGCTCAGGGCAGAGCCCTGGGGCACACCCTGTTCTAGCTTGACATCCTTGGAATAGTGCATCCCTTGTCTGACCTGGAAGCTCTGCTCTACCAGAAATGATTTCAGAGCCGGGCCAGAGACACTGCCTTTATTAGGACACTGCAGCAAGGTGTAGTGTGCCGCAGTGTCGAAGGCAGCGCTGAAGTCTAGCATAACCAGGGCCATAGTGTGCCCAGCGTCTGCCCCCTGTCTGATGGATTCTGTGGCCAGGAGTAATGAAGACTTCGTAGAATGGAATGCCCGGAAGCCCGATTGAGATGGTTGCAAGAGGCTGGATTCCTCAGAATAGGTCATCAGCTGTTGATTGACCACCTTCTCAGCTATTTTGGCCATGTACGGCAGAAGCGAGATAGGTCGCAGGTGTTCCAGTATGTCTGAGCTGATGTTCTGCTTCTCCTGGAGAGGGAGAGCAATGGCCCTTTTCCACCTACCAGGAACCGTATGAGATCTAAATGAGACCTCCAAAACATGCCTGATTTAGGGCTCCAGAATATCCACACTTTCGAGCAACACCTTGGGTGAGGCAGGGCCCTTGAGGGAACCAGACTTGATGCTACTGCAGATTTTCCTGAGGAGCTCGGGGGAGGGAATAGTAAAATTATACAATCTCTGACCCACCTCATCTTCCCCAGTCTTTTCCTCGAAATCCACACCCCTCATTCCAATCCCTGGAAAGGAGGAGTACATTTTCTCCACTTTTTCCGTGAAAAAGTTCGCAATCCGGTTGCCTGACTCACACGAGCCAGCTACTGGTGCGGCGGTAGCTGCAAGGGAAGAGATCCCCTTATATATTTTAAAGAGTTCTTTGGTGGAATTTTCCGCAGACCCAATTTTCGTCTGATAGTAGGCAGCTTTTGCCCTCCTGATAAGGCCATAATATTTTTTTCGTTCCTCAGTGTATATCACTTTGTCATGGCACAAAAAACCCTTTCTCCACTGCCTCTCCAGGCGTTTACATTCAGCTTTTGCAAGGCTGATGTAAACCATGGTGCAGATTTCTGAGCCCTACCCACAGATTTATTAGGGAGTAGCGGGGCCACCTTATTAAGAGCATTGTCTGTGCGCCTTTCCAGGTTTAGGGAGGCAGTTTCAATATCTGTGCCTCCTGGGGGCCCGCCTGTTGTCAGTGCACTGTTATCATCCCGCGCAAAGTTTTTCCATTTCCTGCGTGGGTGATTGCATGGCTCTTTTTCCAGACCACCAGTCTCTGGGACCTTCACCTTGAAGAGGATCAAACAATGATCCGACCAGGGAACCGGGAGAGGGGGGGTAACTCCTACATCCTCCCAACTGGCAAACACAGGGTCTAAGAGGTGTCCATGCTGATGATGCTGATGTATGGGGGCACATGATTTCAGGCTCATATGAAGCAATAAAAGGTCCTGTTGTAGGCTAGAGGCCTCCTTATCCAATGGATCCTCCAGATGCAGGTTCAGGTCACCCAACAACAGAAGCTTATCATGTCTTAGTGCCAAGTGGGCGATCCCCCTCAACCAGACTCGGGAGGAAACGTGTAGGGGGACCGGGAGGTTTATAGACTAAGAGCCATTTCACCGCAAAATTAGCATTAATTTTAAGTGTAAAGGAGCCCGCCTCACTGTCGCAGATCATAGAAGGTTCAAGGAGGCATTCAAGGGGGGGGGTTAAAAATGACTGCTATCCCACCTCCTCTGCCTGTAGCCCTATCCATTCTAGCTATAGTATAGCCAGGCAGAAGTGCTTCTAGGATATCTGGCTCAGAATCATTATCCAGCCAGGTCACCGTAAGAAACAGAATATCAAACTTGTTATCGACGAGCAGGTCATAGATTTCACTTTTATGTTTACATAAAGACCTACAGTTAAGTAGCCCGCAGCATAGGACAGTACTCCCTGACTGCCTTTCCCGCTCAGTATTCCACCTGAACGAGCAATGACTGCAGGTCTCAATGCCTGTAGTGCTGTAGAGCTATATTGAATGCTTACCGCTGTTGGAGCAGGATTTCTGGCCCTGGTCCCCGTACGGCCGCGGACGGGCGCAGACGGGCTTGCCTTTGGCACGCCGAAGTGTCTTGGCTCTCCCTTCCTGGCCCTCCACACAATGGCGCTAATCGCCGCGTCTGACCAGGGCAGGAAGGCTGCAAGAACGAGCCCAAGCACCTAGTAAGGCCAGGAACCCCTCAAAACCGGCACTGACACCCCCAGGTAGGATTCCCAGTTGTTATTTTAAAATACCCCAGTTGCAATTGCTTCGATTAAAATGCAGTGTCAAACGTGAAAGTGCAATTTTAAAAACAGCAGGTCAGCCAAGCGAGCTAAGCGCCAGCAGCTCACGGGCTCTGCCACCGCCCACTCACCACAACGCGCCCGCACTTCCAAGCGGCCTTTATCTCTGCTCTCCTGCAACAACTAGACCGCTACCTGGCCCACCGGAAGTCTCTTGGATCTCCCTTCCTCGCCCTCCGCGCAACAGCGCTAATCGCCGCGTCGGACCAGGGCAGGAAGGCTGCAAGAATGAGCCCAAGCACCGAGTAAGCCCAGGAACCCCTCAAAACCGGCACTGATACCCCCAGGTAGGATTCCCAGTTGTTATTTTAAAATACCCCAATTGCAATTGCTTCGATTAAAATGCAGCGTCAAACGTGAAAGTGCAATTTTAAAAGCAGCAGGTCAGCCAAGCGAGCTAAGCGCCAGCAGTTCATGGGCTCTGCCACCGCCCACTAACCACCGGTGAGACGGATACGAATTCCGCCTAATACGCCCTCCGGGGTAAACAAGAGGCACCCAGAGGAAGGAACAGCGGGGAGAGGACGTGGAGCCCCCGGACTCAGCAGAGAGGTGCAGGTTAAAAGCTGCATGACCGGCCCCGCTCCGCCCCAGGCCACAAGCCAGTAAGGCTGCAATATAGAGTATCCAGCGAGTTACAGGGCAGGACGATACAGCCAGCCAGCCAAGTAGAGACCTCCCAAAGAATGTAAGTTGTGAGGAGGCACCACCGCAACCGCTAAGAGGCTAGCTCCCAGGAGGAGAAGGGGCGACAACACAACGCACCACCAGCCGCCAGTTAGGCAGCAACACTCCGGAGATGACGGCCCAGCTGGAGCATACCCCGTGCTAGCTCCCAGGAGGAGAAGGGGCGACAACACAACGCACCACCAGCCGCCAGTTAGGCAGCAACACTCCGGAGATGACGGCCCAGCTGGAGCATACCCCGTGAAGGAAAGTCGGAGCAGGCAGACACGGCCAGGCACCAGGCTGAAACTTCGGGCAGGGTGCAAGCAGACACAACAAGTCCACAGGGGCAAAAGCAGCAACAAGCGGGGGTTGCTGGTTGTGCAGCCACAAAGATGTTGTGTGGGCCTGCCTGGGCGGCGGCAAGGGACGATCAGAAAAGGTGACCGTGGAATCTCAGCATAACCACGGTCAGCTCCTGGAGATAACGTTCCAGACCAGGACACAGCACTAGGTGCAGGAGGCATCCAGCAATGTCCGGCCGTCCACAGCAGCCACAGGCGAGGAACAAACACAATCCGGAGGCCGCAGGGCCCAGCCAGCAGATTCGCGAGCCGGCCCCACCAATGAGTACAGCAGGAGGTGGTGAAATGGCGGCTCCGGGCATCAGCAAACTGTAGAGAGGCCGCGGGTCGAGACTGGGCTTAAGGCCCGGCCCGACGATGCAGCCCGCAGGAAGATGATGAAGCAAGCAGGGTACAGACCCCAGCGGGCAGCGCCCGCGTACCTAGGGAGGCAGCGGGACTCTGGGAGTGAGCGACCCGCCGAGACAAGCGCAAGCGAGGAGACGCGAGGGGGCCCGCAGCGCCAGGTGAGACCAGCGGCCAGCAGGCCAGGGCACACCAGAAGCGCCAACCCCTCAACAGCCAAGGCCGAGCGAGACGGACCAGCCCCCAACCCCACCCGCAGTGCCCCAGCAGCCGCTGCACTCACCCCGGGGAAGCCAGTAGCAAGGAGTCCAGCGCCCGGATGCAGTCTCTTGTGTCGAAGGCCCGATCTCGCAGGCCCGAGGCAGGGAGCTCGGCCTCGCAGGGGAACCGGCACCACTCCACCCCCGAGCACGTCCAGAGGGCGGAATTGCGATGGATCCTCGCCAGAACGAAGGGGGAGTCGGGATAGACCGGCGAGGCACTCCAGAGTTAAGGATGTCGTCAGGATCATTTTGGATAAAAGTGCTTGGCCGGCAGAGCCCACTCATTGTGCTTCCATCTTGCAGCCGGCCAAGCCACGCCCCAGAGTGGGAGGCTTCACGCAAACGTACAGACAAATTGAGCTCTGCCTCTCACTGATAAATACAGGATAATCCAGGCAGTTGTCCCGGCCTCGGGGGAACTCTGTAAGGGGACAGATGTCCATATCAGACCCCCACTCTATTTGTTTATGGTTCTTGGGCTCTGACCGTGATACCAAATCCTGTTCACCCTGCCTCAGTATGAACCCCAAGGCCATTAGAGAGCAGAAAGACAAACACTTTATGGCCGGGTTCAAGGACGACCATCAGCTTCGTACGCGCTCTCAACGTAGTTACCATTTGCCACCTTCTTTTTCCACCAAGTGCTGAAAATACTTGAAAATAAATCATAGAAGTACTCCAAAGTAGGTCACCCAGACAATCCCCGACATTTGTCTTCTGAGCCAGAGTTAGATGAGATTCCGACTGAGGATCCTCCATGCAGACCTGCTGCTCCGGTGGGACCGGATTCGGACAGACCTCCACTGTAACCGAATCCTTCAGCACCAGCTCCCTTTCCTGCCCCTTTGCTGCAGTTCCCAGAGTTCCAGACACCAAGTTTGGTTCCAGTGGCATTCCTCAGTGCCATGTCCAGCATCTTCGCAAAGGCGTCCACTCCATACTAGGTCCCCAAAGATTTGAAGGCTCCACCACTGTTCCCGATATTCTTGCAGTTGGATCTGGCACCTTGCTGCCCGGCTTTGACCTGGTGCTTTGATTTTGACACTGCAACTACCTTCATAGCTGCTGCCACTACCATCACCAGCTTCAGATAGCCAATGGTGCAGCAGACAGACGTCAAACACCTCCCACAGAGAGGTACAGAGGCTAATGGAGGAGGAGATCTTACTGAGCATGCCTCCACAAATCCTTTGGCACAGTTTTGGTTCTGGTGGAAATCCTACTCAATGGAGAATAAGTGCAGGATCTCCTGCAAGACTTTCAGGGCCTATGATGATGCCCTGGATACCTCTCCAGAATTGACAATGGAGTTTCCTGCTGGGCCACCAATGTCTGAAGTGGTGTTCCCTCATAAAGTCATGCTGAAGGCTGCAGAGGCCTTAGATTTTACAGTTGCCATCAGCAGAAACTAAGACCAACATCCTTACAGAAATCCTAATGCCGTCATCGGCCACATCAAAACCCTTGCTGCCTTTAAATGAGTCTTTACTGTCCCAAGTCCTGGCACCTTTGTAAAAGCAATTATCTACTCCAGCAGTTGAGGGGCTTATGTCCCGATGCTACCACTTAGCCTCAGGTGATCTGCCATTCCTTTCCACACACTCCCCCTCGGAAAGCCTGGTTATCCAGGCGTCCTGTTCAGGTATGCAACTGAGGGGCGCTTCCCTACGGTGCTATCGAATAGGGAGGCTAAAAGACTAGAGAATTAGGGCAGGCAAGCTTTATCGGCTGGACGTATGGCCTTAAAGATGTTGAACTCCAACTGCCTCATCACCCGTTATACCCATGCGTTGTTGTGGGACATGGTCCAAATAATGCTGCCCCATATCCCTACAGACAAGAACCATTTTCAAGGGGTCTATGCTGATGGGCGATATGCTTCCCATCATATGATTAAGTGGCTCCGGACATTCCTGGGGTTGTTTCCGAGACCAACTGCACATAAGGTTGAATCAAGGTTTTTTGATTTTGCACAGGTATTGTCGAAGAGGCGAATCGCCATGAATTGCAAGGCTATTAGAAGCCCCAATGTGCAAGCCTGGTGGGAAGACATCACAAGATGGGCTAAAGCTGCAGAAAGGGCGCTGTATAGAAAGGGGGATAGGGGGGTACGAATTTGCCCCATTGCAGATTTATGGATTGAAATAATACTCACACGAGAACACCTGGAGACTGGGCATGAGGAAGACTCCACGGATAATACTGACAGTTCAGGGGAGGAGCAAGTTGAGGCACCCAGGAAACAGACCGAAGAAGAGGTCTAGACGACGAGGACTCCTAGATTTCAAGGTAGAGCCACCTTATGCATGATCTATGGCAGGAGAAGAAAGGCCAAGCACCGCACAGACCACATACAACAAGAGGTGATGTTTAGTCAGAACATTCGATATAGGTAAGTGGAAGATAGCTTGCCCTACTACACATGGACCCCCAACCCGAAGATACATATCCTGACCAGACTGAGACCACGTAATTCGATGCTGGAATTATAACGTCAAAACACAGATAGAACCAGGAGGGCTGCGTGCATGTACAGGTGTCTATTTGTTTTTTCTTGAATCGTTCCAATTTACACATTGGCGAGTTCTCCTATATTAAAATGGTTATATGGCATATACTGAATAAACTCATATCACTACAAAATCAAAGACTTTGTATGTTACCCTTGCGATATAGTAAGGGGCTACTCCCATATAAGATACATGATGCTCTGCTGTATAGGTTATAAAATATGCTCCAGAAAGTAACAGCAAATGTAAGTGTACTAACCTTACAATGATGACATATTCATATGCTCGGAAATGCCTACTAATGTGATGATTATGTAATCTTTTAAAATGCCAATAAAAATTTACTTGAAAAAAAAGTGGCTCCAGGCATCTAACTTCTCTTCTGACGTCCTGTCCAGCTTAATGGATCTTCCTTTTGAATGGGTACTCTTCTTTGGTTATAAGGTAGATTCGACGTTGGAGAGATTTAAAACATCAAGAGCCACAACATGTTCACTGAGCCTTCAGCTTCCACCACCAGCCAAGGACTTTTAATTCTTTTGCCACTTTTGTGGCTTTAGAAGAGGTTCCTACTTCCTTTCCAGCCAACATCCACTGCTCCAGCAGCATCCTAACCCCCTTGTTTAATACAGGGGTTGTTCCAGAGGATGAGGCCGTGGATCCACCTTGCAACTCTCCTCCTTTTCCTCCCCTGCACATCTATGAAAGCAGCACTAGTTTGTTTCTTCAATCCCACATGGAGCCCGTGGGAGCGTGGGTGTCCCATTTTCTTCTGTCCTGGAAAGCCATTATTGGACCAGTAGGTCTTTCAGATTATAGAAAAGGGCTACAACTTTCCCTCCCTTCAGGCTCTGCCTTCCAATGCACCCTCCTACCAATAATTTGGTCATTTTTTTAGCAGGAAGTGGCAGCTCTCTTTTTGAAAGAGGTGGAAGAATTAGTGCCAGACGAGAAATATGTCAAGGCTGCTATCTACGTTACATCCTGGTGCCCAAAAAGGGCGGCTGCGTGTGTGCTATCCTAGACCACAGGAACCTGAACATCTTCCTCCAAAAAAAAGTTCAAGATGATGACCCTAGCTCAAGTTCTTCTGGCGTTGTAGCTTGGAGACTGGATGTAATCACTGGACCTCCACAGTGCATTCTTCCACATCTCTATTCTGCGGGATCATCATAAGTAGTTGTGATTTTTGGTAGGTTTTTTGCACTACCAATTTGCAGTACTACCCTATGGATTGACATCAGTACCTCGAGTCTTCACCAACGTGATAGTAGTGGTTGCAGCTCCTCTTAGATGGTCGGGTATACCAATTTTTCCCATACCTGAACAACTGGTACTCAAGGACAAATCGCCAGAGATGGTATTGCACCACCTGCAGTGGAAAACAACCCTGTTGTTTGACCCGGGCTTATCGATAAATGAGCCCAAAGCTCACCTTTGGCCCTCCCAACAACTCCAGTTCATTGGGTCGGTAGTGAACACCACCCTTCTCCGTGCCTTTCCTCCTCGACAGAGGTTCACAGACATCCAGGAGGTGAGCCCATCTTTCCGATAAGGTGCGAGATTTTCAGTCTGAGAGTCTTCTAATTCCTAGGTCTGCTACCTTTTGTATTCTCCTAGTCACAGACACATTTTGACGCATAAGAGCCCTGCAGTGGTGCCTCTGCAGGCAGTGACTACAGTATGACGGAGACCTGTCCGATTCCATTGTGATCTCTACTAATGTTGCAGCAGATTTGGCTTGGTGGGGTAACAAGGCAAACCTGACAGAGAATGGCCTTGACTCGCCCTCGGGCAGTGACAATGGTAGTGACGAATGCTTCCACCTTGAGGTTGGCAACTCATCTGGAGGATCTGGAAATCGATGACCTGCGGTCTCCAAAGGAGCAGGTTCTTCACATCGACCTTCTAGAATGCCTTCCTTCCCTCCTTCCTAGGTCAGTTCGTCCAGACTGCGATGTGGCATGTGAACAAGCAAGGGGGGGGGAGGGGTGAGGGTGAGTAGGGTCGTCTTTGTCTGGTGACATTGAGACTATGGTCTTGGGCTCACTGCCAAAGGACCTGGCTCACCGCCAATCACCTAGCGGGGTCTCTGAACTTCTGACAGCCTGAGCAGGCGGCGTCTTGCCGTTTCCAGTGGCGTCTAGTACTATAGGTAGTCCAGGACATTTTCGCCTGGTATGGCACTCCCCCAGTGGAGTTATTCACTTCCTTGGAAAATGCTCAGTGTCAGCAATTCTGTGCACTCCATTATCTGTCAAGTGGAGTCTTGCTGGATGCATTTCAGTTGAAGTGGAACTCATTACATGTTCGACCCCATACTCTTTATTCCCTTGATTCTAAGGAAGATTCACCAAGACCGGGCCCAAGTCATTGTTATCACCCCGATTGGCCGAGAGGGGTATGGTTTGCAGACCTCCTTCACTTCTCCAGGAGTCCTGTGCTCTACCTTCCATTCAGGTCGGACCTTCTCTCCCAGTCGGTGGTAATGGTTCTGCACCCCAGCCCCTGAGACCTCCACTTATATGCTTGGAGATTCACCAGGGAGAACTGAGCTCAGAGATGACTGACCTAATTTGGTCAGTGCGTCGCCCCTCCACGAAGTGTGCATACTCAGACAGGTGGGCAACTTTGTTGCTTGGTGTTCGGACAATGATGTGTATCCCTTGCAGGCCAAACTATTCCAGGTGCTGCAGTTCGCGCTTTCCCTAGCTTAGAGGGTATGTGCAATTGGCACTGATCTCTTTAACCACATTGTTTGCTTTCCCCCTGTCTGCCGGATCAGCCATCCCTATTTAAGTCTCCCATTGTCCTGGGTTTTCTTAAGGGCCTGGCTAGATGTTTCCCTCAAACTCCATTTGTAGTTCCTCAATGGGACTTGAATTTGGTTCTTAGATTTTTTATGAGGACTCCGTTTGAGCCCCTACACAGTTGCTTCCCTCGCATGTTGACCCTCAAGACAGTAGTTTTGGCTGCCATCACGTCTGCTAGACGGATCAGTGAGCTGCAAGCCCTTCGCTGTCCTCCCCCATTCACTACCTTCTTTCAAAACAAGTTGATGTTGCGAACCAGGACTGTATTTGTTCCATGGTGATCACTACTTTCCACCTTGCCCCATCGAATACCCCTTCAACCTTTTACCCCCAATTCATACTATAAAGCAGGAGAAACAGCTGCATTGGTATGCCCTCGTCAAGAAGGAGCCACCAGAAGGAATCTGGGCCCATTCCTCAAGGGCTAAGTCTAGCACTTCTTTATTGGCTCAGTATGTCCAGATTGCAGAAATATGTAAGGCAGGGACATGGGCTTCCTTGCACACTTTTGCAAAGGTGCGCAGGGACGGGCACTTAGCAAGACCCGTCTTGCAGGATTTTCTGGTCTAAATCATCCATCCAATCTCCTCCTGGGCAGGGTGTTGCTGTGAAATCTGTTACACAGGTTAGAAATCTGCATGTAGAAGTATCCATCAGAAGAAAAAGTTATGTACCTGCTGATGTCACTTCTGGCACTGACTGAGTTCAGCGGCCTATGCTGGCTGCATCGCAGCTTTGAAGTTTTCCGGATCCATTGTTTCATATGGGGATTGTTCTATAAGCGAGGAATATGCAGGGAGATAGCATATCCACCAGAAAGAATGTTACTGAAGGGAAGTACCTTTTTCATTAAGACAGATGTCGAAGCTGCTGCCACCCGTCAATGCGCCACCACATCCGAGCGCTGGTCGACTATGAGCCAAGACTTTGATTCCAAGAAAGGACCTAGCCAGGGGTCTCGGTCCTCAACCAACCCCAAGCCAAAGGACCTCGAGTAATGCTGAGCCATCGAAGGCAGTTTCGCCTTTGAACCCGAAACCAGCACTGGCACCAAAACACCCCCAGTTAATGCAAAAACATTGCCTCGGAAAGCCTTTGCTGTCAATGTCAAGGAACACCTTCTTCTCAAGAGGCTACAGAAGGAGCTGGACGAACACCAGAGGAGGAGCCTTATCCATCCACATACTGGAAAGATCTCAGCCTCTGAAAAAACTTTAACCAAAAAACAGAGGTTTGCTTTTTAGGAACCCCCCTACCGGACTCATCTATGCCCAACTTGCCTCCCAAGAGGCCCATGGGCAAGGTCCCTCTTTCTCCTTCGCCTCCACCACCACGTCCACCACTATCCTTACCCCCCCTACACTACCTTGACCCGCCCTACACTACCTTGACCCACCCTACACTACCTTGACCCACCCTCCCTCTCATGGGACTTTGGAGTCTTACTCCGATACAGGCAGTCCTAGCCCTTATTCCAAGGACCTTTCGCCAATTGACCCTGGGGCTTCCGAACACCCAAGGGAGGACTACAACCTTGAACTCCACATAGACCCGGACTTATGCATTTTTCAGTCTGACAGCACAGCATACTACAGCGTCATCCAAAGTTGCCTATAATAAGGTGGTGGTTTACACTACCCCTGATGAGAACGACTTTTTGGTGGAAATGCTCTCAAAAACAGAGCATTCTGTTCAGGAGCTTCACATGCTCAAGGGCTTGATTAAGTCCACCCTGGAAATTTTCAAGGACCCGGTTAAATCTTGCCTGGTCACACCACGCATCAAGAAATAAATACAGCTGGCGGCCACCAACCCACTCTATATCAGGGGCCAGGTCCCTCCTGACTCCTTAGTAGTCACTACGGCTAGGAAGAGAGCAGCAGCCCAGGCCACTGGGGTGCACCACCTCCTGATAAGGGGAGAAAACAGATATACACTGTAGGAACATCCTTGCATTGGCACATCTTGAACTTCATAGGTCTCTTTTCCAGATATGATACAGCCCACAGGGAGGAGATGGAAGGGCTCTTGCAGCACTTCCCAGGTCAATATCCTAGGTGGGGATGGGACCTTGTAGAGGAGTGTAAAGTAATTTCTTGTGCGACTATTCAGTGTGCTTTAGATGCGTCGAATACCGCGGATAGGGGAGTCAATGTCTCGCTTATCCTCAGGCACCACTCCTGGCTCAGAGTGTCTGGATTCAAGCCAGAGGTGCAACAGCGCCATGTCAACCTGCTGTTTAATGGGGAGGTTCAGGCTCTCCTACTCTAAAGAGCCATAGAGCTTGTGCCCCTTCAACATCAGGGCAAAGGTGTCTCTTCCCTGTACTTAATCATTCCCAATAAGGACAGATCCCTCAGACTTGTCCTCAACCTCCGTCCTCTCAACAGGTGCATCTTGTCCGAACACTTCCATTTGGTCACCCTACAAGATGTCCTCCCTTTTCTCCAACAAGGCGACTTCATGGGCACAATAGACCCGAAGGGCATCTGCTTTCATATACCAATCTATCCCGCTCATCTGTGCTACCTCCGCTTCATAAGTGGCCAACACTACCAGGTACTAACTTTAACATCACTACCGCCAGAAGTGTCTTTACCAAGTGTTTACTGCAGGTAACTGCTCACTTCACTTTTTGGACCAGAAGCTACAACTCTTCTGAGCCAAGTTTGGATTACATGACTCTATTAAAACTGTGCAAGAATTCGAAAGAAAGTGAGCCTGAACGTTTTGATCAGGAACTGGCATTGATCTTTTGAATGTCTACTCATACAGTCAGTCAAAACAAACTTTATTTGGTTTGTTACAACTATATAAGTACAATTTACCTCTTATCCTAATAAAAAACATCAAAAACATAACACAGCGGTATCACAAACCATATTACTTCTCGATATACATATAGTTTAACTTTCATTTCTAAAATCGGAGTATTCTAACAGTTAAATTATTAAAATTACTTAATTCATACCTATACAACACCTCCTTAATCATGCAGCACATACTACTGTAAACACTAATTGTTCCACCCTTATATGATGCCAAGGAGGAGCATTATTAGTGCTTACTCTGTGCACTTGAGGAACACCTTGACTTTATTCATATATTTCCCCAGAGCACAGGCTATATCTAAATTCCCCATTTCCAACAAAAGATTAACGGCTTGCATCCTGTTTGTAATATTATAATTTTTAAAAATCGGACATAAAAACTCATTTCGTATATATCTAAAAACCACATACAATCTAGTAAAATATTGCAAGTAGTACCTAATGTGCAAGTGCAATTACCATTACATCCTATCATTTGGTTTCGAACCCCATTATTAGCGTAGCATGGGTTTATTCCAATTCGCATTTTTAGGACTTCCCGCCTTAAACTGTGACTTGGTAGCCGGTCCACATAGGGAAAATGTTGGTCGAGCTCCCAGACCAGTGTCATGTGGGCTACCGAGGTCTTTTGTAAAAGGTACTCCCGATCATAAGTACGGGACATATCGGACCCTTGAAGCCTTAGTTCTTTCTTACCTATTATTATGTGGTCTGGCAGCGAACGTTCCTTCAGATCGAGCACCCTATATGCATTACTTATTGATGCTCCAGTCTCTTTTGCCCAGGGTAGCTCGCTAGTGGCGATTTCCTCTTTGGCCCACTGGGAGATTTTAAAAAGCTCCCCTGCTCCCAATCGCTGCCAGAATCGTACAAGGGCCATACAAGCAGTTATCGCCCACAAGATGATTCCCAGCTCAAGTCTTGCCGCCTGTACCATAGATGATTTAGGCAGCAGGAATAAGCTTTTTAGTATATTTCCCTCCTCTCTATCCTAAGACGTCTTACCACTTATGTAAATAACCTCGGCTCCATACAAAAATTGTGGGGGCAACATTGCTTGGTAGGCTTTTTCGGACCGGTCTATCCGACATTTCTCCATAGGTATTATTGAATCTTTTTAGGCCTTTCACAGACGCCAATGCCCTCATTTTTAATGCTTGTGAATGTGTATACCATTTCAGGGTACCAGAAAACCACATTCCCAAATATCTGTAATCAGCTACTCTCTCAAGCAATACTGTGCCCAGGTACCAAGAGAACTTCGTTTTCCTCCTTCCAAAACATAACATTTTTGTCTTCTCATGTTTACTACAAATGTTTTGCTTGTACAATATTATTTAAATCGATTTCATTTTCTTTGGAGGCCTATCTCAGTCTGATCCATGATCACCAAATCATCAGCATATAGGAGGCACGATATCTGGTTTCCGCCCAGTTTCGGGTTCGCCCCTCTGACCTCTCTTAATTTTTGGGGTAGGTCTGCTAAGAACAGGGAGAATAGTAGGGGGGCGAGTAAACACCCCTGCCTTAAACCGTTTCCAATTGGGATTCTCTTCGTCAAACCTCCCTCCTTATCCAGAATTATCTGTGCCCAATTTTCTGTATGCAGTGCTTGGATTAGGGCTAACAGGTCACCCTGTATTTCATACCCTACCAATGTTGACCACAGCTGTTCCCTGTCCACCAGATCGAAAGCTGCACGGAAGTTCACGAAACAGCAGAATAAATTACCCCTCTGATCGATCGACTTCCGTGCAATGGACCAAAGAGCAAAGCAGTGGTCAACCGTTGCGTGGCCTTCTATGAACCCCCCCTGTTCTGGTGGTACTATCTGTTTGTCATCCACCCATTCCTTTAGTAAACCTAGAATTACTTTAGAGAAAACCTTTTCACCTATGTCCAGAAGGTTTATTAGGCGGTAATTATTTGGGGAGTTTACATCGCCTTTTTTGTGTATTGGCCTGACAAAAGCCCCTTTCCAATTATCTGGGAAATTGCCAGTATTTAAAATCACTTGGAACATATTAGAGAAAAACTCCGCCCACCATACTATGTTCGTTTTTATTATGATAGCTGGTAGATTATCTGGGCCTGCTGCCCGTGTTAGGTTTAATCTGTTTATTAAATCTCTAATGGGGTCTGAGGAAAAGTGTACTTTTGTTTCTTCCTTTTTTCCAGGCCAGACATTGGTCGTTGTTCCCTCCCTGTTTGGCCATTTACCATAGATTTCCTCCAGGTAGGTCACCCACTTGTCCTCTGGCACCGAGCAGTGGAGGGTCCCTAAGACTTTCCCCCTGCATTCCTGTATTAACAAAAGCCTCTCACATTTTTTCTTCAATTGCCTCAAGTAAAATCCCCCAACATTTATCCTTAAAAATCAATTTTTTATCTCTAATGGTTGCCTTATATTTTATCTTTAATTTCCTAAGTTCTATAGCCGCTTCATCACTATAATTACCTCTTAGGCGTCTCTCCTGTTTTCTAATACCAGCCTTTACTTTCCGGCATTCATCATCAAACCAATGTTTGATATTATTGGGGTGTAATTTCGCATTAATTACTGATTTTGTTTACCGTGCTTTAATTTTATCCTGAGGCATTCCACCAGTTGCCTTATTGTATCCTCATACCAGGTTATACCCTCTTCTGGTGCTAGGTTATCTAAATTCACAGTTAACTGGTGTGCACTCAGTTTCTTTATGTATTCATCAGTAATTCTCGTAGTGAGTCGCTTGGGATATTCCACCTCTACTGATAGCACTTTTTGTCTATGCGGGGAGCTATTTACCTGGAGTTCTACCTGCAGTGGATAATGATCATTACCCTCCACCCTGAGTATTTCAAACTGTTTAATTAAATGGAAATTCCAGGCCTGTATGAATGCGTAATCTATGGGGCACATTTGTTGCCCTACTTTAAAAGTACGATTCGCGGGCCGGTCCGCTTCTTTTCTTCCATTCACGCAGACCAGGCCCATGGCCCCCAACAGTTGCCCAAGCTCATCATCTTGAGTTGAGATGTCACAACGGGGAAATTGTGCAAGCTCTATTTTATATACTCCTAGCAGATCCCTCAGCCAGGAGTCCGTTTTATTGGGATTCAATCTATGATTGAAGTCCCCCAGTATCATGAACAAATCTCTTGGATAACAATCACATAGGTCTTCCAGGCTCGTTTTTAAATGTTCCAGGTCAATCTTATACTCGTTTGTTTTCCCTTTCGCACTCTACTACCCAAAGCTTAGTTGCACTTAAGTTCGAGGGGTTCCATGTCTTTAGCTATCCTTGTTGAGACCAGCGTCATCTGACCACCAGAAGGTCTACCTGATATGTTCTTTTTTGCAGGTTTTACTCATACATTTGTGCCCATCTTAGACTATTCACTTAGTAGAAACAGAGTAGAGACTAAAAGACATGCTTTTGTGTCTCTTAAAGTGGTGTGTTTTATAAACTTTTTTTATTGATTTTCTACTGCAAAAAACAAGTACACACATTGACCCTTGTACATTGTTAAGTACAGCAGTGATATCTAGTAGCTTATAGACCTGGAAACTAATGAGACTGAATCTTAGTACTGTATCCTTTGGCATGTTTTAAAAACATATTTACAATCTTTCCTGTCAAAATTCTAATTCGCATATTTGGTTATGGGCTTGAGATTGAGTGCCCACCATTGCCAAGGTGAATAACGTGCACTGTAATTATCCATTAATTACGTTTATTTATTTTTTCAACTCTGTTTATTCGCATTTTTTATTTTCAACATTTCATTGGGTGCACCATTTACATTTAGATAATTCTTCAACTTTGTCTGGGTGCCAGTGCACTGACAGTGCGGTGAGCCAATAAGGCGCTACTACAGGTACACCTATACGGCATGTGACTGAGTCTTGGGCACCCAGGCATGTCCGCAGCAGTGCGTCCCATTTCCGCGTGGAGAGACAAGTCTTATATGCGTAACTCAGTTGCAATAAAAACATTTGCAAGAAAACAAGAACATCAAAATACAGCATTGTCACCAGGATTCAGTACAAAATGCCCCTTCAGTCCCATTCCAGAGGCCCGCCTCCCTCTCCCTTTTTTCCCATGTTGTTTGTCCCTTTTCTCTGTATCCATTAATTACGTTTATATGGTCCCATTTGAAAATACAGTAATGAAAAGGGCCTTACTTAAATGATATACATTGAAATGGTAAAATGAAAAAAGATTCCAGTAAGTTCAAATTATGGTGCTCCGAAATAAAAACGCACTGCAAATCCCACAAAGGCCACACCTATTGCAAATACACTTAAAAACAAGAATGGATAATTTCCCACTATCACTTTTCTGAACGCCACTGTCTTTGATAAAAATCTGTCTAAAACATGAATTCACATTTCTTAATCTGCAGCCATCTATTAACATATAACCCAAATGTCATCTGAAAACTGTCTGTTTTTGGTTTGTGTTTTCTAAGCTGTTTTAATTTTCTGACAGGCGTGAAGAGGTGTATGGTGAAGCACAACGTGCACTCCGAACGTGCCCTACAAAAAATGAAAAGGAGAGCACAGATGGACAGATGCCACCTTTTCCAGAAATGGTCCATTACATTCAAGAAAAGGTAAATCAGGGCATGTAAATCTCATCTCCTAAAATTGTTTGCTCAGTTTAAGTCCAGCAATGGGCTATTCTTTGCTAGATAAGCATTAAAGCTTTGCTTATATTAGGCTGCAGTAAAATATTAACAAACTCTGTCCCTTTGAACTTACCCCCAGATTCATCAAGGCTACATTCTGCGAATTCCAAATTGCGATAATTACCGAATCGCAATTTAGAATTCGCAGAATGGCATTCATGAAGAAATGTGATTTTTAAAAAACGTAATCGCAATCGACCGCATTTGCCAATTGCGATTTTTTACAATCGCATAAAATTCGCAGAATCGGCCTTTTTCCATGTTCAAATTGCGATCTCGCAATTACCGAAATCGCAATTTGCGATCTCGCTAACTGCAAGATCGCAAAAACGGGAAGGTACATTTTGAGCCCATTGATGACATCACAACCAGGCAGTAGGCTGTTCCCTCCCTCATTCAGATCACTGAGCCTGAAAGTGGAATCAGTACTGGGAAGAGCTCCACTACAGTCAACTTGCAGCACCACAGCAGGACATTAACCACCTTCAAAATGTCCCAGGAAGCAGCAGGGAGCAGTGCCCGAGGGAGGAAGAGGAAGATTAAGTTTTCGGAGCAAGAACTTGAGTTCCTCATTGAGGAAGTCTGTAAGGACCATGTCGCCTTTTTGGCCAGGACTCCAGGAGGGTGCCTGAGGCTGACAAGCGCCGCATCTGGCTGCGCATCAGTGCCAAGGTCAATTCTGTCGGGGTGACCCAGCGGTCAATAGACGATTTGAAAAAGAGATGGTACGACCTCGGAGGGCGTGCCAAAGAGCGAATCGCGGAGAGGCTGGGGGAGCGACTTACCACCGGTGGAGGAGAGCCCACTGCCACACCCAACACTCCACTGGAAGACCTTGTGGGGGACACCCTGACTCCTGAAGCCTGCGTGGGGGTTACCCAGCTTGACTCGTCCAGACCCACCCAACAATCCCAAGGTAAGTGCCATGTGACTGCGACCCAGTCCCCTAACAATGCCCATGACTCCTGAGCTAGCTATTTGACAACCCCAGTAATGCAGGCCATTCACACCTGAAATGCCCTATTGCATTGTGGTAGTTGTAGTGTAACCAAAATTCCCAGATAGCCCAACACAGCCAGACCTGTCAATTCAAAGTAATTCCAAAAGCCAGTCAGGGAAAGCAAGCCGGCATGCATGTAGCAACATCTCGTATGCAAGATACATATCATTAATCATGCACCCATTTACATCACAGGTGCACCTGAGCAACCCAGCACCGACAGTGAGGCCCTACATATTGAGGAGATCCCGAAGGACACAGAGGGTGAGGGCCAAATTGCACCACGACCAGGACCATCTCAGCCACCTGCAGCAGTACCACCACCTCCCCATGTGGACAGGGCCACCCCTGCAGCCACAGGTGCCCAGCACCCCAACTGACACCCACAGCAGTGGTACAGGCCACACCACCAGCAGCCAGGAGGCAGACCAGGCGCTCAGCCGCAGTAAGATCGTAGTCCAGCGGACTGACACGCCAGCAGCGTGACGCCTCAACACGCGCGGGCAGGGCTGTCCATGTACGGGATCCTGGCCTGGCCATTGAACGCCGCATGCTCGCGGTAAATCAAAAGCAGGCTCGTCACCTGGCAGCCATACACCTGCAGCTGCATAAGACCGCCCAAAATGTTGGACAGCTCACGGAATGCATGCGAGGGCATGGCCGCAGCTGTTCGTGAGAACAGCCAGATCCTGGTATCCTAGCAGGATATCACCCGCCGCCACCGCCAGCTGCTGACCCGCCTGTCAGCCTACCCCAGGTCCAATCACATCATTGGCAATGCTACCTCACAACTTTCCAGCCGGTCCCTTCCAATGCAGGTGCAGATGGACCAGTGTTGCCAGGACGTTGCCAGGGCACTGGAACAGGTGACAGCAGCAGGGCATAGTCTGCAGCCGACTGCCCATGGTGAACCAGGGGTGGGTGATGCCAACGAGGGCACTTCAAGCCATAGCAGCATGTCCTTGCCGCTGGTGACTGAACGCTGCCGCAGCAGCAGGCCCACTGCAGCATCACGGGCCAACACTGTTATTGAGGACACCGAGAGGCGACTGGGTGCCTCCGGACGGAGGCGCCAGTGACACTTTTCACTCTGCCTGCAGGGCCATGCTGATTCTAGGAGCAAGCCCTCTACCCCTGCATGGGGACGTATGATGCAATACTGTTCTCATGTGAAAGCATGGACAACAAAGGCTACATTATTGAGAATTAACAATAAGAATTTATGGTCTCACGTAAATCCGACTCATGTCATTATTACATTTGTCATGCATGAGTGTTGTGTGAGGGGAATGGGTGCACTAGAAACAGTTCATTGTGATTTGGTTGCGGCGTCTGTGTCCTTCAGCAGGATTCTCCCCGCGTGCATGATGCACGTTTGCAGGTTGGCTGTTGTCCCCTTCTGACTCACTACCAGAGATTTCCACAGGTATCCTCCGCTAGGTAGCAATGTTGTGGAGTATTGCACATACGGCCACGATGCGGCAGCAGACCTCAGGCTGGTATTTGATGGCCCCACCAGTCTTGTGTAGGATGCGGACTCTGCTCTTTAAAAGTCCAAATGTCCACTCAATGCAATTCCGAGTGCGAATGTGAGCATCATTGTAACGCTGTTGCTGTGGTGTGGCAGGGTTGAGGTATGGGGTGAGGAGGTACTCACGGAGGCCATAGGCGCTGTCACCTGAATGAAAGGAGCAGAGTGTGAGTGCCTGTCATGCGCAGCTACATGGTCTTGATCTACTGTTTGTTGGCACGTGTACTTACCTAGAAGGTGTCCTTCGCCATAGTTTCCCCTGGCTAGTCGTGTGTGCAAGCCGCAGTGCCGGAATATGAAGGAGTCATGCGTGCTCCTCGGGTATTGTGCCACTATGTCAGTGATGATTGTCTTTGCGTTGCACACCATCTGGATGTTCAGGGAGTGGTAGGACTTGCGATTCCTGTACATGTATTCTGTCCCTTTGGGAGGGCAGATGTGGATGTGGGTACAGTCTATGCATCCAATTACATGTGGGAATTGTGCTAAGTTGTAAAATTCTAGCTTGGTTTGATTCAGGTCCTGTTGGGTGCTTGGGAATTTAATGTAATGGTGTAGGCGGCTCAACATGGCATCCAGGAAACTCCTCAGGCAGCGGGACATGGTGCTCTGGGAGATCCCCCCTGCAACGGAAACTATCCCCTGGAAGCCAGGAGATGCAGGCTGCACAAGACCTGGACATGGGTGGGCACGGCTTTGGTCCTCCTTTTTGGGTGCTGCATCAGGGGGTCAAGGTCCCGGATAAGGTTTGTAATCATTGCCCCATTCAGCAGGTACTTCGAGTAGATTTCCTCCGCAGTTTGGCCCAGCAGTGTGACCCGCTGGCGGAAAATTCGCTCCTGGATCCTGCGTCTGTTCCTTGCTGCAGCCTGGAGCCTTCGCCGCCTGACCACCATGTAGAGTCCTGGTATTGTGAATGTCCTTATGTTCCTACTGCGTCTCCTTAAGTGTGTTTGGTCAGGCCCACACCTGTGGCTAGTTTGGTGTTTTATTTATTTATTTATTTATTTTACTTCATGGTTACCACCTGGTTTGGGTTTTCCTTAAATTAGCGATTTTTAAGTTTTTCGCTAAATGCGATTTTTCATGAATTTTATTAGCGATTTCGCAATAGTATTCGCAGAATCATTGGAGTCTCGCTAATTCCGATTCGCTAAGGGGGTTCCACCTAGATTCTGCGTTTTTTTTTTTCTTTTTAATTGCGAATTCGCAAAATATTTTTTGCGATTTCGCAAAATGGTCTATTTTCTTTTCATGAATTGCGATCGCAATAGCTATTGCGATCGCAATAGCTAATTCGCAGCTATTGCGATCACCATTTTGGTTGATGAATCTCCTTGTTAATCTTTAGTTGGAGCAGGTGAGGATTCCTCATTCATTTGAATGCTTTTATGAGTCTCTGTAGCATCAGAAATACTGTTCTCCCAGCTGTACACTAAGATGGGCATGACTATCTTCTCAAGATGTCTGGTAACATGTGTTGCTTATTAGGAACTGAAGAGAGGGGAATACTGTTTAAATCAATTTTCTGCCTAGTATTCAAAAGATAGTGACTAAAATCAGTAAATGGGCAATTTTACAATTTGGACGTTACGATCTAAAAAGTCTGAGTCATAAACTGTCTTGATGGACTTAAAAGGTAACATCCATGAGCTAGTGCCTGTAGATAATACTAGCAGCCCGTCCCGACGTTGTCCAGGAGCAAAAGGCTTGGGAGCAATCAGGCTTCAGGGCCCCGGCCAGCCCCGACGTTGTCCGTGGGTCCCCCGGAGCGCACCCGCGGCTGCTTCACCTACCTTAGCCACCGCTCCACCCCGTGCTCCTGTGTTCACCGCTTCGCCGCTCCTCGCGGCTCCTCACCGCTCCTCCCCGCCTGTCCATCGCTCTTCACTGCTCCTCCCCGCCGTCCGCTGCTCCTCACCGCTCCTCCCCGCCTGTCCGCCGCTCCTCCCCGCGCTCATGTCCACCGCTCCTCCTCGCGCTCCTGTACGCCGCTCCTCCCCACGCTCCTGATGTCAGCACGCACGTCGCGGCTGGCGCTACTTCCAAGGGACTACTTTTTTTTATAGTACATTTTTTAAACAACGTATATATATTTTTTTTATATAGCCTATGTCCATCTGTTTGCCCTGACGTTTTCAAAGATGTATTGGGTGTTTGGATTGGTGGTGTAGTTTTCGAGTTTACCTGGCTCAAAGGACACAGTTCTCTCTTTATAATAGTAGTATAGATATCTGTTCGAGGAATATAGGCTGCAGATTACACACTGTGCATAGATCGCCACCTGGTGTTGGGCCCGGATGTTTGTAGTTTGTTGTTGTCCTGAAAAGTTCTTTGGAAGTCACGAGATAGGTGACTCCTCCTTTGGACCCCATTGCGCATGGGCATCGGCTCCATCCTCAGATTGTTTCGTTTTTTTCCGCCATCGGGCTCAGATGTGTTTCCTGCGCTCCGGTTTGAAACCGAATTTCCTTTGGCGCTCAATCCTCACCCAGTTCGACGGTATTGTTTCGATCGCGCTCCACATTGACGCGATTCTTCAACGCTTTGAAGTCATCGATTCCGGTCGTCGTAGAAGGCCGTCGGGCCTACCTAGGCCTTTCTCTCTGGCTCATGGAAAGGACGCCATTCAAGAAGTGTCCTTAATGTGGGTCGAAGTTTCCCCACACCGATCTACATGAGGTGTGCAACCTTTGCCTCTCACCGGAGCACGAGGCCAAAGACTGTTCCGCTTGTGAATCTTTCTGCTCCAGGAAGACAATTCGGGACCGACGAGCTCGAAGAACAATGGCTCGCTCGTCAGCTTCGATCCCCGACAACATCTTTGAAGAGG
Organism: Lissotriton vulgaris; assembly: GCF_964263255.1. NCBI lineage: Eukaryota > Metazoa > Chordata > Amphibia > Caudata > Salamandridae > Lissotriton > Lissotriton vulgaris. The sequence goes on from NC_141689.1 coordinate 1,574,872,180, forward strand.
GCGTCGACGTGCGACAACACCAACACGCCGAAGGAAGTGCCAGCTCCTCTGATGCCGAAGACTCAGACGTCAAGGACATCACTCAAGCTCTACGGGTCGTAAGTAAGACCGTCGACCCCAACCCTTCATCGACACCCTCAAAAAAGGCTTCGGTCACACCCTCACCTTCTGGCCCGGGTGCACACCGAGAAACTGCTTCCCACGCCCCGCCTTTGGGCCTGGCAAAGAAACCTACTAAGCCTTCAGGCGGCTCGGGCTCAGCCTATTCCCGGTGCCGATCCTATACCGACACTGAAGAAGAAGCCGTCTTCCTCAACCACGCCGACCACTGCTCCGACACCTAAGCATACAGCGCCGAAGACTGGCAGCGGCTCATTGATGTTGAAACCGCTCTATGAGCCGAGTAAAAAACCACCCAAAGGCCCCGATTCACACGCTTCGGAGCCGAAAAAAAACTCGGAACCGAAAAAATATGTTCCGGTAAAAGACATTTCGAAAGGTCACACTTCTAAACCAAAAGACCCTAGACCAGCTACTGACTCGGTGCCGAAAAAACCTCCAGAACCGAAAACTTTGACGTCGAAGGATCTGCCCTGTACAGAAGAACTTTTTACACCAGATCCTAATGAAAAAACTCTTGTAAAGGATCCTAAGACTGGCCAGCTAGCTCTTGGCTCCAAGAAGAGACCACTAGAGGCGCCCGCACCTCCTCCTCCTCCAAAGAAGAGAGACATTGCAACCTCTCCATTAACGGTCCCTTCTCCACCACCTCCCCATACTGTCCCTCCTCCTACACCTCCTCCACCACATCATTCACCTACACCATCCACTAATCCAGATGATGTGGATACAGACTCTTATGAGACAGGTGGGGATGCACATGACCCAGCAGGGACCAATAGTCCCCCTCAATCGCCTAATCCATGGGATGATTAGAACACCCCTGATGTGCCTTACGTCCCACAAGACGATGTATATCCTTTTAGACCTTCCCCACCAGAGGACACTATAGGTTTTAACCTACTAGTCCAGAGAGCTGCCCAGTACAATTGGTTTGACTTGCACACCAATACTGTGGAGGAAGATTTCCTATTAGACACTTTTGATAACACACAAAGGTCTACTGCCATTTTGCCAATGCTTAAAAGTGCCATCAAGCACGCAACAGAGGTTTATAAAGATCCTGTAAGGGCTCTGGTCCTCAACCCTCGCATTGAGAAAAAATATAAAACTGCCCCTACAGACACAGTTCACATTAGAGGTCCAGCACCACTAGATTCTTTAGTAGTGTCTAATGCACGTAAACGTGCTAATTCACAAACATCAGATGAGGCCTCACCACCAGATATAGAATCTAAGCTCCTTGACACCTCCGGTAAACGAACAGCGTCACAGGCAGCCAACATTTGGCGCGTTGCCAATACCCAAGCGGTGTTGGCAAGATATGACCGGGCACATTATGATGAACTGGAGTCCATAATGCAGCATCTACCAGACAAATCTAAAAATAGGGGCAATGAACTTGTACACGAAGGTAAAAATATTATTACTTCCATTCGTTGTGCTCTAGATGCTGCAGATACTGCCTCAAGGGCAATCAATACCAGTACCCCTTTGCGGAGACATGCCTTGCTACGTGTTTCAGGTTTTAAACCTGAGGTACAAAATTCCATCCTCAATCAGCCATTTGATGAGCTGCATTTATTTGGCCCTAATGTCGATGTGTCTCTAGAGAAAATGAAAAAAGACACCGACACAGCAAAATCTATGGGAGCCTTGCAGCAGCAAGCTCCCAGACGTTCTTTCCGTCGCTCATCATATAGAGCCAACACAAGAGGCTACTCTCCCGAAAGCCCCTCCACTTCCTATAAAACCCCTAGCTAATCCACATACACTAAGAGCTACCAGAGAGGTTATTACAGGGGTAACAACAACAAAGGCAGAGGCAAAACCAACAACTCCCACTCTGCCTCCACCCCTACCCAATGACTTTCCTCCCCTTCCCCCCCCAACATTCCACTCATGTGGGGGAAATACTGCAGCAATTCCTTCCTGCCTGGACCAACATCACATCAGACCGGTGGGTGCGACAAATTATTCAGTCAGGTTACTGCCTAGAACTAACATCTACCCCACCCCCAACATACCACCTAAACAGTGTCTAATGTCACAAGAACATCTATCACTGGTAAAGCAAGAAGTAGTATCTCTGCTAGAAAAAAGTGCAAAAGAACTAGTTCCTCTGCACCAACAAAACAAAGGGGTTTACTCCCTATATTTTCTCATCCCAAAAAAGGACCGCTCTCTAAGGCCTATTCTGGACCTCAGACCGCTAAACATATACATGCAGTCAGACCATTTTCACATGGTCACACCAACAAGTCCTTCCTCTGCTGTTACAAAACAACTTCCTTGCTACTCTAGATCTCAAGGACGCATACTTCCACATTCCCATTCACAAGGCTCACAGGATGTATCTCAGATTTGCAATAGACGGGCAGCACTATCAATTCAAAGTACTCTCATTCGGAGTCACAACAGCACAAAGAGTATTCACTAAGAGCCTAGCAGTAGTGGCAGCACATTTACGAAGACCGCACATCCATGTCTTCCCGTACCTCGACGACTGGCTCATAAAAGTCAGTTCATGCAACCAGTGTGTAGAACACACTCATGCCACAATCCAACTGCTCCACATCTTGGGGTTCACAATAAACCACACCAAGTCTCATCTGCAACCATCCAAAGTACAGCAGTACCTTGGTGCTACAATAAACACCTCAACAGCGCTAGCTTATCCCACTCCAGTTAGGATAGCCAGCATGCAAACTCTTCTCACACATTTTCAGCCTCAACACTCCCTTCCAGCACGAGTGTTCATGCAACTCATAGGGATGATGGCCTCTTGCATTTTCATAGTGCCCCATGCAAGACTTCAAATGCGTCCTCTACAAGAGTGCCTATCACGTCAATGGAACCAGGCTCAACGTCAATTAACAGACCTAGTGTTGGTAGACGGTCGGACACATCGCTCTCTGCAGTGGTGGAACACCAAAAACCTTTTGAAGGGATGACCGTTCCTAGAGCCAGTTCCTGAGAAAATATTGACAGCTGATGCATCGGTCTCCGGCTTGGGGGCCCACCTACTGCAACACACCAGCAAGGCAGGTGGACACCGCAACAAAAGCTACTCCACATCAATCTGAAAGAAACACGTTAGTGTTAGATTCCTTACCTTAGAATATCCCCAGGCATCAGTCTGGATCCGGAAACTTTTGCGTAGCAGTACCCCTGCGCGTCGGTAGGCGTCGTCTGCAGGCGTCCCCTGCGGCTCCGCGTCCGTCGTCGGCGTCGTGCGCCGTGATGACGTCGCTGGAGTATATAGACGCCGCCTCCGCGCGCTGACGTCAGTTCTTCTTTTTTCCGCGCCAGTGGACGCAGATCTGAAGAGCAGTACTCCGGTCTTTGACCAAGTTTTTCGAAGTTAAATACTCACTTGTGCCTGATAGGATGCCTGGGTTCAAGCACTGTGATGACTGTGAGCGCACGATGTCGGTCACAGACCATCACCGCCTCTGTCTCTGGTGTCTGGGCCCGACCACGACATGGACTCCTGCGTCGACTGCCGGGCCCTCACCAACAAGGCTAGGCGGGAGCGGTCCCGCAAGCTACTGGAGCTCCGGGTGTCGGCCCCACGTCGGGACCGGGAGCGGTCCCGGTCCGGCCGGAGGTCGAGAGAGCGTTCGAGGGAACGATCGCGGAGCCGCGCCGAGCGTTCCGGAAGTCGACACCACTCGTCAGGCTCGTCAGGTAGGAAGCATAAGAAGTCGGGGCGTCGTCATCGTACCCCCGACTCCCCCCCGACGCTCGCGCGATGCGGCCGGGGGCTCGGGTGACCCCAACCCCGCGGCTCCGCGAGAGTCGCCGGCGCGGCCTGCCTCATACCCTCCGGTCCCTGGGCACGGTGCGACGCCTGAGGAGATCGAGGCGTTCCTCATGGCCATGAGGGCGCTCGGTTCTCCGACGGGGCCTACGGTGCCTTCGGGCCCAGTGCTACCGTCTGGGGGTCCTGGCGGTTCGGGTGTCCCTGCCTCGGCGCCGTCGGGTGCTCCGGCCCCGGCGCCGCCGACGGCTCCGACCCCGGCACCGCAAGGGCCTTCGGGATCGGCGCCGGCTGGTCTTCCGGCCTCCCCGGCGCCGTTGCCATCGGGGTTACCCCCGACGCCGCCCCCGCGCGACGCCGGTTCTCCGGTGCCGGCTCCGGCCGGCTCCGGGGTTCCGGCGCCGGCTCCGGGCGGCGCCGTCCCCTTACCTTCCCCGACGCCGGACGCGGCGCCGGACGGGCGTCGCTCGACGCCGGTCCCGGCGCCGATGGGGCCCATGAACCCCGAGGAGCCGGTCTACATCGTTGACTCCGAATACGGAGGTGATGAAGAGTTCGGTGAAGGTTGGGAGGGGTCCGAGGACCCTCTGTCACGCGAGTGCCAGTATGACCCGGACTGGACAGGTGACTTGGGGGATGCCAGTGGTCTGGACGACTCTCCTAACCCTGGTTTGATCTCTCCTCCTACCGTGGCATCGGTGGAGGGAGCTGCATATTCTGTGGTGCTGATGAGGGCTGCCAAGGCCTTACACCTTGAGCTCCCCGTCGCGGCCGTGAGGCCTAACATCCTCACCGAGGTCTTCAAACCGCAGTCATGCCCACAGGAGCCACTGCTGCCGTTTAATGAAGCCTTGTCAGACGTTCTGTTGGGCACTTGGTCCAGGCCCGCTTCAGGTCCGCCTGTTGATCGGAACGTGGCCAGGCGCCACCGTCCTTGTCCGGACGACCCCAAGTTCCTGTCTACCCACCCCACTCCTGAGAGTCTGGTGATCCAGGCCTCGACCTCCCAGTCCGCATTCCCGTCGGCCCCGCCCGACCGGGAATCCAAGAGGTATGACCAATTTGGCAAAAAGGTCTTCTCGTCCATTAGTTTGGGCCTGCGGTCTTGCAACACCGCCTGCCTCTTGGGCCGCTACACCCACTCTGTGTGGGATACGGTCGCGGAACTGCTGCCAGAATGCCCCATGGAGGTGCGGGCAAAACTCGGTCAGGCTGTGGCTGAGGGCCGAGATGCAGCGAAATATTCGATACGGTGTGGTCTTGATACGACCGACTCGCTGGGCAGAGCTATGTCAACGACAGTGGCGATTCGTCGCCACGCCTGGTTGAGATCCGCCAATTTTTCGGCAGACGTCCAAAATACACTGATGGACATGCCGTTCGATGGCTGTCACCTCTTCGGTGACAAGGCGGACCACGCGCTGGAACGCTTCAAGGACTCCAGGGTCACGGCCAAGTCCTTGGGTCTCTCGACCCAGCGTCAGCAAACGGGTTCGTTTCGTCCCTTTCGTGGCCAAGGAAGGGGCGCCCCCACACGTGCTGCCAGCCACGCGCCGCAACAATCCTTTCAACGCGGTGGCGGCCGTGGAAACCGCCGTGGCGGCGGTCGGGGACAACGGCGGGGTCAGACCACACCTTCCCCCGCAGCATCTACCCCAAAATCCTCCTAGTCCGTGCTTTCGGCCCCATGTGACGCCAGTGGGTGGCAGGGTTCGCCATCACCACGCTCACTGGCGCACGATCACTTCGGACAGGTGGGTGCTGCAAATCGTCCGAAGGGGCTACTCCCTCCCCTTCGAGACCTCTCCTCCAGCCATGCCACCGCAGAACCACCGTGTGCCGGGGGACCACTTGACACTTCTGCAGGAGGAAGTTACGGCCCTCTTGGCCAAGGGGGCCATCGAGCGCGTTCCTGGGCCAGAAGTAGGGCGTGGTTGTTATTCCCACTACTTTCTGGTGCCCAAGAAGGACAAGGGGGGCCTACGTCCTATCTTGGATCTAAGGAACGTCAACGGCTTCCTCCGGAAGGAGAAGTTCAAGATGTTGACGTTAGCTCAGGTCTTGGCTGCCCTAGACCCACAAGACTGGATGGTAGCGTTGGACTTGCAGGACGCCTATTTTCACATCCCCGTCCTGCCGGCCCACCGGCGTTACCTGCGGTTCACGGTAGGCCAGGAGCATTTTCAGTTTATCGTGCTTCCCTTCGGCCTTACCAGCGCCCCACGGGTGTTCACAAAGGTGATGGCGGTGGTCGCAGCCCATCTGCGCAGGTTGGGGGTTTCAGTCTTCCCCTACCTAGACGACTGGTTGTTGAAGGCGGGCTCGCCCCAGACAGTCGTCCACCACCTTCAGATGACGGCAGACCTCTTGCACGACCTGGGGTTCTCCATCAATGTGCCGAAATCACACCTGTGTCCCTCTCAAAAGCTCCTTTTCATCGGAGCGGTTCTGGACTCGGCGCAGTTTCGGGTTTATCCTCCGGAACGGCGGGTTCGGGATATTCAGGCTTTGATTCCCATCTTTCAGCCGCTATCCCGGGTTTCGGTCAGTTTGACGCTGCGGCTGCTGGGACTGATGGCTTCCTGCATCCTTCTGGTGCATCACGCTCGGTGGCGGATGCGGGCTCTGCAGTGGGACCTGAAGTTTCAGTGGGCCCAGCATCAGGGCAACTTGTCCGACCACGTCTTGATCTCGGAGGGCACTGCGAGACAACTGCAGTGGTGGCTTACGGACCGCGATTGGGTCAGGGGCAAGTCCCTCTCCCTTCCCCAACCGGAGCACGTTGTCGTGACGGACGCGTCCCTCCAGGGCTGGGGTGGCCACTTGGGAGAGGCAGAGATCAGAGGCATCTGGTCTCCGGCGGAGTCCCGGCTCCATATCAACCTGTTGGAGCTGCGGGCGATTCGTCTGGCACTGAAGGCATTCCTCCCCTTTGTCAACGGGAGTGTGGTGCAGGTGTTCACCGACAACACCACCGCCATGTGGTACTGCAACAAACAGGGCGGTGTGGGGTCGTGGACCCTTTGCCAGGAGGCTCTGCGCCTCTGGCAATGGCTGGAACGTCAGGGCGTGACTCTGACGGTTCAACACCTGGCAGGTTCTCTGAACGCCAGGGCGGACGAACTCAGCCGTCGGTGCTCGATGGATCACGAATGGCGTCTGAACTCGGACGTGGCGCAAGGCATCTTTCTGCGATGGGGAGAGCCTTGGTTAGATCTATTCGCCACCGAAGAGAACGCGCAATGTCATCAGTTCTGCGCGTTGGAGTTTCCAAGACGGCACTCGCACGGCGACGCCTTTCGGCGCGAGTGGAGTTGCGGTCTGTTATACGCCTTTCCGCCTATACCACTTCTGCCCAGAGTGCTGAAGAAGATCAGGCGCGACCGGGCCCAAGTTATCCTTGTGGCTCCGGACTGGGCTCGAAGATACTGGTATCCCGAGCTACTCAGCATGTCAGTCGGTCCCCCGATCCGCCTGCCCCTTCAGGAGGACCTTCTGTCGCAGCAGCAGGGGACGGTCCTCCACCCGAACCTGTCCAGTCTCCACCTCCATGCTTGGAGATTGAGCGGCGGCAGTTGAGGCCATTTGACTTGCCTCCTGAAGTCTGTGATGTTATTCTGGCAGCCAGGCGTCCCTCCACTAAGTCGGTATACGCCTGTCGGTGGAACAGATTTGTGGCATGGTGCACAGCAAAGGCTGTGGATCCTCTTTCTGCCCCTCTTTCGGAGGTTCTTCTGTTTCTTCTTTCTCTTGCCCAGCAGGGCTCTGCTCTGGGCACTATCAAGGGCTACCTTTCTGCCCTTTCAGCCTTTTTAAGGCTTCCTGATCAGCCTTCTTTGTTCAAATCCCCGATTGTAACTCGATTCTTGAAAGGCATCACTCACATGTTTCCACCTGTTCCGTTTGTGATGCCTCAGTGGGATTTGAACCTGGTTCTGACCTTTCTAATGTGTGCTCCCTTTGAGCCCCTTCATTCTTGTCCTCTCCGTCTCCTGACTTTAAAGACGGCTTTCCTGGTTGCCATCACCTCTGCCAGGAGAGTGAGTGAGCTCCAGGCTCTTTCTGTCCAACCTCCTTTCCTGTCCATTCATCCTGATAAGGTGGTTCTGAGGACTAGACCTTCTTTCCTGCCCAAGGTTGTTTCGGCCTTTCACATCGGGTAGTCCATCACCCTCCCTTCCTTCTTCCCGCCTCCGCATCCTTCAAAGGATGAAGAGCGGCTCCATCGTCTGGACCCAAAACGTGCGCTTTCATTTTACATGGATCGCACACGCCAGTTCCGGGTGGATGACCAACTGTTTGTTGGCTACGTGGGTGCGAAGAAGGGACGGGCGGTCTGTAAACGAACCATCTCTCGATGGGTCGTCCTCTGCATCAAAGCGTGCTACTCTTTGGCTCGGAAGGAGCCTCCTGTTGGGCTGAGGGCCCATTCCACTCGGGCCACGGCGGCTACCACTGCCCTGGGCCGGGGAGTCCCCTTGCAGGACATTTGCCAAGCGGCTACGTGGGCCTCGCTGCACACCTTTGCGAGGCACTACTGCCTGGACAGTCAAGTCCGGAGGGATGGCTTCTTTGGCCGTTCTGTCCTCCAGGACTTTCTGGTGTAGTTTGTATTGGTTCGCAGACCCACCACCGGGGTTGGTATTGCTGGGGTATGTATTCTAAGGTAAGGAATCTGACACTAACGTGTTTCTTTCAGATGAACAAGTTACTTACCTTCGGTAACGATATATCTGTAAGAAACATTAGTTAGTGTTAGATTCCTTACCGATCCCACCCATCCTCCCCGTTCTGCGAACTGATACCTAGGGTTAAGGACATCCCTTTCAGGGCCCTAGTTTTACATGGCACCAGTGTTAGTTCTCTCATGGCTCTGCGTCTCCTGGCGCGGAAATGCTGTGTGCAAAGAACTGACGTCAGCGCGCGGAGGCGGCGTCTATATACTCCAGCGACGTCATCACGGCGCACGACGCCGACAACGGACGCGGAGCCGCAGGGGACGCCTGCAGACGACGCCTACCGACGCGTAGGGGTACTGCTACGCAAAAGTTTCCGGATCCAGACTGACGCCTGGGGATATTCTAAGGTAAGGAATCTAACACTAACTAATGTTTCTTACAGATATATCGTTACCGAAGGTAAGTAACTTGTTCATCTGGAGTTACTAGCTATATTCCTAGTACTAAAAGCTTTCCAAAATCAAGTATCAAACAAAGCTGTGTTAGTCCACACAGACAACATGACAGCCATGTATTACATACAGAAACAGGGCGGAACACACTCCCTGCAACTCTCTCAACTAGCACAGGACATATGGCGGTGGGCTATACCTCAAAACATATTTCTTCTAGCCCAGCATGTTCCAGGAGTACAAAATACCATAGCGGATCTGTTAAGTCGTCAGACTTCAACCATTCTTTCAGATATGGGGACAACCTCAGATAGACCTCTTTGCCACCCACGAAAACGCCGAATGCCCAAGCTCCGCCGCCAGATATCCACACCCACTGTCAAAAGGCAATGCGATATGGATGAACTGGCCGAACAAATTTGCGTACGCTTTTTCTTCCTCTACCACTCATGCCACTAGTAGTACGCAAACTACAGAAGCATTCTCTAACCCTCATCCTAGTTGCTCCAATGTGGGTCAGACAGCTGTGGTACACCACACTGCTACAACTGTCTGTAGTACCGCACCAAAAATTATACCTGTCTCCACACCTTTTAAAACAGAACTGTGGAGAGATTAGGCACCCGGACCCAGCTCAGCTCAACCTTAGGATCTGGCTTCTGAAATCCTAGAATTTGGATATCTTAACCTTCCTACAGACTGCATGAATGTCATAAAAGAAGCTAGACTCCCAACCACTAGAGCATGTTATGCAGCTAAGTGGAAACGCTTTGTAATATATTTTCACAACAACAATATTAATCCCCTAGATGTGTCTATTCCACACATTATAGGATACTTACTGTATCTCCAAAGATGTAACTTAGCCTACACATATATTAGACTGCATCTGGCTGCAATAGTAGCAGATCTGCAAAACAGACAGCATCTATCTCTGTTCAGAGTGCCTGCTATTAAAGCCTTTATGGAAGGCCTTAAGAGAATAATTCCTTCCAGAGTACCACCTTCACCTGTGTGGAATTTGAATATTGTTCTCACACGGCTAATGGGACCTCCCTTCCAACCATTACATAAATGTGAACTACAATTTTTAACATGGAAGGTTGCATTCCTAGTAGCTATTACTTCTCTGCGAAGAGTTAGTGAACTACAAGCACTAACCATTCAAAAACCCTTCTTGCAAATGCATCATAATAAGGTCGTTCTATGCACTTATCCGAAATTCCTGCCCAAAGTCATTTCTCCCTTCCACCTCAACCAATCTGTGGAACTGCCCGTTTTCCTCTCGCAGCCACAGACAGTAGCAGAAAGAGCTCTTCATACCCTAGATGTCAAAAGAGCATTGCTATACTATATTGAGAGAACACAACCCTTTCGTAAGACAAAACAACTTTTTGTGTCTTTCTCACCACCACACAAAGGTAATCCCATTTCAAAATCTGAGATAGCTAGATGGATTGTCAAATGTATACAGATTTGCTACCACAAAGCTAAACGTACTTTATCTGTTCCTCCTAAAGCCAACTCTACAAGGAAAATAGGGGCTTCAATGGCATTTTTAGGGAACATTCCCCTAGATGATATCTGCAGAGCAAATAGGCCAACATGGATTAACCAATACAATGTACACCGAGAGCATATGCATTTTAGCTCTGGTTAGTGGCAAAGTGCCCAGAGTCCTAAAGCCAACAAAGACCGGTCATAAAAAATAGGAGGAAAAAGGCAAAATGTTTGGGGATACCCCTGCAAAAAGTGCCAGGTCCAACACATCGTATCAAAATGTGCCTGAGTTTTAATATCTCTGCATTGGACAGCAGTTTGGGAGAGTTGATTTTAAATCCTTGGACTTAGTACCTTGTACACCTGCTATACCCACTAGTGCTTCCTAAATGACCTATATAATCATAGTGTGATCAGAGTTGCCCACCTGTTCTTGCAATAGGGATCGAATTGAAGAGTTCTCCATTCAGCACGAGAAAAGCTTCCGAATTCAAGGTTTTGCCTGGTGAGGAATGTGAATCTGAGGTATTGAATGTTGGAGACAATTTAACCACACCCAATCATATGCAACGGCTTCAGTGCCATTACGCCCAATGCTGGCAAGTTAAACTTCCGATAGTTAAATGCTGGCTGCTTTTATTAAAAGAATTTGAAGAATTCATCTGCTGTGGAGTATGTTTTAAAATGGGGCAAATTTATATATCTTACAAAGACTCCTTTCCAGTGGTGCTCAATAATTCGAGCAGAGGCGGGGACCAGGGACCACACATGCACACTCACATCCCCTAAAACACATTCATTCATACATACATACACATGCATGCACGCACCAAACATTAAAAATAAATAACACTTACTGGGCCACAGCAATAATCTCTGGTGAGAAGAGGGAAGTCTTAGTGGTTCCTGCGGATTGGGACTGCCGCCTCCTCTCATTGACCGAAGAGGCAGCAGTCCTCTTACTCCTCACAGAGTAGGATGGGGTCAATGAGAGTTGCTGACCCCAGCCCACTCTGTGACTAGCCTCACTGATAGCACTTCAGGGCTCACAATCGAAGCGCTGAGGTCTGAAACAATCAGTGACGTTCCCACTGATCGCGAGGGGCAGGACCATCAAACGCTTGCTGAGCTGAGGAGGTCACACGCAGAGGTCTGTGCCATCTTTTGCCCAGCAAAGTTCAGCTCAGGCAGCCAAGCACCTGCTCATTTTGCACAAGTTCAGTGCCGGGCTGCCTGACCTTCACAAGAAGAGTATCTTATAAGGCTGACCTTTGCTCAGCCTCACAGACCATCTTTGCTTTTGGGAAAAGGTTGGCGGGGAGGGAGGCGGGTCCTCTGCGACCTTCAGCATGAGTCACTGCTGCTCATTTTTATAACTGCTCAATGTTCTTCAAGAGTTTAATTACACTTACAAATTGAACAATACGAAACAAGTTTGAATGTTGATGTTTAATTACATTTGTTAGGTTGACTTTTAAATCGGATGTATTCTCTACTAAACTTCTTTGCATATTAGAATTAATAGAATGGCATAAGTGTTTCTGCTTGTTTTTTCAGGCATCCCAGAGAATAAAAACGCCAGCTAAATACATGACAGGAACGTCAGTCCTCCCGTTTAATCCGGCTACATTTGCAGAGGTACTCTATGAATAAAGTTTTCCATCTGTTGCAAATACTATACATTCAATCCATTAATAACATTTCCTTCACAGAGATTGCTTTCCAACAAATGTATGCAAAATGATAAATCTTGTTCCCATAACTCATTACGGTGCAGATGTACAGTCCCTATTTAAATGCATCAGTAGTTGTATTAACTTGTGTAATTGATTTACACATGTATAAGGAAAGTGACAATAGGCTTCTTTTAGTACTTTAATTTTTGGTAGCCCTCCTTTGTATGCCCTGTTTTAAAAGGCAAGTTGAATATGCTTTTTATACGGCGGCCTCTTTGGCTGCCCTTATACTCCTAAAGACCTTGTCCTCAAGCCAGGTAATGCATGAAACTGCCACAGGCTCAGTTTATACAAAATAATGATTTAAAATGTAGCTGAGATGTGCCTCCAACGCATGTTGTTTTCTTTGTCCAGTTGTTATGGAAAAAAAGGGCATTCGAAAACACATATGCTAAAATAATGTTCAATTTATACAAGTTTGCTGCTCAGACCTTTATCCGCAGAGATCCAGCCATGGGCTTTAGACATTGTTGTGGTGTTTTCCTTTAACCAAATCTTTGACGAATCACTTTGATAAATTTGTCACACACATTTTCGAAAAGGTTGACATTTTAAGTATATGTGAAGAGATTGTGTAGATTCGAATCCATTGAATGAGTTTTGGAGTCCTATTTTTATATAATATATACATTTTTAACGGTATCCGTGCATAAACATTGTCAAGAAGTCATTTAAAATGTTTCTAACATGTTCAAAATCATTTAAAAACAGTTTAAAAAGCCAGGAACTAAATGTTCTTTGGTAAAGTATGACTTTGTTGTATAGTTAAGCAAATCACAGTTCTAAATGAGTTCGATCACACAAGTTGAACTACTGCAAGCGTACTTAGAATGCCATGCTTATAGAAAGTGTCAGTTTGAAAAGTTATTTTGAAGAAGGGGAAAGAATTTCTGAATTCGTTCCAGCACATGGCGAGACAGATTTAGATTAGATGTCCTGGCTGGGAGACATAACATTATTGCTTCCTGCTACAGAAGGGTACAAAGACTGCAATACCTTGCATAGCACGCCAAGTGTGCATAGATGAAACTCCTTGCTGACAACAGCTGTTGTGGAGGTAGATGGTGCTGAATTCCATACCTCGGTGCCGATGCTGGAGCTGAAATTCAATTCAGGCATGAAAGGCACCTGCAGTTCCTCGAGGAAGGCATGCATCAAGATAGGAATACGCTGGGGACAGAGTGGTGCATGGGACCATAGGGTTCCAGCCTGGAGTCTAAGTCCGCTGGCGTCTCCGTGACAGATGTCTAACTCTCATTCTTCTACGCAGAACAGGCATCGGAAAACAGGTACGATGCAGTCATCAAAGACTGGTCTGAAGGATAAGAACCAAGAAGCACTTAGTTCTCGTAGGCGAGGTGCTCCCAGATGTTACCATGCGCTCAAGGTAATATCTCTCCAGGAGAGCTTTTGCAATATCTCTGGCGGATGGTCCGTCCATTGTGCAGCAGGTAGACAATAATCAGGATTCCAGCTACAGCGAGCAGGATCGGAGGTAGACCCCCGAAAATGCTTCCAAATACAGAGTGTATAAAGTTAGGAATAACTCCGAGGATCGCCTGGAAGCTGTTAAGGAATCCTGACCCTATGGTCTTAAATAGGTGTACAATGCCACCCGTATCTGACATATTAAAGATACGACTCACCATTTCTACCAAATGCAGGGGGCAGTTGGTACGAATTAGTGCTTGTATCTCTGTTAAGGTCCTTGCAACTTGGAGTTCAAAGGTTTCTCGAGCTGAGCTTTAATGGTACGGTTTGCTGTAAAAGCCTGGCCTTCATTCTGCTCAAAGCAACAAACTGTGTAAAGGAAACATTCAGTGAAGGCCATAACAGTGCCTCCCCTGACTGTATTTGTCGGAGGAAACAATACTTGCATACAGCAACTAAATCTGGTGTTCACATTGACCAGATATGCAATGCCAGGGAGCATCCCACAACAACCTTGATCGTTCAGCATCAAGTAACTCCCATTCGGAAGTAGCTCAAAAGCTGGCGTGATCAGAGCAGCTGGAGTCCTTTTCGTGTGGCAAGATAGATCTGCAATTGACCCTTTACAACCTCCGTGCAGAATAATGTCTTGGCACATGAGAGAACGGCTTAAAGCGTTCTTGCAGTTAGTACCACTTAGAAACACTTCTCGATCCCCACTCCAGCATAGAAATCTATATGGTAATTCTCAAGATTTCTTAAAGTAAAGCTAAGTGTTGTTTTACCTCTGCAAGTTTTGAGGTTTCTAGCCAATCTGGGCACAACTTCCCAACACTATAGGATGTTACTACCCCTGTATGTTCTCTCTGTACATAACGTGGGTCTGGCCTATGCATGCGTAGTCCCTCGGTGATATGTAGGAACCGTTTGACATGTGTTTGTGTCTAAGGGCCAAATTGTACTTTAGTATGTCATCAACTGTTGCCCCTTCCTTTATAGAAGAATTCTACCGCCCATGTGTTGGTGTAGGTAACCTTATAGAAAATGAGGCTGGATCTGTTGTATTAAAACCTGAAAAGTATGCAAATTTCTCTGCAAATGCATGTGAACTGGTTTTTGGTGGTGTTGGGCAATGTTCCCCCCGATGGTATTCAAAAAAATTCCTAGATGTAATGGATTTGTCCAGAAAATGATGACCAAAATGTACAGTTCAATTTGTCATAGTATGAAGAACCCTCTAACATTTCATTATTAGAAAATGCAGCAGTTTTCTCGAAATCAGACAACATATTATTTTCTGTTTCAGTGTCCCAATAATCAGAAAATGTACTGGAGGTAATTACATCACTTAATGAGATTTTTAAATACATGATTAATTTATAAAAGTTCGGTCGGTCCGAATATGTTAAAAATCAACCTTATCTCATCGGGTATAGGGACTGCTGTAATGTTCACTGATGACCAGTCTCTTTGTTCAGGATGTGATGATGGATGTGGCTTCAGTAGGATGTTGACCTTGTGTGCTGTGGAACTTCGTTGAAGATAGTACCCATTGATAAGCATACTAAAAGTCAATACTGAACCTAGCCAGAAAAGAAAAACGATATCTCAGAAATTACCCAGAGTTCAATCCAAGGTGATATCGGGTATGTATTTTGAAGAAAGAGAAGAGCGTTCTTTGCTTGTTGCCTGAACGGTGTTTTGGCTGCCGTAGTTTCCGGCTTGCTTGGATCCAGAGAAAACGTATCAATGTTAATGAAATAGCCAGAAGCAGTTTGATCAATTGTTGGAATTGCATCGGGATTAGTTGAAATGTTATTTTCCTCTCGTCGAGGCAAGTTGATGTAGACGTCTGTATTTGGTCAAAAAACAGTTTGTGAATTATTCTGATTTTCGTTTTGAATTTGAATGTCTGGTTCAAGTGGAACAAGTTCCATAGTATTGCTGCTTAGTTCTTCATTCCTTTCAGGTGGCTCTTCAAACCTTTCTGTTTGAATTTTTTGAATTGTAGCTAGAGGAGGACGTCTGCTACATCGGAGTCCACTAGGCCTACTGTTTAGTATCGTACACATAGTGTGGTTTGATTAAGTTGATTGAGACTAATCTTGTCTCCTTCTTTCCGGCAAGAGGCAGGAGCGGCACACTCCTTCTTCCATGTACTGCAAGGACTGGTACAGGTTTTCTGTAAGAGGGTCCACATTTCTTTTTGTCCGCTATTTTCTCTCTGATCAGATCCCCAACTTTTGGAATCTAGACAGGTCTTGCCGTGACTACCTTGACTTTTTCAGTGGCGGTCTGCTTTAGATGGACATTGCTTTGTTTTGTCCTGGATTCATTTAGATCCTGTAAAACAACCAAAGGATCATGGATATCCAATGATTTTTCATCCGCCACTGCGCCTTCACTATCAAGATCAGGTACCCACATTTGTGTCACAAAGAGGACCTCATATGGAGTGAGACCTCCTAGTGAGTTTCTTGGCTGGTTGTTTAATGGCCGCTGGACCCCATAAAGGTGTGTGACCCAACTACCGCCCTTGCCTAATACCCTAGCTATTAAAGATTGCTTTAAGTCCCGTTTTTTTCTCTCCACGACCTAATTACCCTCTGGATAGTACGGATATGAGAACCGCAATGCTATGCCCATTCCTTCCATGGCCTCTTTGTAGGCCCGAGAGCTAAATGCAGGGCCGCGGTCAGAGTGTAACATGCTGACTTCGTATGTACCGATAAAGACTCTCAAATCTTTTATAACAGTTGGAGCATCAGCAGAACGCTGAGGCCATACCCATAGGAATCTGGAGCATGAATCCACTGCAACCATGATATAGCTGTAGACCCCGTCCGTTTGTAAGGGGCTTTAGTGGTCCAAGTACACACATGCGAGAGGTTTGTCTGACTTCAGTAATGGTATCTGTGCCAAGCGTGTAACGCTGGATCCTTTAATCTGCTGGCAGATGTCACATTTTAAGATATAGTTTTTAGTTTGCTTAGATAACTCTGGCCACCAATAGCGTGGGTTCAGTAAAGAAATAGTCGCTGTTATTACTGTGTGCGCAGAGTCGAAACCCTTGTGTGCAGCTATTATTAGACCTTGCCTACGATCCATATTAGGTATTACTCTATCCCCCGCTCCAGGAATCTGAGCATGTGGAATGTTTTGTGCATCTAACTTGTAGGAGTATTTGATTGGACATTTTTTAGGTACTGCTGTGCTGCCTTTGTCGTTTTTGAACGAGTCAGCGCAGCTACGGAAGCTGTGCGACTAGCCCCCTTTGCGGCTTCATCAGCCAATAAATTCCCTGCAACGTGAACGCCATCACGTTGATGACTCAGTGTATGGATCACTTGAGTCCTCGGTAGCTCGGATTTCAATTCCGCAACCTGTTTCCATAACATTTTATGTTTAATTGTGCCACCTTTTGATCTTTGAAACTGTTTGTTCCCAATTCTGTAAGTACTCATTGTACGACTGTACACAGTAGAAAGAATCACACGTGAATAATGTGGGGAATTCTCAATCCGTATTTACAAGTGCCAGTATAAGTGCTTTTAATTCTGCCAACTGAGCTGTGTAATCTCCTAGAGATTGCATTTTTGTGCAACTAAAATGGAACTTGCCATCACTCATGCGACCTTTAACGATGGCACATGCCGAAAAATATTGTTGCCTACTCCCTATCACCGGTTGCGCAGATCTGTCAGTATAAATAATATATTCATACTGATCTAAAGGCAAGATTTCATTTGGTAGAGGATCTTCTTGTTTATATTGCAGGAATGCATGAGTTTGTAAACTTTGATCAAATCTGTATTTAACATCTGTTGCAGTGAGAGAATTAGCCCATTGTATCCATCTTGGATGTAACTCTTTCGCATTTGGGATGCTGGCTTTTGTAACTGCTTCTAAAGCTGGTACTGGAGTTACCACAGTAATGCGTTGCCCTTGAGCCAGTGCTCTTTCTCTTGCTACAGCAGTCTGAAAGGCTGTCGGGAAGTGAAACGCATTTCTGCATTTGTGTACAGGTGTGATTTGTATTTTTGCACACAAAGTTATTCATTAATGCGGCACTATGTGCTTTTTGGACTGCAAATGTCTTTGTGCATGAGTTTAAATGTCTTTAATCTAAAACTAGACTATATGTATTGTCAGGTTTAGAGACGGAAAATAAAGGATTGTTTATACGAAGGTAAGTTTTTCAATGACCCCCTGGTATTCACGTTGATCTAAGATCTCCCTGACCTGTTTTCTAGCTCCTTGCTTTATTGGATATTGCCTCTGCGCTATAGGTAACATTTTTAACAGGATCCTGTGGTAGGTTGAGTTCTCATCCCACCCTGCATAATTTTTGTACAATGCCGGAGCTTGGGCTACTGCGCATATGTACGTTTAAGGTGAACGGGAGCGAGGTTGGAAAATATAGGAACATTTATACTTTCTCCCCTGGGTCACTCCATTACGAATGCAGGAGGCCAATCTTGTTCTGCTAACAGGATGTCATAACCAGATAACAAGTTCTTCCAAAAAGGACCTTTTACTTTCCTGGGCTTTCCTGGGCTCCAACCGAAGCTTTATTTCATATACCTTATGTGGGTCGCCCACCCTGGTGTCTGGTGTTTCCACCGTAATGTAATCATTCAATTCTGCTGTCATCAGAAATTCCTTCAGGTTCAGGCGATCTATTGTTACTTCTGCTGCACTGTCTAGCACCGTCGGAGCCCATTTCTCATTCAGAAGTTGTGTCCTCAGAATTCTGGGCATTTCTGATTTTCAGACCATCAACTTTCTTTTTCTTAAATTGAGGTTTTGAGTTTTGCTTATCTTCTTTTTTAGAAGTAAAGTCTTGAGCGCACTGCATGTCTCTGGACTGTCTGAGCTCCTCTCTATTTTCTGACCGTCCTTCCCTTTTAGAGCTTTTCTTCGAGCCCTGAAAGGAACAAGAGGAATGTGTATCAGTATCCTGACACCTGTCAGGTTTCCTAATATTATCCCTATTCCTAAGGTTGTACCTCTTTTCAGAGGGCTCCTGTGGAGGAGACCTATTTCGGGATTGAGATCTCTTGTCTTTAGAGTTTTCTTTTTTATTATCCCACTTCTTTTTAGAAGAATTAGGTGTCTGATTTGAAGTGTCCTTCTTAGGACTGCCCTGTATATGAGGTTTTAAAGCTTTTTCCCCCAAATGAGCACTGCCTAATTCTGCATACGCAATTTCAATTAATTTGGGTAGTTCAGCCTCCTGTATTAACGGGCCGGCCTCCCTTAGGTGTTGGCGGTTTGCCATTGATGCTGCTTCCCCTTAAATGTAAGCTATTATTATGGCTGATACCTGGTTGTAGTTATTTAATAACTTCATCCCTAAGTTTAAGGCAGGTTCTGCTCCTTAGCCATTTTGTATTTGTCTTAATACATCTGGATCTACTGCTAATGAAGGAATATCATGAGTTCTGGTATATATGGCAGCAAAGACTGTACCCCAAGAGGCGCAATCCTCTAACTGTGGTGTAATCCCCATGGGCAAACAGATTGTTAAAATTCTGTGTTTTTCAAATAGTGTCGTATTTGGAAATACTGCTTCTAACTCGGTTATTTTCTGAGCTATCCAGAAAGGAATTTGTTCACATTTTGTGGGCACTGTGCCCATTACCGCATGTAATGTTTGTGGAGTAATTTTAGTACCTGAGCTCTGTGTCAGAGCTGGATTTGGTGTAGTTACTGTTTGTTGAATCGCTACTGTCCTTAAGACGAAGTGTGTCATAATTCTGTAGAGTTTTATAAACGCTTTGATTTGAACAAGTAGTTCATCACCTGGCATTGTGTCAATGTCTGAATGCGGTGCATAGATCGCTAATATCGGCCATTTTGCTCCTGGTCTTCCTAAAAGACCAAGCCTTGCTCTTGTTCTTGTGTGGGGTAGGGCGCCATTAAACCAGAAAATATGTTCCTGGTAGGTACGCGGAATTTCTATCCCCTCAAACCGAGTGTAAGCCGCTGGAACCTCTTCATGTGTGTAATAATGAAAAAGTTTTGTTACAGCATCTGCTTCTGGGAATGTAACCAAAGAGTAGAATACCTCTGTTTTGAAATCTTCGTGTACCTCTATCACAAATATTACTACACCTCCTCTTGGAGATAAACCATGTCTGAGTAGTTTAACTGTAAGAGTTTGTCTTACTTTGGGTGTAATATGTATTGCATCAGCATCTTCCTCACCAGACTGATTAAGTTCTTGGACTAGATGGTTTAAATCTCCCTCTTGTTCAACCATCGTGTTTAGAACACAAGCTAACTTTCCAAGTAAGTTAAGAAAGGTTTTATGCACAATTTTGGGGATATTGCCTTCAAGCTTGAATAACCAACAGCCAATACATAGGATATCTCGCCTACTAAGCTGTGGCAGAGTTTTTCCCCCCTACTCCAGATGTCTCTGGGTTTTGTAAGTCAGGTCTCTGAGATAAAGCACGACTGAGCTAGTCAGATTCTACTGTTGAGTATGTGTGCTATGTATTTACCATGTTGGGCAAACCATGTTTGACATGTTATGTGCCATTAGACCACGTTGGGTCCTATGTAGTGTAGTTCTAATAGTACCCTTCATGCAGAACCTACGCATTTGCGGATATCGTATACTGTGGGCTTGGTGGCAAACTGACTACGTACTCCCCCACCAAATATGTCAGCCTATATTTTCGCATTAGCTAGCTCGCAGTGCTACTAGAATCTCCTGTTATCAGAGAGATTAGTTTGTGCAACTTTCAGAACATAATAATCTCAGACGCATGGAAACAGTATACTGCTTTTCACCCAGTCACTCGTGCTTGCTTGTTTTGCTCTAAGAGAGATACACAGAAGAAACAGTCAAGCGTGTTTGCAATAAGACTTTATTGTACCGTTCTTCTTCTCTTGTAAAATAAGTGCCCTGCTAGAACTGTAACACAGTAGCAGAGATATAGTATCAGCAGTACAGTAAATAATAAGGAATAGTACAGCTCTACCATTTTTCAATAGTCCTGAACCTATACATGAATATAAAATGCATTTATGAAATAGAGTGCATACTCCTAAGATGCCTGTCTTGATGTACCTGAGTGTACCTAGCATGTGAGTAGGTGCTAAAGAGTTAATAAGCCTAAGAGCCTTTATTGTCTATGAACCCAGAATCTAAGAGCCAAGAATCCCACTAGGATTTAGTCGAACCCCCATACCTGAATAGTGAGAGTGTGGGACTTCGTCCTGGGCTTGAGTTGGACACCCCGCACGGGATGGTTAGACCACTGTCAGCTGGAGCCATGGCATGCCAGAACTGCTGCATCTCTGGTCAGTGTGTCAGTCTTGAAGTCTTGGTTCCCTCCTGCTTACTGATAGCAAGAGGTGCTGTATTTATACAGTCTTATGTATGTGTGTTACCCATTGTTTAGTATGAGGATCACTTTGGGGATTAAACCTTTTTTGTGTAGATAGGAGAGGTGAAGTATGCCCCCCTGGAGAGTGTACTCCTAAATTATTCATATGTGCTAAGGATGAAGTCTTGGCAATATCTATCTGGCAGAACCCACCCCTGTCATGAACTAGGTGAAAGGTTTAGTCCTTAAAAGGCGTCAATCCTTATAAGGATTTCAGTCCCTATAAGGCATTCTGTCCTTATTTGGAGTTCTGTCTTTTAAGGCTCGTTCATAGGAAATGAAGGGGAGATGATGTAGGGAAATAGTATGATGTTCTCTAAACCTATGCCAGGGTAAAATATAACAGACCTCCCACCTGATTTTAAAGTGGGTGGTGGAATGGGCAGTGTTTACTTTCACATACTGCCATACAAAATGTGGCGGTAAGTGAAAGTAACTGGGAGGAAACTTCCATGGCGAGAGGGGCCATTCGTTTTTTTGTTTTTCTAAATAAAAAAACTGCTTTGGGATTTTGTTTTTCAAAAGTATATAAAATTATTCAAAGTGAGTGTTGAGAGAGCTGTATGGCATACTTTCAAAACATCAAAACAATGGTCAGAGATGTCGACTGGGCTGGTGGACATCCCCAATTTCGGAGTGCTATTACTCCAAACTCTGTATCACCCCCTAAGTCCGCTGTGTGATGGAATATTTGAGAGTCCAATTCTTAAGTAAATTTTTTTAAAGATGTAATCTTTATTTATTAGACATTTTTACAAACAAACATTTGGAATGTTTGAGCGACTCTCAATTACTTAATTCTCCAAACTACTCATCAGGAGAATTAATTTGACAAACAGCATACCAGTGTACGTCTTTAATAATAGTGTAAGACACAAACTTTATTATTTTCTGTGGGAGGCATGAGCAATAGAAGAAGGAAACCAAGCAAAACCCCAGCCATTTTGGGCAAACTTCCAAGTCCCCTGCTGTTCCTTAACTGGCAGATATTTAAATTGATGGCTTATTGAGACCTACCCCATGTCACCTCTTACACCCATTCGATTCCATTCCTTAAAGTTCTCAGTGCAATCAAATGCTATTCCTGATTTTGTCAAGAAATAAAATGCAGCCTCCATCTGCACTGCACACCTAAGGTTTTACCAAAACATGTACCTTTAAATCAAAGAAGACTCACCTAGTTGCCTTTAGGTCTCGTTATTTTTGTAGACTTCAGAAGAGTCTCTTGAAAGACCAGAACCCTTTCTACAATAATAACCTTTTAAGACTCTCTACTGAAAATGTGTGCTTCCTATATATGTATTTTAGGGTGGCCACATTTGTGTCCATAGCACATGTCCACAACAGATAATATTTTGAAAATCCTGAATACCTTTTTCATAAGCGCAGACTTCCCTATTTAGAATGGTTTCAGGACCCTGCGGTGGCTTCTGTGTTTTTATATATGTCTTGTGTTTGATTCGAAGTACAATTCCTCAATCTTTCACTGGTTCCACCTGTCTCCACCTTCTTCTTGTCAAATAGCATTCAAGAGGCCTTAGTCTTTTTAGATTTTCTGTGAGGTGCCTACAGTTGGGCAATGAGTGCCTTTGTCTCCTTTGGTATACCAACAACTCGGAAATAGGTTCCGATCTCTTTCCATCAAATTCCACTTATCTTTTGAGGCAAGTGCTAGTTATCAAATCTATTAACAGCACTAAAGTCCATGAATTTGAACTCCTCTCCTACTCTTGACCTTTTTAATTCCCATTCCTTTCAGCAGTAACTTGGATGTTACAGCTGTTACTAATATACAAAGCAATGTTTCTCTTCGAAGAACGTATGAATATGAGATATTACCTTTCCTGAGCATTTGTCTCACTGTTATTCTTCCTGATTAGGTCTTGAATGGTTGAATTTGATGTTGTTTCTTTTTTATACATTTACCTTGTATCACTGCAAATCTGCTATTGAAGTACTACCTTGTCTTCAGTAGTAGATAATTTTCACTATAAGCTGTATCTTCCTAATGGTTTACGCGCTATGCTTATTATTACTGGCTTTATTGTGCACCATTCCAAAGAGATTTATTAACTTTGTTCTAAATCATTACCTTTGCTATTCTAGAGAGTTAGCTAATGGTGTTCTCTGTGCCTATGATGGTAGCATGTGACGCCAGTAACCTTGCGTGTCAAACGTGATTCAGATTGTATAAAAATATTTTTATGTCTTTGATGATCATTACCTGTTCCCTATGATATCTCCTATTTTGACAGTATGTTATAGCCCTGGCCTCACAGCAGGCGCCTGGCATAACTCTTTCACCATATTGTGCACTGCGGAAGGCCTGTTATCCTGACTTGCTCCTCACAGACTCACCCACCCTCTAAGGCCTTTAGAGTGCGGCCTCTGTCCCAATTTGCACTCAACCTACTTAACAAGAATTCTTTGGCTGCAGTTTGGTTTTGATCCCTGTTGGAGTGTATCCTACCCTAGGACTCTGTCCTAGAGCAGGACCTGCTGCTGAATGGAAGAAATATCTGCACAAGCTTAGCTGCAGAGTGGATCCTTGTCATATTGAGATCTTTAGACCCTCTGGCCCTTTCACCAGTTTTATACAAAGTGTTCCTGGCTTTTTAGTTTCATTTTAAGATTGCATATGTAGTTTTAAAGGTTTGAGCTTGCTGCCTAAAAGGGCAGAAGTGGCTGATGGTGCCACACATGAAAATTTGATTGCGAGGGAAAGTAATAAAGGCTTGAAGATAAGTCTGGCACATGTCTGCTCCAAAAGGCTGGGACCGATATTGTTACTGTATTGACTCAACTGCACTGGTCTTTCTGAGGTTCTGGACTGCCTTTGAATCCTATATCTTTTCATAGGTCAGTAGCCTCTTCTTGGAATCTCAGGTAAAGCAATGCGAAGGCCGAGAATACGGTGGGAGAAGAGTGAGAACCCAGGTCCCTTGCAGGCTTTGCAATTGCTACAGCTGTGCGTAGTACACCTTGTCTGTTGATTGTTAAAGAGTCCCTCTTCTGGATAAAATTACAAGCATTCCCTCCTTGGCTATTTTTGAACAAATACACATTTTTACCATGCTTGTGGACATAGAGGACGATTTTGTTATTTATTTGGAGGTTCTTTCTACTGCTTTGCATTCCCCATTTTAATACATTTATCATGCAACATTGGTCCCATGCATACAAGAAATTAGAAAAGAATAAAATATAGACAGAGTCAATCTATATTAACCCCTTCGATGCTGTTGACGGAACGGTTCTGTCATGCACGTCGGTTGAGCTGTGCGGATGACGGAACCGTTCCGTCATGACTCTGCCCGCGCAAGGCGGAGTCAGCATGGGCGGGGAATTCGCGCCGCAGCGATGCGGTTAAGAGTGACATGTCCTGCCGGACAGTGGTCTTTCAAAAGTTTACTCAATATACATGTAGTTATATCACACAGAGTACCTTCCACAAGTCAGCCATTGTGGAACACAAGCCTGTGCCCAGCACTTACAGAACGGGTACGGAAGGTGGGTATAGAGAGCAAAGAAGGGCTTTATAAGGCAAAACACATTTCTTCTGTCATAAATGCAGTTGTACAGAATATTTCAACGAAGCACCTTTAAAACACATAGTAATCACGTTTGTTGTTTTTGGTACTTAAAGGTCGACGGCGTTTCGGACCCCTAGTAAATCACGGGGACCATCATCAGGACATTTTCAGTGAAAGCCTTAACAATAACTTAGCCTCTAAATGCCAGTGAACCTCATTGGGAAACGGCAGTGGAGGAATGGAATTGACGGGCGCCCAGAGTCACAATTCCATTCCAATGTTGCATGATAAAAGTATGTTCCCCGAGGTCCCTACTGACTAATTTGGGGCCCCTTGTTGCTGTTAAATTAACCATTTTATTACATGGCATATTGTACGAATTGCTATACTGACTGCCTTCCTGTCCATGTCTGTAGGACCGCCAAAGGGCAGGTCCAAAATGGAGGGGGATAGCGGTTGGGGTGGGGGAGAGGGGTAGAAAGAAAGGAGAAAACCCAGCAGAGGGATGGCGTTAGAAGAGTGAGAAATGGTAATTGCTGCGAAGAGACCCCCCTGTAACCCCCACACCCCCCTCAGATGAGGGAGAGCTAGAGGATGGATTGAGCCCCCTTCTGAGGATTCAGGGGACAGGTGGTAGAACACTGTTGTTGGCAGAGATGTGGCAGATAGGAGAAACATTAGCGATGCATCAACTATAGAGGGGAGACCGTAACACTGCAGAGGAAGGAGGGAGTATAAGAGCAAGAAAACAGGTAGGCAAGACAAGATGTGAAGTGAGGGCTGTACGTGTGAAAAAGAGTCCCCAGGAATCGGTGGCGGCAAGGGCTAATTAATATATGGGAAAGGTTGGCAGTTTATGCTAAATAAGTACTGTGTCAGACAGTTCTAGTTTCTTTGAAGATTACCTGCAGGACACACACCTAAATTGGATTTTGCATCGATCCGGTGATTGTGGTTGTCAATTTGAATACTTGGGCAGAGTATATAGCCTCATACTTTTCTTCTGGGATTAGAGTGCTTTTAAGTAAGTGCTAAGATAACTGTATGTATCATCTGATATCCTGAGCATTTTGAAGGTATTTCTCTACCCAGATTTACCCTAAAATGCATCTTTACTCGAAGTCGAAATGTTATACACACATGGGCGGCACTATGGGTTGTTTAGGAAGTAGGCAAGGAGCCTGTCACTGAATTCAAAATACAATTGTCCTATGTGTATCTTTCTTCTGCAATTAACTTGAATTGTTTCAATGATTTGAATGGTGAAGCCGGTGCAGTGGCACCGGGTTTCCAAAAGTTGTCCGCACTCCTCCAAACACATAATATTGCTAGTACATCAATTCATTCTATTATTTTCCCTCTCATTTAATTTTTCCAAATTTTGCTATTACTTACCCGCACTATACCACTAGTAACAGCACAATATATTGCCTTTTTGTACATAAACAAGTCATAACACGTCAACAGACTTTCAGTAACTTACATGGTACAACTACTCAGCAAGCTACAACTTACAACAAAAACTGCTCATTAATCAAATAGGTAAAACCTAATGCATTTATCAATGCTTGTTAAATATTGTCTGTTTCAGATCATTTTGTACCTTCGAATGTGCCTTGCCCATAGTGCAGGAGTGGTGCCTACCTCACAAAGTTTAGCGGATATGCAAGATCACGCTCCGGCCATTGGACGTTACCTGAGAAGCTTACTCTCTGAGAGCTCCATATCCTCATCTCCTCCTTCTTCCAAAGGTGGAGAGACCAACCCTGCTCAAATTTATGTCACTCTTCTTCAGCAGCTGCTATCTGTCGTTGGAGGTGAGAACGCTGTTTTTTACATTGAGGTGTTTTCTTCAAAAACTGTAAAGAATTAATAAATCTTAACTTTCCTGATAATGTAGTCTACATTTTGTATTAGGATGTACATTTTTGATGGATACTTTTGCCTGGGGATTCCTCACCTTTTCAGTCTCTCTATGCGCCAGGCTCGATCTAGAAAGTTTGTAAAAGCTCTCCTGCCCTGAAGTTTGTAATTGGCTCAGTCTCAACATAGGATCTGCACCAGGCATGACATCGCGGGGCATTTATGTTCCATGCTGGCTCCCTGACATCTGTCGCAGTTTTCCACACCCTTCAACTCTGATACAGAGTTGCTCTCTGTGGAATAATTTTCACCCCAGAAATAAAATAAAATGTTAGTGTTGAGCAAAATGTTCCCATCAAAAAAAGTCAGGATTCATATTTTGTGTAGTGATGTAATACAGAATGTAAAATGTATGTGGTCATTACAACAAATAGAATGTCATATATCTGATAGAGACCTCTAACTGCAGATTCCTTACCTTTGAATTTCCCAGGCTGGATACGTAAGATTTTTCTTCGAGCAATACCCTAGCACGCCGGTAGGTGGCATCGGCCGTCTGTGTGACGTCGTCAGGTTTGTCTCCTCCATTGTGATGTCCCTGTCACCTATATAGGCAGCACCTCAGCGAGATGACTTTGGTTCTTTCCTTTCTGTACCAGCCAGCGTAGATCCGTGAAGAGAGCCACACTGGCAGTTTGTGACAGGATTTGTTTGATGTTTTGGTGAACATTTTTTGGTGTGTAGATTTTTTCAACATGTCAAAGAAGACTTCTGCACCGCCTGCCACCGTCCCATGTCAGTTACGGATTCAGTCCTGGTTTGTCTTTGGTGTCTGTAGCGCGACCATGATTTGAGGTCGTGCTCTGACTGCCGGGACATGGCTCCGAAAGCAATGCCTAAAGGTGCTTCTGGCCTGGCGCCCGGCACTGCGTCATTCACCCTTGAGGTCTTGTTTACGGTTCCCTTTGAGAGGAAGGTCCAGGCACCGCTCAAGGAGTCCTAAGTCCTCGTCCTCACACTCAAGAAGTTGGTAGGTCAGGGAAGAGGCCTAAGAAACACAAGAAGTCAAAGTGTGCTTCGACTTTCCTCCGTCCGTCCATCGGCTGACGTGATGGAGGAGTCTGGGCACTCCACGCCTCATTCTGCGGAACCTGCGCATGGGTTGGTTCCACACTTCCCTGCCCTCCCGAGACCTGTATCGTTCCCTGCCCAGCTCAAATAATTTCATGACGCCATGTACCTTCTATTTGGGCAGCCTGATTCTCCTGGCGCTTCTTTGGGCCCCGGTGGCTCAGAGGGGGCTTCATCGGGTTCCTCGCCTGCTGTTCCGATACCCCCCGCTACCCCTCCCCCCCACCTTCCTGGATCCGGTGGTGGATACGGACCGATGTCTGTCGCACCATGGCAACCTTGCCTCGAGCAGAGACTCTGATGCCATTCTTATTCCTGATGATTCGGAGCTGTATTGGTGCCTATTGATGCAGATTCCAGCTCCAACTGCACCCTTGTCTTAGATCGGTTCCTCAGCCTTCTTATGAAGAACTAGGAATGAAGGAAGATTGGGAGGGGGTTTCTGGACCCTTTACCGAACCAGCCTGAACACGAAATGGACTGATATGAGGAACTGGGTGAGGCCAGTGGATTGGATATCTCTCCAGATTCTGGCCTGCTTTCTCCCGCTTTCGTGGCTACGGAGGAGGGAGCTTTATATGCTAAGGTGGTGAGAAGGGCAGCTGAGGTCCTGGACCTTCACTTCTCTTCATTGGAAGTCATAACTAACATCTTGACAGAGGCCTTGCAGCTGGGTGTCTCCTCCTCTGAACCCTTCCTGCCATTCAATGAGGTCTTGACTGATGTCCTTCTGGGAACCTGGCCATAGCCCAGCACAGGGACTTATGTGAATAGGACAATAACCAACCGCCATCGCTCTGCACCAGGTGACTGTGCAAAATCTATGAGGCCGAATTCGGGGATCAATTTTGACAAGTTTTTATTAGCATTTAGCAAAACTCCAAACGTCAGCCCAATGTGATGGTATATCCTCTTCTTTCCCTCTGGTTCTGTGGCCATGGTCTTCCTTGTTGTGGAGGGGCACCCCAAGAGGCTCAAGAAGGAAGAAGAGAAGGGCAGCAAGTTATTCTGATTTTCTACGCTTTTGTTGGACAGAACTCTCCACTGTTCTCAAAAAGGAAGAGGTATACATACATGCAGTAGAAAAGACATGAGGGCCTGTATACGGCACTGTACACGAGACCATTACCAACACTGTAGGAGTGTTTATACTAATTATCCCAGTCCCTTAACTTCAGGGTACTGAGAATGGACCAGCGTTCGGTCCATTCAGGTGCAATTACTAGAGTTATGCGGGAGGCAGAAGTAGGGGTAGGAAGTGTCAGACGTGGTATTCATGAGGAGGACATGTGGGTCAGTGCAGGAAAACGAGTGCAACAACACAGTGACGAGGCGCACTACCTGGTTCCCTCCCTTTACTCCCTCCCCCTCCTGATTCACTTACTGCAATAGCCGCAGCTCTCAAGAGTTGTGGCGGCTCATAGGCATCCTCCAGGAGTATCAACCACTCCTCATACCAGGTCTCCGGACCTTCGTCGGCTTCTTGGGCTGAAAAGGTGATGGCATCTGGACTCTCCGCTCCATTGGTTTCCTTCTGCTTCTGGGCACAATCCCTTGACACTGCGTTCTCCTCCTCTCCCGCAATCAGATCTCCTTGCTCCTCAGGCATCTGGCGCGCTTCCGGGTTCCCTGTGACCTCCTTACGAGGTGTTGGCCTCGCCTCTCATTGCTCCCATTGGTTTGGGCCTCCTATCCGGGGAATTCCTTCCTGCACATGAGGCATTATAAGAGGTAAACCCTTTCTCTCCCTGCCTCTGGGAAATAGTGTTCGTCCGTACGCGACCCACAGGGCCTAAGGTTAGGAGGGGTAGAGAGGTGATGGAGTCAACCCCCTCGCAGTGACCTAAATTTCCTCACCAACCACTCTAACCCCGAGAGCTTGTTGGTCCACGCCTCTACCTCACAAGGCGTGTTCGATTTCCGATTCGGAAAGTTTGCCATTTGTTGAGGGCTTGATACAACCTACTTGCTCAGCATAGCGATGTCATTGATGGCGGCCGCTCGACTCAACGCCTGGTTGAACACTTCTGCCTTTTCTGGAGATATCCAGACTACCCTCATGGGCATGCCTTTGATCGCACCCATCTCTTCGGTGACAAAGTAGACATGGTCTACAGCGCTTTAAAGACTCACAGGCTATGGCCAAGTCCTTGGGCCTCTTAGTTTCCACACATCCCGTTTGTGCTACGGAAGGGGCTTTCAGCCACGCCAGCCATACCTTAGCCACAAGGCTGCGCAAGTTCAGCAACCTCTGTGCAGTAGTGGGCACGGCTCGTTCCAGCCCCGTGTGCGGGCGGCCAGAGGTCAGGTCAGTCTGCCACCCCACCTGCAACCTCAGCCTCCAAATCCTCCTAGTCCAGCACTTCAAGATCATGGGTGGTTAGTTGGTGGCAGGATCAGTCATCACCTCCACCACTGGTAAAACATCACGTCGGACAGGTAGGTTCTTCATATAACACAGAGATCCACCTTAAGATAGATGTCAGAATAAAGTAATCACAGATCATGTGTGTTTCCTACGATAGTTGGAAGCACATAGTGTTTGTTTAAATACCCCTCACACATCAAAAGGGCCCTTGGTGTCATTCTTCATCATGGGGGTCTTCCCGCCCCGCTGTGGGACGGGGCGTGCTACGACCTACGACTACGTGAGCGCACTAATTTTCAGGACTATATGTTGTGTAGGAAAAAGTGAGTGGAAGGGTCAGAGGTGAGTGAAAAAAAAGTGTGTTAAAAAGTACCTGGCTCATGGACTAGAAACTTTAATATTCCTTAGGGCTGATACTATTAAAAGAGTCGGTTGGAGGTATCCTGCTTCAATGAGCGATCACTCCTGTGTATGTCCACATG
Source organism: Lissotriton vulgaris (assembly GCF_964263255.1). Lineage (NCBI taxonomy): Eukaryota > Metazoa > Chordata > Amphibia > Caudata > Salamandridae > Lissotriton > Lissotriton vulgaris. The sequence continues at coordinate 1,574,902,638 of NC_141689.1, forward strand.
TTTCAAAGCTTACAGGCTTCTTCTTCAGGACAAAAAGAGATCCCTTCTGTTCTCACTGTATAGTCGAAACAATATCTGTGAATATCTAGAGTGGTAATATGTACAAGTGGTGTTACTAAGTGAAGAGGCAATAAATCATGCACAATATACAATACCCAATAGGTATTCAATATTATAATTTGTTTTTGTGGAGTCAAAGCTCCATGAGCCTTAGAACGGGTGGGAAGGGTGCCTATAGTAACATTTGACTCTAGGACACTGCCTCGCTTAGGTAACACCTCCCCGCGTTCAACTGAGCCCGGGGAGGTTCTCTGCACTACGGACAGGTTTCTAGGGCCAGGGCTGACCCCTTTCACGGTCCTCGTTGTTAAGAAACACACTAAAGTCAGCGCACTCCATGGATCTATGCTTCAGGGGTGAAAGTGGTGAAAAGTTGCTTCACACAGGGAGGGGGAGAGACGACCCATCCAGTGACATTCTTCTGAATTTATATCTACACACACAAAGATAACTAGGTATTTTGGACGGAAAGCAAACGAAAGAGACAAGGGTAACACTTAGAGACCCTACAAAGATTTAGGATTAGGTGTCGCGCGCACTAAATAGCGGCATGCTTCATCCTCGCCACCTATCCACATACTGATAGGCTATTACCATTTGGGGTGACTCACAGGGGCGTAACACAGGCCCCCGCAGCCCCTGCAGTGCGGGTGGGCCCCAAGCTCCAAGGGCCCCTCTCAGCACTGCACTCTGGCCAGAGAGCTCCTAATTGAGCCTGGAGGGGGCCCCCTCTTCGCCCTCAATTTTCGTTACGCCAGTGCTGACTCAGCCACGATTGGGAGTTTGTATATAAAATATTGATCTGGACACAGCAGGGATCCAGTTATAGGAGAGAAAGAGTTTAAAATAACCCCTTTCCGAACCACCTTTATGAGAAGGGTACCGTAGGTTAATTAAAAATACCAGTGCAGTGTTCGGATTGAACATCAATCTCTCAATCAACCCTCATTTATTGCCGAAATGTTTTCGCTCTCACAATGAGCCCAATTGGGTCTGGGGCCTTCCTCGGGGCTATGCATAAATGTCCCTGCCTGATCTAGAATGCGTTCCATGCAATTTTAATGAGGCATAAGGCTCTCACCCGACGAGCAAGAGTCCTTCTGTAATTCAGGGGTACCCCGTCTTGTTCTATTCCAGGGATCAATCAATAAAACACTTCTTCACTAGAGCATATATCAATTGGAGGGAATACAAAGTAGTGAATGTGAATCTTTCAGAAGAACAACAAGAACTGCCATGAAACCATAAAGGCTCCTTGAAGAATGCTATTATTTGTTTTTGTTTATTTGTTAGAAGAGCATAGATGTAGTAATGTAATACAGAATGTATGTAGTCATAACCACATATAGAATGTTATATTTCAAGTGGTGTTCAGTTATAGGAGCAGTGCTGAGGACAAGATGTTTAAGGAGGCTGTCTCAGCAGTTGATAAATACATTTGACATATTATGATTGTCTTCGTGTCATTACACTCTGTTATTCTTGCCATGAGCAATTGCCCGTTTCAGACCCTCATGTGATCTATTTGTGGTGTGCGAGTCCTACGCACGACTCACCGTTGTGTGACCAGGGTGGCCTCATGCACTCTAAATCCATTAGAGAGGTGGACCTTTTTATGGTGGGCTCTACAACGGTTGCACTTCAGGTCTTACTTGAAGTCCTGGACCTCATACTCAATCAAACTTTCTAAGGACAAGAAGAGTGAGCACAAGAAAAAGATACCGATCTTTCTTCAGGGATAGGTCACTGTGCCGTTCATCTACTCAATTAACACAATCCTCTTTGGACCTGGCATCAAATCTGGCTTCTACCCAGTGCTGACTCCAGTGTTGGTTTTAGCTCATATTCCTCCTCAGACGCTCCCAGAGTTTCCAACCTGAACAGGCCTAGCTTATGGCATTCATGCAGGCCATCATGGTGCTGTTTCATAGCTCCCAATTCACCATTGTGTGCTTTTGCAACCTATGGATCCTGTGGGGTCTGTTCTGGAAAACTACCAGTTTGCTTTTCCACAGTACCAACTGACCAATTTAGCCTCCTAAAGGTGCCATCCCAATTCCAACTGGTGCCGCTTTTGCACCTAAGGCTTCACCAGTAGCTCTTTTTATTATGCAATAATGGACACTGTCATTGCCTTCAAAACCTATTCCTAAAACCAATGCTGTCCTCGTGACAGGCACTCAGTTTAAAAGAGGAAGCCTGGTTTAGAATAAAGTCTCTGAGCCGGACTTTGCCTAGTGATGAGTACTTTCAGTTACTCGATATCTTTGGTACAGACTCTGAAGACTTCCAGGTGCTGGACATTATTGGACATGACCACGTCCGTAGTAGTGAGACAGCAAACATACTCATTCCTACTAACACTGAAGATGCACACTACCTAACCCTTCAAAATACCAGCAGACTGGATACATCCCAGGTTTTGGTATTTGAGTGCCCTTCGGTGCCGCCATCAGCAGAGGTGGCTGCGTTTTGTGGCAATCCAGAAGACGATATTGGTCCTTGAACTACCTCTTCCTTTGGAAGAAATCAAAGCTAATCCTCTTATTCAGATTTTTCGGCCGGTGTCTTCATCTTTGGAGCCCTTGCTCCCAATTATTTATGCTCTGATGGCACCTATTCTGGCAGTGTGGGGGCAAGCAATCTTCCTTCCCAACTGTGAACCTCTAGATTGCCGGCTGACACTGAGGGACCTCCGCTTTCTCCTTGTTCAAACTTATCCTAAGAGCTCGGTAGACCAAGTGTCATCCTGCTGTAAACCGAATCTGGAATCCTTCCCCAATGCAACTGTTCATCTGGAGTCTTAAAATATAGAGACTATGAGAAAATGGTTTCTTCTTAAGGAAGTCTGGCTGTTTGGTCCACCAGTATGACTTTCTTCTTGGCTAGTTACTCCCACCAGGCACTGAGGATATGGCACTGATGGTTGTGCCGAGCCTCAGGGGCTAGCTTCTAGATAACTTTGCCAAACTGGTTTGTGATGGACCGGATGTGGCAAAACCGATCTTGAGGATGGCAAGCCACTCTGGACTTGGGGGATGTCTAGGAAATTTTGATGGATTTACCCTTTAGTGGCCCTCGCCTCTTTGGTGAAAAAGCTGATTTGGGCCCTTGAACATTTTAAACAGACTTGGACAGTGATAGTTCTCGTTGATTAGTTCTCCTGTATGCCAGCTTCGCATACAGTACTCCGTGTCATGGATAAGTCCTTCTTTTCTGCAGCGTCCTGCCTCTCAACCAGTACAAACCACCAAACCAATTATTCCGACAGTATAATGGGTGCTGCGTATCTGTAGACCAACAAGCGGCGCATCAGCAGTCAGCTTCCCCTTCTCCACAAAACTGCTTAGGTTTTCTCTTAAGGGAACAACCACATTCTGTGAGAGGGAGATTGTCGCACCACGTGAATGCTTGGCAAGACATATCATTGGGTCCTCCCAACCATCCTGTTTTCTCAGCCCAGTCAGACAAGGACATTCGTATTCTGCAGCAGGAAGCCTTAACTCATCATTTGCCTGCTGAAGGCAGACTTGCTGTAGTTGGTGTCTGCACATGGACATGCTTCATTGTCCATGCTAATCCACTCTGGGTTGTCCAACAGTGGAACCAAGTCTCACCTGGAGCCCTCATAGCACTTTGTTTCATCAGTGTGGTGTTGTTTACAACAATGGCTCAGGGCTTTCCTGTATCCCCAGAGAATGCAAGACCTTCAGGATATGATTTCGGTGTTTCTGGAGGGATCTCTTTTCTCAAATCTGACAGCCCTTCGCCTGCTGGGCCCTCTGGCTTCTGGTCACTCATGCTCGCTTGCATATGCACGCCCTTTAATCTCTCAGTATTGCATAATTTTCAAAATCCTACTGTAAGCTAGCATCTAAAAAGAAAAAATGTGGCCAATGATTTTAGCATCATGAAATTCATTGTATAAAAGAGCTGATGTTTAACATTATATATGTAAGAGTAACCTAAATGAAGAGGTGGCCACCACAAATATGACCACATTGGAGGCAAAACACACCACCCCGGACGTCAGATCCTGTGGGAGGGCAGGTTTGATATATAGGCGAGGAGGCTGTATGTATTTGCCAAAAGATCGTTTTTTATTATCAGAAGTATCAAGTGTCTGTGAGTCAGGATGCTTTTCTTCTGATGGGATCCCGGTTGAGCTGGATGGGGATGTAGAGGGCGATGGTCCCGGCTCCTCTTCTTCCAGGTTAAGGCTATCACCCTGGAGGTTCATAAGAGAGGAAAAGAAGGAGCCGTCAGACACGAGTTCTAAGTTACTTCTGTATTGTAGACCCGTCGCCACACCTTAAAGTGCTCAAGAAGTTTTCTCTTTCCGTGTAGTTTTGGGGGAGGGGAGTCTTTAATTAGTGTCTATGGGACCTATCCGGGTGCTGGTTGGGAAATCTAAAACAATGCGCGGTTTGTTAGGAAGCCTCAAACATTAATAAAGAATGCCATACGGGAACAACATACTTATATGCCCCACTGTTGGAGAAACAAGACACCAGAACTGAGGCTTATTTATCCGCTCCACTTGGTCATGGAAGGTCTTGCCCCCAAGTTAAATAACCACTCTACCGGCATTTAAAGGGCATGGGTCTACGGGAACCAGTGGTTATCGCTTCCCTTGATGCGACCATGGCCTTTGATACTGTGGAATGGTCCTATTTTTGTGGGCTGTTCTGGCTAAGTTTGGATTCGGACCGTAATTTATTAGCTGGGTGCAGCTATTACACATTGAGCCGCTTGTCCAGGTGGTGGTCAATGGAAGAGTCTCGACACCCTTTCATTTAGGACGGGGCACGCAACAGGGTTGCCCCCTGTCTCCTCTTCTTTTCTCTCTAGCTTTAGAGCCCCTGGCGGCCTGGATCCGGAGGGAGCCATCGATCCGAGGAATACGATGGTCCCCTGAGTGGGAGGATCGGATTTCTTTATATGCAGATGATATTCTGCTTTATTTGACCTCCCCTCGGAAATCCCTCATGGTGGTATGTGATGTCCTAGCTTCCTTTGGTAAAAACTCTGGACTTTCCATTAATTGGGGGAAATCTGTGTTGTATGTCCTTCACGAAGAGGCCCCGGTCCCCCCGAGATACTGTCACATCCAGATTACCACGAGTGGATTTAAATATCTTGGGATTTTTGTTTCGCGGGACCCAACAACTAGATATGTTGAAAATCTTACCCCCCCACCCCCCTAGCAGCAGCTTAGAGGTGACTCCGCTCATTGGCAAAGGCTTCCGATCTCTTTTTTGGGACGGGCAGCCCTATTCAAGATGATGTCCCTGCCGCGATTCCTTTATGCCCTTTAAAACGCTCTAGACGTTGTACCCACTAGCTATTTCCGCAAGGTAGAGGGACTTCAACGAATTTTGTTGTGGGAGGGTAGGCCCCGCATTGCCTTAACCAAGCTAAGGCTCACATGGTATGATGGTGGTATCGCCCTCCCGGATATCAGGCGTTATTACTGGGCCTCCCAGCTAGCTGCTATTAATCATGGAACATATGAGCCAGTTGAGGATCCCGGATATGCCATGGATAAAATGGCTCCTGCCGGGTGGTAATTATAACAGAGCACTGCATTCTAAACCAGTAAAGTTTGGACTTACGGGACCAACAAAGCATGCAGTAAAAATCCGGCATGATGCCACGAGTTCTTTGGGGTGGAAGGATAAATTAACATTAGCTACCCCACTTTTTGCTTCGGAGAGATTAGGTAAGCTTTGGCTTACTAAGGGATTTGATAAATGGGAACTGATAGGGATTTCAACTATTAAGGACATGTGGAGCAAGGGGGGAGTGAAATCATTTAAAGAAATGCAGGTAGAGTATAAGCTCTCAGACTCTGAACATTTTCGCTATTTGCAGGCTCGACCCTCATTAACGGCGGCTCTGCCTGTAGATGAGGAATTACCGGAGGCCTCGCCGCTTGAGGATAGAATCTTAGATGGCCACCTCCCCGACAAGACGATCTCCCTGATTTATAATAACTTATCAATAATAGGGCGGACTTGCTTACGGCTCTGAGGGTTCAGTGGACGCGTGATAGTTTAGAACTGGATGATGAAGATTGGCAATTGGCTGTGTCCTCTCCAAAAGCGGTCGCTATCCCTGCAAGATTGTGACTGGTACAGTTAAAGATATTACATAGGTTCTATGTTACTGGTCCTCGCCTAGTACAGATGGGGTTGTCGGAAGAGGGATTGTGTAGACGAGGATGTAGATTTTATGCATATTTTTTGGGAGTGCCCCCAAATGACTGAGTATTGGGGTAGGATTCATAACGTTATTCGGGTGGTCACTGGAGTCTCCCTTTTGCCGGAGGCACGAAGGTGCCTTCTCAATATATGGGAACCTACTGATTTGATTTGAATAATGCGCAGACACAGTGGACCACACTAAGTTATATGATTGCTAAACGAAATGTCGCCCAAAACTGGGGTGCTGAGCTCCCTCCTACCCTCGATAATTGGAAGAAGGATCTGGATTGGAGTATGTTCAGTGAAAAAACTGTGTTTATGGCGAGATGGCGTCCCCGGAAGTGGGCATCAGTTTGGAATCAATGGAATCAGTATAGGGGAGGGATCTGCACGCCACCTCGGAATTCAATATTTGATGTCCCCCCCCCCTCCCCGTGATGCCCTTTATAAGTGCATATTGTGGTTCAGCTCCCCTCCTCTCTTGTTAATTTACTGCAATTATAATGTGATTTATCTGTATTGTGTCTTTGTGTTTGATGCCTTGTTTTAATAAAAAGAAAAGTAAAAAAAAAAAAAGGGGATGGGTAATTTCATAACGGAACCCCTAGTTCCCTACCCGCCACCCTTCCCGGTTCACCACCCGCTTCCCTCGTACCACCCTCCAGTTCCCTCGAGATGCGTCCACTCACCGGCTCTGCCGCAACTCTCCTGAATTGCGGCCGCTCTCCAGCATCCACCACTCCTCACACCACCGCTCGTCCGGTTCAGCGTCTCCTTCTTCCAAGTCGTCTACGCTCCTCGGTTCTCCTTCAGTTGTCCACTGGCAGGGTCCGTCGTCTTCCGTCCGTTCTCCCATCACCATTCCTGCTGCTTTCATGCCACCGGTCTGAACAGCATCCAGTTTGGTTTCTCCTCTTTTCATTGGGCCATGACATGTACTTCCGGGGTTACACTCGCCCACTTCCGGGGTCACGACGTCTCGCTGTGGAGAGACTGGATAGTGGAATGAGTTTTGCATTTCTTCGTGATCCTGTAAGTCCCGACTGTAGATGGGAATACGGGCTTTACAGGGATGATCCGCCCACGATGGCACATCGGTGAGTCCCTCCTGTATTTCCTCACAGATCCACATCTGGTTTTTCCACAATTTAGGAAGCAGAGAAGAGGCCCACTTTACTGACCATTGCTTATAAAGTGTACCGAATTCTTAAGTAGAACTTTGCTATCATAATATCTAAGGTCAGTTCTCAGAATAGAATGTGTCGGGATCAATGAGACAACTGTAGGTAGAGTATCCACCAGAAAGATTATTACCAAATCTAGGTAACTTGTTTTTCACCTTTTGAATCAATACCACAGCAATCCCCCTCCCATATTATATGTCTGATAACATATTCCCACCTCAGGAATCTTGCAGTTCAGATCTTTGAAAATGGCCATCCATTCGTACTAAGCAACATTGTTTTGTAAGGGGCAGATTGAATCCCACATCACAACCCACCATATGTTCAAGATGGGCATACCTCTGGACAAGGCAAGAGATCACCTTCCCCCTGGTGGAATTGGCCCTGAACCTTAATGGCCTTTCTTCTTTCAAGGACATAGCAAATGTAGATATATAGTACAATCCGTCTGAACAGTGTCCTCTTCTGAACAGCCTTGCCATTTCTGGCACAAACTGAGATTATCAGTCTATAATTGCTAGCACACTAGGATATAAAATTGCCCTGTGCCCAGGGTAAAGAGATTTTGTAAAGGGACAACACCCCAAAAGAATGTGATCCACCACCTCTGGAGGAATATGGAAATAATTTAGAATGCCTTGCTCAATCTCCAGGGATGAAGTTTAAGGCTCTGGAGGCTGGAGTGCAGAACCTACCTCCCTCAGCTTCCCTGTGACTGCAACAGTAGGTCTCCTCTGAGCGGAAACAGGAGAAGAAGACACAGTGATGGGCACATACATGCCAACATTTTGTAACCAGGAATAGGTAGATTGTAAAAACCAAATCGGAGGCATTGATTTTCCCAAATTACTGACACTGTAAGACATGTGATTTTAATCTGGAGAAAGATAAATTGAAGACCTTTTTCGTTCCAAAAATTGTGACTCTTGCCTCAATTGAGTCTGTCGGTGTATGCATGCAGAATAGGTTTCTTATGCCAAACCCTCTGTGGACACACCAGAGCAATGCGAATATTGAGTGCCCAATTCTGGTGCAGCGTCTTTGGAACATGAGGACTCTGAGGCAAAGGAGGGAATGCATAACAGGGATAAATCCCAGGTCAAATGGAATTCTTCCCTGAAAGTTCCCTGCAACAGTAACTAGAGGGTGCCAAGCAGTGATGCCACCTTGGGACACAGACGTCCCCTGGGGTCAGCCCTCCTATTCTGGAATTCTGCCAAGTGGTTGGCAAGCAACCAGATTCTGTGAGCCTCAGCTCAAACCCACATTTTCAGTGCTTCTCTACACAAATGGTATTAACCCTCACTGCCATGCTTGCTGACACTACTTCACAATCATATTCTCTAAGAATTGTGATGAATTGACCATGAATGGATCCCCCTCCACGGTGATCCAGACATAGTCTGGCGGTGCACCCCAATGCTACACCTATTTCCTAAAGCAGCTAAAGTTCTTTTGTACATAACCAGTTTTGTTCCCTGTAGTTTATTGAAAATTACAGGAAAAGCCGATAGTGGAGATTTTAGTTCCTGGACGTCCATAATTCTTTTCTCAAGCTGCCTTGTAAGATTGTGAAAGCTAATAAATTGTGACCTAGCATTTGGATTGGATAGCCAGATTATTGCTCTTGAGTCAGTTTGCGATTTACAGCTCATTACTCTTAATGCACATAGCTTAAGAAACTGATCTTCCGTATTAAAGGAAATGAATATCCTGTGGATATGGATCTCTTAGTTTAGGTGGGCATAGCTCCTGGGAGATCTTTGAGCTTTGGGTTTCTCTTGCCTCTGTTTTACTTATGAAATACATTACTGGTTTCATTTTCCATTTGTAAAAGGTCATGGAAAAGAGTAGCATGTTCCTCTGGGATATGTGCCCCTACACCTCCACTAAATAATGGACCTTTTTCTTTTACCTAGAGTTGTGGTCTGCACCAGTTTTCTCCTCTCCATTGTTTGGCCACGTACATATTCTTCCTTATAAAAAGATCAGCTGTTGAACTCCTCTCCTTGTCTCGATTTGCTAACTTTCTCAATCGTAGTGTTCTTTTCTTCATCCTCCCCCAAACTCGCTGTGCCTTCCCACCCAAACTCATCTAATTTTCACTTTCCTCTTCATTCTCAGCCCTAATCACCATGCAAGTGAGAGAGCCTTGAGGTCATAGTGATGAGAAATAGTGCTGGAATGGAAATTGCTGCGTTCCATTTATGTGTGTTATTTTCATACTCATTTGCATTATGCAGTCTAATAAAATACACATTTTCAGACAGTTGTCCTGAGAGAGGCTATCCTTCTTGTTAAAAAGTGGTCAGTAAAACACGTTCAGTGTAATTGTATAACATGCTTAGCAAAAAAGTACTGTGGGGTACTTGATCACTTAGTAAAACTGATAGAAGCATGTGGCATTCATGAATGAATGAAGATGCGGGTAGGAGAGGAACTTATCATTTCCAGGCCGGGACGAGACCTTGGACGTATATGTGACAACAAGCACCACTTGCCTTTTTATCCCCATGCAGCAGAGAATGGAGTGTTTAATAAAAACGCAGACAAAATGACTAAATAGTTTGGCATATATGATGTGATTGATTAGGACGAATGCTTATTTTACACTTTGATGTGCAGGAATAGCATTGACACATGGATGGATCCTTGTGAGGTCCTGAGGAAAGCCAATTAGCCCTGTTAGGCATTGTTGTGATGACTGAAACATGTTGACCAGGGGATACTGAGACTCCTAGTTTCCTCAGTGAGTGCCCCTGCCTATTTTTTTTAATAATCTTTTTATTAAATAATAAAACAAAATTACATAAAATAATTCTCAGGTGGACGCCAGCAATGCAAATGCACAGGTTACAATACCATACAGAATGAAATATTCCACATTTGGTAGTTAGGGTCCATCGGATTCTTGCAGTGCTGCATCGAGGCCCGACACAGGCGGATCACAAATGTCACCCCGGTGACTATTCCACGCTCCCCAAATCTTACTCCATTTCCGTGGGGACCCCTGGGCAACATAGACTAACTTCTCCTTAAGCATACACCAATCAAGGTCTTCCGCCCATTTGGTGACCCGGGGCGGCTGGCCAGCTCCCCAGAGTTGGGCTACATTTCGCTTAGCCACCATGTACGTCAATGTAACCCACTGTTTTTGGTAGACACTCCAATCAGGCGGTTCCCACGCGCTTAGCAGGCATCTCTGAGCCTCTGGCTTCACCTCCACTACCAACACCCCCCCAACTCGGCATGTATTCCGGCCCAGTATGTCTGTACCATATCACAATGCCACAGTGTATGCATCAGGGTGTCCTCTTCTCCACACTCCCGCCTACAGGCACCACTCTCAGCCCGCCCCATTCGTACCAGGCGCAGCCCCGTAATATAAGATCTATGCAGGTTCTTCAGCTGCACCAATCGGAGCCGCATCTGAATAGCAACTACCTTGGGAGAGGCCACCGCCTCAGTCCAGTCCCCATCGTCTAACTCTAGCCCATCTGCACACCAGTGAGCTCGAATCTTCAGCAGTGGGTCCTCCTGAATGATTCACCAGTTTACGATAAATCAACGATAATGTCTTCTCCGGGATATGCCAGTCTAGTACCCGGTACTCCAGAGGGGACGCCTCCGGGAGAACCGCACCCCTCAGGTGTAATTAAGGCATGCCTTACCTGCAAATAGCGGAAATATTCATTTTGATGCAAATTATATTGTTTCACCAGGGACTCAAACGTATGAACAGCGCCTTTCCCCCAGGCATCTCTAATCCTAGAAATGCCAATGAGGTCCCACTTATTGAAGCCCTTGGTCTTCCACATACAACCTAGCTTCTCAGAATTGAACAGAGGGGTGTCCAACGTTAGTCTACCCTCCCACCCTAAACATTTATTAGCCGCGTGCCACACCCGTATCACATCGGCAGTTGGACCAGTCAGGGGGAACTTACCAGGTCTAGAATATAAAGCTCTATCAATTATCCCTCCGGGTGCTTGACCCCTTTCCATGGCATAACCTGGGTCCCCTGGTATCCCATAGACTATATGGTTCACTGCGGCCAACTGAGCGGCCCAGTAGTACTTACGGATGTCCGGAAGCCCAATCCCACCATCGTACCAAGGGAGGGTCAACTTGCTGAAACCTATACGATTACTACCACCCCAGAGGAGCTGCCTCTGGAGGGCCTCGATCTCCCTGAAATAAGCTACCGGGTCCATCGAGTTCTGCAATACATACAAGAACCGAGGAAGCGCCATCATTTTAAACAAAACGGCCCTCCCGAGTAAAGAGAGGAAGGGACCTCCAGCGTTCCACGTCTGCCCTACATCTACTCAATGGAGCAGCCAGCTTATTCTCATAGCGCAACCTCGGATCGAGCGAAATATAAATACCCAGATACCGAAACCCAGTTGTCTCAATCCGCACAGGGCACGACTGCGGGACCACCGGAGGGTCCCCGACAACTACAAAAATCACTGACTTGGCCCAATTAATGACCAAGCCGGAATACCTGCTAAAGATAGCCAACACATCCAGGAAAGCCCCAAAGGACTCCTTAGGCCTAGTAAGGTAGAGCAACACATTGTCGGCATATAACGAAATCTTGTCCTGTCCCATAGCACCCACGCAGCCAATGGTTGCAACGCGAGCGCAAAAAGCAGAGGGGACAGCGGGCACCCCTGTCTTGTTCCCCTCTCCAACTGAAAATCACGAGACTTGCAGTTGTTGACAATCACTCTAGCCAGGGGCTTAGTGTACAGTAAGCGCACCCAACTGATACTCACTTCCAAAGCCAAACATTTCCAACACCGCAAATAGATACCGCCACTCCACCCTATCAAATGCCATCAAAGCGTCCAACGAGACCAACACCGTTGGTTCAAGTATTTTCGAGGCCCCCCCAAGGACCCCCTGTAGCCGACGCAGATTCAGCGCCGTATTGCGACGCGGCATAAAGCCAGACTGGCCCGAATGAATTAAAGACGTGATCACCTTGACTAACCTGGTCGCCAGGAGCTTAGCCGATATCTTCGGCTCCGCGTTAAGGAGTGATATGGGTCTATAGGAGGAGCATTGCGTCTTAGGTTTGTCCGCTTTATAGATAATTACTACATTGGCGATACGCTGATCATAAGGGAGCTCACCACACTCCTTACTTTCCATAAACATGGAGCTAGTTTATTAGCACTCAACTTATACAATTCGATAGGGATCCCGTTCGGACCAGCTGCCTTACCAGATTTTATCTGCCTAATCGCTTGGGCAACCTCATCATCCGTCAGCGCGGAATCAAGGAAACCCCTGTCATCCGCTGACAAACAAGGCATAGCAATGTCCCTGATCATCTCACAATTTTCAGCCACCGTAAAGGCACTCCCTGCCGTATAGGCCTTCTGGTAGTAATCAGCAAACTCATCTGCCACTGCCTGCGGATCCGTAAGCATCCGCGACTCCGACCCCTCCAACTCCTGCACCAACACGGAGGTCTGCTCCCCACGTTCAAGCCAAGTAATCAACTTTCCGGCCTTTTCTCCTTGTTCATAAATACGGCTCTGGACCGCTGCATGGCTTGCTGCCGCCCTATCCCTAACTAGCACTCTATACTCTTCCTCACGGAGAGGCAACTGATGAAGATCAGCCGGCACATGTGTCTCAGTCACTTTCTCCTCCAAGCGCGCAATTTCCGCCTCCTCCCGAACCATTTCCGCTTGTGCCTTCTTCTTCTTCCCGACCACCAGGGACAACACTTCCTCCCTCGCCACGCTCTTATACGCTTCCCAGAGGGTTTGGGCGGAACCCACCGATCCTATATTCTCCCGAAAGTAACAATCCGACATCCGAAGAACTTCTTTCTTAATGGCGGGATCCATCAGGTGCCATACACTAAGGGGAGCAACCCTGCCAACTGCCGGCAACTCTAGGTCAAGGTACACCCACAACGGGGAATGATCAGATATTCCTCTCCCGAGGTAACGCGCCTCCCGAATCTTAGGTGCCATCACTGCCGGAAGCAACACGTAGTCCAGCCTAGACAGGCTACCATGAGCAGCTGAGACATGGGTATAATGCGTGGCTGTCGGGTTACGTACATGCCAACTATCAATCAGACCCAGTGCTGCCAGAAAGTCTGGCAACCATTTTTGTGATTGACGAAGCACACGGGATGGACTACAATCCATTTCGCCATCTAAAACTGAATTAAAATCGCTGCCGATTACTAAGTCGCTAAGAGGTAGAGAGAGGAAAACGCTGCCTAGATCACGATAGGTCTCGTTCTGCAGGCCAGGTGGCACCTACACCGACAATAAGACAACAGTCCGACCCCCAACCTGCCCAGATACCCCCACATATCTACCCCTCTGATCAGTCCAAGTGTCCTGCACAGACAACGGGAAGGAGTTCTTAACCAAAATCCCAACACCCCTGGAATCAGTAGTGAAGCCAGCATGCGCCACTAACTTGTACCCATGTTGGAGTGCCAAACATTTATTGCCAATTAAGTGGGTCTCTTGTAAGAGCACCACATCCGGAGAATGCCGCCTAATAAGCTGACTCACCATCCCTCTCTTGATCTTGTCTCCCAGGCCATTAACGTTCCAACTCAAAATTTTCATCCCGACCCCTTAGCTCTACTTGGTTCCGCACCCATGCAACACAAGTCTTGCTACAATGTCCACACCGGAGAGAAAACAATTAGAGAAACCACAACACTCCCACCCTGCACCCCTGCACTCGGCATTTGCGAAACCCCAACTCGCAGTGTGCCTGTCGCCCCATAATCAAACTAAACTACTATCTAAATATAGATCTGATGAGGAGTACAGCGCCCCCGACCCCCAACCCCTGTCCGAATCAAACAGTCCCATATCCCACACCAGGAGAGCGTGCACACAATCAAAATTTCCGCTACCCCCCTCCCCCACACCATCACCCCCACACCAGTCTATGGCCGCTCATGAAATCACTGATCCTGTGCTTCTCCTTCATCCTCGCCACTGCGACCCGCGACTCTGTCTGTGTCTGAAGACCATCAGCCCAGTCCGACGCCACCTCAGGATTGTCAAAAAAACCAGACCTTGCCATGAGCCGCAACTCGGAGCTTAGCAGGGAACATCATAGCATACTTGTATCCCATGTCCCGAAGCCGCTGCTTAACTCCAAGAAAGCTTTGCTGCTGTCTCCGTAGTTTCTGGGTGAAGTCCGGATAGAAGTTAAGAGTCGAATTTTCAAACTTCAAAGGCCCCTTCGACCTGGAGGCCTGCAAAATCGCATCTCTGTCCCTAAAATTGAGGACCCTTCCAATCATCGGTCAAGGAGGGACGCCCGGGCGCGGCTGTCCGCCAGGCACTTTTTGCGCCCTCTCGACGGTAAAAAAGGTACTCAGGCCTTTAGGTTGCAGGTGATTCAAAATAATGTCTTCGACGAACAGGTCGGGGGGCCGTCCCTCTGCTTTTTCCGGGACCCCCGTAAGACGCACATTGCTCCTCTGGGCCCTCCCTTCGAACTCATCCAACTGGCGACTCGCGGCCTTCCAGCTGCCTTCAAGCTCCGCACCTCCTGCTGAAGTTCAAGCTTGCCATCTTAATATCCAGGGACTTCACCTTCTCACTTGTTTTAGTGAGGTCGGTCCGGATCAGATTGACCTAGATGGTCACTGTATCCAACTTATGGTCCAGCGATTCCATTTTTTGGCCCAGAGATGTTTTAACACCATCGATGGCCGCCATCACATCTTCTAGTGTGAGTTCAGGAGTGGAACCAGAAGCATACGTCCCACCATCTTGCATCCGACCAGACCCTACGGGCGAGCCCTTCAGCGTCGTATACCGATCCAATTTATTTGACTGCTCTTGACGGGCTCCTCTGGTAGATTTAACCTGAGACTTCTCCGCCTCAGGTCTGGTCGCCATCGCAACTTCTTGGAGCAAGGCAGCCTGTTCTCAGAGGCCACAAACTTCCCTCAGCACCACGGCCAGCTACCAGGGGACTTCACCTCTCCGATCTCTATTTGTTCGATCGTAGTCTATTCTGGTACCTCCACATCCGATGCCGTCGCACTCGTCCACAGTCGACTGGTGTGCGGGCGCGGGGGGGCCGAGGGGGACCGCCCCTACTAAAGCAGACGTGACCGGCAACCAAAATGGGGGTCGGACCGGCCACTTCCGGTGCTCAAACCCGCTGTTGTTCAACTCTGGTCGGGGTCGGATCACACCCAAGACTCCGGTCGCCTTCCGGTCGTAGGCCCCAAACTTGCCGACCCCACAACTTTGCAGTCCAATGTCAGAGCCGGTCGCGGAACCTCTCATTCGATGCGGCCTCCTTTCTGCCACGCAATTCCGATTCACCGGGACAGGATTGTATTCAGGATATTACCGGTGGCGGCAGGGGTCTCGGGAGCCCCGAGCTCACGCGGCCATCTTGGATGAGCGCGAAGCTTCTCCTGTCCCTGCCTATTTTTAACATTGGCGGGATGCCCCAAACAATAAACTAAATGTTTGAAGCACCTTACACAATTTTGAACTTTAGGACTTTAGGATGCCTATTACAATCAAAGAGCTCCCTTGGGTTCCAAGCTCAAGCCTGTCCAGATATATACTAGGTATAAATGTCTGTGGCTGACCTACATGTGGTTTGCCTTTGGTACCTGGGCTCGCTCTAAGATTCCAAGGTCTGCAGTCATTGTGCTTTGGTGCACCCCAAGGTCATTTGAGACTGGGAAGTGTAGCTCTTCATGACAAAGCATTACAAACCCTCTTGCCAGGATCGGTTGAGTTCTAAATTAGGCCTCCGTCCTGCTCGCATGACAGGTGTAGGATAGTTCCCCTTTTTGACATGGTCAACCCCACGTTTTGTTCACTGATAATGATGTTCTTGAGTGTATATGCACTGGGTCCCTGATAGAGGCACAAGTGTAGCTGTTCTTTCTCTAAAAAACTGTACATGTTTAATTGCAACCCAATTGGCAAGTACTTTAGATCCCTTGTAAATCCCTAGTAAATGGCACCAATGGTACCCAGTTCATGCATACTGAAGAGGGTCCTTATGGGCTGCAGCATGTATTATGCCACCCAAAGGGACCCACACAAAAACCACATGCAGACTGCCACTGCAGGATGCGTGAAAGGGCGCAAGCCTTTCTGAAAACATGACCGTGCACGCACCCTGTGTGCAATGGCCACACAATGTATATACTATATGTAAGTTGACCCTACCATAGGCCTTAAGAGCTCTAAGGCAGGGCACATTTTATTACATGTGACTGCACATGTACATTAGCAGATATGCCCCTATGATGCCTACTTGTATTTCTAGAACATTGCAAGTGATCAGACAGCCATGTTAAAGGTATGTACTGGGCACTGGTCATTGCTAGTTACCCAGCTACACAATGGCTGCACTGAAAATGATGGTGTTTGGTATCAAACACCTAAAATCTATACTGATGCCAGTATCAAATGTATTGTGACACGTAGCCAGAGGGCACCTTAGAGGTACCCCCTGAAAATGTACTATTCCTCTATTGTGCTGCCTGAACTATATCGTCCAGACTTTCACCACAGACAAGCTTTTAACCCCCTGTAGGTGAGAGCCTGTGCTCTCGGAGGCTAGAAACAATGCCTGCTCCAGAGAAAGGTGTTCACACCTCCTCCAGCACACAGGTTAGTGTAATCAGCATATCAAGGACAGAGGCTTCAAAGCCTCTGCCGCCTTGCATATGTGGCCATGGCTACCCCCCCAGGACCTGGGGGGCTCCACCCCCTGCCCTGAAGGCCGTTTGGCACCAGAATAGGCAGGAAATTAGATAGTCAAGAGGCTTGTTGCCCTTTCTGGCTAAGATGGGCCACCTGAAGTGGACAGCCAAGAAAATGTTTCGACATTTTGGATTTGGTGAGACTAGGAACTCTGGGTCAGGAAGATGCCTACTCTCCACAATAAGTGGCCATATAGGGGTTCTAGTCCTCCCAGAGGTAATTAACCCATTGACTACTACCCTACATTGCTCTAAATGCCCCTAAATTCAGGATTTAAGGGTCCTGCTAACACCAGGAACTCTGGTGCACCTACTGGGAACCAAAGAAAGGACAAAGAAGAGCCAGAGACTTGAGAACAGAGGTCCTACATCGAAATTGGTGCCACACCCTGCCAGGCTGCTTGTACCTCGACAGTCACAAACACGGCTCATCCAGGAGCAGAACAGCCCCACATCTTCTAAGTGGATGGGTCCCCCCCCTTCATCATCCTAGCAGCATCTCACTTGGGATGGAGTAGTCCTCCCCCTGCTACTGCAGGTTCAGACCGCACTTGCCCTGTACCTCAACTTGCTGGCCAGCGGGTCTACTGAGTGAGCAGCTCCCCAGGAAGAGGTCTTTGCTGCTCCAGGAGGTCAGATCCGTCCCCTGCCAAGTTTGTAGATGCCAGGCCCTTCAGGAGTTGCCCAGCACCAATATCTTGGGTACCGGAGCATTCACCACAACCAAGGTTTGTTGTTTGTCTAGTGTGGGTACCACAAATGCCAAAGCCGGCCTGCTGACTAGAAGCTTCAGGATCACCAAGGTCTGGACTGAGAGTGTCCCGGCTGTCCTGCTTTCTATAACTCTCCAGGTCACCAAAACCAAGTGAAAGCCTCTAAACACAGCAACCCGCCGTACAAATGATCTCTGAATCCTAGCCCCCCCAGCCCTGGTCCATGAAGGCTGACTGTACCCCTGTACCCCAGAGACCCTCAAGGGTCACCCCTTGGTGCCCATGAAAGTGACTGCATTGTTAGAAGCAAATATTTAGAGGTTGGGAGTTCCAGTCTTGCCCTTTTTAGACGAGCAGTTGTTGAAGAACGGCCTGCCCCAGTAGTCTACCACCTGCCTTCAGTGGGACCGGAATTCAGGTGGGCACAACATCAGCAGGATCTTTTCAGTGTGATCCAGATTTCCAAATACACCATTTTCCAATACATCTAAGCATCAGTCAGTCACTAGGGAGGCTCTCTGGGACCTCCACTGGCTCCTGCTGGAACATCAGATTCAGTTAAACTCTGCACAGGGAGATCAACAATCGAGGCCCACTCTTGCTACGATCATTAGCATTCCTTTACTTGCCTATAAGGCTTCTTAGATTAGCGTCTGCTTACTTACTGAAGGTTCTCAGAATTCATAGATTGCATAGAGGTGGAAGCTCCACATAATTTTTGGAGTCCAAACTCGGGAATTCCTTGCCCCTTGAACTACACCTTCTGGAGCAAGATCTCCCTTTTCGTGAAGCCTTGAAGACCTGTCAGTTCAGGGAATAACGTTGTCTCCCTGATGCTGCTACTGTATCTGCTGCAGTGCTGGGAGGCCTTCTGGTAGCCATGCGCTAAACAAAAACTGATGAATAGAATAGAATCTTAGTCTAGAATACGAGCTAGAGCGAGATGGTCCTTTTCTGCACAGTCTTGCTTTTGTTTGTTCCAGTGAACCCGATAAACAGATAGTTGTTTCATCCGATGTTCTTTGGTAGATTCAATGCAGAAGCTGAGAACCCTTTTTGTATCCAGCCGGGGACGTTCCTCCTACTCTTTAGAGGTTGAGATGAGGCAAAAACCAACAGAAGAGTGATATTACAACCAACATAAAAAGTAGTTACTATCTTTGGTAGGAAGGCTCGAGTCTGCAGAACCAGCTTGTTTGCGTAGAATATGGTGAAGGGCAGGTGAATAGAAAGGACCTGCAACTTGCTGACCGGTCACACCAATATCTTGAGGGTAATGAGCCCTAGGAACAACTGTGAAGAGGCTCAGAAGGCATTCAGAGGGAAAAAGTGAGTACCACATTTAAGTCCCATTGCAGCATAACAAATGGTATAGGAGGGAACATAAGTTATAACCGTTTGAGGAAACGCAACACAGCAAGTGACAAATAATGATGGTTGGTTGGGCAGTCATAACAAGAAGGCCGAAAGACCTGACTGGTACACTTTAACAGTGCCCAAAGCAAAGTCGAGGGACAAAACAAACCACAGAACTTCTGATAGTTATCATCGAGTGTGTCGATCTGTTTAGCAGTGCACCAGGTCCCAATTTACTTACTTTCTGTAATGCTCTTTCTAGTAGAGACTACCTAACCACAGATTCCGTACCGAACTTCCCACGTCTCCATTCCGTGAACCGATCTCTTCACATATAAAGATCCAAAATCAGGAATCTGTGCTCAGGTCATGACCAATCTGTAAATCTCTGCCTCTTTGGGCACGGAAGTATCAAAGCAACTGATATCAGCGTGCATGGATGGCTCTTCTATAGTCCAGTTTGCAGAACAGTGTTGATACGGAGCTGCCGGCATGTTTGGGTACTAATGATGATTTTTCAGATTCAGCCTGACCCCTGGGGAGTATTCAAAAAGGGGAGATATTTGCTGTTAGATAGCCTCTACCAGATAGACCACTACCGAAGGTAAGTAACTTGTTTGTTTACTACACTGACATACAAATGAGCCTCATTACTTTTGATTTGTTGCTTTGTGATCAGCTTATTAGTGCTCCATATTCACATTATAAATGTTAAACATAAAGAAACTGAAGAGAAAGTCCTGGTGAAGAATAGGTTGCTAATACAGATTAGTAACCTTAAAACATTGGAATATTGAGAGCTCCATTGAAAACAATCGAGCAGCAGCAGCCTATATGAACTGGTATAGGCCCGCTGCTCTTAACATTCCAATGTACTAATAAACAGCTTCTGCCTTTGTCTTTCCCCTATCTTTCCAAAACACATGGAGTGGGCAGGGGAAAGCGAAAGCCAGAGGCTGTGCTGCAGAGCACACCTGAGCCTTCCCTACTCCCTAGCTCAGAGTCACCTAAGCCTCAGAGAGAGAGAGAGAGAGAGAGAGAGAGAGAGAGAGAGAGAGAGAGAGAGAGAGAAAGAGGAAGGGGTAATGCTGCTCAGCTCCTGGGTCTCCCTGGCTCAGCTGAACGCGGAAAAAAAAACATTTAGCCAAGCTGGGGAGAACCAGGGGCTGAATTAAGCCACCTTTCACAGCTCTTGCTGTGAATGTTTAACAGCTAACAGCCGTGGCTCAGTGCGCTTTTAACTACTGAACAGTCACAGCAACATCAGTGAAACAAAGGCTTAGGAGCTTCAAGGATTCCAATCTTCTTGAGCTCTGATGCCTTTGTGTTTATAATTGGGACATTCTGCCCTTAAGGGATGGAATACTCTAATAGCCTTACAGCACACTGTAGCAGGACTATACAGGCCATTAAAGGCCTGCTCCCTCGTTAAAGCTGGAGTGGGCCTTTAATGACCGGTATAGCCTGCTACAGCGGGCTGTAAGGCTATATTATAACATTGGAATGTTGAGCGCTAAATTGAATACAACTGAGTGTTCCGGGCTTCTAATGACTGGTAGAAGTCCAGAGCATCAACATTCCAATGTTTAACAAAGGCCTCACGATGCCCGAGGGGATTTCAACCCCCCTCAGGCTCTGTGAGACCTTTGTTTTACAAATGAGAACATTCTGCCCTCCGGGAGTGGAATGTTCTAATAGTCTTAGTGCTATTTGTAGTGGGCTCTACCGGCCATTAAAGGCCCACTCCCCGGTTAAAGGTCTTCAGCTCGGGCCTTTAATGCTGGAGCAGGCCTTTAATGTCTGGTAGAGCCCGCTATGGTTGGCTCTAAGGCTATATTAGAACATTAGAATGCTGAGTGCTCCAATGAAGACAATTAAGTGGCTTGGGGCTTATAATGACGAGATAAGACTTCTGCTCCAACGTTCCAATGTTTTTTTCTTTTAAATTTAGAACATTCTTCCTCCAGTGGGTGGGATGTTTGAATAGTCTTATAACCTTTCTGCCTTGGGCTGCAACAGATAATATAGGCCCTCTCCCTCATTATATAACTTAAATTCTGGGCCTGTCACAAGGGTATACAAGGCTATAATAATGGTTTGCCGTATTCATGTTCCATAGTCCTACTCCGTACACAGCCCCTTATGAGCTTTCTGCTCATCTTTCTCTGGTTTTAAAAAAAGGATCCTTGATCGCATCTTTGGGTTTTGTTTTCACAGCCTCGTTAATGTCTTGAAGAATACTCCAAATTGTTGTCTTTAGTTGTACCAATAATATGATATGGGTTTAGTGCTTTGAGTTCCTCACATGATACTCTGGTAAAATCAAGTATATTGGTGTCAAAATTGCAATGTCGGAAAAATATTGTCACAGGGCAGGATTGTTTTCTCTCTACTTCATATTAATACCGATTAAATAGTTAAATAGTTGTAAGTTAAATAGTTGTAAGAAGGTTCAGAATTCATGAAATGTTTTAATCAAGATTTAGAAGCTGTTTCACTATTAGATTTCCATAAATTGTATATGACAAGGGGACACATTATTTTAATGGATGTTCTGTCTAATTTTATTCAGGTTTGCCAGTGATGTACTGTCTGCTGGAAGCAGTTGCTGTCTGTCCTCAGAAACTAGCCGCCAAGTTTACGGATAAAATCGACTGGATAAAGGTATCAGAATATATAATTATTTACTAGCATATACACTTATGTAATGCTAACTTAAAAGATTCCTGTGTCTTTTTCTTACCATTGTTTTAGTGGTTTAATTTTAAATCATTTTGTGACTCTAGTTTCTTAAGTGTCATCATCTCAGTCGTAGTATCCTGTTACAACTCTTCAAATGTGGGTGGTATTTGGTTGGCTTGGTTGATTCTCTTCAACTGTTTCACTCAAAACAACGTTTCATAAAGTGACCAATCACCTGTTAAATATATATCAGTTCATCTTTTGTAGAACATGTCAATAAAATTTCAAGCAGCCCTATAACATTTGTATATTTCCCATTTGTACTTCATTCACAGGACCCATTAGTGAGGCATTGCTTTCCAGTTCTTAATATGCTCTTTCCACATGTTTCAAGGTGCCTGTAGCACAATTTTGGGATCCAAAAGATGAGCCACTATTATAATCCAAACTCAAAGCACCCTTTTCTCTACTCTTCCTCTAGGCACTAACCACACGCCACTCTTTCTTCGACTAGTATTTAGGTCATCCTTTGTGACAAAGCACTTTCATCACATACTAAGTATCGTACTGGCGGTAAAGCAGCTGAAGTGTGCTTAGTCTGGGAGGATAGTTTCTTAATTGAGCTAGAGTTTTTAACTGGGGAAATGAAGAATTCCTCATGTTTTAGTTAAGCTACTTCTGTGTAGAAGCAGATCGATCATGAGATTTTCAAGTATTACTGCCTACTATATGTTGTGCATCCACTACATCACCGAGGAGTCCTCCATATTTTTGCAGTGTCTTACAGTTAGTCTCCAGCGTGTGATGCAGCAGAATTCTCCCGTGTTGACTGGTCTGTATTTCATTTGGTAAAATTATCCTGGAGACTCTTTTGCTCGGCAGACTTGCTCTACATGGCTGGTCTTCCAGACGTTTTTTATCTGTATACAATCCAACCATATGTGTATTGCTGAGACTTCCCTCTCCTTACATCTCCAAAATATGACACCGGTGTTAGAATAAATGTATTTTAGCCTCTTGTGTGTAAAATACCAGTCCATTATGATTTTATAGGATTATTTTGTACTGTGAATAATTCAGAAACTCTTTTGAATATTCCTCTAGATTTGTTCCATGCATCCTCACTAATATTTGACCCCTTGGACATCGACCCATTGTTTCTGATATCCCACGTTGCGCTTTACTTTCTTTTAATTTAGAATGAAATGTAGCAGTTATATTAGCCCTTTGGCTGTATCATATTCTTATTGTATTTTTTAATGGGTGGAGCTGCCTCGTAACCTCTTAAGTTAGATGGTTGCAGAACCTAGTGCCTAAATTGGAAGTATTGGAGCCAACCATAGTCTGTGACATTAAAATCTGTTACATTCTTTGAACTGTTACATTTGGTACCTAGTGGAGGACAACGCTCCCTCAGTCTCCATCTCAGAAAGCGAACTCATTCCATTGCAGGAAAAAACATGGATTAAGATGCATGGGGATAAGAATGTGGTGAGGCTCTCTCTAAGCACTATCTAGTCCCAAATTTGCAAAGTATGTTTGGTGATTCCACCAGTTTTGTTTTTCAAGCTGCGCTAAGTACGGTTAGATTCAGAAAAGGGACGCTGCTGAACCTGGTGCCCTATGTCAAGCTGTTTAGATCCTGATGGGGAGGAAGGAGTTATTTTGTTGTCAATTGCCTTGTGATATGTTGATTATGGGGTTGTTACCAAATTTACAAGACACAAAGATGTGTTCCAGGTGGGGCTGGTATTCTCATATGGAGGGCTTCAAGATTTGTACCCTTCTGTGTACTTTGGCTAGCCTTAAAAGGCTGAAGGCTGAAGACTGGGGACTGTGGATCAGATCTCTGCAATAGTCACTCAGATCTGTATGCTGAAAAATGTGGAATGCCTTAGCTTGATTTTTTTATACACCAGACTATTAACAGAAATACAAATAGATTGCTGTCTCACTTACAAAAAGGGAGTCTGTCTTAACCTGAAAGTGACATGCAGCTCAGATTTGGGACTAAAGTTAACTACATGGCTTGGTTAAAGCTGTGCTGTTGTGCTGCGACTATTTTTTCCAACTTACTTTATTTTGCCCACCGTAAAATAGACAATCTGCAAGCCCACAGGAGGTGCAGCACCTTGTATCAAGAGAGGTGGAAAAGCAGATTCTAGCTTTGTTTGCTCCTGCAACCAGAGGGAGTGTAATGGATCTCTTCGACCACACAAAGAGAGGTAGTGCGTTCAATGTTACTCAAGAAACTCTTTATGAGGGACATTTCTAACTGCACCTTGTGAATATCCCCAGGCACCAGACTGGTTCCAGAAAGTTAAACCGTAGTCCTGTGCAATGGTAAGTGGTGCCATGCAACTCTGCGACAAACTCGTTTGGCTATTGAAGGGACAAGTGGCGCCGCAAAGTGTCACCCATGTGGCACTTATATGCACTTTTATGTGTGTCAGTTCCTTTCTTTCTGTGCTTCAGATGCAGATCTATAGCTCTGCTACTTTTCTTCATAATTTTTTCTTAAATAATTCTTCTTTTAAATTCTTCTAGTATACTAGGGAATATGTAATCACCTAAGACTACTTATTTTAAACCTTGTAGGGACTGTCACAAACAGATGTCTGTGAAGTATCCCCATGAGTTGTCCCTCTAATGTTTGGTATCAGCTCACAACTTCAAGGCCTGTGGCGACGGCATCCAAATGAATCCGAAAACTGTCTTAGAACGTGAAGTAAAGCTCTACACCACAAGACTCCACTCCTGTCCCACCCCTGGCCGAAATCGAAAGTGCAGACCCCCTCCCATCCTAAAGTTGTTCCTACGGTAGATCTTCATCGTGGTTGAATTCATCTGAAAGAAACACGTTAGTGTTAGATTCCTTACCTTAGAATATCCCCAGGCGTCAGTCTGGATCCGGAAACTTTTGCGTAGCAGTACCCTTGCGCGTCGGTAGGCGTCGTCTGCAGGCGTCCCCTGCGGCTCCGCGTCCGTCGTCGGCGTCGTGCGCCGTGATGACGTCGCTGGAGTACATAGACTCCGTCTCCGCGCGCTGACGTCAGTTCTTCTTTTTTCCGCGCCAGTGGACGCAGATCTGAAGAGCGGTACCCGGTCTTTTGACCAAGTTTATTACAACTTATATCTATCTTTTGTGCCTGGTAGGATGCCCGGTTTCAAAAACTGTGACGGTTGTGACAGCACGATGTCGGTCACGGACCATCACCGACTCTGTCTCCGGTGCCTGGGCCCCGACCACGTCGACTCCTGTGTCGATTGCCGGGCTCTGACTAACAAAGCTAGGCGGGAGCGGTCCCGCAAGCTGCTCGAGCTCCGGGTGTCGGCCCCACGTCGAGAACGGTCTCGGTCCGGCCGGAGGTCCAGGGAGCGTTCGAGGGAGCGGTCGCGGAGCCGCGCCGAGCGCTCCGGAAGTCGACATCACTCGTCGAGTTCGTCAGGTAAGAAACACAAGAAGTCGGGGCGTCGTCATCGTACCCCCGACTCCTCCCGACGCTCGCGCGATGCGGCCGGGGGTTCGGGTGACCCCAACCCTACGACTCCGCGGGAGTTGCCGGCGCGGCCTGCCCCATACCCTCAGGTCCCTGGGCAAGGTGCGACGCCTGAGGAGATAGAGGCGTTCCTCATGGCCATGAGAGCCCTATCTCCTCCGGCGGGTTCCACAGCGCCTACGGGCCCAGTGAACCCGTCCGGGGGCCCTAGCGGTTCAGCTGACCCTGCCTCGACGCCGTCGGATGCTCCGGCACCAGCGCCGCCGACGGCGCCGATCCCGGCGCCGCTAGGGCCTTCGGGGTCGACGCCGGATGGACGTCCAACCACTCCGGCGCCGATTCCATCGGGGTTGCCCCCGACGCCGTCCCCGCGCGACGCCTGTTCCTCTGTGCCGGCTTCGGGCGGCACCGGGGCTCCGGCTCCGGCGCCGGCTCCGGGCGGCGCCGTCCCCATACCCTCACCGAATCCGGACGCGGAGTCGGACCGGCGTCGCTCGACGCCGGGCTCGACGCCGATGGGGCCTGTCGACCCCGTGGAGCCGGTCTACATGGTTGACACCGACTATGGTGATGATGTGGAGTACGGTGAGGGCTGGGAGGGGTCTGAGGACCCTCTGTCACGTGAGTGCCAGTATGACATGGACTGGACAGGTGATTTGGGGGACGCCAGTGGTTTAGATGACTCTCCTAACCCTGGTTTTGTCTCTCCTCCTTCCGTGGCATCGGAGGAGGGAGCTGCTTATTCAGTGGTGTTGATGAGGGCTGCCAAGGCCTTAAACCTTGAGCTCCCCGTCGCGGCCGTGAGGCCTAACATCCTCACTGAGGTCTTCAAACCGCGGTCATGCCCACAGGAGCCTCTGCTGCCGTTTAACGAAGCCTTATCAGACGTTCTGTTGGGCACGTGGTCCAGGCCCTCTTCAGGTGCGCCTGTTGATCGGAACGTGGCCAGACGCCACCGTCCTTGTCCGGACGACCCCAAGTTCCTGTCCACCCACCCCACCCCTGAGAGTCTGGTGATCCAGGCCTCTAACTCCCAGTCCGCATTCCCGTCGGCCCCGCCCGACCGGGAATCCAAGAGGTATGACCAGTATGGCAAGAAGGTCTTCTCGGCCCTGAGTTTAGGACTGCGGTTTTGCAACACCGCTTGCCTCTTGGGCCGCTACACCCACTCTGTGTGGGATACGGTCGCGGAACTGCTGCCGGAATGCCCCATGGAGGTGCGGGCAAAACTCGGCAAAGCTGTTGCTGAGGGCCGGGATGCAGCTAGATATTCTATTCGATGTGGTCTTGATACGACCGACTCACTAGGCAGAGCGATGTCCACGACGGTGGCGATTCGTCGCCACGCCTGGTTGAGATCCGCCAATTTCTCGGCAGATGTCCAGAATACTTTGATGGACATGCCGTTCGATGGTTGTCACCTGTTTGGTGACAAGGCGGACCACGCGCTGGAACGCTTCAAGGACTCCAGGGTCACAGCAAAGCCCTTGGGTCTCTCGACCCAGCGCCAGCAAACGGGTTCGTTTCGCTCCTTTCGTGGCCACGGAAGGGGTGTCCCCACACGTGCTGCCAGCCACGCACCGCAGCAATCATTTCAAGGCGGTGGCGGCCGTGGAAACCGCCGTGGAGGCGGTCGGGGTCAACGGCGGGGTCAGGCCACATCCCCCCCCCCGCAGCATCTGCCTCAAAATCCTCCTAGTCCGTGCTTTCAGGCCCACGTGACGCCAGTGGGTGGCAGGGTTCGCCATCACCACGCCCGCTGGCGCACGATCACATCGGACAGGTGGGTGCTGCAAATCGTCCGAAGGGGCTACTCCCTCCCCTTCGAGACCACTCCTCCAGCCATGCCACCGCAGAACCACCGTGTGTCGGGCGACCACTTGCAACTTCCGCAGGAGAAAGTTACGGCCCTCTTGGCCAAGGGGGCCATCGAGCGCGTTCCTGGGCCAGAAGTAGGACGTGGTTGCTATTCCCACTACTTTCTGGTACCCAAGAAGGACAAAGGGGGCCTGCGTCCTATCTTGGATCTCAGGAGCGTCAACGGCTTCCTCCGGAAGGAGAAGTTCAAGATGTTGACTTTGGCTCAGGTCTTGGCTGCTCTAGACCCGCAAGACTGGATGGTAGCGTTGGACTTGCAGGATGCGTATTTTCACATCCCTGTCCTGCCGGCCCACCGGCGTTACCTGCGGTTCACGGTAGGCCAGGAGCATTTTCAGTTTATCGTGCTCCCCTTCGGCCTTACCAGCGCCCCACGGGTGTTCACAAAGGTGTTGGCGGTGGTCGCAGCCCATCTGCGCAGGTTAGGGGTTTCAGTCTTCCCCTACCTTGACGACTGGTTGTTGAAGGCGGGCTCGCCCCAGACAGTCGTCCACCACCTCCAGATGACGGCAGACCTCTTGCACGGCCTGGGGTTCTCCATCAATGTGCCGAAATCACACCTGTGTCCCTCTCAAAAGCTCCTTTTCATCGGAGAGGTTCTGGACTCAGCGCAGTTTCGGGTTTATCCTCCGGAACGGCGGGTCCTGGATATTCAGGCTTTGATTCCCATCTTTCAGCCGCTATCCCGGGTTTCGGTCAGGTTGACGCTGCGGCTGCTGGGGCTGATGGCTTCCTGCATCCTTCTGGTGCATCACGCCCGGTGGCGGATGCGGGCTCTGCAGTGGGACCTGAAGTTTCAGTGGGCCCAGCATCAGGGCAACTTGTCCGACCACGTCTTGATCTCGGAGGGCACTGCGAGACAACTGCAGTGGTGGCTTACGGACCGCGATTGGGTCAGAGGCAGATCCCTCTCCCTTCCCCAACCGGAGCACGTTGTCGTGACGGACGCGTCCCTCCAGGGCTGGGGAGGCCACTTGGGAGAGGCGGAGATCAGAGGCATCTGGTCTCCGGCGGAGTCCCGGCTCCATATCAACCTGTTGGAGCTGCGGGCGATTCGTCTAGCACTGAAGGCATTCCTCCCCTTTGTCAACGGGAGTGTAGTGCAGGTGTTCACAGACAACACCACCGCCATGTGGTACTGCAACAAACAAGGCGGGGTGGGGTCGTGGACCCTTTGCCAGGAGGCTCTGCGCCTCTGGCAGTGGCTGGAACGTCAGGGCGTGACTCTGACGGTTCAACACCTGGCAGGTTCTCTGAACGCCAGGGCGGACAAACTCAGCCGTCGGTGCTCGATGGATCACGAATGGCGTCTGAACTCGGACGTGGCGCAAGGCCTCTTTCAGAAATGGGGAAAGCCTTGGTTAGATCTATTCGCCACAGAAGAGAACGCGCAATGTCACCAGTTCTGCGCGTTGGAGTTTCCAAGACGGCACTCGCACGGCGACGCCTTTCGGCACGAGTGGAGTTGCGGTCTGTTATACGCCTTTCCGCCTATACCACTTCTGCCCAGAGTGCTGAAGAAGATCAGGCGCGACCGGGCCCAAGTTATCCTTGTGGCTCCGGACTGGGCTCGAAGGTACTGGTATCCCGAGCTACTCAGCATGTCAGTCGGTCCCCCGATCTGCCTGCCCCTTCAGGAGGACCTTCTGTCGCAGCAGCAGGGGACGGTCCTCCACCCGAACCTGTCCAGTCTCCACCTCCATGCTTGGAGATTGAGCGGCGGCAGTTGAGGCCATTTGACTTGCCTCCTGAAGTCTGTGATGTAATTTTGGCAGCCAATCGTCCCTCCACAAAGTCGGCATACGCCTGTCGGTGGAACAGATTTGTGGCATGGTGCACAGCAAAGGCTGTGGATCCTCTCTCTGCCCCTCTTTCCGAGGTTCTTCTGTTTCTTCTCTCTCTTGCCCAGCAGGGCTCTGCTCTGGGCACTATCAAGGGCTACCTTTCGGCCCTTTCAGCCTTTCTCAGGCTTCCTGATCAGCCTTCTTTGTTCAAGTCCCCTATTGTAATGAGATTCTTGAAGGGCATCACACACATGTATCCTCCTGTTCCGTTTGTGATGCCTCAGTGGGACTTGAACCTGGTTCTAACCTTTTTGATGTGTGCTCCCTTTGAGCCCCTTCATTCTTGCCCTCTCCGTCTTCTGACTTTAAAGACGGCTTTCCTGGTCGCCATCACCTCTGCCAGGAGAGTGAGTGAGCTCCAGGCTCTTTCTGTCCAGCCTCCTTTCTTGTCCATCCATCCTGACAAGGTGGTTCTGAGGACTAGACCTTCTTTCCTGCCCAAAGTAGTTTCTGCTTTTCGCATCGGGCAGTCCATCACCCTCCCTTCCTTCTTCCCGCCTCCGCATCCTTCAAAGGATGAAGAGCGGCTCCATCGTCTGGACCCAAAACGTGCGCTTTCATTTTACATGGATCGCACACGCCAGTTCCGGGTGGATGACCAACTGTTTGTTGGCTACGTGGGTGCGAAGAAGGGACGGTCGGTCTGTAAACGGACCATCTCTCGATGGGTCGTTCTCTGCATCAAAGCGTGCTACTCTTGGGCTCGGAAGGAGCCTCCTGTTGGGCTGAGGGCCCATTCCACTCGGGCCACGGCGGCTACTACTGCCCTGGGTCAGGGAGTCCCCTTGCAGGACATTTGCCAAGCGGCTACGTGGGCCTCGCTGCACACCTTTGCGAGGCACTACTGCCTGGACAGTCAAGTCCGGAGGGATGGCTTCTTTGGCCGTTCTGTCCTCCAGCACTTTCTGGTGTAGTATTGTATTGGTTCGCAGACCCACCACCGGGGTTGGTATTGCTGGGGTATCTATTCTAAGGTAAGGAATCTAACACTAACGTGTTTCTTTCAGTTGAACAAGTTACTTACCTTCGGTAACGATATATCTGTAAGAAACATTAGTTAGTGTTAGATTCCTTACCGAACCCACCCGTCCTCCCCGTTCTGCGAACTGATACCTAGGGTTAAGGACATCCCTTTCAGGGCCCTAGTTTCAAATGGCATCAGTGTTGGTTCTCTCATGGCTCTGCGTCTTCTGGCGCGGAAAAGCTGTGTACAAAGAACTGACGTCAGCGCGCGGAGGCGGCGTCTATGTACTCCAGCGACGTCATCACGACGCCGACGACGGACGCGGAGCCGCAGGGGACGCCTGCAGACGACGCCTACCGACGCGCAAGGGTACTGCTACGCAAAAGTTTCCGGATCCAGACTGACGCCTGGGGATATTCTAAGGTAAGGAATCTAACACTAACTAATGTTTCTTACAGATATATCGTTACCGAAGGTAAGTAACTTGTTCTTTAGGTAAGTCCAAAAAGAAGCATAACCAGTCCAAGCTAGATTCTGCCCCATCCTGCCGATCCCGATCTCCAGAAAAGGTGCAAAGCGTCACTGTGCCTCTAGGTCTCACTTCTGTTCCATTGAGGATCCAATGATGCGCCCAGAGTTTCTTGGACTATTTTGATGTCCAAGCAGATCAAAGCCTTTAGAGACGCCATGGTACACATCTTCCTCCAGGTTCCGTCTCCATTTGGCTCACCTTTGGGCACCGAAGTTCCTGAGCAGTCTCCAGCCGAGTTACCCCTGGCAGATCTGTCCTCTGTACCTCTCAAACTTGCTTCAACATCTGTGTTGACTTTGGGTTTCTGTGGTGGTCCCTTGGACGTCAGTGCTGGTACTAATTGCGCTGGCACCAGAGGCCGATCCACAACCTATCGAGGTAGCCAGTTCAACAGAATTTGTTTTGGCCGAGCTGCACACCAATCCTGATGTCACACAGCCAGTACTCAATCCCTCTGACTCACGCTCTACACCATTACCACACAGACGCTGCACCAGCTTTTTTGTCAGACTCCAACCATAGTCTGCCATATGGAGACAACAGTGGGTGTAATTGAAAGGGGTTTTACCCACCCTAAGATGAAGACAGCTGATAACCTGCAAATTGCCAGTGCACTGGATATCTCACCCAATACTGAGTTGATTTCCCTTCCTGGACTAGCTACTGGGTGTGAGAAGTTGGCCTGATATGCAGTGCTCACTATTCTAATGAACACTATGTATCAGTCCAGACA
Source organism: Lissotriton vulgaris (assembly GCF_964263255.1). Taxonomy (NCBI): domain Eukaryota; kingdom Metazoa; phylum Chordata; class Amphibia; order Caudata; family Salamandridae; genus Lissotriton; species Lissotriton vulgaris. The sequence goes on from NC_141689.1 coordinate 1,574,934,038, forward strand.
ACCCTTATTGATGATTGGTTGTAAGTCAACCTTATAGACCAGCTATCCTAGTAGCGTGGATACGAGCAGTCTAAGGCTAAAGACTCGAGAGGGCGTGTTAAGCCAGCTGTTATACCATCACATATACCCCTTGAACACCAAGTGAAAGGACACCACACAAGTGTTATGAAAATAAACAATGTATTTATTAGAATCACAACAGCCCTGTACTCTTTATGAGGACAGGGTACTAAGCACAAAACAAAACTCTTACGAAAATACTTAAGTTAGCACAGTATATACAAATGCCCGAAGGGCACGGAAAACCATATACTCTGAAAGTGGAATGCGAAATTACTAGCAGGTAAGTACAGTACTAATAGGCTTTGGAATCGCTAGGTCTTGACTATAGAATCTTTAGATTACTTCTAGGAGGCCCAGGGGACTCGGGTTCAGAGTGTGCACTCTCACGCGTGATGCGGGACAAAGTCTATGGTAGCTAGTAATGACAAAGTTAGTGTTCTCCGGCGAACCCGACCTGGTATGAGGAAAACGAAAGTGGATTCTGACCCTTGGATAGTGAGGCTATGCTGGGGCACCGAAATGCCGAAGTTACCTAGCCCAGGGGCTGCAGCTGCATAGGTCTCAAAAGACGTCGGGAATCCTCGTAGACGGACCAGGAGCCTGGAAGGAAGATGCTGGCAGGCGACCAGTGAAGAGAGTTCGAAGTGATCCAAGCCCGGATCTTGAAGATGGACGATACCTGAAAGCAGAGGGGACCAAGTTCGTGACTACTAGCCAGTAGTCAGGTGGCACCAGGAGGGCACCGGATGGTAGTCACCTCGACTAGGTGAGTGGGCGACGCTGGGCTCTGCAGATCTCACGGACCAGGAGGCGTTGTCGGCGACCAGGATGGAGGAGCGAGCTGTCCCACGATGGATGAAGCTGTCGGCGTCGCTGGACCCAGGATTGGGCAACAAAGCCTTGGCTAATTCAAGCCCACGCGGTGGACCTAAAATGGCGTCTTAAGTGGACCAGGAGGGTCCGGGGTGCTCCTCTTTTGGAAGGGAGCAAGGGCCAGTCTGGAGCAACCAGACCAGCAGCAGTGATGTCGTCGGGCGTCGTGAAGAAGGCCGCAAGCCAGTGGGCTAGTAGCCAAACAACGCGGTGAGCAGCAAAAAGCAGAAGGGCCCCACGCAGATCGTGGAGATGCTGGGAGGCTGGACTTCGGTGCTGGAGCTGCTCAGGGTCGGGGCTTCTCGGACCCCAAAGCACTCACCAGAGGATCCCTCGGCGGTCGTGCTGGAAAGAAGTCGTGCGGTCTTGAAGATGGCCGGTCCCTCGAGGTCTCGTCGCACTCACGGTTCTCAGCTTTGCTGTAGAGGTCAGAGGTGCCAGGGAAGCCGGTTCTCGTCGAGCTGGGCAGTCTTGCAGCAGACCGCAGTGTTCTTAAGATGGTGCCTGCGGATGCAGGGTGACTACTCCTTAGTCACAAGGGAGAATCTTGAGGAAGAAATCTTGAAGTCCTTTCGAAGAAAGTCGTGTCTTGATTCCAAAGATGATCTAATTTGGAAGGGTCCCCGCTCCTGCCTTTATCCTAAAGAAAGGGGTGGGTACGCGACTAGGTCCTGCCCTAGGGGTGGGACCAGGAAGGGGGGTGGTTACACCCCTCTCCCATGCCGGACTTTCCCCAGGCCAGGGGCTGGTGTGCCCCTGGAACTGGTTCTAGCCGGCAGATGCGTAGTGAGCACCGGGGTGCCACTCAGCAGTCACCTTCCTGTAAAGCCCTGCCTACCCAGGATACACAAAACCCTGTCTGGGATGGTGCTAGCACCGCCCCTGACAGGAAACCCTTTGTCCAAGCTCTCCTCGCTGGAAGGACTCCCAGCAGCAGGAGGTCAGACTCGTGTCTGTGGTGGCAGCATCCATTTTGTGGAGCTGAGGCTTCGTTTAACTTTAACCGGGGTTCACAGTTACATACATGTCGTGTCCCTCTAGAAGGGTGGAATGCTAGCCCCGTCGCCAGAATTGGCGAGGGGTTAGTATTCCAATTCGTATGACACCTTACTCTACATGTTTTGATAAAGCAATACCAGAGAGAGCATTTAACCGCGAGGATTATAATGCACTTAAGAGTATATGGTATGCGTTATCATGGAACAGCTATTAGGACTTGGTTCCGCAAGCTGCAAACGGGCTCAGCTCATGCCAGAGCACCATTTCACACGATTCCAAGCACTCTGCCTTCAGGATTGTCAAGGCCTGCCATAGGAGTGACTGATAGGAATCTGTGTGTCCATTTTTAGGGTTAGATATAGGTATACTATATCTAAAGCAAAGGGTGAGTACACCACCTTGCCCCAGCTGTCGTGCAGCCAGTTGTGTCAGATTTAGATGGCCATCCAGGGGTGGCATAATACATGCTTCAGCCCCTGGTAGGCCCTGGGTACACCTATGCCCTGAGTTACAGGGTCTGATAAGGTGGCCCAGTACCAATTGGAAATGTACCTAGGGTACATGGAATCCATTTTACAGAGAGAGCAGTAGGCCTGGGGTCCTGATTGGCAGGGTCCCAGGTCGACTATGTCAAAAACCAGCTAAAACACAGGGCAAAAAGTTGGGGGCAACCATAGTCAGGATTTACCTTCCTACACTGGGGAAAGTACATACTTTGCCAGAGTCATTAGATAAGCTGCTGTAGTTTTAGACCTCCACCTCCCCACAATGGAGGACAAAAATAATGTCCTCAATCGGGTCTTTCAGCCTGGCCAGGCTCCCACCCAAAACTCTTCTGACGCTAATTAAGGCCCTCACTGATCTACTCCTGGGCAGTTTGGTTAAATCTTGTCTGGTCCTCTGGTCAATTGCCAAGTTGCACGTCACCATAGACCAGCTCCATGCAACCCTGATAGTTTAATTCCGCATCTAACCCCTGAGAGAAAACTACTGCCCTTCCAACTGCTCCTCCAGAAAGAGTCACAACGCATAGAGCCTTTTTGGTAATAGGATGTTTTCATCGGCCAGCCTTGCCCTGAGGTCTGTTAATGATGGATGCCTTCTGGGATGCTACATTCATGCATTCTGGGGCATGGTTGGTGAGAGCTTACCAGCGGTTCCAGAAGACTTGGGGGCGTGCTTGGCTCATGCCATTCAGAATTCTTGGGATGCGGCTAAGTTTGTTATTCAGTCTGGCCTAGACACCACTGATTGTCTGGAACGAGTTATTGGGACACATTTAGTGGATTGGCGTCGGTTATGAATGAGTGCCACAGGCTTTTCCGGAGACATCCAGGATCCCTTGTGGACATGTCTTTTGATGGATCTCGCCTGTTTGGCTTAAAAGCAGACTTGGTGAACAGGCGTTTTAAAGAGCCGAGACTTGGAATGCTCTGTGCCTGTCGGCACCAGTTTGGCATTCTTCCCAATAGTTTTGCCTTTTTTGGTGGTATGCCTAGGGCTTCACATCTCCCCTGATTCAGGGAGAGCTGTCTGTGGCAGGGAAGCTTCAAAGGCCTTGCCACCTTTGTAACATGACCCCTAGCCTCTCCTGCTATCAGGAGCAGGCCCCCTTCCTGTCTCACCCCCTTTTTAGCTGGAAGACAGGCGGGAAAAATTAGAGCAGCCCAGAAGGTGTGCCCACCTCTGCCAACCCCACCCCACAGGTGGGGGAGGCGAGATAAAGCCCACTCTTCAGTGCCCGCCATCTTGTAAATGGCAGCACTCTCCAATCCGAGTTAGGGATTGCGCCCACTCCCCCACGTGGGGTGGGCACACCAAGGGTGTAGTCACCCTAAGGTCTGTAGCCCATTGGCCACTGACCCCGAGACCCCTAAATACAGAATTTAGGGGGCAAACCTGAACCAAGAAGGCAGATTCCTGCAACCTACGAAGAAGACACACAATAGAGGAGACTACAGAAAAGAACTGACTTGACCCCAGCCCTGCCAGCCTGTCTTCAGTTTCTGGAGATTCTGCGCCAAGAGTTGACCTGCCCTGCAGCCAGCGTCCTCCAAAACCCCTGGGAGGCCAACAGCATCTCTGTTCGAAAGAAACTCCAAAGCCAGACTCAGCCTGCTGAGGACGAAGAAGCTAGATGCCTGGAACTACCACTGCACCCGTCGCCTATGGCCGGAGTCCTAGTGGCCCACCAGCCGCAGGGAGATCCCCCAGCACTCTAGGCAGAGTACACCATGGGTTTACCCCTCCAGAACTCATTGATGTTGCCTGCAGCCTCTGCAGGGAGACCCCTCCCCCAACAGCGAGTGGCTCTGTGAGGTAAAATCCAACCTCAAAATGCACCCCTGCATCCAGCCGCCCTGTGCCGTGGAGTAAAGGACCCGAGGTGCACCTACGTCCCATAGCCTTCCAACTGACCTGCCCAGCTGTTGGTTACTCCCGGAAGATTTCCTGGACTGAGCCTGTAGCCAAAATGCCAACCCAGCAACTCCTATTGAAAACAACAGGGAACACGAAACCGGCCCGTGTGCCGCTGTGGGTGCACCTTGTGTGCTAACTTTGACCCCCCTTTACCCTGAGCTTTACCCTAGGAGCTCTGCTCCCTCAACCTTGTGGCCTGCACAAGAGCAGCCACTAACAGACGGCCCCATAAGCTATCATTGGGCCTCAGCACTTTACACTGCCCACCTTAATGCCACTGAGAGTGCTTTTTGAGTGCATCCTTGACCTTGGGGGACCTCTTGTTCTAACCCCTGAAAATCAACCCTCAAGACCATTTACTTACCTGCAAACGGATAACCTCATTTTTTCCATTGGATTGCATTTACTGCTTTCCTCTGAAAAACGTGTGTTGAGGGTGTTTGTATGAACATATAAAAAATTGTTTTTTAATAAAAAGAACTGTTTTTCTTACCTTTTATATAGGAAATGTCCCAGTGTGATATCTAGGCATATCACACTGAGTAGAAACAGTAATGTAAAACGTGCTCTAAACAGTAATCAAATGTAATCCAAAAGTAATTTCAACTGTATTTGACTATTTCACAAACCTCTAACAGGTCCTTATTCATCCAGCTGGTTTGTTGAGCAATCTGTCTTGAAAAGTACAATTCCACTTACATGTACCAAGTTTTGCTTAGTTCTAAAAATTAAATACAACAAAGAAACATTTTTTATATAAACAATTGGTCTGAGTTCAATCTTGGTGTTTGACAATATTTCTTGCCTGGTTGTGTACAATAAATGCTTAACACTACCCTCTGATAAAGCCTTACTGCTCACCCAAACTACCAAAAATAGAGAGTAAGCTATTATCTACTTTAACCTCTATGCCTTTGGGGATCCACTGGACTCTGTGCACACGCTACCTTACATTGGTATAGTATATACAAAGCCAACTTCCTGCGCATATCATGAAGGAACCCGTCTGATTCCTTCCAGTTTCAGTGGAGACTGCAAAAGATCCGCAGTGGAGATTGCTCGACTGCAATTGGACCAGCTGCAGACCCCTTTCCCTAGCCTGCCCAGATGGTGGTGATCGACACTTCGCTACTAGATTTGGGTCTCTGTCTCCACATTCATTTGACATTGAAGGTCTTCCAACCAAACATCAAATAGAGGCTGGCATAAGTTCTGATGGACATCACCACCAACCAGTGGTGCTGCAACAAGTTGGGCAGGTGGCGTCCGCATAATCAGCATGACGCATGAGTGAGTTTCAGGCCATCTTGGTCCGCCTGCCTTATACAACCTTATAGTCGGACATATAGGTGTTAAGAACTCGGGCCGTGTTTCTGCTGACGACAGTCATCCTATTTTATGTTGGACATGTAATCAATCTTTCATCATTCTTTCCTCCACCACATTCCTTGAAAGAGGCAGAGAGATTCCTTTGCTTGGACCCCAAGAGAGAACTGAGCTTCTATGCCGCACATACCAAGAACCATTGGGTGGCCAATCAGATGTTTGTGGCGTTCTTTGGACCATGTCATGATGGATAACCTCTGTATTAAGATCGACTACACATTGGCTGAGAAGTGGCGTCCAGAGGGTTTGATAGCTCATTCCACCAGAGTTGTCACTGCATTGGTACGTGGAGTGCCTGTCCTGGGTATCTCTCAGCCTGCTGTGTTTGCTTCAGTGCACACGTTCAGGAAGCACTATTACCTTGAGAGGTGCATTGGAATGGATATTTGCCTGTACAGATACGCAGGACTTCTTGATCTGATCTTTCCACAGCCCCACCACTTTAGGAGGTAGTATTTTGGTATCCATTTACAAGCTGATGAATTTGCAGTTCCAAGAATCTATCAGGAGAACAAGCTACTTACCTCCGATGGCACTTTCTGGTGGTTACTGTATCTGCATATTCCTCCATGCTCTCCCAAGTTCCAGTGTGGTGGAATGGTCTCCTGGTCCATATAAAAAGGTATAAATTAAGGAATCTGCAGACTGGTCCTTCTAATCTGTGAATGGGCTCCTCATCTGCAGTTGCCGACAAGCTTACGAAAAGAACTGAGATCAGGGCCCATGAGTGGCACTTATATGCGGCGCCGCTTATCACTTCCAGCACGGAATGAGTTCTGTACTGAGTCGCACAGCGCCACCTACAGGCACGCAGGAGCACTGTTTAAGTTTCCTAATCGCGTTCCGACCTGGGGACATTCATACGGTGAGGAATCTGTGGTTAGCTAGAGTATAACACAGCAGAGCGTTTCCAAAGATAAGTATCTAGATCCCCACAATGTCTTCAAACACCTAATACCATTCTTCTAAGCCCAAGCAAAAATCTTGGGGAGACTTGTGCAAGACGAACTGGCAGTATTCCTGGAGGAATTGGAAGTCTTTAGAGGCTTCTATGTTTAGGACGGAATGTCTGAAATGTATTTGGAATGAGGGTGGCACAGCCATCCTACTTCTTCTGGGCCTCTCTGCCATGTTGATACTGTGCATCGCTCTGTTCTGATCCAATGACAAAGAGGTGGGAATTGGGGGCATCACTGTGCAGCGGCTCGTATCTTTTCTAGAGGTTTGCACCCATTCTCTCCTGCTTCCCCCTGGCACGTTAAAGAACACTACTGTGGTTTTTATTCTAGCACACTGGCATCCTTGTAATCATTACTATTTAATATTTACCACTAATTACTTTCCAAGATTATCTGAGCTTTGAGTGCATAGCACTTTCATATGGTGACAATATGCAGATGATTGTCTGATTGGACTAGGATTCCTAGTTTCCTGTAAAATTTCACAGCTGCTTGAAAGCTCTGCTGGCAGTGGTATTGGCATCACTTCTTAAAGCCCATGATATAGGACAATTGCTAATTGATAAAAACAGTAATCGCTGGAACAGATCCTTGTGGTCAGTTAGCATGGGAGAGGCTCGAACACAGTTACCCTAGGTTCAATCCCTTGGGAGTTAGGTCAGATCATGACCTCTCATTTAATGTGCAGATTAATACTGTCTGTAGGGCACAATTTTAACTTCTGCATTTTCTAAAATGGGCATTTCGATACACAGCTTTGTCTCGACATGTCCTCCAACCAGACAGATGCCTTTTAATAGTAAAATAACAGTAAAATGAAATGACATCAAACACCACATGACTGTAAAGTTAATGCACTTGGAAAAGCCAAAAAATAAAGGAGGAACCGCCATGATGGAAAGGGAAAAGAGAGCAAAAACCTGCAGTGGACTAGCTGCAGAGTCACCTTAAATGCAGGTGCAAGCCCTTATTGCCATTTTAGAGTTGAAGAGAGAAGGAGCAGCACCCAGAAGCACAAGAGGAACCAGGCCCAGGCAAGAAACTCTCCGAGATGGACTTTGTATGCTGTTTTCTAAGCTCCAAAGAACCCCGGACCCTGCAAAGTACTCTGTTCTTGGATGCTCAGGCGGCCAAGAAACAGCAATGCAACATTATACAATTGTTGCAAAGTCTTGGGTATTGTGCAGATTGGACCAGAATAAAGGGATCTACCGGGCACCTCCTGTTTGTGCATTAGCCGAGCTGCAGCATGTACAAAACTTGTCATTCGTAATTTTTTCATCATCTGAGCTTTGATCATTTGTCACAGACAAATGCTATGTTGGTTAGCAGCGATGAAGAGATTGTTGATGCATCATGATTTCTACAGCCATGAGTATTTTTCCCGTCCAGCTACCCCAGCCCTTGAGCGATTGCTTGATCTCTTTGTTTGGAAAATAAGGATCTGTTAAAGATCCCTCGGATAAAACATGAGCTATTGTATGAGGTTATTTTGATTATTGGGACTCTAACTTTAAAATACATTTCTGTTGCAGATCTGGAAGACGGGTTCTCATCTCCCTGTTAGGGCACCCCTTTAAACATACCTGTTCTGTTAATTTATTAGGGCTCTTCTGATGTGCTTAGTCTACTGTCAAATTCGGTATTTTAGCTCCAAGAAGCCACTCGCAAATTCTTAACATTTTAGTTACATGGAGGGAATGAAAAGGTGAGTGGAGGATGGCAAATGGAGGAAAATAAGAGCACATGGTAAATTCATCCAGCACAAATATATTGAACTTGTACCGTAAGATTTGTTCTTCAGTCCATCGGATCACAAATGGGAAGTAATTTCTGGACTAGTTTGTGCCAAGCTTTGAAACACCAAAGGTTTTTCTGCACCATGGGTTTGGAGACGATTGAGTAAAAACTGGCCAGTTTTTTTAATGGTAATTATCTTTCCTTTAAAACAGTTCAATAAGGAATGTTTCCATCTAAAGCTACATTTGCAGGGTAGGAGCGGTCTGAATGATTGGAGGCAGAAAAGCAAAAGCGTGGTCAACTTTTTGCCTTTAAACTCGTATCATAATAATATTTGAATGCCTGAGAGAAGCTTGCAGGTTAGAAAATATAGTAGTTCTGCAGTTCTGTTCTCAGAAACTCTGGCAGTCCAGTATGTAGACTGGTGAATAATACAGAGCATGTTTAAATCTGTGTTACTCCACTGGGAGCCTATATAGGGATCTCATTTCAAAATTACTTTATTCGGTTACTGTACAAAGTAAACCATAAAAGCACAGTTTATAAATTCACATAAAAACAATCCATAAGGTTTTTTTCTTATTAGACAAATATACATAATATTATATCACAATTGATTTCCGTTGTATAAAACATTTTTTTTAAAAGCAGTATAGAGGCAATGGTAAATTCATTATCAAGATATTGTAATGCCGGACGACATTGTCTCAGTCCCTGTCGTTTTAACATTGGCATGATCCATCTTTTTCTGGGAATGAGAACATTTTCAAAAAAACTGAATATGTAGGGAAGATTGTGAAGAAACGTCGTCACACGGGCATTTACATAAGATTCTGGACCAATCGTTACGTTCAGGAAAGCTTAGCGCTCTATGGATAATGTTTAATCTAAAGCGCGTTAACAGAAAGCTCTCATAATCACTGGAAACTAGTAAAACATGTGGTTGTATGTTTTCGAAGGCCAGGGTAAGATAATGTGACTGGACTCTTGGTTTCTTATTTTCAGACAAAGATCTCATTTCGCTCAGGTACCTCATACAACTGACCTTAAGTTCGTTTCTAGTCAAATTACACAGGGTATGTGGACCCTTATAGTATTCTTGAAGTCCCAGACAACCTAAGAATTTTTTAACATATTCCTGCCATCTGATATGTTTTACGCCCTCCAGCCCCATAATATCTTTTAAAATGTGATGATTAAAAGTGGTCTTCTCTGTGGTCCACACCCTATGCCAAAGAAGGACTGGCTGAATCTTAATCACATCCTCCAGATAGGGCAGACCAAGTTTAGCATGGCAATTAAAATTAGGTGTACTGTCAGGTACTGATAAAAGGAATTGGAGGAATGTGTTTTCTACCGCCTGTAATAATTTTATGTTAGCGATGCCCCATATGCCCGCTCTATAAGTGGCAATCGCAACACATTTCGCTTTATAAATGTGGAGTAATTCCCCTGGAGATCGTTTACCCAATTTGCAACTAAAATTGGATAACGCCATAACTGATAAGCTGAACAAAAGCCTTCTTAGTCTGACTGCCCTAGTCCAAGTACCTACTTGATGAAATAAAATCCCTAAATAGGAAAACGTTTTGGTGCACTCTATAGCCTTACTGTAGATAAAAATAAAAATACTCTTGCTCTTTTTAAGAGACCTGTTGCTGCAGTTCATTGCAAAGGTTTTTGTACAGTTTCAGTCCCAGGTTAGACATAAAATTAGTAAAAGAAGTAACTAACCTTTGAAAGCCGAGAGGCGTGCGAGCAATAAGGACCGCATCGTCTGCATATAAGAGTGCAGGAATAGGACGGTTAGCTATTAGTGGTAAATTTCTGTACTCCTTAATCAGGCAAGACTCTAGGTCATTTATATACAGTGTAAATCGAAAAGGAGCGAGAACGCAACCTTGCCTAACACCTTTCTTCACACTAAAATCTTTTGAACAATCCCCGTCCTGACCAAAACGTACCCTAGCCCTTGCCCCTGAATAAAGTTGCCTTAAAAAGGAAATCAATAAAATGTCTACCCCAGTCCCTCTAAAATCTGCCATAACTGTTCATGAACTACGCAATTAAATGCGACTGTTAAATCGACAAAGGTTAAAAACATCCTTTCCCTTCTAGCATGGGTATATTTCTCTAATAGGATATGTAAGTTCAGTCCCTGTCCAATGGTCCCCCCGACCCTTGCGGAAACCGTATTGTAGATCACTGATAACTCCTTTCTCCTCCGCCCACCCCGGCAGTCTTTCTAATATTATCCGTCCTATTATCTTCACGGTTGAATCCAGTAAAGAAATCGAGCGATAACATGTTGGATTTGCTCAGTCTCCCTTCTTAAAAATGGGGATGATTATTGAGTCATACCAGGTCATTAAAAATCCATTGGTACAAGCAGCATTAAAAATCTGAGTTAAAGGTGGTCCTCACAGTGCCAGATTGGATTTAAATTAGTCTACCGGGATCCTGTCCGGCCCTGGGGCTTTACCGCCACAGCTTGCATTTATGGTGGCTTTGACCTCACTCAAAGTGATATTCAGGGTTATTTTTTAAAAGGGGGGAGGTCCAGAGTCAGTCCCGTTTTCCACAATACTCTGTGCATCACTAGTTTGATTATTATATAACTTTGAGTAGTGCGAGATCCACTCTGATTCACGTATTGCAATTTCTATGGTCGCAGAAGGATCTCAATTGGTAGAGGCTTCCCGCAGTGCGCTCCCAGCCTCCTCTTTCAGCTATTTCTTCCTATCCTTCTGGGCCCTCTTGTAGATCCTCCTTGATTCCCTAATGAGCTCCTGATCTTTCACCCTAGCGTTTAGGGCATGTTTAAGTTTAGTGTGAGCTTGTGTGCATTGGGAATCAAACCAACTCTCGCTAGGTATGTTATTCCTTTTTGCTTAAATGTATAGTGCCTGCTGTTGACTACTCTGGAGGAAGAGGAGGAGTTACGTATCACCGCTGTAGCTGTCTCTGCTCGCCGCTTCTATTCCTGCGGCTCCCTGCCGCTGCTGCCTTCAATGCCGTTGCTCCCCCCGTGGCTTCCTCCCTTTGACTACGACCTGGTTGGAGGCTCGCCCGGGTTTGGGAAAGGATAGTGAAGTGCGGGGGCGTGAGCTTCGAGCTCCGAGCTCCGAGGTACGGCGCTAAGGGTTCCAAGCAGACGGAAAAGGGGAGTGCCGTGCAGTGCCTGGCCGCGCTTGGAGAACGGTGCACGGCCGGTTGGAGCTCCCAGCGTTGCAGCTCCCGGCGTCTCTGGCATCTTCCGGCATCCAACCCCCCCCTGCGGTGGCACACCTCCAGGCCCCCTCTGCTGAAGTCTGCACAGCCATAACTCTTATAGTGAGTTCGATTTTCCCATAAGTTAAGTTCACTCAAGCAGCTAAGCTCACACAGACAGAGCACAGACAGAGCGACGGAAGCAACTTGAGCAGCAGCCGCCGCAGCGCCAGTGTTGCGCCAGTGTTGCGCCAGTTTTGCGCCGCGCTGGTAACCCACCAGTAACCTTAAAACTTCAAATAGATCCTTGATAGCCCATGAGAACGGGTGGCACAGCTCCGGGAAAGTGACCTGCGGTGCGGAGCGGTTAGCTGTGAGACTCACCCGCCCCTGGCTCTTGGCGTTACCTTGATTGTGGAGACTCTTGCCCTTGATTGGATTCTCTTCTGCACCTAGCCGCACCCGCTTCACAGGTGCTGCGTTGCTTGTGCCTGTCCGCGGGGGGCTGTTGGGAGCAGGAGTTGCTCACAGCCCAGGAGCTCTGAACTTTGTGGGTCCACCCTGTGGTGTGAGAGGCGGCCAGAAGGAGCGGCGTAACTGCAGGGACTCGCTTTCCCAGGAGTCCCTGACCTGGACAGTACACCTGGTCCGCGCTGCCTCGGTGCCACGCCCATAGGTCATCACACGTCCTATTTGAGAGACCCTGACCCCCCCCGCCTCTGGGGGCCAGAAGATGCCGGGCAACCCCCCTAAGCTGGTCCGTTTCAACCTTTGTCCGGCAATTAACTCTACCCCTGGTGACCTTAGTTCTTGTTCATAGTTCTTGTTCATGGGTCTTTGACTGTGATTGCTCAACCCTGGGTAGTTGCCTTCTATAAATGCCGATGGCAACTCGTTCAAGCCAAGCTCGGAGGGGGGGTTGCTTCTGTGGGTGGCACCATGGACCAATTTATAACACGCGCATTCTCAATCGTAGAGAAGGAGATTGCTCTGACGGAGCGTAGATTATCACGGGAATCCCTGGCTAATAAACGCTCTTCCCTGGGCCACCTAGCGTTAGTCCCTTCCCCCGCCCAAGTTGCCAACCCCTTGCTGGATGTTACCTCACCCTGCGATGCCCAACGAGCCAACCAAATTAGGGCTAGTTTGGACAGGCTGTCCTTAGTTGCCCAGTGCAGGGCTGGGGTAACTATATCTGGTTGATATGCTTTATTTCGATACATAAAAATATCTTAAAAGCAGTACGTACAACAAATATTTAAAAAAAGGCATTCACCAACTGTACATAACAAAACATCAAAAGGGATAAAAAAGACGATAAAAACATTGGGATAAATATAATTAAAAAATAATTGAATTGATACAGAAAGCCTATTTGAACGGATCAACCAGGACCATTTAAAAAATTTTGAGATGCCACAAACTACAAGGGCAGAAGTGTCTGTTAATAGAATCCGTAGGGCCACTGAATATTGGCGGGTGCCAAATGATCTGCCCACTGGTTTGAGCCAACGCTTCCTTGGGTTACAATAGTCCGGACATTCAAAAAGGATGTGAGCAACCGTCTCCACCCGCGTGGAACATAGGGCGCAATAGGGGGAATGCTGGGAGGTCGATTTCCATCTCGATAGCAAATTGCCTACTGGTAGGGTGCCCACCCTAAACCTAAAGTACAATGCCCTATCAGATGCAATGGAAACCAGATCAAGATAGGGTTCGTAGGCCACCACGTCTTTGATTCGTAGAAAAGCTGAGGTGGAATTGCAGTGACGTGGGTTGCTAATGAGTTTGAGAGAGACCCAGTACCAGTACAGTTTCTTCAGGGTGGCTTTGGGTGGGGCAGATGGAGTAACCCATGCTTCGCCCAATCCCAGCTCCCCCAAGAGGCTTTTGACATCCCTCAACCACTTTACCCTGTGCCAACCCCCCATGGCCATCACCTCGGACAGGCCCTCAGTGTATGAGGCAAGTTCGGGAACCCTCCACAAACGAGCCCACAACAACAGGGGCCGTAGTCGTGCCTGATCCACAATCGATCTACATCCCAGGTCCAGTAGTACGGGAACTGTGGGTGTGCTCAAGGGGAGAGCCATCAGATCTTTCAAAAATTTGCTCTCCACTTTGGATAATACCTCCAAATTACAAGTGCCCCACAGCTCTGCCCCATATATTGCAGCGGAGACCCCTCTAGCTTTATAGATATCAATAACAGGGGCCATGCAATGTTTGGGGGAAGAGCAGTGTTCCCTGAGTAACGCACCGCCTACCCTTTTATGGCTGAGAAGCATTTTATTAATATGCGGAGTCCAACTCATGGAGTCACTAAGCCGGATTCCCAGGTAATCAAACTCTGCTACCTTCTCCAGTGGACAATCATTCAGGACCGGTGGACGCCCTAGTTTCCTGGGGGGATTCATGACCAAATGTTTGGTCTTATCGATATTGATCACCAGTCCCCTCAGGGAACAGAACTCCTGGAAACGGTCGAGAAGCTTTTGCAGGCCTTGGGGGGTCTTCGAAATGAGGAGAGTATCATCTGCAAAAAGCAGAGTAGGGATCCGGATGCCCGCCAGGGAGGGTGCATCGGCCAGTTCTTTTTGTAAGTGCTCCATCACCCCATCCACATACAGAGAATAGCGTGGGGGCTAGCACACATCCCTGGCGGACACCCCTGCACACCGGGATCCTATCGGTCCCGTCCCCTTGACCCCCCCCCCCCCCCATACCCCACCGAGCCTGCACATAATTCCCTGAGTGTAGTTTAATAAGGAGCGACAGAATATAGGGGGCAACCCCATGTTCTGCAGGACCCTCCACAATTAGAAATAGTAACTGCCTGGGGGTTGGGGGCCATATGGGGCAGGGGTTTCTCCCTACCCTTAAGCCACTGGGGTGAGAGGACAAGAGAGAGGAGATTGTGGTCACTCTCAATTGTCGACTTGATCTCCATATCCCTTAGGGCACCCCATAAACATACATCAAGAAGAATGTAATCTATTCTAGATGTATGATTTGGCCTATTGTAGGTGTGGGCCCCTTTCAGATCTGATTTGGACCTCCCATTGACTGCCCTGAAGTCTAATTCCATATTGAGGGAGTTAATCTGTAGAGCCACTTGGGTCCACCTCTTAATGGGGGGCAAGGCCAGAGCGGGGATCCCCCTCCTTGAATCCTCCGCATCTGTGCCTAATACATCATCCGTATCAAGGGGCTCGAACGTGCAATTGAGATCACCCGCCACCAAGATGTGGGATTTGTGGGGGCGCTGCCTAAGCAGTCCTTCCAAGAGAGCAATGGTTGCCGATTGTGTGCCACCCTTCGTTCCTCTAGCGTAGATGTTAAAGATGTCCATAAGCAGGACACCCCGGGAATCCTTTAAGGTGATGTTAAGGAGGTCGGGAGAGTTGGTGGGGTGCTCCTCCACCTTACACTCTAAGGAGATCGCGACCCTTCCCTGCCACCGGGGGAACAGCTGGAACAAAGTGGGTTGAGTATCTTACCTTGTGACAGGGCTCCCTGAACCAAGTTTCCTGGAAGATACAGATGGAGTAACCCTCCACAAGGGTATTCCAATCCGGCAGGCCCAACTTCCTATCAATACCCGCGACGTTCCAGCTGCAAATCCTAAGAACTGGATCCGCCACAGCTAGCTTGCCGTGGAGTACGGGTCCATCTCCACCCTTCAACTGATCCAGGGTTCCTATTCCACTGCCCCTGCTTAATCTCCCATGGGACGTGTTATCTCCCAATACAATAATAGGGGCCACCGGGCCGGCGAACAGGATGTCGCCGACTACTGGTGGCTTAAGGGCTGCGCTAACTACATCCGTACTCTGGGCCCGGGTAGCCTCCCCGTGGTGGACATCGTTCAATATCCTGGAGGGCTCCAGTCAAACCCAGGCCAGGGAGCACATTGTCCACTTGTCCATCAACTCGCCCCCCCAGCCGTCACAACTCCACCTATGCCCCGGGCTCACAGCACGTCTTTTCCCCAGCCTGAAGTGTTGCTCCAGGTAGTGGGGGTTGCTGCTCCAGCTAAAAGAAAGCGTGCTGTCAGCCCTCGTAAGGGTAATATGCTCAAACCTCACAACAAATTAAGGAGGAAAAACCTGTACAGGGGGGGTGTGTTGAAGAAGGGCTTAGGGGAGGGGGAAGCTCTCTTAAAAACCCAGCAGAAAGGGGAGGGGATGGGGACTTTGCAACAACAGCCAATCTTAGATCCCCAGATGGCCTCTCATGTAGGTACCCCTCCTGTTAATCTTTTGCTCCCTAAGATTGAATGTTTGGTGAAATCGCTGATTCTTCCAGTGATAGAGAGGCTGAAAAAATTGTCAGAGCGGGTGGATAACTTCGAACAGACTATCCTTGATAAGTTTTTTCTCGGTGAAATCTTTGATCAAACTTCATTCTAAAATGAGAGAGGAAGGGCAAGCACCAAACTTGATATCAGGGCCCCGTACAGGGGGCATCGGTTCTTCGCCAGCCGCAGCGGGGAGGTCGCAGGGCTTACCCGTGGAGAGTACGCCAAGTGAACCTCCAGCACAACCGGTGGGAGGGAAGCAGGCAGCAGGGTCCCTACCCGTGGTTAATCTAACAAAGCCCAAATCCCTGGGTAAACCTAAAAAACTCCCCAAATCTGCTACGAAGCACAAAAACTCCCCCAACCCTCGAGCAGCTGGATCAGCCAAGACCATGACAGCATCTAGTATTGTTAGTGTTGGCGGGTCCTGTCCATCAACTAGAACTTCTCCCCCTACCCCAGCTCCTAAAGCACAGTAGGAGGGCAAGAAAGGGGCAATCACTGCACCTTATGCAAGCCTTCCCCCAGGATGCCAGTCATTTGTGGTTATCCTTACCGGGGTTCCCCCTCTTAAACCAGGTACCCAAGAGTGGTATACTGAACTTAAAAATAAAACAGTATTCTGGCTCAGAGAGAATAGACCCCTTCCTGGTTTTATTGATGGGCGGATCCTTCACGTGAGACGGGTTGGCTGGGTAGGCGAAAGGCCAAAAAACCTAAAGGGTGACTGCATATTAGTTAATTTCAATGATCCCAGAGCAGTTAAGCACATTTGCAATCAGGACTCAAACAGTGACACCCCGGGTATAAATACCCGTGATCTTGGCTATTTTTATCGGCCTCCGCCAACCCTTTGGCCTGGTAGCCAGGTGCTTAGGGAGGGCAGGAGTAGCTGGTATCCCCGTTATGAGACTCTTGACCCTAGGCTCATGTCAAGGAATGTTGGCCTACGTCCCTATTCGGCATGGTGGGGCTGCTGACACGATGACCAAGTAGTGGCTATAACTGGCTGCAAGGGAACCACTAGTGTTATGCGCAGTGGTTTAAATGGCTCAGGGCATAGTGTGCTCCCTTGTGATAGTGACTCTTCCCCAGCTCTTTTATTGGTTCTCTCCTCTAGCTTACAGAATGGGAATGCAACTGTTGGTTCCAGCCCTGCCGCTAACAGGATCCTGCTGACGGCAGATGTTGCCCAAAGCGACACTACCTACACTAGGCTAACCCATCCTATCCGTTCCTCCCTTCCCGAGCTAGCCACAGGTACTGTAAATCTGAGGGTGATTTGCTGGAATGTGGCGGGTATTAGTCACAACGTAGAGCTGCCTGACTGGAATGCCCTTATTGAGTTCTTCGGGATTTGTGCTTTCCAGGAGACATGGTCTATAGAACCCCGACACAAAGTGGGCTACATGACCTTTCACGTCCCCGCTAGCACACCCCCGGCGGGGAGGGGCCGCCCGTCAGGTGGGCTACTTATCTGGGTCAGTATCTCCTTGGGCTTTCATGTGAGGCAGCTTAAAACCAAGTCGCCCGACTTACAGAGGCTCTCTGTGAGGGGCCCCCTTAGAGGTAGCCCCCTGGAGATCTTCAATATTTATACTAGAGGCCCAAAAGGGGGTTTACCATCCCCGACCCTAGCGGCCTTGGAAGACGAGCTTAGGGAGTGCAACCCTAACTCCTTTATTTTGCTCATGGGCGACTTTAATTGCACGTATGAGCCATTAGCGGCTGACGACATCATGGACACCATAGATGAGGACACCAGAAGAGGTATCCCGCCTCTCGATTTACCCCCGATTAGGAGATGGTCCTAACGTGCTATACAGTTGAACGCCCTTACTTTGGAGTTTGGGTTAAGGGCGGCTAACGGGAGATCCATTTCTGACCCGAATGGGGCACACACATACAATAGGGTTGGACACTCATCCAGGATAGACTATATCCTCCTTGACTTCCGGCTCTGGGCACACATGGTAGACATGGAGGTTGTCCTATCCACGGATAGTGATCATAACCCACTTACTCTGTGTCTAACTCCCTTATGGTGCATGGGAAACAGATCCCCAATCCCCCCAGTCATAAGGCTGACAGGTGAAGTCTGCCCCGCGAATTGCGGGTGACGGTTAAAATGGGATAAGTTTGTCCTTGATGAGGGGAAGGTTATGGAAATAGGGGTGATTATGACTAGTGTCACATTCAAGCTGGAATCTGCCACACTGACTGCTGAGGAGATTTCCTCTTTATTTAGAGACACCACTAAAGCTATAGGTGATCTTTTTGTCATCCCTACCCGAGGAGGCAGCGACCGGAGGGCAACGCGCCCAAAGGGTAACCCGGGCTGGTATTCCGCTGCCTGTAGGGCAACAAAACGGGCTCTAATTTCAGCAGTGAGGAAGAGAGACGGTGGGTTAGTTGCAGCTGCAAGGCAGAATTACAGGTCAGCCCAAAAGGTTGCCAAGAAGGACTGGGGGGATCAGTTCTGGAGTAACCTGAAAACCGCAAGCGCAGGGAGGAATCCTAGGGGCTTTTGGAATGCAATTAGAGCTAAGCATAGACCTACAGATTCGCTTATCACTTGTAACATCCCCGAGGCTTCTTGGTTGAGCACTTCTCTCGTCTTTACACTGCCCCGGAGGAAGATGAGCTGGACTCCTTTGCTCTACCTATACTTGGTGGTTGCAATACAGAGGTGGACACCTTCTTCACAGTTAAGGAGGTTGAAAGTGCCATTAAATCCCTTGACCCGATGAAAGCTGCCGGGCTGGATGGCTTGCCGGGGGATTTGCTTCGTCTCAACCCCGGAGAGTGGGGTGCTTTGATTGCTTCTTTGCTCAGTGCAACCGAGCAAGGAGCCGCACTCCCAGAGTCTTGGATGGGTGCTGAGGTCGTACCGATCTTTAAGAAAGGTAGTCTGGACGACCCAGCAAACTATCGACCCATAAGTCTGATAGACTCGTCCCAAAAAGTGACAGGGAAAGTAATCCTAGGGAGGGTTCTCCATTGGGTGGTAGAAAACAAGATACTGTCCGACTTTCAAGCAGGCTTCAGGGTGGGCACTGGGACCATCGAGCAGTCATTCCGGCGGCTGATGCTATATTAGAAGGTGGTGGTCATAGGCAAAGGCAGTCTGTATTTGGCGTTTATTGACCTGCGGACTGCCTTTGAACTTGTGCCCAGGGAGCGTTTGTGGAGGGTCTTGTGTGATTTAGGTTTGCCCCCGCATCTGCAGCGATTAATAATGAGGCTTCATGAGAATAACTTTGCGCAGGTGAGGTGGGGACCACAAGGTCAAAAGACTGCCTGCATCAAAGTTAGCAGAGGAGTTCGGCAGGGGTGTGTCCTCGCCCCTACCCTTTTCTCACTCTATATAAATGGAGTAGTGGACCACCTCCTAGAAATCTCAGCTGATGCGCCATCTTTGGCAGGAAGGAGGGTACCCACACTACTATTTGCAGATGACACCTTGCTAATTTCAAAAACCCCGGTTGGCCTACAGACCTTGCTGGTGGGCTTTGAACAATTTTGTGGGTCAATGGGTCTGAAGATCAACACCGATAAAACCAAGTTCCGTGTATTGAACCCCCCCAGTAAACTTGGACATCCCCCAGTGCTTAATACGGTCCCCTTGGAAAGAGTCAAGGAATTTGACTACCTCGGTATTCGGCTACTGAACACTGTGAAGTGGGATAGTCACCTCCATAAAATGCTCCTGAGCCACAAAAGGGTGGTGGGGGCTCTTCTCAAAGAACAGAGGGCATCATCGATGAAACCTATCGCCCCAGTGCTAGACATTTATGCTGCTAAAGGCGTTAGTGCGGTGTTCTATGGAGTAGAGCTCTGGGGCGCCCTGGATGTGAGCAAGTTGGCCCTTTCTGAGAATAGTTTTCTTAGGGATCTGATGTCTCTTCCCAATAGCACTCCCATTCTTCCCTTGTTGCTGGACATGGGCTGTCGCTCCATTCAAGATCAGGCTAGGCTGCATGCCCTCCTTCTGTGGGCTCGCCTATGGAGGGTGCCGGAACTTTCTTGCTATGCCGAGGGGCTAAGGGTGATACTAGACATGTCTGGCTGGGCAAAAATAAGGTGGCTAAGTGACGTGAAAAGTCTGTTGGTTGAGCTCGGGCTGGAAGGGGCTTGGCAATCTCGGTCTGCTCCACCCAAGGCAGCCCTGAAGAACATATACTGGACTTGGGTAATGAACAAAAGAAACACCGAGCTCAGCTTGTGCCGAACTTCAAGGGACTTTCTGCTTGTAAAGGATGTGGCACTCCGGGAACTCTACTTGGACATTATTTCGATCTCCAGGGACATGGCCTTGTTTTTTAAATTCAGAATTGGCATGCTACCGGTGAGAGATTTGACTGCACGGTGGAAACCCCCAGCTCAAACCACCCTTTTTTGTCCTTTCTGTCCACTTAAGCCAGAGACGATTCCACACCTCTTGTTCGAATGTCCTGCCTATAAAGTACCCCGACGTAGGTGGTTAAAGCCACTATGTAGGGAGTTGGGAACTCGACAATGCAGTGTAGCCCTGCGAATTTTAAGATCAGATACCCGCCGCTGTATGTTTGTGGCCTATCCAAATATATAAGCTGGGCATGGTTGATTAGGTCAAAGCGGCTTTCCCAAATTGTTTAATTTTGGTCACTTTTGGTACCTTCTTAGTTAATTTATTACCGCCATCTATGATGTTAGAAGAATCCAGTTTTGTATGGCTTGGTTTTTATGTTTTTAAATAATTGTTGTGATATTTCTGTATTGCTTTTAAAGATATTCTTTTATCGAAATAAAGCCGACTTGACTTGACTTAATGTACAGTGTATCCTTTATTTCATTAGTGATGATTAGAAAATTCTCTACAATTACTTAGTGATCTCTGTTGAAGGGATACCTGTTCAAAATTTGTGGCGTCCTCTGCAACTATATCATACTCAGTTAGGGTTATCAATTAAGTATGATCTTAGATATGTTTAATTTAAAATTATGCTACAGTGATATACCAAGGTTTTATTGTGTTCTTCCAGTTTACCATCAAGAGACTGTAACACATTTTTGTTGATACAATTATTTTATTCACATTCATTTTCCTTGGGATAAAATTAGGGAACCAAAAAGCAAGGAAGAAATTCGTTATTTTTCAATTTTGATGCAAGCAAATGTATTTTGATTATTTGGAGCTTTCATTCTAGCAATCAGGAATGAAAGATGGTTGTGAGGAATTGGGGTGTATTATATGGTGTGATAATGCAACCTCACTGTGTAATACACTTACCAACCCCTTTAGGACCCTTGGGTTTAGTCTGTGAAACCCTCAGATCAATCCTGGGTAGCCGTGGCACTGAGCAGCAAGTCTTACTCTGAGGAATACGTGTTAGGCATTTAAACCGCAACAAGTCAATTGAAAAAGAAATGGACACGACACAAGAAATCGGACACCTCTGCCTATTTGTGTGTCTGCATGTTTGAGAGCAATCAAAGATTCATGCCTTTCAGGCTGCGCTGTTCGTGTGCATCTGTTTTCTTCGGACAGACAGCATTGATTTGAGCTACACATTCAGTATTATGTCATGTTTCATCTTGTGTAACACTTAACACCACACTAGTCATTGTTGTGGTGCATCTGGGAGAAGGACAGGGAAGGAAGATGCATAAGGGGAGAGAAGGAGCTCAGAAATTGGGAGTGTGTACAGCTCCTCTATATGCAGGACCTAGAAGCGCACAGGATCACTCTGCCACAATTCAGCTTTGCCTAGAAAGTGGACAGACAAATACCATTGACATAGCTCACAATGGATATAAAATAATGCTAGTACCCTAAGACAGTCTGAATTTTTAATATTGTGTTTAATTTGCATTATCCCCGTTCAGCAATGTTGGAGTAGCTTTTATCTTTCCTTTTTATATAAACTTGAGGAATAAAAAAAACACATTGCATATTTTTAGCTTTGTGCGAGTGTGATTACTAATGGTTTCAGGAACAAAATGCACTGGAACAGTTGAAGAGTTCCTCTAGACCTGCATCGGTTTTTCAAGCCATGGCTATTAATTTCCGTTGCAAGAGCTTTAATTATATATGACATTAATAAAGATTTATATAGCACTGCACTGCCCGTGGATGAATCTATTTTTGTCTTACAGGAGGCGCTTCTGCTGTAGGCTATGCGCTTGTTTATAAATTCTGTTTCACTGACCTGTGCATTTGCTTCCTGAGCAGGGTCTGATGAGCAGCAGTAAGGAGGAAATGCGCGAGTTGGCATCCCAGCTGTATGCAGTTGTGGTGTCTACAATGTCTGGGGATGAACTGAAAGCTGCCATTCAGAATCTGATCAAGAGTACAAAGGACAACAATGTAAGCACTTTTAAGCACTGAATAAAAATGCATTACACTGTGTTTAGTAGCCTATTGTCCTATGCAGAAGTGGACAGATGAATGTGGCTCAATAGCAGCACAGTTTAACTGCAGTTAGCAGAGTCTGAAATGTTGTTCTTATTGAACTACTTCTGCTTTTGGATCAATTTTCTGGAATCATGCCACTCATACATTTGCAGATGTTCAGACAACTTTATGAATGTTTAAAAAAATGTTCAAGGTGGAAACATCCTAGGAGTTGCTCTATCTTCTTTCCCACCCAAGAAATGCACTTACTGCTATCCTTACAGGTGCACATTTATGATCTGTTTCTGTGAGCAGAAACTACTTGCTAAGGGGGTGGTATTGGGGGGGTGGGGTGGGGGGGGGGGGGGGTCACAGGTAATTTTACACAGGCACACCTTGAATTTTGAAGAAAGGTCCAAATTTGTAATTGCAGAAATTTCATCACTAGTGGAATTTTGACAAGTTAAAGTGCACACTTCCTTCTGCTAATCTTGAGTCTGTGATTCAGGATTACTAATTTACTGCTACAAATTGCATTTATTTTGCTCCCTATGACAACGTTGGGTGCTCAATTTGTGTTGAGAATTGGACCCATAGAGAGCTGCTTGTTATGTCACCGTAACTCTCTGCATGCATTATTATCTATGATTAAATCCATGTATAATGTTCCAGTGAATGGTATTGTTTGTGTTCTAGAACCTAGAGACACAGCATGGCTCTCTACTAGCGTTGGGATACATGGTAGGACGGTATATGGCCAACAAGAAAACAAAAGACCCGGAGTTTCGCCTGGAGTCGAACATGACTGTGATGCCAGAGCAAGACCAGCTCATCCAAACCGCTACAGAAACCATTGGTAACCCATTGACACCAGTAAAATAAGTTTTGTGATAGACAAGGGTGATTTGGGGTAAATGTGTCTAGTTAAACTTAAATAACACAGTTATCCTGTAACGTCAAACAAATCGTGCTTCTTATTAGCTAACCATTTTTAATTCAAATCTCTTGCACAACAGTTGTAGTCATCAAGGTTCCTATATATGGATGTGTGTCAAGAGGACTCAAATTTTCTGATATTTTTCTGCTGTCAGGCTTGACTTTCAATAGTTTTTTCCACTGCAGATGCTTCAGCTACCTCCCAGTCCTGTCTTAAACGGTGTTCCTTGTTTCGTCTAAGTAATGGTTGCCTCTGACATTTCACTGGTGGACAGCTGCATGACAAATTCAGTACTTCACATTTTTGTTGGTTTAACTTGTGCCAAATTATATTTTCCGTGTGCTAGGTGACTTGGCCCTACTGCCAACTATTGCTTAAACAAATCATTTTAATTCAGAGCTTCATGACTTTATTAGTTTAGTTAACACTTTCTGTTGGTAGTTTGACTTGCTTTTAACTTCTCAGTAACCAGTGGGGCTGGGGAAGAGGCTAGGGAACATGTGCCATCATGGTAGGAGATGCTGAACTCAGATTCATCTTTTGTGTTTTTTTTCTCCACTAGAGCAGAGCTTGACTTGTCTCTGTGGCAATGTCCATTTCCTCCTTCCTTCTCTGCTGCTAATGGGATATTTAAACG
The DNA here is from genome assembly GCF_964263255.1 of Lissotriton vulgaris. Classification (NCBI taxonomy): domain Eukaryota; kingdom Metazoa; phylum Chordata; class Amphibia; order Caudata; family Salamandridae; genus Lissotriton; species Lissotriton vulgaris. The sequence continues at coordinate 1,574,957,939 of NC_141689.1, forward strand.
TTGTGGGCTCTCTAATGGTGCATTTAATGCATGCCCATTGGCATTGGTCTGTCTTAGATGTTGTGTCCCTGCATCTCCCCTGCTTGCTTAAGTAAGAACTAGGAGAAGTGCTGCAATCCCAGAGATGAACTCTAGTTGTGCCTTGTGGATCGGCTTGGGGAGGGTAGCATGAGCTGGCTCAAGACAGTGTTTAGTTCACATGATACTGGAGGGCACCGTAGAGGTAGACATTTTCTAAGGAGCCCTACCACATCAGTGGTCAGTGTTCCACATGGCGCTGAGCTTCTGGCATGGAAAGTCGTGAAAACAAACTGATGTCAGCGCGCATGGGTGGCGCCTATTTTGTTACTGCAACGTCACTTCAGCACGGACGACAATAGACTCGGACCCAATAGACATCCCCTAATGGTGTGCAGGGGTATTGCTCACAAAATATCTTCCGGATCCAGTATGACACTTGGGGAAATTCTAAGCTAAGGAATCTGGCGCGAGGTATAGTCTCTACCAGATAAGGTGTTACTGAAGGTAACTTGTTCTTTGGCACTACTCATCCTTTAATCCCTGCTCCTCCATATGGGAGGAATACCACTATATAATCAATGCACAGCAAAAACATTTTTTTACCTGTAACAATATTTTTTTAGCCTGAAACTCTTCTACGCTTACATGTTCCCTGTTTCTCTTATCAATAGCCTCCATATTTTCATTTCCATGAATGAAACCCAGTTGTATCATTAATCTGCAGAATGTGTTGCCATTAGATATTTCAACTCCTTGTATTTAATTTCTCTCTTATGTTCATGGTCCCTAGATTTCAGTTGTCATAGTGCTGCCTGCGTAAATGAGATAGCCAGCTCAGTATGTAAGCAACCAAGTTTGTATTACAATTAATAAATTGACAAATATTTGAGTTAGTCTAAGAATTATAGTTGAACTTATTTTTTCTTATCTATTTCAAATTCACAAGTCTTACAGCTCTTAAATATATGGAAACCCAACAGTTTGGTAGACTACCAATCTTCCTTTTGTTCTGGACCGATATAACTGGGGAATGAAACCTTTCAAATAATTCTCCAAGGTCAAGCCAATATTCCATCCCTTAGACAATATATATGCAACGATTCGCGGCCAATGAATTCTACTTATTCTTAGAGTTGTCACTACACAACATAGGATATTGTTTGTCATGACTAAAGGGGATCTACATTGCATTTTTGCTTTCACCTTTAAAGTATCCTGTCTTTTGCATCTACATGTCCACATTTCACCTTTAATTAGGCAATGTACACTTTTTTCCTCTTACCATGAAGTAATCTTTCAGAAGCTGTATGTACCCTTCAAACTCCCTTTAGTTGCTGCAGTCGTGTGAACACTGTGCCATCTCTCCAGATGATATGCCTGAAATCCCTGAGACTGAGAATGTTTGTTTAATGAGGGTAGGAAATTAAAAGTTACGGACAAAAGACACTCTTGGTCTCTTGGACTGTGCCATGGCTATACAGGATATAAACCCTGTATAGTAACAAGTATTGGTATGCCTGAATATTTTCCCTATATAAAATCTGTACATTTATTGGCAACATGTGTAGTATACAACTATATTTGGATTCATTTTTTTCAAACATTTTTTACTGTTTTCATATGAATTCTTTAAATATATCTCCATGGTGATTTTTTTAATGAGTAATATATGAAGAAGTATTCATTTTAAAAAACAATTTTATATGTGTAGTATTTGCATCTGTGAAGAAGTTCCTACAAAGGGACCAAAACGCCCTGATGCTGTCTATTTTGTGAATATGGAATTCTACTAAAGGTACAATATGACTAAAACAAAACTGGCCATGAAAATTTATAAAACTTACTAATATACGGACACTTATTGAAAGTAGGACACTTGATAGTGCCTTCCTCCTTTTTTGAAGTATAACTTTGAGACATGTTTGCAAAGTGGAATTATCTGCATCACTCTTGCTCTAGGCATATATTAATCGCAGGGCAATTGTGAGCAAGGGTTCATTAGGTAAGATTACTTTTCTGACGATGACATGGTATGGTGAAATATATTCTCTGCTAGTGTCCCGATCCTGTTTTCGGAGGAAGAACTGAGATAGTTAAGCTTTTATAATAACTTTTTTTCATATAGTACTTAATTGCACATTTTCTACTTTTTCTGAGGACTGTAAGAAATTGCTATAGCCCAAGTTAATGGTACTCCATTTACTGGCCTATGGATATTTTAATTCTGAGGTAGGTTTGCTGTGATTCCTTTATGAAAAAGAAGTAAAATAAATGACCTGAAGGTTTTTTTTTTTTTAACTCAAGTGTCTGCAATACAGTTGCTGAAATCCTACTAATGTATTTAATTTCATCCCATATCTAAATTATTGAGACCAAGTATGGAATACATTTTTATCAAGATTCGATATTCGTAGTGGCAATGGCAGGGATATTATTAAGAGTGCAAAAGTGCTTTTGACCTGGTGGCTCGGTGTTTGTGGCCAGTCAAACCAGTATGCAATTCTCTTTTGTCTGATCTTCCCTTTTATGGTTAAGTAACTTCTACTTATATGGGAAATACATATTGAGATACTGCTTTTACAAAATCGGTTTCTCTGTAGGAGTTTGTCTGCTACAACCAGAGCATGATTTAAAAAATAAAATAATATCCAGATTGATTTGTATTTCTCAAAATATCCATGTATATGGACCTTCTCATCCCAGCAATCCATTGTTTGAGCCTCCATAATAACTCATCTTTTTTGTGAGCAGGGAAACGATTGATGTTGAGTAATTGATTTTGTGAGTTCTTCAATTTTAAATGTGTTTTTGAAAGGGAGCCCAAATCAAGGTCCCTGTTGTAGTTGAATAAAAGCATCTTTGAGCGTCCTGAATAAACATCAGTTGAAAATGTTCGTTATCAGCGTAAGAGTAAAAGATGGCCCTGTAATGTGATGTACATGCCATCCAAATAATGTAATTATGATTCACCATGCTCTGAGTGCTTTGGTGTTGTATTTCAGATTGTTATTGAATATAAAGGAACATAAATAACTCAGCAAATAAACACATTATATGTAGATTTCTTATATGGCAACCAAATTTTAAGAACTTTCTGATACAGTTGAAAAACATTAACGCTAAAAGATGCATCATTCATTTTCCCCCAAAACGTATCTGAGATTGCTTATAACTCCATTTTGGAGTGCATAAAAAAGGCTTCTAAGGTTGTTTATTTAAGAAAAATATCATGCTTGTGGCTCTTCACCATGTTTTTTCATAGACACAAATTGCTTTAGAAACTGTGGTACTGTTAGGGTATTTGGGGTCTTGGATGATTGTTCTCATTAGAAGTTCAGGAACAACCAGACCAACAACAAACCACTCATAGAGCTGCTTGAGAGAAATTAAATTAGCTTGAATAAGAGATCTGAACACTTGGTTAATAGTATTGATTGTCAAACCAAGACCTTTGGTAAAGCTCAGAAATCTTGAGCGAACTTTTCCAATTTGAGAAAAATGTGTGCCAATCAATCTTGCGTTTCTGTAAAACTGGAAGCCTTTCTGTGAAACTGGAAGGACTAATTTCTTTGAGAAAAATATTAAATCCTAAGATACGCGGTCTTTAAAAACACCTTATATGGATGACAGAAATTGTGGGTTGTTTTTGCCCTTGAAGTTCTTTTTCCATACTGAAGGTGTTTGTGATGAATGATCTTGACTTCTTCATTTCCAAGTCTTTTTGAAAGCTCAGGTGCCTGAGAATCCTCTCACACAAACCTTTTCTATATATATGAAAGATGGACGTGTCCCGGCCAACAAATGGTTTTCCTGTAGAAAATATAAATGACACATTAACCCAACAGAGAGCATACAGAACAAAACTCCTCCTAGCTGGATCTTTAAGGTCACGAAATTTGAAAGAAACATATTTAAGGCCCCCGCATATGTGATAGTATTAACAAATTCCTTCTGCTCCTTTTCTTCACTAACCCTTTTAGTAGGTTACAGACACAACGTCTCCACCCTCTCTCCTCACTTTACCCAGAATCCTCAGTGGTGATGAAATCCTGGACCTACACTCCTCCCATCTCCACTCATCACCCCCCCAATTGGGAAACCCTTATACCAACCCCAAACAACAACCTATGTGGGCTTCTCCCTTTATCCAGTATTGGGGTATCTTTCATAGATTCACATGCCTGAATCATTCCCCGTCGTCGTAGTGGGAGTCCCATGGTACATACATTACAAAATAGTAAGTAATAGATAATACCTTTCCATAGGCTTTTATGCCAGCAACCATATTCTCTATAGCCTATTAGTCTCCCTTTACAAAAAGGACCAAACTGAAAACTCAACCAATCCGCACCCAGCACACTCTAGAACCTTCCCAAGAGAGGCCGAGTCCTTCAGATTTTCACTGCACTTCGTTGTGTAAGGGAGTCTCTCTGAGCTCTGCTCAGTTTACTTCAAATGTCTCAGATAAGTCTCTTTCGGATTTCTTTAAGAAGAATGTCTGAGAAGAAAGGATTATTTAGAGCCTATAAATCCTGTGGGAAGAAGAGAGTGCATGTAGATGATGCACACAAAGATTGTGTTTATTTTCTCTATCCCAGCCATGAGACTAAGCAATGTAAATTTGCTGCACCTTCTCCACTAAGACCTTGAGGGATAGAGAAGGAAGGCTTCTACTTTGGCTGAAGAAAAAACAGTCTGCGTCTTCGGATGTTGACAGCGACACGTCCTCTGTCACTCAAGAGTCCCAGGTCGCCTGAAGGTCAGCCTGAAGAGAGGAGGAAACGATCCAAAACCTCTCCAGCGCCTAAAGAATCTCTTAAAAAGGAGAAGCAAACTAAAGTCTCCTCAGAGATTGGATCCCTTCAGAATCCAGGAATGTCTAAGGAAAAGCCAGAGTCTTCTAGCCATTTTAAAGGTAAAAATGGCCACAAGTCTTCATCAGGCGCAGGTTCACCGTCGACGCCTGTTCTCACTTCAACGACGACCACAGTGACTCTCTCGTCGTCGAGATAGTCGCGGCGTTTACCACATCGACAGTGAGTTCTGCAGGTTCTATACTGTCCGCGCTGCCCTTGTCGTCGTCTACTGTACCGTCGACGAGAGTCAAGACCACATCGTGGACGAGCCTGTCAGCGAAGCTGTCGACGACGATGACATCGACGATGACATCATCGACAACATCATCGACAACACCATCGTCGACAGCGAAGACACTGTCGACGAACACACCACCGTCGACGAAGGCAATGCTACCGTCGACGACACAGTCATCGACTGAAGATGTGGCAACAGTAATCCCAATGGCTGTGACAATACCGTCGACGACTAAAGTTTCACCGTCGACGATAAAACAGACAATATATTATACATATACAGGTCAATCAACACCATTTCAACAACCTGCACAACAGTAGTTTAGGACACTAAAAATTTCTCCGCTCTTCTTGTACTTTATTTTAGTTCAAACTCAGACTCTCCATTCCCCTCCTCTTAGTGGAATGTAGAAAAGCAACTATAGCTGCTGTCATAGCAGAATTCATTTTTTATTGTTGTTTTCTATTTTTATAAAACATATTAGTCATTTCACTATATATATATATATATATATATCTATATATATATATATATCTCTATCCAACCAAACAAGTCGCTGTAGACCCCTGCCGCTTGTCAAAGGCGGGCCTCGGATGGGATAGCGAGTCCCAATGTATCCAACCAAAACCTTCTCCAGTAAAGAGAAGAGATCCGGGCCACTTGGAAGTGCAAAGCGTGATTTTATTCAATGGCTTTCTCGACGCGTTTCGCAGTCAATTCTGCTTTTTCACGAGACAGAAACCAAACAGGAAGTGCTGAATAAATACAGTCACATGGTATTGAATTCATACTCATGGAAAACAGACTACAGGTAAATTTACGGGCTGAGTTCGGTGTAAACAAAGACTCACTGTGCAACAGAATGGACACATTAAAGCTGTGGTACGTAGATTAAAGTTGCTGATTTGCAGTCTTAACTAAACAATAATAAATGAATTGTTTTAGCTCACATTGAATACTGTTCGTGAAGCCCCAGTGGGCACCGTGGTTGCACAAAAATAGCGTGCACTGGTTACAGGTTAAAAATAAGTGCAACCAAATGCTGGAAGCATTGTATCCGTCATTCAGTTAGTGAAGAGTTGTGCCCCAGTGGGCACCATGACAGCCTTGAATTCATTCATTCATACTGTCGGAACATCCTCAAACATGTGAAGCCTTATTCACAATACTGTGATTGCGCCCAAGTGGGCAAAACCAAAATGTTCCAAAGTTTCACAGATTCAGCGAAGTCCATTCATACATTTCATGCTCATCTGAGGCTCTTAATAATCGGACAGATTCCCAAAATTGGTCACCAGACCACTCTGTAAACCAAAAGAATGAGAAATATGCAATCAGTGACTGTAATATAAGTGATAAAGTGATAAAGAAAACAATGTTAGTTAAAAAACGGCAGATATATACACAGACAAACCGACAAGTTAACCTAAATGCACACTCAATTCCTCATGCAAATTATGGCCATTAGGTTGGGTGGTCCTATACTTGATAATTAGTCTAGATTCAAGTCTCCTCATCTCCTTGATGCGGTCTCCCCCTCTTTCCCTTAAAGGGACTGTCTCCAGTACACAGAATGATAGCAAATTCGCATTGCTCTTATGGTGCGTTGCGAAATGCCTAGCAATGGGATATTGCTTATCTCCATTGGTTATGGCTCGCATGTGTTCGAGCACTCTTTTCTTGGCCTGGTGTTTGGAGCTGCCGATGTAATGCAACTGGCAGGGGCATTTCAATGCGTATACAACATGGTCGGTAAGACATGTTACATGCTTGGTGATTTTAAATTTGCTAGCATCTTTGGACAATTGTACTTCCTTAATGTTTTTGCTATTGCGACAGGCTTTACACCTGCCACAAATGTAAAAACCTTGTAGCGGGTTCCTCTGTTTAACAGTTTTGGGTAAGAGAGTTGAACAGAGAAGGTCTTTCAGGGATTTGGGTCTCCTGAAAGTGAGTTGGGGATGCTCAGAGATTACTGGAGCTAGGTCCTTGTCTAGTTTTAAAATGTTCCAGTATTTGCTCAAAGCATTCCTCACTCCCCTGGGGTCACAGTTGTAATCAGTGATAAATCTACTGATCACCCCTTCTTTAGGCTGACTTTCTGGTGTAGTGGGGCTGAGGAGGCTTATCCTGTCTCTTTCTTTTACCTTGGCCAGAGCCCTGGCTATACATTTTCGACCATACCCTCGTTCTTTGAACCTTTCACTCATGAGGGTCGCTTCTCTGTTGTAGTCTACTTCATTAGAGCAATTCCGTTTAGCTCTAAGGAATTCCCCTACAGGGATAGAATTAATGAGGTTGGTCGGGTGACAGCTCGAGGCGTGCAGTAAGCTGTTCCCAGCCGTACTTTTGCGGAATAGGGTCGTAGTGAGAGTGTTATTCTTATTCTCAACCCTGACATCCAAAAATTCAATGACTGTGGGATTCGTATGGCAAGTGAAGCTGAGATTAAAGTCATTAGAATTCAGATCTTTAACAAAATCCAACGCCTCTTGTTGGCTTCCACTCCAGACAATAAAAATATCGTCTATGTAGCGTAGCCAACAAGCAACTTTGGTCGAAAACGCCGGGGACTGGTAGACCACCTTCTCTTCCCACAGTCCCAGGTAAAGACAGGCAAAACTGGGCGCAAAACAACTCCCCATCGCCGTGCCCAGTAGCTGATGGTAGACAGTCTCATTAAATAGGAAAAAATTCTTAGTGAGGCATGTATGTGCCATCGCAAGAATCATCTCAGTATGGAGAAGGTAGGAGATAGACCGAGTTTTGAGGAAGTGTCTGCATGCCTCAATGCCTTGCTGATGGGGAATACAAGTGTAAAGGCTATTTACATCTAGGGTCATGAATAGCCACTTAGGGTCCCAGGGCATGTTGTTGATTTTCTGTAGGAAATGACCCGAGTCTCTAAGATATGAGGGCAAGTTCAGCACCAGTGGTTGCAAAAAGAAGTCCACATATCTTGAGGTGTTTTCCCAACAACTGCCCCTAGATGATACAATGGGTCTCCCGGGGGGATCAGTTATACTTTTATGGACTTTAGGTAGGAGGTAGAGGGCGGGTATTTTGGGATGTCTATTGAGAATGAAATTAAATTCCTCTTTCCTAATGAGCTTCCTTTCCCTCCATTCATTAAGTTGTTCTGTGTAATTGGAAACACAGGCAAGATAAATTGCCCTATTACTTTTCTCATACTTAGTGCAATCTCTTAGCTGGGATAGGCCTTCATTGATATACATGTCACGGGGTAACACCACCATATTTCCCCCTTTATCAGATTTTCGTCATCAAGAAATCTGATAAAGGGGGAAATATGGTGGTGTTACCCCGTGACATGTATATCAATGAAGGCCTATCCCAGCTAAGAGATTGCACTAAGTATGAGAAAAGTAATAGGGCAATTTATCTTGCCTGTGTTTCCAATTACACAGAACAACTTAATGAATGGAGGGAAAGGAAGCTCATTAGCAAAGAGGAATTTAATTTCATTCTCAATAGACATCCCAAAATACCCGCCCTCTACCTCCTACCTAAAGTCCATAAAAGTATAACTGATCCCCCCGGGAGACCCATTGTATCATCTAGGGACAGTTGTTGGGAAAACACCTCAAGATATGTGGACTTCTTTTTGCAACCACTGGTGCTGAACTTGCCCTCATATCTTAGAGACTCGGGTCATTTCCTACAGAAAATCAACAACATGCCCTGGGACCCTAAGTGGCTATTCATGACCCTAGATGTAAATAGCCTTTACACTTGTATTCCCCATCAGCAAGGCATTGAGGCATGCAGACACTTCCTCAAAACTCGGTCTATCTCCTACCTTCTCCATACTGAGATGATTCTTGCGATGGCACATACATGCCTCACTAAGAATTTTTTCCTATTTAATGAGACTGTCTACCATCAGCTACTGGGCACGGCGATGGGGAGTTGTTTTGCGCCCAGTTTTGCCTGTCTTTACCTGGGACTGTGGGAAGAGAAGGTGGTCTACCAGTCCCCGGCGTTTTCGACCAAAGTTGCTTGTTGGCTACGCTACATAGACGATATTTTTATTGTCTGGAGTGGAAGCCAACAAGAGGCGTTGGATTTTGTTAAAGATCTGAATTCTAATGACTTTAATCTCAGCTTCACTTGCCATACGAATCCCACAGTCATTGAATTTTTGGATGTCAGGGTTGAGAATAAGAATAACACTCTCACTACGACCCTATTCCGCAAAAGTACGGCTGGGAACAGCTTACTGCACGCCTCGAGCTGTCACCCGACCAACCTCATTAATTCTATCCCTGTAGGGGAATTCCTTAGAGCTAAACGGAATTGCTCTAATGAAGTAGACTACAACAGAGAAGCGACCCTCATGAGTGAAAGGTTCAAAGAACGTGGGTATGGTCGAAAATGTATAGCCAGGGCTCTGGCCAAGGTAAAAGAAAGAGACAGGATAAGCCTCCTCAGCCCCACTACACCAGAAAGTCAGCCTAAAGAAGGGGTGATCAGTAGATTTATCACTGATTACAACTGTGACCCCAGGGGAGTGAGGAATGCTTTGAGCAAATACTGGAACATTTTAAAACTAGACAAGGACCTAGCTCCAGTAATCTCTGAGCATCCCCAACTCACTTTCAGGAGACCCAAATCCCTGAAAGACCTTCTCTGTTCAACTCTCTTACCCAAAACTGTTAAACAGAGGAACCCGGTGCAAGGTTTTTACATTTGTGGCAGGTGTAAAGCCTTTCGCAATAGCAAAAACATTAAGGAAGTACAATTGTCCAAAGATGCTAGCAAATTTAAAATCACCAAGCATGTAACATGTCTTACCGACCATGTTGTATACGCATTGAAATGCCCCTGCCAGTTGCATTACATCGGCAGCTCCAAACACCAGGCCAAGAAAAGAGTGCTCGAACACATGCGAGCCATAACCAATGGAGATAAGCAATATCCCATTGCTAGGCATTTCGCAACGCACCATAAGAGCAATGCGAATTTGCTATCATTCTGTGTACTGGAGACAGTCCCTTTAAGGGAAAGAGGGGGAGACCGCATCAAGGAGATGAGGAGACTTGAATCTAGACTAATTATCAAGTATAGGACCACCCAACCTAATGGCCATAATTTGCATGAGGAATTGAGTTTGCATTTAGGTTAACTTGTCGGTTTGTCTGTGTATATATCTGCCGTTTTTTAACTAACATTGTTTTCTTTATCACTTTATCACTTATATTACAGTCACTGATTGCATATTTCTCATTCTTTTGGTTTACAGAGTGGCCTGGTGACCAATTTTGGGAATCTGTCCGATTATTAAGAGCCTCAGATGAGCATGAAATGTATGAATGGACTTCGCTGAATCTGTGAAACTTTGGAACATTTTGGTTTTGCCCACTTGGGCGCAATCACAGTATTGTGAATAAGGCTTCACATGTTTGAGGATGTTCCGACAGTATGAATGAATGAATTCAAGGCTGTCATGGTGCCCACTGGGGCACAACTCTTCACTAACTGAAAGACGGATACAATGCTTCCAGCATTTGGTTGCACTTATTTTTAACCTGTAACCAGTGCACGCTATTTTTGTGCAACCACGGTGCCCACTGGGGCTTCACGAACAGTATTCAATGTGAGCTAAAACAATTCATTTATTATTGTTTAGTTAAGACTGCAAATCAGCAACTTTAATCTATGTACCACAGCTTTAATGTGTCCATTCTGTTGCACAGTGAGTCTTTGTTTACACCGAACTCAGCCCGTAAATTTACCTGTAGTCTGTTTTCCATGAGTATGAATTCAATACCATGTGACTGTATTTATTCAGCACTTCCTGTTTGGTTTCTGTCTCGTGAAAAAGCAGAATTGACTGCGAAACGCGTCGAGAAAGCCATTGAATAAAATCACGCTTGCACTTCCAAGTGGCCCGGATCTCTTTTCGTTACTGGAGAAGGTTTTGGTTGGATATATATATATATATATATATATATATATGTTACCCTTCATAAATCTACATAACAAGAAGGGGTGACTCAGGGGGCAAGAGTGCAGCATTGAATCTCCCCAGACAAATTCTGAACATAGACGTTCACCACCCCATTTCATTAACACTCCTCTTCATCCTTAGTACCAGACCTTGACGAGGTCAAATCATACAAATCGTATACTGATGTCATTACAAAGAATCATTAGTACCCGGTCTGTGTTGTCCATGGTCCCCTTACTTTTAGGAACATTCCTGGGCACGCTACCTTCTTACATTGATCTTTCAGCCCAATATACTACTACAAATCTTTCTTCTAGTTCTCCCTCTTTGGGAGGGTGCCCTCCCCACACCTCCCCCCCCCCATAGTCTTGCCATTTTTCACCTGGCTACTACCAGTCCAAGGTTGCAAAACTATTTTGGGTATTGTGACACAGCACCACCAAAGGCCCCCCCAGAATACATAATTTTGCCTTTGCTTCAACAAGAATTCTTTCCAATACAGCAGAGTTTAGGGCACATTGCCAGATATTGTATATGAATGCCCCCCCCTGCAATTTCTGAGACAACTGGGTCTATCCTTCCAAACTCTCAACAGCACCCATGTATATGAGCACCCATGGAAGTTAAAAAACATCCTTAATTACCATATCTCTCCTAGGAGCAAGGAATCACTATCTTTAAAAAAAAAATGTTTTACCACAATTGCAAAATATTGATATTCATGCAGCCAGGCTTGTTGCTGCATAACTGTTTCACCACAGCTAAGCTTGCCCTAGACAAACCACACTGGATTCCAATTCAGAGCAGCATATCTCTTTAAACACTTTGCTAAATACATGTGTCTTTAAGGAAATGCGTCATTGCTTTAAAGCAAACATTTCCCTTCCTTCTTCAAACTTTCCTGTACAACCTTCCTTTAAAAAAACATTCTATATGGCTAAGGCTTTTCTCCACCCTTGCCCTTGCCACCCTATTCTCAAGAATAACTTCCTCCTGGAGTAAAGATTGTATCCTCATACCGTCTCTTCAGAAAGAAACTCCAAACTTTATTTTCAGGTTCACCTGCCTCTTCGAAAAGTCAAAGAACTATCCCTGGAGAAGATAGTTTTATGGGAGGTTATCTCACTCACTCACACTGAATACTACAGATAATATTTTAAATCACTGGTCACAAACTAGTTTATACCTTTCACAGTCTTTTTATTATTAAAAAACCTATAGATTAAAAATTCATTACAAATTCAATAGTACATGTAAAGTAAAAACATTTCATATTATACAGTAAATTAAAAAGAATGTTAAAACATATTTATACAGTGTATCAAGCAGGGAAAGAAAATACACATTTTAAATTGTCAACATGATCTTATCATTGATTGTAGAGGACATATAAAGAAAACAAAGGAATGACACAATCTTTCTAAGGTGGAATGAAAACGAACCCCCTACTCTAAAGTAACACCTTTTGTTGTGACGGATTGTAAGATTCACCAGCCTATACCATACTTTAATAGGTTTCCCGTGTTGCAATGTGCAAAATATCAAGAAACTCTTAGGCTTGAATTCTACGAGAAAAAAGCGTTGACGCGTTTCGGTGTCTTGGCCCTTGGATATGGTCACACCTTCATCAGGACAGTTTGAAATCGTTTGGGGTTATAATAAGTATCCTTCCTGTGTGTTAGAAAAGGATCGATGAATATATAATAACTTTTATAGTTCGATGTCATTTGCTTATTTAAGCTAATATTCAATCCTAGGCAAAAGATTGTAAACATGCATTAAGGACATATCAGCATTCAGGAAAACATAGTATTCATGATGTTACACAATTTAATCCAGTGATGTCTCCTCATGGATTAGAATTCGGCTAGTTTACAGTTCCCTCCGTTATAACGTAGTTAATGACCAGATCTATTAACTCAGTCATACCACTCACTCCAGGTTACTGACCTTGCGATAAGGATCTGAATCTCTTATCTTGAGGTTTTGACAGTTTCCTCTCCCAGCTAGACCGTTGCCTTGGTCTGTCGGTGGATATTATGTACGGTCTAGTGATAAAGTATACAGATATGTGGATTACTGAATCACAGACCTCATATTTCTTAGTATTCGTACATAAATGTCTATTCAAAATTATAACGAAATTTCATTACCAGTTAGGATGTTCGCTTGCACTTAAGAATCGGAAAATGCCCTTTGGATATGGGACTTCTGAGTGTGTCTTCGATCAGTTACATAAGAGGAACCCCTATAGAGAATAATATGGATAGACATTTTTTTAAGGGGATATTCAATGTTTGGGGTTTCAATTAACCCTAACTGAGGGGTCAGTCGTTTACCTACCTTCAGTTATATAGGGTATGTCCTTCCCCGTGGTTATCCTTCTTTTGATTAACCTCCACTCGCCTCTGGATAACAGGTGGTGGGTTGTAGGTACTCGGATAGATCTGTGGGGGAAGTAAATTATATATTTGTTGCCCTTTCCGTGTGTTTGGTTTGCCCTCCGTTAGATTCATATAGTCAGCTATTTATTTATTACTCACCTGCCTCTTCTACAGTTCTTATTCCTCGTATTGCCCAGGGACCAGAGGGTGTATGCTGTGCTCTTCAAATACCTTAACTTACTTAAGTGAGTTTAACCCATGTTTTGCTTTTAAAATAGGCCCCTTCTAACACTTGCGGGCCTGTCAGAACTTTTGTCTTACTTCTCTCAGGACATACTACAGCATCCTCTACCATTAGACAGATTGAAGGACTTTAATCCGTTATAAAAATGTGTTAGAAACTAATTGTCCTTTTGACAGATTTTCAACAGTTGTATAGAAGTGTGTTGTTTGAGAGAGTGGGGAATGATAGGCTATTTTAGTTCCAAATATGTAAACCATTGTATTGTATTTCTTATGCAGGTTTATTTTTGGATAATCCTTCTCCGCTGCTGGGAATGGCGGCTTGTACAGCTCTGGGGGAAATAGGCAAGAATGGACCCTTGCCAATTCCCAGTGAAGGTTCTGGATTTACTCAGCTGCGCCTTGTGGAAACATTACTAGCGAGAATACCGTCTGGCAAGGAGACAAATAAGGCAAGGTTCTTTGAGTTTTCTGTCTTTTTTGTTTTTGTTTTATGTACACAGACACTCAGAAAGAAGTGTACTACCAAGACATGAGGAAGTAATGTAAATGTAGGAAATTGGGTTACTGGTTGAGCGGGGTGAAACCTTACTCAAGCAGCAACCACAGTTGCTGTCAGGGTAAAACACAAGCAAACCTCAGATTACCCTGTGCTTAAGCCTCTGATAGCCTGGCACAGCAGCAGTTAGGCTTAATTTAGAGGCAATATGTAAAGTATTTATGCAGCAGTTCAAATAGCAATGAAGTGAAAACACAACGCAAGAAAAATCTATTTGAATTGAGAAAAATTGAATTAAAATACAATTAATAGAAACTGAGATGTTCAATATTTAAGATTTAAATAAAAACAGTGCTTAAAATCACAAAGCACCAACTGTGGTTATCACTGGACCGGGACAGAGTCACTAGTTCAGGCCAACGATGATGGAGCGTGGGCCGGATACAGGGACCAAGTTAGGCCTGCTTAACAAAGAACCTTAAGTACTCTTTGCGGCACGTTGTGAGATCCTGTGTTGAGGATGCCTTCTGCAGCGGCGATTCCTGATAGCTGAGGGCTGCAAAGCATGGTCCTGCGACAAGGATGGACCATTGGTTCTGAGGAGTTTCAGAGCTGCAATGTGAGCTTCTGCGTTGGAGATGTCTCGCAGTGATGCTTCCTAAGAGATGCTGGGTCCTGCATCAGGGATGCGTCGCACAGAGGCGGTTCTGATGCGGAGCTGCAAGGAGATGTATCATACTGCGCCGGTTCTACCCAAATGACCTCTACTGGCCTAGCAGAGCACCTTCAGGCCCACTTCCATGTGTCCAGGACTGGGGTGGCACCACTTGGGGAAGGGGACTCGCAGAAAGCAGAGTCCAGGTGCAGGGTTCAAGATGGTTGAATCCCTCTCTCTCCCTGAGGCTCTGATCAGGCAGCCAGCCAGCTAGCCCTTGGAGTCACTCTGGTGGTCCTGCTTTCAAGATGCACATTAGTCCTTCTCACTCAGGCATCAGGGCAGCAGAGTAGCACTCCTTACAGCAGAGCAACACAGTAGTCCTTCTGAGTCTTCCACAGGTCCAGAGATGTACTGATGAGTTTTGTTTGAGGGTCCACTACTCCTACCTGGTGCCACTTTAAAGTGGGGAAGCTTCTAGAGCCCTCCCCATACAGGGGTGTCTGGATTTTTCTGCCTCCTTGCCCTGGCCCCAAATTGTCCGGGGGTTCAAAAGACTAGTGTGAAACCCTTTGTGATTGTGCTGAGACGGAGTCTTTGTGATGTGCCATTGTGGCAGGTGAAGCACCCCCTCCCCCCATCAAGTCAGAGATGGCCCATCCTTCCAGCACCTTTTCCCTCTTCGTCAGTGTCTGGGAACAATACAAAACAACTGCCAGCTACACTTAGTCGTGTGACCCAGTATACAGGCTGTAGGCGCCAAATACTTTGGACAAGAAAATGCCAACTTACAAAAAGTAACATTTTCAGAATTTTGACTTAAAATCCAAAGTTACCCTTAAAGAGGGTTTTAAATTGAAATTCTTTAGAGACCAAACTCAGTATCCCTCCCTGCTCCCAATTGAAAGTTATCACTTACTAAATGTAATAAGGTAATTCAATGTTATCCTGTAGGAGAGGTTGGCCTTGTAGTAGTGAAAACAAATGTACATTGTTTTCACTGTCAGGACATGTTAAAGTACATGTACAACTTTTTTAATACATTCCACCCTGGCCTATGGGCTGCTTAGGGCCTACCCTAGGGGTGACTTATATGTATTAAAAAGGATGGGTTGGACCTGGCAAAAGGTTTATTTTGTCAGGTCGAAATGGCAGTTTAAAACTGCACACACAGGCTGCAATGGCAGGTCTAAGACATGTTAAAAAGACTTTCTAAGTGGGAGGCCCAGTCAGTCCTGCAGCCAGCTAGTAGCATTTAAGTTACAAGCCCTCGATGCACGTAGTACAACTTTACTAGGGACTTCCAAGTAAATTAAATTTGTCAATTGGGTGTAAGCCAATTTGACCATGTTTGAAATAGAGCACAATCACTTTAGCACTGGTTAGCAGTGGTAAAATGCATAGTCCTAAAATCCAACACAAATGGGTTCAGAAAACAGGAGGATTAAGGCCGAAAAGTTTGGGAATGACCCTGTAGAGAAGTCCAAGTCCAACAGTAAACCTTACTAGAAAGTTAGTTGTTTGACCTGAATACTTGTTCAAATCTCCTCACGTGGAAGGGAGTAACTCTGTGGATGTAGGTTAATACTAGCAATTATGTTTGATTCTCAATCCTAATTGCTGTTTTGTAAGAGTCCAATCAAAAAATCGTACAACGCTCACATGTGGAAAGATATCTTGACAAAAAATAGGGGTGAAGTCCTCGTATTCTGCTGGCCAACTTCTTATCCTAGTAGTTTGTCTTCCGCAGTTATACATTAGGCAGCTCAAATGTATTTGCGGTGTTCAGAGAATTAGGAAAGGTCACAAGTATTCGTGAACAAGAAAACTTAGCAACCTTATTTTTAAGTCACTTTAGTGCTCACTATAGTGGGAGCTTGTCTGGAATAGCATAGGTAGATTGTCAAATAAACTGGGTATACTTTATATAGACCACCCTGTTGCGGTACTGACACAGCTTAGCACTCATTCTGATACTAGACACATGGTCCCCTGTCTTTTTGGGATTGATGTATCTTATATATCCAGATGTTATTGCCTTTCTGGGTAGCAAAATGTCCACAGTTTCAGCCACATCATGTGCACATGCCCTAATAAATGAAATCCGGTGGGCAACTAATAGGTGTAACCCAATGCGTGTTGTTGTCACCATTCCTCTTACATAAGCAGAGTGCTCACAAACTTTAATTAGTCTATTCCCCAGGACTGGATTACTTAAACTACTCTGCAATTGTAACCATAACTTTAAATGTCTGCTTTTACATTCTTGTCCCTACTGTAAATGAGGAGTGTTCTGGTTAAGTAGAAACAGCTCACTGGCCATGCTACCTTTTGCACTTTTAGTCTCTCTCTTCTCAGCCACTCACCCTTCCTTTCCGGTAGGTGGTGGATGCTAAGGTCCCATTGGGGGGAGAGTCACTGTGTACTTCTAGATAGCATGGCTTGTAGGGTTTAGATAATTGTGTGTGTATGTATATATATATATATATATATATATATATATATATATATATATATATATAAAATCACACTCCTGTTTTGGGATTGGTAAGCCTAGCAGTAAGAATACATGGATTACTACAAAAGTAGAACTGTTATTCTCTTTGCTGCTGAATCTTAAATGGAGTGTCTTCAATACCCACCTGTTGACGCTGCATCAAAAGAAAACTGCATTACCTTTTAATTGTTGTGTGAAGTAGTAACAAAGTTTGTATTAATCTTTTAAAGGCAAAGGAACGAGCAATACAAACCCTCGGATGCTTTCCAGTGGGAGATGCTGACTTTCCCCATCAGAAAAAATTGTTGCAAGGCCTAATGGATTCAGTAGAGGTATGGTTCATTTGTGCACACTGTTGCAATAAAAGTCTTACAACAGCTCTGAAAGTAGATACTCTGAATCATTCATTAAATGCAATATTAATATTCAACCTCAAAGTCAGCTGTGATTTGCGCTGAAGAAAATTATGTCTGCATAAAGTCGATTATTACTGCAGTCGAGCTGAATGATGATTTTTAAACAGCAATATGTTTATATGAACAATAATCGATCGGGTGGATGTAAAGTTAATAATACATATTTTAAGACTTTTAAAGACTGTGTAAAGCTGAATAGAAGCAATGATTTTGTTAACTTGCAAGATGGCAATATCTTTTTCTGATGGATAGTTGTAACTACTGATTCCTCACCTTTCCAAAATCCTCCAGAAATTTTCAGCAGTGCTTTCGCCCTCCGCTAGGTGGTGCTGCATGGCTCCAAGTTGGCGTTGTTATGACCCAAAAGTGACAAAGCGTAGTGTCATATAAGCCCCATCCCCTCAAGTTGACTGTTTCCTTTCTTTCACACCTTTGAACTCTGACCCTGGAGCTCCACTCCCTATTTTTTCATTTTCTGACAGTTTATCAAATAGAAATTCGGTGTGCAAGCGAACGATGTTCCCACCCGTGACTTCAGGTTTCAACCATGCCATGACTGTCAGAAAGCGATAAAGGATCCACACAAGGTTTTCCTTTGGTGTTTGGGCTCAAAGAACACTCCAGTGTGTGATGAGTGTTTCCTCATCTCAACCACCTGGAGGTGATCTGGGACCATGAAGTGAATCTGTACATCGCTGAACATAGACAAAAGTTACAGACGTTATATAAGTGCCTGTCTGCTCCAAGTCAAAAATGCGGATCTGCTTCTGCTTTCGGGGATGATCCTGCAACAGATCTTCATGCGCAAGGTCATTTGTTAAGCCGAAGTGCAAATCTAAGAAAGCACATAAAAAGGCGAAGCGGGACAGGGCCTCATTCGACACTTTCCATATAAAGGAAAAGATGCAAGGGCATCCAGGTGTCAATCAATCCTGCTTACAATCCCTGAATGAGAATATGATTTCACAGTTTGTCCTGATGCACACGGACCATCTTCGATTCCATAGCAAGTTGAGGCCTTTAAATAGGCTATACTGCATGTTCGAGGCATATGAGCTGCAGATTGTATACTTTTGCATAGATCGCAATCTGGTATTGGGCTCAGATGTTTGCACTTTGTTTTGTCTTGGAAGAAGTCTTTGTAGTCACAAGGTAGGTGACTCCTCCCTAGGACGATAGTGCACATGGGCATCCACTCCATCCTTAGATTGTTTTTTCGGCCATCGGGTTCGAATGTGAATTGTTGCGCTCCGGGTTGATATCGGTTTCGAATCCCCCTTTGATGCGCAATCCCTCTCCACTCGACAGTATTGTCTCCATCGTGTTTTCCTTTTCGACGTGCGTCTTAAAATTAACTCTTCGATCTCGACGCGGGCTGTTAAGCCTCTCTGTGCCGACCATGCCTGCAGTCAATTGGAAAAAACTCCTTTAAAAAAAAAATGCCCAGGTGTGGTGATAAGTTCCCACACACAGACTTGCACGAGGTGTGTAATCTCTGCCTCTCCCCAGAGCATGAAGATAAAAACCGCAAGGCCTGTGCATCATTCAGGTCAAAGAAAACCATCGTGATATCTAAGCCGTCACCACCAGATGATAACACTGGGTTTACGCAACTTATCGACAGGGCTGCCCAATACCACAAGGTCTTATAGGGAGGGATGGTGCACCAGAAATAGGAGTCCAAAGAAGTTGTAATATTAAGAAAGAGTTCTTTTATTGTTTCAATTCTTTAAAAGGCCTCAGCCAACACGTTTCGTTCTCGTGGGAACTTTGTCAGGGCTAGATTGTTTTATAGGGGAGTCCCGTGTGGAAGCCAAGCGCATTCAAAAATCACAGAGTCTCCAAGTTGTAGGTGGATCAAATTCTCTCACCTTGCAGCCAGCAGAGGAGACGTAATATGTAGGATTTCGTAAGGTCTATTGGATCAATTGAAGGCCGAGGTAGTCACACTCCGGACAGGCAGGGATATCGTAGAAGATGGATCTGTTTTAGAAGAGTGAAGTACTCAGCCAGAACTGTAGTTGTAAGATGCAAAACTGGGGGTAGGAACTGCAGATAGGCAAATGACCAAAAGAACGAGGGCATCTATAACCCCACATCAACAAGTAAATATATTATCCTTATGTCTGCATAGGTACTTTCTACCTCCTACAGCTGTCGTTGCGTCCGTGTACTCGCACTTACGGACTTGCCGATATTTGAAATTTAAGTGCGAAGCCCTGGTCAGCTGCAGTTGTGTTGGTTTAAATCCAATACCAGAAGGTTCTCTTACATTCTGACTCCTTAGATGAAGATTTTGTGCTAGAAACTTTCTGCCAATGTTAAAAGGCTTGTTAAAACATGCCCCAGAAGTTTTTAAGGACCCAGTCAGAACCAGGGTTCTCAATCCCAGGGTGAATAAAAAATACAAGGCAGTTACCAGTGACCTAATTTACATTAAAGGTCAGGTTCCCTTAGATTCCCTTGTGGTAACTAACGCACGCAAGCGTGCAAATTCACAACGTACAGGCGACGCCCCCCCTTCTGATAAGGAATCCAAATTAATTGACGCATCCGGGAAACGTATTGCGTCGCAGGCTGCAAACCATTGGTGGATCGCCAATGCCCAAGCTTTATTGGACAGGTACGACAGGGCTCACTATGACAAGCTTGAAAAGCTCATGGAACACCATCCTGACCAGTACAAACAAAAAGCCAATGACCTTATCCAGGAGGGCAAACTAATTACCAACACCTCAATAAAATGTGCACTCGATGCGGCTGATATTGCATCACGCGCAATTAACACTAGCATCTTATTGCGTAGGCACGCTTGGCTCCGGGTTTCTGGATTCAAGCAGGAGGTTCAAACTGCTATTTTGAATCAGCCATTTGATTAGGAATATCTTTTTGGCCCCTCAGTTGACGAATCCCTAGAAAAGAGGAAGGATGTCCAAACTGCAAAATCTACAGTTTCCTTCCTCTAGAGGCTCTTTTTGCCACTCCTTCTACAGAGCTGGCTCCAAAACCATGGGTTCAGAACATCCCTCTTCCTCCTACAAGAGCACCACTCAAACATCCCCAAAACCATACTTTTGTGGAGGCTACAGAGGCAACAACAATAAAGGGAGAGGTTGTGGCAACAATAGCTACACCCCCTACCACTAAACAGTGAGTTCCTACCTGTCTGGAATTCCATCATAACAGACAAGTTGGTAAAACAAATTATCCAGTATGGTTACTGCCCGGAACTCACTTCTATCCCCCCCAAACATTCCTCCAAGACAGCGTCCCAAGTCCTCGGAACATCTGACACTTCTCAAACAAGAGGTTCTCTCTCTAGTACAAAAACATGCAATAGAGCCAGTCCCTGTGCCTCATCAAGGCCAAGGGGTTTACTCCCTGTATTTCCTAATCCCAAAAAAGGATGGCTCCCTCAGGCCCCTACTTTACCTCAGACCGCTAAACCTCTACATTCAGTCAGACCATTTTCTCATGGTCACTCTCCAACAGGTGCTCCTACTACTTCAACGGGCGACTTTCTTTCCACTCTGGATTTAAAGGATGCCTTCTTTCATATCCCCATTCACCCTTCTCACATGAATTATCTCAGGTTTGTGGTAGATGGTCACCACTACCAATTCAAAGTCCTCCCATTCAGGATCACTACAGCACCCAGAGTCTTCACCAAATTCCTCACAGTAGTTGCAGCCCAGTTAAGGAGACCACATATTCAAGTTCAAAAAACTTTATTTCGATTAAAAAATCACAAAAGTTGATACATGCCATATAGTTGGTGAAATAAAAATCACTTTATAACCAATGCATGGTATTTCACAATTGCTCATCAGTTCCTACGTTTTAACCTAATAGGCAAATTATGCCTGAATATGCACACGACATATTAAAATCATTAAAACAATCAAGAACATTAATATATATGTTGTTAGCACAAGTAATTCCAACAAACAGCAATCCATAAATACTACAAATACTACATTCAAAGTGCACAGTGCCAATATTATAAAGTGCATAAGCCAAGATCAGTTACAAGACAAAACTATCATACGATATTAGATTTTAAACGAATAGTCCATACCCATCCTAAAACTTTGGCGACTGCAATCACAATCGGCTCTTCCAGTGATGTGGATAAAATCCTAACAGCCTCATTGCTTGACCTGGTTCCCATATTCTGACAAACAGGTTTCAACCATCTTTGCCTAGGTTTATAATAGGCTGGACAAGCAATCAGAATGTGAATCACTGTCTCAACCATATCTGAACAATACGGACTGGCACTGGTATTCGAACCATTCCATTTCATTGTAAATGCCTTGGTAGGTAGAGAGCCCATCCTAAACTGATGGTATAGTTTCCTTTCGTTGGGGGTGGTAATAAGATCCCAATAGCCTTCATACTTGGCTTTGTGTTTTAGGTCGAGAAATGCTCTAGACAGAGAGGGCCCAATAGAGGACACGTAGCGCCTGGTCACAACCATGTTCCAGTACGCTGCCTTAAACTCTGCCTTGGATGGAAAGACCGCATCCCCTGGGTTGGTCCATAACCTACTCATACCCATTTCAGTGAGTGTATTCCTCACACACTTTAACCATAACATTTTATTAGCAACATCAGAGTTCATGACATCATTTAGAGCCAGTGCATAATGTTTTAACTCTGGAGTCACCCAAATCCTCTTCCAATGAGCAATTGGCCTAAACTTCGCCACATCCCTAATGGAGTGGATCGCATATTCATGTCTTCCCTTATCTGGACGACTGGCTCATAAAAGCCAAATTACGCAGCAGTTGTGTGCAACACACACAACACAATTCAGCTGCTTCACAGCTTGGGATTCACCGTAAACCTTGCCAAATCTCATCTCCAACCATCCAGCATACAACAATACCTAGGGGCTACAATAGACACTTCAAAAGCTCTAGCATAACCCAGTCCAGTCAGGATAAGCGCCATACAGTCTCTAATTCAAACATTTCAGCCTCAACACTAACTACCAGCGCGAATGTTCATGCAGTTATTCGGGATGATGGTCTCCTGAATTCTCCTCGTCCCTTATGCAAGACTCCAAATGCGCCCCTTACAGGAATATTTGGCATGTCAGTGGAACCAGGCTCAAGGTCGGGTGACAGATCTGGTGTTGGTGGACGCCTGCACCCATCGCTCTCTGCAGTGGGGGAACACACAAAACCTTTCCTAAGGGCGGCTGTTCCTCGACCCAGTTCCACAGACCGTGCTAACAGCAGACGCATCCCTCACCGGCTGGCTAGCTCATCTTCAAACCCATACCACCCAGGGCATATAGACCCCCCCCAACAAAGACAATTTCACATGAACTACCTGGAATTGTTAGCAATATTCCTAGCGTTAAAATCTTTTCAACTCCACCTCCTAGGCAAAGCTGTCCTGGTCCGTACAGACAACATGATAGCAATGTACTACATACAACAACCGGGGGGAACACACACTGCAGCTTTCACAACTAGCTCAGAGCATATGGAGATGGGCCATTCCGCAAAACATACATCTCCTTGCAGAACACCTCCCAGGTGTACACAATCCTATAGCAGATCTACTCAGTCGTCAAACACAGCAGATCCACAAATGGGAACTTCATCCTCAAGTTCTTATTCTATTCTTTCACATGTGGGGCTACCCAGAAATAGATCTGTTCACCACACACCAAAACGCAAAATGCCCAACCTTCGTGTATAGATATCCACACCCATTGTCCAAAGGCAATGCGCTATGGATGAACTGGTCAGGCAAATTTGCTTACGCTTTTCCGCCTCTCCCACTCATTCCGTTAGTGGTTCGGAAACTCAAACGGCATTCCTTCACAATGATCCTAGTTGCTCCAACATATGCCCGACAACCATGGTTCCCAACACTATTGGAACTATCAATCGTTCCTCATCAAAAACTATGTCTCTCACCCAAGCTTTTCACTCCGAACCATGGAGAAACAAGACATCCAGATCCCAATGAACTCAACCTTGCAATCTGGCACCTGAGGGCTTAGAGTTTGGCTACCTAAATCTTCTCATTCAAAATGCAATGACCTGGTCCAATTAAGGCACTATTCTTAATTCCTTTCCTTGATGTTCAATATTATGAAAAAAGCTATCTTCTTTTCAAATAACTCCCCTATCTCAAATGTTCATGGGGTAAAGAGTCCATCAAGAACATTATCTTACTTTGCTGCTTTGCCCGTTCTGGAACGGACTCGACTGGGGGCATTGTTTCAAGGCCGCTTCTCTTCCCGAGGGGTCCGTCGCCGCACATCGCTGCACTCGATCTCCCCCTGCCGCCGCAGCTCATTTCCAACAGAGCGCAGCCGCTGTGGGGGGGAGAGCGCGGGTGCAAGGGACTACATCACCCAGGTGCCGTAGCGGCGGGAAGCCGCCAAACAAAGAACCCGCGCCTGGAGGCGCATAAATCTGCACGCCATCCCCGGTGGAGCGGGAAACATTAACTTACTTTGCTGCTTTGCCCGTTCTGGAACGGACTCGACTGGGGGCATTGTTTCAAGGCCTCTTCTCATACCAAGGGGTCCCTCGCCACACATCGCTGCACTCGATCTCCCCCTGCCGCCACAGCTCATTTCCAACAGAGGGCGGCCGCTGAGGGGGGGAGAGCGCGGGTGCAAGGGACTAAATCACCCAGGTGCCGTTGCGGCCGGAAGCCGCCAAACGAAGAACCCGCGGCTGGAGGTGCATAAATCTGCACGCCATCCCCCGCATCGCGGGAGCGCGCAGGATCATCCCGGGACAAGGGCGGGACTGTCTGCGCCCGTCCAAGGGCAGACGAGGCTGGGCTGGGCCACCCCCCTAAATTCGAACTTAGGATTTTCTGAGTAAGACCCTATATGTAAATTGTATTGTGGCAATAGTTCATGTAAATGTGGTTGTTAAACATTTAATTGTTATACCTTACTTGCCTGTATATTTTAATATTTTGATTCTTAACGATAAGTAAAATGACGTCAAAATTGGGCAAAATTAGGTAGTCTGTGGTGGGTGGTACAATTACAGGGACTTTAGATCAGTTCATCACTAGGGCGGCCTCAGTTTTAGAACATGAGATCGCCATTACGGAGCGTCGTCTATCCCAAGAACCATTTTATAATAGGCGGTCTTCTTTAGGACCTATAAATCTAGCCATTACACCACCAAGATTGCCATTAACACCCAGCAATGATAAAGACCGATTTAATGTGGATAGTACCTCGCCCCATTTATTTTCTCCGGATACATCTAGAGTCTCAAATAGGGAAACTATCGGAGAGGATAAAGTGTAGAGCGGATACTAGACATTATTTCTGAAGAGAGTAACCCCTGTCCCTCATTAAATAGCCCCCAAACTATTTTTTAAGGGCAGGGGTTCACCTCCAAAAGAAAGTGTGGGGGAGGTCTAAGCACAGGGGTAGAGCGGCAAAAACACCAAAACTGTGTGCAATTCCATCTAAGGAAAATACCCTTGCCCCCAGGAAAACAGTGCTAAAGCCTTCTGCCACACTGTCCCCTCAGTCCCAAGCTCTACTTGAAAAAACTGAGCAAATGCTCAAATCACTGATACCATTGGCTGAAATGATAAAAAGAATAGGGGAGAAGCTGGGTACTTTAGAGGAAGAAATAATATCTAACACTTCACTAATCAACAGAACGATTGCACCTCCTCAAAACCAGACCCAAACCCTGACTTCTCGCGGGATGAGTTAACGCTGCTTCTTGCTCCTGATAGTGAATACAACAGGAGACTTAAGATAACCCACGGAAGGGGTGGGCGCGACGCTCTCTCCGTCCTAACCCCTCCGCCTCCATTTTGTTATTGTTGACCTCCTCAGCCCGACCCGCCTCCCAGCTGAACCGCCCTCCCACAGTAAACAAACAGTGCTCCATTGCCTGGAAGCGCCGTGACTCGCTCCTCGCTTCCGAGCAGAGTGGTCGCTCCCCTGCTGCTGCGTCCTCGCTGCAGAAGGCGTGCTACTTGATTTGAAGTATTTATCGTCGATTGTCTCCTGCTTTGCGTTCTAGTTGCCGCTGCGCGCTCTGTGCATTGATTTTGCCCATTTGTAAAGTTGATTAGCTGTGCGCTACAGTTGTTGCTTTGCCAGCGTGACTCTAGCTGCTGGTCTGCTCCCTGATTGCTTTTTGTGCGCTCGAAATCGCCGCTTTACTTGTGGTCCTGGTCAATTTCGCTGCACTTCTCTGCATTGGTGTTTCCCCCCCCAAGCGCTCTCTCCGTCCTAACCCCTCCGCCTCCATTTTGTTATTGTTGACCTCCTCAGCCCGACCCGCCTCCCAGCTGAACCGCCCTCCCACAGTAAACAAACAGTGCTCCATTGCCTGGAAGCGCCGTGACTCGCTCCTCGCTTCCGAGCAGAGTGGTCGCTCCCCTGCTGCTGCCTCCTCGCTGCAGAAGGCGTGCTACTTGATTTGAAGTATTTATCGTCGATTGTCTCCTGCTTTGCGTTCTAGTTGCCGCTGCGCGCTCTGTGCATTGATTTTGCCCATTTGTAAAGTTGATTAGCTGTGCGCTACAGTTGTTGCTTTGCCAGCGTGACTCTAGCTGCTGGTCTGCTCCCTGATTGCTTTTTGTGCGCTCGAAATCGCCGCTTTACTTGTGGTCCTGGTCAATTTCGCTGCATTTCTCTGCATTGGTGTTTCCCCCCCCAAGCGCTCTCTCCGTCCTAACCCCTCCGCCTCCATTTTGTTATTGTTGACCTCCTCAGCCCGACCCGCCTCCCAGCTGAACCGCCCTCGCCCCTCCCCTTCCTCTGTCCATTAATGTCAGATGGTCCCACGCGCAGCGTCCACGCGCTACGTACACGCCGAAGGTGCGCCAAAGGTAAGCCCGTCTACGCCCGTCCGCGCCTGGACCGCGCCTGGACCGCGCCCAGCGCCAGACCCCCTGCCCCTCGCGCTCCCCTGCCCTCCCGCGTTACCTACGATGCCGCCACTCTCCTAGCCCTTAACCCCGGTCGCGCTCCCAACTGCGTCCAAGCCGCTCCTGGTCGCACCCATGGACCATTCTCATGCCACTCCTGCAAATTCTGCGGCACCGACAACATCACCGCTACGACCACACATCAGACTCCCGACCCCAACCACCTACAATGCATCCTTCTCAACACCCGATCGGTCCACAGGCACGCCATTGACCTATGGAATCTACTAGACACCATCTCTCCAGACGTCGCCTTCCTAACGGAAACATGGATGAACGCTTCCTCCGCCCCAGACATCACCATCGCTATCCCTGATGACTATAAGATCACACGCAAGGACCGCACCGAACACACAGGAGGAGGAATAGCTATCGTCCATAAGAAATCCATCCGCATCTCTACCAGCTCTGACGCCAACCTCGCTAACTCCGAACACCTTCACTTCCAGATCCACATCGACCCCAAGACAACTCTTAGAGGCACCCTCCTCTACAGGCCACCAGGACCCCGCGCAAAATTCAGTGAAGACATCACGGACTTCATCACCCCACACGCGCTCCCCTCCAAAGACTACATCCTTCTGGGAGACCTCAACTATCACCTTGAAAAGAACAACGACCGCAACACCGCCACCCTCATAGACAACCTCGCCAACCTTGGACTTAAACAACTGGTCACTTCCCCCACCCACATTGCAGGTCATACACTTGACCCCATCTTCACCTCCAGCAATCATGTCTCCTTCAGCCACACTACGGATCTCCTCTGGACTGACCACAGCTGCGTTCACTTCACCTACAACAAACCAAAACCCACCAACCACCTCCAACCAACTCTGCTAAGAAACTGGAACAAAATCACCACGGACCAGATCTCCGCATCGCTCCTTCTAAACTCCCCAGCCCACTATTCTAACGCAAACGAAGCCGCCGCCAACTTCACCCTATGGTTATCCAACACCGCCGACACCTTAGCACCACTGAAAAAACGTCAAAGCAAACCTGGCAACAAGAAGGCCTCATGGTTCAACGATGATCTCAAGAAATCCAAGAAACTATGCCGCTCCCTTGAAAAGGCCTGGAAAAAAGACCCATCCACCAGCAACAAGGACACCTTCAAAAGCGCCACCCGCACTCACCACCAACTGATCCGAAAAGCCAAGAAAACAGCATTCAAGGATCGACTTGACGACAACGCCCACAACAGCAAGGAACTTTTCAACATCGTCAAGGAATTTTCCAACCCCTCGGCCAACTCCAACGACATCACCCCCTCTCAAACCCTCTGCGACTCCCTAGCCTCTTTTTTCCACAACAAGATTGCTGACATCCACAACAGCTTTGACAACCAACCCGGAAGCCAACCCACCCTACCATCTGCTGACCATCTTCCCCCCGTAAACACCCTTAACGCCTGGAACCCAATCTCCACTGAGGACACCATTCGCCTGATGAATTCCATCCACTCTGGATCCCCCACAGACCCTTGCCCTCACCACATCTTCAACAAAGCAGACTCCGTCATAGCACCGCACCTCCGAGACGTCATCAACTGCTCCTTCAACTCCGCCACCTTCCCAGAAGTCTGGAAACACGCGGAACTCACCGCCCTTCTGAAAAAACCAACAGCAGACCCCACCGAACTCAAAAACTACCGCCCCATCTCGCTTCTTCCATTCCCGGCCAAAGTCATCGAGAAAGCCGTCAACAACCAGCTCGCCGCCTTCCTCGAAGCCAACAAATCCCTCGACCCCTCACAATCTGGCTTCCGAGCCAAACACAGCACCGAGACCGCCCTCATCGCAGCAACAGACGACATTCGAACTCTACTGGACAATGGTGACACAGTCGCCCTCATCCTCCTCGACCTCTCTGCAGCATTCGACACAGTCTGCCACAGCACCCTTCTACAACGCCTCAGAAACATCGGAGTCCAAGGAAAAGCACTCGATTGGATCACCTCGTTCCTCACCGGAAGAACCCAGAGAGTCCGCCTCCCACCATTCAAGTCCGAGGCATCTGAAGTCATCTGCGGCGTACCTCAAGGATCCTCACTCAGTCCCACCCTCTTCAACGTATACATGAGCCCCCTCGCGGCCATCGCCCGCCAACACAACCTCAACATCATCTCTTACGCGGATGACACTCAACTGATCCTCTCTCTCACCAAGGACCCCAGCACCGCCAAAACTAACTTACACGAAGGAATGAAAGAAGTCGCCGAATGGATGAAACAAAGCCGTCTGAAACTGAACTCAGACAAAACAGAAGTCCTCATCTTAGGTACATCCCCCTCTGCATGGGACGACTCCTGGTGGCCGGAAGCCCTCGGAAAAGCACCCATCCCGACAGACCACGCACGGAACCTTGGCGTCATCCTGGATTCTTCACTCTCAATGAACAGACAAGTCAGCGCCGTATCCTCTTCCTGCTTTAACATTCTTCGCATGCTCAGAAAAACATTTCGCTGGATCCCCTCCGAAACAAGGAAAACAGTCACCCACGCTCTAGTAACGAGCCGACTGGACTACGGAAACACCCTCTACGCAGGTACCACCGCTAAACTCCAGAAGAAACTACAACGAATACAAAACGCCTCAGCCAGGCTCATATTAGACATCCCACGCAACGAACACATCTCTGGTCACCTTAAAGACCTCCACTGGCTACCCGTCAATAAGAGGATCACTTTCCGACTGCTTACCCACGCACACAAATCACTCTACGACATCGGACCAGATTGCCTCAATTCTCGACTGTCCTTCTACACCCCCTCCCGCCAACTCCGCTCTTCCAGCCAAGCCTTCGCCACTGTACGTCGCATCAACAAGACCACCATGGGAGGCAGATCCTTTTCATACCTGGCTGCTAAAACATGGAACTCACTCCCCGCTTACCTTCGCCTCACTCAGAACCACCTAGCGTTCAGAAAGCTGCTTAAAACGTGGATATTTGATAAATAATCCTCCTCCCCTTCCTAAGCGCCTTGAAACCCTCTGGGTATGTAGTGCGCTATACAAATTTTATGACTTGACTTGACTTGACATACCCCAGGGCCGGTAGGAGTTACATGGGCCACTTGGGGTCGTGAAGAAAAGTGTGTCCAGTCTGTATGCAGTGGCTAAAATAAATAATTAATACCCTGAAGAAATTGCCATTAATGTACACGGCAATGAAACATGTTGGCGAGTGGTGTGTGGCTTTATAGGTAAAAGCCCGCCCAGCTTTTTAATTAGATAATGCTGCATGAAAGAACAGAATAAAGGTCGTATGGACGTGCAGGTTATCTTATATATATTTTTTGTTTGTGTGTTACACTGTTTGTATTGTATGTTTTACACACGTTTGTTCCACTGCACTTTATTTGTATATACACATTTATGTTTGTTTGGACACATTTCATTTAAAGCTTGATGACTGCCGATGATAACAGGGCAACTCTGGTGAGTACCTACCAGGTTCCCCGTTGGTGGTTCGCCCGTGAGGGGTCATCTTGCTTGCACACATTTTTTCACTAAATACACTTTGGAGTGTGGTGTCTAGAGGTTATGACTGTCTGACAAGGAACTGTGGCTTATTTTAAATTTGACATGATCTTGATGTACTCTTTACCCCATGAACATTTGAGATAGGGGAGTTATTTGAAAAGAAGATAGCTTTTTTCATAATATTGTACATCAAGGAAAGGAATTAGAATAGTGCCTTAATTGGACCAGGTCATTGCATTTTGAATGACTTTGTGATTGGAGGGCGACCTGGGTTCCTTTTTCCCTCTGTGCTCCTTTTTGTGTTGATACCTAAATCTTCTGCCAGATTGTATGGATATCATTAAAGAAGCTAAACACCCTACCACCAGAGAATTCCACCCAGATCCCACCCTCTTCAGTGTGAAACCTAAATGTGGTCCTTACCAGACTCATGAGTCCCCCTTTTGAACCTCTCCACAACTGTGAACTACAGTTCCTCACTTGGAAGGTAGCTTTTTTGGTTGCTATCACATCTCTCAGGAGAGTTAGTGAACTCCGGGCATTAACCATACAAGAACCATTTTTACAAATCCATCATAACAAAGTGGTCCTTTAGAACTAACCCTAAATTTTTACACAAAGTCGTATCTGCCTTTCATCTCAACCAGTCTGTTGAACTTCTAGTGTTTTTCCCTCAACCAGACTCAGTGGCAGAACAAGCTCTTCACACGTTCGGCGTTAAAAGAGCAATACTCTACTACATTGAAAGGACAAAGTCCTTTAGAAAGACCAAACTACTCTTTATGGCTTTCTCTCCACCTCTGAAAGGCAATCCCATCTCAAAGACAGGAATTGCCAGGTGGATTGTTAAATGCATCCAAATATGCTATATCAAAGCCAAACGCACACTAACCATTCCCCCTAGAGCTCATTCCACACGCAAAGTAGGGGCTTCTCTGGCATTCTTAGGGAACATTCCCCTAGATGACATCTGCAAAGCAGCAATTTAGGCTACACCACACACCTTCACAAAACACTATTTTGTAGATGTGCAGGTAAAACAACTAGCTAGTGTGGGCCAGGCTGTAATAAGAACACTTTTTCAAACCACTGTAACAGATACAGGTAGCCACCGCTAAGGAGGTAACTGCTGTATAGTCTATGCAAAAATATACTATCTGCAGCTCATATGCCTCAAATAGAAAATACTACTTACCAGTATGCATCTGTTCTTGGCATGTAGAGCTGCAGATTTGTATACGCCCACCCGCCTCCCCGGATACCTCTATCTGTTCCAATACTATCTTACTTAGATACATTACAAATGGACATCTCTTTCTACTTCTTATTACTCCATCATAACCCTGCGTGGCAAAAACAATCTAAGGATGGAGTCCCCTACCTCGTGACTACAAAGACTTCTTCCGAGACAAAAACAAAGTGCAAACATCCAAGCCCAACACCAGATGGCGATCTATGCAAAAGTATACAAACCTGCAGCTCCACATGCCAAGGACAGATGCATACTGGTAAATAGCATTTTCCATTTGTGGCACTCGTCTGACTCCTTCTTATTTTCCCTTGGGCCTCGTGAATCCTTGGGTTAGGTTAAACGCTGGTGAATTCCTCTTCTACACTTTCTGAGCCCCTTTAAACAGTCTCAGATTATGCTCCATCTCCAGTACCGACTGCCATTCGCTCTTCAAGACTTGCGCCTGTCCCTCTTCCATTTATGCCGGATCTCAGGCTGCAAGTGTCAGAGAGGGAGTCTGTGCTGACTCCTTTGTTTATCACTGAGCTGATTCGGTCTTGGTCTCTACAGAGGTCATGCTATGGCTCCAGTCTAATGCACTTGGTTCCTGTATAGTCTGATTCAGGCACTACAGTGACTTCATCAACATTTTGGTTCAGATTCTCACCAGATGTTGGCACTACACCGAGATTTAGTGATGGTGGGGCTGATTTAACTCCACATTACAATGATGAGAGTTTATATATGGACTTAGAGGAGGCCAGTGGGCTTGATACTTCCCCTGATACAGGGTTGATTTCCCCCTTTTGACCACTGACGGGAGAGTCTTGCTTTTGCATTGGTAATTTTATTTGCTATTGAGTCCTAGACCTACAACTGCCTTGTGTTGTACTAAGACAAACAACATTACAGAAGTTCTCCAGCCAGGGCCTGCTGTCTTTGAGCCCCTACTCCTTTTCAACAAGCTCCATCAGATACCCTAACTTTGTCTAAGCCTTCCTCTTGCCCATCGGTGCAAAGGCAGGGAGCCATAAGCTATAGAGTAGTGCATGGTGACCCAGATTTTCTAAACCGCACCCTTCCCCCAAAAGTTTGGTGCTCCAAGCTTGTACCAGCATGATAAATCCTAATTGATTCTTCATGACTCCCCGGGAAAGGAAGTAAAAAGGATTGAGTTGTTCGAAAATCAAATGCTCTCCTTGGCCAGTTTAGCCTTCTGGATAGTCAGTGTGGTTTGCCTGCTAGGCTGATATCTGCACGTCTCTGAGACATGGTCACTGAGATCTTGCCAGTGGTCCCTGTAGAGTTTTAGGCTCCCTGGCTCAACCCCGTCAAGATGTGGCCATATATGTCATTCATGCTGGCCTTCTTAGTGCTGATTACTTGGGGCAAGCAGTCGACACCAGTGTACTTCTCAGTCACCATGTGTGAATATGTTCCACAGGTATTACAGGAGATGTGCAGGCTTCCCTTATGATTAGATCTTTTGATGGCTCCTATATATTTGGTGAGCAAGCTGTCACTTGATAATATTTTATGGAAAGTCGAGCCAAAGTACATTCACCAGTTTCCGTATCTCTTGACTACTCAACACACCCGCCAGCCCATAAGCAATTCACTATGGATTACCTGGTCAGGGATATTTGCCTACCCTTTACTTCCACTTCTGCTGATCCCATGGGTTGTTATAAGAATGCAGCAATTCTCATCCAATTGGCATCAACTTGACTGAGACAGCCATGGTATTCTATGCTGCTAGAAATGTTGGTTGCAAAAACCACAGTTGATGGACAGAATGCAAAACAATGTCATACATTCACCCCAGTACAGAGATCTGGGCCCAAATCCATCGTTTTTTTGCACTCCACACCACCCCAGTTCAGACATGGCCATATGCATATCAGTCTGACCCTGTGCCTCTTGGGAACAGTCCAGCCCGAACTGCCCACCCCTGCCTTCCCAGGACCTGAAACAAGCTTCAGAGGACCGGTTTCATACATTGCATATGGCCATGTCTGAACTGGGGTGGTGTGGAGTGCAAAAAAACGACGGATTTAGGCCCAGATCTCTGTACTGGGGTGAATGTATGACATTGTTCCGCATTCTGTCCATCAACTGTTGGTTTTGCATTTGTCACCCCGAGTGGGATGGGTATGCTCAGACGTGAGTCCCGTGCTCTCCACTCCACTGGAGTAAAGCTATCCTGGCTGAAGACGGCTGATAGCCAGAAACCGGTCCTAGGATGCTTGATTCCAGTCCAGGAAAGACATGGCTTGGCAGTTTGGGCTGGACTGTTCCCATGAGGCACAGGGTCAAGGCTGATTTGCATATGGCGTTCCTCAAGGCTCCTCGCTCAGCCCAACCCTCTTCAACGTCTACATGAGCCCCCTCGCAGCCATCGCACGCCAACACAACCTCAACATCATCTCCTACGCCGACGACACCCAGCTGATCCTCTCCCTCACCAACGAACCTGCCACCGCCAGAGCCAACCTTCATGAAGGGATGAAAGCGGTAGCCGAATGGATGAAGAACAGCCGCCTGAAACTGAACTCAGATAAGACGGAAGTCCTCATCCTGGGATCCTCACCCGCCGCCTGGGACGACTCCTGGTGGCCCCCCGCCCTAGGCAGTGCACCCAAACCAACAGACCACGCACGCAACCTGGGCTTCATCCTGGACTCCTCCCTCTCCATGACTAGACAAGTCAACGCCGTCTCCTCGTCATGCTTCAACATCCTGCGCATGCTACGTAAGATCTTCCGGTGGATCTCCACCGAGAGCAGGAAGACGGTCACCCAGGCCCTCGTCACCAGCCGTCTGGACTACGGCAACACCCTCTACGCCAGAACCACCGCCAAACTCCAGAAGAGACTCCAGCGGATCCAGAACGCCTCAGCACGACTCATCCTGGACATCTCCCGTCGCAGCCACATCTCCGGACACCTGAAAGATCTGCATTGGCTCACGGTCAACAAGAGAATCGCCTTCCGTCTCCTCACCCCAAGCACACAAAGCCCTACACAGCCCTACACAGCCAAGGGCCAGGATACCTCAACAGCCGCCTCAACTTCTACGCTCCCAAACTCCAGCTTCGGTCGACCAGCCACGCCCTCGCCGCCGTCCCCCGCATCCGTAGAG
Organism: Lissotriton vulgaris; assembly: GCF_964263255.1. NCBI lineage: Eukaryota > Metazoa > Chordata > Amphibia > Caudata > Salamandridae > Lissotriton > Lissotriton vulgaris. The sequence continues at coordinate 1,574,992,528 of NC_141689.1, forward strand.
CCACCACAGGAGGGCGGTCCTTCTCCTACCTCGCCGCCAAGACATGGAACTCCCTCCCCACCCACCTCCGCCTGACCCAGGGCCACCTCGCCTTCAGGAAGCAACTCAAGACCTGGTTGTTCGAGCAGTAGCAGTCCCCCCCCCCCCCCAGCGCCTTGAGACCCTCTGGGTGTGTAGTGCGCTATATAAATACGATGATTGATTGATTGATGTCTGAACTGGGGTGGTGTGGAGTGCAAAAAAACGATGGATTTAGGCCCAGATCTCTGTACTGGGGTGAATGTATGACATTGTTCCGCATTCTGTCCATCAACTGTTGGTTTTGCTAGAAATGTTGGGGCATCTTCAAAATAAGCTACTGCTGAGACCAAATCGCCTACACCAGCATCAAGGTGAGCTCAGACATCCGGCCCCAGGCAGTTAAATTTAGCAAAAAGTCACCTGAGGTCTTAGCGCATGGTTATCTTCAACACTCGGAGTGTTTGCATATCCTGCGCAAGTCATGTAGACCCAACATGCGGCCTGCTACACAGCAGCGTGGAAGAGATTTAACCATTACTGTTTGGGAAAACAAATTGAACCTATTAAAGCATCTGTTCAAGAACGCAGCACCTATATACTGCATTTGGCAAAAGCAGGATTGACATACACTTGTATTTTGTTACCCTTAGCTGCAATCGCTGCTTACATGCAAAATTGCGACACACTTGGCAGGGGCGAAAAAACAATCTGAGTTGGCTTCTTTGTGCTGGTGCATTGTGGGATAAAGGAAAGGAGGTCATAGGACATCTTTTTTTTAATTTATTTTTTAAAAATATTTTTTATTCGTTTTTGTCTGTTAGCACAGTATAACCGTTTCAAGCACAAACATATAGCTGAGCATTGTATCTTAACATCAGAGACACTTTCTATTAAGATAAAATCACAAGTGTACATTTTTATAGCATTCGAGAGTGACCTCTGTACTGTTATTTTAGGAACCTCCGTGTTCTTCTCAATCCGTACTGCTGTCATCTTGGTCCGATGGCGGCTCACAAATATTCCCTCTGTATTTGTTCCACGCCCCCAAATTTTGGTCAATTTTCTTGGTCAACCCATGCTACTGAACACCGCCCTTTCCGCTATCATGGCTGCGTCCATGTCATTACTCCATGCTGTTAGAGTAGGTCTTTCTGCTCTTCCCCACCTCTGTGCTATATTTCTCTTGGCCACCATCATGCCCATTGTAGCCCAACTCTGCCCTGAACGTGTTAGGTCATTTGGTTCCCATATGTTTAGCAGGCAACATCTGGACTCTGGTAACATCGGGACCCCCTCAGATTGCGACATAGTCCTTAACACTTGTGTCCAGTAGTCGGCTAATTTGGGACAATCCCATATGGTGATGTAAAATGTTCCTTCCTCCCCGCATCCTCTCAAACAGTAGGGATGAGCTATTCGTCCTATTTTATGTAGGGTGTGTCTTGTATAGGAGGAGCGGTGTAGGATGCGTAATTGTACTAGTCTAAGGCGCGAGGGAATGCCTACCTCTTTTGGGGACGCTAGTGCTCCCTGCCACTCCGAGTCATCACTCTCAGCAATATCATAAGACCATCTTTCCCGTCGGGTTCCCATCGGGTCGGGCAGATTATTCACCAGCTTACAGTAGGTTAGGGAGGTCGCCTTCATTGGCATGTAATCTGTTAACAATCTGTCCTCTAGAGGGGATGCCTCTGGAACTTCTGAGCTAGGTGAAAGTGCTGTCATCAGAGCATGTCGAATCTGGATATATCAAAACATTTCAGAGGGGGCTAAGTCATATTGCTGCCGTAGCGTATTAAAGGGAATCACTCCCCCTTTTTGCCACAAGTCTCCGATCGTGGAGATCCCGATATCATCCCATCGATCGAAACCTTTGCTGTGTCTGAGTTTTCCTAGTTGCTTTGTGTCCCACAGTGGAGTAAGCTGTGGTAGCACCCCTTGCCATCCTAACTTTGCCTGAGCTATGTGCCACAGTCCAAGTGTATGACGCAGTGGTCCAAACTTTGTCAGCAACAGCTTTTTATCGTAGAGGGGAGCCAACAGGTCTGCCATGCCTAACTGTTCCCTGTCTGCCTTCAGTGCCAGGTCTGATTGCGGAAGATGTACCCATTGATTAATTACTTTTAATTGGGCTGCCCAGTAATAAAGTTGTACATCTGGAAGCGCTATTCCTCAGTCGTACCAACTGCGCACCTGCTTAGCTTGTGCTATACGTGCCAGTTCATTGCCCCATAACAGATTGGATACTTGTGCCGCAATGGCTGTAAAATATGAGGACTTCACTGGGTAGGGTGTCTTTTCCAAAATACACAAAAAACGAGGCAACGCCATCATTTTAAAGAGCTCTGCCTTCCCCAGCAAGGTTAGCGGTAGTGTTTCCCAGTGTCGTATGTCTCGCCTGAGACGCTCCAGCGGCGTTTGAAGATACATATTGTATCTTTTTTTTAGCACTTTTAAAAGAAATGTTATTGGTCAAATACACAGTTAGGTGATTACAGCAATGAATGACACAGCCATACAGCACACAGTTTATATTTCGCACTTGTGGGTTATTCAGTAAAGCATCTCAGTACAGGCCTACATTACTCCCCCCCCCCCCCCCCTCTGTAACGACCGGATTTTCAGACCAAGCAGCTTACCAACCGTAGCAAACCCAGTCGTCCCGTAACAACACTCTTCTCAGGCCACTATTTACATAATCTCCAAAGTACTCACCTGAGAAAGTGAAAAGGGCTATTTAAAAGACTGTACAATGAAACATACCACTAACATCTAATGGATTCCATATCTTATCCTATAGTTACCTTTCTGTCTCTATATTTATAGTCCCGTAAGACTTTTATCTTTAACGTCACCCGACGATATCTTTATAGTCTCCCGACTTTTATCTTTAACGTCACCCGACGATATCCTTAACGTCACCCGACGATCTACACTAATAGGGATTCACCTTTAAAAGTTATTTCCCAAATGAAGTTCAGACTCTCCCATCATCATCAGTTACCTTTTCAGAAGGGCATATCCCATCCTTCTGTATGTCAGCATCTGGTTAAAAGGAAAGGTCAATCCCATTCATAAAAACAACATTCAAAGATATTTAACATTGAATCTTTATTCTACAATTAAGCATGACAGAATGAGCAAAAGAAACATGAATTAAGTTAGTCGCTACCTGTAACCTAAAAAGGGGAAAATAAGAATGAATGATTACATATATTCTACACTAAGCTCAGAACGCCTCACCTTAGACGTGTGTCTATCCATCTCAGCAGCGGAGCAGATCCCTCTCCCTTCTCCCTCTCTCGTCTCGGGACTCTGCTCTTCTTCTATGGCTCGCGAATACACGTCTGCACCGCTACACCTCATCTATGCTGCCATGGTTCCGAAATACTCGAACCCTCTTCTGGACTCAGTCTCTGCCACTCCTGTATGATGTCACTACAGGACCTTTAGCCACTTTCCTTCTTGTCTCAGGATTTCAATTAGCTGATGGTATCAATCTCACTGCACCAGCCTTCGGACCAACTTCTTCTGTCTGCTCCACACGTTACTCTCTCCCTCCTCTCTGCCTGCTCTTTGATAATATAGAGCTCTCTTTCTCTATGGAAAATTCCAGTATTTGGCTGACTCCCACCGAATTTCTGTACCAGTCCCCGGTTCCCTTCGCTCTCCGCAGTGGCCACCTGCGTATTGCGTCTAGAGCCGGGGAGACAAACACATTCTTTCGATAAGGGCCAGTCTTGACCGTTTCCTCACTAGCGAACAACAGACTAGTTTCTAAACACTACCTTTAACCTGCAAGCGCCTCGGACTGCAGAGGCAGAATTACAAAATGGCTTCTCTGAGGCTTTCGGGCTTATAGGCCAGAGAAAACGGAAAAAGGCACTAAACCCTGTCAAGGCACATAGTTAAGCCCTACAAATGAACGCAACTGCAACTAGGACTGAGATGGTAGTGGATTATAGTCACCACCAGTCTAAAAATAGGTTAAAATTACCCTGTCACTACACCCCCCCAGCACTTTTCGCAGCACATCTTTTGGCCAAAAGTTCTTTGAGCAAAAACAACTTTTAAACATCTGTGCCAAACACTAGATGACAGGATTGTGCAGAGCATGTGCATCTGCAGCATTACAAGCTATAAACAGATGCTAGCTGGTTAACCATCTTTTTCCTTTCTAGGAATAATGCCCCCACCATTTTCAGCATTGTTTTTTAGATATGCTAGATATTCCCCCGATTTAGATTTAGGATGCTTTCTGTTTATAATTTGAGGAACTCGGGGCAGATGTAATATCAGGTTTTGATCTACCTAGGATACATTTTCGGGTTGTAAGCACATAGCCACCTCTAAGGATTTTACTTGTGGTGAATTAAACTATTGCTAGAGCAGATTACATTGAATGCTTCTGGTGCTGCATTGTCGCATGCAATGCAATGTTATTTATTGGATATTTGGACCTTTATCAAAATAGCCTCCCTACGTTGTTATCGGTAAATGCAATATAATACTGAAAGTAGAATGTCTTAGATTCTAAGCTGCAATCATTCTGTTTCACTTCATTGTGCTTTATTGTTGAGCTCTTACACTGAACACTGGAGGGATCTACCTTAAGTGATCCTTGATTTGTCAAAGAGATTACTTAATTTTCAGGAACAGTGGCTCATAAAACAGTGACAGAATGAAGTCACAATTTGCAGATAAAATTCTAAGAAGATGGAACATTAATTATATGCATCAAAAAATGTATTAATCAGTCCTTCTGTGTGTTACCTTACATGTATTTATTTATATGCTGTACATAATGCCATTAGCGTGGCCTTGTAGCACCAACAGGTCACTTACTCAAAACACTTAAATGGTGCTTCTTATGGATTAAACTATAAGTGACCCTTTAAAACACCCAACTTCACTTTTGTTTTTCATTGCCGGTTTGGTGTTAGCAACCATTTAGAGTTTTACTTTATAGCTTTATCTAATTGTTATTGGTATAGAGGTTTCTTTCCTGCAGGCGATGTCAGCTATTGCACACAGCCAGCATAATTCTTTTTCCGGATAATATAATGTATGCTATGTCCTTATGCTAAGAATTGAAACACCTTCTTGTTAAATATTATTTTACTGGATTACTTTGTCATCGAATGTGAGACCCACATACTTTGATACTTTATTCTTTTTTGGAATGTTTAGGCAAAGCAGCTAGAACTTCAGTTCACGGTTGGGGAAGCCATTACCAGTGGTGCCATTGGAACCAGTTCAGTAGCAGCCCGGGATGTTTGGATGGTGACCGAGGAAGAATACACTCCTCCTGCTGGTAAACAATTGCTATATATTTTTTAACAATCGCTGTTGAACCGGTATGCAAGAGTCTGATCCAAATAGCCTAGCTTTTCAAAATCAGATGTTTGCACACATTAGGTTCTTTAGATTTTTTAAGTAGATTTCTGAGATTTATGGTCATCTTTAAGATATTCATGAAAAGTCAAAGGCATGCACTTGAAAATCTGTGACAGTTGTATACTTTCGGGAGTACTAAACTGCACGTGTTTTACATGTGAAAATTCCATTAGTTGTAAACATGTGTGAGTAAATGATATGGAAATGTGAACTTGCTTACATTTAATTTTCTCCATGTGAAATATGTGTTCGAGGCATATGAGCTGCAGATTAAACACTGTGCATAGATCGCCACCTAGTGTTGGGCCCAGATGTTTGCAGTTTGTTTTTGTCCTGAAAAGTTCTTTGGAAGTCATGAGATTGGTGACTCCTCCTTTGGACCACATTGCACATGGGCATCGGCTCCATCCTTTTTTCCGCCATTGGGCTCGGATGTGTTTTCTGCGCTCCGGTGTGGAACCGAATTTCCTTCAGCACGCAATCCTCACCCAGTTCGACGGTATTGTTTTGATCACGCTCCTCATCCATGCGATTCTGCACCACTTCGAAGTCTTCGATTCCGGTCGTCGACGATGGCCTTTGGGCCTACCTGGGCCTTACTCTCTGACTCATGGAAAGGACGCCATTCAAGAAGTGTCCTCAATGTGCGTCGAAGTTTCCCCACACCGATCTACATGAGGTGTGCAACCTTTGCCTCTCACCCGAGCACGAGGCCAAAGACTGTTCCGCTTGTGCCTCCTTCCACTTCAAAAAGACAATTCGGGACCGACTAGCTCGAAGAACCATGGCTCGCTCGTCAGCTTCGATCCCCGACGACATCATTGCAGAGGGCGTCGACTTGCCAGAACACCAGGCCGAAGAAAGTGCCAGCTCCTCTGATGCCGAAGACTCAGACATTGAGGGCATCACTCTAGCTCAACGGGTCATAAGTAAGAACGTTGACCCCAACCCTTCCTTGACACCCTCAAAAAGGCTACGTTCACACCCTCACCTTCGGGCCCGGGTGCACAAGAGAGACTGCTTCCCATGCCCTGCCTTCGGGCCCGGCAAAGAAGCCTACTAAGCCTTTAGGCGGCTCGGGCTCGAGTCAGCCTATTCCCGGTGCCCATCCCATACCAACACCAAAGAAGAAGCCATCTTTCTCAGCCACGCCGACCGCTGCCCCGACACCCAAGCACTCGGCACCGAAGACTGGCACAGGCTCATTGATGCCAAAACCGCATTCGGAGCAGAGTAAAAAAACGCCTAAAGGTCCCGACTCACACGCTTCGGAGCCGAAAAAACTCCTGGAACGGAAAAAACACGTTCCGGTAGAAGACATTTCAAAAGGTCATAGTTCCAAGCCAAAAGACCCTACATCAGCTACCGAGTCGGTGCCGAAAAAACGTCCAGGACCGAAAACATCGACATCGAAGGATCTGCCCTACACAGAAGAGATTTGTACACCATATCCTACTCAAAAGACTCTTGTAAAGGATCCTAAGACTGGCCAACTAGCTCTTTGCTCCAAGAAGAGACCACTTGAGGTGCCTGCAACTCCTCCTCTTCCAAAAAAGAAAAGAGACATTGCAACCTCTGCATTAAGGGTCCCTTCTCCACCACCTCCCCATACTATTCCTCCTCCTACACCTCCTACACCTCCTCCACCACATCATTCGCCTACACCATCCACTAATCCAGATGATGATGTAAAGTCAGACTCTAATGACACAGGTGGGGGTGCACATGACCCAGTAGGGACCAATAGTCCCCCTCAGTCACCTAATCCATGGGATGATAATAACACCCCTGATGTGCCTTACATCCCTCAAGACGATGCATATCCTTCCAGGCCTTCCATACCAGAAGACACTATAGGTCTTAACCTACTAGTCCAGAGAGATGCCCAGTACCATGGGGTTGACTTGCACACCGATGCTGTGGAGGAAAACATTTTATTGGACACTTTTGATACTGCTCAAAGGTCCACTGCCATTTTGCCAATGCTTAAAGGGGTCATTAAGCACGCAACAGAGGTATTCAAAGATCCTGTCAGGGCTCAGGTCCTCAACCCTCGCATTGAGAAAAAATACAAAGCTGCCCCTACAGACCCAGTTTACATTAGAGGTCCAGCACCACTAGATTCTTTAGTAGTATCTAATGCGCGTAAACGTGCTAATTCACAAACATCAGGTGAGGCCTCACCGCCAGATAAAGAATCTAAACTCCTTGACGCCTCTGGTAAGCGCACAGCGTCATAGGAAGCTAATATATGGTGAATCGCCAATACTCAATCGCTATTGGCAAGATTTGACCGGGCACATTATGATGAACTAGAATCCATAATGCTGCATCTACCAGATAAATATAAAAACCGGTCCAATGAACTCCTACAGGAAGGTAAAAATATCACCAATACTTCTATTTGTTGCGCCCTAGATGCCGCAGATACTGCCTCAAGGGCAATTAATACTAGTGTCCTTCTGCGTAGGCATGCCTGGCTGCGTATTTCAGGTTTCAAACCTGAAGTGCAAAATTCCATCCTGAATCAGCCATTTGATGAGCAACACCTATTTGGCCCTAATGTCGATGTATCTTTAGAGAAAATGAAAAAAGACACAAACACAGCTAAATCTATGGGAGCCTTGCAATTGCAAGCTCCCAGACGTTCTTTTCGTCGCTCATCATATAGAGGCAACACGAGAGGCTACCCCTCCGATAGCCCCTCCACTTCTGATAAAACCCCTAGTCAATCCTCATTCACTAAGGGCTATCAAAGAGGGGGTTAAAGTGGTAACAACAACAAAGGCAGAGGCAAAACCAACAACTCCCGCTCTGCCTCCACCCCTACCCAATGACTTTCCTCCGCTTCCCCCCCACCATTCCACTCCTGTGGGAGGGAAGACTACAACAATTCCTTCCTGCCTGGACCAACATCACATCAGACAGGTGGGTGCGACAGATTATTCAATCAGGTTACTGTCTAAAACTAATATCTACCCCCCAAACATACCACCCAAACAGCGTCCAATGTCACAAGAGCATCTATCACTGCTAAAGCAAGAAGTAATATCCTTGCTATAAAAAAGTGCAATAGAACCAGTTCCTCTGCACCAACAAAACAAGGGAGTTTACTCACTATACTTTCTAATCCCATAGAACAGGGGTCTCCAAACCGGTCCTGGAGGGCCGGATCCATGCCAGATTTTTGGGATATCCCCATTGAGATACATGTAGTTATTTTAAAAATCTGGCATGGATCCGGCCCTCCAGTACCAGTTTGGAGACCCCTGCCATAGAAAAACGTCTCTCTAAGGCCTATTCTAGACCTCGGACCGCTAAACATATACATACAGTCAGACCATTTTCACATGGTCACACTTCAACAAGTTCTTCCTCTCCTGTTACAAAACAACTTCCTTTCTACTCTAGATCTCAAGGACGCATACTTCCACATTCCCATTCACAAAGCTCACAGGAAGTATCTCAGATTTGTAGTAGACGGGCACACTATCAATTCAAAGTACTCCCATTCGGAGTCACAACAGCACCAAGGGTTTTCACCAAGTGCCTAGCAGTAGTGGCGGCACATTTACGAAGACAACACATCCATGTCTTCCCGTACCTCGACGACTGGCTCATAAAAGCCAGCTCATACAACCAGTGTGTGGAACACACCCATACCACCACGCAACTGTTCCACAACTTGGGGTTCACAATAAACCACACCAACTCTCATCTGCGACCATCCAAAGTACAACAGTACCTCAGTGCCACAATAAACATCTCAACAGCGCTAGCTTATCCAACTCCAGTAAGGATAGCCAGCATGCAAGCTCTCCTCACAAAGTTTAAGCCGCAACACTCAATTCCAGCAAGATTGTTCATGCAACTCATAGGGATGATGCCCTCTTGCATTTTCATAGTGCCCCATGCAAGACTTCAAATGCGTCCTCTTCAAGAGTGCTTATCATGTCAATGGAACCAGGGTCAAAATCAATTAACAGCCCTAGTGTTGGTGGACGGTCGGACTCCTCGCTCTCTGCAGTGGTGGAACACAAAAAACCTTTCCTAAGAGCGACCATTCCTAGAGCCAGTTCCTCAAATAGTCTTGACAGCGAACGCATCTCTCTCCGGCTGGGGGGCCCACCTACTGCAACACATCATGCAAGGCAGGTGGACACCACAACAAAAGTTACTCATATCAATCATCTGGAGTTATTAGCTATATTCCTAGCACTGAAAGCTTTCCAAAAGCAAGTATCAAACAAAGCTGTGTTAGTCCGCACAGACAACATGACAGCCATGTATTACATACAAAAACAGGGTGGAACACACTCCCTGCAACTCTCTCAACTAGCACCGGACATATGGTGGTGGGCTATACCTCAGAACATATTCCTTCTAGCCCAGCATCTTCCAGGAGTACAAAATACCATAGCAGATCTGTTAAGTCATCAAACACAACAGACCGACGAGTGGGAACTTCATACGCAAGTTCTTCAACCATTCTTTCAGATGTGGGGACAACCTCAGATAGACCTCTTTGCCACCCACTAAAACGCCAAAATGCCCAAGCTTCGCCGCCAGATATCAACACCCACTGTCCAAAGGCAATGCGATATGGATGAACTGTTCAAACAGATTTGCGTATGCTTTTCCACCTCTACCACTCATGCCACTAGTAGTACGCAAACTACAGCAGCATTCCATGACCCTCATCCTAGTTGCTCCAACTTGGGCCAGACAGCTGTGGTACACCAAACTGCGACAACTGTCTGTAGTACTGCACCAAAAATTACACCTTTTAACACCGAACCGTGGGGAGATCAGGCACCCGGTCCCACTCACCTCCACCTTGCGATCTGGCTCCTGAAATCCTAGAATTTGGATATCTTTTTTTTTAAACATCTTTTTATTGAAAGACAAACAGTTCCATCGTAATACATACTTAGGAGCAGTACAGGAGCAGAATTAGGTTACAGTGTAAAAATCACATCAGTCCAATCATCTACAGGTATTGGGATGTTCCATCTCCAGAGAATTTGGATATCTTAATCTTCCTCCAGACTGCATGAATGTCATAAAAGAAGCTAGCCGTCCAACCACTAGAGCATGTTATGCAGCTAAGTGGAAACGCTTTGTAATATATTGTCTCAACAACAATATTAATCCCCTAGACGTGTTTATTCAACACATCATAGGATACTTACTACACCTCCAAAGATGTAACTTAGCCTACACGTCTATTAGACTGCATCTTGCGGCAATAGCAGCATATCTGCAAAACAGACAGCATCTATCTCTGTTCAGAGTGCCTGCTATTAAAGCCTTTATGGAAGGCCTTAAAAGAATAATTCCTCCCAGAGTACCACCTTCACCTGTGTGGAATTTAAACATTGTTCTCACATGGCTAATGGTACCTCCCTTCGAACCCGTACATAAATGTGAACTACAATTTTTAACATGGAAGGTTGCGTTCCTAGTACTATTACTTCTCTGCGGAGAGTTAGTGAACTACAAGCATTAACCATTCGAGAACCTTTCTTGCAAATGCATCAGAATAAAGTCGCTCTCCGTACTAATCCGAAATTCCTGCCCAAGGTCATTTCTCCCTTCCACCTCAATCAATCTGTGGAACTGCTAGTTTTCTTCTCGCTACCACAGACAGGAGCAGAACGAGCTCTTCATACCCTAAATGTCAAAAGAGCATTGCTATACTACATCGAGAGAACACAACCCTTTCGTAAGACCAAACAACTTTTTCTGTCTTTCTCACCACCACACAAGGGTAATCCTGTATCAAAATCTGGGTTAGGTAGATGGATTGTTAAATGCATACAGATTTGCTACCACAAAGCTAAACATACGTTATCTGTTCCTCCTAAAGCCCACTCTTCAAGGAAAATAGGGGCTTCAATGGCATTTTTATGGAACATTCCCCTTGATGACATCTGCAGAGCAGCTACATGGTCTACACCGTACACATTCACAAAACACTATTGTGTAGATGTGCAAACCAAACAACAAGCTAATGTGGGCCAGGCTGTTCTCAAAACATTATTTCTAACTACTGCAACAGATAGGGTGGTCGCCGCTAAGAGTGGGTACTGCTATACAATCTATGCACAGTGTGTAATCTGCAGCTCGTATGCCTCGAACGGAAAATGCTACTTACCAGTATGCATCTGTTCTTGGCATGTAGAGCTGCAGAGTTACACACGCCCACCCGCCTCCACGGCTACCCTTGTCTGTTCCAGTATTATCTTAATTAGATACAGCTTACATGGACATCCTTCTTTTTCTTGCAAAGCTCCATCATTTCCCTAATGGCGAAAAACAATCTGAGGATGGAGCCGATGCCCATGCGCAATGTGGTCCAAAGGAGGAGTCGCCTATCTTGTGACTTCCAAAGAACTTTTCAGGACAAAAACAAACTGCAAACATCCGGGCCCAACACTAGGTGGCGATCTATGCATAGTATGTACTCTGCAGCTCTACATGCCAAGAACAGATGCATACTGGTAAGTAGCATTTTCCTTGTTCGAGGCATATGAGCTGCAGATTACACACTGTGCATAGATCGCCACCTAGTGTTGGACCCGGATGTTTGCAGTTGTTTTTGTCCTGAAAAGTCTTTGGAAGTCACAATATAGGTGACTCCTCCTTTGGACAATAGTGCGCATGGGCATCGGCTCCATCCTTAGATTGTTTTTTTCCGCCATCGGGCTCGGATGTGTTTCCTGAGCTCCTGTTTGGAACCGATTTTCCTTCGGCGCGCAATCCTCACCCAGTTCGACGGTATTGTTTCGATCGCGGCTTCCCATCGGCGCGACTCTTCACGACTTCGAAGTCTTCGATTCCGGTCGTCGACGAAGGCCTTCGGGCCTACCTGGGCCTTACTTTCTGGCTCATGGAAAGGACGCCATTTAAGAAGTGTCCTCAATGTGGGTTGCCTCTCACCGGAGCACGAGGCCAGAGACTGTTCCGCTTGTGCCCCCTTCCGCTCCAAGAAGACTATTTGGGACCGACGAGCTCGAAGAACCATGGCTCGCTCGTCATCTTGGATCCCGGGCGACATTTTTCAAGAGGGCGTCGACGTGCCTGAGCAGGTGCAACAACATGGCGTCGACAGTGACTCCGAGGCCGAAGACTCAGTTGTCGAGGACATCACTCCAGCACAGCGGGTCATGAGTACAGACCTCTACACCGACCCTTCCTCGACACCGTCCAAAAAGGCTTGGGTCACACCCTCGCCTTCAGGCCCGGGTGCACACCGAGAGACTGCTTCCCATGGCCCGCCTTCGAGTTCGGCTAAGAAGCCTAATAAGCCTTTAGGCGACTCGGTCTCGAGTCAGCCTACCCCCGGTGCTGGCACACACCTACCGGCACCGAAAAAGAAGCCGTCTTCCACCTCCACGCCAGCTGCTTCCACATCTAAGCACTCGGTGCTGAAGACAGGCACCGGCTCCTCTGCACCAAAACCATACTCTGAGCCGAGCAAAAAATTGCCACCGAAAGCACCCGACTCCCATGCTTCGGAGCCGAAAAATCCATCGGAGCCGAAAAAAGCTTCGGAGCTGAAAAAAACACACGGCCCATCAGACAAAGAAAATATTTCTAAACCAAAAGATGCTACTGGTTCGGTGCCGAAAAAGCCTACGTTACCAAAAACCTTGGCACCGAAGGATCTACCTCCCACAGAGGACCTATTCCATCCAGATCCTACACAAAAGACTCTGGTTAAAGATCCCAAAACTGGTTGATTAACTCTTAGTTGTAAAAAACGACCATTAGAGACGCCTGCACCGGCTCCTCATCCTAAGAAGAAGGACATTGCGACTTCTCCTCTAAAAATACCTTCTCCTCCTCCTCTTCCTCCCTTGCCACACCACTCCCCTACACCATCTCCTACTCCATTGGAAGATGATAATGAGGGGTAAAACACCACTCATGACCCAGAGGATGGTGCAGATAATGAGCCACTAGATAATCCTAGTCCTCCTGGCTCTCCTGACCCTTGAGATGATTATAGTACCCCAGATGTCCCTCACATCCCACAAGATGACATCTACCCCTCCAGGCCTTCCCCACCAGAGGATACTATGGGATTCAACCAACTTGTCCATAGAGCTGCCAATATCTTGGAGTTGACCTACATACTGACCCAGTAGACAAAGATTTCCTTATGGACTGCTTTGATACAACACAAAGGTCCACCTCAATTTTACCTATGCTTAAAGGTGTTATTAAGCATGCGCCAGAGGTCTTCAAAGATCCAGTTAGGGCTCGAATCCTTAACCCCCGAATTGGGAGGAAATATAAGGCTGCCCCCTCAGACCCAACCTACATTAAAGGGCCTGCGCCGCTAGACTCCCTTGTAGTCTCCAATGCACGCAAAAGAGCCAATTCCCAAACATCAGGGGAGGCTCCCCTACCAGATAAAGGGCCAGATGTAGGTGGCCCAATACTGGTCGGTAATGGCCGAAATTACCGATTTTCGGCTGTTACCGACCGGTATTGGGCATTTGGGATGTAGGTGGCCTAAATTGCAAAATCTGTAATTTACCGATTCGGTATTTTAAGGAATCAGTAAATTACTGATTCCTTAAAATACCGAATCTGTAAATTACCGAATTTGCAATGTAGGCAGCACTCAAATGAGTGCTTTTACCATTTTAGGATTCGTTATTTACCACCAACTATAAGTTGGTGGTAAATAAGGAATACCCTTGAAAATGAAAATCAGTGCATTTTCAAAGGTGCCATGTGGGAGACATACATGCCCTTAGGGCATGTATGTGTGCCACATGTGCACCCATCCCCAATTGAGGGGTGCAACAGGGTGTCAAAGTGACACCCTGCTACCCTTCAATGTTTTCCCCCTTTTACCGAATCGGTATTTACCGATTCGGTAATTGCCATTCATTCTTATGGGCCTCCAGGCCCATAGGAATGAATGGCAATTACCGAATCGGTAAATATTGATTCGGTATTTACCGAATCTTACCGATTCGGTAATTTTTAACGAAAAATTACCTACATCCCATTTACCTATTCTTAAATACCGAATCGGTAAAATTCGGTATTTAAGAATAGGTAAATTGTGATTACCTACATCTGGCCCAAAGAGTCTAAACTCCTAGACGCCTCAGCCATGCGGACGGCATCATAGGCAGCAAACATTTGGCGTATTGTTAATACTCAGGAATTATTAGCAAGGTACGACAGGGCACATTATGACGAGTTAGAATCCATAATGCAGCACCTTCCTGACAAGTACAAGAATAGGGCCAATGAACTTATACAAGAGGGTAAAACCATCACCAATACCTCTAATCGTTGTGCCCTAGATGCAGCAGGTACCGCTTCCAGGGCAATTAGTGTCCTTTTGCGTAGGCATGCCTGGCTACGCATTTCAGGTTTCAAACATGAAGTACAAAGTGCCATACTCAATCAACCCTTTGATGAGCAACACTTATTTGGACCTAATGTGGACATATCCCTTGAAAAAATGAAAAAGGATACGGACACAGCTAAATCTATGGGAGCCTTGCAGTTGCAAGCTCCCAGACGTTCTTTTCGTCACTCATCCTATAGAAGCACCACTAGAGGCTACTCCTCAGATAGTCCCTCTACTTCTTCCAAAGCCCCTACCCAATCCACCTACAATAAGGACTACCAAAGAGGGGATTACAGGGGCAACAACAATGAAGGCAGAGGCAAAACTAACCACTCCCGCTCTGCCTCCACCCCTGCCCAATGACTTCACTCCACTTCCCCCACCACATTCCACTCAAGTTGGGGGAAGACTAATTGTGGGTTTATATAGCGCTAGGAATCGACTCCCGGAGGAGTATCTCCGCGCTTCGACCGCTGGGGAACCCGTCCTGGCTCACCCTGAGAGATGGTCCCTAATGGGTATCTCTAAGGTGCGACCAAGCATCCCCGGCGGTCTGGGGGGGCCGTTGTGAAGATGAGGCAAGCTAATGCCCAGAGTTGCCGAGTGTGGTCCCTGACTGGAGTAGGCACCGAGGCGAGAATTATCGAGCCCGCTGACCATGGTCCACGACCCTGCCGCGTCGGGAATCGAACCCTGGTCCCGGGCCGTCCTCTGCTTACGGGTCTGCCGCCTCTAACCAGTGAGCCACACCACTCCACAACAATTCCTTCCTGTTTGGACCAACTTCACATCAGACAGGTGGGTGCGACAAGTAATTCAAGCAGGTTACTGTCTCAAACTAACCTCTACCCCCCAAACATACCGCCCAAACAGGGTCTAATGTCACAAGAACATTTGCTACTGCTCAGGCAAGAGATAATATCCCTCCTATAAAAAAGCGCAATAGAACCAGTTCCACTGCATCAACAAAACAAGGGAGTTTACTCCCTGTACTTTCTTATCCCAAAAAAGGATGGCTCTCTAAAACCTATTCTAGACCTCAGCGCACTAAACCTGTACATAAAATCAGACCACTTCCATATGGTCACACTCCAACAAGTCCTTCCTCTCCTTTCACAAAACGACTTCCTTGCCAGTATAGATCTCAAGGACGCCTATTTCCACATTCCCATTCACACAGCTCACAGAAAGTACCTCAGATTTGTACTGGAACGGTCCGCACTATCGATTAAAGGTACTCCCATTCGGAGTCACAACAGCACCAAGAATGTTTACCAAGGACCTAGCAGTAGTAGTAGCAGCAGCACACTCACGTCTTCCCATATCTCGACGACTGGCTCATAAAAGCCAGCTCATACAGTCAGTGTTTACAACACACTCACACCACCATCCAATTACTCCACAACTTGGGGTTCACAGTAAACCACACCAAGTCCCACCTGCAACCGTCCCAAGTACATCAATATCTTAGTGCCACAATAAACACCTCAACAGCGCTAGCTTATTCATCTCCTCCCTGGATAACAAATATGCAAGCTCTTCTTACCAAATTCCAACTGCAACACTCTTCCAGCTCGAGTGTTCATGCAACTCATAGGAATGAGGGCCTCTTGCATATTCCTAGTACCTCATGCAAGACTCCAGAAGCGTCCTCTTCAAGAGTGCTTAGCACGACAATGGAACCAGACTCAAGGTCAATTAACAGACCTAGAGTTGGTAGATGGTCAAACTCCCCAGTCTCTGCAATGGTGGAACACCAAAAACCTTTCCAAGAGCCGACCGTTCCTAGAGCCAGTTTCTCAAATAATCATAACAGCAGACTCATTGCTCTCAAGCTGAGGAGCCCACCTACTGCAGCACACTGTGCAGGGCAGGTGGACACAGCAACAAAGGTATACAACAAAAAAATACAGGCAGCTCTATACATTGATTGAGATGAAAGGGTGAAATGACTTTTGGAAGGAATTTAGGATTGGTACGTAGAACAACCTTATTATGATGCATTTGCAGAAAAGGTTCTTGAATGGTCAATGCTTATAGTTCACTAACTCTTCTTAGAGAAGTAATAGCTACTAGGAAAGTGACTTTCCAAGTTAGGAATTGCAGTTCACATTTATGTAAAGGTTCAAAGGGAGGTCCCATTAACCCTGTGAGAACAATGTTTACATTCCACTCAGGTGAAGGTGGTGCTCTGGGAGGAATTATTCATTTGAGGCTCTCCATAAAAGCCTTTATGGCAGGTACTCTAAAAAGTGATAGATGTTGTCTGTTTTATAGGTATGCTGCAATGGCAGCAAGATGCAGTCTAACCCCTTCCATGCTGGGCCGATTTTTCTCGTGTGCTAGGCTTATTGAAGAATCAATGGCTTTATGACGGCCCCCAGCCGTCATGAGCACACGAGCACTGTAATGCATGACGGATGGGGGCCGTCATCAGCATGGAAGGGGTTAATAGATGTGTACGCTAAGTTACATCTTTGGAGATGTAGTAAGTATTTTATGATGTGTTGAATAGACACATCTAGAGGATTGATGTCGTTGTTATGGCAGTATATTACAAACCGTTTCCACTTGGCTGCATAACATGCCCTAGTGGTGGGACATCTAGCTTCTTTAATAACGTTCATACAGTCAGGAGGAAGGTTAAGATAACCGAACTCTAGGACTTCAGGAGCCAGATCGCGAGGTTGAGCTGCGCTGGGTCCGGGTGTCTGATGTCTCTATGGTTCTGGGTTAGTAAGCGTGGAGACAGGTATAGCTTTTGGGGCGGTACCGCAGAAAGTTGCAGCAGTGTGGCGTACCACGTTTGTCTGGCCCAAGTTGGAGCAACTAGAATGAGAGTGAGGGAATGTTGCTGAAGTTTGCGCTCCACTAGTGGAAGCAGTGGGAGAGGTGGAAAAGCGTACGCAAATTTGCCGGACCAGTTCATTATATCGCATTGCCTTTGGAGCGTGGGTGTGGATACCTGGTGGCAACGCTTGGGCATTTGGCGTTTTCGTGGGTGGCGAAGAGGTCTATCTAAGGTTGTCACCACATCTGAAGGAATGGTTGAAGAACTTGTGGATGAAGTTCCCACTTGTGGATCTGTTGAGTCTGACGGCTTAGCTGATCGGATATGGTGTTTTGTACCCCTGGAACATGTTGGGCTAAAAGGAAGATGTTCAGAGGTATAGCCCATCTCCATATCTGCTGCGCTAACTGAGAGTTGCAGAGAGTGTGTCCCTCCTTGTTTGTTTATGTAGTACATCGCTGTCATGTTGTCTGTGCGGACTAAGACAGCTTTGCCCGATATGTGCTTTTGAAATGCTTTAGGGCTAGAAAAATGGCTAGTAACTCCAGGTGGGCGTGTGCAACTCTGCAGCTCTACATGCCATGAACAGATGCATACTGGTAAGTAGCATTTTCCTTCTAGGTGGAGAAACTACTTCTCTACACCTCAATTGCACCAGTGGGTGTATGTCTTTACCATGGAAATGCCATTAAACCTTCTTTTCACAGAAATCGTTTTGTGTGTGTTTCCACGATTGGAAACTACCAGCAATTCGTTAGGGAAATTTCACAAACTCTAAATTCAGTTTTAGTTTCAGCTGCATATCGAAAAGGCCAACCTCGAGCGTAGGAATTCCTACCCCTGCATCTGCGTGTATGAATGCAGAAACTCCATTGTACTAGGAGATCCTTTTATATTCCCAAGTGCACTTAGCAAGTGCAATATTCACTGATTCTAGCAGTCTGAATCTGAAATTTTGAGATGGTCCTTAAGTTGACCAGATTCTTCTCATTAGCAGGCAGTAATTCCTGGTTTCTTCATTGCTCATTCTTCTTCTGAATTTCAGTTAGGTTGAGTAGTTGTTAAAGGGAAAATGTGCTTGCGTTTTGTAAGCGCTTCTTAAACAGAAGTAGACCCCAGTGTCCAACTCTAGTGTATTGTTTTTCCTGCTCCTCTTAAGTGTCTTGTGGCAGAGGTAATCTTCCAGAGTACGGAGAAGGTAACATTTTGGAATATCAGTGAGCTTGCTTATCATTACTAAAAAAGATTTTCATATTACACCACTGGCAGGGCTTCCCGCAGGCTGAAGGGACAGTGGACCTAGAAAGGATCCAGCAGTTATTTAGACCTCAAACATCTTTTTGATAAGCACTAAAAGTATTCCTGAAGGGCATTGCCAATCAATCATCCGAACAGACACAAAAAAGCAAGGTGGGCCAAATTCAGAGGCGAGATCACAAGATCTCAGAAACCCCGGCACCGGATTCTTCTTCTTCTTCATCATGTTGACACTGTCAGTGGAGCATGTCCCTGGTCTGCAGAATATAGCGATGAAGGACTTTAGGAGGCCAATTAGAATGCTATGAGTGGCAAATATACATGACCAAGCTTTGATTGATCTTCAGAATATGGGGAATACCCCACATTGATCTGTTCGCTACATCCACCAATGCAAAATGACAACTCTTCCCAGTAAGTGGTGGTATCATGAGACTTGAGGAGAATCTCTTTCGAATCCCTGGTTGGAAATCTATGCATACACTTTTTTCCAGTAACTGCATAACCCTTGCGTTTGCTAGAAACTCAAGAAAGAGTTGTGAATGTTGATTCTGTTTGGGCCAGGTAGTTGATTCAGTTCAGAGTGGACCCTCATCTTCTAACCAAGGATTACAGACAAGTTCTGCACCACTGTCTGAAATCACTTCATCTGACTGCCTGGCTGGTACAGACTTTGTGTTTGGACGTCTCAGCATTCCACCTGATTGACTCGAGAAAGTCTGGAGAAGGGAACCTACACCGGACAACAGGACCTCCCTCAAGCTTGCCACCAGGAAGCACCACCAGCTGATCCGCGCCGCCAAGAAAACAGCATTCAAGGACCGGCTGGACAACAACGCACACAACTGCAAGGAGCTCTTCAACATCGTGAAAGAGCTCTCCAACCCCAGTGCAGGGAACAACGACATCACCCCATCGCAAGACCTCTGCAACTCCCTCGCTTCATACTTCCACAACAAGATCGCGGACATACACAACAGCTTCAACAACCAACCAACGCACACCATGACCGAACAACCACCCCCCACCACCACCCTCCACGCCTGGACCCCGATCAGCACCGAAGACACCATACGCACAATGAACTCCATCCACTCCGGATCACCGACCGACCCCTGCCCTCACCACGTCTTCAACAAGGCCGACGCTGTCATCGCACCCCACCTGCGGGACATCATCAACACCTCCTTCGACACCGCCACCTTCCCTGAGAGCTGGAAACACGCCGAACTCAGCGCTCTCCTCAAGAAACCAACAGCAGACCCCACCGAACTCAAGAACTACCGCCCCATCTCGCTCCTCCCGTTTCCAGCCAAAGTCATCGAGAAGACCGTCAACAAGCAGATGGCCGCCTTCCTCGAGACGAACGGATCCCTCGACCCCTCAGTCAGGCTTCCGAGCCAATCACAGCACCGAGACCGCCCTCATCGCCGCCACCGATGACATCCGAGCCCTGATGGACAATGGAGAAACAGCGGCCCTCATCCTCCTAGACCTCTCCGCGGCATTCGACACTGTCTGCCACCGCACCCTAGTACAGCGCCTCAGCAACGTCGGAATCCAGGACAAGGCGCTGGAATGGATCATCTCCTTCCTCGACGGAAGAACACAGAGAGTCCGCCTACCACCGTACAAGTCAGAGGCCTCCGAAGTCATCTGGTGCGTCCCTCAAGGGTCATCTCTGAGCCCCACCCTCTTCAACGTCTACATGAGCCCCCTCGCGGCCATCGTACGCAAACACAACCTCAGCATAATATCCTACGCCGACGACACCCAGCTGATCCTCTCCCTGACCAACGACCCCGCCTCCGCCAGAGCCAACCTGCACGATGGGATGAAAGAGGTAGCCGAGTGGATGACGACCAGCTGCCTGAAACTGAACTCTGACAAGACGGAGGTCCTCATCCTGGGCTCTTCACCCTCCCCCTGGGACGACTCCTGGTGGCCTCCCGCCTCGGGCACCGCACCCAAACCGACAGACCATGCACGCAACCTGGGCTTCATCCTGGACTCCTCCCTCTCCATGACCAGGCAAGTCAACAACGTCTCCTCGGCTTGCTTCAACATCCTACGCATGCTACGAAAGATCTTCTGGTGGATCCCCTCCGAGACCAGGAAGACCGTCACCCAGGCCCTCGTCACCAGCCGACTGGACTACGGCAACGCCCTCTACGCCGGTACCACCGCCAAGCTCCAGAAGAGACTCCAGCGGATCCAGAACGCCTCAGCCAGACTCATCCTCGACATCCCACGAACCAGCCACATCACCGAACATCTGAGAGACCTCCACTGGCTCCCCGTCAACAAAAGAATCACCTTCCGCCTCCTCACCCACGCACACAAAGCCCTACACGACCAGGGCCCGAGCTACCTCAACAGCCGAATCAACTTCTACGCTCCCAAACGCCACCTCCGATCAGCCAACCACGCCCTCGCCGCCGTCCCCCGCATCCGAAGAGCGACTACGGGAGGAAGGTCCTTCTCCTACCTTGCCGCCAAGACCTGGAACTCCCTCCCGACCGACCTGCGCCTGACCCAAGACCACCTCTCCTTCAGGAAGAAGCTGAAGACCTGGCTGTTCGAGCAGTAGCGGCACCCCCCCCCAAAGCGCCTTGAGACCCTCCGGGTAGGTAGCGCGCTATATAAGTGTCACTGATTGATTGATTGATTGATTGAACATTGTGAATGTGCCAAGAGTGGCCACCATTCCAAAAACATATTTTTTTTAATGGAACATCTGCATTTGGACAGTGGGTGGTAACATAGCCCGACATGATATGTCGCTTTATGTGTTACATGTAACAAAAGTTGGACTAATGTATGAATCCACACATATCTATTTATCTGCTTTCTCATGGCATCTTAGAATCTTGTAAATCCAATTACTTTTTTTGAGTTACAGAGTTAATAAGGTCTAGGTCAGGTATTCACTCTTACAGTTAACCAACCACCTGACAAGAAGTACATTATGCTAACCGGAGCTCCCATGCGAGGTTCATTTGAAACCATTCACATATCTCAGCAAATAGTCTTGCAAAGTAACCATATTTGAAATTTGAAAAATATATTCATTGTTACAATGAACACACACAAACATTTGGAAGGTGCTTTCCAACGTGTAATAGTGTCTCTAATCAAACAATGTTTCTTCTATTGGGCTAAGGTTTTTGGGACTCACATAAAGTCAGCGAGTCACATTCCTCATGGTTCTCCAGGAACTTGATTGAAGTAATAACCAGCAAATTTTTAAATTAGGCTACTTTTTATATATTTACAAAAAAACATTTGCCTATGCATTACAGCAATGGAAATGCAGAGAGAACTTGTTTTAAGTACTATGAATGTCTGCTCTGAAAACAATATCGGAGAAGGCTGATCAGGATTATAGTTCAGATGAGGATTTGAGGCGTTGTATGAAGATTTCACATTGGTTTCCTATATACTGAATGTCTCAAAAGAACACACTGTAACTTTATCATCATACCATAGTGGGATTTATTTCTTAAAAACTACAATGAAAGCCTTTTCCTAAAAGTAAATGAAGGGATTGGTCCACTGTTACCCAAAGATCAACAGATCTGTAAATTAGGCAGACTCGAGACACATGATGTAGACCACGTACTGTTCCCATCTCCGATTTCACAGATAGAATACATTTTGTTTCTGCACTTTATAGGCTGAAAAATCCAAATGCAACTCACCATTCACAATTTACTGTAGTATATACAATAAATACCCACAAGTCCTTTATATTTGTATGCCATGGGATCTGGTATTGATTTTGGCATGGTTAATGACTCCCTATTTAATCTTCTTAGTAAAGGTGATTTTCAGCATCTGGCTGTCAATATGCCTTTTTAGGTTGCAGTAACTGCATTCAGATATTTAGACATTTAAAAGTATTGCTTGCTGATTTCGTTTTCATTTAATTTTTCGCAATGTTTTTATCTTGAGTGAGAAATCATCTTTCCCATTTGTGGTTGTGTTAACATTTCATGGAAAACACTGTATTCAGCTACTAGCTTTCTTTTCAGCCATTTCATCCATTCAACATGGACAAGAGAAAGCAGAGATAGTGTATAAGTTGCTTTTAGCCATTATGTTTTGCAAGATTATGCATGCTGCATGGTTTGAGAAAAACAAGGACCCCCTGGACACTGGTGTAGAAAAACTCCTAGGGCAGGGATAACAGCGTCTGAACGAAAATCCTAGGCAGTCAACAAAATAGGCAAACAAGTAATATAAAATGACAGCGAAAAATCAAACATAGAAATAATAATTACAGGTAATCATGATTTTAATGAACAAAGATAAAAATCATACAAGTAACTG
The DNA here is from genome assembly GCF_964263255.1 of Lissotriton vulgaris. Lineage (NCBI taxonomy): Eukaryota > Metazoa > Chordata > Amphibia > Caudata > Salamandridae > Lissotriton > Lissotriton vulgaris. The sequence goes on from NC_141689.1 coordinate 1,575,015,708, forward strand.
GTGTAACCATCACCGTATGATAATAAAAGGTAATTAAAAAACATACATTCCATACATTTATTATATCATATAAAAAACATTCCTACAAATTAATATCATTGGTATCAGAAAGGTGAACAAACACTGCATGCTGCATGAACAGACAAGATTTTGTTTTGTGTGAGGAGCCTTCCACAACCATTGCAATAATAACACAGCCATTATCCTATTGATTTGGCCATCTATGAAACAATGCATTAGGGTGGTTAACAGAGCCAAACTTGAAGGCTCATTCTGATTTTCCTAAGGGGTGGCTCCTGCAGTAACGTTTCTGAGAGGTGGTTCTTAACAAGAGATTAACAAGCTAGCCATATGATCTGTACTGCATGTATTTGCAAAACATTATTGCCTACTTTAGCATGTTTATTAAGAAGCTATGTGGTCCGGCATATCCTAAGATATTTATTTGATGAATTTTAATAGTGCTGGCTAGACCCGAAGGTATCAGAGCGCTTTACATGAGGTTCCACAATGTTACAAAATTACATCAGTTACAGGTTACATCAGTTGTAAGAAAAACAAATAAAGATCATTGAAGACAAGGTCAAAGGAGTGAAGGGTAAGGGGGTAGGGTAAAGGGGAAGGAGGGAGATACGACAGAGAGACAAAGGGAAAGTCTGCCCAAGTCCGGCTGGGTAGGTGACGGCCGAGGGGGAAGTCCACAGCCCACCTCCTCTTTAGCTATCAGGTTGCTCCACCTCGCATCTGCCAAATAGCTAGACTTCAAAAGAAAAACATTTAAATAGCATAGAAGACGAGATGAATGGAGCATAGAAGGAGAAGGGGGTAGGGTGAAGGGGTAGGAGGGAGATACGACGGAGAGACGAAGGAGTCTACCCAAAGTCCGGCTGGGTAGGTGACTGCCGAGGGGGAAGTCCACAACCCATCTCCTCTTTAGCTATCAGGTAGCTCCACCTGGCATCAGCCAGAAATCTAGGTCTCCACTGTCGGAGGTAGGTTCAACAGGTTCTAAGTCCTGATGGGTAAGCCGAATGGGGGATATTTCAAGGTCGGGTCGAAGTCAAGTTTTTGTTGCTGAGTAGTAGTACAAACTGGTAGGGACCACTGTGGCAGTCATCTTGGGGTCAGGCAAGGGAATTCTGACCTTGGTGTTACATTCAGCCGGTCCCATTATTATCTTTCGCTCGAAGAGGGGTGTTTGTTGTGTAATGGAGCAGCTAGAGGCCAGAGCCAGTGTCCGCTCGCCTTCCGAGGAGGAGAGTATTGCCATGTTATAGCTACAAGGGAGAGAAACTGCTGCCATTTTAGGATCAGACGGGGCGCCTCCTATATCCCTCTCACTCACTCATAAAGAAACAAATTGGTCTCAACAGAGATGAACTACTCAATAGAAGGGGGACCCCTCTTCACTTCAAGGCAGGTAGGCGGGGAAAATACAATAACCAAAAGAGAACAGAAATGGCCTTCCCGTAAGGATCTAGTGTAGGCCTAGGGATAGGTCCTTATATACTTGCATCAACCCCTGAACCACACAGAAGGACTTCAACAAATAATTACAAAAATATACGGAGTTTATTGCATGGAACAGCAAGCTTTCTCAATACATTATAATTGCATAAATAATTGCATCATCTTTTCATTTAATATAACAATAAAAGCTCAATCACATCATCACAGCAAATCCACATGCCAGCCTACACTTTCATACCAACATACATACAACTTTAGTCACACACAACACACAACTCCACAGATATATCATAGCAAGTGGTTGATCTGAAGGTAATAGATGGTAAACAATCCACTAGGGAAGAACCCCAGATCGCTCAGATGGTCCCCAGAAGTAGAAAACGTCAACGCGTGTTTCGGTGTATAGCCCCGGCCGGGGCTACACCTTCATCAGGGCGGGAGTATACAGAGGCATAGTGGGACGGGGTGTCTGTGAAGAGAATATATACATACTTAAAACAGGTACAAGATTTTAACCTATCCAAAAAACAAAAAATGGGGTTCAGGGGGATCAAATAGATAATCAAGGAGGATACAAAGTGAGAAACCCCATGCTTCATATTTAGAACAACCAATATTCATTCGACATAACAAAAAGACATGGGCTACATGTCTAAAGAACACCTTCATGAGAATAATGAAAGCCTTAAAGAATAAATAGTAGGAATGTGAAAACCAGATCCCAGGATGTGCCAGGATCTCCAACTCACCCAATAGAGAAAGTGAATATAGATTTAAGAAAAGAGTGGTTCAATTGCACCCAACAAAAGAGTAGCAACCAAGGAGTACATACATTATATTTCCACATCCCAAGGTGATCGACACCAGTATGCAAAACAATATTTCTACAACCCTGAAACATACCATTTTCAGAGATTGGAGGCACACCGAATATTCAGATATCTATACGGGCCTCAACAAATAGGATCTTAGAACAATCCAGATGAAAAGGAATTTCAGTAGTAGCTCTGAGAGAAACAGGAGGCGGGTAAAAAAAGGGAATACATACAGCCATGAGTCAACCTATGGACATTATCGCGTAAAGATGACCGCAATAATCAGAGTTGTTGGTGGGTACAACATACCCAAGGAATTGAAGCTGTAGAAGTGGTCCTATCCAGTAAGTTTCCACATTTCTGTCAGTAACAAGCAGCCAGGTAAATTCCAAAGAACTCTTCCTCGGTCAGGGTTAGGAATCATTAGGCGCTTATCTGATATGAAAAAATAGGAAATGTCTCACCAACAGAGTTGCTTTTCAATTGCTCAAACGGTGTAAACAGGGCGAATTTTGGGAGACAGTCGGACAAAGAGGCTCCATGGTTTCAAGTGGCCCCAACAAATACTCGTCCCGATGGTGTCCCGAACAACAACATGGTGGGACTACCACCTCCCATGCACCCACATTTCCGGTATACTAGTGGGAACAGACCCGCTATCAGTCACGAACATAATCGAAATGGGGTAAATACTCGGGCGCCCGCGACCTCATGCAGATGGAAAAAGGGAGGAGCGGAGAATAAACCTAGAACGGAGATGTAAATATGTCTCAACCGGATCGCAACAGGTTAAAGATGAGCTTCAGTGGGAGCAAAGTATGAACAAGCCCCAGCGATGCACAACAGGGGGATATAACAAGATACGGTTCAAACGCATGAAAGAATAAACAAGTCTACACTTAAAAAAGCCGTCAAGTTTGGGCTTTCCGAGGAAGAACTCGCCAACGGTAGATAGAGGCATTCACAGTCTCTCCACATGGGCCAGCACAACGGATACGCGCGTGGTCCCTGACTCATCAAGGGTCAAAAAGAAATAGCTCTGGGGGATCCGTTTTAAGAAGTCAGCCATACATAAGCCAACGTCGGGATAGTCGTCCTGAAAAGCGGGATCGGCGTCTGGTAGTAGACATAAGACAGACGGGGATTTCCCTAGGAGCATTTCAGTTTCAAGCGGCGGCCATCTTAGCGTGTCCATAACTGGAGAAAATCACTAAAGAGGGAACACAGACATCCGACCAAGGAGCAAAAGCGCCATAGAGGATATCCTCCTGAATCCACATTATGTGTATAGACAATGAACTTGTGGGGTAAACCACCAGGAGAGCAGAACACTTCTCCTGAAAAAAACCCCAATCTAGGCGAGAGAAGGAAGAAACAATTAAATAAGATAGGATGGAGGTCTCAGAAACAAAGAAAGTTTCTGGTATATAATAAAATAAAGACCACCGCCATGATAGACTGTCGCAATAACATAGAAATATATATCAAAACAAAAAAAAAACACAGGTGGGGGTAAACATAAGAGCAGCTAGTATTTAGAAACGGGGCTAAGTAAGGCAGAAGAGATATAACCACATTGCATGATCTAATATGCACAGACATTCCCAGCCGGGAATTCACTACACTATAGCATTAGCCCAGGGGCATTCCTCATTCAGACCCCTTTCCACACTATTAAGATAGTAGATCCAGAAGACTTCTCTCTTCCTACGTATGGCAGTGGGGTCAGAACCAGGGAGAGCCTGAATCTTCTCTAGGACTGACCATTTCAGATCATTCTCCGAATGATTATTTTGGTGCCTGTGGGCCACAAGGGGGGCACCCAATTTGCCAGTCCTGATGTTGGATTTATGTTCTCCAATCATAAGGCGAATCTCACGCCTGGTTTCACCAATATAGGGTAAGTTACACATACATAAGATAATGTACACCACATTGGTGGTGCGACAATTTGTCATTCTGGCCAGACGAATGGTACGGACCAAGGTGACAATCCTGCTCCCAGTAATAGCATTGGGACAGGCTTGACAGTGACCGCATCGGTGGTTGCCCATGACTGGGTTAGTCCCCACGAGGGAGATTTGGGATGGTTTCTGAGCTTCCAGTAATTTTCCTCTCACGAGGTGATTCTTCAGGTTTTTGTTCCTCCTAAATGCAAAGATGGGTTTAGGTAAATGATCATGGTCATTGCCTAAATTGAGGAGGGACCAGCAAGAGTTAACAGCTTGCCTCAACTTGTTGTTGAGACTAGAGTGTTTGGTGATGCATACAATCTTATTCATAGGGTCACAGTCCTTGGGCTCAAACATGGACTCCCGATTATTAAACCTAGTCCGTTTAAATGATTCCTTGATGAGTCTATATGGATACCCGCGTAGTAACAACTTCTCCTTAAGGATGTCACCCTGATGGAGAAAGTCCTTGATGTCAGAGCAATTTCTCCTAATGCGGAGAAATTGACTGAACAGGATATTGTCCCTCTGACAGCGCGGATGGAAGCTGCTGTATTGCAGAGGGCATTTCTCGCTGTGGGATTGGTAAACAATGAAACATAAATTTCATTGTTCTGGTGTCCAACCCAAATATCAAGGAATTTGATCCTATCACTACTAGAGTGAGAGGTGAATTTCAGTTTACTATCAACAGCATTTATCCACATGATATATTCGTTCAATGACTCCTGGTCCCCTTCCATATAAAAAAGTTGTCATCAATGAACCGGGACCAGGCCCGGACATTTTCATGGAAGGGGGCCATTTCATTGTAAATGTGGATTTGCTCAAAGAACCCCATGTATAGGCAGGCTATACTAGGGGCACAGGCAGCGCCCATACTCACTCCTCGGATCTGTTGAAAGAAACAGTTATTGAACTCGAAGTATCTCATAGAGAACGACTTCCAGGCACTCGATAAAAGAGGCGTTACTTATTTCGGACTTAGACGCTAGGATGTCCCGCAGGACTGTAATCGCACCTTCCTGGGGAATATTGGTGTACAGAGACTCGAGGTCAAGGGTGACCAAGAGTTCTCTGTCTTGCAGGTAGGTGATCCCCTCCACCTTAAAATTAAAATGACCCGTGTCCTTAACAAAAGATTCTAAAGTCGTGACCAGAGGTGGTCGCCAACAAAGATGAAGCTATGATTCGTGGCGGGCAACAGACAGCTCGGACACCTTGAATGTCATTTAGATTGCCGAGACGGTGGGGTAGAAGCAGCAGAGCTTCCTCTTACTCTGGAAGACGAGGGAAAATAACGGAGGGGCTGCAGGAGGGTGATTAACTAGTCACCATGGCATCTGCTGAGTATTCCTTGCCAGGAGTAAAGAAACTGAGCTGTGTTTAGAAAGGAGGAACCCCGGGTGCAGTGTTGGGCCACCTGGGACCTCCTGACTGTGGGCGCCATTTTGGGGTCAGGCATCGGTCTCCCCTGCTCACCAAGAGTATTACAGAATCATGTCTGAGTTGGGAGCGCCCCACTTATTCGTACGGTGCTCCTGCTCTCCATTGGGGGATGGCGAGTGAAGTGGTAATGCGCCCCATCTCGCCGGCATGAAATGAGATCTCAGTTTTGCTCACCGGTGGCCGTTCACTTTCGCTGCCCCTTCCGACCTGCTTTTAGTTACCGCAGTGAGTGACCCTCATTTCAAGATGTGGGCCAAGGGTAAGGGGTGTTGTTTGCTGGATAATATGGAGGTCGACGGCCTCAAGGTGCAGTTGCTTAGCCCGGGCAAGATCTCACTGCTCACCAGGCGCCATCTTAGCATTTCATAGGTGGGGACATAACGCTTGTAACTCTGTGATGCTAGATCGAAGAAGGGCGATAAAGATCTTCTGGTGATCTGCCAGCATTCTGGCTGCAAAATCGGTGTTCAGGGTGTGAAAACAGTGTGGCGGGATGCCGCTTGGGAAGCTGAAAGGAAGGTTCAAGAGGGAGCATCCGCTCCGAGCGGCCATGATGGGCTGGCATCAACCCCTCAAATGATGCTGTGCAGCTTTGTTAGGCATTGTTGTGAAAATCTTTAAAAAATAAGATTCTTCAGCAGGCATAGAATCTTTTAGACAAAAAAATAATGCATCTTTGATAACATTGGTTCTTTTGGATGCTTTGTAAGCTCTGCCGACACTTTAATATCTGCGTCCGTGAGCTCATAGAACTTGTACTATTTTGATTCCCTCTGTGACTGGGACCATTTGGAAGTGGTGTTTTTATACCCTAGAGCATGGATTCTTAAACATTTGAATTCTGTGGAACCCTTCTTAATCCTACTGGAACCCGGGACCCTTACTGAATTAGTATTGGAATCTGGTGGCATTTTTGATAACATAAAAATAAAGAAACCAGTATTCATCAAACAAATACACAAACAATTAAATATTTCATTTAATTCACAAACAAATCTAAAATTTGTACATTTTAATTTTAATGTGAAGGTTGGATCATTTCTAAATTCAATCGAGGCAACTTATCGTTCATACTATATTCTGTTTGAGCCACTTGCAATGCTCCCATGAATCTGAGCGTACTAAATTAGTCTCCAATTTCCAATTCTTTCTCATTTACAGAATGTTTTATAATTTTCATTTGTACATTTTGGCTTCTTTATTTACATACACTGAGAAACATACAGAACTACGTAAGCCACGAGTTCAGGAAGCCCACAAGCGTAAACCACGCTTGCCCAAACAACGAATTTTCCATAACCACGTAAATGCGTGGTTAAGGCAAATGCGCGCTCTAGTGTTCGGAATTGGCGAGAATCTGAAAGAGGAGCGTTGGGAAGCGGACATGGACAGGTTAGTGGGGCTGGGTCTGAGGGGCTCGGGAGGCTTCAGAGTTAGGGGTTCAGGGTAGGTTTTTGGGGTGGGGTTTGGGGTAGTTTTCAGGGGTTGTTGGGGGTTCGGGGTAGTTTTCAGGGGTGGTGGGGGTTGGGGTAGTTTTTAGTGGTGGGGGATTCGGGTAGTTTTCGGGGGGGTTCGGGTAGGTTTCAGGGGTAGTTTTTAGGGGAGGGTGGGGTCTTTTTAGGGCTTAGAGGAGGGTGGGCTAGTATTTAGGACTAGAGGCAGGGAAGGTTTTAGGGCTCAGGGAAGGGGGTTGGTTTTCCGGAGGGAAGGGGGTGGTTTTATGACTCAGGGCAGGGGGCCAAGTCTTAATCACGGAAATGTGTTTACCATACGTGCTTTGACAACGGATAAATCTTTGTAAATACATGCGTGGTAAAGGCATATTCGTGGTTAAGACTTGCGTTGTACAGACTGCATGGGACAGCCATGCGTGATAAACGCCTGTGTGGTTCCATCACACAACTCATACACTTTATTAATCTGTTAATATCATTTAATTTTCAAAGCAGTTGAGGACCCCCTGAGTTGGCTTTGCGGACCCCCAAGGTCCTCTGACTAGAGTTAAATAACCATTGCTCTAATCGTTCTGTACTTTTATGGTCTGATCCATTGTCACACCCTGACCATAGTGGTGATCACTGGTGCTAGGATGTTGTGAAGATGTCTTAAGTATGGATATTTGCTGTATGATAAGTTATGAATAAGGCTGCCTGTTTTTCCGTTCTTTCTGACTTTTACACATAAATAGAGACGGAAAACCATTTATTTTCCTGTCTGTGTTTATTTTTATATATGGATCAAAATGGAAATAAGGTTTTATCAGTGATTCTAAATTCTTCAATTTATGACTGCCAGACTAATAGCTGTGCGGATTAGCAGGTAAGGGGGTTAAAAAGAAAGACATTTTAGTAATGAAGCTTAACCAGCAGGAGATATGCGCAAAGTTTACACCAAAAGTTGCATGTTTTCAAATAAGGTGAATAAGGAAAATGCCGACAAGGGAATTTACTTTGAGAAAAATTGCAGCACTTCGAGTTTTTGTTTTGACTTCAAACTTCGAACCAATTGAATTAGTGTCTGATAGCAATTTACAATTATTGTACCTCTGATATAGAGAGTAATGTTACCACACTAACGTAGGAAAGAGAACAGCAACACGGGAAGTCTTTTTATCAAAAAGTTATTATTTACTTGTTGTACAAAATTTATAAGGGTACATATCAATCATAACCATTGATCAAAAAATGCAATTTAGATGAAAAAGGAATCCAGCAATTTCTCCTATAATACATCAGAATAAAGTCCAAACTGAAATGTAAAATACAATGACTTCTAATCTACTAAAAGTAAGTCACTTGTAGCAACAATCTTAGATGCAAAATTGGACTGAGATGTCGACGTTTCGGTCTTTTCGTTTTACCTCACAAGACCTTCCTCAGGGCAGTTTAAATTAGCATCTAGCGATGACCCCTTAAAAAAAGGATTTCCGACTCCAAATTAGGCGAAGCGTTTTGATGTTGGCCCAAATTTTCTGGATGAGTTTCAGAGACACTAGTCAGCGTCTAAGCGCTTTTCTTTTCTCACCAGAAGTATTCTTTTGCCACTTAGATTAATCAAGCGAGAATTTTGAGAAACCGTGTTAAATCAGTGTGTGATTCGGGTTGTCGTCACGGGTAGGCTTCACACCGACGAAGTCACGGCTGGAACAGCTGTCCTGCCGTGACTTCGCCGGTGAGAAGCCTACCCATGACGACAACTTCGCCTAATTCTGAGTCGGAAATCCTTTTTCTACATGGCTGCATACAGAATCAGCACTTGACTTCATGCGGGCCTTCCCCCAAGGTTACCAAATACTACGTGCCGACTGCAAAAGCGAAAGGGGGGGGAGGCCTAGCAGTCCTCTATAAAGACTGTTACGGGTGTCGTAGCACCCCCACCTCCATACCAGACTGTGAAAGCCTCCCCTTTACTATAGACTTCACCCCCACTTGCACCTTTTCGGGAGTGCTTTTATGCCGTCCACCCGGCTCCCCGGGGCAATTCTCTAATACCCTCCCACCCATCATTGCCAGCCTAGCATGCAGCCCATCCAATTTTACCCTTCTAGGGTATCTCATTTTTCATTTTGATGACTCCTTAAACCTTATCACCTCAGAACTGACCACCAGCCTTTCAGCTCTTCAGCTCAAACAGTTAGTGCCTAAACCGACCCATATCAAAGGTCATCTTCTCGATCCCATCTTTAGCAATAGCTCAGATCTTTGAGTTGGAAACCCCTCTCCCCTTCCTTGGACGGACCACTTCCTTATCCATCTATTCTGGCTCACTCAAGATTCACACTCCCCCCAGCCCTTAGGTATTCGAAGAAGCCGTAACTGGTCGAAACTTTCTCAGGCTAAATGGTTGGCAGGCCTCGAAACTTCCAAGCCGCCCAGCATCCCTGATCCCACATTGGCCAACGAGAACTATAACAAATGGATCTCCGACTCACTTGACTCTGTGCTCCCCATCAAATCTACCGAACCCAAACGCAGCAATGCGACTGCTCCCTGGTACTCTTCGGAATTACAGGTATTGAAACGTACCTGCAAAAAGATGGAACGGAAATGGCGTCTTGACTACTCTCCTTCCAGGAAAATGGAATACAGAGCAGCGATAAAAATCTACAAGGACAGAATTAAAAGCGCACAGTCGTCCTTTTTCGAGGAAAAAATTACGGAGGCAGCCTCAAAGCCGAAGGAAATATACTGTATAGCAAAAACTCTTCTTCAACTCCCAGAAAAACCTCAAGACCCCTCAAACGCCCAAACCCGCTATAACAATTTAGCAGATTTTTTTTTCCACAAAATCGAAACAATTTATACTTCTTTTCCGCATCCCGTGACCCTGCCCCAGACACGTGCTGATCCAGAGCCTCGGCCTGTAGCTACACTTGACCATTTCCCTCCTTTAGATCCCACCAATCTTGAATTTATTTTGCACCAGGTAAAATCTGGCTCTCCTAACGACCCTGCGCCACCACGCACCTTACTCCCAGTCACCAGCCATATTCTGCCCACCATTTTGGAACTACTCAATGCCTCCTTGTCCACCGGCATTGTCTCACATCCATGGAAACGAGCCATGGTCAGAGCCCTTCTTAAAAAACCCAATATAGATCAAAACAACCCCACCAACTATCGACCCATCTCCCTGCTGCCCTGGCTAAGTAACATTTTGGAGAAGCATGCTAACACTGTGCTAACAGACTTCCTGGAAGCCAACAATCTTTTGGACTCCACTCAGACGGGGTTCCGTCCTCTCCACAGGACCGAAACCGCCTTGGTCGCAGTGACGGAGGAGGCCAGGAGGATCCTAAATCAGGGAGGCTCTGTAGCCATCATCCTCCTCGACCTACGTGCCGCCTTCGACACTATGAGCCACAGCATCCTACTGCACCGACTTAGCAGCAAGGGAATCTCAGGGACGGCAATCACCTGGCTTAGGTCTTTCCTTTCTAATCGCTCTTTCCAGGTCTTTGAGGGCGACTACACCTCCCCCAGCAAGCCCTTTGGCTGCGGTGTGCCGCAGGGCTCTTCCCTGAGCCCCACACTATTTAATCTATATATGAGCCCCCTAGCCGAGATCGTTCGCCCTTTTGGAGTGAAAATTGTCACTTATGCGGACGTCACTCAGCTAGTGGTGGCTCTTAATCCCCCTCAAGCCGCACCCAATTGTCTGAAGAATTGCCTGGAAGCAGTCGCCGAGTGGATGACATCTTCTTGTCTCAAAATGAATGGAGACAAAACAGAGCTGATGCTCCTTGGCAGCCCCTTTAACACTACCATCAACCCATTTTGGCCTCCTTGCCTGGGACCTGCCCCTGTGCCTAAAGATACGATCAAAAACCTGGGTATTTGGCTAGATAATTCCCTTAATTTCAACTGCCACGCAGCCAAACTTTCAACCACCTGCTTTGGCCTACTAAGACTCCTATGTAAAATCCTTCCCCTGCTACCTTTTCATGCAAGGCAGATAATGATCCAGGGTCTGATCCTATCTCGGCTGGACTTTGCGAACGCCCTATATCTAGGTGCACCCCAGACGACCCTAAACAAGCTACAGATCATTCAAAACTGTGCAGCCAGAACTCTTCTCCAGATCCCTCGCCAACTCACGGTCAAACCCAGACTGAAGGGCCTCCACTGGCTCCCACTGAGGGAAAGGGTCGAATTTAAGGCAATGTGCATCGCTCACCGAGCCTTCTGGGGAACAGGCGCTATCATTAACCAATCTCTGATAACCGCCTATCATCCAAACAGACAGCTCAGATCCAGATCCTCCTTCCTGGCTGTGATACCTAGGGTCAAGAGAGCCAGGTGCGGAGTCCGCTCGTTCTCCTACAACTCGGCCAGGCTTTGGAACTCCCTCCCCCTCCAACTCAGATCAGAGCCTAAATTACTCACCTTCCGTAAACTACTAAAAACCCTGCATTTTAACGAACCAGAATAGCCTGAACTGTTTTCGCTGTAAGAGTGATGTCTGCAGCGCTAGGACGTCTGAGGGTAGCTAATGCACTCTATAAATGGTCTTTTCATTTCATTTCCTTTCTCTAAATTTCTTCCTCAAGAAGGAGAACTTCAAAATGCTCACTCTTGCTCAGATCCTATCTGCCCTTGACCCAGGAGACTGGATGGTAGCGTTGGACTTGCAGGTTGCCTGTTTTCACTTTCCCATCCTGCCTGTGTACTAGCATTACCTGTGGTCCCAGTGGGCCACAAGCACTTTGTTTGTTGTGCTCCCCTTTGGACTCACCAGCATCCCTTGGGTTTTCACCTAGGTGATGGCATGGTTGCAGCGAGATCAGAGGTGTGCCAATCTTACCCTTACTCGATGACTGGCTATTGGCAGCTCGTCCCAAGCTATCTTCTCCCTCCTCCAGACTCAGACAGACCTCCTGCATTTGCTGGGGTTCATTGTCAACGTACTGAAGTCACACCTGGTTCCCTCTCACTCTCTTTCATCTGAGCTGTTCTGGACACGGTGTATTCTGAATGGCGAGCCCAGGATATTCAGCCTCTAACCTGGATTTCGGTGAGACTGACTCTGAGGCTGCTTGGCCTCATGACCTCCTGCCTGCTGCTGGTGACTCTTGCCCGGTGGCATATGTGGGCTCTACAGTGGGACCTGAAGGTCTAGTGGGCGCAGCATCAGGGGCATCTTTCTGACATGGCCCAAGTCTCAGAGGTAGCTTACGAAATGCTGCAGACCCCTCTTCCTTCCCCAACTAGATCTGACAGTAGTAACAGATGTGTCACCACTTCCCAACTAGATCTGACAGTAGTAACAGATGTGTCGCAACTTGGATGGGGCGGCTTCCTGGGAGAGGTGGAGATCAAATGACACTGTTCTCTGGTAGAATCCGAACTCCTCATCAACCTGTTGGGGCTCTGAGTGATCTGATTGGGATTGAAAGCCTTTCTACTGTCCATCCAGGGAATGCTAGTGCAAGTGTTCATGGACAGCACCACCGCCGTGTGGTACTGCAATTAGCAGGGCGAGGTGCGGTTGTGGACTCTTTGTCAAGAGTCTCTGCCTCTCTGGACATGGATGGAACAGCAGGGCATATCCCTGGGGGTTCAACATCTGGTGGACTCTCTGAATGCCACAGTGGACGAACTCTGCCACTGATGCCTCGCGGATAAATGGTGCCTCCATCTGCAGGAGGTACAAGGTCTCTTGTAGCAGTGGGGAGAGCCTTGGTTACATCTGTTAGCCACTAATGAGAACGCAATGTCCACATCTCTGCGCTCTGAAGTTTCTAAGGCAGATCTTGCTCAAAGACACTTTCCACCTAGAGTGGAGCTCAGGCCTCCTGTATGCCTTTCCGACCATAACACTCCTGCCCAGAGTTTTCAAGAAGATCAGGAACGACTGAGCCCATGCCATCCTTGTGGCTATGGACTGAGCACAGAGAGTCTGGTGTACAGAGCTGTTGGCATGGCCATGGGCCTCCGATCAGGCAACCCTCTGGGATGATCTTCTATTGCAGCAGCAGGGTAGGGTTCTCTACCCAAACCTGTCAACGCTCCGCCTTTTAGCGTGGAGATTGAGCGGCGATAGTGGACAGCTTTCAACCTTCCTCCTGAAGTCTGTTACGTTACCTAGACAACTAGGCTTCCTTCCACCAAGACGGTTTATGCCTGTCATTGGGGAAAGGCATGGTGTTCAGAAACACAAATCAATCCCTTTTCGGACCCATTTTCTCAGGTTCTCCTTTTCATCCTTTCCCTTGCCTAGTAGGGCTCTGCTCTGTGCACTGTGAAGGGCTATCTTTCAGCCATTTCAGCTTTTCTGCGCTTTCTTGATTAGCTATCCTTCTTTAAATCCCCTTTTATAAATAGATGTCTGAAAAGTTTACATTTGTTTCCACCTTCTCCCTCTATTATGCCCCAATGGGACCTCAATCGTGTAATCACTTTCCTTATATGCACTCCCTTTGAGCCCCTGCATAATTGTCCACTCGGGCTCCGTACCATGAAAATGGTCTTTCTCGTGGCTGTAACATCTGCCCGGAGGGTCAGTGAGCTTTAAGCCTATTTATCAGCGCTCGGTGCTTCATACAAGAGCTTCCTTTCTCCCGAAAGCGGTCCCTCCCTTTCACATAGGCCAATCCATTACCCTGCCTACTTTTTACGTTCTACCTCATCCCTGCAAGGAAGAGGAGCAACTTCACTGTCTGGACCCAAAAAGAGCATTGCCATTCTAGCTTGACCACACACGAGTTCCTGGTTTACGACCAACTCTTCGTGGGGTGTGTTGGCGGGAAGACAGGACAGGCTCTGTAGAAGAGGACCATCTTAGGATGGATCGTGCGATGTATCAAATTCTGCTATTCATTAGTTAAGGGTTTGCGTACCCTTTCCACCAGAGCTAAACCTGCAACCACTGCGTTAGGTTGTGGAGTCCCAGTCGTGGACATCTGCCAGGCAGCAAAGTAGGATTCCCTGCACACGCAGACCAAACACTACTGCCTGGACAGTCTGGTCCATAGGGATGGGTATTTTGCCTGTATGGTCCTGCAGGACTTTACGTGAAATTGTTCCGCAGAACCTCCTCCCGGGAGGTATTGCTTGGATATCTATTCCAAGGTAACGAATCTGCGGATAGAAGTGTCTATCAGATGAAGTAGTTACTTACCTTCAGTAGCGCCTAATCTGGTAGAGACTCTATCTAGCCACATATTCTCTACCGACCGACCCACCCATCCTCCTCACTCCACAAATGGATTGCTAGGGACATGGGCTTTCAGGGCCCTAGTTTTGCACACCAGTTGTCAGTGTACTTCATGGCTCACGCTTCTGGTTTGCAAAATAGTGAAAAGTAACTGATGTCAGGGCCCAGGGGTGGCACTAATATAGGCACCACGCATATCACTTCTGTTGCTTACGACGCCGCTGACACCACATGGAGCCGAAGGACGCCTCCTATCTTCACACAGGGGTATTGCTCAAGAAAAATTTCCAAATCCAGTCTGATGCCTTGAGTTAATTCTAAGATGAGAAATCTGCTGCTAGATAGTCCCTACCAGATAAGGCGCTACTCAAAGTAAGGATTTTCTTAATTAGGCGTTATGTAAGTAAAAAAAGAAATAGAAAATACTGTCAATGAGAACTCCGGGTCCGCAGTTTAGAATATTTCCCAGGTGCCAGGCTGAATCCAGAAACTTTCTTCTGCAGTATTCCACTGCGAACTCTGGGTGGTGCTGTGCATCTCCTCTATGGTTTCCTACTGCCCCAGCAGTGATGGAGCACATAAACACCACTCATGGTCACTGACGTCCGTTCCATCCTTTCTATGCCTTTTGACTTTGATCCAGAGCTTCGCTCTGAATCTTTTTGGTTTACCAAAAGCTTCTAAAATCAGTTCCAGTGTTCTAGGGAGCAATGTCCCCTCCTAAGACTGCAGGTTTCAAACCATGCCGCGAATGTAGGAAACAAATGTCAGTAATGGTTCCACACAAGGTGCATCTCTGGAGTCTTGGCTCAGGCCACAATTTGAAATCATGCGATAAATGTGCTCTCAGGAACTGAAGACAATCCAGGGCTCGAAGGTGAAATTATAAGTTTTATGAATACTATAAGAAGTTATGACTTTCGCATAAATACTGCTTCTGTTCCAAGTTGCAGGTGTGGACGATGTAAGGATCTCATGCAACGCTATCTTTGTGCTCAAAGTCCTCCTGCAAGTCAAAGTTGAAATTCAAACATCAGCTTAAAAAAGAGAAGCAGGACTCCTCTTCATACCTTTCATCTGAACCCAAGGAGAAGGCTTGAGGGCGTCATGATGTTAGGCATTTACCCACAAGGTCCCCGGTCGCGGAGCCGGTTCCACAGCTAGTCTTGTTGTGCCCCGAGTTCCCCGGGCCATTGGCATCATCATAAATGATTGAGGCCTTAAAGAGGACTTGCGGTAGATTTTTGGCATGCTTCTGGCTCCCTCTGGCATATCTTTGTGCACTAAAGAACCATAGAAGCCCCCAGTCGGGTTCCCACTGGCAGATCCGTCCTTGGCACCATTTGACCCCAAAAGCTTTGACCCCCCATCCTTACTCTGGTACATGCTTCCACTCATTCTACTGGACCTGCCCCAGGGCCTTCCTTGTTGACACCAGCACCCAATACACTGAAGTCACGAGGATCCAATGCGGATTCTGTTGTCGTACACCAAACCAACTTTGGCTCGATTTTGCCTGATGTCACGCTTTTAGATTACAAACGTGCAACTGATCATACAGCCTGACCCAGTGTATCCTAGGGCAGACACTCCATTATTCATTATCTTTTGGCTCCGAACAAGGGACCCTCTAGGATAGGATGATTATGGTAGGGATGGTGATGGGTCTCTCTCCCCTCATTACACAGATGACAGCTTCTACATAGACTTGCAAGAGGCCAGTGGGCTTGACACTTTCCATAAGGCAGTTGACTCACCACTGGGGCCACCAATTGAACAAAGTGCATTTGTTGCATTTGTGTTCTGATGGGCTTCTGTGGTCCTTGATTTACAGCTGCCCACAGTCGAGACCTAAACAAACGTCCCTATAGACGTTTTCCAGCCTGGACCAGCAACATGTGAGCTTTTGTTCCTTTTTAACAAGGTCCCCATTGATCACTGCTTGGTCAAAGCCTTGTTCCTGTCCACTGGTAAAAAGACAGGTAGCAAGGTGTCAAAGACCATCTCCTGGCGATCCTGATTTTCTTACTAAACATCCTATTCAGAGAGCCTTCTGGTTCAGGCTTCAACCAGTAAAGTGAATCCTAATTCATTTTCTACAATTACGCCAGATACAGAGTAAAGAGGAATGAGGCTTTTGGTAGAAGTTTTAATCTGACAGTTTAGCATTGCAGTTGACTAATGCTGTTTGCCTATTGAGTTGCTGCACACATGTCCTGTGGAGCATGGCCAGCGAGATCATGCTGGTGGTTTCGGAGACCTTATGGCCTCCTTGGCTCACACAGTTCATAAAGGACAAGTCCCTGCATAATATGTGATCCACGCTGGCCTAGACAAGCCTATTACCTTGGGTAGGCAGTTTGCACCAGCTATGCACTTCGCTGACGTGTGAATGGAGTCCATAGGATTTTCTATTGAAGTACAAGTCTCTCTCATAGATATGCCTTTTGACAGCTCATGCCCTTTTTGTGAAAAGGTAGAATCAGCGTTAGAATGCTGTTAGGGGTTCCTGTTAGGGGTCACAGAAACCATCCGCCAGAATTTAGACAAAGGAGAAACAGTGGCGCTCATTCTGCTTGATTTGAGCGCCGCTTTCGATACCATCTCACACACGGTACTTCTAAACACACTGAGTGACATCTGAATTGGTGAGCTTTAAAATGGATTCAAGCTTTCCTTTCAAACAGAACCTTTCAGGTCTTTTCTCAAAAAGCCTGTTCCAAAACCCATTCCTTCGCACAAGGAGTTCCTCAGGGCTCCATCCTGAGTCCTTTACTCTTTAACCTATACGTGAAACCCCTGGCAGAGCTAGCAGAGAAATCTGGTCTGGTAATCTTCTCGTACGCAGATGATTCCCAAATCATGTTCTCACTATCTGCACAAAACCCTAATGACACCTCTACACTCAAGACAGGACTTACCAACATTGCAGACTGGATGCAATCCAACGTTCTCAAATTAAACGGAGAGAAAACAGAGGTGCTCATAATGGGTAAACTAAACAAACCTCTGGAGCACACAACATTGGCCAGACAAAATGGAAGCTCTACCCACCCCTGTACCCCAGGTACGTAATCTAGGCGTAATCGTGGACGGCCCCTTGAGCATGCAGGCCCAATCGGTAAAAGTTGCGGCAACCTGCTTCTCTATCATCAAATGGTTGAAAAAAATCTGCTGGATGTTACCAGAAACTACCAACAAAACAATAGTCAATGCCCTAATTACTTCCCGGTTAGACTACGGAAACATCCTTTAAGTGGGTTCCAACAAACAAGTAACTCATAGACTGCAGATGGCCCAAAATGCAGCGGTTAGACTTCTATGTAACGTGCCAAAAATAGAATCCATCTCCGTGTTTCGACAGAAACTGCATTGGCTAACCATAGAAAATAGAGTAAAGTTTAAGGCACTTACTTACATGCATAAAATCAAAGCTGGGACAGCCCCGAAATACCTTTGCTCCCTGGTCACACCCTATGTTCCATCGAGAGATCTTAGGTCAGCCTCCCAAGGATGCTTTGCGGTTCCAAAGTACAAGCTAGACCGCATGGGAGGAAAAACCTTTACATACCAAGGGCCCACATACTGAAATTGCCTTCCCATTCCACTTAGGAAAGAAATAAATTATTCCAGTTTCCGCAAGCAATTGAAAACTTGGCTGTTCGATAAATAACCTTCCAGTACCTCATGTGTTATGGCTTCATGGTATGCGCCGGGAAACCCTTTTTGGGTAGCTGTTGCGCAATATAAATTCTAGATAAATAAATGAATAAATGCTTTAAGGAGAGTAGAGCCATGGTGTGTTCTCTTGGACTTTTGCCCCTCCAAAGCAGTTTCCACACCAGTTCAGAAGGTTCAGAGGGCCGACGTGTAGGCAAAGCTAGTCTTCGCAACCAGTACAGCAGCTTCCTTAGTCCTTTTGTGGGCATGGGTCTAGCAGGCTGTGCACAAGCCAGCAGGGGTATCAGTCCCCCAAACAATTCTAGTTCACCCCTAGTGGTGTATGCCCATTGGCAGGGCGAGGCGGAGCAGTGTTAGAAGCTTCCTCCCAGTGTGCTGACCCATCATGTTTGACAGATGGGCCTTACAAATGTTTTTTTTCTTTGTGCCGAAAAAGGTCTGTGGCCTATTTGGGGCCTTCACACTATGAATGCCTTCTTTCGGAAGGACACATTCAAAATGCTCTCTGGCCTGTCCTGGACCCTGGTGACTGAATGCTGTCCTTGGGCGAGCAGGATGCACATTTTCGTATTCTTAGCTAGCAGTCCCACAGACCTTGCAGTTCAAGGTAGTCCAGGAGTAATTTCATTTTCATGTATTCCTTTTTGGCCTCGCCAGCACCCTTATGGTATTCACGAAAGTAATTGTGGTGGGTGCGGGTCATCTTCGTAGTGATACTAGTCTTTTTCTACCTTAAGGATTGGCTGTTGAAGGTGGGTTCACCACAGAGTGACCCCCCCCCCCCAGACAACGACAAACCTCTTGACATCACCCACCCCGGGTGATAGTGCCCTCTACAAATCTGCATAACATAAAGGTTCATCATCAATGAGGTGAAATTGCACCGGACTCCTTCGCAGAGGCTTCCAATCATTGAAGCTTCCAATCATTGAAGCGGTCTTGGACAGAGTGCTGGGCCTTCTCTCCGTCGTGAAAAGTCCATGACATTCTGGCTATGACCCCAATGTTTATGCCCCAATCTTGGATCACGTTAGAGCAGTTCTGAGCTTCTGGTGCTTCTAGCCTCCTGCAATCTCCCTGTCAGCTACACCATGTGGCACAAGCAGGCTCTGCAATGGAATCTGGAGTACCAATGGGCCGACCATCAAGAAAATCTGATGTCATCCAGATTTCGAAGGAAACAACTCATGACCTACAGTGGTGGCTGTGCAAACTAAATTGATCCAGTGTCAGGCCCTTCTTCTTTTCTCATCACCTAGAACTATTAGTGGTAACGGACATATCCCTTCTGGGTTGGGAAGGCCATCTGGTGGAGGTGGAGAACAGAGGACTTTAATCTCCAACAGAACCTGAGCTCCACATCAATTTGTCGAAGTTGCGTGTGATTTGGGTGGCTGGAAAGACCTTCCTGCCATCCATCAAGAGGAGACTGGTGCAGGATTGCACAGACAATACTACTGTCATGGGGGTATTGCAAAAAAACAGAGTGGAGAGGGGTCCTGGTGCCAGGAGGCTGTGCACTTTTACAGTTCGTTGGAGTGCCAGGCCATTTCCTTGGTTGTGAACCGTCTGGCAGGGTTCCTGACTTTCTGAGCTAATGAGTCAAGCAGATGCAGTCTGCTTCTGGAGGTGTGGCATAGGGCATCTTCAAACAGTGGGGAGAACACTGGGTAAACCTTTTTGCTACCATCTTGAATGAGCTGTCTTGAAAATTTTCCAGTTGGGCTTTTTGCAATTAAGAGATGCATTACGGCTCAAATTGAATGTAGGACTCCTGTACGCCTTCCTGTCTTTCCTGCTTCGGGTTCTGAAAAAGATCTATAATGACTGGGCCCAAGTCATCCTGGTGGCTCCCGAATGAGCCAGGAGAGTGGGGTACCCAGAACTGCTGAACATAAGCATCTGTTCTCTGATTAGGCAATCACATCGGGAGGGTCTTGTATTGTGGTAACAAGACAGGGTGCTCCACCTGAATGTGTGCAATCGGCACCATCGTACATGGAGATTGATAGCACCTGACTGAGTTTTATCTTCTGCCAGAGGTAGTGGATTTTATTGGTACCAAGCACCCTTCCACAACATCCATTTTTGCCAGACGCTGGGACAAAATTGTGGCTTGGCATGACGTGCTCAAAATGGACCCATTACAAGCAAAGCTGTTGGATGTTTTTGTGTTTGTTTTCTCTTTAGCGCAGCAAGGCCTTGCAGTGGGGAGTGTTAAAGTTTATATGTCTGTGCTTAAATGACCTGTTGGCATGAGATTTATTAAAGGTTTGACACACGTTCCCTCACAAAGTGTTTGTGACACCGCAGTGGAACAATAAGTTCCTCTTTACGTTTCTCATATGTACGTCCTTTTGAGCCGATACATAGTTGCTTGCTGCATCTTCTGACCTTAAAGACTGCCTTCCTCATCGCCATTTTGTTAGCTCGTCGAGTGAGTGAACTTCAGGCATGTTTAGTGCAACTGCCATAAATCTCCTCTTTTCCTGTACATGTTGGTGCTGTAGACTCGGGCAGCATTCTACCACATTTTATGACTCTTTTTCACATTGGGCAGTCCATCAGCATGCCTGTGTTCTCTGCCCCCCCCACCCCCCCATGCCCTTCAAAAGAGGAGAGTATCCATCATCAGGACCCCAAAACAGCTTTTACATTGATCTTACCAGGGGACGCCTTGTGGGCTATCAGCAGCTTTTTGTGGTGTTCTCTGGGCCGAAAAAAGGGAAGACTGTACAGAACAGGACCCTGGCGAGGTGCATAGCCCACTAGATCAAGATCTGCTACGCACTGGCTAAGACAGGATCCATCAATGGTCTGATGCCCCATTCCACCAGGGCTAAGGCTGTTATGACTCAGTGGGCATGCAGAGTGCCTGTCCTTGACATCTTCTAGGCTACGACGAGGGCGGCAGTAGATATGTTCAAGAAGCATGGCACCCTTATTAGCCAGGTCTGATGAGACAAACTCTTAACCTTCTCGGTCCAACTGGATGTTCTGGTTGGAGTCCACTCCATAAAGCCTGCTTTGGTGTCTATTGTAAGGTGAGGAATCTACGGTTAGAAGGATCCATCAGAAGAAAGTTTCTTACCTTTGGTAACTCTCTTTTAAGTGGGTACTCTAACTGCATATTCCGCACTGCACTCCCACCTCCCTGTTCTGTAAAGTAGTCCCTTTTTCAAAACCAAAAAGGTCCCAAGTTAGAGATCAGCATTCTGGGTCCTGCAATTATTCATGTTTCCTGTCTGACAGTGCAGAAAGTGAAATAAGTTATTGACATGAGGGTGTATGATTTGCGCCACCGCTCCATCACTTCCAAGGCAGTACGGCACCAGCATGGAGCCCCATCTGGCACTATTGAAAAACGTTTCTGGATCCTGTCTGGTGCTTGAGGAATATTCTAATGTGAGGAATCTGCAGTTAGATAGAGTTTCCACCAGAAAGATCGTTAACAGGGGTATGTACCTTGTTAATTTGATTCTTCTTTTACAGTTTCAGACAATTCACTACTCTGTTTACTAGCTTTATTTCTTTTTATATGTTCACCAAGTACCCATTTATCTGAGGTTTGACTTTGCAAATAGTCATTTTGCAACAGGGTCAATATTTGAGTTTTTGTTGATATTTTCTTATTTTTTTTACAGTTTTATATAACACAAACGTGGCCCAGGGTCATTAGAACTATTTACATGGGCAGCAGATTATATTACACAGTACACAAGTTCAGATTCTTCTCTTTTAATAGGAAACATGGAGATTAAGTATTAAGTTATTTGCCCTGAATCACAGGATATTGAGCAGACTCTGTGGCTTAAAGCTTATAACAAAGTAGGCAGCTCTAGCTGTTAGGCTACATTTGCTCCCCAGTAATGAGTGACTTAGAGGTGAGGGAATAAATCTAATTCTGACCAGAATGAATGTTGAAAGTACTTGCCTACTGCAACAATGCATAGGTTTGGCCTCACACATCTTGGGCCTTAAGGGTTATTGCATGGATGTTGAATGTTGGGGTAATATGTGAGATTAAATGAAACCATCAATATTGCATCGTGTATTTGTGTTTTATGATGCTAGAGATGGAAAAGGTATGTAATAAATTAAATACATTAATTGTGACATAAGCTAATTCTTGGGAGAAAAGTTCCAACATTCTGCTTTGCTTTGTTTATCTCAGTTACTGAGATAATGTTCTGTTTTTTCACTCTACTAGATATGAAGGTGAATGATGTGGTGCCATGGGTCCTGGATATAATCCTGCATAAACAGATTGTCAGTACCAACCCACATGTTAGGCAAGCTGCTTGCATCTGGCTTCTATCATTTGTGAAGCGGCTTAGCAACCATAAAGAAATCAAGGTAACATGTTTGTCTTGGTAAGGTAGAAGCTTTTGTTGAATGGGGTGGATACATATTTCTTATGGATTCTTTTTTCTTAGAGATTTTTCTCCTTTAGAAACCGTCCCAGGTGCTAGATTAGGATGCAGAAAACCTTACTGTAGATGTCCCCGATAAGAGCTTAGTTATCCCTTTGTTGCAGTGTGAAGCAACATAAATGGCTAGAGGTAAGTTTGTACATGGGGTTTCACCCTGTTTAGTGACCATGTTTTGTCTGTCTTATTGATCAGGCTTAAGAAAAGCTAGGGTGATGGACCTGGACACAACTGGCTTATGATTGGCAACATACAAGACAACCTGATATTCGATCATGACAACTACAGCCTTGAAAAATAGGCACTCCAATCAGCATACTTATATTTAAAGGCAACAAACTACGCAGGGTGTTCCTACCAATATCCTTCTGCACTTTTGTAATGCACATTTGCATAAAGAATCACTGCTGTTTTATGGCCTAGTAATTGGGGTCAATGTAAATTCTTGCTATAGCATTTGGTTGCGTTTTATAGTATTTAGATGTGAATTATATTGGTTAGGGGCCAACAAGATTGAAATCTGTGAATGTACTTCTTAGCAAGGTATTATGTTGAATTGGTTACTGGCTGGCATGATCATTAAAGGATCCTTGTTAAGCATTATTTGTAGGAATGTGTGTGCTGAAGACTTTTCAATTTCTTGTTTTCTGCTGAAAGTTCAGTTTTTCCTTTGTGGGTTTGGCATTCACTCTGAAGTTTGCATGCATCTTTGTTAATTGGCCTTAATGTCCTGATATGCGCATTCGGGTTTGTTGTATGTAACATACCTTCTTCTGGATGTTTGATACATGGATTTTTAGGAGGATATGAAAGTACTGTTGAGGTTGCAAATGCTTAGCCATGTGTATCCAAAAAACTACAAGGGGGTGGCTCTGATCAGTATGGCTGAGCCAATATCTGAAAAAGCAAAGTGAAAATGCCAGTACTGATACAAAAGTATCTACCAATCAGCTCCCAGTCTTGAATTACTCCTTCAGGTTCTGTGTTTTAACATTTGTTAATTATTCTTTTGTATCAGTGCTGGCATTTTCACTTTGTTTGTCTAGCCATGTGTATGGCTTGGAGTAGTGTTGGGTTTTCTCTGTATAGGTCAAAATATTAATATAACAGTGTGGGAATGATGTTCCCATGGCAAGTGTTTAGCCAAATATATGGCTTGATGCTCTGTTGTATGTATGATGTTCTGGGGTTTATGTTTTAATGTGTACTATTTGTGTAGTTGGAGGCGAAAACGAATGAGTATGCTGTTGAGGTGGTAAATGCTTAACTAAAAGAAAGTCAAAGTGGAGTGGTGTGGCTCACTAGTTAGAGGCGGCAGACCCGGAAGCAGAGGACGGCCCGGGACCAGGGTTCAATTCCCAACGCGGCAGGGTCGTGCAACCAGGATCAGCGGACTCGATAATTCTCGCCTCGGTGCCTACTCTAACCAGGGATCACACTCGGCAACTCTGGGCAGTAGCTTGCCTCATCTCCACAACGGCCCCCACATACCCTGGGGATGCTGGGTTTCACCTTGGAGATACCCAGCAGGGACCATCTCACAGGGAAAGCAGGACGGGTTCCCCAGCGGTCTACAGTGTGGAGATACCCCATGTGGGGTGATTCATGCGCTTTACAAGACATCATTACATTACATTACATGGAGCTGTGCTGTATGTGTGACTGAATTGGGAGTTGTCTAATATATTGTTGAAGTATGTGTAAGTAGGGATATGATTTGTGGTATCATAAGCTACGAATATGACCCCCTACATTATTAGCCCACTGCGATATGCATGAGTTATAACGTAAATGCACACTCACTCACTCACTCTCTCACACTGACACACTTAAATTCTGTAAACAAATCTGTGTTTTATTGTTTGAGTGTTGGAAGAACACTCGTGTTTTCGTAGGTTATGCATGATCACTCCAACTAGGTCACATTGATGTCGCCCTCACAAAACAGAGGCTTGGGAGTTATGCAGCTGGCAAGTAAAAGTGCAAGTCATGCCCAACAAGCACGAGAGGTCCTTAGTGAGTACCCTGGTACGGCACCGGTCATTTGTACACAGTACCTTCAGGCACTAGACTAACCGCTGAAGGGGGTGGGGTGTCTCGTAGACGGGGCTTTCAATGCGGCGGTTGTCTGCCTGGGGTTGGGGGTGACACTACAACAGTCTCCCTTCCAAAGGGTAGGCGGCCCCAGAGTTGCCCAGCGATGCTCCGAATCAGCCCAGCAATCTGTCTCTCTGCTGCAGCAGGCTCAAGTATGTGCCCATCTCTCACCCAACAAAGTGCACGTTTGGAGCACAGCACAATCGGGCAATCAGGCACAGTCTACTACAAACACAAAAAAGGATACCTGATCTCTCTACCAAGGGAACGTTTGGAGCACAGCACAATCGGGCAATATGGGCTCAATCTGTGGCGAGCCAGGTGCAGTTGCCGGACTCACGATGACCAGAGTCCCATGGTCATGGTGAAGCTCTTGATGACCCTGAGGCTATGAAACATGGGGCAAGCCATTGGAAAACACGTTCTAGGTAGTATAGAGAAGGCAGCAGGCCAGCACACCAAGGACGGTAGCAGAGTGGCAGTCCCTCCTGCAACAAGCAAGCAGCGGGCCAACACAACACAGCAGTTAGCAGAGTTGCAGTCCCTCCTGGCAGCACAACAATCCATCTAGCAATATTACAGATGTAAAGCCAGCGTTGGCTGGTTACAATTACAATGAAGTGTCTGCTTAAATAGGGTCGGAAGCCCCGTACTTGTACCCAAAAGTGCCTTTGATGTGGGGGGCTGACTTCAAAAGAACTCTCTGAAGTGCACACATCCTATTTTAGTCTAGTCCTGTCTGCCAGCCTAGCTTTGGGGTAAATCAGCCCTTTGTGTGGAGATAGGATACTACCTTTTCAAGTGAAGTGCCACCTCCTCCCTCCTACCTAGGATGACCTATCAGTATGCAAATGCAGTCGAGTGTCCAGACTTGTGGCTGTCTAGAGGGAATGCACAAATATAGCTGTCACCCACCTTAGCACACGTGTGCATTGGAGATAGCCTGTCAGGAACACAGAGCAGTAAGTGCAGAAAAATGTCCGCTTTCTAAAAGGAACATTTTCAAAATAGTAAAGTTATATCCAACCCCACCAGTAAGTTTGATTTATCAATACCTTTCCAAACATACGCAACATCAAGAGGCTTCTCCTCTCTGATCAGGAATTTCAGCTTAATAGAATATTTAGGAATTCCCAATGCTTCCCTATGAGAGGGGTAGGCCTCACAGTAGTGAAAAGCGAAATAGGCTGTTTGTCACTACAAGGACATGCAACAAATAAAGGTAAATGTCCTACCTTTTACTTACATACCACCCTGCCCGTAGGGCTCCCCAGGGCCTATCTTATGGGTGACTTCTATGTAATAACAAGCATTTGCAATGCAATAGGTCTCGCATTAGGAAAGTTTGAGCTATTGGTATTTTAAATGATAAATATTTTATTTATGTGTTGGTTTTGAAAATAGCTAAATTAATAGCTTTGTCATTTACAATGCCAATAGTTTTAACTTTCGCAAATGTGACACCTATAGCATTTGTAATGCAATATGTGTTGTATTTACGTGACTTAAATGTATTGATATTACAAATAACAATGGTGTTTAATTTATTAAAATAATTAATACTTAAATAAAAGTTATTGTAATGTATAATGGCAATAGCTTCAACTTTTGTAAATAACTTTTGTGAAGATTATGTTCAGTGTATTTTATTGTGACGAAAATCCAAGAACAGAAGTGAAATATTAACATCTTTTTGTGACTTTTGTAATAAAGCTTGAAACATTAAGAGAACTTATTTGAACCAGTTGTTGTTGAATGGTTGCACAGATTGATGCTGTGGTGGTGCTGAGTGATGCTGTGGTGTTCAGTAATGCTGTGGTAGCGCATAGTGATGTTGTGGTGCCCCAGAGTGATTCTGTGGTGATGCAATACATAGATAGACTGAGGGCGATAGATAGATAGAGGGAGGGCGATAGATCGATAGAGGGAGGGCGATAGATAGATAGAGGGAGGGCGATAGATAGATAGAGGGAGGGCGATAGATAGATAGAGGGAGGGCGATAGATAGATAGAGGGAGGGAGATAGATAGATAGATAGGAGGGCGATAGATAGAGAGTGAGGGCGATAGATAGAGAGTGAGGGCGATAGATAGAGAGTGAGGGCGATAGATAGATAGAGTGATGGCGATAGACAGAGTGATGGCAATAGACAGATAGAGTGAGGGTGATAGAGAGATAGATAGATAGATAGGTAGGTGTGGTGTGGTGTGGTGTGGTGTGTAGATATTCTTGGAAATGGTTGATTTGAATGTTTAGTCTTACTCTATTGTAAACTAATAACATTTATTTTTAGGTAATTACATGCAAGATCACTTTTTTCTCAAATGTTTACTTTCCTTACGGGTAATAAATAATGCACGTCTGAACAAAAACTTAAAACACTAGAGTGATAAGCTATTGGTACTGCTCTGACTTCTACCACGCCTCTTGACGACATCATGGAGCTTGTTAACGTAAACCGATGAAATAACCTAGTAATGCTCGTCTACGTAAACCGCGGGAACCAGAGTGCTCTCTTTAAGTAAATGTCTTACATCACAAGCCCTCTGTGTGTTCGCTTGCGTGCCGGGCCTAACATTTCTCTCTGTAGGTGAGTAAACCGAGCGAGAGCTGAGGCGCACACCTTGCTTCTAGCTCGAACCAGCGCTTGGTATTTCGAAGATGACGGAAGCTGCGCTATAAAATTCTGCCACGCGCTTTTTAGCGGATTAATTTACACTTACCGACCTGTGAAAACATTAGTGTGTTTTCAGAAAAACAAACCGTGATGCTATGTGTGTGCGTTCACGCGTTTGTGTTCTTCTTCTGTGTCTGCTACTATACAAGAGAAACTACTTTGGACGTCTGGATGTGTCCGGTTTCTCAGGGAAGAGGGGGAGGACGAGTTAGTGGCGTCATTTAGGGCTCAGTCTGTGGCCCTGTTTAATGTCATGTTGTGGAAGTCTGAGTCAGCGCTATCGGTCCTGCTACTTGACGGGACTGGTACTTTTATCCTGTCTGTATTTGTGCACAAGAGGTAACATCGTGACGAGGATTTGCAACGACAGCACAGTCCTTGTACTAAATGCGTTAAAAATTTGTTAGGGTACGGACAGGGATACTTTTTAATCAGTGCTTTCAGTGGGATTAAAAGGGAGGGGGCTCTGAAAAGGCCGGCGTCTGAAAAGCGTAGTTAGGACGCCTTTGCAAGAGGTAACCTTTGTAATGAAGTGCGTACCTTAAACCGTGCCCTAAAATACTGTGCTTGGCACAGCATGTCACGTGACCAGTATTTGGGTGCTTCTCTGAGTTTTCTGCTACTGCATCCAGAGGAGAGTGAACAGATTTTAACAAGCTCATTAATAAATTGAATTTGCAGTCCCCTCCCCCCAAAACAGTCTTGCACGATTTATTTTCAAGGTGGTTTTATATAGCGCGAAGTCCACTTGAAGGTAGCGGTGATTTAAATGAGCACCAGTTGCATTCCCGACGGACGCAGAATGACAGCATGTTTGAGCCTCCCACCAGACTCGAACCCCGTTTCTTAGCGTGAAAGTTAGCCGCCCTATCCATTACGCCACAGAAGACCAGAACTGCAGTGAACATAGCTGAGCACGCCATGCATGGGCTGCAGGCAACCGCAGCTACTGCTCGCCCAGGGGTTCGCTGTATTACTGTGCTAGCACTCAGCCTCCGGTTCACAGGGCATGTATGCTTCTTGCCCGAAGTTCGGCGCCAATGTTGGTGCTTCAGTAAGCATGCAGCTTGTGCGAGAGCTCTGAGTATTAGTAGGACGGGTAGTGGCACCGAGGATGCCGGAGCCGGCGCTGAGAGTATGACGGGTCAAGTTAAAAAAGCACGCCATGGCCAGCAGCTGCAACGCTGGTGAGCCTATGAGGCAGGGGCGGCTGTCCCTGAGTAGCGCGGAAGAGTCAGACCCGGCTAGAGAGTGGTGGAGCAAGGCGTCGGGTGAAGGCAGGAAGCTGGCAGATGTGCCTGAGGCAGCAGTGCACAATCTTCCTCTGAGAATCCGAGCAGCAAAGAAAAACCCACAGCGGGTGGGCTCCGACTCCTCTGTGCACGTCAACAGGGTGGTCGCTACCTCATGGGGACGTGCTGGTATCCGGGACGCTGTCTCCCCCTGCGCTTAGCAATGCCTCTGCGGCCGCCGACGCTCGGCTCCTCTCCACCGGCCACACGCACGAGTAACGAGTTAAAACGAAACTGAAACATACAAGCCGCGCGACGTGAGCTGTCTACGGTAGAAGCTCACGCGCGTGAACAAATCCCAAGGCGCGCGTCGACACGCGCGACCCAAGGCGCGTCGACACGCGCGACCCAAGGCGCGTGTCGGAATCAGACTCTGCCATGCTTCGCAATGCTGCGCGTGGCCATCTCTTGTCTCCACTCGTTGTCGGCTGAGCCGACGACTATAGTCTCGCGGCGAGAGCGCGCTTTCGCCAGGGCGAGACCTAAAAATCAGACAAAAGGAGACCGGATTTGTTTAACTCTGGAGGAAAATTAAGCCAGGCTCAAATAAATGCTGACCATTTCACAAAAATACTGGACATTTAACCCAACTGAGGTTCTGAGGAAGCACAATCTAGGTTTCAAGGTGATACTTTCAAAGAGTCACATCAGCCTAGGAGAAGGTAAAAAGCGATTACTGGACCACAATGGGCAATGTGGTACATAAAAAGTTATACCGGACAGCTAATGAAACCGTTAGGTGCAAATAAATAAAGTTACAGTGAGATCACGCTATAGAGAAGCATCTGATGCAGGATCTGCCATAATTTGCACATGCTTTCAGGGTCTATGATATGCGGACTGGTGTCTCCGCTGACAGCTGAATCTCAGACCCCAAAGAAGTCTGCTCATTAAACAATCAAGTATAGTAGTACCCACTTTCCTCACAATGGCCATAAAGGTCAGACAATATTCATCAATTTGTACAGCAATTTGGGATGGGGTATCCAAGTCCCCGTAAGAAGTTATTGGCATTTCTTGTAAATAACTTTATTGCTACTTATTAAGGTAATATAAGGAACAGTGAGCAAGAAGAAAGCACAAGCGCGGTCAAACCATAAGAAAACAATACACAAGGTGGTACCCACAGTCTTTACCAGCCTGCTGTGGCACTAGAAACCCTACTTCGATCCTGTCCAGCAACAAAGCTACAAACAAGACCTCAAATTGTCACATTGTCATTTACAGGTTGACTCGGAGACAGCAAATCATGAATAAACTCAAATTCATAAATAGCAAGCAAAGGGGTGCTACAGCAAACCTCTCGTAAAAAAACCAAGGGTACCAACTGCGCTGCAAGATGAAAGGGCATGCAGGTAGAACATGAGCTACCTCCCCCGCACCCTTACACGTACAAAATCGCTTCCCTTTGCACAACATACTCACTTTAAACGCACAGATTAACTACTGCAATAAAGTAACAACCAGGTTAGGAGGTTGATGCAATCTTTTGTTTACATCGCCCATCCCTGATGAAAAGCCATTGTAACCACAGAGCTGCATTAAGAGTCATTGCAAGGCAGGCTTGGAGTGCGCATTTCAACGGCAACTTTATTTTCCCCACCTCTCCAAACAGCCCGGAAATGCTATCTTATTACATAATAGCCCTTTCTCGAAGCGACACGGTTTCACAACAGGCAAGGCCAGATTCCTGAAGCACGGAGAAGGAATGTGGATATTCCTGTCTTGTGAAGAGACACTGGTTTGACCCTTCCTGCGGCAGCGACAACATATGTAGCGAGTTCCAATCATGGTCGCTATACTTATAGGCTGAACTTCGGCACATTTTACACACATTCAAAAACGTGTAATGCTCTAGGAGCAACTTATTTTAACTATTCCTCTAGTATTAGGACACACAACAACCCCATAACAGGAATAATACTTTATTATACTATTTTACGCCAAGAACTGGTACACTAAAACAACGATGACAACTACCTCAATTGAGCTACACAAGTGAATATTTTGTTAAGTGGAGGTTTTAGCCACGCAAGGGTCTTTAATCTTATCTTGTATAGGAACGCAGTAAGGAAATAATATAAAAGAAAGGCGCAGAGATCTACTCGTGAAAAAGCTGCAGTAAAGGGTGTGTGTGTCATCTGTCTTGTCGTGTAAACAACTTATCAAAGGACATTATGAAATGCAGAAATTAAAACGCTGAGCCTTGGACCACGGAAATAATTGCACGTTGTTTCCTGCGTTTTTAAAGCTCTGAATCAAATAAAGAAACAAGCAAACTCACCGCCGCAGCCCGGCTTCAACAGGAAGCCAGGCAACCTTTGTTGGGACGGGGGCGGGGCCGGACACGCGACCGGAGCTTCCCAGGAGGCAGGCTGCAGTGGCTGGTGCATGACTCCGGTGCAGAGAGAGGAGAGCCCTGCGTGCAGCCGGCGTCCGCCCGGGAAGCCAAGGAGCGGAGTGCCGGTGTCCCTGTGCCCGTTGACGTCGGAGTGAGCAGCCCCGGAGCCGGACCTGACTGGGCACGTTGTCTCCCCGGAAGAGTCCTGCGGAGTAGAAGTCCCGGTGAGTGGGGCTCCGTGCTTGCGTGTCTGTGTGTATGCAGGGGGGAGCGGGGGGTGGGGGGCGGCAGCGTGTGTATGTGTGTGCGTGTGCGTGCATGCAGAGGGGTGGGGGCTGGCTGTGTCTGTGTGTGAGCAGGGGCTGTGAGTTACTCTGCGCAAGCGCGGCTCAGACGCGCGCTCCCGCGGTCAAAACTGAGACTGCAAAAGCGCGCGTCTGAGTCCTGTCCACATTCCCAAATACGGGCCACATTAGGTCTGAAGCAGACACTCTCAATGCTCACGCATTGAGAGTAGGTCTGCTCGACCTAAAAAGGGGAGTTTAAGGCTTGGCAAGTAGGTCTTAAATGGCAAAGTTGAAGTGGAAGTAAACTGCACACACAGACCCTGCAGTGGCAGGCCTGAGACAAGTTTGAAAGACTACTTCTGTGGGTAGTTCAGTCAGTGCTGCAGCCCACTAGTAGCATTTAACTTACCGGCCCTGTGTATATAGTGTACCTCTTTACAAGGGACTTACAAGTAAATCAAATATGTTAATCATGTGTACACCAATTACATACATTTAGAGAAGAAGCACATGCACTTTAGCACTGACTAGTAGTGGTAAAGTGCTCAAGTGCTCAGAGTCCTAAAGCCAACAAAAACAATGTCAGAAAAAGAGGAGGAAGTCAAACACTTTGGGGTAATTCTAAAAGCGTACAAAACATTGATAGAAGGAATGCTTGACTTAATCTCAGCCACTGGTAATCACTCAGGCCACACCCAATCCATTGTTATTCTTCACACAATGCCACCTCAGTTTGGACCCAGATATATGCCAATCAGTCTTGACCCTGCTCCAATAGGAACAGTCCAACCCGAACTGCCAAGCTAGGTTGTCCTTGAACTGGAATACAAGCAAGCCAGGAACCCTAGTTATGGGCTCATCAGCCAGGTACAGCTTGGTTTTAATGACCGTGTGTAAGGAACCCATGTCTGGGCTTACCTGTCGCACTTAGGGCACACAATAAGTATACAAAACAGTGATGGAAGGAATGTTTGAATTCATCTCCGCCACTAGTAATCACTTGGGGTGCATCCCAATGCATCTTTACTCTGCGTGCCATGCGACCTCAGGTTGGACCCAGCTATATGCAAATCAGTCTTGATCCTGGTCCAAAAGGAACAGTTCAACCTGAACTGCCAAGCTAGGTCCTCTCTAAACCGGAACACAAACAACCCAGGACCGGTTTCGCCCTAGTTATGGGCTAATCAACAAGTTACATTTTGGTTCCAATGACAGTGTCGACGGAACCCACATCTGGGCATACCCGTCTCACTTAGAGTGACATAATAAGTACACAAAACAGTGATGGAAGGATTGCTTGAATTAGTCTCAGCCACTGATAATCACTCGGCCGCAAACCAATCCATCAATATTCTGCACACCAAACCATCTCAGAATGGTATGGTGAGCAAAAAAGCGATGGATTTAGGCCCAGATCTCTGTACTGGGGGTGAATGTTTGACATTGTTCAGCATTCCGTCGATCAATTGTTCTTTTTGCATTTGTCACCCCAAGTGGGATGGGTATGCCCAGACGTGGGTGCTGTGCTTGCCATGCTACTGTGGTCAAGCTAGCCTGATGAGGGGTGATGCCCCAAAACCCAACCCTGGATGCTTGTTTTCAGTCTAGCGAGGACCTGCCTGGCATTTCAGGCTGGACTGCTCCCATGGGAAGCACGGTCAAGACTGATTTGCATATGTCTGGGTCCAAAATGGAATGCACTGGTGAGCGAAAAAAACTGATGGATTTAGGCCCAGATCTCTGTACTGGGGGTGAATGTTTGACATTATTCAGCATTCTGCCCATCAATTGTTCTTTTTGCGCATTCTAAAAGTGGCAATTTCAGACTTGCAACTTAAAATCCAATGTTACCATAAGTTGTGATTTTAAATTGTGAGTCCAGAGAGCCCAAACTTGAAATATCCATATTTTCCCAATTGGAAATTACACTTATAAAATGTAATAAGGTAATCCCAATCTTAACTTGTGGGAGAGATGGGCCTTGCAGTAGTCAAAAGCAAATTCAATAGTTTTTCACTACCAGGACATGCAAAACTTAAAGGTATATGTCCTGTTTTTTAAATACACTGCACCCTTCCCTTAGCCCTGTGTAGGGCCTACCTTAGGGGTAATTTATATGTATTAAAATGGAAGGTTTGGGCCTGGCAAGCAGATTAACTTGCCAGGCTGACATAGCAGTTTAAATCTGCACACACAGGCTCTGTCGTGGCAGGCCTGAGACATGTTTAAAGAGCTACTGAAGTGAGTGGCACAATCAGTGCTGCCGACTCACCAGTAGCAGTTTACTTACAGGCCCTGGGCACATGTAGTACACTTTACTAGGGACATACACGTAAATTAAATATGCCAATTGTGGATAAGCCAATGTTAGCATGTTTTAGGGAAAGAACACATGCACTTTAGCATTGGTCAGCAGTGGTAAAGTGCCCGAAATCCTAAAGCCAGCAAAAATGAAGTGCGTTAAACAGGAGTTCAGAAGGCAAAAAGTAAAGGAAAACCATGCCAAGCATGCTAGGTCTAACTTTTTCAAACCGATGGCTTTCTCTAGACCCATCTTACTATTAGTCCCCAGAACTGTGGACCCAGATAAAGAAAAAATCCTGACTCCAGCTACCATCAAATGGACTACTCCAGAGCTTCTAAAAAAAATAGACCTTTGACACAGGATCCGTTTTTTTTTAGGCAAGACCCTAAGACTGACTTGGAATAATCATGTCTGTAAGAAAGACACACCTATGCTTCTGAAACATTTTGTTCGAGGCAAATGAGCTGCAGATAGTACACTTTGCATAGATCGCCATCAGGTGTTGGGCTCGGATGCTTGCACCTTGTTGTTGTCTTGGAGGAAGTCTTTTGTGGTCATGAGATAGGTGACTCCTCCCTTGAATGATAGTGCGCATGGGCATCAACTCCATCTTCAGATTGTTTTTTTCCGCCATCGGGTTCGGATGTAACTTCTGCGCTCCGGTTCGGCACCATATCTACAAACCTTTTCGACGCACAAAACCATCATAGACTCTACAGTATTGTTTTCGATCGTGTGATCTTCAACTCGCTCCTCAAATACTCGATTCCAGTCGTCGACGAGGGCCACTGGGCCTATCGACTCCATTCGGGCCTACGGCTCATGGAAAGGACTCAATTTAAAAAATGGCTCTAGTGCGGAGCTAAATTTCCACACAGTGACAACCACATTGTCTGTAACCTGTGTCTCTCGCCTGATCACAACAAGAACAACAATTGCCAGACCTGCGCTCCTTTAGATCCAAAAAGACCATCCGTGATCGCCTGGCCCAACGACACATCATGGCGCAGAGAGCAGCTCCGGCACCGGTGGACATCTTCAATGAAGGCCCTGATGTTCCGGAAGAGGACTCTGAGAATCTGCAAATCGTGTCCGAAGCAGACGACTCCGACTCAGACCATGCCATCACTCCAGGTCAACGAGTGAGTACAACTGCCCCAGCCCCAATCCCACCTCCAAAAAAGAAGGACCTGGTCAAGACTTCGCCTGTTGGCCGCCGTCACGACCAAAAATAATCTTCAAAAGCCCTGTCCTCTGGCTCGGCTCCGAAGATAAAAGACAAGCCTTCTGGTAGCTCGGGACCGAGCAAACCACATATCACTGTCCCTCAAGCGCCATTGGCACCGAAGCATGGAGCGTAAAAAGACCTCGGCACCGACCACCCCGTGCCGAAAGAAAAGGCATTGGATCCGAAACCGAAACATTCATAACCGAAAAAGATTTCCGCCTCCACATCGAAGCCAAAGGACCCGAAGTCACCCTCCAAGGCTCTGGAGCAGAAATCCAAACCCCGCTCGAACCCGAAAAAATCAGCGCAGAATGCATCTACAGAAAAGGAAGAACTTTCTCGACCGGATCCTATCGAAAATACTCCATATAGACCCTAAAATAGGACATGTATCTACTATTCCACACAACAAAAGGAAATTCGACAACCCAGGCATTCCTGCAGTGCCAGTAAAGGAGGACTGTGCTACTTCACCTTTGCAACCCTCTTTTCCTGTTCTTCCTTCTAAACCTGTCTCACCTCCACACTCTCCTATACGTCCACCAAACTCACCACTACCACCCGGTGATGATGATTTAGGGGATGGGGGACACAACACTGACCATTTTGATGCCCCTGATAACGATACAGACGTACCACAGGATGATTGGGATGATTATGATGACACAGTGGATCCTCCAGACCTCCCTAACCCTCATGCATATCCAACAAAGCCATCTCCCCCAGATGACAATATTGGTTTTAACCAGCTTGTAAATAGGGCGGCTCAATACCATGGTGTCCCAATGCATTCAGACACCGCAGAGGAGGATTTTCTACTAGACTCCTTTGAACAGTCGCTAAAAACTG
The DNA here is from genome assembly GCF_964263255.1 of Lissotriton vulgaris. Lineage (NCBI taxonomy): Eukaryota > Metazoa > Chordata > Amphibia > Caudata > Salamandridae > Lissotriton > Lissotriton vulgaris. Next base: position 1,575,051,236 of record NC_141689.1, read on the forward strand.
TACAAAAACTGCCAATGTTAAAAGGGGTCATTAAACATGCACCTGACATATTCGAGGACCCTGTTAGGACTAGAATTCTAAATCCAAGGATTGACAAAAAATATAAATCCGCTCCCAGTGATCCCACCTACATCAGAGGTCTGCTCCCTTTAGATTCCTTAGTGGTAACTAATGCTAGAAAACATGCCAACTCTCAAACCTCTGATGATGAGCCACCTCCGGACAAGGTGTCTAAATTATTAGATGCTTCTGGCAAACGATTGGCTGCCCAAGCTGCTAATAACTGGTGAATAGCCAACACACAAGCATTACTTGCTAGGTATAATATGGCTTTATATGACCAACTAGAACCCCTATTGCAACATTTACCTGATCAAAATAAGACCAAGGACAATGATTTAATTCAGGAGGGGAAGGTAATAATGAATGCATCAATAAAATGTGCCCTTGATGCAGCATACACCGCCTCTAGGGCCATTGACACTAGTGTGTTACTCAGACAACATGCCTGGTTGTGCATCTCTGGCTTCAAACAGAAGGTACAAACAACTATCCTCAATCAGCCGTTCAATCAGCAACAGCTTTTTGGACTAGCTGTAGATACTGCTCTTGAAAAAATGAAAAATGACACAGGCTGCTAAAGCCATGGGAGCATTGCAGTCTCCATCTCCACGTGGTTCCTTTCGACGCTCCATCTATAGGGGAGCATCCAAAAACATCAATACAGACAATGCATCATACAAAAAACCACACAAACATCCCCAGACAGGGGATATTTTAGAGGTGGATACAGGGGAAACAACAACAACAAGGGAAGAGGCCGAGGTAATAACAACACTCACACCTCCCCCAGTAATAAGCAGTGACTTCACTCCCTCCAGACCATTCCACTCCGGTCAGAGGGAGACTATCACAGTTCCTACCTGTCTGGAATTCCATCACTACAGTCAAATGGGTAAGACAAATTTTCCAATATGGTTACTACCTGGAACTGACTACTACTCCACCCAACATACCACCCAAACAATGCTCAATGTCTGGGGAACATCTAACACTCCTCAAACTAGAGATTCTTTTACTGCTTCAAAAGCATGCAATAGAACCAGTTCCCATACAACATCAGGGAACAGGGGTTTACTCTCTCTATTTCCTAATCCCCCAAAAAGACAGGATGCTAAGGCCAATACTGGACCTCAGACCTCTCAATTTCTACATACAATCAGATCATTTTCACATTATCCCTCTTCAGCAGGTTCTTCCACTGCTTCAACAAGGCGACTTCCTTGCCACACTAGATCTCAAGGACACCTACTCCCACATTCCCATACACCCTGCTCACAGAAAATATTTAAGGTTCACTGTGGACGGCCAACACTATCAGTTCAAAGTCATTTCATTTGGGGTGACCACAACACCCAGGGTGTTCACAAAGTGCCTTGCAGTAGTAGCAGCACGCTTGAGAGGACAACACATTCATGTATTTCCATACCTGGACGATTGGCTGATAAAAGCCAACGCATGCAACCAGTGTGTTCACCACACTTATCAAAGAATTCAACTGTTACACAACTTGGGGTTCACACTAAACTACATCAAGTCACACCTTCAACCATCCAACATACATCAGTATCTATAAGTCACAATAGACACTTGCAAAGCTCTAGCATACCCGAATCCAGCCAGGATAGCCAGCATGCAAACCCTCATCGACAGGTTTCAGCCCAAACACACTCTCCCAGCTCTAGTGTTTATACAGCTCCTAGGAATGATGGCCTCTTGCATTTTCATCGTACCTCACGCAAAACTTCAAGTGCGCCCTTTACAAGAATGTTTGGCACATCAGTGGAACCAGACTCAAGGACAACTTACAGATCTGTTGTTGGTGGACAGCCGCACACATCGCTCTCTGCAGTGGTGGAGCACACAAAACCTATCCAAAGGGCGGCTGTTCCTAGAGCCGGTTCCACAGATAGTGCTAACAACAGATGCATCACTCACCGGCTGGGGAGTCCATCTCCTAAACCATACAATTCAGGGCAGGTGGCCCACCTAACAAAAACTGCTCCATATCAATCACCTAGAACTACTAGCAATATTTCTAGCCTTAACCCCTTCCCAGCGCTGTGAATTCTGGCGCGGGGGCCAGGGGGTGGGCGTGGCGCTTCGGTGCTCGTGACGGCTCCATGCCATCATGAGTCACGGGCGGCGTATTCATTGACATACACCAGTCTGCGATATGCTTAAACCATGGGAGTTTTTTTGCACCTCTGATCATCATTAGCTCTCTTAGAGAGTTTCGGTAATCGATAACTTGGGGATTATCCATAAACGCACCCAGTAGATTAGGGGTTTCAGGGCAGCCATGACACCAATTCTCTTCAAGCGAAGATCACAAAAAAGGGGGTTTAAAGGAGTTGTAATAGATACTGAAATGAGAGACCTAGCAAAGATGTTTTCACAGATCATTCACTTATTAACAGTAGTATAGCCCCATATCTCGGTTCCATACAGGGCTTCACTTTGGGTTGTTGCACGATAGATTTCCAATACTGGGGATAGGGGTTGAGTGTAAGATTGTTTGTGGAATCTTAGTATAGATTTAGATCTTTGACATAGGGTGAGGTAGCTCTTACTTAACTGGAATTCCCAGCTGAGTGACTCATTCAAACCTATGCCAAGGTAATCAAAGTTTTTTACCCGTTCTAGAAGATCGTGTGTGATCCTGATCTACCGAAGACCTCCCCGTATTTTCCCAAACACCATATATTTTGTCTTGGAGGTGTTAAGTTCCAATTTCCTATCCCTACAAAATTCTAGGAATCTATCCAATAAAAATTGCAGGCTCATAGGTGTTTTACATATTAATAGGGGGTCATCTTCAAAAAGCAGGATAGGGACTTTCTCACCGTTCAAGGAGTGTGTGTCATTCGTACAGGCCACCAATCGGCTAACCACATCATTAATGAACAAAGAAAACAACGTTGGTCCGAGTACGCACCCCGGCGCACCCCTCGCTGGATCTGTATCTTCTCTGTTATTTCGCCATTTTTCCCCCATCTGACCTGGGCGTAATTGTCCTTGTGGAGTCTGCTTATCACTGTTACCAAATCCGCTGTGGCACCTTGGTCGAGCATGGTCTCCCATAACAAGTAATGCGTTACTAGATCAAGTGCAGCTCGCAGGTCCACTAATGCTACATATAGTTTCTGTTTCCTGAGTAGCACTTATGTCCATGTTAATAGAATGAATCTGAAAGCTTGGTCACACATGCTTATTTTGTAACGAAAACCGTCCTGGAATGTGGACAGTATCATGTTATCGTCCATCCATCCTTGAAGTTTATCTAAAACTTGTCTAGCAAAAATCTTTTGTAAATTGTCTATCAGACTGATGGGTCTATAATTGGAGGGGATAGCTGCATCGCCCTTTTTGTAGATGTTCATTATCTTGGCTATCCTCCAGGTTTCTGGAATATCCCCACCAGCCACTATGCAATTAGAGAAAAGATTTATGTACAGGCCCTTTTCATAGATTCGGATTTGAACAAATCACCCGGTATCAGGTCCGGCCAGGGGCTTTACCTGCCTTTAATCTGTTGATCACTGACGGGGTATTTTCTAGGCTGAAAGTCCGTGCTGTGTTATTTGTATTCAGCGCAGGAGCAATAGTTACAGAATTTGGATTGGCCTTTTGGGTATTTAAACTACCCTGGTCCTCCGTCCTGGAATATAGATTTGAAAAATGTTCCACCCAAGCCTCGGGTTGGATATGATAACTAAGAGTGGAAGCATTTTCCAGGCTGCCCTTTGAGACGATATACCAAAAAAGGCGGCTATCTCTCACTGAGCAGTTAGGGCCAGTTTTGATCACCATGGTCTCGGTTTACTTTTCTTAACGCTACTTTAGAACTGTTGCGTGCCAGGGTTACTTCGGCTCTAGAGAGCTCTCTGACTGCAAGTTGCAGAGCCTTCTTGGCTCTCTTGCATTCGTTATTGACCATTTATTTTCCCCTATGCTAGCAGGCCTTCTACTAGAACAAATTTTAGTAAAAATAGTTTGTAATGCTTCAAAAAACTCATGGTGCACCAATGGTTTCAGGGGGTTGTATACTTCCCACACTACTACACAGGTTAGTTGAGTACGCAATCAGATAGCGGATCTAAGTCGTCAGACTCAACAAATACGCAAATGGGAACTTCATCCACAAGTTATTCAAACTTTCTTCCAAATGTGAGGCCAACCAGACATATATCTGTTTGCCACACATGCAAACGCAAAATGCCCAACCTTCGCCACCAGGTTTCCACACCCGCTGTCCAAGGGCAATGCGATATGGATGAGCTGGTCAGTCAGATTTGCGTACGCTTTTCCGCCACTCCTACTCATTCCACTAGTAGTATGCAAGCTCAAACAACAATCTCTCCAAATAATCCTAGTTGCTCCCACATGGGCAGGGCAACCATGGTTACAACACTACTCAAACTATCACTAGTCCCTCATCAAAAATTACGGCTCTCCCCAAAGATGCTGACGCAGAACCATGGAGAAATAAGGCACCCAGATCCAGCGCAACTAATTCTACCGATCTGGCTCCAGAAGTCTTAGAGTTCGGTTACCTAAACCTCCATCCAGACTGTATGAATATTATTAAAGAAGCCAGACGCCCCACTACTAGTACTTGCTATGCAGCCAAATGGAAAAGATTATGTTCGAGGCATGTGGGCTGCTGAATTCATATCTGTGCATAGATCGCCGCCTAGTGTTGGGTCCGGATGATTGCACATTGTTGTCCTGGAAGAGTCTTCGAAGTATCACGAGATAGGTAGCTTCTCCCCCGGACTACAGTGCGCATGGGCATCTCTCCATCCTCAGATTGTTTTTTCCGCCATTGGGTTCGGATGTACTTTTCTTTACTCAAGTTCGGAAACTTCAAAAGGCCTTTGGGGTCGTCGGTATTGTTTCGATAGGTGCCGAGTTCTTGTTCCTGTTTACTTGAGCAGGACGTCGAGAAGAGCCGCGTAGCCTTTCCGACAACGGAGGGCTGATCGTCGATGAAAGGGAGCCTGTTCAAACGATGCCCCCTTTGTAACTCCAAGTACCCGCACATCGATGTACACCCTATGTGCAACAAGTGTTTATCACCGGAGCACGACGAGAACAACTGTCTAGCCTGTGCTCGATTCAGGTTGAAGAAGACGCTTAGACTCCGACGTGCAGCGAGGCAAACGATGTCAAAGCCAGCACCCGACCCGGTGAATATATTCGATGAAGACGCCGATGAGGTCGTTGACGCAGAGGATCCAGAACAGCAGTCGGATCCCGGTTCGGAGCACGGCTCCCAACTATTATGAAGAAGACGACGACCATGTCGAGCTGGAAAACGTCGTTGCGGTAAGGGACGACGTATCCCCCCATCGGAGCCGTTGATGACGATTCAAGCGATGAGCCAGGCCCAACTGTGGGTACTGGGCTCGAAACAGACACTCCAAGACTTTCAAAGGCTCAGGTCGAGGCATCGCCAGAAGGCCTTAGCTGAGATCGTGAAGAACATTCTATAGCCCCTATCTTAGGGACCTCCAAGGTATCGAAGTCTATCACGTCACCCACAAACCGCCGGTCCGGTAAAGACCCGAATAACAGAGTAAACAGCGCGGAACACCTTTGATAGGGTGTCCACTCCCGAAGTCTCGGCATAAGCAGCTTCTTGCTTCAAGAAGATAGAATAAATACTACAGGCGCCGCAGGACTCATATGAGCCTTTGGAACACACCGGATCACACAATACCGACAGGATTCACAGGATTCACTCGAGGCCATCCACAGTGGGGTTAATTTATTCAAAATTGAAGTTTATTTCCTCTGGCGCACCGAATTCACCGCTACCTCTGGTCTAATTCTATTCGACTTTTGAGTCCAGTTCTGCTTACACACAGAACCCGCCCTGACGAAGTTCCTAAAAAGGCAAAAAAAGAGGAACGAAACGTGTTGGCTGTGCCTATGCTTCATGAACATTTGTTGAATAAAGAAGATATTTAAAAATACTATTTCTATTGACTTTATTTGAGTGCACCTTCCATTTTGGTTTCTGTATTTCAATAATTCATACATCCCACGGCAGCGGATGTTGGAAGGGGTTGCACCACCATAACTTAAGAACTAAATTATCCGTAGTGCTTGACCTGGTCTGCTGCCTCTGGTCCTTTTGATTTCACTGGATTGAGGATGTTATAGGAGAACTTAAGAAACATCTCGAAACTTTTATTATTGCCCAGTTGAAACCTATCATAAGTAAGGTGGACAAAATAGCGAGTGAACTGACCAAACAAGGCAAGATATTAGACCTGACAACGATGAATCCCCCTCGGGTCCTAATCAACCTCTAAGTGTGGCCGCTAATACCGCTAATAATAATACAATGGTAAACAACAATTGTGTCAGTAATATCCAACACACGGTTGCCCAGATACATGATGCCCCGACAGTTTCTCAAGATCAGAGAGGGGGATCAAATCAAAAGATGAGCTCCAAAAACACTGATAAAGCCCCCCTGCAATCACTAATACAAAGGGGCCAGGAAGATCATAATGTTAGAAATGGCCCTTATAGCTCACCCTACACGGACTTTGACCCTTTCTACAGTCCAGTTATCCCTCCCCACATATAAACCTACCTCCGGAAGGCAGTCCCTAAGTTATAGTATTTGCGGGGGTACCGGAACTCAGGGCCTCAGACAAAGAATTGCACTCTCAATTACATGCTAAAATCTCCAAGTGACCATAGACCATTGAATGCTGGGGAAAGGGGGGAGATAGTGCATGTAAGAAGAGTTAACTGGCTTGGTGGTAGGAAAAAGGACATAAGGGGGGATTGCATTGTGGCTAATTTCAGAGATGCTAGACTGGTGGATTACATACTGAAGAATTCCAACAGAAATCACACCAGCACAATCTGTGCGCTCCCCCTTGGGTATTTTTACCCAAGGAGATGGAGCAGTAATAATGCTGACCATTCAATGTGGAACTCGGGAAGGCCACAACATATCCAAGGGGTTAGAGCCACAAACTAAACCGACCAGTTCATCCTACCCCGAGATTACTCCCAGTGGAGAAATAGATTTGCCCCTTTGCAGTCGCTCGATGAAAATGATTGACTACCCCCTACAGACAAAGAGCTTGTAACTACTACTGCAACAGGGGGACTAGCTTGTCCTACAATAGAGGAGGAAATTGTTAATAGCAGGAACGGGCTAAAAATTAGGATAGAAGAACCCACAAAACGGATGGAAGAGAATGACAAAGTTCCAGAGACCCACGAAACAGGAAACTGTGGAATAAATGAACACAGCCCAGAGGGAAGGAATGCAAATAGTCAGGATTAGCCTTTCTGTCCTGGAATGTAGCAGGCCTGGAGGGTAATTTTGACAATAAAGAGTGGAGAGAGTACATAAGGGGCTTTCATATTATAGCCTTACAAGAAACATGGGCGCGAGACCCTGACTCCTGCCAACTGGAGGGCTATAAATGTTTCTTCAGACCAGCCCAAGAAGCGAGATCTGGGAAGGCGAAAGGAGGGTTAGGGATATATGTTGATTTAGACCTAAAAGGCACTTGGTCACAACCAGTCTGGGTGTCAGACACCATACAAGCAGTGAAATTTCAGGGACACGGGCAGAGATTTCTAATTTTAAATTTTTACAACTCGGGCCCAATTGATGGAAACTTCCCCATACTAATAGAGCTAGAGATCAGGTTAAATGAGAAAACAGACTTAAGGCAGGGGGGGCCCGAACCAATCATCCTGCTGATGGGGGACTTTAATTGTCATCTGTGCCCAAAGGTATTCCCTATTTCCCCTAATTGGTCTTCCTGCTCTGTTGAAAGTGGACCACACTTCGAACATAGCAGAGAAGGCACACTGCTTATGAAGCTACTTGATAGCTTTGCCCTTACCCACACAATGGACCTGTTGCCACTGAATGCAGGAGACACCCTCACTCCTACATTTAAAGGAAAAGGTTGTGCTTCTATAATAGACTTTATTGTAATCTCTGCTTTTGCTAAAGTCCAGATTATTAAGGTAAGAACGGAGTGGAGCCCCTTCAGCGACCACAAACCCCTAACTCTTGAAATAGAATATAACAATCTACCAGTAAAACACCAGGGGGGGGATACGGCAATCCGACCAACGGACCAAGGGAGGCGCATAAGATCGGCAATGATTAATCCACAAGATTTCTATAGCAGCCTAGTGGATAGAGGAAAAGAACATATAGAGATCAGTCTAGACCTTGCAATAGAGGGTAGAGAAGTGGTCCTGGCATTTGAATCCTTAACTAGGATAGTTGAAGGATTATTAAAAACTAGGCGGCATACTAAGGACCTAACTACTCCAAGATGGTTTGATTCGAATTGCTCACGGGCACTGAGAGAATTAAAACAGAGCCTAAAGAAGTCCCTGAGAGACAAGAATGAAATCGCCCTCTGTAGACGCAATAATAAAACACAGGTTAAGCAAAGAAAGAGTGCACTCCAAAAGGAAGTTTGGGCAGACCTTAGAGAAGCAGGAGAAATCCGAGATTATGCCCAATTCTGGAGAATCCTAAATTGACCCTGTTACCAAGACTCCAGTTCCCCTGTAATTAGTACCAATATACTCCCCGAACAATGGATTAACCATTTTAAAAATGTGTATAATCAACAGAAGTTAAAAAACAGGGATGGAGTATGGGAGGGTCCCAGAGCAATTGAGCTAGAATTCTCCTTGCCGGAAGTTATGTTATGTTAAAATGTGTTTATATAGCGCTCGGCTACTCTAAAAGAGTGTCCCGGCGCTTTCCACATACAGCTACAGTGTATAACAACATAACAAGAAAAACAGAAGCCCCAAAGGAAACAGAGAAGAAAATCCACCTAAACAGAAAGATTAAAAAGCCAAGTCTTCAAATTCCTTCTGAATTGAAGCAAATTGGGAGTGCTGCGAAGTTCCAGTGGGAGCGAGTTCCACAGCTGGGAGGCCTTGAGGCTGAAAGAGCGCCCCCCAATCCGGGCCTTCCTCACGCGTGGAACCACAGCCGTAAAAAGAGATTCCGAGCGCAATGAACGGGCAGGGCGATAGAAGGCCAGTCTCTTCTGTAGATATCCTGCGCCTGAGCCAAACAGAGCCTTATGCACCAGCGTCAAGGATTTGAACATAATCCGCTTTCGGATCGGGAGCCAATGCAGCGTCCGCAGAAGACCAGATGCCCGTGCGCGTCTATGCAGACCAAAGATTGCACGCGCTGCAGAGTTCTGTGTCACCTACAGACGCTGAACCAAGTAGTCTGGAAGACCCAGGAAAAGGGCATTGGCATAGTCTAGCCTGGATCCGATAAGCGCCTGCACCGTAATCCGTCTATGCTCCGCAGAAAGTAGTGGAAGAAACTTGTGGAGCATTTTCAGAACGCGGAAACAGGTGCCAGCCAGGCCAAGAACATGTGATCTGAGAGAAAGCTTGTTGTCAAGCTTAACGCCAAGATTTTTGGCCACCAAGGAAGATTGTGCCGGAGGACACATGGCGGCCGGCCACCACTGCCGCCACTCGGGATCGGTGACGCAGCCGAAGAATAACACCTCCGACTTACTGGAGTTGGCCTTTAGACTGTTCCGCTGGAACCAGCCAAAGACCATATCCAGACAGTCCCGAATTTTCTCCCCATCAAATGGCTGGTCTTTAGCACATGTGAAAAGGAGTTGCGTGTCGTCGGCATAGGTCACGATCTGGGCTCCGTAAGCCTCCACCGCTGCCGCCAGGGGGGACATAAAGATGTTGAACAATGTCGGGCTCAACACAGACCCCTGTGGAACCCCAACTCCCAATGGCGGCATCTCGGCGGAGCTCTGGGAAACCCAGACAGTCTGGCGGCGGCCCTCCAGAAAAGATGAAAACCATCTGAACACCGTCCCCCTTAGGCCGATGTCATAAAGCCTCGCGAGAAGCGCCTCATGAGGGACGGTGTCGAAGGCCGCCGACAGGTCCAACATGACTAGCATGGCCTTGCCACCCACATCCAAGGTCTCCCTGATGATCTCAGAGACCTCCACCAACGCCGTTTCCGTACTGAAGTTCGGACGGAACCCGGATTGGGACGGATGGAGCAAGTTGTTAGATTCTAAAAAGCTCAACAAGACACCATGAACATGTTTCTCGGTGATCTTAGCCAGGGCCGGGAGCAATGAAATTGGCCTATAATTGGCCAGGACCTCGGCATCAAGACCAGGCTTTTTCAGGAGGGGGATCACCATCGCCCTTTTCCAGGTGCGAGGGACACTCCCCTCTCTCAAGGAGGCATTGAGGATTGGGTTGACCAGGGGATTCACCACAGCCGCCATCCCGGCCAAAAATTTGGCAGGGCAGGGGTCAAGCGGGGAACCAGATTTGAGACTGGCCAGCAGAGCCCGGGACATATCACTTGAGACAGGTGGAAAGTCAGCCAGAACTGCCGTAGGCAGGGACGATGTTCCAAGTCCTGCCCCGGGGCCACAGCAGCCCTCCGCAGCGCTCTCCGAGAAGGAGGCCTGAATAGCCTTAATCTTGTCGGTGAAAAAAGTGGCAAGATCACATGCCCACGTATCCGCAGAGACAGGCGGGGGAGAATAGGAGGAAGGGGCCGTGAACTCCTTCACAATCGTGAAGATCTCCTTACAGGAGTTCGCCGCCATGTCAATCCTTCTGGCAAGATATTCCCGCTTGGCACCAAGAATGTCACGATGATAGGCCTTCACCGCCGATCTATAGGCGAGTTTGGCCTCCCCATCATATTGAAGGCGCCAGGCCCGCTCAGCAACCTTGCATTGACTGCGAGCCAGACGCAGCGCCTCCGTAAACCACGGTGCCGACTGCCGTATCACCGAGGACCGGGGGGTCACCCTTGGTGCAAGATCATCTAACCTCTCAGTCAGCCATAGCTGCAGGGCCTCAGTGTCTCTTTCCGGATCCCCCGAGAGGGGACAGGGATGTTCCGTGAGCGCCTGCTCCAACATATCTGGCGTCACTCTGTGCAACGCTCTCGAGGCCGTTCTGGGCACCGTGGGGGCGCAGATGTCAGACCGCCCATTTTCCAACACGGAAAACCCAATCAATCTATGATCCGACCAGAGCACCGGCCGCGTTTCGATGTCAACAATTGGGACAGAAGAGAACACTTGATCGAGGGTATGCCCTCTCTCATGTGTGGGCCCTGACACAAACGGTGTCAAGCCAAGCGGGGATGTAATATCCAGCAGTTTAACCCCATTCGGATCGTCCGTGACATCGAGATGAAAGTTGAAATCGCCTGCCAACAAGCAATGCTGTGCAGAAAGCGCCAGCTCCGAGATGGCTGTCTGTAGATCCTCCCAAAAGGAACCCACCGGGCCAGGAGGCCTGTAGACTAGCAGACCCTTAAGTGCTTGAACTGGAGACAGTCTGAGCGTAAAGCCAAGGGATTCAGAGCCCTCAATGGAGTTAACCGGAAGAACAGAGCAGGAAATGTTCTTCCTCACCACCACAGCAACTCCGCCCCCTCTACCCTTCGCCCTGTCTTGGCGGAAAATATTATAGGATGGAGGGATCGCAGTGAAGATGTCCGGATTAGATGCCTCTCCCAACCAAGTTTCGGTCAGGAACAGGCAAAGAGGATTATCCCTGACAAGAAGATCGTAGATGTGCTGGGCATGTCCTCCAACCGATCTTGTGTTCAACAGCAGACAAAGATGTTTCGCATGCACTTTGGGTGTCCTAGGGGCGCAGCAAAGTGACCCAGTGGGCGACCAGCCGCACGCCGGGCAGCGACGTTTACCCTTGTGTCGACCGGGGAAAACAGAACGACACATGCTAGATGTAGTACGCAAGGCTCGAAGCGTAGCAGAGGTATAATGTATCATCCTCCCTGCTCCTAATCAGAGTCCGCTGCCGCCCCGCCGCCTCCGAGACGCTGACGGGCGCAGACGGGCAGGACTCTGGCACGACTCAGGCTAAGCGAAGGCGTCCGCCTGCGCGTTCCGCTGCGCGGAAGGGGGCGACTTTAAGTAGGCTCTCCCGTCACCCTACGCGCGCGAGTCCGCTCAAAGATGGCGGCCGGCGCTGAAAGTAGTGCCCCAAACCAAAATGGCACCCAAAATCGATCCCCAGAACCCGGACCCACCAAAGTGGTGGTGCTTGGAGGCACAGAAGTGCACTTTTTAAATGCAGTGAGGGGCCAGAGGGCGCGCGCTACAAGCTGGAAGCAGCAAGAGGCAGTGGAGGTTAAAAACGAAGGTAAGCGCTAAACAGATACAAACCCAGAAATAAAACAGGCAAAATTGTTAAAAACACAGCGCTAGTGCAGCGCAAGCTTTACGAAGTGGTAGGTGGTCTTAAAGGCAGTGCTTGGGCTGACGCGTAATAAGGCGCCAGGCCCGGACGGTACACCCCCAGACCTCCTTTTAAGTAACACTGACTTTTGGGCACCGATTATGACCAGAGTACTTAATGCAGCTATTAAAACTGGTCTCCCGCGATCTTGATCAACTGCAGCGATTGTTCCTATATATAAGAAAGGTTGTAGGGATAATCCGCAGTGCTACAGACCAATCTCGCTGATTGATGTCTCAGCGAAACTACTAGGTAGGGTAATACTAAACCGCCTTACAGAGTGGACTGAAGTACATAACACCCTGGTGGAGACCCAGTATGGGTTTAGAACAGGCTAGTCAACTAGTGACCAATGTCTCAACATATACCTTTTAGCTGCTAAATACACTAAATCAGATACAGGAACCCTATATATGGGGTTCATGGACCTTGCAGCATCATTTGATAATGTAAATGGAACTAAACTCTGGGCGCTTATGTACAGATTGGGAATTGATCCATATATGATAAACATACTTATGGAACTCCATTTGAACACCACTGCCAAGGTCCGCTATAGCTCGGGAGGGGTGAGTACTGATCCCTTCCCGTGCACTAGCGGGGTGAGGCAGGGGTGTATCCTGGCACCATTTCTATTTTCCCTCTACATAAATGACCTGGAGAGTGTTCTGCTGACACTGTGGACTGACTGCCCAAGAGTAGGATCGCGTCACATACCGGTACTTTTGTACGCGGATGACGCGGTCCTGCTCGGACGAACAGCAGTGAGTCTGCAGCGGCTAATTAGTGGCTTTGCAAGGTTCATGGAGAATTTAGATCTCCCTGTAAATCTGACTAAGTCCTTTATCATGGTGGCAGGGAAAAAAACCCTCAAGAGATTTCCGTTCAAATTAGGAACCCATGTTTTGGACACTGTGAATACTTTTTCATACTTGGGTCTCTTGTTTGATGAAAATATTAGGTTTGCCCCATTGCTGGAGGAAAGGTGCAGGAAACTTGTTTCAGCGAATGGTGCCATTTTAAACTTTGCGCGAAGGATGGGTCGTTGGTCCCCTGAACAAGTATAGAGCGGTCACTATTTCTAAAGCTACGTACGGGGCAGAGGTGTGGGGCTTTAGGGATGCACACCAGATACAAACTGAGGAAGATAAATTCCTAAAGAAACTGCTAAAGCTTCCACAGAGCATCCCAGCAGCAGTCACACACAAGGAGCTTGGTACCCCGTACATTTCTGACCTGATTAGAATAAGACCAATTTTGACCTGGCTTCGAATTTGGCTAAATCCAAACGCTGAATTAACTAGACAGATTATTGAAGATTGTCTTCGAAGAGACAGATGGTTGCAAATCCCTTGGCTTAAATACATTAAAGAAACCCTAGAGTCTATTGACTACCAAATGTTATTTACTGATCCCTCAAAGATTGATAGCTCTAGCAAATATCGTATTCAAAAGCAGTTATTGGATAAATAGGATCATAGCAGGAATCGACTTGACTCTAATAAAACATCTGTAGTAGCGCACTCTCTTGTGAGTAATGAAATGGGCATGGAACCATATCTTTTTTTAATGCATAGTCAACAAGAGAGGTTTTTAATGTGTCGTTTTAGGCTCAATTTGTTACCAAACATTTTAGCTTATCCGTCTGGTTTTACTTTAACAATTGAGCAGAAGGGTGCCTGCGGCTGCTACAATAGGTCTTCGCAGGACACCCTTCATTTTGTATTATTATGTCCTTTTTATAAAATCCCACCCAGAAGATTTCTTGTGGATATTTTAAAGGAGTCAAAAATCTTTCATGCTAAAACTGCTTTATTATTTTTGCAACTGACATGCGTACTCTGTGTTCTATAATGAGTTTTTAAAAAATTGTTGTCAAATTAAGAAATACTAGGGGTTGATGTAGGATTAAATGAATTAATTGATCTCTCCCTTTCAATTATTTTTAATAATATATATTTTAAATTTGTTTTTAACATTGTAAAGTTCAGAATAACAATGTAAAATGTTGAATGTGGATTTGTAATGTATTGTGTATTTTTAGGATGGTTTTTAACCACCGAACTAAAGATGAACTGAACTGAACAGTGGTATATTAAAGCTGTCCAGCCAGACAGGGTTAGTTTAATATTATATAAATTTGAAACAAAAATACATTGGGACACAGTCCTGCGTCCAGCAAGGTGCATCTAACACAAAAACAAAACAAGGGTTCAGGCAGAACAGATGCTTATGTGTCACACATTAGTTAGAGCAAACAAAAATGAACAGAAACACCTATACACAAAAACAATGACAAATTAAATAGTGTTTGCGGTGTACAAAGAGTCGATGACGTTTCGATCCCATGAGAACAATAGTAGGATCATCATCAGGACATTATATTACTTATCCTGAAATAATGTCTGATGTTCTTAAAAGTCTGGTGCGTCTTGGAGCTAAGGCAAAGGGACTGGCTCAAACGTTTTAATTTCATGTATTCCAAGGTGCTGCGTTGTACCCATATTGACCATCAATCAACTTTTACTTCCCTACGATGGTTTTGAGAGCACAAACCCAAAACCGTACTTATTAACTCCAAAATAAGTGCAATCTCGGTCCAGGATGACATTCTAAAGAGGACTTCACAAAAGGATTAGGATTCTGACGGACCTTGCACTGGTGCCATGTGGCCCAAAGGCCTTTACAATATGGAAGTTGAGACCTTTCTGGATGAACTCTCTCGCTGTGAGCTGGTGGGTGGCCTATGAGACTGAAGTAATTGTAACTTGTATTTATATAGCGCTTACTACTCACGATGTGGCGCTTTGGGTTAGTGGCTTTTTAGGTCATAGTTCCATGAGGATGGACACAATGTCACCCTCTGAACCAACTAAATGAGTAATCTCCTACCACTGAAATATATCAGCTATTTGCATCTCGTAAAAGCATAAGACTTCAGAAATAGGTAAAGTCAATGTTCTCTGTAAATCAGGGCAGCAACGTAGACTAAGGATGATGCACCAGTTGGGAAAGGAGAGGAAGTTCTTCAGCTGCCAGGCGACTTCAGGATAGTTATATCGAAGTACTTTCTTTCGAGGAGAAGCTGGCAGACTGAGCTCCATGATCACATTTGTGTCGTTCCTATAATTGTTGCACGAGACATGTAGATTTTGCTTTTCATTTTGCATTGACGGCCCCGTCAGTAAGGGTATTTATTCTGTCTAGGGACACCCATTAGGATGAGGTGTTTTGCACAAAGCTAGTGTAGGTTATTCTGCTGAACTTGTGTGCTGATATGTTATTTACATTCTGAGGTGTGAGATGTGTTCAGTTTACTCTTTTGCTTCTGCATATTCAAAGAATGAAAAAAATGCTTTTTTGGTCTCCTGAAAGCTTTAGTCAAAGTTTGTGTTCCTCCAATAAGTCAATGAAATTGAATATGCTTTCGTTTGTAGTTACATGTATTTTAATGATATTCCTGAAATGTCACATCGCATATGCAATTACTATGTTTTTGTGTTAGTGAAATTCACTGCTAATTTGAAGTATTGACTGAAAAGGGAATTAAGTCAGTTCAGTTCAAAAGCTTTTATTCGATTTGTTCATACAAATCATACAAGCAAAAACACAATTCAAATATTAAAATCACCAAATAATCTTTCCTAAAAAGTGGAAAAAGCTAAAGTGCAGCAAGTGAAAAGTAATCATGCCTCTATGGATCAACATGTTTTTATAAAATACACGACATTCTTACATGGACTAACTAGGAGTCAGTAGAAGTTACTTACTAGGCCATTACTGGGAACTGTATATTAAAATTATTAAATAATCATTCAATACTGTGGGGTACTGCATAAATTCCTTAATACAGACATTGATATTAAATTCAAAGAAAAACGTATATATACAGACAGGGATAATAGCATTAATTTCATCATGAAAAAACCCTGGCAGCTGTATAGCACAAGTACAGACAGGTCAGTAAACAACATTAAAGTACGATACTTTTCCTGGCAGCTGTACATTTTAAAATAAAAGTAGCCAAGAAGAAACAAATCTCCTCGTTCACTAATAAAGATAAAAATATCAATGCTGTTTGGGTGGTACGGATACTGTATTTAATAAAAATTGGTTTAAGGTATTTAAGCCTAAAATTCTGGTAAAATTTACAAAAAAGTAAAAAATGGCAACTACTCTGACGAGAAGTACCGTCACACGGACAAGGTGTGTTTGAACCAGTCTTTGTGTCTGGAAAAGCAACCAAGTGGTGTACTATACCCAATCTGACCCGTGTTAAAACATACTGGTGGGAAGGGCGGGTCACAAATACAAGATAGGATTGTAGTCCAGAAGCTAAATTTAAATCTTTGTAAAATTTCAAAGTAGCAAGATTTCCAACAGCTTTGTCTCGCTCAGCCTTACGAAAATTAAGGAACGTTATCTTAATTTCTTTTTTTGAAATAGATACAACCTTTTCCGGCTCTCGGAACACATTAGTGTTGAACAAAAGTAGATACCAATGATGGATGTATCTTAACCATAATACACGTGAGGAATGATCCAAACCTATACAGTCAAGAATAATATCCTGAGTGAATCGGGTCTCCGACTTAGCCCAAATAGATCGCCACAATAAAAGTGGCCGAACTGCTGCTAAGTCAGAGATGTACTCGATCCCAACTTCGTCATGGATCAACTGTATGGAGGCAGAAGGGGGAACACATAATAACCTCCTTAAGAACTTGTTTTCCTCCTTCTGCAGGGAAATACCCTCACAGTGACCCCATACCCCTGCCCCATACAGAGCAGAGGAAACACAACATACTTTATATATGTTCGTCATATCATAGATACTTCGTGAGCCAAGTTTAGAGGCAAAACGAAAAATGCTACTAGTGGACCGTAACATTTTTATTTTTACGGCATCAAATTCCGCATTCCAGGACCCACTGTTACTATATGTTATTCCCAAATAACAAAAAGATTTAACAGAGGTCAGCTTTTCCTTATCTAAAAAGAAAGTATGTTTTACCTGCTTGGCTGCCTGACCACATGACATTACGTATGTCTTAGTTTTATTCACACGAAGCTGCCTAGCTTGTATAAACTGCGTGAAATTATCAATAAGGCGCTGTAGGCCCAACTGTGTTCGAGATAAAAGAACAGCGTCATCCGCATAAAGTAACAGCGGAACAGGTTTACCACCAATCAGGGGGGCATCTGCTGAAATGTTGGTCAAGGATCGGTCTACACCATTAATAAAAAGGGAAAATAAAAGCGGGGCTAAAACACAACCCTGACGAATGCCCCGAGATACTTTAAAGAACGGGGTACATTCGCCAAGGGTGCCATAGCGGACTTTACATGAAAGTTTTTCATATAGTCTGGCTAAAAAATACACTATTTCCCTTGGTGCCCCTGCATCAAGCAGAACCTCCCAAAGAATACTGTGGTTAACCAAATCAAAAGCGCTGCTCAAATCAGCAAAACATAAAAAGAGGTTGCCACTTTTAGCCACAGTATATTTACTGATTAAAAGGTCCAGATTTACGCATTGGTCCAGTGTGCCCAGACCTTTGCGGAAACCATATTGGACTTTAGTTAAGATGTTAAAATCAGTTGCCCAGTCTTCTAGCCTCTTCAGCAAAATCCTGCTCATCACCTTTACAGAGGCATCCAGTAGTGAAATTGGGCGATAATTAGAGGCCTCTGACTTATCGCCCTTCTTATGTAAAGGAATGATGATCGATTGACCCCAGGTAGAAGGGAATTCATTTTCAGCCGCACAATTAAAAATCCTTGTCAAAATGGGAGCCCATAATGCTGTTTCATCTTTATATAGATCCAGCGGGACCCCATCGGGGCCAGGTGCCTTGCCTCCTTTACTTAAAGAAATTGCTTCCTGACATTCTTCCAATGTTATAGCCAACGAAAGGGGCAACCATGGGTTTGTATCTGGTGGTGGTGACTCAGAAGTTGGTCCTCCAGGGTTAAATATTTTAGAAAAATGATCAACCCAGTCGCTACATGCCACATATGAGGTCAGCTCTGGAGCATTTTCTCTACTGAGAAACGGACTATTAATCGTTTCCCAATAGAGTTTACTGTTTTTAGTCTCAGCAGCCTCCCTCAGCTTGTCCCACGCCTCAGACTGTAATACCCTTTTCCTTTTGTTAATGGCTAATTTATAACTAGCCCTAAGGTGTTGTATCACAGTCTTAACACGAGGTTTGGTGCCTAGCGCATTCTTTAGGTTACGGAGGGCGACGATACATGTCTTATCAAACCACCCCTGCTTTTGACCACTGTTGGCTGACGGGGTCTTAGTAAAGATACCCTCAATAACGATGTTCAAAGATACAAAGCATTCTATTAAACAGCCAGAATCACTGTCATCATCCAAACAATAACTAATTTGGTTCTTGCATTGGGTGACAACCTCCTTCTGCTTAACTTTGGAATTTACACCAGTCCATTTAACCCTAAGGCCCTTTGGTCTAGTAGGCACTATATCGGTTGTACATTTACCACCTGAAACTGTTGAGGTGCCATGCCCCAAGAGGGTAACACGTAAGCTATTATGGTCACTGAGACTTTCTTCGTTCACATATAAATCAGTGTAGTCTCCACTGCTAGACAACAAGATATGATCAATGAATGAACCTGCATCTCTGCCCGTGAATGTAGGGCATATTATTGCCCGGTTGTTAACATTGCAGTTTAACAGGGTCATATCTAGCATGGCTAGCATATTATTTAGGATAGAACCATAACTGCAGTGTTGGAAATGAGGGGAATCCTCCTTTCCCCCCTGATCTCTCCAGTGGCTATTTAATGCTACATCAAAGCCACAGATATTCCCGTTAGATAGATGGCAAGGCTGCAAATTAAAATCCCCAGCCCATACCACCTCAGCCTTTCTTTTCAAGATACCTAGAGCTTTAATGATTTCCTTTTCTAAAGGCAGTAAAATATCCCCCCTGGTGGTGTCAAAAATGTTGTTGTAGAAGTTAACAATAACTAAGTCAATGTTCTTTCTGCATTCCATCCTTATAACTTGACTGTGCGTCCCCACGGTTGTACTATATTTGACCGTACAGTCACGCAGCTTAGTTGACACTAACAATAAAAGGCCTCCCTTGGCCCTACCCGAGCTGGATTTGGTTGCCCTGAGACAAAAAGATACATACCCTTCAATATTAATATGGTCTGGACACCAAGTTTCCTGTAATAAAATTAAATCAAAACCCTCGCCCAAAAAGCTGGTCCAAAAGGGTGTACCCAATTTACTAGAAAGACCAGCAATATTCCAGGAAATAAGAGAGATTCCTGCTGGTTTCCCAGCATTACCAGCAACAGGTAACTCCTGCTGGTTTACTGGTGATAATAAAGCAGGACCCTCTTCCCGAAAGCTGGTAACCAGACTTAGGCTGGGGCTTGCAATGGTTGTACATATATCCAGGCTACCCTGATTGCCTATGTGCTGGATAGAACTTAATGATGACAATTCAATAGATTCGTGGGGTACAACTGGGGGCTTGGCAGGGAGAAAAGAAGAATACTCCATCTCAGAATTAGGGTTGTTTGGATCCAATGCTTCTAGTGAGCTGAGTCAGTCTACCTCATCTAGCACGGCATATCTATTTGGGTAGGCGAATTGTGAGGACATGGGGTCTTGAGAGTGGGGGTGGGGCGGGTCCTGCCACGTTTGTTGCCAAGAATATTTATCCAATTGGGGTGGCTGAAAAGATTGCGGCCAATGGTAAACTGACTGGGGTAAAGGTGGCGGAAAATGAAAAGGATGTTGCCAGTGAGCTTTTGCTTGATGCATAGGAAAAGGTGGAGCATTTGGGAGCTGCTGCTGTAAATTAACATGATGTGGGAAAAAAGGGGGCGGATAAGGTGGTTGCAACCAAGATTTAGCAGGTTGCTGTGGAAAATATCCAGGTCCACTGTTGCTTTGAAAAGTGGGACAGGGAGTGTTAGGTCGTACGGGCTTTGATAAAAAATAAGACAGGGGAAGTGGGTTAATTTGGGTCGCAGGACCACTATTGGGTGCATTACACACGTAGCTTGCTGCCCCTACATCCCTAAAATTAACAGTTATTACGTCCCCTACTATTGATTTCTTGCTTCTGCCCACCCAATCCCCTCTACGCACGGTAAGAATTTCACCGTTCATGTTATTAGGTAGAGGTTTATGTAAATGGAGCCATTGAGCACATTTGTTCCTAAGTTCAGTAAACGATTCTTTTACTCCCTCCTTCAATGGAGGAACCGCCGTCAGCACGACTACAAAAGGGGAAACCTCTGGTGGTAGGTTTATAGATCTAAAACGTGTCTGCTTTGGTTTGGGCCCTTCAGGTTTATTTATAATGGGAGGTGCAGAAGTTGAGTTAGGTTTCCCTGCAACTTCTTTAGCTTGGATAGTGGGGGTAGCAGTATTAGCAACAACAGAATGTTGAGTCGCCTGAACAGGAGTATTCCCCTTTGTAATCCCCTTTGTTATTGGTTGAGCAGGAATATTCCCTGTTTGCGGCTTAGGGAATATAACTGGGTTCCCATAGACTATAGTACCTTGAGCCTTATTTGATACACCTATGGGGGCCTGAGTACTCGTTGAACATTCAGGGGTTGATTCTATGGTCCCTTGTGACTGGACAGACACTTGTACCTGCTTTTTTTGTGGCCATTTGGAGTGTATTAGAGAAGTAAGCCTATCCACTTTAGAAATTAAAGGCTTAATTTGAGCTGCTAAAGTGGCTTCTAAGTCTAGTTTTAAGTCTATTACCATGTTTTGCACCCAGCACGGGATACCTGATGTCAATTGTGGGGTAGGGGAGATCAAATTATGATTCCTAGCTGGGGCTTTTACTTTACTTTTGCCCTTCAATATGGCCTTATGGGGGTTAGAAGCCCTTCCCCGTGGAGCAATAGGTACAGAAACTGTTTCCGCGCCCTTATGCCTACTCGGACTCGGCTCCACTTTGTCAGGTGACTGACAGATTTCGAGATCTGGTGTAACCTCCAGATCTTCGAAAGACGGGTCCGAGTCCGATGGGGCAACCGATAGATCTACAGTATTCGGTACAGACGAAACATGATTGGTGGGCAAGGTTATGGGTAATGAACAATTATTCACATTCTGCAGAACAGGAGATTTAGCCTTTGCCAATGGGCCCAGAGATGAACGCCTAGCGTTAGCGAGGTCCATAGAGACTCTTTTTTCCAATAAAACAATACTTTGGTCAATAGTCTCGTGTACGCGTGAAATAAAAAGATCAATGGGACCAGTCACCTGGGCTACCGCCGTAGCTTTTTTCGCGCAACTTCGAGTTCTGTTGCGTATGGTCGACATCTTGGGTATTGGTTTTCAGGGGTGAAGACACAAGAGTTCTGGGCCAGGGCCGTCCTCTGCCGTCCTTGAACGGCCTTAAACGGCCCGCTCTTTGCCCGGTCTTCGCCCCGGTAGTCGCCCCGCGCGCGTCCCGCGTGCGCGTTGTTACAGGTAAATATATGGAAGAGGCAGGTGAAGGGGCGGGAAGAGGACCAGCTGCGGCCGATCAGCGCCGCGCTGCCTGCTGGTCCTCGCAGTCCCGCCTCACGTCCTCTGGTGAGATGCTGGCTCGACTTAGCCGCGTTGGTGCTTCCAGGCACTATGGTGTTGGTCCAGCTACACAAGACTGCAAGTTGACCTGGCCTGCGAGCGGCACCCGCGAAGCGGGGGCCGCGAGGCGTAGGTCTCGGCAACAGTGGAAAGGAAAGAAGGAACTGCACACGCTGCACAACAGCTGACGAAGAGCGTCCCAGGCAGCTCACTCGGCAAGGTGTATTTGACCGGTGGAGGGGCGGGAAGAGGACCAGCTGCGGCCGATCAGCGCCGCGCTGCCTGCTGGTCCTCGCAGTCCCGCCTCACGTCCTCTGGTGAGATGCTGGCTCGACTTAGCCGCGTTGGTGCTTCCAGGCACTATGGTGTTGGTCCAGCTACACAAGACTGCAAGTTGACCTGGCCTGCGAGCGGCACCCGCGAAGCGGGGGCCGCGAGGCGTAGGTCTCGGCAACAGTGGAAAGGAAAGAAGGAACTGCACACGCTGCACAACAGCTGACGAAGAGCGTCCCAGGCAGCTCACTCGGCAAGGTGTATTTGACCGGTGGAGGGGCGGGAAGAGGACCAGCTGCGGCCGATCAGCGCCGCGCTGCCTGCTGGTCCTCGCAGTCCCGCCTCACGTCCTCTGGTGAGATGCTGGCTCGACTTAGCCGCGTTGGTGCTTCCAGGCACTATGGTGTTGGTCCAGCTACACAAGACTGCAAGTTGACCTGGCCTGCGAGCGGCACCCGCGAAGCGGGGGCCGCGAGGCGTAGGTCTCGGCAACAGTGGAAAGGAAAGAAGGAACTGCACACGCTGCACAACAGCTGACGAAGAGCGTCCCAGGCAGCTCACTCGGCAAGGTGTATTTGACCGGTGGAGGGGCGGGAAGAGGACCAGCTGCGGCCGATCAGCGCCGCGCTGCCTGCTGGTCCTCGCAGTCCCGCCTCACGTCCTCTGGTGAGATGCTGGCTCGACTTAGCCGCGTTGGTGCTTCCAGGCACTATGGTGTTGGTCCAGCTACACAAGACTGCAAGTTGACCTGGCCTGCGAGCGGCACCCGCGAAGCGGGGGCCGCGAGGCGTAGGTCTCGGCAACAGTGGAAAGGAAAGAAGGAACTGCACATGCTGCACAACAGCTGACGAAGAGCGTCCCAGGCAGCTCACTCGGCAAGGTGTATTTGACCGGTGGAGGGGCGGGAAGAGGACCAGCTGCGGCCGATCAGCGCCGCGCTGCCTGCTGGTCCTCGCAGTCCCGCCTCACGTCCTCTGGTGAGATGCTGGCTCGACTTAGCCGCGTTGGTGCTTCCAGGCACTATGGTGTTGGTCCAGCTACACAAGACTGCAAGTTGACCTGGCCTGCGAGCGGCACCCGCGAAGCGGGGGCCGCGAGGCGTAGGTCTCGGCAACAGTGGAAAGGAAAGAAGGAACTGCACACGCTGCACAACAGCTGACGAAGAGAATTAAGTCAAAATCATTGATCATGAAATACAATTATTCACGGAAAACCAAAATAATAAAGAGCCATCTATTTAAAACGGATGTAATAGGGGGCTTTTTCATGCACATGGAAATATTAATGGCCTAGATTTATGTACACCTAAACTCCCATATTCCGCAGAAGCAATAATCCGTCAAACAGTAGCTAATAGAGAATCCCATTGGGCAGACGATAAAACGTCCTTTCTCCAAACATCGAAGTCACCTCATCACGAGGCTGGGCGTACGGTAACACCTCATACAAGCAGTGGTCGAAGTGGGGAAAAATAAGTAGGGGAACTGTGGGCGGGGAATCAGGGGGGGGGAATAACCTTAGGATTGGATCAGTGGGCGGAGTCAGAGGTGTGGCTAGAAAGAGCAAAACATACCAATTTTTTGTACGTTTGGCATTTCACTGACCAGTTACAGCTTATAACGTTATTTACTTCAAACAATGGATAAACGTGTTTATTTGAGGTTTAATGTAGAAGGTATTTACATTGAAATACATTTACAATGTGGGATTAGTTTCCAATCGCAGAATACACTTATAAGTGGAATCATAAGCCATTTGTCTCCGAGCCATGCAGTTTCTTTCTTCAGCACTTCTATTCCCTTTTTCTAACAATTTCTGAACAAAAAATGTGGGTTTAAATTCTATGACCGGAGGCCCCTCAATTTTATGAACATTAAAGAAGACAGACGATTGATTGATATTCTGTTCCACAGTGGTGTGAGCACATTATTCATTACACTCCTCCGGGCGCCTGTCTCTAACAGAGGAGGAGGCAAGAGCGTGGAGAGAGCATGGTGGGGGGTGCATTCTTTCAGAGGGCTCTTCCGTCAGATTATGCCTTACCTAGTCCTGTAAGATCTTGGGACGGGGTGGTAGTCTTCAGTGTCTCAAACATTCCCTTTCTTCCAATCACATTACTTTACTCTGCAGTCTGTCTGCTACACACCTACAACAAGGGCTTTAATTGGGATGAACAAATTAGGGGGGGGGGCCTGAATGTCAGAACCTAAATTAATTAAGGGTGTTCCTTAAACATGTACACTAAAATTCCTCTACAGTACTCAGAACCACTATCCCACACATTTGCATAGAATCACAACTGCAACCGGCATGCCAGAATATTGCTCTGTGTGCCTTGTAGCAGCGCTAAAGATAGAACAACTACAATTTCTGAACACCGTTTTGCCTCTGATAGGAATTCAGAGAAATGCACACTACCTTCAGCCACATTTCAATTTTGCCCGTTATAAACACTTGGATGCAACTCAGTTCGAATTATGCACTACACAAGACCACTATGCTGCCTGTAAAAAAAAAAAGGTTACACAACATCCTTGAATAAGCATTAAATATGCAATAGGTTCACCTTTTATTAAGTTAACGCCATTTACTTTGCTATACATTACCATTAGCAAGGTAAATGGCTTTAACTTAATCAAAGGTGAGAACTATTGCATTTTCAATGCTTGTCTTCTTTTCCAGTAGGCGCCCCTCAGTCTGCGTGAGCCTGAAAATAAAGGGCAGATGTGTTCAAAGGCGGGGGCCACCAAAGCATCCTTATTTGCCCATTGTATTGGTCACAGTGAGGGGAAGGCAGGTAGCCTTGGCAGTAATGAGCTGTAAATCGCTGCACAGCAGGGCCATCAGAGGTAGCCGGTTTTGCGTGCTAACCCAAGACTGATGGCCCTTTCAGCTTGCTTTGCAGGTCCCTGCCCCCAGATACAGAGGGAAAGGGGGAGGAGGCCGTGGGCACTGCAGAGGCTTTGCCCGATGTGCACAAAACAGAGGACACAGCTGAATGCTAAAGTTATCATTTTTAATTAGGAACATTCCTGCCGTCCTGGGACGCTTTTTAAAAATAAAGAAGTAGGGGAACGGACTGTTAAAATATTTCAAAGTAGGGGCACGCCGTGCCCTGCCGTTCCCGCCCACTTCTACCACTGCATACAAGAGACTCTGCGCTGCATTGAAAACACCTCCACTGTAGCAGTGTGTAGAAGTGTGGCTCACCGGTTAGAGGAGGCAGTCCCTGATGCAGAGGTCAGACCCGGGACCAGGGTTCTCTCCCCGACGCGGCAGACCCTTGAGCTCAAAATGTCCACGGACTCTATAATTCTCGCCTCAGTGCCTACTCGAATCGTGGGTTCACACTCTGCAACTCTGGGCAATAGCTTGCTTAATCTCCACTACGGCCCCACCGCGATGGGATGCCTGGTCTTCACCTTGGGGATGCCCAGTAGGGGTAATCTTGCAGGGAAAGGCCAGGACGGGTTCTCAAAGCAAGCGCCTTGAGACCTTACGGTGCAAGGCGCTATATAAGAACGTATGATTTACGATTTATTTACGATTTGTAGCGCAAATACTACACAACACCTTGGGAGCTCGAGCCATGGGTCCAACCAGTGAGCAGAAGGAGGAAACATGCACCATGAGCAGGCGAAGCCGCTTTCGTGGGGCGACTAGCTAAGGACGGACGTGACACCGGAGCAAACCCTGCCAGTGACCAGGGAGATGGGCTCAAAATATTAATATACAATATATTCTAACTCAATAATGACGTGAATCATCGCAGCATCTACTCAAGGAGGCAAGAACTGATAATAAAAAGAACCACTATATGGTAGCCACGTTATGCTGCATCCCCTTAGTATTCTCATATATCCAAATGTCATAAAAACTCGAAAAAACCTGCTGTGTGAACTTTTGTTCGTACCACTTGCAGCACATGAACGCCAGCAGTTAAAAATAGAAAGCTATTAGCTACGAGCAGCTTTTAGTTTCTCGACCTTCCGAGATCTAGTGTTCATGGGCACGTTTGCTGCCATCTAGTTTTTTTTTTAAATATCCTTTATTGAAAATCACAGGAGATAAGAACACTTGCAAGATACATCTTACACATCTTTACATCCCGGGGATGTCTGTCATGGTTGCGGGGCACAGTATATCACATAGCATTGTATTACATCATACATCACGCTAGTAGTGTGCTACATACTTCCCACCCATGTTTGCGTGGCAAAGGAGAAAGCATAACTATGTAAACAGTAAAGAACCAGGGGGAATAGGGAAAGGGGAGGGTGTGGTCACTAATTCCGAGAGTGTGGTGTGTGCGTGCCGCATGGAGGGCGCGTCGATGTTTAGGGTGCTCGTGCTTAACATCAGGGCGTGGTTATGGGTGCGGGTCCTGTGTCAGGGAGGGTAGCGGGCTGGCGGGGGGGAGGGCGTCGGGAGCATGGGAAAGTGTTGGGCGGGACAGTGCCCAGTTAGTCGCCATGGAGCGCCGGCTGCCTACGTCGTGTCTATGCTGTCGGGGTGATCATGCGTGGTTCTGCCGGTGGTGACAGGGTTGTGGCCTATGCGTCTCCCTCTCCACCCTGTGTCTCCTGGTCCCCTCTGGGGGGGGGGTCATGTTGGGGGTGCCTCATCAGTTGGCATTCCTTATGAAAGGAACTGAGCGTCGCGTCCCATAGTGCCGCGATCGGGAACTGTCGCCGTCCCGCCGTTTCCTCACTGTGCAGGGTGGTACTTTCTGCCTTCGCCCAATTATCTAGGGAGGTGCTCCAGTGCTCCGTCAGGGGTGGAGTTGCTCGCTTCCAGTGCTTCGTTATCAGCCTTTTGGCTGTGAGAAGGCCGAGGTCCCAGAAGCGAGAGGGTACTTTAGTTTGTTTGGTCCGTCTGTACAGGCCTAAGAGGCCTGCCTCCCAGGTGTGTGGTATTGGCATGGCCGTGCATTTTTCTAAAATCTGTAGCACTGTCTGCCAGTATGTCTGGATCTGCGGGCACTGCCACAGCATGTGTAGCAGGTCTGCCCCCACCAGGGCACATCTAGGGCAGCTAGCCGTAGTGCCCGGGAAGTACTGGTTAATTTTATCAGGTGAGAGGTATGCTCTGTGTAGAATGTAGAATTGAATCAGTTTGAAGCGTGCGTTGCGGGGAATGTTTCTCGGGCCCATGAGTATCATTGCCCACTCCTTGTCCGTCCAGTCCCGTCCCCTGTCAAGTGCCCATTTGGTGCGTAGTGGCTGCAGAGTATTTTGCGTGTGTGTCAGGAGCGCCTGGGTCAGCCAGTGTACAACATGTGTGCCGTTCCCCATGACATGCAGGTGTTGGATCAGTTGATGTGTAGGCAATTCCTCAGCAATGCTCCCCCACCTCTGTGTGTACGCCATGATAAGACGTTTGCTGCCATCTAGTGGCCAGGTCCGATACCAAACGTGCAAAAAAAGTGTCTGGGCAGTACTACATTTCCGAATTTACTACACCAGAATCTGGGTCTTAAATGAACGACGCTCCGAACTGCAAGTCATTAAAGTGTAAAGAAAGCAGCTCTGTCCTACAAGAGGCCGTTCTCGGGAAGCGGGATGCAGAGACCGGTGCCCTCTCGGCGATTAAGGTATCTTGCAGGCAGACGATTAAAGTGAATAGAAAGTGGTGCGCGCGAATGAAAAAGCACAAGCTCGGCCCCGTGGCTGCGAAAACAGCGATTCCCTTGCGGAAGCGAGCCTTGGGCACCATCTGTTTGGAAGTTAATTACAACCAGATGTTGCCAAAGCTCACTCCCGCAAGGGAATAGCCAAACGTGCACGCGTTGCCATTGAAAGCAATGCAACGCGGGCACGTTTTTGGGGAAAAAGCGGATCGATTACATGAGGTCCCCTCCTATGCAGTGCATACGCACTGAGTAGGCGAGACCTAAAGAAGGTGGACTAGGCCAGAGGCCCGGAAATTCTTTTCTTCGTGGGAGAAAATATTGTAGCACATTGTATATTTGCTTGTGCGAAAATGGAATTCAAAAATGTTTGTTAGGCGTATGCCTGGCTGGAACTGAAAATAGGCCTGGCCACCAACATGAAAGTGGATCCTAAAGCGAATCAGATAGCTAAACAAATGGCCCACATATGCAAATCGAGGCAGTTTTGAACTTTTGAAGACCTGCTGTATAGGTGCTTTGCGAGGTATGGGATTTTACATGTGTTTGTGCTTGCTGCAGGCAATCGTTGCGGTAATATCGGGAAAATCGACGGGTAATGTTGGCCTACCAGACCATAAAACAGGCCTACAAACATAAACAAAACACACTCTCTGACCTTACATACCAACCCTTGGGGCAATGCCAGGTTGCGCTATGAGCTAGTCCAACCCTGTGACTGGAAACCTGCAACAGTTTCATCAGGGGTTTTCTCCAAACATCCGCTTACGAGTTCTGAAAACACACATTTTCGTCTGCAATGCACAATTTTCAATTGTGCGCTACATTATTATTTAATTAAGCCTAACAAAAGCTTCTGATTTGACTGGGCTACACCCCGGAGAGCTATGCACTAGTAGCTGGAGAGAAATAAGTCTCTCTTTTTAAAAAAAAATATATTTTTATTGGAAGAATTCATACAATCATCAAGCGATTTATACATTAAAGCCATACTTCATGATAAAAGATGATGTTAAAATTTCTGAAAGAACAAACCTAACCCAAACATGATAATGACAGTAAAAGATCTTATGTTCCATTGCGTCTCCACTTTCAAATTAATTGATTGATCTTGTAAACTTTACGCCAAGAAGCGGGATGAATCCTCCCTCTATTCCCCCTAACAATCCCAACACCCATCCCCCCCCAATAATCTTTGAAATTTGTTCTATGATCCAAACTGTAAGGCATATTGATGTTCTAGCTCCTTCATTTTTACAATTTTTAATCTCCACTGTTGAAAAGTCGAAATTACTTCAGAACGCCAATTCTGAAGAAGTATTGATCTTTCAATTTATACAATAATAAACCGTTGCTTTTTTGCAAGGGTTCTAATTTGACGTCAGCAGAGTACCCGAAAATTGCTGTTGGCACATTTATTAATTGTTCTATCTTTACTTTGTGAAAGCAATATTTCTGAATTCCTAACCAAAATTGCTTAAATTTAGAACATCCCCAGAAAATATGGGTCCAGTTACCCTCCCTCTTCATTGAACACCTAAAACAATTTTCTGTTATCTGGAAGTTAATCTTTTGCAAGACCGGGCTGCTATAGAGTAGCCACCTTGTGGTGTAAAATTGCATTTGTCGAAAATTCGCTCCCTTCATTAGAGGTAAATGAAACTCATTTATCTTATTCCAGCAGGAGCAGCATCGATCGGGGGTGGCGATGCAAGTTAGTGTAAAAAAAAGAAACAATCAAACCCTCTTGCCTCATTGCCGTCGTCCCTCTGTCTTCTCTCGTGGCCGGTGTTCCAAGCAGGACGGACCCAGGCTGAGGCTTCCCTGAGCCATTGCAATGCAGCGTCGTGATTGGTTCCCTAGCCAATCATAAGGCTGCAATGCAGTCTTGTGATTGGTCTGTACACTATGGTTCGGTGCTCAGACAGGGGCTTGGGGCATTGGCAAGTTCTCCATGCAGGCTGTAATGCAACTTGGCTGTAGAACACGCAAAGTGCGTTTGTCTGTTTGGCTGGCCCAAGAGGGTCGGCCAAGCAGTCATGGGCACTTGGAATGGGCAAACCACTACTTCCCTGCCCCTCTATCTCTCAGCAGCCCCGCCCCCAAAGCTGACAGCAGCAGGAAAAAATAAAAGTATTATAACCTAGTTATTCTCATTTTACTTTTACTTTTCTTTCACTGTTGCAAAGCAGTGGGGCGATGCTCCTCCACCTTAGTGGAAGAGCCACCACTGATTCCAGGTCTCTACTTGAGTTTGGAGACCTTCCTTAGACTGCCACTTATCTCGAGCCTTCTGAAACAACTTGTTAGCCTTTTTTTGTCTGAGGAAGGAGCCCAAACAGCTAGAGGATCTCCCGGTTCTCGTTTCTATCAAATATTCAGCCAGATCTAGACTTATAAAACATTTGTATGGTCTAGAACCCTCAGAAAATATCTTATCGTTGGACCCGTGCAGCATTGTTTTGAAATGCCTAATAGAGGACTCCACTTCGGGCCAGTCCTTCCAGGCGTCTAAATTAAGGAAGTCCACGATCTTTCGAGACCCATTACTCTCCCATCTAGAGACTATGCCCTTATCTAGTAGGGGTCAATCCCCACTACAAATGTCTGCCAAGTAGGTAACTCCACTAATAATGGGGATATCGCCATGTTTGAACAGTTAATTTTGAGAGCTATCAGTCTCATGAGTTACTTGTTGGAGAAGCCGGGGTTACACATTTCCAGGCCTACTTCTGTAAACTTTTCTCATTTTTTACAAAAGTCGAAAATCTGCACATATGTTAGATCCTAGACCTGCAGGTGCACTTTAGTGAGACTTTCTTTAACAATGGAGTTTATAATAATTTCTTTTTTCACATCTTGAACTTGATGATTTTGCAATGATTCTCCATTACTAATAGTTTATAGTATTAACATGCATCAAACATGTTTTACACAAATGATGCCATTGAAAAGAGGCATTTAAAATTGCCTTTAACATTTGTAGGATTATTCAGCAAAACCAGCTGTAATCTTTGTCCGTTTTTTCAAGTTGTAAACATTTTTAGTGACTTTTTATTTTGAAAGCAAAACATTCCCAATCGTGCTTCCATTCTTGTGTGTATTTGCATTTAATGTAGGATCATTTGGCTGCAAATAGTTATATTTTTATAAACGTGTACATGTTATTTTTGTATTAAAATCACTGTCATTAATCAATCTGTGCTTACAAATCACTGTATTTACAAATAGTGCTCGACCATACAGTAAAGGCTTTGCATTTGTAGCTCATGGATGTAATTTTGAACAGCTTAGAGAGGCAGCAGACAATCCTGCTTCTCTCAACCATTTTGAGACCCTGCAAATAGGCAGCTATGTTTTGTGCTGCATGTAGCTCAGACAACTTCTCGAGTGGACAAAATAAACATGAAGTCTTGTTGTCTTTGACCTTAAACAAAATGTCCTGTTTGGCAGCCACTGGGAATTACTTACCCCTGCCTACAAGAAGATTGAACAGCAATGCGTTTTAGGCCTCTTTCACTTAATTTGTTTTTAGTGCCCAGAAACGGTATTTTATTGTAAATGTCACAACAAAAAATTGGAATTTAGTTCTGAAGTATCTTCCTCCGCGGTTGGTATTACCTTCGGAGAATTCCGTATCGGGTCATTTTTGTGTCTAGTTCAAAATCAGACCAACATTATCTATTGGTGATGCTCCGGAATTAATGGTGTGGGGTACTTTGTGGGATCTCTTAATTTAAAACGATCGATTTGGTTGCAGTAATATTTTTGAGACAGCTGAAGCACGTTTGTCTAAATGTATTCAGCCAAACCTTTTTAGTATTTTTTCAGCTTGATTGTGTCAGTGATGAACACTGCTGCTATTCTTTTGTCAATTTCAATGAGTGCTTCATCTAAGCATTTTAATTTGTTCTCCTTCAGTGATGTTTGTGTATTTGCGGAATTATGTCCAAAAGTCATTTCTGCTCCTTAAAACGCAAATTAATAGACCCATGCTTCATTTGCTCCACTAACTACTACCAACCTCGTGCCGCAAGTTGTTCCTCTTTCCATATGAAGCATAATATTCCACCACCAATGTAGAAATGTGATCTTGAAGCACAATATTTCACCTCTGGTATAGCAGCGTGACCTTTCTTATTTTTTTCTATTTGTTCTGCTCATGCCAATTTTGTGCCACAGTGAAATGACACTTTTTAAAGAAATGTGTATATTGCAATACGGTCAGTCAATAGTGGTTTGCTCTTATTTGTTTCTATCTAGTCTCATCTCAAGGAGATCCAGAGTGCTTTTGTTTCAGTCCTTTCGGATAACGACGGTAAGAGCACATCATTTTTTCCAACTAATAACTTTGTGATTGATAATATTGTGTTGCATTTCTTCAAGGAGAAATACGTAAAACCTACATAAAGAATTTTCTTCTACGGTACTTTTTGAAAGTTAAAATATGTAAATTGTTGAACTATGTAACCCACAATTATGAACCGCTCTAATGTCAGTTTATTTGAAATAACTTGCCTATTTAAAAGAGTGGATAGTTAATTACAATTCATGCTTTTATAGAGCTCAGCCAAGATGTTGCATCCAAAGGTCTTGGACTGGTATACGAACTGGGCAATGAACAAGATCAGCAGGAACTGGTGTCCACACTTGTTGAAACACTCATGACTGGAAAAAGGTACATTGAGCCTACATCTTTGCCTGTCATTGTTGTCTTCCTTGGATTGCAATTTATAGCAAAGTTGTCACATATTGTGCAAATTTCCTTTAATATGACACACCGTGTTTTTTAAGAAGTGCCTTTTGGAACTTTGGTTAAAAAAAAAAAAGGAAATTCAGCATAGGAAAAATCTACTTTTGGAACATTCATTTAGAACTGCGCTGGAAGGCAGCATTCCTGTACACTTCCAAGAATTTTCAGTGCTGTCACTTATGAATGGAAATAATAGCGTCCTCTACTCCACCAAGAATAAAGTTCAGTGTCACTACCAAGGTCTTTCACAGTGTTGTTACTTATGGATGGAAATAATACTGTCCTCTAACTCACCCAGAATAAAGTACAGTTTCATCTAATGTCACTGTGTGCATAGAGACTTCGAGTCTTCACATATTCCATATTACTGCACTATAGTAAACGGCTAATAAAAAGTCATGTGGAGCAAACGGACCTTAGTCCGCCACGGTGACGGAGTGCCACTGACAAAGCAATCTCACCGCCTTGCGAGTCGGTCATATCCACTCACCAGCGTATGGTGAACTTTGCTGCATCCGTGCCATCGTCAATTGCCTGGCTAAGGATGGTTCAGGCCTTCCTTGAGACCATGAGCAGCACCTGTGCAGCCGAGTTTCAAACTGTGTGTGTGTATAACGACCCAAGAGGCACACATCTTCACCAATGGCAGTACAAGGCTGGTGGAAGAGAACATCCTCTTGCCAAAGTCATCCAGCCTCTTGGATTCCCT
Source organism: Lissotriton vulgaris (assembly GCF_964263255.1). Classification (NCBI taxonomy): domain Eukaryota; kingdom Metazoa; phylum Chordata; class Amphibia; order Caudata; family Salamandridae; genus Lissotriton; species Lissotriton vulgaris. Next base: position 1,575,084,558 of record NC_141689.1, read on the forward strand.
ATCTGGTAGTGTTGTAGGGAACGCACCAGGATTGACTTTGGAGGTGGAAATCTGAACAACCAAACTCTTGAGTGGGGTGCTGTGTTGGGAAAGCTAGGTCCCCAGGAGCAGGCGATAGCGCAGGCAATCGTCATGTGCACAGGAGTTACACCAAACCAGTTGAGTGGTAGCTGAGTACCAAAAAGCCTGCCCCTTTTTTGTGCCTTTGTTTTGGCTCTCTCTCACAGAGAGCTCCTAGTCCCGCTCCTCCTTCCTGCTGATATAGACTGCAGCATGACAAGTCTGGGTAGGAATATGCAACAATCAGTAACTAACCGAAACCTGTACCTCAGCTGGACCTGCTGTCATTGTGCCAAGATTTCTTATAGGCTAATGACGGGAGTCGCACCCATTGGTGAACACGAAAGACCTTTAAGCTTCTGGGATGGACTTGCTGATTGCCAGCTGCTACCTTCTGGTCTGGTTACAGGAACCTGGACGTTCTGCATCCTGCTAGGTAGAGTTGCCCTGAATCCACCATCAATGAAGTAGCTCACTGGCTACTGAGGATGAGTGCTGGTGATGCTCTTGCATCTACGAAAGGCTGTTCAGAAGAGGGAGCTATAATGAGCGGTACTGGACTAACTGCAGTTGGCGTGCTGTAGCCTTATTTGAAGGATCTGCATCCCCAAATCATGTTACCCTGATTCCTCTGCAGTGAGATGGCCTTAGCTCTTAATTTGTACTTGTGTACGGGCACTAGAACCTTCTTTCCTGAGTGGTCCGCAGAGCCCAAGGGTGCACCACCACCAACTATAACGTATACACCAGATCATCTAGTGCCTTGGACGATTGGGCAAGGCGAAGAAGCACAATTGCATTCGAGGATTTACAACTCTACCTCTGACTTGATCACCACTGCGACTTGGGTAGAAGTCTCCATTTTGTATAGGTGAACAACCTTATCCCCTACCCTCTTCAATCTGTACCTCGAACCGCTCTGAGGTGCTGTGCACTGCCAATATCTCCTACCACATGTATGCCGACGACACACAGCTCTACATCAATATCTCTTATCCAGAGGATATCCGTTCCCTGAATGAGGCCTTGAAACTAACTGTTCACTGGCTCACATCTAACCAGCTTAAACTCCATGCCAAAAAACAAAGTTCCTCTTAATCGCCCCACCCAACGCCAATACAGACATTCAAGTTTGGACCAAGGCTATCACAGCGCTAAACTGCTCTCCTACCTTTGTGGACTGCTAAATCCCTGGGAATTACCTTAGACGGCAACCTGAATATGTGGGCCATATCAACGCGGTGGCCCAAAATGCCAGATTTCACCTGAACTACCTACGAAACTTGAAACCTTTCCTCGACCCCCCCCTGATCTAAAATCGGCTATCCAGGCCTTAGTCATCTCTCGACTGGAATATGGTTGGTCCACCCTACCCAAGATCTCAATGGCTCCCTTGAAAGCCTGCCTCAACGCCGCCGCCAGACTTCTAACTGGCTCTAAGAAGTTCAACCACATCTCGCCTACCTTAAAGCTCTGAACGGCTTCCTCTTGAGGCCAGAATCCAATTCAAACTGGCGTGCGTCACCCACAAGGCTCTCTATTCCAAGTCCCCTGCTTTTCTCGCATAGAAACTTGTGTTATCCGGAGGAATCAGAAACTCCCGGTCGGCCAGAGCCCTTTTGTTCCAACCTACACGCTTAAGAAAAAAATAACATACAATCTGGCTTTCTCTGGGGCCGCCTCAAGAATATGGAACTCACTCCCACCCGCCATTAGAAGAATACCGTCTCTAGCTCACTTCAAAAAGGAGACCCAAATATTTCCTAATGGGCAAATTCCTATCCTAAAGCTCACGCTACAATCACCCCCTCAACCTGACTTTACCAATCCTAACTGCACTATTCCTTAGCTGCCTCCCCCTATGTTACCCACCGAGACCGCTGTGCTCCTGGACACTCTAGGTGCAGCAGGGCTAACCCAACTGGTTGATGCTCCTACTCACGAGGTGGGGCATACCCTGGATGGGATCTTCTCTTCCTTTCATGGGCTCAAAGTTAAAGAAGGGATTCCTCTCCCCTGGTCAGATCATTCACTTATTAGTTTTACCTTCCCTAAGAGTATTTATCGGCAGATCAATATAACCACACATAAGGCAGCCCCTCGTAGAGCCTGGAATAAAGCGGACAAAACTGTTCTTCGAAATAGTCTATTAGGTTCCATTCCTCCTGGCTGTGCCAATGTTGATAAAGCAGTGGACAACTACAGCAATTAGCTACGACAGACCATAAGCGCAGCGGTTCCTATCAAGAACATTTCAGTTAACCGAGCGGTACCGTCCGCAACATGGTTTTCTGATCTTCTAACTGAAAAACAGAAATGCCGTCGTTTGGAACGTCGATGGCGCATGGATTATCTTGATACGGACAAGCAGATCTACAGGACAGCCCTTAGATCTTATAAGGCACTTGTGATTACCGAGAAAAGTAAATATTTCAAAACTCAAATTGACTCCGCGAAATACTCTTCTAAAGAGCTATTTTCAATTATAAATAAACTTACGGTCCCCAAGGTCTTAAATACATTAGGCAGTCAACAGTTTGTGGATAACATGGCGTCTAACTTCAAAAGTAAAGTGCTGGATATTGTTGACAAATTTAAAGAGTGCTTAAATGTTCAGCCAACTTCCAACCCACAGACCCCGCCGGTCGATATGTGCAGGTTTACTGAATTCCTCCCGGTGTCAGCCGACACAGGGCACCAGTTCATTTTGACCTCCTAATCAGGCTCCCCACTGGACCCTTGCTCTCCAGCTTTCTTGATAGAATTTGCAGATCTGGTGAGTCCTGTGTTGACAGACATCTTTAATAAGATGTTCTCCTCAGGTAGATTTCCTACCTCCTGGAAGGAGACATCTATTCTCCCGCTTCTCAAGAAAGCCACTCTAGACGCCTCTCGGACATCGAACTATCGCCCGATTGCACGCCTTCCTCTCCCAGCCAAAATTGTGGACAAGATTATGAATGTCCAATTGACGCAGTTTATCGAAGATAATGGGCTGTTGGACCATTCTCAGTTTGGGTTCCGTAAAGAGCACAGTACTGAGACGGCACTCATCAAAGCGGCCGAAGAAATTAGAGCGGCGATGGACAGTGGAGGGTCTGCGGCATTGATTTTGCTTGATCTTTCTGCCGCATTCGACACTGTTGATCATACTCCCCTGATTCACCGACTAAAAGCAGTAGGTGTAGAAGGTATGGCTTTGGCCCTTCTGGCCTCCTTCTTACAGGAGAGGAGATCAACAGTGTCACACGAAGGGTTCAACTCGGAGGCCTATGTGCTGCCTTGTGGGGTGCCACAGGGCAGCTCGCTGAGCCCACTGTTTAATGTATATGTCACCGAACTAGAGTTATTAATGAGAGGCTATGGCTTCTCTTTAACATCTTACGCTGATGACTCCCAGATTGTGATCACAGCTAAAAGGAAACAGAGCTCCCCTGCTGTGCAATTCCACGACTGCATGACCGCCATTAACATCTGGATGGGTAGACGCTGCCTCAAGTTAAACTCCGATAAAACTGAATTTTTGATTTTTGGCAACCTACAACCGGCTTGGAGCAACCTTTGGTGGCCGGCAGATATGAGATCGCCTCCTATTCCATCGGATAAGACCAGAAATTTGGGCATCCTGTTTGACAAAAGATTAACATTTTTTCAACAAACAAATGCTATTGTCTCGGCCTCTTACTTCCTGATAAAAAAAATTTAAGAAGGTTCTTCCTTACATCCCTGAAGAAACCAAGAAAGTGGTAATCACCTCCCTTATACAATCGAAATTGGATTACTGCAATGGACTCTATCTGAATGTCCAGAAGCAGTGTCTGAGGAAACTTCAGGCAGTTCAAAACTCGGCGGCGCGCCTTTTGCTGAGGCTACCACGGCATAAATCCATCTCGGGAGAAATTCGAAAGCTGCATTGGCTGCCAGTGGTTCAGCGAATTAAATTTAAGGCGCTGTGTTTGGCCTTTAAAGCCTTAACACATAAGGGTCCATTGTTTTTGCAAGAACTCTTTAGGTGGTACGAGCCAGGCAGATCACTCCGGTCCACCGGTGCTGACCTTTTAACTGTATCGAAGATCCGGACTTCGCACTGGGGAGGTCGGAGTTTTCACAATGGCACTTCTAAGTTGTGGAACTTGTTGCCACCTGATATTAGGAAGGCTAGCTCTCTTATGAGCTTTAGGAAATCTTTGAAAACTTGGTTGTTTCAGTGAGATGAGTCGTTTGAGGTTCTACTCTTGGTTTCGTTCTAGCGCCGAGACACCATTTTTGGTATTTGTGCGCTTTACAAATGTCATTATCATTATCATCATTCTCATTATCACCCTGTACTTCTGAACAATCCTTCAGGGTGATGAGACTGCTTTTCTAGTTTATTGCATCGTTTTTGCTCCTATCCTTTATAGTAGTCCGATATTATGACTGTTTGCTTTGCCATATACTGTTTCTATTTGTTTCCCTATCCCTGGGCTCTCCTCCCCCCTTAGTTTTGTATCCCACCTGATACTACTGTAAAGCACTCTGATACCCTCACGGGTCTGGTTCGCGCTCTATAAAACACAAAATAAATAAATAAGAAGAGCAATCTCTAGCAGCAGTGACCTACATTATGCAGTTGATGTCCGAATATATGGTAAGTGCTGCACCGTTAGATTTACATCAAAAAGGTGCAGACATGTAGTCCAGTATTTGAAGTAACACTAACATATTTTTTATATTACATTCTGCGTGACCTCTCCCTTTCTGGTTGCATATAATGTAGCATATGAAGGCCCTGAGAAATTTACAGCTAGTATTTTTTTTCTGTATCGAATTACAAAAATTGTGAATATTTGCATTTATTCATCGCATATGTAAATAAACCAGCTGTTGGCAGCAGTCTTGTCCAGTACTGTAAACGTAAGTTAATTAAATGTTCACAGTAGAGGTTATAGCCTCCTGAAGTGCCCAGTCCTTATTCAGCTCGCAGGCCTTGTCCCTAAGCTGCACTGCCTAAGACTGTAGAATTAAGGGTCCAAGTCTGGGAATTAATTGCTGTTGTGATGCTTATTTGCACCATGGTTGTTTACGATACAATCCTGTATCTCATGACACAGGTCTTAAAAAAATTTGAAATTCTGATTGCATTTACTCTAGATAAGCTACATTTACCGTAATCATTGACCTTGCAGGGGATCGTTCTTGCGATAAGCTATTTTACCGTGGGAAAACACTTTGGACCACTCAGAGCCCAGGCAATTTTAAAGTCTATAACTACTTTGTGTAAATCTTTATATAATGCGGTTTTTCTTAAAGCTGGCTTTATAATAAGCAGACGCTAAATTTATGGCAGAATTTTCCAGTTGTTGCAGTTTACAAAAATGCAGGATGGACTGACCAGTCAAGTTACTGCTCTTTTTTCCTCCTTGCCTCAATGGTTGAGATAATTGATAATTTGGTTGATAAAAGAAAAGAATGTGAAGCCCAGAGAGGGCAGATTGCCTGCTGACATGAGCACAGTTGACCAGGTCTTAGAATTAGTTGTGTGCAAATCACACTTTATCTCATCATTTGATAAAGTGGACCAGCACACGTTTATGGATATGCTATCACATGTACACCTTATTGAAGTTGGTGGTTTCGTTTTCAATGTGACTGATGAGTTTACATATAGTATTCAGATAGTTAAGGGAGTCTGAGAGGGCTGAACATTAGCATTAGCATTGATTATATTGAATATAACCATTATTTAGATGTCTGCCTACAGAATTGACAAGTTTATGTACCTATGTTGGTAGCCCACCTAACACCAATCAATCAATCAATCAAATCATTTGTAAAGTGCACTACTCACCCGTGAGCGTCTCAAGGCGCTGGGATGGGGAATGCTGCTACTACTCGAAAAGCCAGGTCTTGAGGAGTTTTCTGAAGGTCACCAGTTCTCTTATAGGCAATGACGCCATCCTTTTGTCAAAAACAGAACATAGTATTGCCAAACTTGTTTCAGCTTTTGCTGGTTTTTCATACTACTACATTTAACTGTCATGTTTTACATTGTGTAAACCGTGCCCTTAAGCCCTTGGGACAATGTTTATAATTCCTTCCACGATTATTTTTAGAGAGATTTTTTACGTGTTATGTTTAATGCTTTAAAACAATCAAGCATTTATCTTCCGCACAGCGGACCTGATTTTCAAAGGTAAACTAACACTTTGAAGTACGTTTACTAGTTTTTCGGAAATACCAAACTACGTGCAGAATTTTATGTCTTCGCACTCAGGTGTGTGGAGTTCTCTGCACCTGGAGAATCCGCAGTCAGGACGAAGAACTTTACACACATAAGTATAGGGAGTGCAGAGACATAAAACTCCACAGGAGGCTTTTGAATAACATATTTTAGTACATTTTGTAGTGCTACAAAATGTACTACCAATTGCAGCGAGAATCCAGCCCAGCATCTTTTTTTGCTAAAAGGCCACATTTTAACCCTGGCTTTTTCATTTTGTGTTTTTGTACTTATAGGGATACTTGTTTGACGTCCTATAGAGTGTCCCTGGAAACTATTGAGCCAAAGTCATTTAAATCTGCACTCAGATTATGATTAAACTTCTGGAACAGGGATTACTAATTACATTGAATTATCAAATAATCTACATTTACTGCCCTAAATATAAGGTTTACTTGTATTGTTCTGATGCACTCAGGCTACCTAGAATACGGACATTTGCGTGAAGACAAGCCAAAGTTTGAAACCGTTTCTCTGAAGCCATGGTCCTAAATACTGCTAAGAGTTATTAAAACTACATATAAAAGACAAACTTCAAATTGCAATGTGCGGAGGTTAAATGTGTCTCTGAGGAGATCCACATTACTGTTGCACACGTGCACCTATTCCTACTCCTCTTACAAGTGGGTGATTGAGTTCAAAGCAATTGCTCCAAATGATACACGCGACAGAGGTATAACGCAGAAACTGAAATTACACTTTAATTAAAGGATCTTCCATCTAGTATGAATTACATTGTGTTGGTGCATGAGTCACATTTTACAAACTGTGCCATGTGGTAATTGCTAATGACTGGCATCTTTTCCAGAGCCAGACATGAAGTTTCAGGAGAAACTGAGGTGTTCCAGGGAGACTCACTTGGCAAAACGCCTGATGGGTAAGTTTCTTTCTGTGTATTTATTTAAAACGAAAATTACTTGCACATGCAGCTATAGTTAAATACTGTAATTGACATACATTTTGATAGAGGTTGTTATTGTTTATCGTGGAACAACTGAAACAGTCGTGTATTGAGTGCAGTAGGTGCTCCTGCAAAAGAAGTGAGGTATTAATTCAAAAGTATACCTAAGAGCTTTAAACTGGAAGCCTGAATAGAAGAAACAAACATTCTTTTGAGTTATAGGGAACAGCTTCTATGTCTAATTTGAATCTTCTTTAGATCCTGGTCCTTGGATGTGCTTTCCATCTTTATTAGGACCTTTGGTAATCTGCCTTTCTTCACGGTGTATTACAGTTCAGTAATCCCTCAAATTAGTGCTGCCTCACTTAATGACTCCCTCATTTGTGCCTGTGATGTGAAGTTGCATAGACTTTTTTTGGTAGCATTTAAGTCAGCTAAGAGTGTAAGTCGACAGCCTTGTATATATTTGCTGTAGATGGTTTGCTCAAAAGATACTCTCACTACATCAAAATGCATATTTTCTTCCTACACTGGTAGCAGAATTTCACCATAGCCAGGCCATGCAATTGCCAGTCTACTTCCTGCTGCCTCTTTCATGTAAGGCCGAGGGGTTTTGGTCAAAGTAAATCTAAACGTGGCGTATAGCCATTATATTGTGTGATTCTCAGCCAGGGATGTATACACTGCTTTTGAATTGTATGGAAGTACTGCCAAGGATGTGACTATAACAAAATAGATGACTCAACAGTAGATCTTCGCATGTACTTGGGAGTGCCAGGAGACTGCCAAGAGGATTTCTGGGAAAATAATAGTGCATTCTACCAGGAGCAAAATAGCATTTTTGATGAGGAATGCACTTGAAAGATATTGATAAGACAGCCACTTGATCTTCCCTTCACACATTTGCAAAAGATGAATGCCTACTGCGGAAGTCGGTGTGGAAGCTTTGTTGATTGTCTGTAGTTCAGCATTTTGTATGATAGCTTTTCTTTTTTGTTATCAATGTCCCCTTCATCCAGATTATCAGTATTCAATGAGGAATCTTTCAAGGTTTGAGAATCTACAGAGAAAACAGTTATCCATTAGAAGAAAAAAATACATATCTTCAGTAAGGCTGGCTTTGATTGGGTGCTGTTTCTTTTTCAGTCTCTTTATTGCTTACCCAAATTCCCTCATAGTCCTCGGGTCCTCTAATTCCAGGGGAGCTGTAGAATCCTAGGAAGAGAAACCGTGCATGAGGAAGTTAATGTATGCAGTGTTCTTGATGTCCAGTCAACATTGTTCACTGTACCAGTGCGAGGCTCTGGGGCATGAGTGGAGCACTGCTTTAACTGCTAATTTTGGTTTCTAGGGTCCTTGTCTGTGTCTTCGCTACTTCAATGATCATAAATCTACAGAGTGAAAACAATATTTCTTTCTTCCATGGCATCTGATACTGACTAATTGCTTCTTGCTGATTCAGAGCATCACCTACTACTGTAATTATTTTAGGATCATGGGAGATAATGGTTAGAAGAAGAATGCAGATGCTAGCTATTTGTGTGCATGCATGTTGGAACAGGTTATGTTTTGTTTTATCATAATATAGTAAAATATCTATGTTGCTATCTTTCCTTTTTATTTCCAAGTCAGAATCTGTCTACTTATAAGGAGTTGTGTGCATTGGCAAGTGACCTTAATCAGCCGGACCTCGTGTACAAGTTCATGAACTTGGCCAATCATCATGCAATGTGGAACTCCAGAAAGGTAAATCCTTAAGCAGCTTGAAAGCATTCCGAGGTAGCTTGGTCTACGATCAACCAAGTTAGTGGTATATGAGTGCTGTACATGGAATTGATTGATGATTTGCCGCAGTTGAGTGGCCCATTAGGACGTAGTGTTTTCTACATTATTACAAATTAGCTGTAAGAGTCTTAACCCCTTCGCTGCTGAAGACGAGCTCAGCTCGTCATCAGCCACGGGTGGCGTGTGCTGATGACGAGCTGAGCTCGTCATGTAACGCGGTAATTAGAAAATAGCCGCACAGCGCAAAAATCGCTGAAGCAGCGATGCGGTTAAGGAAACCCTTTTTCCATAAATTGCTACCCTCAAAGGTTGTTTGACTTAAGCTTTATATGTCGGTTAGGTTGCTGCACTGTTTTTTTTTTTTAAACATGCAACGGTTAAGCAACTCACAAAGGATTCTAGAATTCTTTTTGATATCAATGGCTGTTCTAACTAAGAATCAACTCCTTTTGAGATTAGGTCTCCATGGTTTTCCTTATACTAAGGGAAATTCGGGCTCTTGGCTCATTTTGTTTTATGATGTTTTCTCTAATAAGGCCACTTTGATCAGTGTTTTAATCTGGTGAGATTATTAGCCAAATAAAACCCTATGGGTGGAGAAATGCAGTCTGGGTTACACATCTGGTTACTGTTTCTTCATAGCAGATGTTTCTGCAGCATAATTGTAAGCAGTAGCCCCTCACAGCGCTCATCTCAGTTTTCAGACCCCAACATGCAAGTGGATCAGCATTTCTGCCCCCAAGTAATGTTTGGGAAAAGGTAGTAAATTGTGATTTTCAAAGCACATTGCGCAAAACCTGATATGATTTAAGCATAATTTTTCTAGGGATTATGTTCCATAAATTGGCAAATGTGCACTTGTAAACTTTTGGGCCAGTAGCATGTGCTTAATCCCTTATAATTGTTTGGAAGAGTACAAAACATTGTTAATAAACTACGCCTAGGAAAATAGATTTTCCTGCAGTTCCTGTAAATGAAAGGGTAATACTTTGATTGCTTCTGCCATTTACTGGGCAAAAATCCAACTGAACTATGAACAATGTGACTGATTCTGCCTCAAACATACATCGTGTATTTCCTCCTGCACTGATCAAAGCCAGTCTTTGCCTTTGTTGTGGCCTTTCCTCGTACTCTGGGGGCTCTCGTAACTGATGCAGTCATCACCGAACACCACTAAGTTGTGCTTGAGGATATGTCATTCAATTGAGATGGTTTTTGTAGATCATTTACTTCTGTACTTCTGTATTGTCATGAAAGCTAGGTCTCCCAAACACCAGTTAAAATTAGGATTAGTTAACTACATCCACTTGAGGCCCACCTTTCATTTGGCCTACACCTATAACGATCTGTTTTTAAATGTCCTTGCACAAAACTAAATATCAATATTTATTTATAAATCTGCGTAAGTAGACCAGTTCAAAAGAATTTACTGCATGTATTTTGTGGTATTTCTTTTAACCTTATTAATGTAGTGTGTGTGAGAAAATGTCCTCTTTCTGCATGGTTGCCCCACTTTTTTCTGGACTGTTGTGCTTTGACTGAGTGTGCCCTGGGCTCCTGCCTATCAGGTACCCAGGGCCTATGTTCTTTCCCTAAAACTGCATTGGAGACCAAACCTAATTGGCATTCTCTGGCCACAGGTCAGTCCCTGTTAAAGGGTACCACAGGTACCCAGGGCACTGTGTCCAGGGAAGGTTTCTAAGGGCTTCAGCACTTCTTGTGCCACCCTTATACGCCCTGTACCTTTGCACTCACACACTGCCTTTGCAGGCTGCGTGTTTTGGTGCAGAACAAAGTGAAGAGTCAACATGGCACACATCCCTGTGTGCCATGCCTGCAACCCACTGCCTTGGCATAGAACAGTCTCCAATCTAGCTGGTTACACTATACCAGTGGTGAGGGTACAGGTGCATGAGCTAAGTCATGTCTAAGTCAATTCTTAGACATTGTAAGTGCAGTGCTGCCATTAAGAGTATATGGTGCTGGGAGTTTGTCATTATGAACTCCATAGTAACATAATGGCTGCTCTGAAAACTGAGTAGTTTGGTATCAAACTTCTCAGCACATTAAACCCACGCTGATGCCAATGTGGGATTTACTGAAAAATGCACACAGAGGGCATCTTAGAGATGCCCCCTGAAAAAGTCCTGCCACTAGTGTCCAGGCTGAGTGGCTGCTTTCAGCTGTCACCACCAGACATTTTTCTGGACCCCTGGGTCAAGAGCCTGCTGCTCTCGGGGGACTGAAACAATGCACATCCTGGGACGAGGTGCCAAGCCTCTTCCCACAGGATGGGCATGGTCCAAGAAGGGGAAGCTTCAAAGGCTTGCCGCCTTTGTGAGCTCCCATGGATCTTTTGCAGCTTCCCACAACTGGTCACCACCGGTTCTGACCCCCACTTTGGGCAGGAAAACAGAGTGAGGATGGGAGGTGTGCCCACCTCTGCCAACCCCACCCTTCAGGTGGGTGAGGCGAGGTGAAGCGCAAATCTCCGTCCCCGCCATCTTGCAGATGGGGGGGACCCAGCCAACAAGGGTGAGGCTTATGCCCCCCCTCCCACTGCAGGGTGGCATAATAGGGGTTGTGCCCACCCCAGGGAGGTGACCCGTTTGCCTCAAGCTTTTACTTACCTGTAACACCCCTAAATCTAGTATTTAGCTGCACCCCTGAACCTTGCTTCCTCAGACAAGAAACTTCAAGAAGAAACGAAGAAGGACCGAATAGCCGTGCCGAAGCAAAGAAGAGGAGGACGCCCAATGACTTGGCCCCAGCCCTACCGGCCTGGCCCCAATTCGAACCTGCAGAAGCGAAACCCCGGTGTGTCCTGCAGCCAGCAGCCTCAAGAACCCCAAAGACCTGCACTGTCTTCAAAAGAATCGACTCTGTCTACCAAGAACACCGAATTTGTTCACCAACAGACTCCAGCTCTGGCAAAGTCCTCAAGTCTGCACCACGCTGCACCCGATGCCCACAGCCCTAGTTCGAGTGCCCCAACACCACAAGGATGTCTCCCAGCCGATCCTGACCTGAGATCCGGTGATCCCTGACCTGTCTGAGACAGCTGACACCTGCAGCCTCAAACCGGAAGGTCCCCGCAACCGCGACCAGGAGCTGGTAAGAAGATCTGACACTAAAAGGCACCACTGCAGCCGATGCCCCACAGCCTTGGGTGGCCCAACCGATTGGTACCTTACCAACCCCCGGCATCCCAACTTACCTCTCTATGTGGTGGTCGCACCGAGAAGACCTTCATCCCCGAGCCTGCAGTGTGTTTGCAAACCGGAGACACCCCATTGAAAGCAACAGGGCGTCAGATGCAAAAACAGCAAGCTCCAGTGCCGCTGAGGGTACACCTTTTGTGCTGGATTGAACCCCCATTTGCCCTAAGCTTAAGTCCAGGAGCTTCGCTCCCACAACCTTGTGGCCTACTCGAAAGCAACCACCAACCGGAGGTCCCTTATCGCCCATTGGATAACATTGGGCCTCAGCACTCTGCACCCGCCGCCCTATTGCCGCTCGTGGTGTAACAAGAGTGCATCCTTGACCCTGGGGGACCCCTGAGTCTAACCCCAAAATACCAACTCCCACAACAAAGTACTTACCTGTTTACCGATAACACTATGTTCGAGGCATATGGGCTGCAGACCACACACTGTTGCATTAGATCACCATCTAGTGGTGGGCCCAGATCATTACACTTTGTTGTTATCTTGGAAGAGTGTTTGTCTGCTAGGTAACTCCTCCCTTAGACTGTAGTGCGCATGGGCATCCACTCCATCCTCAGATTGTTTTTTTCCGCCATCGGGCTTGGATGTGTTCATCGTTCGGTCCCGTTACCGATCTCTTTTCTAATCCATAAATCAATCTACAACATCAATATCATCTTCGACACTGATTCCGGTCGCCCGCGTCGAAGAGAGGATCCCCTTCTCCATTCCAGCGCTCGTCGGGGCCGTTGGGCCCAACTGCGCCATTTGGGCCTTTGGCTCAAGGAAAAAACACCGTTCAAGAAGTGCCCTCAGTGTGAACACAAGTTTCCCCACACCGACCTGCATGAGGTTTGCAACCTGTGCTTGTCTCCAGAGCACGAGAGTCGAGACTGTGAGGCCTGCGCTTCGTTCTGGTCCAAGACAACAATCAGGGACCGTCGAGCTTCAAGACCTATGGAGCAGTCATCGTCATCGACACCAGACCTCATCATAGACGAGGCGCCGATCGAGGTAGACGCCAAAGAACAGCAAGAAGACGTTGCTTCCAAAGCAGAGGAGACAGCTTCCGGAGATGGCGATCTTCTTCCAGCTGATCAACAGGTCGTGAGTAAGAGCGTCGACCCTGTTCACCCCCCCCCCCCCATACCAGACAGGCTTCGGTTCCACCCCCACCTTCGGGTCCGGGTGCACACCGATCGAAATCTTCCGACACCCCGCCTTCAGGCTCTGCAGCGAAGAGTATTAAAAAGCCTCCAGTCGACTCGGGCTCGAGTTAGTCTGTCGGTCCCGAAAAGCAGAAATTGCTTAAGCTAAAGTCAACACCGGCACCGAAAGACCCATCGATACCGAGAGTTACCGAAGCAAGTTCGGCACCAAGAGAGGTTTTGAAACCAAGCTCGGCACCGAAGGAGGTTTCAAAGGTTACCTAAACAAAGACAACTCCGGTAACTAAAAAAGCGGACCCGAAAGCGGTTTCCATACCTAAACACACTTCGGGGCCAAAAGCGGATGAGTCTAAACACTCGGCAGCCAAAGCTTTGGATCCAAAAAGTACAGATCCAAAGAAAAGGCAAGAAAAGTCTTCAGAACCGAAATCAACACCTGTTCCAAAGATAATAGACACTGTAAAGCCTAAACCTGACGGTTCCAAACGAGAAAAATCGGCGCCAAAAAAAGATTTACCCGTAGAAGAGCTTTTCCAGCCTGATGACTAAAAATTCATCCAAAGACTGGACATGTGTACACAGTGCCTAAAAAGAGGAAAATGGACTGTCCTAAACCATCTCCTGTTCCTCCAAAGAAACATGTTCAAACTTCCCCTATAAGACTTCCTTCATCAGAAGTAGAAATACTACCAGATATTTCTCCTGTACACTCGCCAGCTAGCACACATAGTATAATATCACAGGAGGAGGATTATGGGCATACATACTCGCAACAGAGTTATCAGCAAATGGATGACATTAATGACCCAGATGATATGGCTGAGTCTTCAGGTGACCCATGGGAAGACTACAATGCAACAGAAGCACCAGATCTACCACAGGACGAGGCACACCCGTCTAGGCCTTCTCCACCAGATGACACCATTGGGTTCACACAACTCATCCATAGAGCAGCTACTTTCCATGGAGTAGACCTGCATACAGATCCAATAGAAGAGGATTTTCTTAAGGATACACTATTAACATCACATAAAACTACTACCACACTGCCAATACTTAATGGAGTGGTAAGACACGCACCAGAAATATTTAAAGACCCAGTCAGGGCCAGGGTAATTAACCCCAGACTGGAAAAGAAATATAAAACAGCTCCCTCTGATCCTGCATATATTAAGGGACAGTTGCCGCTAGACTCGTTGGTTGTGTCAAATGCGAGAAAAAGAGCCAACTCGCAGACAACAGGGGATGCTGCACCCCCTGACAAAGAATCAAAGCTTTTAGATGTTTCAGTGAAACGCACACTATCACAAGCTGCTTATATATAGAGGATTGCTAACACTCAAGCTCTGTTAGCAAGATATGACAGAGCTCATTATGATGAGCTAGAGTCACTCATGCAACACCTGCCAGAACAATATAAGGCTAGGGCTGCAGATTTAACACAAGAGGGCAAGGTTATAACTAATACCTCCATAAGATGTGCGCTAGACACTGCAGACACAGCATCTAGAGCAGTAAATACAGGGGTACTGTTGTGTAGGCATGCATGGCTAAGAATCTCGGGATTCAAACCAGAAGTACAAGCCAGTATATTAAACCAGCCATTTGACCAACAACATCTTTTCGGTCCAAATGTAGACACTGCACTAGAAAAGATGAAAAAAGATACGGATACCGCAAAATCAATGGGAGCTTTACAAACACAAGCTCATAGACCTTCCTTTTGTCGCATCTCGTATAGGGGCGCATCAAGGGGTTTCCAAACTGACAACACCTCCTCTACTTACAAACAGCCAAACCAAGCCTCGCCCGGTAAGGGATACTATAGAGGAGGGTATAGAGGAAACCACAATAAGGGCACCAACAATCGCAACGCCTCTACTCCCAAACAGTGACTTCCCTTCCATCCCCCCAGACCATTCCACTCCGGTCGGGGGAAGATTACAACAGTTCCTACCTGTCTGGAACTCCATCACCACGGACAGGTGGGTGAGACAGATAATTCAGTCAGGTTATTGCTTGGAGCTCACTCCTCCAACAATACCACCCAGACAACGTCCTATGTCACAAGAACACCTCTTACTACTAAGGCAAGAGGTGGAATAACTACTGCAAAAGAATGCAATAGAACCAGTACCAAAGGAACATTAAAACACAGGGGTTTACTCCCTTTATTTTCTCATACCCAAAAAGGATGGGTTTCGCAGACCAATTCTAGATCTAAGACCCCTAAACCAGTACATACATTCAGACCATTTTCATATGGTCACACTACAACAGGTTTTACCGTTACTACAGAAAGGCGACTTCCTTGCCACATTAGACCTCAAGAACGCCTACTTCCACATTCCCATTCATCAGTCTCACAGAAAGCACATAAGGTTCGTGCTAGGTCAGCACTACCAATTCAAGGTGCTCCCCTTCGGAGTGACAACAGCACCTCGAGTATTCACACAAAGTGTCTAGCAGCAGCACACTTAAGGGACAACATTCATGTATTTCCAAATCTAGACAATGCCTAATAAAATCCAAGTCATGCAACCAATGTGTACAGCACACGCAGCAAACAATCTGCTTATTGCACAACTTGGGGTTTACAGTGAATCAAAAGAAATCACATCTACAACCGTCCCTATCTCAGCAGTACCTAGGTGCCACAATAGATACCTCCAAGGCAATAGCATACCCCAACTTAGTGAGGATACAAGCTATGCAGAATCTCATCAAAACATTCCAATCACAACACTCACTGCAAGCTTGAGTGTTCATGCAGCTAATAGAATGATGGCATCTTATATTTTCATAGTACCACACCCAAGACTACAAATGTGCCCCATACAAGAATGCTTGGCAGGTCAGTGGAATCAGGCTCAACAAGAAATAACAGATCTGTTGGTGTTAGACGACCGGACGCATCGCTCTCTGCAATGGTGGAACAACAAAACCTTTCTAAGGGCCGGCCATTTATAGAGCCTGTTCCACAAATAATACTGATCACAGACCCATCTCTCACGGGATGGGGAGCGCACTTATAAAGTCACACAGTACAAGGTACGTGGACAATGAAACAAAAAGTAATCCACATAAATTATCTGGAGTTACTAGCAATCTTCCAAGCTCTAAAATCGTTCCAACATTACATAACAAACAAAACTGTACTTGTTAGGACGGACAATATGACAGCAATGTATTACATTCAAAAGCAAGGAGGAACACACTCCCTACAGCTCTGCCGGTTGGTGCAGAGCATTTGGACATAGGCCATTCCTCAAAACATTTTTCCTGTAGCAGAACATCTACCAGGAGTTCACAATCAATTGGCAGATCTGTTAAGTCGTCAGACAACAGGTTCACGAATGGGAGCTTCATCCTCCAGTTCTTCTGCCATTTTTCCAAATGTGGGGACAACCAGAGATAGATCTGTTGGCCACACAAAGCAACTCCAAATGCCTAAGCTTCGCCACCAGGTATCCACACCCATTATCCAAAGGCAATGCGGTATGGATGAACTGGTACACTTTTCCACCTCTCCCACTAATTCCATTAGTGGTACGCAAACTAAGGCAACATTCTCTCACATTGATTCTAATAGCACCAACGTGAGCGAGACAGCCATGGTACACAACGCTACTGCAGCTCTCTGTAGTACCACGTCACAAACTAAAACTCTCCCCACATCTACTAACACAGAACCATGGAGAGATTATGCATCCAGATCCAATGCAGCTCAATCTAGCGATTTGGCTCCTGAGGTCTTAGAGTTTGGATATCTGAACTTACCTCCTGATTGCATGAATGTCATTAAAGAGGCAAGACGTCCTACCACTAGAGCATGTTATGCAGCAAAATGGAAACGATTTGTTGTTTATTGCACAAAAAATGTTAACCCCTTAGATGTTTCCATACAAAACATCATATGCTATCTATTACATTTACAAATATCTAATTTAGCATACTCTTCAATCAGGTTACATCTTGCTGCTATAGCGGCATATCTCCAAAACAGACAACATTTGTCATTGTTTAGGGTAACTGCCATCAAAGCGTTTATGGAAGGACTTAAGCGAATAATTCCTCCGAGAATACCACCTTCTCCAGTATGGAATTTAAATATTGTTCTCACAAGACTTATGGGTCCACCCTTTGAACCATAGTATAAGTGTGAGTTACAGTTTCTTACATGGAAAGTCGCTTTTTTAGTAGCAGTTAAATCACTAAGAATAGTGAGTGAGATATAGGCATTAACAATTCAAGAACCATTTATACAACTTCATCATAATAAAGTGGTTCTCAAGACAAATCCAAAGTTTCTGCCGAAGGTAATTTCACCGCTCCATCTCAACCAATCCATTGAGTTGCCAGTATTTTTTCCACAACCGCAAACCATTGCAGAAAGAGCTCTACATACATTAGATGTAAAGAGAGCACTTCTCTACTACATTGATAGGACAAAACCATTTCGTAAAAGTAAACAACTGTGTGTGTCCTTTTCTCCGCCACATAAGGGCAATCCGATTTCTAAATTAGGCATGGCAAGATGGATTGTTAAGTGCATTCAAATTTGTTACCAAAAAGCAAAACGCACTCCATCCATTCCTCCTAGGGCTCATTCTACCTGTAAGATAGGAGCATCTATGGCATTCTTAGGAAACATACCATTAGATGATATCTGTAAAGCAGCTACATGGTCTACTACGCACACATTTACAAAACACTACTCTGTAGATGTGCAGGCAAAACAACAAGCAAGTGTGGGCCAGGCTGTACTAAAAACATTATTTCAAACTACTGCAGCAGATGTGGGTGACTGCCGAGAAGGGAGAAACTGCTGTGCAATCTGTGCAACAGTGTGTGGTCTGCAGCCCATATGCCTCGAACGGAAAATGCTACTTACCAGTATGCATCTGTTCTTGGCATGTAGGGCTGCAGAACCACACACGCCCACCCGCCTCCCCGATACCCATATCTTTTCCAGTATTATCTTATTTAGATACACAATACATGGTCATCCTTATCTGTAATAATACAACTCCATCATTTACCAAATGGCGAAAACAATCTGAGGATGGAGTGGATGCCCATGCACACTACGGTCTAAGGGAGGAGTCACCTAGCAGACAAAGACTCTTGCAAGACAACAACAAAGTGTAATCATCCGGGACCACCACCAGATGGTGATCTAATGCAACAGTGTGTGGTTCTGCAGCCCTATATGCCTAGAACAGATGCATACTGGTAAGTAGCAGTTTCCTTCCTCCATAGGATAACATTGACTGTTTTTCTAAGTGTGAAGTTGGAACATCTATTAAAGTCTTTAAAACTGTAACCAAACAACAAAAACGCTTTTACTTACCTGTTATACAGGAAATGTCCCAGTGCAGTATCCAGGTATACTACACTGTGTGAGAAAAGTAATCTGTAAAGAAATCTATTTGACATTCTACTAAAAAGCCAATACAAAGTATATGTACAATATTTCAAAGCATTGTATTACTAGTAGTTCTACTGTAATCAAACCAGAAGTATATATACAACTGTAATAATAACTGGTAACAAACTGTATTATTACTGCAAAGTATTTATCACTTACCTGTGCCAGGCTTGATAAAGCCTTACTGCTCGCCCACACTACCATAAGTAGAGAGTAAGATGCTATCTACTTTTACCTCTGCCTACCTTTGGGGTTCCACTGGGCACTGTACACACTATACCTCACGTTGGTGTAGTATATACAGAGCCAGCTTTTTACAATGTGACTTTGTGTTTCAGTGGAGTATTTATTGCTCTGGTTCATATAGTTTGCATTGCTTTTAAAGGAAGTACAAATATTGCCACAAACATGAAAATTTCCTAAAGATTCTTAACCTGCTTTCCATTTATCAACAGGGTGCTGCTTTTGGTTTTAATGTGATTGCAACAAAGGCTGGAGAACAGCTAGCTCCATTTTTGTCACAGCTAGTTCCACGTCTCTATCGGTACCAATTTGACCCAAACACTGGAATTCGACAAGCTATGACTAGCATTTGGGATGCCCTGGTGACAGACAAAACCACTGTAAGTTCCTCTAACAAGAGTACTTCTAATTAAACTGTGTTGCTTTGACTGTAAATAAGTATTTTATGTTCTGTTAAATTATGTTTTTGTTCAGAGTTTTTTTCCATAGCTCTTTGTGTAGTGTCTGATTTGGAAGGCTCGCACACCGAAGGGACACTCCTTGACCTGCCTGTAGTTGTGTTTCTAATTTGAATTTTCCTATAGATTCCTCATTCTCCAAATGTTGTACAGGTGTCATATTAGATCTGGATTTTTTTATTACCACAATAACTTATGTATTGGCACTAGGTAGCTCCACTGTGGCATTGGCCACACAGTAAGAAATGTTTTAATGAGGCCCCCTCTTAGTAGTTGTCTGGGACTCGGGGGAATGTGGCCACACATCCACTCAACATCACTAGAAAGGGGATACCTGCATCTGTGTCATCTTTTCTGTGCACCACTTATGAGAAGACCAAGAGCTCTGGGGCTATATTAAGATGACCTTTTTGTGCTGCACCAGTGCAGAAGGGGTATGTACTCTTCTTTTTAGTGTCTTGGCACATACGTTAACTCAAAACATCTGAGTTAATTAATGTTTGTTCGAGGCATGTGGGCTGCTTAATTCATATCTTGTGCATAGATCGCCGTCTAGTGTTGGGTCCGGATGATTGCACTTTGTTGTCTTGGAAGAGTCTTCGAAGTGTCACGAGATAGGTGACTCCTCCCTGGACTACAGTGTGCATGGGCATCCTCTCCATCTTCAGATTTATTTTTTTCCGCCATTGGGTTCGATGCTAACTCGAAAACAAAACTTTTTTAAAGGCCAAAAGGCCTTCAACTTCGACGGTATTGCTTTTGTTCGGTACTTCTCTACTCGATCCAAACTTCCATCTCGAATCGGTCGTCGACGCCGGCCGTTGGGCATTTTCGACTCCACGTGAGCCGACCGATGGAAAGAAGCCCGTTTAAAAGGTGCCCACAATGCCACTCCAAGTTCCCACATACTGATAAACACTCACCATGCAACAAGTGCCTTTCCCCGGACCGTAGGGAAGGTAACTGCCCAGCCTGCGCCCAGTTTCCATTCAAGAAAACTATACGAAACCGACGGGACGCTAGGCAAGAAATGCGGCGACAGGCACCAGAACCGGACAACATCTTCGATGATGACCAGGATCTCCAGGACGCTCCAGACTCGGACCTAGAAATCGTCACCGTTGAGGACTACTCGGACTCTGATGACGAGATCCCACCGGGGCAAATCGTGAGTACCCTACCCCCGGCACCAATTAACCCGTTACCAAAGGCTCCGGTCAAGGCATCGCCAAAACGCCTTAGCCAAGATCATAAAAAACTTTCGCCAGCCCCGCCTTCCAGCTCGGCTCCGAAACCGAAACCTTCAGAAACCCCAGGGCCCAGTACAATCGACCCTAAGAAGCTTCCAGAGCCAAAAAAAAATGGTCACCGACCCGAAGAAGGCCGCACGGCCAAAGACTGTCGACCCCCACAAAGGTCGTTCAGCCAAAGACTATTGACATAAAAAAAATGGTCGTCCCGAACAAAGGCACACAGACAAAGAAGGAAGAACTATTCCACCCAGATCCATCAGACGACCAAGCTAAATTATATATTAATCCAGAGACTGGTAAAGTTACCAGCCTGAATAGGAAAAAGAGGCCTTTGGACTTTGAACCTAATTCCCCTATTCCACTAAAAAGAAAGGACTTTGGGACTTCTCCCACAAGACCTTCAGCCCTTTTCAACCTAGCATGCCTACCACACCTTTCGCACCATCCTCACCTTCTCACCACGATGAGGGGGACACTGGGTATGAGCCACAGCTTCTATATGATTTCCCACAAGATCCTAACCAAGAGGAGCCTTGGGAAGAGCCAACAGACCCTTATGACACCCATCCCATCCCTGATGTATCCACTTATCCTACTAAGCCATCACCTACCGATGACACAGTACTTTTCAATCAGCTCATAGACGGGGCAGCATAATTCCACAATGTGGACATGCATAGTGACCCTGTGGAAGAAGACTTCTTATTTGACACATTCACTACTGCAGAAAAAAGTGTCAAAACACTTCCCATGTTAAAGGGAGTTCTTAAACACTCACCTGACATATTTAACATCAAGGGCCAGTTGCCACTAGACTCACTGGTGGTTGCTAACGCACGTAAAAGGGCCAACTCTCAGACAACAGAGGAAGCACCTCCCCCGACAAAGAGTCAAAAATTCTAGAGGCATCAGGCAAAAGGGTAGCTGCGCAGGCCTCCAACTCATGGAGGGTTGCTAGTACACAAGTCCTACTGGCTCGTTACGACAGGGTGCTCTATGATCAGCTCGAAAGCCTTATGCAACACCTACCCGAGCCTTTTAAGGCACAGGCTAATGAGCTCATCCAGGAGGGAAAATTCATATCAAACGCCTCCATCAAATGTGCGCTTGACGCTGCAGACACCGCAGCTAGGTCAATTAATACTAGTGTCTTGCTACGCAGACATGCATGGCTGCGTATTTCCGGTTTTAAGAATGAGGTGCAGTCCACTATTCTTAACCAACCTGTCTATCAGGATTTTCTATTTGGCCCTGCTGTCGACACCATTTTGGACAAAATGAAGGAAGACACAGAAACCGCAAAATCTATGGGTGCATTGCAATTTCTGCAACATAGGGGCTCCTTTCAACGCTCCTCATACAGAGCAAATACACGAGGGAATACTTTGCAAACATCTGCCTCATACAAAAGTAACACACAAGGTTCCTTCAACAAGAACACAACCAGAGGAGGGTTCAGAGGTAACAGTAATAAAGGAAGAGGACGTGGAGGCAATAACACCAGAGCCTCCACTGCCACAAAACAGTGACTTTATTACGCTGCCTCCAGACCACTTAACACCGGTCGGAGGCAGACTACAGCAGTTCCTACCTGTCTGGCACGCAATTATCATGGACAGGCGGGTGAGAGAAATTATCCAGTCTGGTTATTGCCTAGAACTGACTTCAACACCACCCAACATACCACCCAGACACCGTCCTATGTCCACGGACCACATCACCCTGCTACAACAAGAGGTGAAATGCATGATGGAAAAGGGGGCCATAGAGCAAGTCCCTCTCCACCAACAAGCGACAGGAGTATACTCCCTATACTTCCTTATTCCCTCAGACCAATATTGGACCTCAGACCCCTAAATCAATCTGTACTATCGGAGCACTTCCATATGATCACACTACAACAAGTGCTCCCGTTGCTGCAGCAAGGAGATTTCCTAGCAACACTAGACCTCAAGGATGCGTATTTTCACATACCCATTCATCCAGCCCACAGAAAATACCTTAGGTTCACAATAGAAGGTCAACACTACCAATTCAAGGTTTTGCCCTTCGGGGTTACCACGGCTCCAAGAGTGTTTACAAAATGCTTAGCGACAGTAGCAGCACATCTCAGGAGGCAACACGTCCATGTGTACCCTTACCTGGACGATTGGCTAATACAAGCAAAATCGTTCCAAGAGTGTGCAGCACACACAACCCAAACAATTCAGTTGCTACACAGCCTAGGCTTTTCCATCAACTATGCAAAATCACATCTGCAACCGTCCCACATACAGCAGTACCTGGGAACCACTATAAACACCTCATTGGCAAAGGCATATCCAAACTCAGCAAGGATAGCCAGCAAGCAAACACTCATTCGCAGATTCCTGCCACAACACTCTCTGCCAGCTCAAGTCTTCATGCAGTTCATAGGCATGATGGCCTCCTACATATTCATTGTCCCCATGCCAGACTTCAAATGCGCCCATTACAGGAATGCCTAGCACGGCAATGGAACCAGGCTCAAGGACCACTAAAAGACCTAGTGTTGGTAGACAGTCGCACTTACAACTCTCTGCAGTGGTGGAACCCACAAAACCTTTCCAAGGGGCGACTGTTCCAAGAGCCGGTTCCACAACTTGTACTAACAGCGGACGCATCGCTGACAGGCTGGGGAGCCCCTCTCCTTCAATACACAGTGCAAGGGCTCTGGACAAACAAACAGAAAAAGCTGCATATCAACCAACTAGAATTGCTAGCGATATTCTTAGTCTTAAAAACATTTCAAAAATACTTGTACAGCAAGACGGTGTTGATCCGGACGGACAACATGACTGCAATGTACTATATCCAGAAACAGGGAGGAACGCACTAGCCACAGCTGTCCCATCTGGCACAAAGCATATGGAAGTGGGCGATCCCCAAAAACATTTTTCTCAGCAGGCACAGCCAACAACTACACGAATGGGAGATTCACCCCCAAGTTCTCCAGCCATTCTTCGAGGAGTGGGGTCACCCAGAGAAAGACCTGTTCGCCACAAAAGAAAACTCGAAATGCCAAACCTTTGCCACCAGGTTCCCACATCCATTGTCACAGGGCAATGCGATATGGGTGAACTGGTCAGGCAGATTTGCGTACGCTTTTCCCCCAGCACCACTGATCGCGCTGGTGGCACGCAAACTGTGGCAACACTCCCTAACACTAATCCTAGTTGCTCCCACATGGGCGAGACAACCGTGGTACACAACGTTCCTAGAACTCTCAGTGGTTCCTCATCAAAGACTGTGCCTCACACCTCATCGTCTAACTCAGAACCATGGAGAAATCAGACACCCAGATCCAATCAAATGAACCTAGCGATCTGGCTCCTGAGGTCTTTGAGTTTGGATACCTTAACTTGCCCCCAGATTGCATGAACATCATTAGGGAGGCAATACAACCAACCACACGAGCGTGCTATGCAGCTAAATGGAAGAGATTTGTTATTTACTGCAACAATAATCAAATCAACCCCTTAGACGTTTCAATACAAAACATTATATGTTACCTGCTGCATCTACAAAGATGTAACTTGGCATACTCTTCAATACGACTACACCTCGCTGCTATAGCAACATACCTTCAAAACAGGCAACACCTTTCACTGTTTAGAGTACCAGCAATCAAAGCCTTCATGGAGGGTTTAAAAAGGGTGATTCCTCCCAGGCACCCCCCTTCCCCAGTCTGGAATCTAAATATAGTGCTTACCAGACTAATGGGCCCCCCTTTCGAACCTTTACATTCATGCGAACTACAATTCTTAACGTGGAAGGTTGCATTTTTGGTTGCCATCACCTCACTCAGAAGAGTGAGCGAATTACAAGCGCTAACGATTCAAGAACCTTTCATGCAGGTACATGCCAACAAGGTGGTTCTTAGAACACACCCTAAGTTCATGCCTAAGGTTGTATCCAATTTTCATATCAACCAATCAATAGAACTGCCAGTTTTCTTTCGAAATCCACAGTCAGTAGCTGAGAGAGCCCTGCACACATTAGATGTAAAGAGAGCTCTACTTTATTATGTGGACAGAACTAAATCCTTTAGGAAAACCAAACAACTGTTTGTTGCTTTTGCACCACAACACAAAGGAAATCCTATTTCAAAGTCAGGAATAGCCAGATGGATAGTTAAATGCATTCAAATATGCTATCAAAAGGCAAAACGCACTTTAACCATCCCCCCAAGAGCACATTCCACAAGGAAAATGGGGGCATCCATGGCTTTCCTGAGAAATATTCCTCTTGACGATATCTGTAAGGCAGCCACATGGACCACCATACACACTTTCACCAAACACTACTGTGTAGACGTGTAGGCCAGGCTGTCCTCTAAACTCTTTTTCAAACTGCTGCAGCTGGCACAGGAAGCCACCGCTAGAGGAGATACTGCTATTCAGTCTACGCACAAGATATGAATTCAGCAGCCCACATGCCTTGAACGGAATATGCTACTTACCAGTATGCATCTGTTCTTGGCATGTAGGGCTGCTGACATTCATATCGCCCGCCCTCCTCCCCGGTGCCTGTAGCAGCTGCAGCATTATCTCTGGCATGGCCATCTTTTACTTTACTATCTCCATCTCTGCCACAATGGCGAAAAACAATCTGAAGATGGAGAAGATGCCCATCCGCACTGTAGTCCAAGGGAGGAGTCACCTATCTCATGATACTTCGAAGACTCTTCCAAGACAACAAAGTGCGATCATCCGGACCCAACACTAGGCAGTGATCTATGAACAAGATATGAATGTCAGCAGCCCTACATGCCAAGAACAGATGCATACTGGTAAGTAGCATATTCCTTCTATTAGTTTGAAAACAGAAATATGAAGTTACTGCGCTCTGTTTATGCTCTCTGCTTTCAGTAAAACATGCAGTAACTCTGAGATATCAGAAGTTAATGTGTGCACTCAACATGCCAAAAAAAAGAATACATACCCATTATTCCTTGCACAGAAAAATGGAATCATGACACATCCCCTGATGGCTTGGTTTATCAATTTTTGTTATATAGTTACTCAAAAAATGTTTTCAACAAAGCAGCATGTCTCCTAAACCTTCATGTTTGAAGCCCTCTTCTAATTGTAAGACGCAGTTGTCTGTATGTAAGCCTCATTTCGCCTGCATTAGATGTTTGGAAGTGGGGCACAAACTCTTGGAAAAGTGCTACATGATGTACTCAAATGTCATAGGAGAAAAAGAAGCAACATTATTTTACTCCATGGACATCATAAGAATTAGTTGAAATCCAGCGCGCTGTCAGGGGCAAGTCTTGATTTCCTAGAAATAGGAGCGCTTTCAAGGAGAGATCTTCGTCCCACCATGAGACAAGTATGCATAAGAAATAGAAACTGGAAAGGTCTTGGATTTCATTTAGAATGCGTTTGGGTTTTCAGGCAGAGCATGGGTGCCATTTGCACTGTTCCTGGACTGTAGGGGATTTAAGTTTCTCAGAACCAAATATAGTCTCACTACACTTCAGATATCTGTCTTGTCTTACTCTGCAGACCCTCCTCTAATGAAAGCTATGATTTAGATTTTTAAGATTATTCCTCTGCCCTCTAAGAAACAATAGTGGCTAATTCAGAAAAATCCATGCAGGAAGTCCAGGTTGACTCAATGCCATCTCTGCTATAGACATAATTTTTGCACAAGAATATAACGGATAAGGTGACGGTCTAGCTGGCATTGGCAGTAAAGGTGATTCCAAGTGCGTTGGACACAGCGTTATTGGCCCTGCTACATCTAACGAGAATATGTACTATAGATTTGAGTTTGAAAACTGCAGAATTTATGGAGGAGACATTGGCTTAGAAGATTATACTTTCCATTTAAAAAAATCTTCTTTGAGGTGCTCTTTAGCTCTGATTCTTTAGAGTTTACTTAGCCTTACCACCTAAGGTATTAAGACTGTGATAGTGAGGTCAACCATGTGTTGTCTCAAATAGAGGAATGTATTCGAATTTCAGAATATAAGACTGCTTGTCACGTCGCCTGGAAGTGTGTTTCAATATACAATGCGGTTCGCAATGAGGAACAGCCATCTATTGCTGCTGTTATTTAAAAGCAGAAACTTTGAAACTGACCCTAGCCATAAAAGACATAGAAATATTCTTACAGAAATTCTTCAGCCAACCTGGTCTGTCCCAACAAAGTTGTTGGTTTTCCATTACTGCCTCGTATTCTTTCAGTCTAGGTGAAACCTGATTTGACTTGGCAAGTTCTTGGGTACATTGTATTTAGCAGCTACCTGGCACCCTTGTATCCAAAATTCCTTACTATGCACCCCATGCCCGAGAGATTTTTGGTACAAAATTGCCACCGAAAACTAAATTATATTCTTTTATTTGCTTGACTTTTGACAGATCATCTAAACAAAATTGGCACCATGGAAAAGAAAGTCTTTGTATCTGAAAGAAACACATAGTGATAGATTCCTTACCTTAGAATTACCCCCAGGTGTCAGACTGGATCCGGAAAGGTTTTGTCAGCAGTACCCCTGCCCAACGGAAGGTGGCGTTGTGCGGCTCCGCGTCCGACGTTGGCGTCGTGGTCGCCGAGATGATGTGTGGCAGCTACTTAGACGCCTCCCTCGCGTGCTGACGTCAGGTCTTTCTTTTTCCGTGCCAGCAAGCGCAGATCCGGAGAGAGCGGTACCCCCAGTCACTTTTTGAGTTTTTCAAGGCCTTTTTGTTTCTTCTTTTTGAGTCGATTGACTCCTGGAGCCGTAGTGAGGCCCGGTTTCAAATCCTGCGGGGACTGTCATCGAATGATGCCGGCGATGGACCCGCACCACATGTGTCTCTACTGCCTGGGGTGCGACCACTGCCCTAAGTCGTGCCCCAACTGCCGGGCCATGGTGCCAAAGACTTTGCTGGAACGGTCCCGAAAGTTGCTTGAAGTCCGGATCTGCTCCGTTCAAGGTCCTGGTCCCGTGGATTGTGGAAGGACCGGTAGCGGAGCCATCACCATCGTTCTTTGGGATCGAAGTCTTCGCACTCTGGGTCAGGTAAGGCAAAGCATCACAAGAAGTCGAAGAAGCTTCCTTGATTACCGACTTCCCATCGCACGACATGGCTGAGGGTGCATGTGGTGCCTCCCCCACGGCTCCGACGGAGCCTACTATGTTGCCGTCGGCCTACCCACCCTTTCGCTGGTCCGTCGACGACTCCGGCCCAGCTGCAGGAATTTCTGTCAGCCATGGCCTGCCTCTTTGGGCCGTTGGGGCCTCCACCCCCGCGGGCCCGACTGGGGGTCCTCTCCCTTCACTGTCGGCGGCTTTGGTTCTGGCATCGCCACAGGGCCCCCAAGGATTCAGGCCTGGATCCCGGTCAATGCCGGTTGACCTAGTGACACCTCCACCGATGTCTATCCGACCGGCACCACTCCCGACGTCGCCCATGCCCCAGTATGACGCCTCCCCCGTTTCAGCCCTAATGTTGACATTGCGCCGGAAACAGTGGCGGCTGGTGACTTTTGAAAGGGGGGGGGACAGGGGGTGTAAAATGATCTTCATACTACACCGTAGCGAGCGAGCCCGAACAGCCTAATGGGGGGGCTTCCCCCTCAGAGAAAATTTTGAAAAAAGAGTGGACAAATGGCGCATTTTCAAGCAAATTCTAGAAAGCAGGAATGTTAATAAAGCAATTGTGACAGTGCAGTTATTACATTAAAATGTAAGATTTAAATTGGTGATGGGATACACTTAGAATGGGTATTAAGTGTCACGCAATTGGTGTGAGGCTTTCTTAAAGTAGCAATGCAATCATAGCAAACACAAATAATGCGGGGTTAACACTGCTGAGAAATCAGAGAGCGTGATAAATCGAAAAGTATGATTTGAACAAGGGAAATAAGTCATGAAAAGGGGGCAATTTACAGATTAAAATGGACACATCCTACATTTCAAGGTAAGAATATAGTATCAACTCAGAACAGATTGGGTGAAAAGAATAGGAGGCAAGATAACTGCATACATTGCGTTATAGAACGACTCACACTGTCTCTGACAAAGGCATAAAAGAGTGCGAACGTGAATCAGTGGAATCAGCCACTGGAAAGTCCAAAAGAGGGCAAAGTAATTCAGGGTATTAATTTACATATATTTCGGTAACTAGATGCACTTGGCAGAGGAAAGGTATGCAGGAATATTACCACACTTTATTCTACTATTATAACATTGGTGCGCCTGCACCACAAATCGGATCTACCATCAACCATCAAATTAGTTTCCCAATGTGCTCATTATTTACTACCAGAAATGTGCATCAACGGTCAGGAAGAATTTGTTTTGTTAAAAAGATTTGCTCATGAAGCACATACATGTCTTAATTCAGTGCATATTCAAATGTCTTGATTCAGTGCAAATTCATATTCATATTTCCATGTGGTGTAGGCCGCACTGCGTCGATAGGCCTAACGGCCCACTTCGATGACCAGAATGGAAGTTATGTCGTCGAAACGCCTTGTCTTCGATGTCAAAGGTAGTTTTTTGAAGTTTGTGGAAGTTTTCCGCTTTGAAGTTGCTGGAAAAGTTTTTCTAGCCGGAGTGGAGAAACTTTCATCCGAACCCAGTCGTGGAAAAAAACAATCTAAGGATGGAACCGATGCCCATGCGCAGTATTGTCCAAAGGAGGAGTCACCTATATCGCGACTACAAAGACTTCTCCAAGAAGACCATAACCTGCAATCATCCGAGGTCAACACCAGGTGGCGATCTAATGCTAAGTGTACGAATCTGCAGCTCTACATGCCAAGAACAGATGCATACTGGTAAGTAGCATTTTCCTTTAATTGAATGACAGACAGTTTACCGACCGTATGAGGATGAGTGGGCTGTATTTCAACATCAAGTGTTTTGCTCACTGAGCCACCCCACCATTTCGACTCTGAGTGAGTGATGCAACAGAAAACCAGTGCCACCCTTAAATGCACTTTTAAGTATTTTGAATCCTAGGGAATACTGCAAAAGCTTGCCTCAGATTGCCTTTAAAGCAGCAATCCCTGCACATCTCTCACCTTTTTTTTTTTTAGATCTCCGGCCCCTCCAAGAATATAAATAGTGGCCAATAACTGAAATACTAAGCACAGTATGTGATTTTCTGGTTGGGCTAAGCGACCTGCTGAAGCCTACGAGCTTTAGCATGGTGTCTGGTCCGAGAGAGCAAGAAAAGAAAGGTTGAGCCAGGTAACTGTAGAAAAACCACGGGAGGAAGGGGAATTTGGCATGGACTTAGAGACTTGGAGAAGTGATTCTCGCAGATTTGTGGATTCACTTTTTTTTAACGGAGCCCGTCTTACCTGATGAGGAGCTGGTGATTTCTGCAGAGACGTAGCCTCTTTCTGTCTGAAGCTCCGGGAGGCCAGGTGGCGGCTTCAGAGCCTATCTTCAAGGACCGGACTGCTACATCTTGATCTTCTTTTCCCTCACATAGCTCCCCTGAAAGGTATGGTGCAGCCTAGTGATGGTTCCGGTCAGGATAAGGGCAAGCAGCCTGCGAAAATGCCTATGCCGCCCTGACAGACGGCGGCACCCAATGCTTTATGCCTCCAAGCCCTGGCTGCGCAGTGCCTCAGCCAATCCAGGCGCTGAATTAGCAGCGCCTGGATTGGCTAGAGCAGGGATACGGCCCAACCATTAGGAGACCGGGGGTTGCTGCATGAAGCAACCCTCGGCCTCTTTGATCCCCCTCGCTCTCCTACTGTAGGTGTCTGTAGTGCGCATGTTTGGGCTGGTCATAAAAATGACCAGCCCAAAATCGAGCATGCGCACTATGGCAGCAGATGTGCTTAGTGCGTGCTGCTGTCACTCAAACCCTGGCTTGAGTGCTGCCCCAACCCCTTCAAGGGCAGATTGCTTCGGACGTTGAGCGCGAGACAGCCCTGCTGCGAGAGTTATTATATTACTGCAATGGGGCTCTATGGCATTAGTGGGGCAACGCCCCAGTGCCCCCAATGGACGCACCTCGGGCGTCGCTAGACGCTGATTCCGACGCCGATGGGGCCTTTATACCACAATGTCCAGCCTCCGTATTTTCAGCCTGTCCCACAGCCTTTGGAGGAAGGGGATGACTGGGAGGGGTCTGAGGACCCTCTCGCAACACAGTGTGAGTTTGACCCAGACTGGGTTGAGGAATTGGGGGATGCCAACAGTCTTGACACCTCTCCTGACTTTGGCATACTAACTCCTCCTACCGTGGCTACGGAGGAGGGTGCGAGTTATGCATTGGTGTTGCGTAGGGCGCCGAGGCTCTCCACCTCGAACTCCCTACAGTGGCCGTCAGGACTAACCTCCTAACAGAAGTGCTTCAGCCGGCGGCTACCTCAGCGGAGCCACTGCTGCCTTTTAATGATGCGCTCTCTGACGTTCTTTTGGGCACCTGGCCAGGCCCAACACAAGGGCTCCTGTGAATATGAACATGGTCCGATGCCATGCATGGCCCTGAACGACCCCCTCTTCCTCTCCTAACAGCCCAACCCTGAGATCTTGGTTGTCCAAGCCTCTATGTCTCAAAGCATCTTCCTTACCGCACCTCTGGATAGGGAATCCAAGAGACTGGAACAATTTGGGAAGAAGATTTTTTCTTCCGCCAGTTCAGGGCTGCGGTCTGTGAACACTGCAGGCCTCTTGGGCTGTTTATTCCTACTCCTTGTGGGATACTGTGGCGCAAGGGCTGCCTCAGTGTCTGGAGGAGGCCCGGACAGTGCTCTCTAATGCTATTGCATAAGGGAGAGATGCTGCAAAGTTCACAATATGATGTGGCCTTGACACCGCCGACTCGCTGGGCAGGGCGATTTCTACGACAGTGGCGCTCCGCATCCATGTCTGGCTGAAGACTACTGGCTTCTCTGGGGATGTCCAGGACACCCTGATGATAATAGAAATAGGGTTTGTGTGGAGCACTCCGTTGTATTCTTATTTGTTAAGTTCATCCACTGGTGCAGTGATTAATAAGGATAGTCACTCCTTGTTTACGAGCTTGGTTAGGGTGGGTCTGTGGACACCACTAGTCACGCACTGTTCACTAGATGCTTCCGCATTTAATTATGATTAATGAATTTATTCACAGTATACCATGTTTTTATACTTCTTGTATTTTGTTTTATTCAATGTTCAATCCATTTTCATTGAAATTTCGTCTTTCAACAAAAGTATTCTCATAGATGCAAACACTATTTACATGGAATCAATTGTAATTTTGTTGCAAATAGTTAACATATCTCTTGATTACAAAGTCTTTATGAAGCCCAATGCATTTCGGCACCTGATTAGTGCCTTCGTCAGGGGAAAACCTAAAAAAATCAACAGATGCAATAATATAAATATCCAAATTTGATAAACCACATGGGAGCCAATGTGTGTATTCATATTCATGTTTTCATACCTGCATGAACTGACAAATATATCCGTGGTGATCCCTTGTGTGCCTCAAAAGCATTTGTATGTCTGTAAACACAAATATAAAAAACGACATCACAACTGTCTAATTGCATGTGAAATCACATATGCTTTATGTGCTCGGGAAAAACGTGATCTCAGCCTACCTTAAACTGGTTCAAACGAAAAAACGCTGTAAGGGCAAAATATGTGTATGTTAAGCAAACAAGTCTGCCAAAATATATGTAGGTCATAACCAATATTTAGAGAAAGGTCGTACCTCTCGCGTTGTTCTCTGTCCTGTAACGATACCAAAATAAATAAATCACTCTACAGCTGTCTACCAACTTAGGTCGTATACATGTTAGCATAATGCGTGTTATGCATACCTTATATTAGCGTGCGTCTTTCGGTGTATGATCCCCGTAGCGCTCAAGGCGACGCCGGTTTTAGGGGAAGCGGCGCTAAAAAACGAACTTTAAACGCTCGCGTTGATGTTTACCAGTGATAATAGAGAACGGACTAAGCCGGGCTCGTACACTGTTGTGTAGACGCCATGTTGGAATGGTTAAGAAATGTAAACAATGTCTCCTAATCGTTACCTCTTGCTGTGACTAATATACATAATATTAGTGCGGATTATATAATGCGTGGGTGACGCACTGTTAGATGTAAAGACTATATTAACGTTCATGGTAAAACTATAAGCATTCATACAGTGTTGTCCCCTTCTCTGATGCGAACAACAAATTAAACCCTTACACGTACTGGTCTATCGGCACCATGAATAAACGATGGAAATGAAGGAAAGTAAAATGATGGTTGCACATCAGTCTACTAGATCATATATGTTGTCAGCGATTGATGTGATAATATGATAATAGTCACCAACGAAACGGCTATAAATGATGCGCGTTATAAATCTTAAGTGTGGATGTGAGCACGGACAGTTGTGTGATCCAATGATGGTCACACATATTATAAAACTAGCTAGCTGTATAAATGATAAAGAGCATGAAATCAGAAGCTCAATACGCTGTTAGGTTTAAACGTGTTATAAAATACCACCTATGTTAATTGTCAGTGGTTGAAGTTTACCATGTTAGTTAATGAGTCCCATACGTTCCTGTGTTCCCCACACCTGGGCGCCGGATATTCTAACGCGAGTTATCCGAGTTGTATGATGGTGAGGAAGTGAGATGAGTGTAGTGGTGTTATATCCCAATGTTTTGAACAAATAACAGTGTGAAAAACATAGTATCAGAATTACATAACCATGTACTATATCCAATTGACAGTGAAAACAATGAGCTAATATATACAGTCACATGTTAGAGTTATAGTTAATGCCAGATAACTACAAAAAGCACGATAAATCATATTTATCATTAAGGCCCGTTGGAGACATGGTGTTAAGGTACTTAATCCAAAAGAGTTCCCGTTGTAACAGTCTCTGGTGATTGTCAATGCCTGGTTTGATCGCTACTAGTTCAATGACAAAAAAACGCAGTTGGGATATGGTATGTTTTGCTTCTATCCAATGGTGAACCAATGGGGATGTTAAGTTCTCATTCCGTATCCTGCTTTTATGCTCCGTGATTCGGATTTTGACTTTTCGCTGTGTTTTTCCCACATACAGTTTCCCGCATGGGCATTTAATGCCATATACAACATTCTGGGAGTTGCAGTTACTTGTATGTCTGAGATTTATTTGTTTTCCCGTGGTCGGATGGCTGCACTTATGACATTATTACAGTTAGTGCAGTTGTGACATTTGGTGGTTCCTTTGTATTCCTTGGTTGTAGGGGCCAATGGTGTTTGGTTTAATCTCTCCCTGAGATTTTGTCCTCTTGTGTAAGCATGTAAAGGTGGATTTCTGAATAGGTCATTGAAATCTGGTTCCGATGCCAATAGTTCCCATCTTTTATTAATGATACTCTTGATTTTCTTTGATTGAGTAGTATATTTTGTAACAAACACCATTCTTTCCGTGGTTGTTTTAATTCGTGGTTTGAGCAACTCAAGTCTATCCATTCTCATAACTTTTTCCTTGTGTTCTTGTAGTATTTCAATGGGGTATCCCCTCTCCTTGTATTTTATTAGTTGTTTCTGAATTGCATTTGAACAAGTTTGTGGATCCGAACAGATGCGTTTAATCCTAATGAATTGAGACACTGGAAGATTCCGTATCAAGCTTTTTGGATGAAAGCTGAAGAAATTTAAAGCATTATTTCGATTAGTTGGCTTCGTGTAGAGCTCTGTGGTGAATCCTCTATCTGTTTTGAAGATCCGTACATCCAAGAAATCAATCATTACTGGGTTAATCTTATAAGTGAACTGTATCCTTGGATTAATTTGGTTCATTCTTAGAATCAGTTGTTCCAAGGTGTTTGGTGTGTCATCCCAAATTAAAAAGATGTCATCAATGAAACGACAGTACATTTTGATGTGCTGCCATTGTTCAGTGCTCATCAAGTTCTCCGACTCAAACTGGGCCATAAATGTATTTGCGTATGCAGGGGCCCCTGCAAAGCCCATCGCAGTTCCAGTCAGTTGTGCATAATAATGATCATGCCATGTGAAGTAACGGTTGTAAAGACAAAACTTGAGGAGTTTTAACAAAAAAAATGTCTGGCTGAAGACTACTGGCTTCTCTGGGGATGTCCAGGACATCCTGATGGACATGCCCTTTGATGGCATTTGCCTTTTTGGAAGCAAGGCAGATAGTACGTTGGAGCGTTTTAAGGACCCACAGGCTACGGCCAAATCCTTGGGCCTTTCAGCCACTCGCCCTCCTCCTCCTTTTGCTTTTCGCTACTTTCGTGGACACGGAAGGGATGCCCCAACACGTTCGCTCCAGAGCCACAGGCCACAGGCCGCAGCAGCAGCGGCAGTCTCAGCACGGCCGCGGACCTGGGACCCTCAGAGGTGGGTCGGGGGCCAGCAGGCGGGTCAGTCCACCTCCACCCCGGCCACCACTGCCTCCGAACCTTCCTAGTCCGTTTTTTTAGGCCCATCAAACGCCAGTGGGCGGCAGGATTCACCATCACCTCCCCCACTGGCGCACCATCACTACGGACAGGTGGGTTTTACAAATAGTCTGAAGGGGCTACTCCCTCTCCTTCAAGACTACCCCTCCAACCTTGCCTCCCGAGTACCACCGCATGTCAGGGATCACTTCACACTTCTTCATCAGGAAGTTGTGGCCATTTTGGCCAAGGGGGCAATCGAGCGCGTTCCTGCACCAGAAGTAGGTTGTGGTTGTTATTTCCACTACTTTCTCTGGCCCAGGTCTTGTCTGCCCTCGACCCTGAAGACTGGATGGTAGCGTTGGATCTGCAGGAGGCATATTTTCATATCCCTGTACTGCCGGCCCACCGCACAGATCAGGGGTTCCAGTCTTCCTCTATCTCGACGACTGGCTTTTGAAGGTGGGATCGCCCCAGGAAGTCGTCTCCCACCTCCAGACTACGGCCGACCTCCTGCATTTGCTGGCGTTCTCCATCAATGTGCCGAAGTAACACCTGATTCCCTCTCAGAAGCTCCTCTTCATCGGAGCGGTTCTGGACACAACACTCTTTCGGGTCTATCCTCCCGAACGGCGAGTCCAGGCTATTCAGTTTCTGATTCTGATCTTTCAGCCTCTATCCTGGGTTTCAGTCAGGCTGACTCTGAGGCTGCTGGGCCTCATGGCCTCCTGCATCCTGCTGGTCGATCATGCCAGATGGCATATTGGGCTCTGCAGTGGGACCTGAAGTTCCAGTGGGCGCAGCACCTAGGGAACCTGTCGGAGTCCGTCCAGGTCTCGGTGGACACTGCAAGACCGTTGCAGTGGTGGCAAACAAACCGGCATTGGATTAAAGATCCCTCTCCCTTCCCCAACCGGAGCACACAGTGGTGATGGATGCGTCCCTCATCAGAGGCCTCTGGTCTCCGGCGGAGTCCCGGCGCCATATCAACCTTCTGGAGCTTCGGACGATCCGACTTGCCCTGAAGGCATTCCTTCCCTCTGTCCGGGGAAGAGTAGTGCAGGTTTTCATGGACAACACCACCGCCATGTGGTACTGCAACAAACAGGGCGGGATGGGGTCGTAGACCCTATGTCAGGAGGATCTGCGCCTCTGGGTATTGCTAGAACATCAGGGCATTTCCCTGGTGGTTCAACACCTGGCAGGTTCACTGAACGCCAGGGCAGACGAACTCAGGTGTATGATGGATCACGAATGGCGTCTTTACTCGGACGTGGCGCAAGGTCACTTTCAACAGTGGGGAGAGCCTTGGTTAGATCTGTTCGGCGCTGAAGAGAGCGCGCAATGGCGGTATTTCTGGGTGTTGGAATTTCCAAAGCGGCACTCACTTGGTGACGCTTTTCATCCCAAGTGGAGCTGCAGTCTGTTGTACGCCTTTCTGCCTATACCACTTCTACCCAGAGTGCTGAAGAATATCTGGCGCGATTGGGCCCAAGTCATTCTTGTGGCTCCGGACTGGACTCGAAAAGTATGGTACCCCAAGTTACTCAGTATGACCATCAATTCCCCGATCCGACTGCCTCTTCGCGAGGATCTTCTGTCGCAGCAACAGGGGACGGTCCTCCACCCAAACCTTTGTGACATAGTGCACAGCAAAGGCTGTGGATCCCCTCTCGGCCCCTCTTTCAGATGTCCTTTTGTTTCTTCTTTCTTTGGCCCAGCAAGGCTCTGCTCTAGGCACTATCAAGGGCACTTCTCTGCTATTTCGTCCTTTCTCAGCCACCCTGATCAGCCCTCTCTCTTCAGGCCCCCTGTTGTAAATAGATTCCTCAAAGACATTACTCACCTTTTCCTCCTATTCCTTTTGTGATGTCACAGTGGGACTTGAATCTGGTTCTCACATATTCAACGTGCGCTCCCTTTGAGCCTCTTCAAAATTGTCCTCTGCGTCTCTTGACTCTAAAGACTGCTTTCCTGGTTGCCATCCCCTCCGCTAGGAGAGTGAGTAAGCTCCATGCTCTTTCTTGTAAACCTCCTTTTCTATCTGTCCATCCGGACAAGGTTGTGCTCAGAACCCATCCATCCTTTTAGCCAAAAGTTGTCACTGCATTTCACATCAGGCAAACCATCACTTTGCCCATCTTCTTTCCGCATCCTTCTAGAGAGGAAAAGAGGCTCCACCGTCTGGACCCAAAACATGCGCTCTCATTTTACTTGAACCGCACACAACAGTTCTGGGTGGCTGACCAGCTCTTTGTTGGTTACGTTGCCGCAAAGAAAGGTCGAGCCATACACAAGCGGACTATTTCCAGATGGGTCCTCTTGTGTATTAAAGCCTGTTATTCTCTGGCTAAAAAGGAGCCTCTGGTGGGGCTGTGCACCAATTCCACCAGGGCGACGGCAGCCACTCCAGCATTGGAAAGTGGTGCCCCCCCGCAAGACATCTGTCAGGCAGCTACGTGAGCCTCCCTGCACACTTTTACTAAGCACTATTGCCTGGACAGCCAAGTCCGGAGAGACGGCTTCTTTGGCCTTTCTGTTTTCCGGGACTTCCAAGTGTGATTTTGGTTCGCAGACCCATCACCGGGGTTGGTATTGCTGGGGTATCTATTCTAAGGTAAGGAATTTATCACTTGTGTTTCTTCTAGATAAACAAGTTACTTACCTTCGGTAACGATACATCTGTAAGAAACATTAGTAGTGATAGATTCCTTACCGCCCCACCCATCCTCCCCGTTTCTGCAAACTGAATTCCATGGTTAAGGTCATCCCTTCCAGGGCCCTAGTTTCAAGGCACCAGTGGTCAGTATCTTGCATGGCTCTGCATTCCTGGCGTGGAAAGTCATGTACAGAACTGACATCAGAATGCAGGGCGACGTCTAAGAAGCTGCCGCGACATCATCTCGGCGACCACAATGCTAAATACGGGCACGGAGCTGCACAACGTCACCTTCCGACGCGCTGGGATACTGCTGATAAAAACTTTCCAGATCCAGTCTGATGCCTGGGGTAATTCTAAGGTAAGGAATCTATCCCTACTAATGTTTCTTACAGATATATCCTTACCGAAGGTAAATAACTTGTTCTTCAGGTAGTTTGAAAATGCATTATGCTTACTAGCTAGGTTCACTTATGCACTGTGGGGAAAGCCTGCTGCAGAAAAGATTTTATTGTATGCCTTCAAGAACCCTCCTCAGTCTTAAGGAAACTAAACCAATAATTTAGGAGCGGATGTTTATATTTAAATGTTACCACTCTCGCTCTAGCCTCAGGGCCCTATTTACAGATCTTCTGGGCAAGCCAAGCCATTTTTTTCCAAGTATTCAATTTAAATTATCTGAACCCTTCTCAGTTATTTTACTTGGGAAAACCTCTCGTCCATTTAGTAACAGACTAACAATTTTGGCATTATAGGTCTCTTTGAGGACTTAGATGGTACTTACAACCCAATATTAAGTTCATCCTATACAAAGCACCTGCAAAAGCCTTAGCATGCACCTTAGGATGGTCAGTATGTGACTTAAAATTCAGATTATATCGAAAAAGGAGACCAAGATAACGATATTCCTTTACCACCTTTACTGGAATGCCACTTAACCTCCACTTCAATCTCTTATTCTGAACCATTCCTTTAGAAAGAACCATCACTTTAGTTTTTGCTGTATTTATTTTCAGATCATTGGCCTTACAATATTCAGCAAAGCATCTAATTGCCTCCAAAGACCAACTGGTGTCTGGTCCAAAAACACGGTATCATTGGCATAACACACTACTGAGATGGCCTCATTACCTAATTTAGGTGGAAAAGAACAAACCTGGTTTAATCAGTGATTCAATCATTTTGGGCATCTGATTTTAACCAGATTCTTAAGTAAGCAGAAGTTCAAGGTCACAATGCTTTTCCAAATGTTGCAAGCTCTGTCCCTCCAGGACAGGATGGTAATAATCTTTATGATGCATCCTTTCTTATACCAGTCATATCAGGGCATAGGAAATATTTGCATTTTTGCAGTGGCTGGCATGTGTTTTCAATTTGAGTTGCTTTGCTTGGACCAGCCTTGGTACCTAAAGTCATAAAAACGCATGATTCTGTTCCCTTAAGAAATAGTTCACTTGTACCTTTATCTGGATGATTGGTGTTTGAAGAAAAGGTTTATGTGGTTGGAAGGCTCACATGCCAGACTTTCAGGCAATTTTCTATATGATTGAGGTATTTTGATAAATTAAGTAACATTTTTACCAACATGAACACACTAGCTACAGTTCATAGGTGTGGAGCTAGATACTGCTGTAGGTTCTTTATTTTGTATTTTGATTCAAAACCTAACTTGTTAAGAGTATATTATCAAGAAATGCACACTTTATGAAATAATTTCTATCCAGAAAATGCCAACACATATTTTGTGAATAAAAACAATTAATTTACCGCATTTCAGGACATAAAGAATTTATATTTGCTTTAGACATATTTCTTCAAAAGTGATACTGCTTGCAGCTAAATTACAGTTTGATAGACTAACTAGTTCAAAAAAGAAAAAGGGAATTGAAAAGTCTGAAAAAGAGAAAAATGTGGGGAGAATAGCAATTAAGAATTACATTACATTATTAGTATTTTTCAGTAATACACCTAATTGCTACAACAATGTGATTCAGAAGTCATAATGTGCTTAGTTGATACTTTTCAAAGTGTTTTATTCCAATATTATTGACTAGAAGTCGTCGGCTACTGGTGATCTGTATGTAATTTGACCATCTATCAAGAATATTTATTCCACCGCCCCCCCAGGTCATAGAAAAATGGACTTGAATAGGAGTTTCATTAGGTGGTGTATTTGAATTGGTTACCAGAGATGAATGTGTTCATGAAAATATCTGATTGATGAAGCTTGTTTTGACAGGATTATTCACTTCACTAGCTCAAACGTAATGCATGGAGAAGCTTGTATATTATAAATGGCTACCTTGTTATTTATATTTTTGATACATTTCTTTTATTGAAACTGTATTGCTTGGGATTCTCGTAAAAAAATATACCAGTATGTTACGATGCAAGATATAGGCTTTAAAATGATGAAATCACTGTGAAACTTAGAAATACCATAGGGCTAGCATGAAAATATCTGAAAGTACACTAACCTTGGCCAATTTTAATGAGTCAATTGATATGAATATGGGTAAATAACATTACAAATCTCTTTAGTTCTGGGTCGAAGGCATGGGCACAAACGCCTGTTCTGTTAATGATAGTGGTGTGTTAGAAAATTGGGCATGATGTTAGGCCATCTTATATATTGGTGTGATCCTGGATTTAACATCGGGGTTTTACATTTTTCTATTCTGTGGTTGTGTGGCATCATTTTTAGACACTCTTGGTAATTGAGCTATAAGGTGACGACTTACTATTCTATGGTTTGAAGGTGGTTGTTGGGATCATGAGTCTTCCCAATCCTCATTATCTCAATGATGCCATTACATTGATTGAAATAAAATGCCAGTACTAGCGTCAACATTTCTAAACTAGATACTT
Source organism: Lissotriton vulgaris (assembly GCF_964263255.1). Taxonomy (NCBI): domain Eukaryota; kingdom Metazoa; phylum Chordata; class Amphibia; order Caudata; family Salamandridae; genus Lissotriton; species Lissotriton vulgaris. The sequence continues at coordinate 1,575,125,223 of NC_141689.1, forward strand.
TCGAATTTAATCATACTAACATGTCATATTATGCACTAAAGATTTAAAAAACAAAAAAATCTAATTTGCATGTGTAATTTACACAAAAGTTTAATAATGTTCTATACTATAGTTATTGCAGAATTGAAATTTTAAAAGTTGATTAAATTGTTAATGTGCGGTTTCTATTACTGTGTAGTTACATAGTGGCCTTGTGGTACAATAGACTCTTATTATGTAAGTGAGCTTTTGTGTTAGCGTCATAAACCTTTGGTGGGTGTTATTTTAAGAGTTTGTATAAAATATCGCAATTCAAAAAACAAATTCCAATTAAGGCCAAATGTATTAGAGTAGTTTGTGCAAAAAAATGGCAAAAACTGAATTAAGTTGTTGATAATATTAAATATGATTCTTATATCAGATTCGAACCCTTAATGAGGGCTACACAACTGTGTTATGCATTCTGTCTATTCCTAAAGTAAATGCAAATTTGCAAGTGTGCCTCTCCCTTATCCATTCGATTGCCAATATTCAGATGTGTGACTGGTAATCAGATTTGCATCTTTGTGTACTTATATAGCCGTTTATGAATGTTGTTTTGAAGTAATTTGTAGTATTGTTTACTATTACTCAATTGAGGCATTGGATATCCGATGTAAACCCTGAAATAATGGTTTAGTGTAAAGATAAGTCAATTGCAAAATGTGTGTTGGTTTAACTCTTGCTAAATCCCTAATAATATTTGATAAAGGATTATTTAAAGTATTTTTCATCGGTTTTTATAGTACAGATAAAGTGACTATTACTGAGGCGTTCAATTTTAACCCTAATAATAAATGAGAAAAGAGGAAGTGAAATTCAATCTGTGAGTTTGTCATTTCCATAAAAGGATAACCCAACTCAGTGTGATCTGTCTCCCTTTCTAACATGTAAATAGATGAGTAATATGTCAATCTACTTTTAGGAAAGTATGCTCTTCTTCCTCCTGGTTACCACCTTATTTGATCCTACAGATCTCAACAAATTTAGTGTGCCTATGTGTTCGAGGCATGTGGGCTGCTGAATTCATATCTGTGCATAGATCGCCGCCTAGTGTTGTGTCCGGATAATTGCACATTGTTGTCCTGGAAGAGTCTTCGAAGTATCACGAGATAGGTGGCTCCTCCCCTGGACTACAGTGCGCATGGGTATCCCCTCCATCCTTAGATTGTTTTTTTCCGCCATTGGGTTCGGATGTACTTTTCTTTACTCCAGTTCGGAAATTTTTCTAAAGGCCAAAAGGCCTTCGGGATCGTCGGTATTGTTTCGATCGGTGCCAAGTTCTTGTTCCAGTTGTTCTTTAGCAGGATGTCGAAGAGAGCAGCGTGGCCTTTTCGACACCGGAGGCCCGATAGTCGATGGAACGGAGACCATTCAAACGATGCCCCCTTTGTAACTCTAAGTACCCGCACATCGATGTACACCCGGTGTGCAACAAATGCTTAACACCAGAGCACGATGAGGACAACTGTCTAGCTTGTGCTCGATTCAGGTCGAAGAAGACGCTTAGACTCCGACACGGAGCGAGGAAAACTATGTCGAAGCCAGCGCCCGACCCGGTAAATATCTTCGAAGAGGATGATGAGGTCGTCGAGACTGAGGATCCAGAACAGCAGTCGGATCCCGGTTCGGAGCATGACTCCACCTATTATGAAGAGGACGAAGAGAACGTCTTAGATGAAAACGTCGTCGAGGTAAGGGACGACGTATCCCCCATCGGAGCCGTTGATGACGACTCGAGCGATGAACCAGGCCCAACAGCGGGTACGGGGCCCGAAACAGACACTGAAAGACTTCCAAGGGCTCAGGTCGAGGCATCGCCAGAAGGCCTTAGCCGAGATCATGAAGAACATTCTATAGCCCCGCGTCAAGGCCCGGCTAAGAATAAATCACATGAGCCATCGGTCCAACTACTTAAAATGAAACCGGAAGCCATTGAGTCGAAAACAAAATGAAACTGCTGAAAACAGTCTTCGGATTGAAGAGCTCGAGCCCATCGGAGTCGACGACCTTGCAGGGTCAAAAGTAAAGTGTCGAACCGAAGATCGGTGCGCTAAAGTTCACCATTAAAGCCAAGCACGTCAAACCGACGAGGTCGGCGTCGACGGACAGCGACACAAACAAGGGACTCTAGTCTCGGAAGGTTCTCTATCCGAAGCATCAAGTCGACAGGCCACAGCTCGTCAAAGGCCTCGAGTCGAAATCCAAAAGTGCCTCGAAGGACCACATCGAGTCGAGGCAGAAGAGCGCGTCTCCGACGCCACAAGCACCGAAGTCGACGCAGGGCCAAAAACTTATTGGCGAAAAGGCAAAGTCGGTTGGACCTACTTCGACTCCGGCCCCGAAGAAGGTCAGTCTGTCTAAAGACACTATGCCACTGAAAAAATTCGGACTGCCCCCGACTGCACTCCCTAAGGCGCTCGATCCGAAACCTGGGGTCGAAACACCCAAAAGGGTGTCAATGGGGAAAAAGGAGTCATCCTCTAGAAGAGGACGTTGTGTACAAAGAACCCTCATATGATGACCAGTCGAAGCTACATATCGACTCCGAATCTGGTAGACTTACTATTTATCGAAGGAAGATCAGGTCGGAAAATCCTCTGGAATCATACAAAATTCACTCAAGAAGAAAAGGTTTTCATCAACATCGCCTGTCCTTTTTGAGACTGTGAGGTACCATGGCCAGGACACTTCTGCATACTCACCCACACCCACTACTGAGGATATGGGGTATGATGATGATGAACAATATTATTACCCTGTGGACACGGATCAGGATGACCAGACTCAAGCCTGGACGGACCCTGCTGACCAGGGGGGAGTCACAGACTATTCCTGATACTGCTTCTTATCCTGTTAAAACTTCGCCAACAGAAGATACAGCTGCGTTCAACGCTTTAATTGAAAGGGCAGCACAAAATCATGATGTGGACATGCATGCTGACCCAGTTGAAGAGGACTTCCTGTTTGACACTTTCTCCACTTCAGAGAAATCTGTTGAAACTTTGCCAATGCTAAAAGGTGTCCTTAAACACGCAGGAGACCTTTTCAAGGAAACCACTAGAGCAAGGGTTATTAACCCCGGAATTGAAAGAAAATGCAGACCGGCGCCTGTGGACCCTACATATATTAAGGGACAGCTGCCATTAGACTCTTTGGTGGTATCAAATGCTCGTAAGCGCGCCAACTCACAAAGTACGGGTGATGCTCCTCCTCCAGACACTGAATCTAAAGTATTAGAAGCTTCTGGGAAAAGGGTGGCTGCTCAAGCAGCTAATATCTGGAGAATTTCTAATACACAGGCCCTATTAGCCAGATACGATAGGGCGCATTATGACACACTAGAGCAACTGCTACAACATTTGCCTGAGGCCTACAAGGAGGGAGCAGAAATGCTAATCCAGGAGGGGAAACTCATATCCAACGCATCCATTAAATGTGCGCTAGACGCAGCAGACACCGCAGCCAGGGCCATCAACACAAGTGTCATGCTCAGGAGACATGCTTGGTTGCGCATCTCTGGGTTCAAACCTGAGATTCAAACCACATTATTAAATCAGCCTGTGAACCCTAATTTTTTATTTGGTCCTGATGTGGACACGATCTTAAAAAAGATTAAAAAAGACCTAGAGACAGCCAAGTCTATGGGTGCCTTGCAGTCACAACAATTCAGAGGAGGTTCCTTTTGTCGCTCCAGTAACAGAGGAGCTACACGAGGCCAGGCATCCCAGCAGATTCCATACAATAAAGGGAGCACGCTGACCACCTATAATAAAAACAATAGAGGTGGATACCGTGGCAACAGCAGCAAAGGCAGAGGTCGAGGGAATAACAACACCAGATCCTCCGCCAATACTAAACAGTGACGCCTTGTCACTGCTCCCGGACCATGTAACACCGGTCGGGGGCGATTACAACAGTTCCTGCCAGTCTGGGGGAGCATTACCACAGACAGGTGGGTGAGGCAACTTATTCAGTACGGCTGGCTATTGTCTAGAGCTAACTTCCACTCCACCCAACATACCCCCAAGACACCGTCCTATTTCCGCAGAGCACATAGACTTATTGCAGCAAGAAGTTATCAGCATGCTGCAAAAAGGGGCCATAGAACTCGTCCCCATACAGGAACAGGGTACAGGGATATACTCACTGTACTTCTTAATCCCCAAAATGGACGGGTCTCTCAAGCCAATACTGAATCTCAGGCCCCTAAACCAATACATCTTGTCAGAACATTTTCACATGCTCACTTTACAACAGGTTCTGCCATTGCTCACTCTACAACAGGTTCTGCCATTGCTCACTCAGGGAGACTTCCTCGCAACACTAGACCTAAAAGACGCGTACTTCCACATACCAATACATCCTGCACACAGGAAGTATCTCAGGTTTACCATACAAAATCAGCACTACCAGTTCAAGGTAATAACTTTCGGGGTGACAACAGCCCCCAGGGTGTTTACCAAGTGCCTAGCAACAGTAGTGGCGCACCTCAGGAGAAACCATGTCCACGTCTACCCCTATCTGGACAACTGGCTCATCCAAGCAAAGTCAGTCTAACAATGTGCCAGCCACATGTCTCGCACTATTCACCTCCTGCACACCCTCGGATTTTCATTAAACTACGCAAAGTCTCATCTCCAACCCGCTCACGTACAACAGTACCTAGGAGCGACGATAGACACTCTAGCAGCAAAGGCACAGCCAAACTCAGCAAGAATCAACAGCATTCAATTACTGATTCAGAGATTCAGACCCCAACACTCGCTGCCAGCACGGGTGTTTATGCAGTTGATAGGCATGATGGCCTCCTGCATCTTCATAGTCCCTCACGCGAGACTACACATGCGTCCGCTTCAGGGGTGCTTAGCACGGCAGTGGAACCAGGCTCAAGGACAATTGAAAGACCTAGTGTTGGTGACCGGTCGCGAATACAACTCTCTGCATTGGTGGAACCCACAAAACCTTTGCAGGGGACGACCGTTCCAAGAGCCTGTACCACAAATAGTGCTGACGACGGACACATCTCTCGTGGGCTGGGGAGCGCATGTCCTCCATTACACAGTGCAGGGACTATGGACGACACAGCAAAAGAAGATGAACATCAACCTACTGGAACTGATGGCAATCTTCATGGCAATGAAGGCATTCAAGGTACATTTGTGCAACAAAGTCGTGTTGATCCGGACGGACAACATGACTGCCATGTACTACATCCAGAAGCAGGGAGGGACACACTCTCCACAGTTGTCACATCTAGCTCAGAGTATGTGGTAGTGGGCCATTCAGAGGAACATATTCCTCATGGCTGAACACCTCCCAGGCAGGGACAACCAGATGGTGGATCTGCTCAGCAGACACAGCCACCAGATGCACGAGTGGGAGATACATCCCTCAGTGCTACAACCGTACTTCCAGCAGTGGGGTCACCCAGAGATAGACCTGTTCGCCACTAGGGAAAACGCAAAATGCCAAAGCTTCGCCGCCAGGTTTCCACATCCGCAGTCTCAGGGTAATGCGATATGGATGAACTGGTCAGGCAGGTTTGCGTACGCTTTTCCCCCAGCCCCGCTCATACCACTAGTGGCACGCAAACTGCGACAACACTCCATGACGCTCATCCTAGTTGCTCCAATGTGGGCGAGGCAACCGTGGTACACCACGTTCCTAGAACTTTCCTTGGTGCCTCATCAAAGGCTGCGATTAACACTCAGTCTTTTAACGCAGAGCCATGGAGCCATTCAGCACCCAGATCCGCAACAGTTGAACCTTGCGATCTGGCTCCTGAAGTCAGAGAGTTTGGTTACCTGAACTTGCCTCCTGACTGTATGAATATTATCAAAGAGGCAAGAAGACCTACAACCAGAGCATGCTATGCGGCGAAGTGGAAACAATTTGTCATCTATTGTACCAATAATGACATAAATCCGCTAGATGCATCTACCCAAAACATCATATGTTACCTGTTACATTTACACAGATGCAATCTAGCCTACAGTTCCATACGTATACATTTAGCTGCGTTGGCAGCTTATCTTCAGAACATGCAACACCTTTCACTCTTTAGAGTACCTGCTATTAAGGCTTTTATGGAGGGACTCAAACGAGTGATTCCTCCAAGACACCCACCTTCACCTGTCTGGAACCTGAACGTGGTTCTAACCAGGCTGATGGGACCACCTTTTGAACCCCTACACTCGTGTGAGATACAATTCCTAACGTGGGAAGTGGCTTTTTTTAGTGGCGATTACATCCCTTTGAAGAGTTAGTGAGCTACAAGCCCTAACTATTCAGGAGCCATTCATACAAATTCATGCAAATAGGGTAGTGCTATGTACAAACCCTAAATTTATGCCAAAGGTGGTATTCCAGTTTCACATCAATCAGACTATAGAACTGCCAGTGTTCTTCCCAAATCCAGATTCAGTGGCAGAAAGAGCTCTACATACCCTAGACGTTAAAAGAGCTCTCCTGTACTATATAGACAGGACAAAACTTTTCAGGAAAACTAAGCAACTGTTTGATGCCTTTTCACCACTGCACAAAGGCAACCCCATTACCAAATCCGGTATAACCAGATGGATTGTTAAGTGCATACAAATTTGTTATCAGAACGCTAAACTCACATTAACAGTTCCCCCGAGAGCGCATTCAACGCGCAAGTTAGAGACATCCATGGCTTTCCTGGGAAACATTCCTCTAGAAGACATATGTAGAGCAGCCACATGGACTACCATACATACATTTCCCAAACACTACTGAGTAGATGTACACTCCAAACAGCAAGCAGCTTTAGGACAGGCTGTACTCAAGACTCTATTTCAGGCTGCTGCAGCTGGCACGGGCAACCACCGCTAAGGGGGAGACTGCTATACATTCTATGCACAGATATGAATTCAGCAGCCCACATGCCTCGAACGGAATATGCTACTTACCAGTATGCATCTGTTCTTGGCATGTATGGCTGCTGACATTCATATCGCCCTGCCTCCTCCCCGGTGCCTGTCGCAGCTGTAGCACTCAGAATTATTCTATAGCATGGACATCTCTTACTGCATCATACTCCATCCCTGCCACAATGGCGAAAAACAATCTAAGGATGGAGAGGATGCCCATGCGCACTGTAGTCCGGGGGAGGAGCCACCTATCTCGTGATACTTCGAAGACTCTTCCAGGACAACAATGTGCAATCATCCGGACCCAACACTAGGCGGTGGTCTATGCACAGATATGAATGTCAGCAGCCCTACATGCCAAGAACAGATGCATACTGGTAAGTAGCATATTCCTTCTACTTTATAATCAGTGACATTGATATGTATAGACAGAGGTTACTTAATGTCACTGTGCTTGAATGCCTTAAATGTTCTTCTATATCCTTTGTACTTAGTGGTCTCAGTTGTCCTGGGCTAAGGGACAGAAGATAACGTCCCTGATCATCGGACGGTGAAGTCAATGAAATTATCTTGTACCTGGATACCTGGCTCCCCAAACCCTTTTCGTGTCTTCGATTCACAAAACAATGCTGCCTAGAGTTCAGGGTTATATCACTGGTGTATTCCCTTAAGGGAGTTGTAATGCAGGTAGATGGTGGTTAGAGCCAAAGAGAGAGTGACACAGAAATAGGAAGAGCAGAAAGAGGCAGGTTGCACTGGGACAAGGCACAGCCTGCCATGTATATGCACATATCTGTACCTGCATGCATTAGCACATTAAACACAGACCTATTGACCTTTCCTATTCTTGTTTTAGAGACGAAGGGCTTGAAAGGGCATATAACATATTAATGAACGGCACAAATTTTAGTACATGGATTGACATTGCTGAAGTCTTCACTAATGTTGTTTGTAATCTCTGCTGATGTTTGAATTTCATCTTTTCTAAACCGGTTCCTTTGCTCACCAGGTTGACAAATATTTGACAGAGATTCTTCAAGACCTGATAAACAATCTGACAAGTAATATGTGGAGAGTGCGTGAGTCTAGGTAAAGGATTCTGTTGTTTATTAATATATTTCCTTTTTACATGATGAATAAAATGTTTGTCTTTTTAGGGTCGTTTAAAGAAATTCATTGTTTCAACATGTTTGCACTCAATATTGGCTTTTCGTGAAGAGTGTGTATGTGTACTACACTCCAAAATATTTTAGTGTGCTGTTATTTACTGCACCAATTGAATCCTTTTATTAAAAATAAAGATGTAATTACACAGCATGAACGCTTTCTTAAATTGTTCTGTTTTCATCTTCTGACGCTTTGTGGACGGATCAAGAACATTGCATAAAAAAATATTCTACACTTTCATCAGCAGTGATATTAACACCTTGGCTGCTAGGTGTTTTCCCCTCCTATGCTGACTTATCGTCAGGTCCATTGATCATGACGAGCTCAGCTCGTCATCAGCACAGCTCAACCATGCATCATGACGAGCTGAGCTCGTCATGAGCATCGAAAGGGTTAATAAAATGCAAATCCGCACTCATCATTTTCTAACCACATGAGCAGGTTATTTTGATATCGGTCTTATCGGGATCCTGAAGATGTAAGTTTCTTAGTGGCTGAAATCTCCGCACTAAAATTCTTCGGCTCCTCATTTTTTGACTTGGCTTTGGATTTTCAATGTGCACCGCAGGTGGCACTTTTTTAATGAATGTGGCACCTGTGGACCGAAAACATTTTTTGAACTGAACCTTTTTCGTCATTGTGAAAGGGTTTATCACATTAAGCATATTTTATTTGGCTCCCATTCCTCAGTGGTCAGTTGGGCATTTGGTGTGGTAACTGTTCTGTATTTTTTAGGTCTCGCCTAGACAAAAGCAAAAGCGAAGCTTTTGCTGTCTATGCGAGACAACTTATGTTGCCACTTTTCTGGGAATGGTGTGGACACCAGACTGTTACGAGCTTTTTCTGCTGTAGTCAGGCTGTCACGAGCTTCTCCTTTGGAGATTTGACCTCGTGAGCGCGCCTTGACTGCATCTAATGTGTGTGGCTTTTTTTAACGTGGGCCGTGCGCTTCCTTTAGTCAGTTTCACTTTGTTTCATTTCACTTTGAAAGTGCAGGCGTCAATGTGTCTGGTAGTTGTTCATGTGGAGTGCCTTCTGACCTCGTGAGCGCGCCTTGACTGCATCTAATGTGTGTGGCTTTTTTTTTTCAACGTGGCCCGGGCGCTTGCTTCAGTCAGTTTCACTTTTAAGGTGCAGGCGTCAATGGGTCTGGTACTTGTTCATCTACTTAAATCCCTGCGTACAAGTACACATCAAGATAATTTCACACATCTTAAATAACATGTAGGTGTATCGCTTAGAATAGCAGACAGATAATGAAAGCGATCCGCAAAAGTTGAACAAGTTTTTAGGAGTTCACAACTGTATTTCCACCGATTTGAAATATTTTGCTATTGAAAAAACCCCAAAAGTTGTGGGGCAGGTGAAAACCAGGAACTGGCTTGGAGGGGGTGGGAATGTGAATTCCTACTGGCACTGAAAATTAGCTTCCCTAGATAATACCGTTCTGAATTTTACACTTTTTGAGTGGATTCATATGGGATGCTCTGACGATCGGGAGCTTCTAACTGAGAATACAGGCTATGCGAATCTCTTCCAGCAGGTGGCGCTACAACGTGAGTTCGGCGTTCAGGGAAGTGTGTGACGGAGATTTCAACAGAATTGATACGTTCTATTGCTACATGTGACTGACAGACTATTAGAAAGTATTTTTTCATAAACATTTTGGTGCACTTCGTCTTTTACACTGTCTGCCATAACATTGTGTTTTATTTAGTTATAGCCATTTCTTTGTAATAGTTTGATAATTTATATTCATTGAACGATAAAGTGTCCAAAAAGTATTTTTTCATAAACTCAGTATTAATAGTCTGTTTTAAATTGCGGTTAATATTAGGCATGAAACGCTAGTGTGTTACTAGAACATGTGTGAAAGGCCCCCGTCACGTGTTGGATGACGCATTTTGTTTTGTGTTTAGAAGAGGGGTGATCTGCGCATCTCACAAGCTAAGCAGCTGTATATCTTTTGTTGTGAATCACCCTGTGTCTCTTTGGTGACGTCAGTCTTGAATGAGGGTGTATGAGTGTGGGTAGGTGGATGAATGGGTAACTGGTAGGATAAAAGGGTGGGGGTGGATATAGTGTGACCAGATTCTCAAAACAAGCATTGGCATAGCCAATAGGTCTCGCTTTTGGGACCTTACAAGTATTTGGTTATGCACAGGGCTCGTTTTATTTCCATGTAATGCTCTTTGGAACAACAATTTTATATTACTTGTGTGTATTACCACTGGCCAGAATTTCAAAGACTTATATTCACGCAGGTGAAATAATACTATTGTGATCAGGGCCGATTTTTGGAGTCTGACCATTTATTTCCTCCTGTTACATGTGGTATAATTTTAAGCAAATGATTGGCGTGGCAGATATGATGTAAGGCGCCCACTGCCCCAAATGAAATCACATGAAGTGGTATATCACACCTTCTGGACTAAGAGGTGTGGTTCTTCAATTTTTTTATCCTGTACCCCCGGTAATGCCTGGCTCCTGTTGTCACACAGGGGATGCAGCTACCCTTCCTCCTTCTGTTCCGGGGACCTGCAGCTTCCAGCTTTCCCCTCCTAACATCAAGCCCCGTTTTTATTTTACCGAATCACATGCTCATGCTGCTGCCTGGTTTGTCTACATGCACACAGGCAGAATCACTCGGTACAAAATGGCTCCTGTTCACTCGTCAGTACGGTCTTGCGCCGCCCCACCTTCCCCCTGCCAAATACATTCATTCCAAATACTGCTTATTTTCATATCAGACTGACTTCTCACATCTGGGATAGCAGGGGCACCTTCCACAGTGATTAGTGCTTCACAAAAAATAATTCTCGGCTAGCGCTCAGAAGTCTTGAAGCTTTGATTGAATGACACTGCAGTTTGATGCCCCGCTCGTCTTTGATGCTATGCGTTCCAGACACTGATTTTATTAAGACTCACTTGGAGCTCTAAACTGTCACTTGATCTTTCTTTGGGTCATTTCGTTTGCCCGGAAGGACTAACATATCTGTGAAACCCTCTTCTTTTATAGTTTGAGCATCGTCTTCGTTTAGCAGGATAACATTATATATTTGAAAATACAAATATCCGGGAAGAGCAGAGAGCAAATCTCCGCGATGTTGGGCATTCTCCTATCATAAAGGAAGCGTGTTGGTGGGACCTGTGGCATCTAACGCATCATTTAACCCTATATGCGTGGGCACCTTCCACAATAATGTATAGGATGAGTTTGTTCCGTTCCCGTTTTTAATTTGATGTAAAACTCAAATCACTGCGCACTCTCTACTACACACTCTCTACTACAGTCACTACTCTCTACTACACACTCCCTACTACAGTCACTACTCTCTACTACACATTCTGCTACACACTCTCTACTACAGTCACTACTCTCTGCTACGCACTCTACTCTCTACTACACACTCTACTACACACTCTCTACTACAGTCACTACTCTCTACTACACACTGTACTACACACTCTCTACTACACACTACTACACACTCTCTACTACAGTCACTACTCTTTACTACACACTCTACTACACACTCTCTACACACTCTCTACTACAGTCACTACTCTTTACTACACACTCTACTACACACTACTACACACTCTCTACTACAGTCACTACTCTCTACTACACTCTCTACTACACTCTCTACACTACACACTCTACTACACTCTACTACACACTCTGCTACACACACGCTCTACTACACACTCTACTACACACTCTACTACACACCCTCTACTACTCTCTACTACTCTACTACACATTCTCTACTACTCTACTACACACTCACTACTTTCTACTACACTCTACTACAGACTCTCCACTCTCTACTTCAATCTCTCTACTTCAATCTCTCTACTTCAATCTCTCTACTTCAATCTCTCTACTTCAATCTCTCTACTTCATTCTGTACTACACACTCACTACTACACACTCACTACTACACACTCTCTACTACACACTCTACTACACACTCTACTACACACTCTACTACACACTCTACTACACTCCCTACTACACACTCTCCTACACACTCTCCTACACACTCACCACTCTACTACACACTCACTACTGTCTACTGCTCACTCTCTACTACACACTCTACTACACACTCTCTACTACACACTCTCTACTACACACTCTCTACTACACACTCTCTACTACACACTCTCTACTACACACACTCTAGTACACACACTCTAGTACACACTCTAGTACACACTCTAGTACACACTCTAGTACACACTCACTACTCTACTACACACTCTAGTACACACTCACTACTCTACTACACACTCTACTACTCACTACTCTCTCTACTACAGTCACTACTCTACTACACTCACTACTACACACTCTACTACACACTCACTACTCTCTACTACACACTCTACTACTCACTCTACTACTCTCTCTACTACTCTCTCTACTACTCTCTCTACTACTCTCTCTACTACTCTCTCTACTACTCTCTCTACTACTCACTCTCTACTACTCACTCTCTACTACTCACTCTCTACTGCTCATGACAATGACATTTATTTATCTGTTTCCAAAACCAACACATAAATAAAACATTTGTCATTTACAATGCCAAAAGCGCTAACTTTTGCAAAGGCGAGACCGTTGCATTGTAAATGCTTGTTTATCTTAATTTGTTCACTTTCTTAGTCCTGGCAGTAGGGTGTTCGACCAGTAGACAATAACTCTCAAGTTCTGATAGAATTCTAACTGCCGATTTCTCACCTTGTGAATTTCCCCAGGCACCAGAGGTGTACAGAAACTTTAATAGAAATCCACATGTTCTTCGACAGGTAGCTTTGTGCGGCGCCACATCAGGTAATCAGATCTGTATGTGACTTGGGGGCCAATTTAAAATTGCCGCCTCCACGCACTGATGTCAGTTCTTTTATTCCTGTTGCTTCGGATGCAGATCCGAAGCTAGCAATTCTGTCTTTTTGACAGAACTTTCCCTCATGAAAATGATTTTTTCCTCACAAATTTCCAGTGGGCAGATATGGGCCCTCAAACAAACCATTTTTGAACTGTGCAGCAACTGTCACTGGCAAACAATCCTGACCGATGCTCACGACGTCTGGGCTGCTGCCATTCGGTCTTCTTCCACTGAGCAGACCGCTACGGCGGACGAAATACAACACCTGAAAGAGGCTGCAGCCTCCATTTTTGGTACCCCACTGATTGCCCTGCAGTGCCTTCGGATCCCATGGATTCGAGGTGGCAGCCTGTCAGAAGTCCATTGGTGGATCCATCTTCGATGTTGACTGCGCCACCCGACCTCCAACAGCGGTTGGCCCCATCTCTGCCCATGGTGCCACTGGCTCCTGTCTCAGCGCAATGTCCGACACCATCTTCGATGACAAGACTGACCTCACTGGTGTGAGCCTTGATGCTGATTCCTACTTCACCAATGCTAGATTCGTGTCTGATAGTTCTATTGGAGCTCAACCCCCCTACGTCATCCCATCCCAGACTTCCACGACTGTGATCCAGATGAAGATGATGACAGCAATGCTTTTTATGAAGAGGGGACCTTTTCTGATTATCAGCAGGATTCCAATGTCCTTGACACCTACCCTGACACTGGCCTGCCATCTCCTTACCCTATTGCCACAGAAAAAATCTAGCTTCTTCCCAACTTTTATTAAGAGGGCAGAGGAAGTACTTTATTTAACATTACCTATGCCGGAGCTCAAGATCAAAGTTTTGACCGAGTTTTTTAACCCTGCAGCGACCACACAGAAACCTTTCTTACCCTTTATGTAGGCTCTAACAGAAATACTAGGGGGCACCAGTGCTAAACCTCGGAATTTGCCCACCAGTCAACAGGCAAGTGGCATGACCGGTCATTTCCCGGATCCCGTTTTCTTCCTCCAGCATCCTACTCCAGAGAGCTTGATGGTTCAGGTATAGTCCCGCTGCCTGAACCCCAATTCTTTTTCCACACTTCATCCGACAGGGAATCCAATCAGATGGGTAATTTCACAAAACATGTTTTTTCTAGTGCCAGTTTTGCTCTGCGATCGATCAACACATTGTGCTTCATCTGACAGTATGGCGGATGCGAGACAGAGTGGTGGATGTGTTGCCAGCTGTTGTCAAGGTAGTCCAACATACCCTACAATGTCTTATCTTGCAGGGCCAAGATCCCTCGGAATACATGATCCTTTCTGGCCTAGACACAGCTGCCTGCCAGAGTAAGGCAGTCGGCACCAGCATGATGCTTAGATGCCATGCGTGGACCTGTTTCACAGGCTTCTCTTCAGACTACCAGCAGTCCCTGATGGGATGGCAAAAGATGGCTTTAAACTTTTTGAGAGAAGGTTGACTCTGCCCTCAAAATTTCAGGAGTGCGATGCCACTGATTGTTCTATGGGCCTAGTTCTGCCAGCTTGGCAGCTCCTCCAGCAAGAACACCCCTTTCCAGGCTTTGGCAGAGGCACAGCCAGTATGGCTCTCAGCAGCAACAGGCCTTTCAGCCCTTTTGGTGGCGAGGCCGGGGAGCCAGCCAGCAGCATTCAGGTTCACTGGGGCAACGTTCTAGCCAGATCACAACCTCTCCCTCAACAGTCAATGCTGCTGCTTTAATTTATTCTTGGCAGCACATGATTGCCCAGTAGAAGGTCTGGTCACTTTTCACCCCCTAACATGGTAAAGTGTTTAGTCAGACCTGTGACTGCTCCAGTTCATAGACCATTGCTTGTCACTACATTTTCTGTCCTATGCCCGATCTCCCCACCTGCACCTCAACACCTGGAGTGACACTGTTCCATGTTTCTTGAAGAAGTTAAAGCTCTCATGGCAAAGGGAGCAATAGAGAGGGTGCCGGCATACAGTTGTTTTTCCTGTTTGTCCTGGTGCTAAAAAAGGATGGTTGCCTTTGTTGCATACTCAATCTTCCTCCTCTGAACTTCTTACGCTCGGGGGACAAGTTGAAGATGCTTAACTAGGCCCAAGTTCTGTCTGCCCTGGATCTAGGAGACTGGTTAGTGACGGTCAACTTGCAGGACACCTATTTTCATATTTGTATCTGGCAGTTCCACAGGCGTTAACTGCGTTTCCAGGTAGGCAAGGACTGCTTTCAGTTCTTGATTCTCCTCTTTGACCTGACCAGTTTACCTCGGGTGTTCACAAAGGTGATGGTGGTAGTTACAGCCCATCTGTGAACGTTAGGTACACCAGTCTTTCCTCGACGACTGGCTACATAAGGTGATTTCCCCTTAAACAGTCGTAAGCCATCTCCAAACGACGGCTAATGTGTTGACATTGTTGAGTTTCTCCATCAGTGTGTCAAAATCGCACCTGACATGTTCACAGTGGCTCCCCTTCATCTGAGCCACACTGGATACAGTGCTTTTTCGAACTATCCCACCTCCTCAACAAGTCCTGGATTTTCAGGCCATGATCCTGAAGTTTCAGCCCTTGACCTGGGTCTCAGTGAGAGCAGCTCTTAAGCTTTTGGACCTCTTGGCTTCCTGCCTCCTGCTGGTGGACCACACCAGGTGGCAGATGCGGGCTCTGCAGTGGGATCGAACAACTCAGTTAGCTCAGCACCAAGGCAACACGTCAGAATCCATTCAGCTGTCAAAGGAGACTGCAATACATGTTCAGTGACTGCTACTCACCATGTCTACATTGAGGAAATAAACTTAAGGCATCAGCTCAACACTAGCTGGTCATTTAATATTCCACTTGTGACAATGTGAAACCATGCTGTGCAATTCCTGTGGCGTTGTGGTGAGGTGGGCAGGCGAGGAGCTCGGACTCTTGATAAGGCATGGATTAAGTGTTTCCAGCAGTTCCTCCTGCTGGCGTTAACTCTTCTGCTCCCAGGGTTATTAATTTACACATGCAGTTTCCTCATTGTTGGTGCCGCAATTTGGGTGCATTTATTGTTTAAATCTGTTCATCACATAGTGAGTCCAAACAAGGTCATATTACACTCACATACAAGCAACCCCCTCTGTCTAGAAGAACAACTGAAGAGAAGCACCCACAAAACTCAAAAAAGTTCCTGCTTCTCTGTCCGCCCCTGAGAAGTATCTACAGAGCCCACAACGAAAATGATATAAATAAACTCCCTGTCACTGCAGATACACCAAGAACGATCACTGTGCCCACAACAGGAAACAATCCGTTTGAATTCTGGCTGAGACTCTCCATTAAGGCACATGCTGATTCCATCTAGGAACAACACTCTTCCCTTGATACTCAACTCGTAGTTTCACATTAGAACCTAGTTGTGCAGTTAGTTCACTATTCATCAGGTTCTGCCTAATGCAAATCAGTGCCATTTTCCTGTCTAAGGTATTCTGGTGCAGTTCAGGAAGTAGCCATAAGCTCTTCTACTGCCACTTTTTCTCTTTTTTTTTCTGCATATCTGCTCTTTAACTCCGATATCTCAGATCCGCAAAGCTGACCATTACCAATGCCATCTTTGGTACCTTCATTGGACTGACCCAGCTTCGGCAGAGTATGTAATCGTTTACAATCTGTCCCGGGCTAAGTCCTGTGGTAGACCATGCACCTCTGCCAAGAAGAGCCTCACTGTTGATTTCTGCTGGTCTCAGCAGTATTTTAATGTGAGTATCCTTGCTCAGGTTGTCCAACGTCTTGTTTCATTAATCTTTATGGTCTACAGTGGTCGAAGCACTAATGTTATAAATTTATACAGCTCACGAATACCAAACTGTGTCTTGGTTCTAACAGTCTAGAAGCGAGCTGGATCACTATTCAATGAACAACCAGGTCTTAATGGCTTTCCTGAAAGATGTCGAGGAGTAGAGACTTCTGATGGTAATGGGGAGCACACTCCCCATTACCTTCAGAAGTCTCCCCTCCTAGGTGCATACTGTTCCTCATCAACTCAAAACTGGCTATAGTGAAATCTCAGCTCAGAAGATGGCATATTTACAAGCAGACAGGTGCCAGGTTAGGAGTACCAAAATGGTGCAGCATTCTTGTAATCCAGCTGGCGCAGAACACCAATGCTGCAGCACTTTATTGCTTATCCTCTGGATCCCCATTGTGGTTGTATACATGTTTCTCTTTAATATTAGGGGGTTCCTTGATTATGCATCCTTTCTATTTGACTCATGGATCTTTCCTTTGCCCTACATTTGATCTGTGCATTAGTGTAACATTCAAGAACCTTTATGAAGGGAAACGCTATTGTAGGCTTTACTTCTGTTCTTTTATATTTTCCAATATATTTCCTTCTTTCGGATTTTCTTCTAGAGTAAATTATAACTCTCAAATTAGTTGGTCATTTGTTTTGCCAGTCTTCTTTTCATACCCAGAGTTGCCATTTGATCTGGATATCATATTGTAATAGTACAAGCTCTTTAACTAGTCGCCACCTAGAGGTGACACAGCAAAACCAGTGAGTAATTAGTGCGTAACCTTTGTTTTTAAAACACTTTATTTTTGCCTTTTTTAACAATAAGAGGAAAAGGAGGTCATGAAGAAAGGGGGGTAGGAGGAGAGAAAGAGAAAACATCATAGTGAAAAGCTTATTGCATTCAGAGTATGTACCTTTTGAACACTGAAACATTAATGCCACCATTAGGAGTCGCCTGGGAATTCTGGTGGGCATAGTAATGGTGAATTACTAGGTGAATCAACTCGGCATTACTGATTATCCCAGTAATGTTGCAGTGGAACCTGAGGTTTCTACTCTGAATACCTGGAAAGTCTGCACCTCTGGAATTAACAGGATCACCTCTAAAGTTAAATCCAAGGGGGGCAGATTTACCAGATATGGGTCCTGGGCTCTCAGAATGAATCCCTATGTGAGACCTGAAACGTGGTAACTTGGAAATCTGTAACACAGTAGCTAAACACGTCTATCTAGATTCTAGAATGTTTTGTCCTTGCATGTGTGGCTGGGTGTCATGCTGCATTGAGAAACATCTATTGTTTAATCTTCATTTACTCATTCGGTGTAGTTTATACTTGCTACTCCATTGTAGGAAAGTGCTCCTTTTTGACATGGTCACCCTCACTTTTTGCCTGGTATCTAATGCAATTTTGACATAAGTGCTCTGGATTTCTGCTATCCACGTCCCCAGTGCCAGATCTCTTTCCCTAAAACTGTACAATTGTTACCCCAAATGGCAACACCCTGTGTAAGTCCCTAGTAAATGGTACCTAGGACAAGATGGCAAAAGAGGCTGCAGAATGTATTTTGCCACCCCAGCACCATCAAGCAAACTGCCATTGCAGGCTGCGTGCCATGAGCAGAGAGAAGTGAAGTTGTGTCATGGGACACCTCCTGTATGAAATGCCGGAAGACACTGCATGCAGTGTTGGTAAGTCACCCCTACAGCAGGCCTTACAGCTTTAAGACAGGGTTCACTATACTACATGTGTGTGGACATATCACAGGGGCATATCTGCTTATTCAGATGTATAAGTATATTCTTAGATATTAAAAGTGAACAGGGAAGCCGTTTTGAGAACATGTGCTGGACACTGATATTTATGAGTTCCCTAGTTAAAAGATGGCTTCACCGAAACCACAGATGTTTGATATCAAACATCTGGTATTAATAAACTTACACTGATTCCTGTGATGGATTTATCAATACATACACACAGAGGACACCTTAGATGTGCCCCAGAAAACCTACTGACTACTAGTGAAATGTCTGACTGGTGTAGACCAGCCTGCCAATGCAGACCGGTTTCTGACACCCTGCAGGTGAGAGCCTGCACTCTCTGAGGGTTGAAGCAATGCCTGCTCCGGCCAGCGGTCTTGTTACCTCCTCAACGCAGGATGGCTAAGTGATCAGCATATCAAGGCAGGAGGCTTCAAAAGCATCTGCCGCCTTTGATATGGAACCCAAGGCTTCACCAGACAGGGGAAATGCCAACCCCTGTACCAGGCCCATATGGCACCAGAAAAGGCAGGACAATTAGCTAGTCAGGAGGCATGTTGCTCCATCAGGCTAGATTCACCCTGAAATTGGACTGCCTGATGTGAACACAAAACTTAGAATTCCACCATCTTGTTTTTTGCGCAATTTGGCTCACTGGTTCAGGGTTATGCTCATTTCCCACATGAAGCATTTCGTGTTGTAATGTTTGCCTCTGTAAAGCATCAAAGGTTGCCTGAACTCTTTACACATTGCACCTCGTTTTGGTCCACTATATAAAGAGCCAGCTTTCCACATCTGTGCAAAAAGTTATATTCTTACTTGACTGTTCTATATATAGTCACACGTAGCATGTGGATTATTGAGAGAAATTGATATTCTTCGACCTAACAGAAACAGAAATTGCATTTCTTTTTTTCATTGTTGCATCTCCTATCTTTTTAGCGTAGTAAATTAAATACTGGTGATTTGCGAATAGACACCTCCTGTAGAGTATATTTCGCTTTGATCTGTAATTGCAATTGCTAAATATATTAAACAAGCATTTGCAATGCAATAGTTCTCACATTAACGCAAGATCTATTGCATTGTGAATGGTAGGCATCACGAACAACAGGGGGGAGAGTGGGTGGTGGCAGAATGCATGGACAACGGGAGGGAGGGCGGGGTGGGGAAGCGGCGTGGAGGAGAAGGCAGGGACAACAGGAGGGAGTGCGGGGAGGGGAAAAGAAGGCACAACAACAGGAGGGGATTGGTAAAAAAGGCACCAAAGCATGTTGTGCCTGCAGTAGGAGAACCTCAATAAATAGTGCTTACAATCTAAATAACACGTACGTGTAACAACCAAAGTAAAGGGGTCAGTCGCCATGGGAGGTGACAAATGAAGAGGAGGCCGTACTAAGGAGGACTAACAAGCCTATTGACGGATCAGAAGTCAGCATTAGGACGGACAATGACACAAGCCAATTGCAAATAAGGCTGGACTTTGGGCGGGGCTTCTAGTCCCTAATCTTCTACAATAAGTCTCACACAGCAGCACCTCGACCTAAAAATGGATGGTACTGATTTATGATCATCACACTTTATCTCACCACTTGCATATTGATGTCAATGTGCTTAATTGGGTTACCTGCCATGGCTGATGCCAGTTGTATATTGTACTAGTAGCAGTGTTGCCATTAACAATATATTTTAATTACCAAACTGATGCTTTTCAAGATGCAGTTTGACAGTCAATGAATGTCTAATTTTAACATGCAAATAAACATGTTTTTATACAGTTGTTTAGCACTGAATGACTTACTCCGGGGGCGGCAGTTGGATGACATTATTGATAAGCTTCCAGAAATATGGGAAACTCTTTTTAGAGTGCAAGATGATATTAAGGTAAGCTGACTGTGCCACATGATGGTCTGTATTCGCATATCAGTACATATCAATAGTTATTCATAAGAATTTAAAGGAATGATGGTTTCGGTTTTTATCCAAATGGAGTATTTGTTACTGTTAGTTATGGTTAAGTGTCTCTTGCCACTGAAAATAGTTTTTTGTTTTGCTAATAACTTTGGCGACGTTTGACAAATCAGCGCAACATGGTGCACACAATTAGTTCATTCAGGTTTTGCTTTGTCACAATGCGTGTCAATCGGGCTAGAGGTTTTGAGTCCAGATTAATAAAGAACCGTTTATATTGGGGTTCATAAGAATTTCAGCTTTCCATAACGCAAAAAACGCTAAATGGAATTACACCAAATTGGCATGAAACTAAAACTTACTCAAATTTTTTTTTTTTGTGATAATTTGTTTATATGTTTAATAGTGTTTGAGATACTTGCATTAAAAAAGTGACATGGACTTCCCATCTTTAAATGTATGTATGTATTGACCTATCAGTCGTGGATTATCATTTGATCAGAGGATATGCATGTCTAAAAAATAAACAAATTTGTTGGAAATTTTTATGTAGGTTTCCCCTTCATCCAGTTGTACTCTCTGCGGATCCTTGAAGTTATATCTTGGCTATCTCATTAGCTCCCCGCAGGTCCCATGTCACAATATATAACTGTGGGAAGCTGCTTATGGCACAGGAGGATGTCTGAGTGAGGGTGTCCAGAAGAGTAGATACTGTTGCTCAAAAATCCAAACTAGACTGGTTTTGCCACTCCACCTGTGGATTTGCATATCCAGTATACTCCTTTGAAAGTTAGAGAATACTTAAAAACTCTTACGCTGATCGTCATTGACCAACAATGTACAGGTCTTTTCCCTTGTTGAAAATTCTTGTTATTTTATTACTGTCAGAGTGGGAGTCAATGTTTTTCTAAGGTCAGCATGAGAATAAGACAACCCATAAATTGGTATGGGTGTAGCAGAAGCAGTTCTCTATGGAAAAATATATATATAAAAAACGAGTTTGCATAGTCAAATGCACTTTCACATTCTCATACAATTCTTTACGAATCTTAACTATAAATCTGTGACCTAATAAACCCATTATTTACAGGAGTTTCTGCAAATGTAAGTAACTTATTTCTATCATTATGGCACTGTAATGTTTGTTTAGATTTGAAAATGTTTAGTACGAGACGTGCACAGAAATCAAAATAAACCTTAGTAGTTTCCAAAGTTTTGTTTTTCTTGAAAACTGCCATTTTCATGCAAAAACGACTAAAATATATGCTAAGGTCACAAGGTTCTATGCGAATTGGTCTTTTGTGTGAAAATTAGGACTTTTGGTAGCCTTTTGTCTCAAGTTTATTTAGACATACTTTTCCCTTGTTGAGTCACTCAATAGGAAAAGTTAAGTACTCATTTAAAAAAGCAAGTTGTTGGCGATAGGCTACAGAGCATTCGAATACTCACAAGTTAATAGCATCAACTAACACTCGCAAGAGTAATATTTTTAAAATAATCTTTTTATTGGTTATTTTCATTGACAAGATAGCATATGAAATCATTATACAGTGGTGCACGACACCCACAGGCATGTAATGAAGTATAATATGAAGGAACAGTATTTGTGTATTCTTGCAGCTCAGGAGCATATCAATAACACATAGTTAAATGTCAATGCCAGTGTATTCAGCCCACGGTTCCAGGTTTTCCTGTGCTTATGTGGACAACCTTGCATGTTGAGAAAATTATTTCTGATGAATACATTTAGCTGTAGATGTTTCACCATAAGACTATTCCCAGGTACTATACTGGATCCGGAGAATTATTTTTGCAGTGCTCCTATGTGTCGCTAGGTGGAACCATGTGCCTCCACGGTGAATCCATACCCTCCTGTCCCCTGCCTTTCTGCCCCAGGAGTGAGGGATCCAGCTCTCCACACCCAACTTTGTTTAAATAACTTAACGCTCAGATAGTGCTCCAGAGACGATTTCCTGGCTCGGATGTTCTTTCTTACCCTCTTTTTGATGCCATCGGAACCCAGTTCCAGATTGGACCCTTTATCCGGGGCGCTGTCAGCATCAGACACATTTAGCTCCTTCCCATCTTCTAGCTTCACTTCAACCTTACCAGGGCTCACCTTTTCCAAATCCTCCTCTTCATACCCCCCCCCCCCCCCACCCCCACTCAGTGGCTATTTTGGTCACCTCCAGCCCCAAGACTGGTTTGGGCTTTTTCTGGTGTCTTTGCACCTTGTCATAGCTTTTCTTGTGGCTCTCACTCTTAATAGGCTTGGCAAGTAAGATTCTTCCAGCCCCACTGCTGGAGGTATCTTGTTTGGAGAGTGTTCACTTCAGGATATTTAGCTAAGCCTGTATTTAAGTCAAGTTCTGAGACACTGAGGAGATTTGCATCTGCAGAAAGCGTGTTTACATATTCAGTGGTCCTCCCTGCCACAATGTCCTGCTTTAAATCCTGATCACACTTTTCGGCCATCTCCGCTTGTCGATGGTGTCAGCAACCGCACTGAACAGAGATTTCAGATGTACAAGGAGTTTAAGGCATTCTCCAGGGCCTGATTCAGTGGTCCCTTTTCAGGGTTTGTTAAATGTACTAACGTTCACAGCTCTTTCACCAGGCTTTTTGCTGTACTCACGATGTTGTGCAGCTCAGACCGAATGGCTCCTCTCTGTAGAGGCAGGTCACTGCTGGATCCTCTATGTGGATACATTGCCCAGTACCTGGGCATCAAACCTCCTCCATCTTGAATCTCCATTCCCACTCGCAAACTTTTGATAAGTCAAAGTTGCACCATACACGAAAGAATGGCAGTGGGTCTCAACACCATTCCACGACTGGAATTCAGACGAGAAGACACAGATGTCAATCAAAGTGGCATTCAACACAATTGTCTTACAAATCTGATGCAGTCCCACAATTGATCCTAGCATGCCACAAATTCCCTGGGCCATCGTCGACCCACAGTAATTTGTGACTTTGAAGGATGGCATGCTGCATCTTTTTCAGCTGTTTCCCGCTCGCTCTGACATGCCTTTGGGCACCTTTGCTCCTAAAGTGATGCCTGTTGGGCTTCATCTGGTGGGGCCCTTTCTTTGTGCCAACTTCCCCAGGGCATTCCCACACCAATTCACTTTCACTCCAGCTTTAGTGTCCCCACCAGTCCCTTCCATGCTTGTTCTATCCCGAATTTGCTGGCCTTGGCCCTGGACCTGAACACAATGTGGCATCTGACCCCTAAAAAGCATTGGCTCGCTCCAGGCCTATGTTGCGCTATGATATAACAAACAGGCAAGCAAACTACTTGCAAACTGACACTAATCCTCCACCTCGAGGCTAGTACTAGCAGAGACTGGGGGCCTTATTTGGCTTCAACTCTGATGTGGTTTTTGCTATGCAAAGTGTTCCCCGTTACACTAATGGGGGAGGGAGGGAGGGAGGGAGGGAGGGAGGGAGGGAGGAGGAGGTCCTCACACCCCACACTATAGTGATGAAGGGCTATACCTGAATTTAGAATATGCCAGTGATTTAGATACATTTCCAGGTGCTGAGCTAGACACGCCATCTGGGCCACCAATGGAAGAAAGGGCCTTTTGCGCAGTAGTTATGTGAAGGGCAGTAGAAATGCTATATTTAGAGTTACCTACTGTGGAAACAAAGGGAACTTTGTTAACTGAGATCCCTCTCACGAGCCCTAAGTTTTCTGAACAATTTTTGCCATTCAAGGGAAGCTCTTACAGACACGCTTGTGTCCTCCGGTCAGGCGGGCTTGTTGCCAGTTGATGTGGGCTGTCCTCTGGTGGCACTGATTTTTTGAAAAAGCTCCCTACACCTGAAAGCTTTGCCTTAAAGGTGTCGACAAATAAAGTCACAGCTAATGTCTTTACGACCAATACTCCAGGTGGAGAGTCGAAACGTATTGATGCATGCTGAAAGAGATTATTCTCTTTGGTGAGGTTGGCCTTAAGATCCTTAAGCGTGGTGTGCAGCTGTTCCGGACGACTTCAACACCTCATTGACAGAAACCATACATAATGGCCAAAACACAGCAAAGTATATCTTGTATGTTGGTTTGGACACCACATACTTTGTGGTCAAAACTATTATCACCAGTGTAGTACTTAAAAGGCATGCCTGGATGTGATTAACTGGGGTTTTATGTGTGTCTAGGTGTCCAATATGGACATGCCCTTTGATGGCTCATGTTGGCTTGACGAGAAGACTGATTTGGTGCTCTTAACTATTTAAGGACAGTCGAACCATGGCACTATCCTTAGTAGTCTTGTCTCCTTCCAAGCAATTCCACCAATAGTACAATAGGTGACCCTCTGAAATTCCCTGGGACGCTGTGAGGACACTTGTGGGCGCCTCTGCCTATCTGTACCTGCGCTACTACCGGTGCTACTTCTTGCCGCTCCCGCTTCGCGGGAGCCGCTGCGTGGGAGGACTGCCCAGCGACGCTGCCTGTTTTCCCGTGCTTCAAGTTCATCGAGGTGCTGAGAGGCTGCAGGGGAGTTGCGCGGCAGGGACTCACTCTCCCAGGAGTCCCTGCGTGACCAACCAACATCCGGTCAGCGCCCCCTTCGTGACCCGCCCATAGCCGCCCTCCCACCTATAAAATCTGGTGGGGGACCGTCTTGCGGTACGCGAGCGGGACGCCGAGCGAAGCCCGGGCAAAGGTCTGTGGCCGTCCGGGGCCAGCAGGGGCCGGGACGGGCCACTCCCCTAAGCACCAGATCACGGTAATGCAGACGTTTCTAGATATATTGACCGGGCAAACTGTTGATAATAATATATGTCTGGTTATACACCCATGTCAACTCGCTCTGGAAGATGTACGAGGAGAGGGGGTGACTCTACAATAGGCACTATGGACCAGTTTATAACCAGGGCAGTTTCTGTTGGGGCGAAGGAGATTATCTTAGCAGAGCGAAGATTATCGCGTGAATACCTTGAACACAAGCGCTCCTCTTTGGGAGCACTGGTACGGGTTATATCTCCCGTTAATACTAACCCAGCGGTACCCCTGCTAAATACTACACCAGGCAATATGCAGCCTTGTGCAATCGAGCTCAAGGAAAGTCCTGAAAATCTTGAAATTCTACCCGACCCTGAGGTGGTAAATAGGAGCCCAAGTAGTGCTGTGGTGCCGGATCATCCAGCTTCACCAGTAGCAATATCGCCCACTCTACCTACGATAGTGACACATGAAGCACCTATACGACAACAACTATTAGCCTCTCCGGTAAACTCAGACTGTGTAGCATCAAAAAGGAAAAAACCAGCTACTCCGCGTAAGGGCCATAGAAGAAAAGCTTTCAAAAGAATACGGAGACATTACGCGAAAGAGGGCGTTCCTTATAAAATTACAGGGACTGAGACTAAGAAAGGAGGCGACCAACAAGAGGTGGAACCTTCAAATGTCCAAGACAGTTGCCAATTTGATACTGACCAAGTTAATCGCTTAAAAGATCCACCCGTAGACAAACCCCTAATGGAACAGATCCAACTATTAATGTCAACTCTGATTCTTCCTGTGATCGAAAGACTGAAAGGGCTTTCGGATCGCCTGGACAAATTCGAACAAGTCTCACTAGATAATTTTTTCGCACTAAAATAGTTAGTTAAATTGCACACTAAAATCGGGGCTGATGTGCCAAGGGGAGAAACAAGCCCGATAACTACAAATCCACCCGAGAAAATCCGACAACCAAGGAAAGAGAAGGCTCCGACTCAGAAAAAAGGCCCTGTTCACCAGCCCCTCTTGGGGCATTGCAAAATACTGCAGATTTACCAACTGCTGCCCCTCCAAGACCAGCACAACGCAAAGGGAAACCTGATCCCACAATAAGTGAGAAAGTGCCTACAATCACTGAAACCTTAAGGGCACTGAGAACTGACGAAGGGGCAGGCACTACCAATTGCAGTGCCAACTGTGCTAGCGAAAACACCAAAGCTAACAACGTTAAGAAATCAGTACCCAATTGTAACATAGGTCCAACAGGGGCAATACATGTTCCAAACGCTGACTTTCCTCCTGGCTGCCATCCCTACGTGGTAGTCCTTACTGGGGTTCCTCCTTTGAAACAAGACAGAAAGGAATCCTATGATGAACTTAAAAACAAGACCTTGTATTGGCTCAGAGAAATCAGGCCTCTATACCACACTATTAACTGTCAGGTTATACACGTTAGAAGAGTTAATTGGTTGGGCACTAGACCAAAAGATATAAGGGGGGGCTGTATCTTGGTCAATTTTAAAGATCCTTCAGTAGCCCACCGTGTGTAGAGCCAAGAACAACGGAGAGGATATTCAGGAATTGGAACTTGTGATCTTAGTTACTTCTACCCAAGGCAAACAGTGCCAAGCAATAGAGGTCTACCCCACGAGGCTATGAGGAGTAGTGGGTATTCGTTTTTTGATCCTCCAACACCAGGCGGTGGAATGCCGCCGCAGAATATGGGTGTGGACACAAACTGGTCTTGGTGGGGCTGTTGACAAGATGGAGAGTCCCGAGTCGGGGAAAAGCTTTTTTCTCCTCCTAATGAAGCTTTGCCAGGTCGGTGTGCTAGATCATGTACAGTGGCTCCTGAAACTGAAATTAACAAAACCCAATGGGTTGGTTTACCACCTGCTAAGATTGCTGGAGAACGCCCAAGGGGGGCACCTGTAGATGTGTTTACTGTCTCGGGCGAAAATGAGCCTTCCCCAGCATGTATGGAAGGCCAAGAATCAGCTATTAGTAATGGGTCCACGGTTCGACCAATCAGGAGGGAACTACCAAATGTATACATAGTCACAAATGACTCTCCTAGTAGCACAGAATCATTTAAAACGATGTCGGAAGTAAACATTTTGTCATGGAATATTGCAGGGGTAACGAGAAATCTTTGTGATAGTATTTGGAATTCTTTCATGGAAGAGCATGATATCATACTCTTACAAGAAACCTGGGCAATTGACATGATCCATAGACTTGGTTATAAGGCTTTTCACTGTGGGGCAATTCCGTCTACAAGAGGTAGACCGTCAGGGGGTTTAATAATTTGGGTAAGAATAACCCTGAATGTTGTTGTTCTGCCTCTTTGCCTCCCTTCTAATGATCTGCTTGGGGTAAAAGTGATTACGAAGGAAATGGGGGTTGTGTACATTATAAATATTTACAACAGGCCCAACCCACATAATAAGGAATCCATGGTTGTAGAACAGTTGAGTTCGTATTTGGACACACTAGAATCAAATCCTCAAGTTATAATAGGTGGGGACTTCAACTGTCAATTCGAACCTGTACTGGGCTTGAAAATCTACTAGAAGATGAAGACAGGGCTCATAGTATACCCACACTAGATAGTGTAAAAACAGTCAAAAGTTCAGTGGCAGCTATACAGATCTTCCAACTAGCCATGTCCAATGAGTTAAGGGCCTGTAATGGTAGATTTGATTCCGATAAACCTGCGAATTACACATATAGTAAGGGAATTTCCAAATCACTCATTGACTTTATGCTGGTTACTACTAACCTGTGGTATTTACTGTTGGATTTCCGAGTTGAGAATAGGCCTGAAAGCGACCATTTTCCATTACAACTGGGTTTACACTCTAATTTATTTTTGAAACCGCTTGCCGAAATAGAGCCTACAAGGGAGGCGGGTGATGTTGAGGTCTCCAATAATAGGAGAGCTGCAGCGTGGCCATATATTCTAGCGAAAAACGAGACACTGCCCGGAATTTATAATACCTTTTCAGACACAATCTCCTTATATAATAATTTGTGTCTGGGCTCCCAGGAAGTCCTCAACATGCACTACCATTTGGTAGAATCCCTGACCCCTCTTCTGAGTAAAACATGTGGTAATGATAAAAGTAATAAAAGTAGGCAGTTTGAATTAGAAACCCCATGGTATAATAAACAGTGTCGCCTAGCGAAAGGTAATTTAATTAAAGCTGTCAAGTCTAAGGATCAGATGCAGATAAGAGAGTGCAGACAAGAGTACAATCACTCTCTCTCCCGGGCAAAAAAGAATGGGAAAACTCAGTCTGGGAAGATCTCCTAAATGCAGCTAGGAAGCATGACCAAAGCACCTTCTGGAGTCTGATATCTAAAAAAATCAAAATAGGTCGATCCAATATGGACTACTATCTCAACGAGGAAATATGGTGTGACCATTTTCTTAAGTTATATGACTCGGAAGATGTGTGTT
Organism: Lissotriton vulgaris; assembly: GCF_964263255.1. Classification (NCBI taxonomy): domain Eukaryota; kingdom Metazoa; phylum Chordata; class Amphibia; order Caudata; family Salamandridae; genus Lissotriton; species Lissotriton vulgaris. The sequence goes on from NC_141689.1 coordinate 1,575,153,814, forward strand.
TGGGTACCAATGAACAGGGAAATAGCCTGTCCTTGTGTACTGGTCTACCCCAATTCAGCGAAGAAGAGACACTACGTGCAATACACGCCACTAAGGCCGGTAAGGCACCAGGCCCTGATAAATTGCCCAGGTACTTATTTACCCATAACACTGAAGTATGGTGCCCATACATCAATTTTTTGTGCAATTCAATACTGGCAGGGACCTCAATTCCTGAGACGTGGAAGGGGGCGGAAATAGTTACTATTTTTAAAAAAGGGGACCGTTATAATCCAGCCAATTACAGACCGATTAGTCTAATCGACATTTTACAGAAAATTTTTGCCAGGCATATTTTAAATCGACTTTTAGACTGGATGGAGGAAACTAAAATCCTCTCCAAATATCAAGCGGGGTTTAGAATTAAGACAAGTACTGTTGACCAGGTGTTTAGGTTTATGTGCATCTGCTGGAAATATGTACAAATAAAGAAGGGTAGCCTTTACGTAGCGTTTATGGACCTACGTGCGGCGTTCGATCTTGTTCCACGCTCCCTTCTTTGGGATGCTCTGAAGAAAATGGGTGTCCTGGGCGAATTGTTAACAATCCTCATAAAGTTACATACAGATAATTTTGCAAAAGTAAGGTGGGGAAGAAATGGAGAATTGACTAAGGCTATACCAGTAAAAAGGGGGGTACGGCAAGGGTGCGTGCTGGCCCCCACCCTTTTCTCCTTATTTGTGAATGACATCCCACCTTTCCTGGCACAATGTAACCACGATTCTCCAAAATTGGGCAATGAGGCAATTACAGCATTGTTAATTGCCGATGACACCATTTTAATATCCTAAACCCCTAAAGGACTACAAAATTTAGTAAATCAATTCTATAGCTACTGCGAAGTAAAGGTGCTAGAAATGAATTCCTCAAAGACTAAGTATATGGCCATTAATCCTCCCAATTTAGCAATTTAAGGATATACCCATGTTTGAGCAGTTTATGGATGAGATTGAGCCACCACTGGCTAAAACTGTATATTTACAATATAGATATGGAGTTTTACAATTAAATGCAAACACCTGTAGGTGGGGACAAAGCACAGGAAATGAGTTGTATATTTGTAATCTGTGTGATCTCAAACATAAAGAAGATGAGGCCCATATCCTCTTCTTTTGCCCGGTGTACAAATACCCACGCATGAAATGGATCAAACCTCTTTGCAAAAACTTGGGCTTAAGATCATACAAAGAGGCAGAGAGGATACTTAAATCTACAACCTCTCAGCTGGTAGCTTTTGGAGTCAGTAGGTACCTCTTCAGTGTCTGCTTGATTAGAAAGAAATTTGGGGTTAAAACATAGGGTCTGATACCCCGCAGTCCTGTTTTTATAGGAAATCTTAAACTCATAAGTTTTTATAAAAAATATGTTTTTTAATTTACTGGCTTTTTTAATTATTTATACAATGTAGATATGTTTTTAAATTCGGCTCTGTAATTGACTATTGATTGTATTTGGCATGTTAAATATTCATAGTGAATTAGTAATGCATTTCCACTTCCAGTGTATATATCCCTTGACAATACTTCCCTTGATGTACTACAGACGTAGTTATTGTACTTTTGTGATCATGTTTTTTGAATGTATCCTTAAAATGTTTTTATGGCTTCAAGACAAAAATGTCGAAATAAAGCTTTACAAAAAAAAAAAAACAATAGTACAGGAAGTTTAGTTGTTCCAGGAGGCTAGTCTACCAACCATGCCCACCTTAATAGCCTGAACAGCAGCAGGCTCAGTCCTTTTGGAGCAGAGGTCATGTTGGCGGATGAGGTTGTTCTCACCTGAGGTTGTTCTCACCAGCAGGAGCAGCTCTCCTCTCCATCCGCTCCTTTAATAGCTGTTGCGTCACTTTAAGTAGCCCTCACAGTGTCACCCTTCATTGATAGGAAGGATATGCCATTTGCTCCCCAGTGGGTAATCACCACATCAGACAGATAGTTCTTACAAATCATTGAAAGGGGCTATGCCCTGCCTTTCATTTCTTACCCCTTGTTTTCCCTCCACATCTGAGGTACTGTCAGTGGATTATTCTGCTGTCTTGCTGCATTGTCGACTTGCTGCTGGCCAAGGGTGCCACTGAACAGCTGTTAATTTCAAGGGGAGAGTAAAAGGATGCTATTGTTTCTACTTCCTCTCCTCGTACAAAAGGATGGAGGCTTCAAGTCTACACTGGTCCTCCAACCACTGATTGTCCCTCTATGAAAATACTAATACAAGATACTCACTCTGTCCGAGTTTCTTTCTGTTCTAGACCCAGGAGACTATGTAGTGTCCCTGGAGTTGGAGGACATGTATTTTCATGTCTGTCATGCAGTCCCACAGGCATTATCTGTAGTTCACAGTTAAGATCAGACTACCTACACATTTCTGTGCTCACCTTCGGTCTTCACTCAGCCTTTTGGGTGTCCATGAAAATGATGGTGGTGGGCTACCCACATTCATAGGTCCGGCATACATCAGTTGAAGTACCTTGACGAGTGGCTGCTGAAAGCTGGCTTGCCTCAGTCTGTCGGAGACCACCTCTGAACAATGAACAAACTCCTGACAGCTTTGCGGTCTCCTATCAATCAGCTGAAGTGCAATTGTGTCATGTGCAGAGGTTTCCCTCATTAGGGCAATTCTGGACATTGTGGCATTCAAGGCCTGTCCACTACCACAGTGAGTTCGGCACATTCAGGATATGATTGCAATGTTTCTAGGACAATTCTGGGTCTGAGTGATAATGGCTCCGAGACTTCGTAGACTTCTAGGGTTGAACATCTTCCTCATCCCTAATGTTAAGTGTGCATATGCAGGCCCTGCAGTGGAACCTCTGGTTTCAGTGGGCCCATCCTCGGGGATGCTTTTTCGACTCATTCAGATTTCACAAGAGACCATTCTGAATCTTCTGTGATGCGGCCTGATCTGCACTCCCCTTTCACCACCTAAAGTTCAATCCTGTGAAACCCTCATCACTGCTGGATTTGGTGTGTGGGGAGACGTGTTGATCAGAGGCCTCTCATCTCTGGCTGAGAGAAGCATAATATCAGCTTTTTGAATCTTTGGTGATACTTCTTGTCCTGTAAATCTTCCTGCCATCCATGAGGCTGATGGAGGTCCTTGCAGACAACATGACTTTCATGCAGTACTGCAACAAGCAGGGCAGAATGGGGTCTTGGGTTCTGTGGCAGGAGGCCCTACTTCTATGGAAGTAGCCGAACCTGCAGAACATTTTTCTGGGAGCCAGCCATCTGGCCGGGACTGTGAATGCCAGAGCAAATGTGCTGAGCAGACATCGGCTGTCAGTCTACTAGGCGCATCTGTACTTCATGGTGGTGAGGAGCATCTTTGACTATTGCGGTATGCCCTGGTGGGTTCTGTTTGCCACTTGGGAGAAAAAGCAGTGTCCAGTCTACTGTGCACTGGAGTTTCCTCCAGGAAAGTCACTAGGACACATTTTACAACTATGATGCAATATGCTGGTTCCTCTGCTAACTTGTGTGCTGAATAAAGTCAGAACAGACTAGGCCCAATTCATCTTAGTAGGCCCAGATTGGGCCAGGTGAGTTTGGTACCCAGAGTTCCTGAGCATTAGTATTTGCCCTTCAAACTGGCAATCAAATCTGAGGACCTGTCACACCAACAAGTGTCTTTGCCACCTACACCTTAATGTGTGCAGATTGAGCAGCTTGGAATGCTTTCAATCTGCCAGCCGCAGTAATTAATGTTATCTTGCCTGAATCCTTTTGACAAAGCCCATCAACTTTGGAAGAGGTTTGTTGGTAGTTTGATACTTGTCATAGCGACCCTCTTTAGGCTAAGCTTTCAGATTTATCATTGGCCCAGAAAGGCCTTGCAGTGGGCACAAATAGGCGGTATCTGTTGGCCCTTTGGGCCTTTCTGTATTTACCTTATAAATCATCTCTATTGAAATCACCCGTTGGTATATGTTTTATCAGAGGTCTAACTCATGTTTCACCCAAAGCCTTTAGTCATAATGCAGTAGTAATTGAACGTAGTGATCACATTTCTTATGTGTGTTCCTTTTGAGCCAATGCATGTCTGCTGACTGCATTACTGAAGCTCAAAAGAGTCTTCCTAATTGCCATCACCTCTGTGTTCCACGTGAGTGAACTGCTGATGCTCTCAATGAAGCCAGCCTACACCACCTTCTTACCGAACAAGTTCTTGCTGAGAACCAGTCATGCTTCCCAAAGATGCCTTTCCACATTGGCCAAACAATCTTAAACTGACTATTAGTTATAGATTCCTTACCTTAGAATTTACCCCCAGGCGTCCGACTGGATTCTGAGATTTTTTCTTTACCAGTACCCCTGTGCGTCGGTAGGTGGTGTCAGTCGACTCCACGTCTGTCGTGGTCACCGGAATGACATTGCGGTGTCTACTTAGATGCCGCCCATGCGCGCTGACGTCAGTTCTTTCCTTTTTTGCGCCAGCCACCGCAGATCTGGAGAGAGCAGTACCCGTAGTCATTTTTTTATTAACAGTTTTTCCACTTTTGTCCCCCCAAAAATGTGAGTCATTCGACTCCTGGTGCATTTAGGGATGTCCCATCGTTGGACCGGCTTCAAGCCTTGTGACTCCTGTCACAAGTTGATGTTGGTCACGGAACCGCACCTCGTGTGCCTCTAGTGCCTGGAGCGCAACCACGACTTGAAGTTGTGCTCCGATTGTCAGGCCATTAACCTGAAGTCTTTGCAGGAGCAGTCCTGAAAGCTTTTGGAGGCCCCGCAGTCTGCTTTTCGTCGCTTGAGGTCCTGGTCGAGAGGGATGTCTCAGACTTGTCGTAAAAGCACAGTCACTCTTAGCCTTCTCCCTGTCTATCGGTCGACAGGACGCGGAAGGTCGTCGTCCTTCGGCTCTGCCTGCGGAGCCTACTGCGACTGCTCTGAGCTCCCCCCCTTCCCGGGAGCTGAAGCGTCCCCTGCCCAGCGTCGTGCATTTTATGAAGCCCTCTACTCCATCTTTAGGCAGTCTCATTTTTCCAGCACGCTTCGGGCCCTGCCGACTCGGCTGGGGGCTCTAGGAATTCGATGCCGGGGCTCCGACCTCGGCACCGTAGCGCGCCCAGGGACCCAGGCCTGGATTCGATTCGGTGCCAGTCAACCTCACAACACCTCCCCCGGCGCAGATTCCTCTGACGACTCCTCTGCTACCTCCGACGCCGGTTGTATCCCCGGCCAGTGTCGATCCCGTCCTCCCCATCGACTTGGACATGGAGCCGGACCGGCGTCAACCGATGCCAGTACCACCGCCGACCGGTACTTATGTACCACTGTCCTACCCTGGTGTTCCTTACCACCCTGAGTGGCAGCCAGAGTAGGGTGAGGAGGACTGGTAGGGGTCTGTTGACCTTCCGGCAGGCTTGCTTGAAGAGCCAGACTGGAGAGAGGAGTTGGGTGAGGCCCAGTGGTCTGGATACACCCCCCGACCTTGGTATGCTTTCTCCCCCTACCGTGGCCACAGAGGAGGGAGCCTCCTACACTGTGGTGTTGCGCATGGTGACTGAGGCCTTGGGCTTAGAGCTTTCTATGGTGGCAGTCAGGACTAACCTCCTGACTGAGGTGCTTCAGCTGGATGCGGCTTCTTCGGAGCCCCTGCTGCCGTTCAGTGAGGCCTTCAATGACATCCTTCTGGGCACTTTGTCCAAGCCTAGCACAGGGGCTTCTGTGGAAAAGATGATTGCCCGACGCCACAGCCGGGCCCAAGGCGACCCGATTTTCCTCTCCCTACACACTACCCCCGAGAGCTTGGTGGTCCAAGGCACAACATCCAAAGGTGCATTCCCTACTGCTCCCCCAGATAGGGAATCCAAGAAGCTTGACCATTTTGGGAAGAAGATGTTTTCTTCTGCCAGTTTAGGACTGCGGTGAACACTGCATGTCTCTTGGTTCGGTACACCCCCTCTGTGTGGGACATTGTTGCGTAGGTGCTGCCACAGTGCCTGGAGGAGGCCCAAGCTTTACTCTCCAGTGCGGTTGCAGACGGTAGAGATGCAGCAAAGTTCGTCATTCGATGTGAGCTGGATACCGCCAACTCGCTGGGTAGAACGATTTCTACTGCAGTAGTCTTAAGGCACTACGCCTGGCTGAGGTCCACTGGCTTCTCCGGGGATGTCTAATCGACCCTTTTAGAAATGCCCTTTGATGGACATCGCCTGATAGGTGACAAGGTGGACAATGCGCCTTCGCTCTTCAAGGTCTCTAGAGCTACTTCCAGGTCCTTGGGCCTCGCTGCCACCTCTCACCCCATTCAGTCTGCCTTTCGTAGCTACGGAAAGGGTGCCCCACCACGTTCCACCCAGGGCCACAAGCTACCCAGTCTATGCACTGCTGGAGACGTGCGACCCAGCGCCGTGGATCCGGGGGCCAGCGGGTGGGCTAATCCACCAGTGCCCCCTCTGCAGCAGCCTCCAAACCTTCCTAGTCTGACCTTTCAGGGCCATCAGTTGCCAGTTGGCGGCAGGATCCACCATAAACTCCCCCACTGGCACAACATCACGTCGGACAGGTGGGTTTTGCAGATGGTCCGAACGGGCTACTCCTTCCCGTTCGAGACTATCCCTCCATCTATGCCACCAACAACCCATCACATGTCGGAGGTTCACTTGGCCCTTCACTGCCAGGAAGTTTCGGTTCTCTTGGCCAAGGAAGCTTTTGAGCAAGTCCCTCTCCCAGAATTAGGTTGTGGTTGTTACTCCCACTAATTCCTGGTACCCAAGAAGGACAAAGGCCTGTGTCCTATCTAGGATCTCAGGGTTGCCAACCACTTCCTCCAGAAGGAGAAGTTCAAAATGTTGACATTAGCTCAGATCCTGTCTGCCCTCGACCATGGAGACTGGATGGTAGCGTTGGACTTGCAGGGCGCTTACTTCCACATCCCCGTCCTGCCAGCCCCAAGGTGATACCTACGGTCAAGGTAGGCCACGAGTATTTTCAGTTTACCGTGCTCCCATTTAGCCTTACCAGCGTACCTCAGGTGTTCACAAAAGTGATGGCGTGGTCGCAGCTCATCTGCGCAGATCAGGGGTTCCAGTCTTCCCCTATCTCGACGACTGGCTGTTGAAGGCGAGCTCGCCCCAGGCTATCTTCTCCCACCTCCACACTATGGCGAACCTCCTGCACTTGCTGGGGTTCACTATCAATGTGCTGAAGTCACACCTGATTCCCTCTCAGAAGCTCCTTTTCATCAGAGTGGTTCTGGACACAGCGCAGTTTTGGGCCTATCCTCCCCAGCAGCAAGCCCAGGATATTCAGGCTGTGATACTGATGTTTCAGCCTCTACTCTGGATTTCAGTGAGAATGACCCTGAGGCTGCTGGGCCTCATGGCCTCCTTCATCCTGCTGGTGGATCATGCCAGGTGGCATATGCGGGCTCTGCAGTGGGCCTGAAGTTCCAGTGGGTCCAGCTGCAGGGGAATCTTTCCGATTGCATCCAGATCTCGGAGGGCACTGCACATCAATTGCAGAAGTGGCTAACGAACCAGGAATGGGTCAACGGCAGATCCCTTTTCCTTCTCGAACCACAGTTCACAGTGGTGACAGATGCGTCACAACTGGGATAGGTGGCCACATGGGAGAGGCGGAGATCAGGGGCCTTTGATCTCCGGTGGAGTCAGGGATCCACAACAACCTTCTGGAGCGCCGAGAGATTCATCTTGCACTGAAGGCATTCCATCTTACTGTCAGAGGAAGGGTAGTGCAGGTGTTCACAGACAACACCACCGCCTTGTGGTACTGCAATATACAGTGCAGGTGGGTTCGTGGACCCTATGTCAGGAGGCTTTTCGCCTTTGGGCGTGGCTGGAACATCAGGGCATGTCTGGTGGTTCAACACCTGGCAGGTTCTCTGAACGCCAGGGCGGCCAAACTCAGCCGCAGGTGCATGATGGATCACGAATTGCGTCTTCACTCGGAGGTGGCGCAAGGTCTCTTTCAGCAGTGGTGAGAGCTTTGGTTTAGATCTGTTCGCCACTGAAGAGAACGCGCAATGTCAGCAGTTCTGCACGTTGGAATTTGCTAGGCGGCACTCACTCGGCAACGCTAATTGCGGTCTTCTAGACGCCTTTCCGCCTATACCACTTCTGTCCCGAGTGCTGAAGAAGATCAATCACGACTGGGCTCAAGTCATTCTTGTGGCTACGGACTGGGCACAAAGAGTCTTGTGCCCGAGCTCTTGAACCTGGCCATCGATTGAGAGGCAACAGTTGACGGCTTTTGACCTTCCTCCCGAAGTCTGTAATGTCATCTTGGCAGCCAGGCGTCCCTCCACTAAAATGGTATACGCCTGTAGATGGAACAAATTTGTGGCATGGTGCACAGCAAAGGCTGTGGATCCCCTTTCTGTCCCTCTTTCAGAGGTTCTCCATTTCATTCTATCTTTGGGCCAACAGGGCTCTTCTCAGGGCACCCTTTAAGGCTATCTTTCGGCCATTTTGGCCTTTCTTCACCTTCCTACTCAGCCTTAAAGACTGCTTTTCTGGTTGCCATCACCTTTGCTCGCAGGATGAGTGAGCTTCAGGTTCTATCTTCTAAACCTCCTTTCCTTGCTGTCCATCCGGACAAGGTTGTCCTTCGAACTAGACCTTCTTTTCTTCCCAAAGTGGTTACCTCTTTCCAGATAGAACAGACCATCACTTTGCATACCTTCTTCCCGCCCCTGCATCCTTCCAAGGAGTAGAGGCTCCACTGTCTGGATTTAAAATGTGACTTATCATTTTATCTGGATCGCAGAAAACACTTCCGGGTGGACGATCAACTCTTAGTTGGCTATGTGGGCGCCAAGAAAGGCTGGGCTGTGCAAAAACGTTCCATCTCTTGATGGGTTGTCCTTTGCATTAAAATCTGCTATTCCTCCGCAAAAAAGGAGCCTCCAGTAGGTCTAGGCACCCATTCCACCACGACCACGGCAGCCAATACTGCTTTGGGATGTGGAGTCCCCCTCAGTGAAATCTGCCAGGCAGCCACGTGGGCATCACTGCACACGTTCACTAAACATTACTGCCTGGATAGTCAATCCAGATGATTCAGAAAAGGGGGTGGTGATGAACAGAGTGTCTGAATTAAGCAGACCACTCTTACCCAGTCCAAAGATCAGGGCATGATCCATCACCTTTTCTGAATCGTTTTTGGCCACTATAGGTGTGGCAGGGTATACTAAGACATGAGTCCCTTTCTCACTGCACCATCAGGATTCAAGCAAGCCGGGCCGATGACGGCTGAAATGCCAGAAACCGGTCCCCGGTAGCTTGTCTCCTTTCTGGTGAAGAATTGGCTTGGTAGTTTAGTCTGCCCTGTTCCCATGATGCACTGGGCCAGGGACAGACTGATTTGCATATAGCCAAGTTCTGAACTGGGATGGTGCAGTGAGATAAATAACGGTGATGGATCAAGCCCTGATCTTTGGACTGGGTAAGAGTGGTCTGCTTAATTCAGACACTGTTCATCACCACCCCCTTTTCTGAATCCTTTTTGGATAGTCAATCCAGACAGACGCTTCTTTGGCCATTCAGTTCTCCAGGACTTTCTGGTGTGAACTTTGTTCGCAAACCCACCTCTGGGGTTTTTAATTGCTGGGGTGTCTATTCTTAGGTAAGCATTATATAACTAATAGTCTCTTTCAGATGAACGAGTTAGTTACCTTCGGTAACAATATGTCCGAGGCATGTGAGCTGCAGAGTGTACACCTAGCATTAGATCGCCACCTGGTGTTGGGCTGGGATGATTGCAGGTTGTTGTCTTTTTGGAAGAAGTCTTTGTAGTCACGAGATAGGCGACTCCTCCCTTGGACAATACTGTGCATGGTCATCGACTCCATCCTCAGATTGTTTTTTTCCGCCACTGGGTTCGGATGAAACTTTTCCGCTCCGGCTAGAAAAACTTTTCCAGCAACTTCCAAGCGTAAAAACGTATACAAACTATCGACATCGAATAGACTACTTTCGACACCATCAGCTACATTCCGGGCCGTTGGGCCTATCGGCGCCGTACGGCCTATGCCTCATGGACAGAACTCCATTCAAGAGATGCCCGGTATGTCGAGCAAAATTCCGTCATAGCGACCACCACGAGGTCTGCAACCTCTGTCTATCGCCAGACCACGACGAGTCGACCTGCACAGCTTGTGCATCCTTTTTTTTGTCAAAAGTATTTTTATTGACAGTTTAATAAAAAACAGTAGAAATAAATATGCGACAATCCCACACTTCATCACACACAGGGGGTAGCCAGAGCAGTCGCCTGAAGACAACATGGTAGACTGGGGAAGGGATCCAGTGGTCAAGCTTCTTACACATAGCGTGGTGTCCTAGGAAGTGCAGATCAACCAGCATGTGAACCATCAATCCGGTATTCAATGGAGGAAGAGGCCAGCTAAGAGTCTCTGTTGTACAGAGTCATAACAATGCGTTCAAACGGCTAATCCTCCCGGAAAGTTGATCACAAACAGCTTGCAGTAGTGCTAATAGACCCTTCCGCAGGCATGTGGCCTGGCATGCAATACTATAATTGAGCATTAAGAGAGATGTCATAACGAACAAAGAAAACAAGCAAACCCTCCCCTACCCCCACCCCCCCACCCAACTCCCCAGTGGTGGTAGCAATAAGCACATGACAAGGAACCTGATGTGTAGCGGCAGGGATTCAGAGTTGAAGCAAGTGGAGAGCTCGAACGCTAGGTGGACAGACCGCGGATGGCAGGCCCTTGGAGAGGAATGTGACCAGCGGGCCCCAGCGAAATTCAAATTTCTTAAAATCATCTAGAAAGATATCCGGCATCCTTTCCATACTGAGCAACTTCCAGATTCTGTTGGTGTTCGAGATCTGGATCACGGAGACCCAACAGAGTGGAAGCCATCGAGGTAGGAATGGGGTATCCCAACATTTCCCTAATTTGGGCTAAAATTTCCTCCCAAAACGGCCAGATAATGGGGCAGACCCACCAATTGTGCTGGAAGTCCCCCAAGAACCCACATCCCTGCCAACATCTATCGGAGGTGCCCGGGAAATTCAGTTTCAGCTTGGCGGGGTGTAGGTACCAGTCCATCATGTTCTTCATATGTGCCTCCCTAAGCTCCACTGAGTGATTAAACTGGGCAATATCGGACCATAGGTGAGTCCACTCGGCGTCTGAGATGCCCTGTTGGAGGATCCCTTCCCACATATTCACATCCCGGGGCCTAGGGGAAACTGCAGTGGTAAGGAGGAGCCCATAGATGACTGATGGCCCCTTTCATGGAGGAAGTCCTGGTCAAGAAGGCCTCGAACTTGTGAGGGGTTGAGTTGCCGCCTCCCTCACCTGGGGGGGAGAGCGCCCAATGTAGCAGTTGAGCGTGATGATATCGCTCACTCTCCAGCACCCCATAATCCCTCCTACAGTTTTCAAAGGTGAGCGGGTCAAAATTGTTAAATAGGTGTGTGAGCGCTAGGCAACCTCCTTCCTTCCAGGCCCTGAAGGGGCCCTCGTGTGGCGCCGGGGGGGAAGGCGGGGTTGAAGTGTATGGGCGTGAAGGGGGAGGGGAAGGTGGTCCACCTGTCATCTATACAGAGTTGTGCAGCTTTATAATACATATGAATGTCAGGCAGCCCCACGCCTCCCTCTTTCCTTGGTTTGCGGAGGACAGCGAAGGAGAAGCGTGCCCGGCCTCCCTGCCAGACGAAGTGCAGCATCATGGACTTCACTCGCCTGAAGAATTCTCCGTCAAGATCTATAGGAAGGGCCTGAAACCGGTATAGGAGCTTGGTGAGGTATTGAATAGAGGAATCTGTCCACGGTAGAGGAGTTAGTGACTTAAGATGGGGGAGTTCCAATTGGGGGGTCGTGAGGCTGAGGACATAAGATTTGTTGTAGTTAATTTTGAACCCCGCCACCGCTTCATAGCACTCCAGTGTGGCATGCACATGGGGAAGAGAGTGGGCCGGATCAGAGAGGGAGAGGAGTACATTGTACGCAAAGAGAGTAATCTGTGGGACTCCGCAGTAAAAGGCAGTCCACGGATATCGGGGTTCGGCTCTCACCGCTATTGCCAGTGGTTCAATGCTAAGGGCAAAAAGCAGCGGCGACAGAGGACATCCCTGCCTTGTGCCCCGGGAGAGCTCAAAAAAGGGAGATAACTGACCATTCACTGCTACCCGGGTTCGGGGGGGAGGTAATTTGCCCGAATCATTGTTAAAAATTTGGATGAGAAGCCGAAGGCGGCCAGCGTGCGGAACAGGAATCCCCAGTCCACCCTGTCGAACGCCTTCTCGGCATCTAGGCCCACCAGAACCGCTGGAATTGTAAACTTATTGGCTTTCCCAATTAGGTGTATCACCCGCCTTGTGTTATCATGGGTCTGGCGCCCTTTGATGAACCCTGACTGATCCGAATCTATGAGGGCCGGCATCAAGTCATTGAGCCGCTGGGCGATGATGTAGGATTAGAGCTTCGCATCTAAATTCAGGAGGGCAATCGGCCTAAAGGAAGTGCATTTACTAGGGTCTTTCCCGGGATTGGGAATGATGGATATTAGTGCTTCTGCCATTGTGCGGGAGGTCTCACCCTCTTCCGCCATTCCGTTAAACAGCTGGACTAGGTATGGGCATAGTTCAGAGGTGAAAGTTTTATAGAAGATGGCCGTATACCCATCTGCCCCCGGAGCCTTGTGGGGTTTTAGAGCTTTATTGGCAGCCAGCACGTCTTCCCTGGAGAAGGGGGCGGAGAGTGCCTCATTCCATTCCGCTGAGACCTGAGGCAGTGTTAGTCCTTGTAGGTATTCGGCTTGAGCGGTCGCGTCTAGGTGATCCCCTGTATAAAGGGTCTTGTAGAAGGCCCCGAATAGCTCTGCCTTCGCCTCGTCTTGATGTGTCACTCCCCCCTGTGCATCTTGAATTCCCCCTACGTACTCCCGCTCCCTTTTGTCCCATAGCTGCCTGGCAAGGTGTCTCCCCACCTTGTTGCCCTGGGAGTAAGAGGGGCGTCGCAGTTTTTGCAGGGTATATTCGGCCCTATTATTATAGTGGGCTCGGAGTTTACCTCTGATGGCCGTCAGCTGCCTTAGTCCCAATCTGGAGGTGTTCTCCTCATGCGCTTTTTCTAAGGAGGAGAGCTCCTCCTCTAGTTGCTCTCGCTTCCGACCGTGCTGTCGGTTAAGAGCAGCGTTCAGTGCTATGCAATGCCCAAGAAGGCACGCCTTGAAGGCATCCCATGTAGTGAAGACCGAGGTGTCTCCTGGATCATTGAGTGTGAAAAATTTGGTGATCAGGCCTCGCAATTTAGTACAAGAGGGTTTGTCTCGGACCAGAGAAGCTGGGAAGTACCACCTGGAACTATCCTTACTCTTCACACCCCACTGGAGACCCACTGCGAGTAGGCTATAATCAGAAACATATAGTGGGAAGATCTTGGCCTCCCGGAGGTACCCCCGGAGGGACTGGCTCAGGAAGAAGTGGTCAATTCGGGAATAGGAGCGGTGGACGTGGGAGAAGAATGTGAAATCTCTGGACTGGGGGTATAGGAAGCGCCAAGCATCAAAAAAGGCCCAAATCAGAAATCTGTTGCGTGTCGGGGGAGAACGTGCCCATGTCTGACCTCTGTGAGTGCGTGCTATCTAGGTCTTTCTGTCACACCAAATTATAGTCCCCCATGACGAGCAGCGGCCCCTCCACAAAATCAACAATGGTCCTCAGCAGGGTATGTAGAAAGGCATTTTGCCCAGTGTTAGGTGCGTACAGTACAAGAAATGTGCAGAGTCTACACCACAGGAGGCCCTTAACCATGATCCAGCGACCCTCCCTATCACTTTGTACCCCCAGGGGTTGTAGGGTCGAGCGGAACATAAGGGCCACCCCCTCTCTTTCGTGGCGGCGGAGGATCTATAGATTAGTGGGAACATTTTGTGCTTAAGGCGTGAGTCCTCCGTTTTAGCCAGATGAGTCTCCTGAAGGCCCACTATATCTAGATGATGATCCATGATATACTTCCAGACCTAGGGTAGAGGCAGCATTGGAAGTTCCTACGATACAGCTCTGCAAAGGCCGTCTGCCCCAGCCCACCATGGTGAGCGGCCGAGGTAACGAGTCCCACACCCCCAGCTCCCCGCCTGGATCCGAGTGTAGCATCCAACCACCCGCTCATGTCCGGACCAACCCGCTCCGCAGCACCTCCCCGCCATGAACGCCCCACCTCCCCTCCGCCGACCCACCCCGCTCGTAAGTACCCCTGAAGCCAATCTACGAGCATGCCCCTGCTACCACCACTACCCACCCTAACCCACCCCTCCCATCCACCCAACACCCCTAGAAGAAAACGACAGTACTTCGAACAAAAAAGGAGAAGTCTTAAGGACAGGGGGACATGGCACCAGTCACTTTTCTTCCAGTTCGTGTCATCGGGCACCCTCACGATCATGGAGAGAAAGCACAAGTGTTACCTCATAGTGGTGGCCCCCTCCGGCGCCTGCAGATGTCCCTCTCGGTTTCATGAGGCCGCCTCACCATGATCTGTTGGTGCGTCAGTGACCTAGGCCACAGAAGCGACCGCTGCACCCCGCTCTTGTATCGTTGCCGACAGGTCCCGTCCCCCCACCTGCATGGGCTTGCCCACTCTCTGCCACTCTGAGGAGCGCTGTCGTCGCCTGCCAGTTGAGCCGCTGTCCCTGGACGCCGGTTCCTGGCGCTCCAAGCCCAGGAGATCCATTGCCGCCTCCAACGAACGCACCTGAACCAACTTGTTCTGCCAACGGAAGATGAGACGGAAGGGGTGCCCCCAGGAATAGGGCACTTTTTGCTCCTGTAGGTATGTGGTAAGGGGCTTCAAGTCCATGCGCTTTTGCAGTGTAGAAGCCGCTAAATCCTGATACAGCAGGGGGCGATGATCCCGGAATTGGAGGGGAGCCAGATCTGGTGCTTTCCTAAGGATCCTTTCCTTCAGCTGGAAATCATGTACACACCAGAATGTCGGGGGGTAGTGCTTGGGGTCCTCGCGGCAATCCAACCCGGTGCACTCGGTCCATTCGTATGGTCTGGATGTCCTCCTCCCCAAGGATGTGCTTGATTAGCGCCTCGACGTACTCCCTCAAGTCCGCCCCCTCTCCTTTCCAGGGCACTGAGCGAATGCGGATATTGTTGCGACGTGACCTATTCTCAAAGTCCTCGGTATTGGCCTGCAGGTCAAGGTTTTGCCCGTCAGGCGAATCACATCTTGTTGAAGACGGTGAATATCCTCTGCTGTTCCCACGTCGTGTTCTTCCAGCGTCGCTACCCGTTCCCCCACTCCGTCCACATCTCTCCTCACTTCGCGCAGGTCCGAGGCCAGTTGTTAGCGCAGCTCCGATATGTCTTCTTTAATGGCCGCGAAGAGTTCAATCATAAAGACCTTGGTCGCGGGTTCTTCACTCTCTACCTTTTTTGGGAATTTATCGGGGATAGGCGAGGCAAACTGCGCCGCTCCTTTCGGGATCCCATCTTTCCCAGGCTTATCCTTTTTCGTCATGTTGTATGCCATGATTGCCGGCACGCACCCCAAAGCTATTTCTTGGGGAGGCTCACTACGTCCGTCCAACGCCCCCGCTTCCTCCTGGGGTGGCCCTGTACCGATCGCCGGCCCAGCGGGCCTCGCCGCGCAGTTCGCGGAGTCCTGGGTTGTCCGACAGTGACCCTCTTCCTGCCGCCACTCGCACCATACAATCACCGTCTGCTGTGTCGCGCCCTCTACTGCTGCACGGCCCTAGACGCTCCCACCGCGCTCCCGGGACTTCTCCAGGTGGATCTCCCCACTACAGGCCGCTTCCCTCCGGGTCCCGCACGCCGGTCGTCCGCATCGGGGGTCGGACCAGCTGCGGAACCCCAAGCGGGCCTTTTCACCCTGGCGTCCGCTACGCTTCCTCTTCAGCCCAACTGACCACGGGGCCCACCACCTTCATGTGCCCTTTCAACTGCTGCCTGTTCTCCGGGCCGGCCAGGCCGGAGCGCTTCCTCCAAGGCAAGGCCACACTAGGCCGCAACACAGTCCAATACAGGTTCTTCACTGCCACTGACCTGCAATAACTCCACCGCACGTCGGAGGCCTCACCAGACTCACCCTCCGGGTCCCACCGCACTCTGGCAGACCCACTCGTGTCCAGGACCCGTAGCGGTGATGTTCGGGAACTACGGGCTCCTTAAAGGCGAACGGTCTCCACAGGCCCAGAACTCGCCGTACCCCAGGGACGTTGCTAGGCGGATCGTCCGCTCTTGGATCCACCGCTGACACCGCGCTCCGGCAGCCCTTCCCGCATCCAGCACAGGCACAGCAGTGTGGGGGGCCCACGAGCTGCAGTAGATTGCGTGGCCCGCACAGGCCCAAAAGCCTCGGCCTCAGGTGGGCAGCGCCGCCCCTTCTTCGTGATCCGGCACCTTCTACACACTTACGGGGGTCCGCGATCACTGCCGCTGCACGGCCAGCGCTGTCTCCTTCCTTCCCCGGGGTCCTGAGGCTCCAGCCCTGATGGCCCCTATCCTGGCAGCTCCTCCACCTCGGTGCCCCTTCCGTCACGGGGACTCCAGCCGACAAGGCCCACACCGGTTCCCGGGCTCAGTCGCGTCACAGGCCCCACCGCCAGCCGCGGCGAATTCCGGGTCAGCGGGCGCAAAAAAAACGCCAGCCGCCTCCCTGCAGTAACTGGACACCAGGCGGGGACGAAACACTTGTGAATGCGGCCTCTAGGAGGGAGCTATACAATGCTGGTAAACTCATGGCGCCGGAGGGACACAGAGACACGTCCTACTCCGCCGCCATCTCGGCCACGCCCCCTGTGCATCCTTTTGATCGAGATCAGAGGGCCCGTCGACACGAGATGAGGAGATCAGCCCCAGCACGGGAGGCCATCTTCGAGGAGGAGATCGTCAAAGAAGACCTCTCCGAAGACGAGGATCCACTCGTCGCCGAACAAGACTCGCCTGATCTCCAGATCATATCAGAGGCAGAGGACTCAGATGACTCGATTCCATCTCGTCAACCCGTGAGTACTCTTGCCCCTGCACAACAGACACAGCCCAAGCCAAAGGCAACGGTCGGCACTCAGCCCATGGGGCCCAGTCGAGACCGAAATATCCCCTCAAACGCCCCGCCTTCGGGCTCGGCTCAGAGGAAAACTACTACGCTTTCCGGTGCCTCGGCACCGACCAAGCCACACGTGCCAATTCCACCTCTTCCATCGGCACCGAAGCACACACAACCTTCGACACAGAAGGATTCTTCGACACTGAAGCCAAAACTCCCTTCGGTGCCCAAAGACAAAGATCCTTCGGCACCGAAACCTAAAGAGGCACCAGCGCCGAAGCCAAAAACTGTACCGGATCCGCAAAAAGCTCCAGCTCCGAAGCCTTCTGGTTCCAAAAATAAAGATGGAAAGCCAGCGTCCGACGCCTCAAAGCCAACGAGACCTGCTTCCATTCCAGAAACTCCAACCTCGGCACCAAAGACTCCAAGGCCTGATTCAGAGACCCCTAAACCCTCTAACAAGCCTGCCAAGCCAAAACCACCTTCGGCACCGAAACATTTGCCACGGGACTCTGTAGCGCCTCCTACAGCAAAAAACACAAAACAACCCCTATCGACGCCGAAGAAGGTTGTAGAGGAAGAAGAACTGTTTAGACCAGATCCTAAACAAAAGAAGGTCCATATCAACCCAAAAACTGGACATGTCGAAGCTATTCCTTACAAAAAGAGACCAGCAGACGCACCACTTCTACCTGTGGTTCCTCCCAAAAAGAAGGATTGTGCAACTTCGCCAATACACCCTTCCTCTCCTTTACCTTCTTCCTCCCCTATCCCTCCTTACTTTTCACCAAGTTTCTCCTGTTCAATCTCCTGCATCATCACACCACACTGATGATGAGTATGATATAGGTGGTGGGAATGACACACCAGACCCACTCACATACCCTGTAGATGAAGGTATCAACCGAGATACATATCCTACAGATAAAGATATATATGAGTACCCAGCAAATAATGTGCCTGACATTCCTGATCCTCAGTCCTACCCAACGAAACCTTACCCTCCAGAAGATAGCATTGGGTTTAATCACCTCTTAAATAGAGCTGCCCTTTACCACGGGGTGCACTCTGATGCCATTGAGGAGGATTTTTTATTAGACACATTTGAGCAGTCACAGAGGTCTACACAAATACTACCCATGATCAAAGGAGTCATTAAACATGCTCCGGAAATATTTAAAGACCATGTGCGTTGTAGAGTGTTAAATCCAAGAATAGAAAAGAAATATAGACCAGCACCATCTGATCCAGTCTATATTAACCACATCGCTGCTGTGGTTATTTTTCCCCTGTGCTGGAAAGGATATTCTACTGTATTCATGACGAGCTCAGCTTGTCATCAGCACAGCTCAACTGTGCCTCATGACGAGCTGAGCTCGTCATGAGCATGGAAGGGGTTAAGGGACATCTGCCACTAGACTCACTAGTAGTGTCCAATGCACGGAAGAGAGCTAATTCCCAGACTTCTGGTGACACGCCCCCTCCTGACAAAGAATCCAAGGTTATTGATGCGCCAGGGAAACGGATTGCTGCGCAGGCTACAAATATATGGCGCATAGCAAATACACAAGCCCTGCTCTCACGCTATGACAGGGCTCACTACGATCAATTAGAAAAACTATTAGAGCCCCTCCCAGATCAATACAAAGATCAAGCAACAGAGCTCATACAAGAAGGCAAATTAATATCCAATGCCTCAATTAAATGTGCACTAGATGTAGCTGACACAGCATCCAGAGCAGTCAATACTAGTGTTCTATTCAGACGACATGTGTGGTTATGCATTTCAGGGTTTAAGACGGAGGCGCAGACTACCATCTTGAACCAACCCTTCAATCAAAACCAATTGTTTGGGCCGGAAGTAGACACTACACTAGAAAAAATGAAAAAAGACACAGACACAGCTAAGTCTATGGGAGCATTACAATCCACACAGACTAGAAGTTCTTTTCACCGCTCCTTTTATAGAGGAGGCTCCAAGCAAACCGGTGCAGATACAACACCATCTTTCAAAACGCACACACAGACCTCCTCTAACAAAGGCTACTTTAGAGAAGGATACAGAGACAATAATAATAAGGGAAGAGGTAGAGGTAATAACAACCGCTCCTCTTCCACTCCCAAACAGTGACGTCCCTCTGCTTCCCCTACAGCATTCCACTCCTGTGGGGGGCAGATTATCACAGTTCCTACCTGTCTGGAATTCTATCACAACAGGCAGGTGAGTGAGACAGATTATCCAACATGGCTACTGCCTAGAACTCGCAGCAACCCCCCCAAACATACCACCCAGGCAGCGTCCAATGTCTACAGACCATTTGACTCTGCTTCAACAGGAAGTTCTAGCACTTCTACAAAATGATGCTATTCAATTAGTTCCTTTAGAAGAACAGGGAACAGGAGTTTACTCCCTGTACTTTCTAATCCCCAAGAAGGACTGGACACTACGGCCAATTCTCGACCTCAGGCCCCTCAACCATTACATACAATCAGATCATTTTCACATGATCACTCTGCAACAAGTACTCCCACTACTACAACAAGGCAACTTTCTTTCAATACTAGACCTAAAGGACGCCTACTTTCACATTCCTATACGTCCTGCGCACAGGAAGTATTTAAGGTTGGTCATACAAGGACAGCACTAACAGTTCAAAGTCCTTCCATTTGGCGTCACAACAGCACCACGAGTGTTCACAAAGTGCTGTGCAGTAGTAGCGACACATCTCAGAAGACAACAGATACATGTCTTCCCTTACCTCGATGATTGGCTCATAAAAGCCAAATCATTCCACCAATGTGTACAACACACTCGGCAGACAATTCAACTGTTGCACGACTTAGGGTTTATGATCAACTACACAAAGTCACACCTAGAGCCTGCGCACGTGCATCAGTATCTAGGAGCTACCATAGACACATCTACAGCTCTAGCGTATCCCAGTCCAGCCAGGATACAGAGCATTCAGGCCTTAGTCTCCAGTTTTCAACACCAGCAGTCTCTCCAAGCCAGAGTGTTCATGTGACTAATAGGCATGATGGCATCTTGCATCTTCATAGTTCAACATGCAAGACTGGAAATGCGCCCATTACAAGAATGTCTAACAGTGGAATCAGGCTCAAGGTCAGCTCACAGACCTGGTGTTGGTAGACAGCCGTATATATCGCTCTCTGCAATGGTGGAACACCAAAAACTTGGCAAGAGGACGGCCGTGCCTAGAGCCTGTTCCACAGATAGTGCTCACAACAGACGCATCCCTCACAGGACGGGGAGCCCATCTCTTACACTATACCACACAAGGCCAATGGAACAACCAACAAAGAATGGTCCATATCAACCATCTAGAGCTGCTAGCAATTTTCCTAGCCCTCAAGACGTTTCAATTACAAGTACAAAACAAAGCTGTCTTAATCCGGACGGACAATATGACAGCCATGTACTATATACAAAAACAGGGGGGGACATACCCTCTACAACTGTCCCAGCTAGTGCAGAACATTTGGAAATAGGCCATTCCTCAAAACATACACCTGACAGTAGAACACCTTCCAGGAATTCAAAATCAGATAGCAGATCTGTTGAGTCGACAGTCATAACAGATTCACAAATGGGAAATACATCCACAAGTGCTTCAACCATTTTTCCAAATGTGGGGGCATCCACAGATAGATCTGTTTGCCACCCACGAAAATGCAAAATGCCCAACCTTCGCCGCCAGGTTTCCACACCCACGGTCGGAAGGGAATGCGATATGGATGAACTGGTCTGGCAGATTTGCGTGCGCTTTTCCGCCTCTCCCACTTATTCCACTAGTAGTGCGCAAACTCAGACTACAGTCTCTCAAACTAATAAAGTTCCGGCTATGCTCAAGGAGGCCAGGCTGATTCCACTGCTTAAGAAGCCTGGGGCGGAAACTAAAATTTTAAAGAATTTTAGACCCATCTCCCAATTACCCTTTTTAGCAAAAGTCCTGGAACAGCATGTGCTGACATACCTTTCAAAGCACCTGGAGACCAATGATCTGCTAGAGCAAAATCAGGCTGGTTTCCGGGCTCATCACAGTACGGAGCTGGTGATGGTGTCCATCCTGGACGAACTGAGGTGTAGAGCTGATAAGAAGATCCCTGGGGCCCTGGTGCTCCTCGATCTCTCCACGGCTTTTGACACGGTATGTCATCTTCAATTGCTGTCGCGTTTGAGAGACATGGGCATCGGGGGGCCTGCTCTAGGTTGGCTCACCTCTTTCCTGCAAGATAGATCGCAGAAGGTGCAGCTGTCCGACCTAGTATCAACATCAGCGGCCATCACCTGTGGAGTGCCGCAAGGTTCGGCTCTCTCACCGCTCCTTTTTAACATCTATCTGCAGCCTCTAATTTCAGCCCTCAACCAGATGGAATGTCAGATTTTCAACTATGCTGACGACACGCAGATCGTCATCCAAATAAAGTATTCATCAGGAGCACAAACAATGCTGCATAACATCTTAAGGTTCACGGTAAACTGGATGTCCGCCAACTCCTTGAAGATTAACCCAGATAAAACCAAGGTGCTGCCTATAACCATCCAGGGCAGCCCTTTCAATGACGGGTTTTGGCCCAGGGAGTTGGGCAGGACACCGGAACCAGCAACCGTGGTGAAAAGCCTGGGAATCCATATTGACAGCAATCTGTCTATGAAGAAACAGGTGTCTGTGGTGGTAGGCACATGTGTTGGTCTTCTGAGACAGCTTCGCAAGATCTCTCACCTGCTGTCATTTTCTACACTTAGAAGTGCTGTGTCAGCTAAGATCCTGGGCCGTTTGGATTACGGCAATGCGCTGTATATAGGGCTGCCTCAGCGACAACTTGCGCGGCTTCAGACAGTAATGAATGATGCGGTGACGTTGATTTTGAAGAAGCCTAGGAAAACACATGCTTCACCTCTCCTGCGTCAGTTACACTGGCTCCCTGTTAGACAGAGAGCACTGTTCAAAGAATTATGTATCACACATAAGGCACTCTATGGTAATGCGCCTAGGTACATTAAATCCAGACTATCCGGCTACATCCCTGCTAGGGTGCTGCGGTCCTCTGAAGCCACGTTTTTGGTTAATCCACGGTTCCGCCTGTCCACTCTGGGCGGGCGTTCTCCACTCTGCTTCCTGCAGCATGGAATAAACTACCAACCAATCTCCGTAAGTAGTCAAATTTGCTGCCCGTCCGCCCAATGCTAAAAACCATACTCTTTCGGGAAGCGTAGGGTGTGTTGTAAGTTTTCTATCTGTTTTCGGTAGTGCTGGTTTCTTTTTGTACAAGCGCTTAGAGACCCTGGGGTGATAATGCGCTATATAAATGGAAATAAAATAAAAATAAATAAAATTATTTGTATCTTTCTCTCCCCCACACAAAGGCAACCCCATCTCTAAAGGGGGATCACCAGGTGGATTGTAAAGTGTATACAAATATGCTATCAAAAAGCTAAACATACACTGACCGTTCCTCCTAGAGCGCACTCCACTCGCAAACAAGGAGCCTCTATGGCTTTCTTAGGAAATATACCAATAGAGGACATATGCAAGGCAGCAACATCGTCTACACAACACACCTTCACTAAACACTATTGTGTTGATGTGCAGGCCAAGCAGCTGGGTGAAGTGGTCCAAGCTGTCCTTAGAACACTGTTTCAAAATACTGCAACGGAAACAAGCGACCACCGCTAGGGGAGACACTGCTGCACAATCGATGCAGTATGCATCTGTTCTTGGCATGTAGAGCTGCAGAGTCGTACACGCCCTCCCACCTCCCCGGGACTTGTATCCGTTCCAGTTCTCATCTTACTTAGATGCACACCCATGGACATCCTTTCTCTTTACTTCTACTAACTCCATCATTTCCCATCATGGCGAAAAACAATCTGAGGATGGAGTCGATGACCATGCGCAGTATTGTCCAAGGGAGAAGTCACCAATCTCGTGATTACAAAGACTTCTTCCAAGAAGACAACAACCTGCAATCATCCAAGCCCAACACCAGGTGGCGATCTAATGCTAAGTGTACAACTCTGCAGCTCTACATGCCAAGAACAGATGCATACTGGTAAGTAGCATTTTCCATCTGTAAGAGACATATATTAGTTATAGTTTCCTTACTGCCCCACCCATCCTCTCTTTTCTGCAAACTGACTGCTAGAGTCAGGGACTCCCTTTCAGGGCCCTAGTTATGTGCAGGAGTGGGCAGTGTCTTGCATGGCTCTGCGTTTCAGGCGTGGAATGTCGTGTAAAGAACTGACGTCCGCGTGCAGGGGCTGCGTCTAAGTAGACACCGCTATGTCATTCTGGCGCCCGCGACTCCACGACAAACGCGGAGTCGACCAAAGCCACCTCCCAACATGCTGGGGTACTGCGAAAGAAAAAATCTCAGAATCCAGTCTGACGCCTGGGGTAATTCTAAGGTAAGGAATCTATAACTAATATATGTCTCTTACAGATATATTGTTACCAAAGGTAAGTAACTTGTTCATCACTGCCAAAGGTATTTGTCCTCCTAATCCTCCGAAGGCGGAAAAGTGACTCCATTAGCTCAATCTAAAAAGGGCTTTGAACGTTTACATTGACTGCATAAGGGGCTGTTGTGACCGGCTCATGGCATGGTTTTCTAGAGAAGCAAGTTAAGACTGCCTTGGCAAGATTAATAGCCATCAGCATTAAAATCTATACGTTGGCCATGAAGTAAGCTCTTGAAGTCCTGTAGGTGCATCACTCCAGGCCCGTGGCCGCAATAATGGCATAGTCAAGAAGCATGATGTTTCTGGACACCTGCCAGACTGATGTGTGTGTGACATGATCACGAATACTACTGCCTTGACAGTCTGGACTTATGTGAGGGCCATTTTACTTGCTTAATCCTGGAAGTCTCATTCATCTGAGTATGCTTCTCAGACCCTCCACCTTTAGGAGGTATTGTTTTGGAATCTATTTTTAATGTGAGGAATCTGCAGTGAGAACTATCCATCAGAAGATCAAGTTACTTACCTTCGGTAACGCTCTTTCTGTTGGATAGTCTATTGAACCACTTACTCCTCACTGCTTTCCTACTTCCTCATTCTGTTGTGTGGAGTCCTGAAAATCTTAAGATTCCATACTAAGTTTTGGAATTCTGTCACTTGCAATTTTTTGGTAGGGCTCCACATCGAAGTGTGTGGAGGGAGAAGAATTAAGAAACTTTTGTCAGCATGCAGCGGTGGCATTGATATGTATCTCCACTCCGTCATTTCCGGGTGGTATGGAGTCACTGTGGAGCTACAAGGCACCACCTATCAGTGCTTGGGGGCATTGGTGTGAAAATTCTCCTGGTGCAGCCTGCTTCGTGGGGATACTTTGAAGGTGAGGAATCTGCAGTTAGAATATCCACCAAAAAGAGTGTTGTCTAATATAAGTAATGTATTCTTTTGGGCCTAGGTGTAGGGGAACTAAGATTAAAAGGGTGTATATTATATTTTGCTTGCATAGTAACAAATCTGCACACTTCTAAAGAGATTGCCTGATCATTCTTTGTCTGGATTTTTTGAAAATTTGGTAAAGTTTACTTTGTATGGATTTATGATTTACCCTTTGTTTAAATAATGACAATACAAGTGAGTGTTTTAAATTCTTAATACTGATAGATTCTCTGTATTAATGTCTCCTTTGTTCCCCTCAGGAATCCGTAAGAAAAGCAGCAGAATTAGCATTAAAAACTTTGAGCAAGGTAATATTTCAATAGGACTTTCTTTGCTTGAATCTTATAAAAGTGACTGTCACCTTTCATAAATATATTACTCCAAAGAGCACACTATCTGTGGAACTACCTTATTGTATTTTGTAGTTGATGTTGCAATAGCCCCTCCAACACAACCCTTCTCTAAAGTGTTGGCATCCCATTGCTCTTAGACACATTTGAAATGATTATAGTTCAGGTGCATTGGGATTTGCTTTTCAGATAAACTGATGTTGATTTAGCATCTTTTTGTTTGATTATCTTATTTTTGATAGATTTGTTAGAGTTGGTTTTTCTTAAAATAAAATTCAAATTTTTTCCCTCAGATTTGTGTGAGAATGTGTGATTCCTCAAAAGGACTATCTGGTCAAAAAACTATTGCTGTGCTTCTTCCATGCCTTCTCGATAAAGGGATGATGAGTACCGTGTCTGAAGTCCGATCCCTCAGGTTTGTATTTGCATAACCTAATTGGATCAAGTACAGCTTATGTTTTTTTTGTCCACTTTAATATTTGAAATAAATTGTATCATAAATAATTTAGTAATTACTGTGTGTAGTTTTTCTTATTAGTTTTAAGGTGTGTTTGTTCTTCTCCTAAAAATGTTAACACTCCGAGTCAGATGTCTAATCTAGTAGAACTTACTTTACCATCACGCCATTGGTTTCTCATTTTCTAGAAGCTTCTTTTTGAAATGGTCTTCAGCATTTCACTCTGCATAGATGAATATGTTTTGTATATTTCCCATGATTTGGAAAGGTGACTATATAATGATGTCTTTAGTAAAATTAAAAAAATATAAGCAGAAAATAAATAATTTCAGATTATCTTGCCCACCCGTAAATATTTGCCCAATTGAACATCTTATTAGTTTTCATTTTTGCCACATAGGCGCATCTCTACAAATGGCTAGACTTTAATAGTACCTGCGCAAAATGTTTTGTTTTTCCATAACATTTCTCATATTTACTGTTCGTTTTAATTGTTTTCTGTAGTGGAACTTGAGCATTCTAGATTTTACATAGACGTGCACCGCCACCGGTAGCGTCGGGCTCCCCGCCGATGTCGTCCCTGGCTTCCACCCCAACATGGAGGCGGTGCCGGACTGGTGTTGATCGACGCTGATTCCAATGCCAATGGGGAATTTTTATATCTATCTCCATCCTCCTCCATCTTTCCCACCTGTCCAGTAGGTTATGGATGACTGGGAAGGGGTCTGAAGACCCTCTCGCAGCCCAATGCCAGTTAGACCCGGATTGGGCAGAGGATTTGGGGGACGCCGGTGATATGGATTTCTCACCAGAACCTGGCGCACTGTCTCCTTTTACCGTGGCTACGGAAGAGGGTGGTACTTATTCAGTGGTTTTGCGTAGGGCAGCAGAGGCTCTCCACCTCGAGCTCCCTACAGTGGCCCTCAGGACTAACTTCTTGACAGAAGTCCTTCAGGCAGAGGCTACCTCTGCGGAGCCGCTGCTGCCCTTTAATGATGCACTTTCAGATGCCTTTTTGGGCACCTGGTCCAGGCCCAACACAGGGGCTCCTGTGCATAGGAACGTGGCCAGACGCCATCACTCGGCCCTGGGCGACCCTATTTTCCTCTCCCAACACCCTACCCATGAGAGCTTGGTTTCCCAAGCCTCTGCTTCCCCAAGCGCATTCCCTTCCGCACCTCCGGACAGGGAATCCAAGAAACTGAAGCAGTTTGGGAAGAAGATTTTCTCTTCCGCCTGTTCACGGCTGCCGTCTGTGAACACCGTATGCCTCTTGGGCTGTTATTCCCACTCTGTGTGGGATACGGTGGCGCATGTGCTGCCTCAGTGTCCGGAGGAGGCCAAAACGGTGCTATTGCTGAGGGGAGAGATGCAGCCAAGTTCACAATTCGTTGTTGCCTTGACACCGCCGATTCGCTGGGCAGAGCGATTTCCACGATAGTGGCGCTATGCCGTCACGCCTGGCTGAGGACCTCTGGCTTTTCAGGAGATGTCCAGAACTCTCTGATGGACATGCCTTTTGATGGCACTCGCCTTTTCGGCGACAAGGCAGATAGTATGTTGGAGCGCTGTAAGATCTCGCGGGCTACGGCCAAGTCCTTGGGGCTTTTGGCCAACCGCACCCCTTCCGCTTTTCGCTCCTTTCGAGGCCAAGAAAGGGACGCCCAAACATGTTCGTTTCAAAGCCACATGTCTGTGCAGCAACAGACTCAGCGCAGCCATGGACTTGGGACTTGCCGAGGTAGGTCACGGGGCCAGCGGGTGGATAAGTCCACCACCTCCCCTGCCACCAATGCCTCCCAACCTTCCTAGTCCTGTGTTTGAGGCCCACCAAACACTAGTGGGTGGCAGGATTCGCCATCACCTCCCCCACTGGCGCACCATCACTACGGACAGGTGGGTTTTACATATTGTCCAAAGGGGCTACTCCCTCTCCTTCAAGACCACCCCTCCAGCCATGCCACCTCAGTACCACCGCATGTCGGGGATCACTTGACACTTCTCCAGCAGGAGCAGGAAGTTGCATCCCTCTTGGCCAAGGGGACCATTGAGCGCGTTCCGACGCCAGAAGTAGGTCGTGGTTGTTACTCTCACTACTTCTTAGTTCCGAAAAAGGACAAGGACCTGCGTCCTATCTTAGACCTTAGGAATGTCAATCGCTTCCTCCGGAAGTAGACGTTCAAGATGCTCGCACTTGCTCAGGTCTTGTCTGCCCTAGACCTGCAAGACTGGATGGTAGCGTTGGACTTGCAGGACGCTTATTTTCATATCCCCGTCCTGCCATCCCACTGGCATTACCTGCGGTTCACCGTAGGCCACGAGCACTTTCAGTTCACTGTGCTCCATTTTGGTCTTACCAGCGCCCCCTGTGTGTTCACGAAAATGATGGCGGTGGTCGCAGCTCATCTGCGCAGATCAGGGGTTTCAGTCTTCCCCTATCTCTACGACTGGTTGCAGAAGGCGGACTCGCCCCAGGCAGTCGTCTTCCATCTCCAGACTACGGCCGACCTCCTGCATTTGCTTGGGTTCTCCATTAGCGTGCCGAAGTTGCACCTGATTCCCTCTCAGAAGCTCCTCTTTATCGAAGCGGTTCTGGACACGGCGCAATTTCAGGTTTATCCTCCCAAACAGCGAGTCCGGGATATACGGGCTATGATTCTGATCTTTCGGCCCTTGTCCTGGGTTTCGGACAGGATAACCTTGAGGCTGCTGGGCCTCATGGCCTCCTGCATCCTGCTGACCAATCATGCCAGATGGCATATGCGGGCTCTGCAGTGGGACCTGAAGTTCTAGTGGGCGCAGCATCAAGGGGACCTGTCAGAGTGCGTCCAGGTGTCGGAGGGCACTGCACAACAGTTGCAGTGGTGGCTCACAAACCAGCATTGGGCCAGCGTCAGATCCCTCTCCTTTCCCCAACCGGAGCACACAGTGGTGACGGATGCATCCCTCCTGGGATGAGGCGGCCACATGGGAGAGGTGGAGATCAGATGTCACTGGTCTCCGGCGGAGCCCGGGCTCCATATCAACCTTCTGGAGCTCCGGGCGATCCTACTTGCACTGAAGGCATTCCTTCCCTCTGTCAAGGAGAGAGTAGTGCAGGTGTTCACAGACAACACCACCGCCATGTGGTACTGCAACAAGCAAGGCGGGTGGGGTCCTGGACCCTATGTCAGGAGGCTCTGCATCTCTGGACATGGCTGGAACAACAAGGCATTTCCTTGGTGGTTCAACACTTGGCAGGTTCTTTGAATGCCAGCGCTGACTAACTCAGCCGCAGGTGCATGATGGGTCACGAATGGCGTCTTCACTTGGAGGTGGAGCAAGGTCTCTTTCAACAGTGGGGAGAGTCTTGGTAAGATCTATTTGCCACCGAAGAGAACGCGCAATGTTAACAGTTCTGCACGTTTTAATTTCCAAGGCGGCACTCGCTCGGCGACGCGTTTCATCACAAGTGGAGTTGCAGTCTGTTGTACGCCTTTCCGCCTATACCACTTCTACCCAGAGTGCTGAAGAAGATCAGGCGCGACCGAGCCCAAGTCATTCTTGTGGCCTCGGGCTGGGCTCGAAGAGTTCGGTATCCCAAGCTACTCAGTGTGAGCGTGGATCCACCGGTCCGACTGCCTCTTCAGGAGGATCTTTTGTCCCAGCAGCAGGGAACGGTCATCCACCCGAACCTGTCCAGCCTCCACTTCCTTGCGTGGAGATTGAGTGGTGACAGTTGATTCCATTTGAATTGCCTCCTGAAGTCTGTGGCTGCCAGCCAGGCGTCCCTCTACTAAATCAGTATACACCTACAGGTGAAACAAATTTTTGTCATGCTGCACAGCAAAGTCTTTAGATCACCTTTCTGCCCCTCTTTCAGAAGTCCTTTTGTTTCTTCTTTCTTTGGCCCGGCAAGGCTCTGCTCTGGGCACTATTAAGGGCTACCTTTCAGCAATTGCGGCCTTTCTCCGCCTGATCCGCCATCTCTTTTCAAGTCCTCTGTAGTAAGTAGATGTTTGAGGAATATGAGCTGCAGATTCTACACTATGCATTAAACCGCCACCTGGTGTTGGGCTTGGATGATTGCAGGTTGTTGTCTACTTTGAAGAAGTCTTTGTAGTCACGAGATGGGTGACTCCTCCCTTGGACAATACTGCGCATGGGCATCGGCTCCATCCTTAGATTGTTTTTTTCCACCACTGGGTTCGGATGAAAGTTTCTCCGCTCCGGTTAGAAAAAGACTTTTCAGCAACTTCGAAGCGTAGAACTTCCTCAAACTTCTACAAACTACCCTCAACATAGACTACAATACTTTAGACGTCATCAGTTCCATTCCGGTCATCGACGCGGGCCATTGGGCCTACCGACGCCGTGCGGCCTACGCCACATGGTAAGAACTCCGTTCAAAAGAAGCCCGGTATGTCGAGCAAAGTTTCCACATAGCCGCCACCACGAGGTCTGTAACCTCTGTCTATCGCCGGAACACGACGAGTCGACCTGCACAGCTTTTGCATCCTTCCGATCGAAGAAAACCATCCGGATCAGCGAGCCAGTCGACATGAAATGAGATCAGTTCCAGCACCGGAAGACATCTTCGACGAAGAGGTTCTCGAAGAAGACTCACCTGATCTCCATATCGTATCGGAGGCAGACGACTCGGATGACTCCATTCCATCGGGTCAGCGCGTGAGTACTACTGCCCCTGCACCACATATTCTGTCCAAACTGAAGGCAAAGGTCAGCACTCCGCCCAAAGGGCCCAGTCGAGACCGAATACCTGCTTCGAAAGCCCGCCTTCCAGCCCGGCTCGAAAGAAAACAACTAAGCCTTCTAGTGCCTAGACACTGAGCAAGCCTCTTCCATCGGCACCGAAAAATAAAGATGCCTCGGCGCTGAAGCCAAGAGACCCTTCGGCACCAAAGCCTAAAATAGTACCGGCACCGAAGCATAAAGACTTACCGGTACCGAAACCGAAAGAAGCACCGGCTCCGAAGCCGTCCACTTCTACATCTTAGGTGCCGAAGAACATAAAGCCTGATTCCGATGTGCCCAAATCCTCGAACATGCCTACAAAGCCGAAAACAACACCTTCGGCACCGAAAGCTATGCCACAGAACGTTATAACACCTCCCAAGGCTAAAGACACACGACAACCTCCCCTGGTACCGAAAAAATTGACGCCCAAGAAGGTTGTAGAGCAGGAGGAAATTTTTCGACCAGATCCTCGACAAAAGAAATTCTGCATAGACCCAAAGACAGGTCAGGTAGGTGCTACACCTCACAAGAAGAGACCAGCAGATGCACCACCCACACCTGTGGTTCCTGCCAAGAAAAATCTCCTATGCAGCCTTCCTCTCCTATACCTCCTATACCAGTCTACATTAAAGGCCACCTACCACTAGACTCATTAGTTGTGGCCAATGCTAGAACGAGGGCAAACTCTCAAACTTCTGGAGAAGCACCCCCACCTGACAAGGAATCAAGTGATTGATGCGCCAGGTAAAAGAATAGCTGCAGAAGCTACAAACATTTGGCGTATAGCAAATACACAAGCCCTCCTCTCTCGTTACGATAGGGCTCATTATGATAAATTAGAAAAACTTTTTGAGCACCTACCAGATCACTACAAAGATCAAGCAAATTACCTTATACAGGAAGGCGAGCTAATATCCAATGCCTCTATAAAATGTGCGCTAGATGTCGCAGACACAGCATCTAGGGCTGTAAATACCAGTGTTATACTTGGGAGACATGCATGGTTACGCATTTCAGGATTTAAACAAGAAGTGCAAACCACCATTTTAAACCAACCATTTAACCAGAACCAGTTATTTGGCCCAGAAGTATACACTACACTGGAAAAAATGAAGAAAGATACCGACACCGCAAAGTCTATGGGGGCTTTACAGTCCACACCAGCTAGAAGCTCCTTTCGTCGCTCCTTCCACAGAGGAGGCTCCAAACAAACTGGAGCAGACACTACAACATCTTTCAAATCACAGACGTCCTCTAACAAGGGATACTTTAGAGGAGGATACAGAGGCAATAATAACAAAGGAAGAGGTCGCTGTAACAATAACAACCGATCCTCTTCCGCCACAAAACAGTGACTTCCCTCTGCTCCCCCCCCCCCCCCCAGCATTCCACTCCTGTAGGGGGCAGATTAACACAGTTCCTGCCTGACTGGAGCTCCATTACAACAGACAAGTGGGTAAGACCGATTATCCAACATGGCTACTGCCTAGAACTTACAGCAACCCGTCCAACTATACCTCCCAGGCAGCGTCCAATGTCTACAGACCATCTGACCCTGCTTCAACAGGAGGTTCTATTACTTCTACAAAAAGATGCTATTCAAATAGTTCCTTTAAAAGAACAAGGAACAGGGGCTTGGATGGAACACTAAGGCCAATTCTCGACCTCAGGCCCCTCAACCCTTACATACAATCAGATCATTTTCATATGATCACTCTTCAACAAGTGCTTCCACTGCCCAGACAAGGCGACTTCCTTACAACACTAGATTTAAAGGATGCATACTTCCATATCCCCATACATCCTGCTCACAGAAAGTATCTAAGGTTTGTACTGGAAGGACAACACTATCAGTTCAAAGTCCTTCCATTCGGAGTGACAACGGCACCACGAGTATTCACAAAGTGCCTAGCAGTGGTAGCAGTACATCTCAGAAGACAACAAATACATGTCTTCCCTTATCTAGACGACTGGCTCATAAAAGTCAAGTCATTCGATCAGTGTGTCCAATACACACATCAAACAGTTCAAACGTTGCACGACTTAGGGTTTACAATAAACTACACCAAGTCGCACCTGCGGCCTTCGCATGTACATCAGTATCTAGGGGCTACACTGAACACGTCTACAGCCCTAGCGTATCCCAGTCCAGCCAGGATACAGAGCATTCAAGCCTTAGTCGACACTTTTCAACACCAACAGTCTCTGCAAGCCAGGGTGTTCATGAGACTAATAGGCATGATGGCATCTTGCATCTTCATAGTTCCA
This sequence comes from Lissotriton vulgaris, assembly GCF_964263255.1. Classification (NCBI taxonomy): domain Eukaryota; kingdom Metazoa; phylum Chordata; class Amphibia; order Caudata; family Salamandridae; genus Lissotriton; species Lissotriton vulgaris. The sequence continues at coordinate 1,575,186,095 of NC_141689.1, forward strand.
CACGCAAGATTGCAAATGTGTCCACTACAAGAGTGCCTAGCAAAACAGTGGAACCAAGCTCAAGGTCAACTAAAAGACCTGGTGTTGGTCGACAGCCGCACGCATCGCTCTCTGCAGTGGTGGAACACCAAAAACTTGACAAAGGGTCGGCCGTTCCTCGAGCCTGTTCCATAAAGTAGTGCTCACAACAGACGCATCCGTCACAGGATGGGGAGCCCATCTCTTACATCTTACAACTCAGGGTCAATGGAACAATCAACAAAAACTGTTTCATATCAACCATCTAGAGTTGCTGGCAATATTCATAGCACTCAAGACTTTTCAACTTCAATTACAAAACAAAGCTGTCTTAATCCGGATGGACAATATGACCGCCATGTACTATATACAAAAACCTGGGGGGGGGGGGGGCACACTCTCTGCAACTGTCCCAGCTTGCACAGAACATTTGGAGATGGGCCATTCCTCAAAACATACATCTGTTAGCGGAACACCTTCCAGGGGTTCACAATCAGATAGCAGATCTGTTAAGTCGGCAGTCACAACAGATTTACGAATGGGAACTACATCCGCAAGTTCTTCAACCATTCTTCCAAAGGTGGGGGGCACCCACACATCATAGATCTGTTGGCCACCCACGAAAATGCAAAATGCCCAGCCTTCGCCGCCAGGTTTCCACACCCACTGTCCGAAGGCAAAGCGATATGGATGAACTGGTCAGGCAGATTTGCGTACGTTTCTCCCACTCATTCCATTAGTAGTGCGCAAGCTCAGACAACAGTCTCTCACATTGATCCTAGTAGCTCCCACATGGGCACGCCAATCGTGTTTCACCACACTACTAGATCTCTCTCTAGTTCCACATCAAAAGCTACAGCTCGGGGCGTGGCTACGATGGCGGCCTAAGAGGACGCGTTTTCGTGGAGCTCCTCGTCCCGATCCCCCCGTTGCAGAGCCACGCCGCGGCATCTTGCCCAAGGTTGGGGTACGGGGTGCCCCGAGCTCGCTGCATCAGCCGGGAGGCCGTCTGTCCGTTGATCCGGCCCCGGAAGCCCCGGGCGGACCCACCCGCCAGGGTCGCGCGGCGGCCCCGGGCCCTTTGGCGCCAAAGTGGTCGGCGCGGCCGAGTGCGGAGCCGCGGGGCCGGGCCCGAAGGGCGGCGCCTGAGATCGGGGAGCCGGACCGAGGGAGCGGCGCCAGGAGCAGTGACCCGCCCGTGGAGTCAGCGGTGCAAGCGGCGGCCCCGCCGGCGGCCCTGGGAGAACCCCGTGGACGGCCCGGCGGAGGAGCGAGGTGCGGCGGCCAGAGGATCTACGCGAGGCCCCGGCTTGGGCCTCCCCCTGCAGGGGGGTAAGGTACTACGAGCCCCCGAGACGAGGCGACCCCCGAGGGGCGGCCGGTCAGGCGTCCTCCGCCCCACGCTCCCACCAGCCGGGGGCCGGAGCCAGAGCCCGAAGACGCTCCTCACCGGCCGCGGGGCGGCCATTCTCCACGCGGTCAGGGGTACAGAGCGGACCGGGCTCCCCCGAGATGTCCAATCCCGGCCGCCGGAGGGGCCAAACTATCCCCGACATGCTGGCGAAAGGGGCCTCCAAGGGAGACAAGAGCCCGGACAAGCCGACGACGACCCCCCCACCCAAAGGCAAGGAGCGCGGGGAGGGCGACGCTCCTGCCACCAAGGCCTTCATGGAGGACCTGTTCTCCTCCCTTAAAGCGGACTTTCAAACCCTCCGGCAAGATATGGCGGGGGAATTCAGGGAACTCCGCCGCGATGTGGACGACATTGGTGAGCGGGTGGCGGCCGTTGAGGCATCCAACCAGACCAGGAGCGCGGAGGTGGAGCATTTGCAGCAAGAAATACTCCGGCTCCACGACCAACAGACTCAGCTCCAGGCCCATGCCGAGGACCTGGAAAACCGGTCCAGGCGCAACAATATCAGGGTGAGGAACGTGCCGCTCAAAGCAGAAGGAAGCGATGTTGCCGCCTACCTACGGGACTTATTCCGGGAGGTCCTGGGTGAGGGAGACAGCTTCGACATTCGCATCGACAGGGCCCACCGAGTCGGCGTTGCACGCAAGGCACCAGCCCCCCCGCCCGACATCTTGGCTTTCCTCCCGGACTACCCCCTCAAGGAGCGCATCCTGAAGGCTGCCCGCCAAAAGCAACCTCTCCACTTCAGGGACCACGCCATCGAGCTTTTCCAGGACCTGTCGGCGATCACTCTCCAAAAGAGGCGAACATTCAGGGTGGCGACTACTTTTCTACGGGATAAAGGTATCTCGTACTCCTGGGGCCATCCCTTTAGATTGATTTTTAAGTGGAATGGCACGCTTCACCAGCTTCGGTCCCTACGGGACACCTGTGCAGTGCTGGGCCTCGCTGCAGAGGAGGAGCACCAGGACGACGACGAGGGCCCGGACCCTCCCAAGCGCGATCTTCCCGCTCCCAGGCGGACGGCTGGCAAACTGTGCGGAACCGCCGTTCCCCCAGGAAAGGGTTCAAGCCGGACCCCTCGGAGGTCGAGATGGAACATGCCGCGGCGATTCAGAAAGTCTCCACGGACACCGCGGCTGTGCCTTGAGGAGTCATGTGCACGAAGGTAGACTAACGCATAGCACGATTTATGGGGGGCGGGACGGGGGGCTCCAGGTCCGCCATTGCCACGTTTTCCCATTTTCAGAGACTTCACCAGGGGCCTGGACAATTGCCGTATAGGCTCCGGACAATGTGTTCTTGTTGGGGATTGTTGGTTTGGGTTCTGGGTTTGGGGGGGACATGTTCGGGGCTGGGGGGGGGTACTCGGTGTGTTCGGGATGTGCTAAATACTGCAGGACACGGGGAGGGCGGGTGGGAGCTGGCCCCACGGCGCTTCATTTCCACAATCTCCCATGGCAGTTGAAGGGGTCCGTGTCTTATCTCTTAATGTGAAGGGGCTCAACAACCCGATCAAACGCAGGGCAGTGCTCTCCTTTCTAGAACATTCCGGGGCTGAACTTTGCTTACTGCAAGAGACGCACCTGCTGGCTAAGGACTGGCACCGCATGAAAGCTAGGGCCTTCCCGCAGCAGTTTTTCTCGGCGACTCCCGAGAAGAAGGCGGGGGTGGCTCTCCTGGTCTCTAGGCACTTTAAGGGGCAGGTGGGCGGTAAGGTGGCCGAGATCAGGGGCAGACTCCTTGCTTACACTATCCACATTGGCACGCTTTCTTTCACACTGGGATCGCTCTACGCGCCTAACGCTCGCCAGGAGGCCTTCTTGCGGGGGGCCCTGTCGGAGGCGCTGTCTGGCGACTTGAGGCATGTCTTGATCGGGGGGGGCCTGAACCTGGTTATGGACAATGAGAAAGACAGATCGGGCAAGAGGTTTGGGGACTCAGGGGCACTCTCAGCAGCGGGAAAGCAGTGGCTCACGGATAGGGGGTTAATTGATGCTTGGCGGGAGTTTCATCACACTGCCCCAGGGTACACTTTCTACTCCGCGGTCCACCACACTTACGCCAGAATTGACCACTTCCTGTGCTCTACTGACCTTCTTCCCACGCTTACAGGCATTGACACTACCCCGGCGGCACTGTCGGACCACGACGCAGTAGTCATTCAGCTGAGCGTTCCTCACACACCTCCACACAAAGGACGTTGGAGGCTTAGGGAGAACCTACTGTCCAGGCAGGGGACGGTCCAGAGGCTTTCACAGACCATCACTGATTATTTGGGGGTTAACGACACAGGGGAGGTAACCCAGGCGACTCTGTGGGGGGCACTCAAGGCGGTGGTCAGGGGCGACATCATAGCGATAGCGGCCGCAGACAACAAAGAGCGCAGGGACCGCCGGAGGGAGCTGGAAGAGCAGGTAACGACACTGGAAAGGGCCCACAGCCGCACGGGAGCCCCCGCATCTGGCGCCAGCTTAAAACTGCTAGGGCCCACCTTGCGGGCCTGGACCTCGACAGGGCGGAATATGCAGCGCTTCGCCTCCGCCACACATACTACGTAGGGGGCGATAAAACAGGCCGCCTCCTGGCCAGCACCCTTAAAGCCAAAACGGTCCGCTCCAGGATCCCGGTCATACAGGGGGAAGGCGGCGAGGAGTTCCGGGACGATGCTAGCATAGCCGAAGCTTTCCGCACCTTTTATGCCCAGCTCTACGCCGCGGACCCGGCCATCGAGAGCGAGGCCGGGCAGGCATACCTCGAGACCGTGGAAGTCACCTCCCTCAATGAGTCTAACGCCAGCGCCCTGGATAGCCCTATCCGGCTGGAAGAGGTGGTGTCGGCCATTGCCAGACTTAAACCCTTGAAGGCTCCGGGCCCGGACGGCTTTTCCGCGGGTTTCTATAAAACCTTTTGCCACCTCCTCGCGCCGATTCTCATGAAGCTTTTCAACTCCTTCGGGGGGCCGGGGTCGATCCCAGCAGAGATGTTGGAGGCAGACGTCGTAGTCCTGCCAAAGCCGGGGAAGGATCCCAGGAGATGCGCGGCCTATAGGCCGATATCTCTGCTCAATGTCGACTTGAAGCTTTTCACGAGCATTTTGGCTTCCCGCCTCGGCCCATGCCTCCCGGGCGTTATTGAGCCCGACCAGGCAGGCTTTGTCCCCTCCCGCCAATGCGCGGACAACACCAAACGCATATTGCATGTCATCGACAAGGCCCACTACAACGCCTCGGACGCCGCTCTGCTCTCGGTGGACGCCGAGAAAGCGTTCGACAGAGTGGACTGGCGATTTCTCGACCACACTCTAGCGAAGTTTGGGGTCGGCCCCCGGTTTCGCTCTTGGGTAGGAGGCTGCTATGCGACACCCAGAGCGACCATAAAGGTGAACGGGCTCAGCTCAAAACCGTTCGATATCCGACGCGGCACACGACAGGGCTGTCCGCTCTCGCCACTCTTATTCGCCCTATACGTTGAGCCCTTCGCTCAACGGATCCGAGATAATGGGGCAATCACAGGAGTCCGGTTCGGGGGCGCGGAGCAAACGATCAGCCTCTACGCTGATGACATATTGGTCGCGGTGGACAATCCCGGGGTCTCCCTGCCCGCCTTCCTGTCTGACATGGAGGCCTTTGCCGCGGTGTCGGGTTTTAAAATGAATGTTCAGAAATCAGTGGTCCTCCCACTGGGGCGCAACACCAAGCCTGCTCACAGTAGCGCGCTTCGCATAGGGGGACTGGAAGTCAGCACCAAGGTACCGTATCTAGGGATAGATTTGACTCCCGCTACTGCTCAAACGATCGAACTTAATTACAATACACTGCTCTCCCGGGTGCAAGGGGATATCGCTCGCTGGAGGCAAAAACCTCTGTCCTGGCTGGGACGCATTGCGGCCGTTAAAATGACTCTTCTCCCGAAGATCCTCTACCTCTTCCAGACTCTCCCGGTCACCCCCCCGCTGGGGATGATCAAGAAGCTCCAAGATGCCCTGAACCACTATGTGTGGGGGGGCAAGCGACCCCGACTTCGTCGCGACCTGGCTATGAGGGTTACTGCCGAGGGGGGTCTGGGAATCCCGGACTTGCGCCGCTATTTCCAGGCTACGCAACTCCGATATCTGCTGGAGTGGTCCAGACCCACCTCCGAAAAACACTGGTTGTTCCAGGACAGGGCCATGGCGGGCGTGCCGTTGTGGAGGGTCCCTTTCCTGGCGCGCCGGGACAGGCCGGCATACTTGAGAAAATCCCCTATCACTAGGACCCTGCTACAGGTCTGGAACGCCACTGCTGTCCCGAAAGGCCTCACGACCTTTCCATCGCCAATGACACCCCTGTTGGACAACCCAGCCTTCCCCCCGGGGCTACCGCCGGGCTCGTTTCCCCAGTGGCGAGGGTCAGAGTGTCGTTCGGCGGGCCACTTGTTTGACACGGAAGGCTTCCTCCCGTGGGACGAAGTGGTGGCGGGCTACGCCCTCAATAAGCCCCACCGCTACCAATATTTCCAATTCCGCCATTGGCTAACTCACCCTGAGGTTGCCCCACTGGTGGGCCGCCCAATGACTCCATACGAGAAATGGCTCGTGACTAAAAAGTCAGACTCTGGGTCCATTACCGAGCTGTACCTCTTGCTCTCTCCGCCCCCCCCTGAGAACGATCTGCAGGCCAGAAACGGTGGGAGCGGGAGTTGGGACGCTCGCTGTCTGATAGAGAATGGCGGGACATATTTCACAGAGCACACCACACTGCGCGTAACACGGCTAGCAGGGAGGCGGCGGTGAAAATTGCATGCTACTGGCACCTGACCCCCGAACGCCTTCACCAGGGTAACCCAAGCAGAGATCCCGCTTGCTGGAGGGGGTGTGGACACACCGGGACCATGCTTCACATACTATGGGACTGCGAGGCTGTTAAGGAGTACTGGGAGGTGGTGCTGAATGACATCAACACTTACTTTGACACTGACATCCCACGCTTCCCGGCATACACGATTCTTGGGCTCCCCAATGCACTCATGTTCCCCCTTAAGTCAGTGCGGGGGCGGCAGATAGGGCTGGCCATGGGGGCGGCGACCCAACACATTCTGTCACTCTGGGGCACGCAGAGGAAACCCACGCACACGGGGTGGTTGCAAAGGCTATGGTATATCATGGGGATGGAGAGAATCCAGGCCTCACTCACACAAGCCTCAGACGCCTTCCGCGAGACATGGCACCCACTTTTGTCTTTACTGTCTCAGGAATTCACGGAGCTCACTTGCCCGAAATACCTGAGGGTCCTGAGACTGGCGGAGGAATTCCGGGGGGAGACGACCAGGGCAGAACATAAAGTCTGATCCGGCTCTCGCCCGATCCCCGTTCTGCTCACTAGTAACACACCGAAGGGGGGGGCTTCGTTGGGGGGGGAGTTGGTTTGGGGGCGAAAGGGGGGTTCAGTTTTGGGGGGGGGGTTGAAAAGAGTTCTTGCACTTGGGGTTGGGCTTGTTTTAGCCGCATGATTTAAAATGCCTGCTCAGTTTCTCAGCCGGCTGGACTTTAGCAACCCTAGCCTACACCCGCAGCATTTATTTTATTGCCTTGCCAATGATGATTGTCTTCTTTGTCTTCTCCCGCTGTATTTTGTTGCACTGTGGAACTCAATAAAAGATATCTGATCAAAAGCTACAGCTCACACCCTCCCTGTTAACACAGAACCATGGAGAAATCAGACACCCAGACCCAAACCAACTGAATTTGGCGATCTGGCTCCTGAAGTCTTAGAGTTTGGTTATCTAAACCTACCACCAGACTGTATGAACATCATTAAAGAGGCTAGGAGACCTACTACCAGAGCGTGTTATGCAGCTAAATGGAAAAGATTTGCCATTTATTGCAACAATAACCAAATTGATCCCCTGGATGCTTCCATCCAGAATATCATTTGCTACCTTTTACATTTACAAAGGTCTAACTTGGCATATTCTTCCATACGCCTGCACCTTGCAGCAATTGCAGCCTATTTACAAAACAGGCAACATCTGTCTCTCTTCAGAGTACCTGCTATCAAAGCATTCATGGAAGGATTAAATAGAATAATCCCACCCAGATTGCCACCTTCTCCTGTGTGGAACCTGAATCTTGTCCTTACAAGACTCATGGGGCCCCCCTTTCAAGCCTCTACATAAATGTGAACTGCAATTCCTAACATGGAAAACAGCTTTGCTTGTTGCCATTGCTTCTCTCAGAAGACTAAGTGAGATACAAGCTTTCTGTTATAACTTGGTTTCCCTGCTGCTCTTTCACTATGCAAGAACCATTTTTCAAATACATCACAACAAAGTGGTTCTTAGATCTAATCCAAAATTTCTTCCGAAGGTCATCACTCCTTTTCACCTAAATCAATCCGCAGAGTTACCTGTGTTTTTCCAAAACCCAGACTCTGTAGCGGAAAGGGCTTTACACACATTAGATGTTAAATGGGCTCTTTTATACTATATAGATAGAACTAAATCCTTTCGAAAGACAAAACAACTGTTTGTATCTTTCTCTCCTCCACACAAAGGCAACCCCATCTCCAAAAGTGGGATTGCAAGGTGGATTGTAAAGTGTATACAAATATGCTATATTAAAGCTAAACGTACATTACCAGTTCCTCCTATAGCGCACTCCACTCGCAAACTAGGAGCCTCTATGGCTTTCTTAGGAAACATACCCCTAGAGGACATATGCAAGGCAGCAACATGGTCTACACCACACACCTTCACGAAACACTATTGTGTTGACGTGCAAGCCAAGCAGCAAGCTGCAGTAGGCCAGGCTGTCCTTAGAACTCTTTCAAACTACTGCAACGGATAAAGGTGACCACCGCTAAGGGAGACACTGCTGCACAATCGAAGCATAGTGTACAATCTGCAGCTCATATGCCTCGAACGGAAAATGCTACTTACCAGTATGCAGCTGTTCTTGGCATGTAGAGCTGCAGAGTTGTACATGCCCTCCCGCCTCCCCGGTACTTGTATCCGTTCCAGTTTTTCATCTTACTTAGATGCACACGCATGGACATCCTTTTTCTTTACTTCTACTAACTCCATCATTTCCCATCATGGCGAAAAACAATTTAAGGATGGAGCCGATGCCCATGCGTAGTATTGTCCAAGGGCGGAGTCCCCTATCTCGTGACTACAAAGGCTTCTTCCAGGAAGACAACCAGCAATCATCCAAGCCCAACACCAGGCGGCGATCTAATGCATAGTGTACAACTCTGCAGCTCTACATGCCAAGAACAGATGCATACTGGTAAGTAGCATTTTTCTTCTCAAAGTCACATTTTCCCTCCTATTCTGTTTGTGATGCCGCAGTGGGACTTGAATCTGGTTCTTACTTATTTGATGTGCGCACCTTTTGAGCCTCTTCACAACTGTCCTCTTTGTTTACCGACGTTAAAGATTGCCTTCCTGGTTGCCATCACCTCCGCTAGGCGCGTAAGTGAGCTCCAAGCTCATTCCTGTAAGCCTCCTTTTCTGTCTGTTCATCTGGACAAGGTTGTGCTCCGCACTCGGCCTTCCTTGTTGCCAAAGGTTGTTGCTGCCTTCCACATCGGGCAAACTATCACCTTGCCCATTTTCTTTTCGCTTCATGCCCTTCCAGAGAGGAAGAGAGGCTCCACCATCTGGACCCAAAATGTGCGCTCTCATTTTACCTGAACCGCACACAACAGTTCCGGGTGGATGACCAGCTCTTAATTGGCTCCGTAGGCGCCAAGAAAGGCCGGGCTGTACACAAGAGGACTATCTCCCTCTAGGTCGTCATGTGTATAAAAGCCTGTTATTCTCTGGCTAAAAAGGAACCTCAGGTGGGGCTACGTGCCCATTCTACCAGGGCAACAGCCGCTACTACTGCTTTGGCACGTGGTGTCCTCCTGCAAGACATCTGTCAGGCAGCCACGTGGGCCTCGCTGCACACTTGTATTAAGCATTATTGCCTTGACAGCCAAGTTCGCAGAGATGGCTTCTTTGGCTGTTCTGTTCTCCATGACTTTCTGGTGTGATTTTGATTCGCAGACCCACTACTGGGGTTGGTATTGCTGGGGTATCTATTCTAAGGTAAGGAATCTATCACTCATGTCTATTTCAGATGCAGAAGTTACTTACCTTCGGTAACGATATATCTGTAAGAGACATTAGTTAGTGATAGATTTCTTACCATCCTCCCCGTACTGCGAACTGATTTCTAGGGTTAAGGTCATCCCTTTCAGGGCCCTAGTTTCAATGCACCAGTGGTCAGTATCTTGCATGGCTCTGCGTTCCTGGTGCGGAAAGTTGTGTACAGAACTGATGTCAGCGCGCGAGAGCGGGGTCTACGTAGCTGCTGTGACGTCATCCCAGCGATCACGACGGCTACAACAGACATGAAGCCGCACAACGCCAGCTTCCGACAGCAGGAGTACTGCTGACGAAAACTTTCCGGATCCAGTCTGACTCCTGGGGTAATTCTAAGGTAAGGAATCTATCACTAACTAATGTCTTTTACAGATATATTTTTACCGAGGGTAAGTAACTTGTGCATCTCGCTCCTTCTCGGGTAATGCTCCGAAGATCTGGAATTTGCTACCTAAAGATCTCAACTGTAACCCTTTGTTCCTCTCATTCAAACGTGAACTCAAATCTCTACTCCTCAACAGCTACCGCCACAGGCACACATACTGTTCTTTGTTCACCCCTTTGATTAACACCTTCAAGATGGTCACATTAACTGCTCAATTGCCTCATTGGGGCTTGCCCAAGCCTACAACTAGTGATCATGTTTCAGGCGCTGCTTCCCCTTCACAGCCATAGTGTCCTGTGATGGTGAGAATGGTAATGAACCTGTTGGAAATTATGGCGGCTTTTATTGCGGCAGTCTCACATGCAAGGCTTCTACATCTGCACCCTTACAAAAGTCTTTCTCGGCTGAGGTCAGTGACGGAACAAAAACAACTTTTTACTGGGCAGGTCATTTCTTAGTCCACAACCACAGGTGACCATCAGTACAGTTCGCCCTCTGAGCATTTCAGACACAGATTCGCCACAAGGTGGTTCATATATATATATTTTTTTAAACGATTTTTATTGCAGATACTCAGACATAATAAGGATTACATTGGCAATGTTATTCAGGCAAGACAGTTACATATTGAAATACAGTGCACGGAACCCCCAGTGCCGCATTGACGCATAGTCCAGAGGTCATTCTGACCGTATCTTCGAGTCCTTCTCGGTGCACCACCGCCGAAACATAATTGGTGACCACATTAGCCATCTGGGCATCTGCTTTTTAGGTTTTGTTAACCCCCTCCCTCCCCGCCCCCATCCTACCCCCAACAAGCATTATCATGAATAGAAAGTCGGTAAAACATCTTCTCAATCAAAGCTTAACCTTACAGTCATGTTAAGGGCACATACAGTTCCCGTCAACCCCATCCCTCCTCCCCATACCTGGTAAACAAGTGGTATGAAGACATTCAAGCAAGCATTGCGTGACTGGCGCATCAGTGTCTATTCCTAACATGTCCCCTTATTCTCAACTCGCTCACCCTCCTATTTCGGGGCCCACTCACGAGCCTCCCTCCCCAAGCCCACTATCCAACCCATGATATTGTCTCCACTTTGACTAGACCCTTTTAAACTTTTTCGGGCAACCTTTTGATTTATACATCACTCGCTCTGCCGCCATGTAAAGGTCTAACCCCCTTCTCCATTCCTCCATAGTGGGTACGGTCACAGCCCCCCAATATTTTGCGATGTCAAGTTTTGCTACTACTAGGGCTAATGTCAAAAACACCAGTAAGGGGCGGGGGAGGTCAACATCATTAGTCATTCCCAAGATGGCCAGTTTGGGCTCCTGATCGAGCGGCACAGACAGGACCTCCCGCAGTTCGGTGAAAATGAGCATCCAGTAGGATTGTATTTTATCACAAGCCCATAATATGTGGAAGAAGTCCCCTCCCTCATGGTGGCATCTCAGGCACCTATCGTCTCGTGTCTTCCCCATTTTGAACAATCTCACTCTATCAAAGTACGTCCTGTGGAGCACGTTAGATTGGATCAGGCGGAGCCGGGATTTGATAGCCACCTCCCTCGGGTGCATGAGGATTAGGTCCCAGTCAATATCTTCCAGTGTCCCTACTTCCTGTTTCCAAGTGGCCCTAAGCTTTGCCAGGTCTCCCAGCATGTTGTTTGGGAGTGTTTTGTATGTGAGTGGCACTGCCTTGTTTGGATCTGCTCCTGTAGCAGTCTGCCTTCCAGAGGCGCATATTCTGGCAGACCCCCTAGGGTCAAAGCCTGCGCCCTCCATGCATGGCGCAGTTGAATGTATTTAAAAAACTGGGAGCGATGGAGCCCATATTCCGCCCTCAAGATTGCGAAGGATTTTAGTTCCCCCCTGGCGATGACATCTCCCACCGTGGAAATCCCAATGTCGTCCCATTGCTTAAATCCTGTGAGTTTGTGGAGCTCGGAAAGCCACACGCAGTGCCAGAGTGGGGTCTGTCGGGTGGGCTTCCAATCCCATCCTGTGCGTCTCGTGGCCACTCTCCAAGCCCGGAGTGTAATATTCGTGGCCGGAAGTAAGGACCTCCTCGCCGCACCACCATATAAGTACGAAAGCAGATTACGTGGGGACAGTTTGGTACGTTCCAGTGAAAACGTAGGGTGGTCCGCCGGGGCGTGAAGCCAGTCGTTAATGGGAGACAGGTGCTCCGCCCAATAGTACGCCTCAAGGTTTGGTAGCGAGATTCCCCCGCTGTACTGATGGCGTTGGAGGGTGGTCAGCGCTATTCTCGGCTGCTTACCCAACCATATAAAAGATCTGAGGTCGGCGTGTATTCTGCGGAGGAGGCTGTCCGGAATCGGATAATATTCATTCTGTAGGGCATATAAATATTTGGGCAATATAATAATTTTATACATCGCCGCCCTACCTAGGAGCGTCAGAGGGAGCTGGCGCCACCGGGCCATATCAGCCGCGGAATTCATGAGTATTCTTTCAACATTTCTGAGATGCGACAGTTGCCTATCCAGTGTGATGAATACTCCCAGATATTGGAAGCCTTCCGCGGACACCACCAATCTATCCGGAAGGGCCCCCTCACTCGTGTCACCTCTGGGGTCGAAAAGGACGGACTTGTGCCAATTTATTGCGTATCCGGAGTAGCTGCCATAGCCGTCCAACTCCCGGAACAATTCAGGCACTGAGGTCTGTGGATTAGTGATATAGAGGAGTACATCGTCTGAGTAAAGGGACAGTTTCTCCTGCGGACCGTCTGCGTCCGTAAGTCGGAAGCCGGAGATCCTTTGGTTTTGCCTAATCCTGGCCGCCAGTATCTCAATGGTCAATTGTGAAGAGAAGCGGCGACAGGGGACATCCTTGTCTGGTGCCTCTTTGGATCGAGATTTCGCGGGAGAGCCTCCCGTTCACCCGCACCTTGGCCCTCGGGTTGGTGTAGAGCAAGTGTACCCATGAGCAAAATTTGGGGCCAAGACCAAATATTTCCAAGGCGGCCTCAAGGAACGGCCAGTGCACGGAGTTGAAGGTCTTTTCAGCATCTAAGGAAAGGAACCAATGGGGCGGGTCCCTATCCCTCACCTCCTGCAGGCAGTTGTGCATGCGCCGGAGGTTGAATTTTGTGGCCCTATCCGGCAGGAAGCTGGCTTGGTCCAAGTGTATCAGGGCAGGTAGGACTGTTCTAAGGCGTCGCGCCAGGATTGTGGCAAGGAGTTTCACCTCCGTATTCAGAAGGGAGATGGGACGGTAGGATGCGCAGTCTCCCCGCGGTTTGCCCTCCTTGTGGATAGGGACTATGGTCGCCAGGCTGAGGTCAGAGGGTAAACCTCCTTCATTATATGCTTCAAGGAAGAGATTTTTCAGGTGTGGAGCCAGTATGTCGGCCGTGCACTTAAAGAATTCCGGGGGGAAACCGTTCGGTCCCGGCACCTTACCCGGCTTTAGTCCGGCAATGGCGGTTTTGACTTCTTCCAAGGAGATATCGGCCTCTAACGCAGGTAGGGCCTCAGCTTCTACCACCGGGAGGTCGACCTGTGACATATAGAGAAGTGAGTCCTCACACGAGCCCAGTTGTCTGGCCTCGTATAAGCGTTCGTAGTAAGCTGCGAACGCATCCGCAATGTGGAGGCCTGAGCACACTGTCCTCCCCATCTCGTCCGTAACTTCATCTACCCACCGCGCCGCCCTCTCCCTACGGCTAAGCCAGGCTAAAAGTTTGCCAGACTTATCCCCCACATCGTAAAGACGGTGTAAAGTGGCCAGGTCTGCGTTCTCGCCTCGTCCGACACAAAGTCTCGATAGCGTCTTTGATTGTCCAGCAGCTTACGCAAGGTAGTCGTGCATTTAGTGCGCAAATGGTCCCTCTCCAACTCCACTATAGTGCGTTCTACAGTCTCCACCTCTTCCAGTAGTCTCTTCCTCTCCTCCCTCAATCTGCCATTTATCCTGTCTCTCATCACCGGTTTCAGCGCTTCCCACAGGGTTATCGCCGAGTCTACCGACCCTTCATTTTCAGCCAGGTAGACCCGAGCATCCGCTCTAACGCCTTTAAGTATTGTCTTGTTCGCCAGGTCCCAAGCGGCAAGGCGCCACGTGGCCTCTTTCTTGTGGCCAGACCGGCCCATCGATATGAGCAGTGGCGAGTGGTCTGAAAGGCCCCTTGCTAAATATTCCGCCGTGCTGTCCATAGTCAGTTTCTGCCTAGGGATAAAGACATAATCTAGTCTGGAAAACACTTTGTGTGCCGCCGAGTAAAAGGAATAGGCCATAGTGTTCGGGTGTAACAGTCGCCATACATCGGTCAGGCCTAACTCTGATACCATTTGAGCCAGGGGAGTCTGAGTACCTTGGTTGCTAGACGCTCCTGATCTATCCATACCCCTGTCCATCACATCATTGAAATCACCCCCCACTATCTGTATTGTGTCTGAGGTGTCCAAGAGTATGGTCGCTAACCACTTTAGCGCGTTTGCCTGTAGTTTAGGTGGTGCATACACTGAAACTAGGGTGTAAGTACGTCTGCGCCAGGACCCCTGCACTCCTACACATGTTCCCAGTGGGTCTCCCCACGTCCGTGTGACATGGAAGGGGAAAGTATTCATAACAATAATCGCCACTCCCCTGGAGTCAGTTGTGTATCCCGCATGGCCCAATACCTTATACCTACCCCGTGCTATGAATCCACAAGCCGTGCCCCTCAGATGCGTTTCCTGCAAGAAAATGATGTCAGGGCCTATTCTCTTAAGAAAGTTGTTCACCAGACCTCGCTTAATTTTAGTACCCAGACCATTTACATTCCACGTCAGTACATTCAGTTTTTCAGTGGCCATGGGTACGACAGTAAGGCATTTGTACTCCAGGCCGAGGGGCCACGCAGGTGGGCGAGCGCCCATAGCAAAAGAACCAAAGAATGTGCCAATCCCCATGACTGTATTCACCTAACATCGTATCTCTCCCCACCTCCCCCCCCTTAAACAACCAAACTGTACGAACAACCCCCACGCCCCCCACTCCCACCCCACCTGTACCCCCCGGCCATCCCGCCCGTACAACCATCGACGGTTCGGACTACCAGGCAGCAAGGTCTGTCGCCCACCCCTCAAACAACCCCAGCTAAGAAATGTCTAGCTGTCCAAATTCAAGTCTTGAAGTGGTGTGTGCCCACCCCAAAGAACAAAAAGAGTTACTTGCGGGGCTCAGAGCAAAGAACTGCTATGTTGAATCTCAGTCCCGTAGCTTCTCAGGAGTGGGAGTCTTGCGTGTCAGGGTCAGTAGCCTCCGCGTTGCCCGGCACTCCCTGTTCCAAATCTCGGATGGCAACAGCTAGTGGGTGTAAGGATTGCTCCGTCTGTTCTTCCATATCCGAGATATTCGTACCATCCTCATGATCTGTCGCATTTTCTGATTCTGGGAGCAGGCACCTGAATCTCGACCCCCGAGAGGGATCCCCAGTGGTAGCAGCGGCGCCATCTTCTCGAACTCCTCCGGTCGCTACCTGCTTAGGCGGGTAAGGTGTTCGTTGTGAGTGCCTGCCCGTCCGGTGATGTTGTGTCCTCTGTGACCCGTTCGGGCTTCTCCTGAAGTTGGCCGCCGCCTGCTCATCTCGGATTCTGCGACCCTCCTCTTCTGCCTCCCTTAGTAGTGGTCTCTCCTCCAGCCAGTGCCAGGCCTCCTCGGGCGGTTGAAGAAGTGCGACTTGCCTTTGAACAGGACTTTCAGTTTCGCAGGAAAGAGTAGCATATAGGATATGTTCAGTTCTCGTAGTTTGGCCTTCACATTGTCATATGAGCGTCTTTGCTTTTGCACATCCTGGCTATAATCAGGGAAGATCATGACGACGGTGTTCTCATACTTGATTTCCCCCATTTTCCAGGCTTCTCTAAGGATGAGATCCCTGTCCGCATAGTTGAGAAATCTCGCAATGATTGGGCGAGGTCTCGCTCCCTCCGGTGGTCTGGCAAGGAGCGCCCTATGCGCTCTCTCAATCATAAAACAGTTGGAGAAGTGAGCTTGGGGGAACATAGTCGTCAGCCAGGAGTGAAGGAAGGCTCCAGTGTCGGCCTTCTCGATTCCTTCCCTCAGGCCCACAAAGCGCAGGTTGTTTCTGCGTGCCCTGTTCTCCGCATCGTCCACTCGCCACAGCAATTGTCAATGGGAGGCCTGCAATTCCGCCATATCTTTTTTGAGGGATGTAACAGAGTCTTCCGTTTCCGAGATCCTGGTCTCCGCCGTGCCCACTCTGTCAGATAGGTTCCTGAAATCTTGACGTAGTAGGAGGACTTCAGAGCCCACCTCCCCGATCTTGGTCTCAAGGGCCGCTCTAGAGTTCTGGATGTTGGTTTGCGAGGCCTGGATCGCCTCCAGGAGCATAGCAGTGTCTGGTTGTGGTTCTCGGGCCCCCACGGCCACGTCCCCGCGCGCCCGCGTAGTGGTGGTGTAGGTCTCAATTGATTCCTGCCTGGCAGGTTTTGACACTGGGTCTCTCTTGCCCATGTTGTCCGCCGAAGGGCCCCCTGATGTTGGGATCCGGAGCGGGGGGGGGGGCAGTGGCCACAGCCTCCCAAGATGGTATCAGCACAGGGCTGGGATCAGCCTCGTGGTCCCCTCGCACCGCCGGGAATTCTCTGCACTACTCCCCGTCCAGTGGGCCCCTCGCAGGGTGGTCAGAGCCAGCCCGGACCCCCTCCTCGATGTGAGGTCTCTGATGGTTCCCCACGCTCTCCGGGGGGGGAGAGGGGGCGGGGGAGGAGCCCGAGTTCACCACAGTAAGGCCCCAATCCGCTTGCCACCTCCGGATCCAGGGCAGGGTCTCGTAGTTTTCGTACTGCCGCCATTGATGGGGCAGGGGGGGGCAGGATGTCCGCCACGCGGGAGCCCCTCCGCGGCCCCCTCAAAGCAGCTCCAGGCCCAGGGGAGTGTAACCCCACGCAGGTCTCGCAGGCCGGGCAGCTTACTCGGCGGGCAGCAGGTAGCAAATCCAGGCCCCGGCTTCACAGGCCCCAGCCCGTCTGCAGGATGTCCACTACTCGGCAGCCTCCCCGCGGCCCCCACAAAGCAGCGCCAGGCCCAGGGGAGTGTAGCCCTGCGCAGGGCTCGCAGGCCGGGCAGCTCACTCGGCGGGCAGCAGGCAGCAAATCCAGGCCCCGGCTTCACAGGCCCCAGTCCGTCTCCGCTCTCGGGGCTGCCGGAGCGTTGGTGGGGGGCTCCCCAGCAGGGAGGCGAGGCCCAGGGTCGTCCGCTGTCGCGTGGTGGGGGGGGTCCCCCGCTGCCCTCACCGCCTCACCTCCTCGTCAGCCGATGGTCCCGATGACTCCGGGCGCCGCCATCTTGGCGTCCAGGGTCACCGGCCGCGGTGGCAAACCGCCGAATATCTCGCCTCCGCTTGGGTGCAGGACGGAGCCGGCGGGCTTTCCAGGTGCCTCACCCTTTCCGATGCCTCCTCAGCCGATTTTCCCCCCAGTTGCACGCTTTCAGGTAGTTAGAGTGCCTGATCTATTGCAGTCTTGCCAGGAGCTGCGCTGAGGCACGTCTTACTCAGCCATGCAGCTGGCCACGCCCCCAAGGTGGTTCATATTTGAACAGAGAAGATGCCCACCATATATTGCTTAAACGTTTCCTAAGCAGGAGTCCTCAACAAACTTTCTAGTGAGAGATCAACTCCCATGTACTGAATCATTATTTTTAATGTTGTACTGCATCAACAGTAGACCTGCTATCTATACTTGAGAACTTGAAGTACCAAAACTTTACGTCCAGGTACCTTCAGCCACAATGTCTAGGCAGTGCTCTGTGGATCAGTTGGTTAGGGGAATTGCCTTCTGCCTTCCCTTGCTACCATTGCTTCTGTAATCAGTAAAATGTGTTGGTTGTTGTTATAACTGGCTATTTCTGGTTGGCTAAGGCTGACGCCAAAGCTAGGCAGAAACCACCATTCTAGTCAGGGCAAGGAAGTCACACGCCAAGATAACCCCTGCCCACCCCCTTGGTAGTTTGGCACGAGCAGTAAGGCTAAACTCGGAGGCGCCAGCACACAACAGCAACAACATCCTAGGCACACCACAAAAGGGACTCCACATAAGGTTATATTAAAATAACTTTTGTATTGTAAACACACATCAGATAAAAAATCACACATGTACATTGTGCCAACTGGCACGGGCAACATTCATAAGGGATTATTTACAAGACCGGGCCACATGGGCCACTGTCAGAATCAACACTTTAAGAAATAGAAATACTTGTCAGAAATTAGAATAAAAGGATATAAAATCACTGTAGCACAAAGTAACTGTTATAAATCACATCCAGTAACTACTGGGAACAGGTACCAGGACCTCACTAGGACCACCTGTACTAAATGAACAACCACCTACGAATAAAATACATTTAGGGGTATAAACCAGAACACATTACCCATGATGCATGCAACACATTCAGAGGAGTAGTAAAAGAAAAACACATGATGCTTAAAACATTCAGAGGTGCAGCATAGGAATGAAAGACACATGATGCATAAAAATACATTCAGAGGTGTAAGACAAGGGAAACACATGATGCATAAACCTACACATTCAGCGGTGTTCAGGACAGAGCACATGATGCAATAAAATACATTCAGGGGTGCAGGGCAAGAAGACACATGATGCCTAAAACATTCAGAGGTGCAGCGCAGGGAAAAGGAAGACACCTGATGCATAACCCTACACATTCAGAGGTGCCAGAACAATACAATAACGCAAAAATCACATGATGTCTAAAACATTCAGAGGTGCAGGAATAACACATGATGCAAGAAAACACATTCAGAGGTGCAATAACCATACAATTGCGCAAAACTTACATAAGCCACCACCTGTGGCAGTCCCTAGGCCAACTGGCCTTGTTGGGGCTAGGACGCCCTGAGTCTCAATGTCAGTGTGCGCTGCCATGCAGCGCCAGTCCAAGCACAAGCCTAAACGTAGCAGGTGCCCACTACTTGCTGGGCACCTGGAATCCCACAAGACCTAAACGGTGCAGCTGCCCACTAATTGCTGGGCAGCTGGGAGTCCAAACTGCGACAGGGTCCTCACTGACCCTCAGGCGCAAACTGCGCCACGCTGGAGCCACACAGGCTCTAAAAACACATTCCTCGCAGGCAGGAGAGGGCGGGCAGCGGCAATGTGCCCCAACGCCCCCTCTAACTAAAAATGGCCAAACGCTGGAGCCACACAGGCTATGAAACAAATATGCCCCATGGAGCCCTCAGGCTCAGACTACCAATGTGCCCCCTAGAGCCTCCGTGGCTCTAAACACAAAGTTGGCTCTCGAGCCTCGCTGGGCTCGTAAATCAAAATGCCCCTTCAGAGCCTCTCTGGGCTCTACTTCAACGTTGGGGCGACCCACCGCCAACCGGGGCCGCCCTGCTGCACCAACTATGCCCCCCCTAGACAGAGGGCAGGACACGGGCCATCGCCTACGGGCTCTATAACACGCAATACCCCCGAGCCCTCGTGGGGCTTTAAACCATAAATATGCCGCCTTGAGCCTCACGGGCTCACATCCACTCAGGCCCTGCACTGGAGGGGAGGGGCGGGCACCGGCAATGTGCCCCCGCTGCCCCCTCCCCTTTGAAGGCACTCACCATGCTTCCTCAGGCAGCGAGGGGCTCCTCTGGGCAGCGCGGGGCTCTCCTTCCTCCAACGGGGCCCCGCCTGCGCCTTCCGCCGCCTCAGCTCTTCTTCCCGGGGCTCCCTCCAGATCACGGGAGCCCCGGGCAGCCATCACTCCTCTTCGCCTCCTCTCCTCGGACGGGCACCCAATCAGTGCTCGGCGGCCGGCGGGACTTCCTTTTTCAAACCGGAAGTCCCGCCCGGAGTCAGGCGCGATGCCGCCTGACTTCCTGTTTTCGGCCCGGCCGCGGAGGTGATTCAAAGTGGCAAAACGAGGGGTTGACACCCTCGAAATCCAAAATAAAAGTAGAAACTGGGTGAGCACCCGTTAGGCAATGAAATAAATGGGGTGGCACCCATCTATAAAAATAATTAAATAAAGGTGCCGGGTGGGCACCGGCACTCGCACATAAAGCGCTATAGGCCAATCCACAGCGCTCCTAGTGCTATAACAGCAACCAAAGCGCTTCCAGGCGCTTTAGGCTATAAGAAGCCCTGGCAAAAGCAAGACAAAGTTATCTGAAAGGAAATGCAGCTTCTCCATGCTGCAAAGGTCCCAGAGATTCCCAGGGGGGCAAAGCCAAGTCCCCCCCCATCAGTCCAAGCAAGGCAGAGGGGTCCCCCAAGAGTCCAGGAAAGTCCATCAGGTGTCCAGGGGCTGGGCAGCGCCCGCCCCTGGTAGATTCAAGTCAGAAACAAGAACATTTTGGAAGGGGACACAGCCTCTTCTTATACACAGAAAAGTCTTTGAAGTCTTTGTGTAGGCAGTGTGAGAACCAGCTAGAACTGGTTATAGGGAAGTCCTGTCAGTATCAGGGACAGAGGTGACAGTCGCCCAGCGGGGGGGGTGGAGCCAGCATTGTGGCAGGCAGGCACAGCCCTTCACTATCAGGTGCCATCTCCTCCCACTTCCCTGGCAGCAGATGCTGCCTTTCATCCATGGGCTGACTCAGACAACCTCCTGGGCTCTCCAGCCCCTGTCACCCTCAAACCAGACAGTCTATCCACAAGCAGGCCCAGGCACTCCTGACCCAGGCTCACCAGCCAATCACACGTCAGTCACAAATATGCCAACTTCTAAAAGTGGCACTTCTAGACTAGACACAGTCATGCCGCATATACCATTTCGCAGCATTCCGTCTCACGAGTTCTCTCATACCAAACTCGCCCCTGCACTCCGCACACATCAGGAACTACCATGGGCATACATATTCCCCATTCATTCCTATGGGAGGGCAGGTCACTCACCACACATAAACAGAGAGCTCAAGCACTTTACACTGTACCACAGTGAAAAAGTGCGCAGAGGCCTAAAATCACCCCACCAGGTTCCAGAAACAGATTATGGAAAACAGGGTTAAACCCACTAAAGTCAAAGGGACCTGGATAATTATCGTTACAAAAGGAAGGGGTCCCAGACAAAAAACAAAATATTGCAAACTTAATACACGATAAATTCAAGGAGCAAAGCTAGTAAATGCAAAAAAGTTTTATTCAGATTTGCATGATTACATTTCACTGGTTAGAGTTCATATTACATTTGATTATATACATGACAAATTTGGAATAAATGTACGTGCCCACATTCACAACGGGGAGGGGGGAAGTGAAGGACGTGTCAAGGACAGTCAGATTCATTCAGTGGCAAGTATTAATCTCAATTTGGAGACTAAGTACATGTAGTCCCTTTAGCCAAAAGGCCACAACATAAGGCTCTTAGAGAGTCCAACATATAACTGATGCACAAAACCAAACTCCGCTTCAGCCGTTAAGGTCTTGCTTGGGGTAGGAGATTGGTCGTGGTTGTGTAGTCAATGTTTCGACCCGGATTATAGGTAGGAAAGTAGTCCTTACAAGGCGGGTCTTCTTCAGGACAAAGGAGTTGTGGGAGGGCAACCTCCTGGGGAGTAGTTAAAAAGAAATCAATTAGCACACACCCATCCTGTTGATTATTACAAGGAGGGCGGAATTGGAGAGAGCGATTTACAATTAAAAACGTGCTGTCAAAGGTTTGGTCACGAACAACGTTTATACAGTGTGAGACAAAGAAATACAAAAGACCTGAATGAGTTACGATAGGCTCGTTACACTTGATAATATGAGGCAGAGTGTTGAATCCACACACCTCAGCACAGAGGGAGATCACTATTGGAGTGGGAGCGTTATCTGCCCTCATGTATTGGCATGTTAGTCAAGATTCAGCCTAGTTGACTAGGCTGCCTCAGATTATCAAGTGTAACGAGCCTATCGTAACTCATTCAGGTCCCTGGCAGTGTCATTCGGATCAGTGTCCGCGGCAACAGTGAATTCAGGTCACTGTTGCTTGTGCCAGAGTAGAGGTGGGGGAGCCAGCATATTACCAAGGAGAGTCAGGCCAGAATCGAGCCAAGGATCCTTCTTGGCTCTAAATAGTCGTACACGAGTTGAGACATGGAAAGATCCATGTAAATCATACAACACAAATCATGTAAAGAATGTGCTAGATTTGCCTCCAAAAGTGAATTTGTGGACTCTGCACAGTTTACCTCTTTTTGGTATACTATATGAAGAGCCAGCTTCCTGCACAACTCGCCAATGCCATGTCTACAGCCTGTCTAGACAGGTGATTTACTAAATGCATTCTAATCTGCTGTACCAAAGCCTAAAACGCTTTACGTTCTGTCCCTAGAGTGCATTCTATTTGGAAAAAGGTGCCACAATGGTCTTCTTGAGCACCCATCCCTCTAGTCTTTTATTTAGTTAGTATGACTGTGCAGATAGTCAAACTGTACTAAAACACTGCTCTACATATCTCTTGCCTTCATTGACAAGCCACAGTATTAGGGGTTGATTACTGCCTTTCTTTCTATGCACAGCATGGGATCTACAGGTATAGAAGCTGGGAATCTCCAGCGCTACTGGCAGCAAACCAATTGCCACAGATAATCAATATTTTCCTTCTTTTTCTGTCTCCGTTTTGTGCTGCTTCCCTCCTCAAAACCCTGCCTCTGTACTCCCCATGTTGCTGTTTCACCCTCATTTCTCCCATCCCTTGCTACACCATTGCTTCCACCACCCGTTCATCTGCCTTTTTTTTTTGTTGTTGCTAGTTTTGAATTTTTAAAAATATTTCGAACCCCTCGTGCCAGGGCGCTTCTGCCCCGCCACCATGTTGGTTCCATCATTCAACATTTACCTGCTCTCACCATCCGCACTTCTATTGTACCCCTTCTGCGTTTCATACGTTTTTAATTATTCAATTCACTACTGGACTGCTTTCTTCATTTTAATGCATGTTTGTGCATCTTTTTTAAATGTACCTCTTCAATGCTGGGATTCGTCGTCTTGGAGCATTAAATTCAAATTTTACTTCCATTTTATAATACTCATATGCACTTGAATATGGATGCACACGTATATATTGTTACACTGTTAATTTTTTTTTTTTGCCTCCAGTGTTTTTATCGGCAATTAAGCATCTTTATTTTTGCCGGTGTTTAGCAGCAGTGGCAAAAGCATTGGCAAAACCATAAAGTCGCATAATTCTGTTAAAAAGTTAAAGTACTTGGCGTTTTCTTTTTTTCTTTTTTATTTTTGTAAACCTTTATTGTGCAATAATAGAAGAACAAATACGGGCCCACAACCATCAGGCCGGCCACGATACCATTTGAAGCACAAGTGCAAGCAATGCGGCGACTCAGTAGCACATCAATACAAAATGACAATCAATTAAAGGTACACTGGATATCACCGTGTTACCGAGACACAGGCGCAATGAAGGTTAATTTTTAAAGATTTTTTGTTTCGAATATAAAATATTTTAAAAACAGTAAACCAAGGAGAGCAGAGTCCGTGCAATTGCTTCACGACATGAGCAGGCAACATCGTCACGTGAAAACCAACAACAACAGAAGCTGAAACCCCCCAGGCAGCATGGCGGCTCAAGAATATATGCAACAGGATTATCAACCAACCATTGTGCTCCGTGTCCACCGTCACCCACCCCCTACCTATCTCATTCGCGGACCCAAGAGAGAAATAGGAGAAGAAAAGATCGTAAGAGTGAAGAGAAAAATAAGGCCCATAGAAACTAAAAACGGAAAACTAAATTCCCAACCCCCAACCCCCCACCCTACACGCATCAGAGGCTACGGCCTACTCCCCCCCCCCCCCCCCCCCCCCAGCAGTGTGCCTGTCGCCCAATAAAGAACCCGAAATATAGAAACGAAGGAAAGGAAGAAAAGAAAAAGGAAGCCTTTTAATACCAGAGGAGGGCCAAATCCAGAGTCTCCCGGACTCCCCAGCCACAAATGTACACTCTACCCCATGTATAAGAGCAAGAACAGAGAGCATCAAGCACAAAATGAAGTGGGGAGAGTCATCACATATCACATCAGTACGTGTTGAGGAAGCGCCCCAGTCCGAGTCTCCACCGGCCAATCAAGCACAAGTTGTAAAAAGAAATCCGCTAGCCCTGGCCAGTTCGCAAGCGTCCCCCTGAAAATGGCTCCCGAAAAGGGCCCGCCTCAGATAGAACAAAGGAACAAAATGGCCACACTCGGCAGAGAAGAGATGCCCAAAAACAAAATGGACATCGCCAATCGCAATCAGTTCCATTGACCCAAAGGAGTGGCGTTTCCAGGTTCGCCCGATGTTGCAGAGTACAATGTAGTGGTAGCGGAGCTTGCAGGGCGTAAGCAGCCAAGAGTACCAGTTGCTGCACCAGCGGCGCCAAAAACAAAGGTAGCGATACCATGGGTGAGGTCGTAGGCTGCAGCAGGGAAGGAAACACTGTAACATCATTGGGGTAGGCGGACAACAGTCCGCAAACACTAACACTGCCAAAAAAATCGCTCCTCCGTGCACTCGCGCGGCAACAATGTAGCCCGGTCAGGAATCAGTAGGGGCAGTTCGGTGCAGCGAGGAAAACAGGCTGGTGGTGCACATCCCAATGCGAGTGTGGCATCATCAAGCTTCTTGCCCAGCAATCGAGAGCCCTCACGCCATTCAGCTCTCAGGTCGGCAAGAGCGGCAAGAACAGAGCCGCAGGTTAACACAGACTGGTGTTCCATCGTCTCCGCGGTACGAGGTGCGGCACACGGTCCAGCACACTGCTCAAGTCCTTGCAGGGCGACCCAGTCTTGAGCCGAGGTATCACCCACCATCACCTCAAAGGAGCCAGCCGACATTGCCACCCCGCCAGGGGATTCACAAAGGTGCGTGGGCGAAGCCTGCACTGAACGGCTGGGGTCCAAACTACCGGTGCAATCCGGACCCGCTAACAATGGGCGACCCACAGTGAAAGTCCCCCCTGTTCGGCTCAAGGCGGGGGCAAACTTAGGGGTGAGCCACGGTAGCCGGATAAACGCCGATATGGGAGAACCACAGCGCGGCTCACCTTCAGCGTTCCACAAAGAGAGAGCAGCAGAGTAAACTCCCAAGCGGCCGATGTTTACTTTCCGCATAAAGGGCTGTTAAGTTCCTTCGCAGCAAGTAGCGTGTTTCAGAATGCCAGCTCCGCCCCAGCTCGATCGCCCCACGTAGCTCCAGCAGCCGCCGGCGGTGCACAATAACATGGGTCCCGGTTCCAGGGCTAGGAAAGGCCGTCAGATTAGCTCGTCAATATCTCCGGCCAGCAGGCAGGCAGGGACATCGGAGAAACGCCAACAACAACAGCGCACTTTCACCGTCATCCCGCTGTAGCGCAATCGCAGGATAGGGGACAGGATATTGTTGCGGGAAACAAAGGGTCGCGGAGCCGGGAGACTACACGTCCGTCTCTGCCGCCATCTTGGCTCCTCCCCCCGTACTTGGCTTTTTCAACGATTTTCTTTTTATTATAAAATGGACCTTTTACCTCTGCAGAGTATAATGTACTTTATACACAAAATGTGAAGATTACACCACTGGTAAAGGGCTGGTTTGAATAGTTAAATGTGTCAAATATATATGTGTAAATATTTTTTATATTGTAGCCTGTACTGTATCTACCATTTAGTTTCAATGGACACATTTTATTGTAAAAGGAGCAGCATGCAAGCCATTTTACATGATATGGGTTTTGAAGAATCCATATGATACTACCTTGAAAATAAATCATTATGATTTTGTGAGGTGATACGTATGACTATAGTCATTATTAAAAAAATATATATATTTTGTGTCACAAGTTTTCAAGGAACATATATGTGCATATGCCAGTGTGGTTGTTGCAAGCATTTATACATTAACACATTTGTCTATTTTTTTCAGCATTAACACGCTTGTAAAAATCAGTAAAAGTGCTGGAGCCATGCTGAAACCTCACACACCAAAGCTCATCCCTGCCCTTTTAGAGTCACTGAGTGTTTTGGAACCACAGGTCCTCAACTATCTTAGCCTACGAGCTACAGATCAAGAGAAAGTATGTTGATACTAATGGTTGTTCATAATTGTATAAAGATTTGCATTAAAAGAAAACAAACTAATAATGTTTTGACTGCATCTTCAATAAATGGTCAAGATAAGAAACACCAATGCAATGATTTTAATTACTTTGTGCATATATTTTTGACCTCATATTCTTAATCTCTTAACATAACTCAAATTGTCAGATGTGCTGCAGGTGGCACTACTACCACCAAGTTGCCCATCCCAGGATCATCTGAAATGATGTTCTCGTACTATGTAGGCCTGACGCAAGAAATGCCTTGTGTTAAAATGGTCCTAGTGCAAGTCTGTTACACTAACTTTCTGTTTTGTTCTGGGGCAATTGTACTAACCCATTTTTAGTTTTTGGCGTCAGATTGGGGAACAATTGATTGCACCTGATTTCCATTTATTATTAGCATTACAGACTTCTTTTCCTTACACAAACTCCTTCAGTTTATAACTGAAGAAATTTGTGCGGGTACATGCCATGTGGTGTGAAATTACCAAACTTCTTTAAATCCAGTGCTTAATACCAGATTCAAACTTAACTTTGACCGAAGTGCATACTGTATTTTGTAACAAATTATAAGTAAGAAATTCAGTTGTAATCTTGCAAGCATTCTAAGCATATGGTTTGCATGTTATTATTTTAAGTTATACTTACTAGGTTTTCTTTTACATCAATCAATTTCAGGTGCTGTAAAAAGTGGGGTTGTTGCATGTTGTTGATTGACCCCAAGATTGTATATAAGGGAGTTTGTTCCGAAAAAATGAATTAATGACCCTCCCCCCACTTCCTGGACGTTGTCTTTTTTTCCTGCCACTGGCTGCCAAGTTTTACTTGGTAGTGACAGGGAAAAAGTCATTATCCACTCTAAATTCATACACTCTAAATAGGGCAGACAGTTTCTGCCCTTCCTCTGACGGCCTCTACGCCATTGGAGGAGGATTTTACTTGACTTCGCTCATACAAGCTCTTTTGAAGGAAATCTGGTAGTCTGCATGTCTCTAAATGAGGCGGGTGGACCGATAGTTTGAAGGATAGGGTACTCTGTCACATTTTTGATGGAGTATCCTATCCACCGAATGTTTAAATCAGGCCCTGTATCATACATGTTCCAGACTACAACTAACATTAATTGACAGGAGGAGCTGTGTAATAAGGGAAGGCGAAGTCTCATAACCTCTTCCCTCTTTATTCTGCTAAACTGCTTTGCTTCTGCAGTGTGACAGGCGAGGGTGACAAGTAGTAATTGGGGAGCGCCCCACCCGCAGCACCTTCCCTTGGCTCTCCTTGTAATTGCATAACATGATTACTGTGGCAAACTCTAATTGTTTAGGTTCACTGAAAATCACCTTACAGTCCAGCAAATACAATTTTCAGATAACTTGTGGCTGTATTATATTAACTCTAAATGTTGTTCTTCCTTTAAAACATGTCATGTTCATGTTTCTACTAGAATGCAATGGATAACGCAAGGCTCAGTGCTGCTAAATCATCACCCATGATGGAAACAATCAATATGGTAGGTACCCATGACTTTTGTTGTTGTTAAGACTTGCTACGAGCCTGATCACACTCCCTACCCATATTAATGTAACCCCTTCTCTATTTCTTAGAGGTCACCTTTTATGGCTGCCTGCTCATTTTGGTCACTTGTTTGACCTGTCAACATAAGTGAAACAACCTATGCACACAGTCTTTGAGAGGTTGTTAAGGAGTGGTATTGGCAGGGTGTCATGGCTAATAATGTAATCGGAGAAAATGGTCTCCTGCTCCCCAGTTGTATTACTCTTCCCCACTTACTACTTTGGCTCTAATGCCGCTACTTGTAACTACTGTCATTATCACTATGACTAACAGGAAGCACTGAGAATTAAAATGACATCTGTTATGTTTTTATTGCATGTTGTGTGCTTAGTCATACTTGCTTGACTTCCCCTTAACTCATTCATTTTACAATTTAACTTCACTATTACATGACTTACATTCATCATCCGTTTTGTGCTCAAAAGGGCCTATGAATACCCCAGATTGTCTGTTCTCAATGAGATTTCCTCTCACTTGGATTTTGTCCAGTTTCTAAATTCCATTGAAGTTATCAGTATTAAAATCTAAAATTATATCAAATATAGGTGTTGACTTTCAATAAGATTGCAGCTTTAAATGGGTTCATGATAGTCATTGTAGCACAGAAAAACAAGTGATTTACCTTCGGCAACGCCTTATCTGGTAGAGACTGGTACCGTAGAATTATCCCCAGGTGTTAGACTAGATCCAGAAACTCTTTGAGCAGTACCTTTGTGTGCCGGTAGGTACCATCTTTTGGCTCAGTGTCGTCGGCGCCGTCCATTCTGCAAGTAACATTCGCGGTGCCCTTATAGGGCCACCTCAACACACTGACATCTGTTACTTTTCGCAACCTTTCCACGTCAGAAGCCTGGAGCCCAAGAGGTTGCTGATGTACCAGTGTGCAGACACTAAGGACCTCATAAGGGTACCTCGATATGGAGAAATTGATTTGCTGAGTGGGGAGGATCTGTAAGGAATCTAGTTAGTCTTTACCAGATAAGGTATTCCTAATGATAAGTAACTTGTTCATCTGATAGAGCCTCCTAACCGCAGATTTGCCACCTTAGAGTAGATACCGAAGCAATACCTCTCTGGAGGTGAGTCTGTGAATAGGTTTAAACAAGGAAGTCCTGTAGGACCGGCAAAGTGCCAGTCACGACGGATGTGAATGTCCAGGCCAATAATGTTTTGTAAATGTGTGCAGAGGCACACCCCTTGCAGTCTGACAGAGGTCCAGGTCAGGGACTTTGCAAGATAATAGAGGTTTGCAGCCTTCGCTCTGGTGGAATGAGCATGCAGGCCCCCATGGGGTTGCTTCTTGGCTAATGTGCTTCAAATCTTAATTCCGAGCACTATTCATCGTGAGATGGTCCATTTCCACATGTACGTCAAATGTAAAAAACAAATCCGAGAATAATGTTTTAGAAAAATAAAACATGATAATGTGCCTCTTTGAATAAATTGACAAAAATATATATATTTTTCTAAAACATTATTCTCTGATTTGTTTTTTACATTTGACGTACTGTGTGCTTTATTGCTGTCACATCTATAGCTGCTGGTGGTCTTCTGAGTACAACATTGTGTTTATGATTTGTATTTTACGCATTGGTAACCAGTAGAAGTATATGACTGGTATTGCTAAACATTGCAAAACGCATTATAGATTACTACTCCATTTCCTACCCATTTTGTGGTAAACCTGTGGGACGTTCTTCGGTTTCCTACGCTATCTCCCCTGTCCCAAAGTTGACAGTTAAGGGGGCCTCCTTTAACTTTATTGTTATCCATTTCCACATGGCCTTCTTTTTCTTTGCCCCAACAAACCCAATGAGATGTTGATTATCCACCCGGAACTCTGGTACAATCAGTGTAGAACGACCGCACTCTTTTTGGGTCCAGTCAGTGGAGTCTCTCCTCTTCTCTGGAAAGGTGAGGAGGAGCAATGAAATTTGGCACAGTGATGGTCTGGCCCACATGTAAAGGTGTCACCACTTTCAGTGGAAACATGCACTTGTTCTCAGCACCATGTTGTCTCTGAAGATAGATGTGTAAGGAGGGTGCACAGAATTAACTGCAGCTCACTAACCTTCTTAACCGATGTTATGGCCACTAGAAAAGCAGTTTTTAGCGAGTAGAGAATGTAAAGAGGGGTGGGGATGAAGGGCATCCCTACCTCGTTCCTCTTTCCACCTGAAGCACATCCGATTCCACCTGTCCTGTACGGACCCTTGCACTGGGCTCCATATATAAAAGACGCACCAAGGACAAGTATCCCTGGCCTAGCCCCATCTGCTGCAGCACCTCCCACAGATACCCCCAGGAGAGGGTTTTAAAGGCTTTCTCACTGTCTAGAGCAACCAATGCTGCCTCTTCCCCTACACCCTGGGAGATGTGAATGACATTAGAAAGCCTTTGTAAGTTCATGTGGTTGCCCCTCCCTGGCATAAAGGCACACTGGTTAGTATGAACCACATGGGTGACGACGTGGCCCAGAAGCCTCACAAGGACCTCCGCAAACAGTTAAAATTACATGAGCAGTTATTAGGAGCCCTCAGGACGCTGTGGGGTGTGATGGACACAGAATCACCAACACATGCAGTGAAGCATGCACTACACACCTTGGCAACAGATCGACACCTCATCACTCGGTTTTACAGAACCATTGTGGATCGCAATGGGATCTCTCTGAGCCAGCTCCGTTAGGAATGGGTGTAGGATTTAGCTCACCCCCTGCATGACACTGATTGGATGCTGGCACTTGAATCTCCTAATGCTATCTCTAGAAATGAGCGATTCAAGAACATTCAGTATATGATTCTTCATAGGGCTTACCTCACACCTTCTCGAATAAACCATATGTTCTCATCGGCTGATCTTGCGCTGTCAGCTGACTTTTGGCACATGCTTTGGGCGTGCCCAGATATTGCCAGTTTCTGGCTTTCAGTGCACACCCTATTAGCCACAGTTACAGAGCTAACAACACTCAACTCATGGGAAGCTACAGCGTTGGGCATTTTTTCAAGGAAGAAAAGTTTTACGGTGCAGGTGCCCTTTGCAAATTTAGCCCATCTTTTAGCCGAGAGCATATTAACCATTTCTGTCTTGAGTGGTGTCGAGCCTTGTTCCACTGGTGTGAAGCAGAAAATTCTGCGCTGCACTGGGAGGAAGCCCGGAGAATATGAAATCATCACATAGCAGCAGCCTGGAACACCATTGCTAATAAAATTCAAAGAGCATATGACTGAGTGTCCTCTCTAAACCTCACATCAGTCTACTCCTCCTCTGTCCTTATCTGAGGGGGAATAACCGGTCATAAGGTGGATCTGGCCCCACACTACTTATTCATGGCCACCTAACTAATATTGCGGTGGATTTGGCCTCGTACTACTTACGGCCCCCTAACCAGTATTTCAGTGAATCTGGCCTCCCACTACTTACCCACGGCTCCCTAACCAGTACTCCGTCTATCCCATCATTTGCGTAAACCTGCTTTCTGCTCGTATATTCCTCTTTGTTCTACCCTCTTCGAGTTGGACTTTCCAAACTTTAATTTTTTCTTATCTTTATAAATGTC
Organism: Lissotriton vulgaris; assembly: GCF_964263255.1. Lineage (NCBI taxonomy): Eukaryota > Metazoa > Chordata > Amphibia > Caudata > Salamandridae > Lissotriton > Lissotriton vulgaris. Next base: position 1,575,217,226 of record NC_141689.1, read on the forward strand.
CTCTTGCTCCATGATGGAGGACCAAAATATTTGCTTGTATAGTCATAGTGCCACAGCTGATGAACCCAACTACTTAACCCTAAATGTTTTTAAGATGAACTAATCCCTCTTAATGTATGTAGTGCAAAAAAGCTTGTTGTATTGTATTACTGTATTGAATAATCAAAATGCCTTAATAAAAATTATTGAACAGTCAGGTGTGAGAAGCATGATCATCAAAGCTTCCTGCATGTGCTCGGTAGGATACCATACGATTTCACCTCCTAGAGGGTTTCCAGGAGCTTATGAAGTAGTTTAGCTGAGTATGTCTGGTGAAATTCTAATGTTAGGCCATCAGGCCATGGGCATTTCCCTCGAGCCAGTCTCGGAGAGCCTCCTGAAATTTGTCCAGTTGTCTCTCCTCCTCTAGGCTGTTCCTGTGGGCCGCCAATAGTCTAGAGATCGGGACCCTTCAAGAAATGTCCTCACATAGTGCATCCCATCCCTCAAGGGGGCCGTGTATATTCTCACCAGATGATCCTATGGAGTCGGATTAAACACTGCCTGTCCCATCACCAACACCCCCATCTGCTTGGGTCAAAGAAAGGATCGTCAGCAGGGGCCATTCACATTATTACCCGACTAGTCCCCCTCCCTGTTTAATCTTACCATAATCTCATTTTACATGAAAATCCTGTCCGTTCCAAATACCGGCAACTCATCTGTGTGCCTCAGCCTCATCTGCCTGTCCCACCGCCTATCTCTGCAGGCAACTTAGGCATGCTTCCTCCTCCCATAGCGCCTGCTCCAACTTCTTTCTTGTGCTGTAGAACTTGCTGAGCCCCCCCCCCCCCACACACACACACAGCTCCATTCTGTGCCGTAAGCCCCTGCGAAATTCCAGTTTGTGTCGAAATAGCCCTGTACTGTCAGCTGCATGTCTAATTTATATTCTGTGTCCCTTAGAGACTCCGGGTGTTATCTGCATAGGGCAGTGCAAGGTCTGTGCCCCACTCAGTCCGCATTCCAACATCAGGGAAGCTTCCTCCACAAGAAAACGCCCCTGATCTGATAACTCACTCCCTAAACATTCAGAGCGCCATCAGCGGACAACAAAAACTGGTTCAAGCGGCTATGGGTGCGGTGCTTGGTGGTGTCACAGGCGAATTCCTTATCAGTGGGATGGAGCTCCTGCCATTTATCTACACACTGCAGTCGTTTCATGGTCTTCCTGCAGCTCAACACCATATTTGGTTGAGTTCCCAGCCGGGGTGTGTGTCTGTCCGGGCGCAATTGAAATCCTCCGCCCAGATATGGGCATGCCTACAGATGCTGCGAGCTCAGTCTCTAGTGTTGCAAAAAAGTCTCTGTCATCAATGTTAGGCGCGTAGATGTTAAGAAGGCACAAACTCCACACCATCCAACATGCCATGCAGTAGAACGCAACAACCCTCTATGTCTGCCGTGTGACTACGTTGACGAGTATGTCGAGCAGTTAAAGCTGTCCCCTCCACTTTGTTTTGCAACCTCTGCGCCTCCCCATCCATCAGATGCGTCTCCTGCAGCATCGCAATGTCAACTTACATCTGGCTTAAGTATGCATGGGTCCTATACCGCTTTACAAAGAAATTCAGGCCTCTTACATTCCATGTGAGAAAGCAAGTGGGCCCTCCCCATCAGGAATAATCTGATAGCATGGGTCCAAGGACCCGTCGCGTCCACAACCCCAAGCCACCCGCCACCCCCACCCATCCTACACCACCCACTGGAGCAGGAACCACCGCAGACCACAAAAAAATAAACCTTAATTAACAAACACAAATCTACCCACCTCCCCGGGTAAGCACAGCTAAACTGAAGTTGTCTTCCCAGCCATAGTGTACCCACTCACCCTTATATAAAATAACTAATACATGTGACTGTATGAAGGTGGAACAAAACCTATACTCTAACCAACCTGGAGGGAATAATGGCTTCATGTAGCGCCCAACAACATCAACTTCCAGACAGACCTCCACATAGATGTACACCATGTATCGGTTATCTAGGATACCATGTCAGTTGGGTGGCCATCACATTGAAGGATGTGACACCATCCGGGGCCTCGTAGCAGGCCATCTGCAGGCGAATAGTACTAGTCCAGCTTCAGCAGTTAGATCAAAGCTGTCTCCATCTCAGGAAGCTGCGTGTTGTCCACGAAATCAGAACCACTGTCGACAGTGACAGCTGAGGCGACCGACTCCGCCAGCGCCCCGGTCTCCTCCCTTTGCTGCCGTCGTAGTTCCACATCCAATGTGCCAACTTGGCACACCACAACCTTTGCGCTGGATATGGAGATCTGCCGTCGTCTTTGCTTCTGTTCCTTGCTAATGAGCCAGTCGGCCATTCCCGTCCCTCCCCCGGGGTCTGTGTCAGAATTCAGGTGTTCCCTTGGAGTTCCCACCAGTCCCAGACATCCTACGGCTGCATGAAAAAGTGTGAACGGCCCTCATGGAACACTTTGAGCTTGGCTGGGTAGAGCAGCATATACTGAAGGCCCATTACTTTCAACTTCGCGAAAAGTTTCCCTTTGCTGTTATGCAATCCATGTATAGTCTGTGAATATTTGGATAACCTGGTTCTCTTAAGTGGGGTCACCCTTCCGCCACACTTCCTGCAGAATAGCATCTTTGTTCCTGTAATTTAGGATTTTTGCAATAATAGTCCTAGGGGGCTTCCCCCTTCGTGGGGGTGGTGTGGTCACCAACCTGTGGACCCACTCCACTACAAAGAGCTGACAGGCCAGCGTTTGGGATCTGTAATCTTATCCATCCTTCCAGGAACAGCTCAATGCTTTATTATAAAAAGTTAAAGGGGAGTCCCCAAAAATTATAAAGATCACCAGCCTCCCAAATGCCCCTTTTTGTATGATCTTCCTGGAAGGATTTCTTAGTCTCTAAATTAGGTGGTACATGTACCTCCCTTTGTGATCACTGCCAGAGCATTCTCCTCCCCCTGAGTGGCCTCACCCCTTGTGGCTTCCATCCCACTCACTACATCTTTCAAGGGCAAGGTTGTCATGTGTGTGAAACCTTCCTTTCCTCTGACTGTGACAGAAGTTACATATTGCTTAGGTAATCTTGTTGCCATCCGCCTCACTCCTCCATCTAAATAAGAGATGTTGCATAGGTAGACCACAGTAGAGTCCTCTGACCTGCAACATGGCATGGAGAACAAAGAGTCAGTCGGCTTGAGCCCGGCTTCATAGACACTTGACATGAAACATTAAGATAGCAGGAACAGCCCTTATGCCAGATTGAGTTTCATGCTTAAAGAACTGAATAAATAGTCCGAATGAGGCCACTGACAAAGAGACTGTCTGAAATGACTAAGCAGAGAAGGTGCCATACCGCTTTAGTTTGGTGATTGTTATTTACTGGTTTATGCATTTTTAATTTCTTCAGTGTCAAAACAAAAAATAATTTGACATAATTCATATGTATTTTGCTTATTTTCAAATCACCAATGTTTGCATGGAAAATCATAGTTAAACATGGCCATGATCCAAGTGGGATCTTTTGTAATCTAGAGGATTACCATTGAGGAATGTGAATGCTTGTCTACTGAAATCATTAAATCAGCTGTAATCTTACCATGGCTCCCAGCAGCTGTGCTCTTTGCTCTGGTACAATACAGTAAATATCTGCAATGTAACTGTGTTAGTTTTCCTATACGTGAGAACAACAATGGATATATCTGATTACGTTAATGGGTGGAATAGAATTGACCATCTGTTCTGTAACATTCTTGTTGATGCATATGAGGGTGCTGAAACAGAGAAACATTTTATTTACTCCATAAATTTAACTCATTTATCCAATTACAGCTTGCTGCAAAGCCATATGCGAGGGCTGCAGGATACATTGTAATGATTGGGGTTTTATATAAAGTTATCTATTCACTAAGTGTAACATTTCATTAATATTTTAATTTGACATGTTTCCTCATATACAGTGCTTGCAACATCTTGATGTGTCTGTCTTAGGGGAGTTGGTTCCGAGATTGTGTGAACTTGTCAAAAGTGGACTGGGTATTGGAACAAAGGTAGGACCTGATTACATTATTTGAACTTCTACCATTTCTAATTCATAGAAAATGTAGATGCGGTTTAATTTATTTTTTGCCAAATACATTAATGGCTGAATGCTTTTATGTTTGTGAATATTTTTTAAACTACTTCTGTTGTCCTTTCAAGTACATTGTGTCCTTGCAGTTTGCAAGTTTAAGCTGTTTTCATCTGTCATGAGGTAGCCATATATAATAATTTGCCATACATTTTATTATAAAAATGTTGAGCCAAAAGACTCCTGAGTGGTCCTATTATCATATTTTTGGGTGAGAACGTTTTTTAATTTTCTACATGCAAAGATGCATCTTGCCGCACATTGAGCGAAATTGACATTACTGGATTTCAAGATGTGGGCGGGCTTTGGGTATCTCCTACACGATTACACTATGTGGTAGGTACACCTTGTGGGAGTAAGGAGAGATGGTTCCCATTATTAGGTAAGCTTGTCTATAATTTGTGCAAGAGTTTCCTCCTCGAAGGAGGGTAAAGAATATAACTGCTGCAAACTTAGTTGGGTGGTGGGAATCTAAGGAGGAGAGGAAGGGGTGTAGTGGGGCCTACCGATCGGGTGCTCGAGTGTATACGTTGTGTAGATGACCGCAGTTATAATGCACTCTCTCTTCTATCTGCTGATCCTGCGAGGGCTATTTGGGTCTGTGTAGAGAAGGAGGGGTGGGGGAGGTCCTGTTCCATCCTCCTCTCGTAGTGTGAAGGGTGAATCTAACTGGCACTACCCACGGGGGTCTGACAAGGTGGTTCGCCAATTCCGTGTAGTGGGGAGGGAGGATTGTCTGGTTCAAACTCTTTAAAGTGGACTCACATCACATCCAACATAGGGGCTATGGGCTGTCTGCAGAGGCCTCCCAAACCCCCTCTCTGTGCAGAGGTGTTGCCTCTGCCCATCGTTTCACCTTTGCTTCCCATTCTACACCACAAGGAGGGGGTGGTGTTCTTGCACGTCAACAGCATCACCCTTTTTGCTAATATAAGGACCAGATCAATAAAATGGGAGGCGGTTTTGTATTTCTTTGTCCTTTTGTAAATCCACACGGGTCCAAGCTTTCAACTGTCCAATGAGGGCTGGCCCGTAATCTCTGAAAGTGTTTGGAAGACCTCCTGCCAAAAATGTAAAAAAGGACCGGACAGTCCCTTGAAGTGTTTAAGGTTGGCTACAGAGGAGCTACAGTGACCACAGGTGTCTTGGGACAGCAGGAAATACGGGGTGTAAGCGTGGCGGTGACTGGTAAGCTTTATGATATATGTTAAACTGTAACAGTTAAAGGCAGTTGTTCCGAGAGACTTTACGTCTGTATTCGAGAACCCGTGTCATACAGCGCCTTTCCAAACTCAGCTTCCCAGGTATCTTGTAGAGACTGCAGGAAGACCTTGCTATGGGTCACTAATGCCCTTGTTATTATTCTTCGTCCGTTACCCAGTGTGTATAGGCAATCAGTCAGGGTATATGTGGTCAGTTCGGGAGCCTCTACCTGCCATTGGTGTTGAGTCGCAAGCATCTGCTAATGGACATATAGATAAGGAACTGTCCTCTGAGTAGGTCATGCCGGGTTTGCAAGTCTTCAAACGCTTCCTGTTGTCGTTCTGGAACAGGAGACCAAGAGTACTGAGGCCCACTTCATCCCATAATTACAGGTCTCGTCTAGTAAGGAAGCCTGCGCGCTTGGGAAGGGCCAACAAGGGGACAGAAGGCGTGTAGGCAGACCGCGTCCCCAAATTAGGCACTGCAAGGCTACACATGTCAAGCAGGTGCGCCCTCATGGTAGGCGCACCCCTGGTGCAATTAACAAAAGTATTTTGTCTGGCTGAACAGGGTGTAGACTACTCGGTTTCCTCTAGTCCACGCCTTGTTAACAATCGGGTGAATCTATGCAGCTAGCTGCTAGGAAAATAGTTCACGGTCTGGGCACCTAACCCACCTGCATCTGAAGGGAGGTGTAATTTCTTTAGGGCTACCTTGCACAGGTGGTTATGCCATATTAGATCTCCTAGCAATTTATCCAGTGCTCGGAGCGTCCATCGATGGGGGATTACCAGAATATTAGCAAAATGTTATAGGAGGCGGGGAAGCATCACCATTTAAGCCACAGCGATGCTGGTCTTAACATGTAATGGCAGGGTCTTCCAGAAGGAGACTTGGACTCTTAGGGAAGATACTGCTGCTGTAAGGTTCCCACTCCAACAGATCTGGTTTTGTGTGGAATATTTCAATACTGAGATATTTAAAAGACATGTCCTCCCATCACAGTGGGCCCTCTGACATATCCAGTCGAGTTGGTGGTGTGGGAGGGAGGAGCGGAAATGTGTAGTATTTTTTCCAACTGACTTTCAGCCTAGAAAGAATCGCGAAGTGTGTTCGGATGTGGACAATGCTTGAAAGGTCTACTGGGAGGTCATTCATTTAGATTTAAATTCCTGTCTGGTACCTCTACCTACTCATATTTGGCTTGAGATTAAGTGTTCGAGGCATGTGGGCTGCTGAATTCATATCTGTGCATAGATCGCCGCCTAGTGTTGGGCCCGGATGATCGTACATTGTTGTCCTGGAAGAGTCTTCGAAGTATCACAAGATAGGTGGCTCCTCCCCTGGACTACGCATGGGCATCGACTCCATCCTCAGATTGTTTTTTTCCGCCATAGGGTTCGGATGTATATTGGTTCACTCTAGTCGGAATCGATATAAAACTTTCTTAAGGCCAAAAGGCCTTTAGCTTTTCGTCGGTATAGTCTTGCGTTCGGTGCCCGATTCTTCCAGCTCAGTTTCGAGCCGGATTCCAGAGAGCCGCTTGCTTTCGACGCTGAAGGCCCAGTCGACGCCAAAGACCTTATCGACGGACCATCATGGAACGGAGTCCGTTCAAGAGATGTCCCGTGTGCAACTCCAATTATCCCCACATCGACGTCCACCCGGTGTGCAAAAGTGTCTGTCGCCGGATCATGATGAAGCAAGCTGCATGGCTTGTTCCTGATTTCGATCCAAGAAGACTCTTATGCATCATCGCGCTGCGCACCAGGAGGCCCAGCAGACTGCACCGGCGCCTGTGAACATATTCGATTCCGGGGATGATGAGGGAGCTGACCGGGAAGTTAGTGAGAACCTGTCGAATCTCGCGTCGGAGGTCGACTACAACTACGACGAGGACGTTGAAATGCCCGAAGCGGAAGAAGTCGTCGACGAGGTAGGAGACGACGATGGGGCCTTTGGGGCCATGGAGGATAGCTCGAGCGAAGAGCTAACTCAAACTGACATTGGGGCCGAAACGCTTCAAAAGGATCGCCACTAGGCCTTACCCAAGGTCTTCCAGTGGGTTCTACGGCCCCGCCTTCGGGCTCAGCTACGGACATTGCTATTGAGCCGCACCCTGCAAAATCGAAACCGAAAGTGAAGACACCGGTCTCGGCGCAAGTGAAAGCACCTGTGCCCCCCTCGAAACCAAAAGTGCGTATTACTTTGGTCGGCTCAAAGCCCTCGGACCTGTCCGCACCGACGAAGAAAAAGGGCATTATCGACCCGAAGAAACAGCTCAAGGGCGTCGAGACGAAGTCTGGCACGCCGAAGACCAAGGTCAAGGCAGTCGAGCCGAGCAAATCGGCGCCGAAGACGGTCGACCCTGACAAAGGGCTCGGTGATCCGAAGGTTCTCGAGACTCCGCGTCGACAAGACAAGGCCAGGAGCGGCCCAACCCACGAGTCCACGTCTAGCGGTGCCTCGAAGGATTCCGTCGACTCGACGCAGCCGTCCGCCGCTTTCTCCAAGCAAGTGGCAGACTCACTGAAGCGCATCAAGGACAAGGCCTCAAGTGTCAGGCCAAAAGATCCTCCACCTTCGAAGCCTGTCGATAAACCTCAGAAAGCGTCGACGCCAATTCACTTCACGTTGCCGCCGAAAGTGGCGCCAAAGGCTTTCACCCCTAGGATGGTCACCAACGTGCCCGAGAAGGTGCCCTCGGTGCCGAAGTCGACAACGGTGGTCCCGGCCTTAAAGCATCGACAATCTTCGCTGGAAGAACAACAAGAATATTTTATCGATGCCGAAACAGGCAGGCTTTCCCTTCATAAGCGGAAAATTGCCCCGGAACAGCCAATGGAGTCCTATAAAATTCCACTGAAGATGAAGAAGGATTCCACTTCGACCCCTGTTCTTGTGGAACCAATTTCTCCACATGGCCATGATGTCTCACCCACTTATTCAGATGTGGACACTGGGGAAGGTGATGATGAGGAGTACAGCTATTCTGTCTACACTGAGCCAGATGATACCAATGAACCCTGGGCAGCTGCTGCTGACCCAGGTGATCCTACCCCAGACACTCAGATGTATGCTGTAAAAACGTTGCCTACAGAGGATTCAGCTGCGTTTAATGCCCTCATTGAAAGGGCAGCTAAAAATCATGATGTCCAGCTCCATGCTGACCCCATTGAAGTAGAGTTTCTTTTTGACACCTTTTCCGTCTCAGAGAGGACTGTCAAGACTCTGCCTATGTTGAAGGGTGTCTTGAAAAATGCTGGGGAGATCTTTAAAGAGCCTACGAGAGCCAAGGTAATAAACCCTAGAATTGAGAAGAAGTATAAACCGGCACCTGGTGACCCTACTTACATCAAGGGTCAGTTGCCTTTGGACTCTCTTGTTGTTTCTAATGCCCGGAAGAGGGCTAATACACAAACATCGGTTGATGCTCCTCCCCAGATAAGGAATCTAAGGTGTTTGAGCCATCAGGGAAAAGGGTGGCAGCTCAAGCACACATGCACTTCTAGCAAGGTATGACAGGGCACATTACAACACACTGGAGACCCTGTTACAGCACCTGCCAGATGAATACAAAGAGGCAGCTGAGATGCTCATCCAAGAGGGGAAGCTGATATCAAATGCTTCTATTAAATGTGCACTGGACGCGGCTGACACCGCGGCCAGAGCTATCAACACTAGTGTCATGCTGAGACGACATGCCTGGCTCAGAATCTCAGGATTCAAAACGGAGATACAGACCACCATTCTCAATCAGACAGTAAACCCTGATCATCTATTTGGCCCAGAGGTGGACACCACCTTGGAGAAAATCAAAAAGGACACTGAAACTGCTAGGTCCATGGGGGCTCTGCAGTCCCAGCAGTTCAGGGGTGGTTCTTTTCGTCGCTCAAGCACTAGAGGTGTTTCCAGAGGCCAGCTCTCCCAAACCACACAGTACTATAAAGGCAACACGCAGACCACATAAACCAAACAAAGTCGAGGTGGATATCGTGGAAACAGCACCAAAGGCAGAGGTCATGGAAACAACAACTCCAGATCCTCCGCCACTAACAAACAGTGACGCCTTGTCACTGCCCCCCGACCACGCAACACCTGTCGGGGGGAGACTTCAACAGTTCCTGCCAGTCTGGAAGTCCATCACCACAGACAGGTGGGTCACACAGCTTATACAGTACGGTTATTATCTGGAGTTAACATCCACTCCACCCAACATACCCCTAAGACACCGTCCTATGTCCGCCAAGCATTTGCACTTATTGCAGCAGGAGGTCCTCGCCATGCTGCAAAAAGGGGCAGTCGAGCTCGTGCCTGTGAAAGAAAGAGGCACAGGAGTTTGCTCACTGTACTTCTTAATACCAAAAAAGGGCGGGTCCCTCAGACCCATACTGGACCTCAGACCCCTCAATGAGTACATCCTATCGGAGCACTTTAACATGCTGACCCTGCAGCAAGTCCTACCGTTACTCAATCAGGGGGATTTTCTCGCAACTTTAGATCTGAAGGATGCGTATTTTCATATTCCGCTACACCCGTCACACAAAAAATACCTCCGGTTCACCATCCACAACCAACATTACCAGTTCACGGTTCTGCCTTTTGGGGTCACCACGGCACCCAGGGTGTTTACGAAGTGCCTGGCGACGGTGGCAGCACACCTAAGGAGACAAAACATTCATGTCTACCCTTATCTGGATGACTGGCTCATCCAGGCAAAGTCGGCCCAGCAGTGTGCCGCCAACATGTCCCACACCATTCACCTTCTTCACGATCTGGGATTCTCACTGAATTACCCAAAGTCCCACCTGCAACCCGGTACATACGGCAGTATCTGGGTGCGACTATAAACACTCTGGCAGCCACAGCACAGCCGAATTCAGTGAGGGTCAGCAGCATTCAATCGCTGATACAAAAATTCAGACCTCAGCACTCGCTTCCAGCACGAGTGTTCATGCAGTTGATAGGCATGATGGCCTCCTGCATCTCCATAGTCCCGCACGCGAGACTACATATGCGTCCGCTTCAGGAGTGCTTAGCACGTCAGTGGACTCAGGCTCACGGGCAGTTGAAGGACCTAGTGTTGGTGAGCGGTCGGGCATACAACTCTCTGCATTGGTGGAATCCACAAAACCTTTGCAAGGGACGACCGTTCCAAGAGCCTGTGCCACAGATCATCCTGACATCGGACGCTTCTCTCCAGGGATGGGGAGCTCATGTACTCTACTACACTGTGCAGGGACTATGGACACCACAGCAAAGGAAGATGCACATCAATGTTCTAGAACTGATGGCGATCTTCCTGGCACTGAAAGCCTTCAAAGTACATCTGTGCAACAAGGTCGTGTTGATCCGGACGAACAACATGACGGCCATGTACTACATTCAGAAGCAGGGAGGAACACACTCTCCACAGTTGTCTCATCTGGCTCAGAGCATGTGGAAGTGGGCCATTCAGAGAAACATCTTCCTCATGGCAGAACATCTCCCAGGCAAGGACAATCAGATGGTGGACGTGCTCAGCAGGTACAGCCACCAAATGCACGAGTGGGAGATACATCCATCAGTACTCCACCCGTGCTTCCAAAGGTGGGGTCATCCAGAGATAGACCTGCTCGCCACAAAGGAGAACGCAAAATGCCGAAGCTTTGCCGCCAGGTTTCCACACCCACAGTCGCAAGGCAATGCGATATGGATGAACTGGTCAGGCAAATTTGCGTACGCTTTTCCCCCAGCACCTCTAATACCGCTGGTGGCACGCAAGCTGAAGCAGCACTCGATGACTCTCATCCTGGTTGCTCCAACGTGGGCTCGCCAACCATGGTACACCACGTTTCTGGAACTGTCCGTGGTACCGCATCAAAGGCTGCGCCTCACACCCAGGCTTTTGACGCAGAACCATGGCGACATTCAGCATCCAGATCCGCAACAGCTCAACCTGGCGATCTGGCTCCTGAAGTCTTAGAGTTTGGCTACCTCAACTTACCTCCTGACTGTATGGACATCATCCGGGAGGCAAGGAAGCCCACCACCAGAGCATGCTATGCGGCGAAGTGGAAGCGGTTTGTCATTTATTGTGCAGACCACAACATTAACCCGCTGAATGCATCTATTCAAAACATCATTTGTTATCTCTTACATCTGTACAAATGTAATCTGGCCTATGCTTCCATTCGTATACATTTATCCGCAATGGCTGCTTATCTCCAAAACGGACAGCACCTCTCACTTTTCAGGGTGCCTGCCATTAAAGCCTTCCTGGAAGAACTCAAACGAGTCATTCCTCCGCGGACGCCACCAGCTCCAGAGTGGAACCTCAATGTGGTCCTCACCAGGCTGATGGGTCCCCCTTTTGAACCACTGCATTCCTGCGAGATTCAATTCTTGACATGGAAAGTGGCTTTCCTTATAGCGATTACGTCACTACAACGAGTTAGTGAACTCCAGGCACTAACTATCCAAGAGCCATTTATTCAAATTCATTCTAACAGGGTGGTGCTTCGCACTAACCCTAAATTCCTTCCTAAGGTAGTGTCTCAGTTCCATATCAACCAGACTATAGAACTACCTGTGTTCTTCCAAAATCCAGAGTCACTTGCGGAGAGAATGCTCCACACCCTTGACGTCAAGAGGGCCCTGATGTATTACATCGATAGGACCAAAGATTTTAGGAAGACTAAACAACTATTTGTTGCCTTTGCACCACAACACAAAGGTAACCCCATTTCCAAGGCTGGTATAGCCAGGTGGATCGTTAAATGTATTCAGATCTGCTATCAGAAAGCCAAGCGCACTCTCACCATTCCACCACGGGCCCACTCCACCCGAAAGTTGGGGGCCTCCATGGCTTTCCTTGGAAATATTCCTTTGGAAGACATACGTAGCAGCCACATGGTCTACCACACACACATTTACAAAACATTACTGTGTTGATGTGCACTCCAAACAACAGGCAGCTGTAGGGCAGGCTGTTCTAAAAACACTTTTCCAAACTGCTGCAGCTGGCACGGGCGGCCGCCGTTAATGGAGGGACTGCTATGTATTCTATGCACAGATATGAATTCAGCAGCCCACATGCCTCGAACCAAATATGCTACTTACCAGTATGCATCTGTTCTTGGCATGTAGGGCTGCTGACATTTATATTGCCCGCCCTCCTCCCCGGCGCCTGTAGCGGCTGCAGCATTCACACATACTTCTGGCATGGTCATCATTCACTTAGTTTCACTCCATCTTGGCCACAACGGCTAAAAACAATCTGAGGATTGAGTCGATGCCCATGCGCACTGTAGTCCAGGGGAGGAGCCACCTATCTCGTGATACTTCGAAGACTCTTCCAGGACAACAATGTGCGATCATCCGGGCCCAACACTAGGCGGCGATCTGTGCACAGATATGTATGTCAACAGCCCTACATGCCAAGAACAGATGCATACTGGTAAGTAGCATATTCGTTCCTGTGTAAACCTGCACTGTTGAGTCCGTTTACAGTGAATGGCTCATCATAATTGTGTGGTCCCCGGAACGAGGCCCATACAGAAAATAGATAGACCCATGCTAGGGAATCAAATGCTTTTTTAAGATCTAATACTAGGGCAGCGGCTCGGGCCATTGTTTTTCTGTGGCCTCCGCAACTCGGTACAGTTGTCTGATGTTTAGTGTACATTTTGACTGACCCTTCTGTTCAAGCGCACCCCACCCAACCCCCCCCCCCAACCCCCACACCCCCAATTGAGTCCGGCCTGGGTATAGTGAACTATAAGATGACCAAAATGAATGTTTAAACTAGTGCATCTCACCCCTCCCACCCTAAGCTGTAATTCTCTCTACATCTGCCCCATGCTCTGTCAAATTTTTTGGGGCATCCTCTGTTGATATAGACCACTCTTTATGCCTCAATGCACAATCCATGCCCAAGATCCATTGACTTTTAGTTGGCCATTGCGACCCACCTCACAACTTAGCATTGTCCCTGTTTGCTAACATGAATCCCAAATTGCTAAACAAGAGGAGGGCTTGCGTAAGGTTTATGCTACATGGGGCTCCCAGTCGAATGAACTGCTGTGCCGTAGGAATTGTTCCCTCAAGGATTGCCTCTGTTTCTTCAATGATGGTGGCCCAGTACCTGTCAATAAGGGAGTAGGATCAAATAGTGTGAAATGTACCCTCGCCGACCCTGCATTGTAGCCAGTTGGGGTTTGACCCAATTGGCTTTGATTATAATAGACCCTTTGTAGGACTTTTAGCCTTAATCTCAATTTGGGTTTATTAGTCACCTCTCTAGGATGCATTCAGTCTGCATTACCAGGTCAACCTGAGTTTTAGAAGCGTGTCCGGTTTATCATTTTTGATGGTGGAGTATGCTTGGGAGACTATGTTACTAATCCACATTTTCTAGGAGTATCCTATTTTCCAGAGGCTGCAATTGGCCACTGTGTTCCAGTATATTTTCTCTGCTTGCAGAGCATGATGCAGCTGCAGGAACCTATATTTCTGTGTGGCATTCAAATTCTATTCTTGCTGTAATACAATTTCACCCCATTTACAGACATTATGTTTTCTATTGTGGAGATGCCTATGGCATCCCGAAATCCAGTCAGCTTTCTGATCTCCTTCTGCAAGTGGCCTTTCCACAGCAGTATTTGCTTGGTCACCTTTCCCCTCAAACCCAAGTGCTTGTTGGCCTTGTCCAATACGTCCAATGATGCCCGAGTGGTGCACAATAATTGCAGTGTACTCCTTTGGCTATATACATAATGTATATGTGTGTGCTCTTCCAGTCCCAACCATTCTAGTCTTGTAGCGGGGGTGTTGTAGCCAGATGTTTGCCAGGTGATAGTTTGTCCAGTTGCCACAAGTGGGAATCTGTATTTAATGTTTTTCGGAAGGATTTAGTGGGCAACTGTTTGAAGACATTGATCAATTAGACAGTAGTTGAGATCTAATGGATTTTCTTATGGTTTGCATGCCATAGGTGTGTTGAAGCAGAGTGCATCTGCCTTTATGAACCCTATCAATTGGGCCAAAGAGGATCGACTTAAAAGTAGATAGTCATGGAGTTTTACTCTATGGTGTTTTAGCTTTCACGCTCTATTTATTTCTTTCCCTCTCTCACACGCTCTCACTTTAGGAAACTTCACACTTCTTTGGATTTTCCTAGGCCCACCCTAGGCCTGACCCATTGATGTTTAACAGGCCATCCATCCTAAGTACCTTCCCTTTGGTGAGGGAAATGTTTAGAAGACTCTTGTTGCCACCTACTGCTTCTTGCCAGACGGCTCCAAGGTGTCTCTTCTATTGATGAGGCCTTGACTGTTGATGGCCCATGTGTCACTTTCTATCATTGATGTATCCAGTGCCAATGAAAGCTATTCTAGTGACAAACGACCATTGATGAGAACACTTGTTGATCAGCCCCCAACACCACCACTTGGTTGTTTTCATTCCCAATGAGAGTTCCATCATCAAGAAAATCTGCTGAATAAAACAGAGACAACAAGGCTCTCTGGTTGACAGACTTCACTTTCAGTGAGACTTGGATATCCTCTGTGTATTCTCACCTCTGCCACTGCTTCCTCAGGTTCTTAAGAAAGTCACAGGTACCAGGCTCATCTTATTCTGGTATGATACTACACCTGTTGTTTGAGCATCCGCCTCCTGCTCAGCCTTCCTTTTTCAGGAGGAACTACTGTCACAACAGCAGGGCAGAGTGCTACACCCTAACCTCAATAACCTGCACCTCAGTGCATTAAAATTGAGAGGAATCAGCTGAGAGGATTTTGTCTGCCTAAGGAGGTAATAGGTCTGACTTTGACATCTCACTGCCTGTCCGCAAAGTCAAATCAATTGTGAATGATTGGCGAGGTTTATGGCTTGGTGCGACGACCATTGGGTTGATTTACCAAAGGCCAAACTCTTTGATGTACTTCTATTTGTCCTGTCTGTAGCCTGGCAAGGCCTCTACACGGGCATTGTTAGAAGAAATTTGTTGGACCCTTTTACATTTAACTAGAATAGTCAAACCGGTGAGCAAATAAAGTATTTCACATTGATTCATCCTCTGCATCAGGATCTGCTGTTTGTTCGTCTTTGTATACTTTTGCTTAGCACTAATTCCTCCCACAGGGATGGGTACTTTGCCTATCTTGCATGTTGTTCTTTGTTAGCCAGCACTATTCAGTCCCACCTCTTAGGGAGGTACTACTTTGAGACTTACCCATAAGGTGAGGAATCTCCAAGAAATCGTTTCCATTAGAAGAAATTGTTACCTTTCGTAGCAGTATTTCTGGTGTGTATGTTTAATCTGCTTGCAAATCCCTCACCTCTTTTCGTCCTCTACAATGAGTTAGTGCTGTGATTAATAAAATCCCAAGGTACAAATTGACATTGTGTGCTGTATCTGTTGATTGACCAGGATTGCTCAGTTCCTCTCTGCATATCTCGATGGGTCATGGAGAAAGAATCACAACCTGATATCCGGGCTTAATTTGCTCTGGTGGCGTCACCTCCAGCGGTAAAGTTGTAGCTGGCGAAAAATGTACTAGACTAGTCTGAAGACTGGAGCAAATAATCACTAGGTGAGGAATGTGTGGGAAAATGATGTATCCATCATGAAGGACTGGGTTCTTTAAGACCCAGCGGTGCCAGGGGACAACACCTGAAACCTTCGTGGGTAACCTGCTCCGGCGTACGAATGACAGAGACACGGGACACTTTCTTCGGCGTCAAAGATTCGAGCTTTATTACTGCAGGGAACACAGAAGTCACAGCAAGTACAACACGTGCAACTTGGGGAGACTGCTTCAAATTGCTGCAAGTGGGTCGCTCCTTTTATACATGTTTCTTCCATAGGTTTACATGGTGCACAAAGGTTTACTACTCGGTTCCCATAATTATCCCCGAGAGGGGTCGCTTTGGTCACTTTGATACATTCAAAGTCCGAGACATAAGTGCGGAAACATTTGGCGGTTCCCAACTGTAAAAACCCATCTTCTCACCATTAGTATATTCCAATCAGCAGTAAAACAGATCGAAGAAGGAACAAGGACAGGTGCAGAGGAAGATGGAGACAGTGGGGGAATCGGAAAGGGTGTAAAAGGGGAGGTATCGGGTAACACGAGCTATAGGCATCAAAGGGTCGTGCCTAATGAGATGCACGGCTAAGTCAATAAACCGGCAAGATGAGCCTCGAGCGGGGCCATCTGCCTTACAGTATCATCCCCCTCGTCATAAAGACACTTTCAAAGGACATGTGTCTTCCGCAGATATCTTGGGAATACCAGGGTCGCGAAACGGACAACGTCCGTTCGCTGGCTACTTGAGGGCAAGAGACAAAATGGATGCCGTATCTAAAATGGAACCCGTGGGTACAGAAAGAAAAACCCACGTAACAGACGAACGGTTTAGGTTAACACAGCAAAACTGCGTACACCAACTAAACTCGTCATTTGCGGTTCGTAGATACCAGACTCGACCATATTCGTGCGAGTCGAAAACATCACTTACAATTGTCACGGAACCTCAGACGCTCCTTTTGCCCTCATGTAGGCAAGCACTAGTCGGAATCATACTCGATATTCATCAGACCATCTAGATGTTGCTGTAACATAGCTCTGTCCAATCGAGCTCCTTTGGTAACAGGCGGCTGTCTTATACACGTTGTAGCACAGAGGCCACATAAGGCAGGACCACACTGCACACAAAGGCAACACGTGAACAGGAACGCCACGACAACTCCGATAATCATCAGAATCTTCCAACCCCAAGTCGACATCAGGCCCCATAACCACCCAAGTAGCGTCCAATCCCCTACGTCCACGTGTATGGACTCAGAGATCTTATGCAACTTTGAGATGGCTTGATAGACAGTCGGAGCGTTGTCTGGAATGAAAATACAGCAGCTCGAATGAATCACCTTACATACCCCACCTCGATCTGCTAAGATCACGTCTAAAACCATACGGTTTTGTAACGTCATAAGTCTATCCGCCTGAAGTTCTGTGGTGATATTACCAAGGGCACTGGCAGTAATATTAGCTGTCGATTCCACCACCCGAGTCAACTGTCTCAGGTTCCTACTATTAGCCATAGGCCCCCAAAACGGGAGGAAACCCTTGAAAAAGTCTCCTGCCTCTTGACCGGCAGTGTCCTCTTCGCTAATTACGCCTCTCACAACTCTAGTCTTGTGATAGTCTGCGTCTACAGTGAACGTCGGAGGCAACAGGTTTGCGATAAAACATGAGCCCACAAAGTCGGAGGGCAACCATGCATACGCACGATCATGGCAGACAAAGTATGTACCCTTGGCAGCCAGAAACACAGGGGACGAGACCATCGGCAGAATGTAATTCTCGGTGCAAGCACTCTCTCCAAGTCGGGCTTTCGATCTTCGACCACGACCCATTAAACAAAAATTACCAATGTGGGGTACGACCCATATCGGAGGCGAGCTTTTAAGCTGTTTATCACTCGTGAGCACACTATACTCGACCTTACTCAGGACCCTATAGGCTTGTACCTCTTCCTCCGGGATGAGCGACGGCTCATAGATATCTCTATCTAAGTCTTCTATCGCTATAGACAAAGGCTTGTGATACGAGCCAGGGCCAAAGTAGGGAGATCGTGGCTCTCGACTGGGGTAAGAATCTAGTGCGCTTCGAAACATTGTTTGAAATGCTCGAGCGGAACCCTGGGAACTATACGGTAAAACCAGATATGGAATTCCCTTATCCGTGGTATGTGGCATCAACCCACACACCCAACAATTAGTAGTGTTAACCACTAACTGGTGCTGGTGAAGGAGCTGAATAAAGGAATTATTGCGGAATTCTGCACGTCTAGCCTGCTCGTGTTCGGGTAAGATATGAAAAGAATGAGGAGATATAGTGAAGGTAAATTTAGGGTCAGAAGTAGGAGTAGGTATGGCAGAAGGTAAGAAGTAAGACATCGTGTAATACACCCCACCCGCCAATAGTGCAGAAACAATCAAAAGCAATACGAATATTTGAAACATAAAACATTTGGTACGACTAAGTTGTTGTAGCTTGAACCTTTGCGCCTGAGCTTCTTCCAAGTCCATCAGCTTTGAAAACGCCATCCCCTACGACCGTCCGCAACGTTTCTTGACGCACTTCGTTCTGTGTAGCAGTAGTCAATCCCTAGGAGTTCCCAGGAACCGACGGTCTTTAACCTAGCGTCAAGACCTACTAACCAGAAGGAGGTACACGCGCGGCCCTACGGCCTCTATTTACAATGTATATGCAAAAATATCTCTCAGCTGTGGAAGCAAAAATGCATGTAGAACGAAACTCAATATATACAGAAATAATTACAATGATACGGGTGTTCAGACTGGTCGTGGAAAACGGGATAATGCAATTGTCAAGGGACAGAACTAAATCTTTTTATTTGTCCTTAGTGCTGGATCGCAAAAAGTATCGAGTTTTCCCAGGACGTGTCTGTTCGTCAAACAAAGGATCCGTTAAAGGAACAGAGTTCCGTTGATCAGTTGAATGTTCTGGTCTTGAGTCTTTTGGTGACAAATGTTCAACAGTGTCTTTCTGCTGCACTGAAGATTCTCCGACAGGTTGTGCGTCACTAAAAGGTACAAACGCCGGCAATCCTTCGAATTCAGCTGAAGCAATGCCCCTCCTCACCCACGAGTCTGCCGGTAACGGTATAGGAACTTTCTTCGTATGGGTGGCATGCACCCAATTTTTCCGGCCCTCTAGACGAACGGCAGTTCTCGTGGCAAGGAGGACCTGGTAGGGTCCAGTGAACCTGGGCTCCAAATTCTTCTTACGGGCAAAATTTCTGGTTACCACCCAGTCTCCGGGCTGGAGCTGGTGGCCTGGACCCTCCGTCTGCGTCGGCAATGCTTCGTAAACCTGTTGGTGAATTAACCTCAGTTTAGCAGTCAGATCATGAAGATAGTCAATCAACATTGGATACTCAGGATCGCAGAACACACCCGGTCTAGGGACCCCCCAAACATTCGCAGGACGACCGAACACTATTTCATAGGGACTGAGCCCTACTCGGGAGTGTACGGTTGCCCTTGTTGACAATAAAGCTAAGGGTAAAGCGTCACGCCACGAAAGACCAGTCGTAGCCTGAATCTTCGCTAGCTTTAGTTTAAGGGTGCCGTTATACCCTTCAACCAAACCAGCTGACTGGGGATGATTGGCGCTGTGGAATTTTTGATTAATTCCAAGGCCTTTACACACACTCTTCATCACACTCCCCACAAACTCACTTCCGTTATCAGACCATACAACCCGAGGCATTCCGTACCGAGGAAAGTATTCCTTCAGTAGGATCTTTGCAGTTGACAAAGCAGTGTTGTCTTTGAGAGGATAGGCTTCAATCCATCGGGAGAACGCGCAAACCACAACTAAAACATATTTCAGGTTATTGCATCGCTCCATATGGATGAAGTCTAATTGAATCACCTCAAAGGGACATGAAGGGGGAGCAAAACTACCAGGAGGGGTTGGGGTTCCCTTACCAGGATTGTACAACATACATACCATACAATTCTTAACCAAACGCTCAGCACATTTCGTGATACCATCATTCTTCCACACAGGGAACAACAACTTGCAAATACCTTTCACGCTAATATGTGCTAACCCATGTGCCATTGTCACAACAGCCAGCACATACGCATCTGGCAACATCCATCTCTTATGTTCCGACAAATCAACCCAACAACCATTCGCATCCAGCTTTCCCGTGCTTTCTTTCCACTTGGTCTTTTCAGTCTTGGTGGCCTCATTCTGAATTGCTTTCACACTCTCGATAGTGTCCTCACACATACTAGACTCTGTAGGCCACCTAACCGAACTCGTCACATACATTCGAGTGCTAAGGTTCCGGGCAGTCTCCTTAGCAGTCTCATCCGCAAACGCATTACCGCGACCAACATCATCCGTCACCTTACGATGCGCACTACATTTAACAATCGCTACCTGCTTAGGCAACGTAAGTGCATCCAAAAGATCATTCACGAGCTGACCATGCTGAATCTTCGTACCATGCGATGTCATAAAACCTCTCTCTCTCCACAACCGTCCAAAACTATGCGCGACGCCAAATGCATATTGGCTGTCGGTAAACACATTCACACGTTTCCCTTTCGCCAACACACATGCTCTAGTGAGAGCAATCAGTTCTGCAGCCTGGGCAGAATTCTGATTCAATCTTGCAGCTTCAACAACAGTATTCAACGTTACAACAGCATATGCAGTAGTCACATCACCATTCGGCAATTTAAAACATGAACCATCCACATACAAAGTTCCATCTGGATCTTCCAAAGGAGTGTTTTTGAGGTCCACGCGACCTTTCGTTTCTTCTTCAGTCCTCAAATAGCAGTCATGCTCTGCTATTTCATCTGACTCTGTGCTAATTGGTAACAAGGTTGCCGGGTTCAGAACATTGCAACGTTTTATCTGAATATGACTTGCCAGCAGCATTAGCTCGTACCCAGACAACCTCGCACTCGTCAAGTGCTGAGTTTTCGTACGATTTAAAAGAGTGTCGACTGCATGCGGAACCATCACCGTAAGCATATTATCCATGACCAATCCTGCTGATTGTCGGATGGACACCGCAGCTGCCGCTGTTGCTTTCAAACAACTCGGCAATGCTCTAGCTACCGGGTCCAAGGTCGAGGAAAAATATGCACATGGACGTTGCTTACCACCAAAAGGTTGCGTTAAGACACTCAAAGCACAACCTTCCCTTTCGTGAACATATAATGTGAACGGCTTACTGTAGTCAGGAGTACCTAACACTGGAGCCGAACACAATGAGTCACGCAATTCAGAAAAACTCTTCTGACATTCTTCCGTCCATGGTAAAGGAGTTGAAACATCTTTGCACGTAAGAGCCACCAATGGTTTCGCTAGCAATGAAAAATTTGGAATCCATTGCCTGCAGTACGACGTGATACCTAGAAAGGCACGCACATCTCTTTGGGTTGTTGGGACAGTCATTCGCGCAATTGCTGCAATTCTCTCTGGGGTCGACCGCCTTCCCTCCTTTGACAATAAGTGACCTAGATAGGTTACTTCTTGACAACAATATTGGAGTTTAGAAGGTGACACCTTGTGATGTAAGTCACAGAGATGTTGTAGCAACAACTCCGTAGCAATTTTGCAAATGTCCCGAGTATCTGCAGCTACCAATAAGTCATCGACATATTGGATTAAAGCCGCACCAGCCAGCAACGTAAACGCATCCAGTTGACCCTTCAAGGCTTGACTGTAAATCGATGGACTCTCACAGTAGCCCTGAGGAGCGCGTTTAAACCGGAAGCTGCGTCCACCAAGAGAGAAACCGAAAAGGTCTCTGCTCTCTTCCGCAATCGGAATGCTGAAGAACGCATTCTTCAAATCGATCACCGAAAACCAAGATGCAGAAGCTGGAATCAGAGTCAGTAGCGCCGTGATGTCAGGCACAACGGGGAACTGAGGAATCACAATTTTATTTACCTCCCGTAAATCGATAACAAAATGATAAACAGGTTGTTTCGAAGGATCAGTACGTTTTAGAATGGGCAGTACAGGGCTGTTGCACACGTTTCCCCGCGTTTCTTCAATAACGTCTTTCTCGATCAAATCATAGATGATCGCCAACAGTGCTCGTTCACCATCAAGGGAGATACGATACTGGGGAATACGTGGCAATCGCACATTAGATTTCAGCCGAACAACGTAAGGGGAGATGTCAAGCAGGCCCACATCATTGGGACCTGTTGCCCACAGAGATACAGGAAGAGAACTCAATTCCGGTGGAAGCTTATCGAGAGACCAGTACATAGGAGAGACAACCCTCTCTCCTAACGTAAGCTTTACACCCGCAGGAGAACAATACAGAGTTGCATACAAACGTTTTAGCAAATCCAGGCCCAAGAGATTTTCACCACAACCAGTAGTCAAAATCAACGGAGCTTCAAGCTCACGTGGCCCAAATGTAAGGGGCAAAGGGCGTGAAACTGGATTGCTAACGGGGGCGCCAGAGAATCCAACGGAAACATTTGTTAAGCCAGACAAAGGTGCGCCAGGGAGTTTCGAATGCATTATGGAACTTTTCGCTGCACCAGTGTCCAACAGAAAAGGCTCAACGACGCCCGATGTAGCAACTGCGACGTAAGGCCCTCTCTGATCAACCGGAACTGATACCACTCCCTCTCCTTGTCTATGGCTGTCCTAGTAATTACTGTCGTCAGTTCCCTGATTGACGTAATAATCGTCTACATTGTACTGCGCAGATCGTCCTTGCGATGATCCACGGTGATCGAAACAGTTATTGGAATTTGATGAGTTATCTGATAGGTCATTTTGAGCACCACGACCTCTACCACGTGATGTCTGCTGAGAACCACCACGACCTCCTCTAGATGAGTTACCACTATTACGGTCGTTTAGAACAGGACAATTGAATTTTAAATGACCCTCCTGTCTACAATAGGCACACTGATTGTACCCTAACGAAGACCTTTGGGAGGAGGAGTCATTTCGAGATTGCGATCTATTCGATTGTGGCTGCGATCGATTTTGCTGTGAAGCATTCTGATTCGAACGCGGAGGATACGCTTGCTGTAACAACACTTTAGTTTTAAGTTCTTTCGTCTTTTTATCAGCGCGGTCGTTCTCCTCTTTTTCTCTGTTCTCATAATACTGTGCCGTAGCCAATATTTGAGCCGAGGTAGAAACGGCCCACGCACTCTCAGAGTTTTTTAATTTATTGCTCAAATCAGGCAATAAGTTAGAGACAAATTTGTCCACAAACAACCGTTGACCACCCTCAGTGCCCATATCCTGACCACTATGGTCGATGAATGCCTCCTCAAATCTCGTAAAGAAATCAGAGACACTCTCGTCCTTTTTCTGTTTGCAAGCTGACAATTTGTCCCAGTTCACCCTCATAGCTGGCATAAGTGTTTTCATTAGCGTAATTATTCTCTGTGGGAGAGCAGCAATCAACTGCTCGGGTTTAGCACCACCAGTTTGCAACCCATCCGCTGCTATAATGGCCGCCCACTCACCACCTAATTCGTTTGCGTGATTTTCCTGACGAATCTTAGCCCATACCGGTTGCGGTACGACATTACCAAACAACATATCGATATCGGCAAGATTCATTATCGTAGCATCTACGAGCTGCGACAATTCTTTATAATACCCTGCAGGATTTTTGCGAGGGTCAGGCAAAGACTGCTTCACCTGTAACACTTCCGATCGTTTCCATGGGAGATGTATCCACACTCTCTGGAAATAGGGTGGAACAATGGGGTTAGCATTAGGATCGCCTGGCATCCATACTGGTGGAACTTCCCGCATGGGAAACTGACCAGACGCATCTAACTGCCTCTCAACGTCCTCAACAAACAAGGCTTGAGGTATAGGAGTGGGACGGAAAGATAACAACCGTTCAACAGCACGTCGAACGTTAGTATCCACTATCAGTCCGTTAGAGAACTGAAGCTGTAGATCAGACAAAGCGGTCAACACCTCGTCAGGTGCATCGGCCGATATCTGATCACGCAAAACTTTGCACATTTCTTCGAACACAAATCTTTGTGTCGGTACATTGAATTGACAGAACGTATCAAGTACAGCACGTGGAGGATTTCTAAGAGGATGCGTCATCCAACCCATCGCCATATTATATAGCGAAGCACGTTCCCTGTTACCGGGAAGCTGACTACGTCTCTGAGGACCATCTAAACCAGCGGACCCGAAAACAGGTCCGAGAGAATGAAAGAAGCTAGCCGCAACAGGAGAAGTGCGACTACGAGTAGATGGAGAAGTATAGCACAAGGGACTAACAAGAGAAGGAGTAGAGACAGAAGCAACAACAGGAGTTAATAGAGCAGGAGCAGTAGCGGGAGCAGGAGTATGTGGAAGCGGAGGAGCAGTAGGAATAGAAATAGGCAAGGGAGCAGGAACAGTCGGAAGAACTGGTGTAGGTTGAGGAACAAGCTGAGGAATAGGTACAGGAACAGGTACGGGGGGACCACTGGAGCTGCGGTACC
Source organism: Lissotriton vulgaris (assembly GCF_964263255.1). Lineage (NCBI taxonomy): Eukaryota > Metazoa > Chordata > Amphibia > Caudata > Salamandridae > Lissotriton > Lissotriton vulgaris. The sequence goes on from NC_141689.1 coordinate 1,575,241,613, forward strand.
CTGTACATACGGAGGTGGCGACTTCATAAGATAAGACAGTAAAGGATCCTCAACTGATTCTTCCTTCTTATCCGATTCCGTAGGCAAAGCAGGATAGCATTTATCTATGGACATACGCTGTAGCCTATCAAACACTTCCTTTTCCTTTTCCTCCTTATCACGCTGAAACTGCTCTGCTTTCTTTACAATGGCAGCAACACCATCTCTCTGATTACGTTTAGTCTGTCTGATCTCTTTCTGTCGGGCTTCTTTACGCCACAACCGAAAGGCATCAAACATAGCCGGGGCCTTGACTTTTTCTTAAACAATTTTGCCTCAAGATTATCTAAAATCGGGGTCTCAAAGCTACCATGAGGTGGCCAACTAAGGACACCATCCTTTTTAGTGTAACAAATCCAATATTCATTGAAAGTAATCGGGCCTAGCCCGTGTTTGCTGTAGAGCTCATAAGTTGGAGTTCCAACCGGAGGTATCGGACACGAGTCCTCCAGTCGGGAATCCGTACCACAACGTCTGAAACAACTAAACAAAGTACTGCGACCAGGCATCTTGCACACTAGCCGAGTTTCACAAACTTCAAGGGTTACGGGATTTACCAAGTCCCAGCAAAGAGGAAAAACCCTCGGTTTTTGGCGGCTGCAGTCGTCAAATATCACAACAAAGTACCAAGAACCACAAATGCAATGGAACCATGCAACAACTAAGCAACCACAACCAAGAACTCTGGGAGCGACCCACAAATACTTAACTCAAAGATCGATGGCGCCACCAGGAAGGCCCGTCAATCGTCTCGCTATACCAAGATCTACGCCTGGCGCCAAAACGGGTCTACAGTCAGGGCAGCAGTCCGTCGCAGCCGTCAGGAGGCGGGAATTTTCGCGGGAAAAGTCTTCGGGCCACTTGTTTCGACAACAGGATCGATGAAGCGGAGTGCACCTTCCCTCGGAGATTTCACACAAAGTTCCTCACGATCGTCGGGCTTGGACCGGTACCACTGATGCAGCCCCACGTTGGGCGCCAAACTGAAGGACTGGGTTCTTTAAGACCCAGCGGTGCCAGGGGACAACACCTGAAACCTTCGTGGGTAACCTGCTCCGGCGTACGAATGACAGAGACACGGGACACTTCCTTCGGCGTCAAAGATTCGAGCTTTATTACTGCAGGGAACACAGAAGTCACAGCAAGTACAACACGTGCAACTTGGGGAGACTGCTTCAAATTGCTGCAAGTGGGTCGCTCCTTTTATACATGTTTCTTCCATAGGTTTACATGGTGCACAAAGGTTTACGACTCGGTTCCCATAATTATCCCCGAGAGGGGTCGCTTTGGTCACTTTGATACATTCAAAGTCCGAGACATTAGTGCGGAAACATTTGGCGGTTCCCAACTGTAAAAACCCATCTTCTCACCATTAGTACATTCCAATCAGCAGTAAAACAGATCGAAGAAGGAACAAGGACAGGTGCAGAGGAAGATGGAGACAGTGGGGGAATCGGAAAGGGTGTAAAAGGGGAGGTTTCGTATTCGTGCGAGTCGAAAACATCACTTACAATTGTCACGGAACCTCAATCAGACCTATCATTATCGGAGGTAAGTAACTTTTTCATTGAGTTTCAGAATCCCTAGAAACAGCAGTGGCTATTTTTCTGACTTTGTCTATACTGTTTGATAATGCCATCTGATTAATGTTTCGCTTCTATTATGAACACTTCCTTCTTTTTTCCGTGTTCTGCATGTGCTCCCACTTCCAGATGTAGTTCCAGTCTCCAGTGCACATTTATGTTCACCCTTACCTCAGCAGTTATCCTTATACACAACTAGTTGAAGTAATCACCAAAAGCCCTCTTCTCAGTGCAGTTTCTTATGGGATGTAGACTGTGGCTTTTGCACATCTGTAACTGTGACGCTGTACCTGTTGAATTTTTATGTGCAGCACTTTTGATAACATAGCTGCCAGGTGCCCCAATGTCTTTTGTTATACCGTCCAGGAGTTCTGACACAATGTATTCTGGGTCATAGCAAGAATTACTCACAACTAAGTATGCAGAACTCAGTTGACTAAAACGCTTGAACTAGCTGAAGGCATTACATACAACATGGGGCACTTGGCTGCAGAGATTAACTGGCGAGTGATGTTTTTATCTGGTGGGCTAATTAGTGGGACAGCCACAAGAAGAGTAGGAGGGCAGCTGTGGACATATAGTGTAGAAATGATATTCAACTTTTCTACACTGTAGCATCTTCACTGATAGTCATAAAAATAGAATACTCCACCAGCCTGTGTGGCCCATGGAACGCTTCTTTTCGACAGAATAGTAGACAGATCATTTTTTGAGGTAGACATTTTTTTAAAGGATGCTCTTTATATGCCACCTCCATGGAGTTACTCAGGACGTTTTGAGCTGAGATTTTCTCTTTATAATGGGCAATTAAAAAAATAACATAAAAGGCTTCACTGCACAACCTAGCTGAAAATGTTTGCTTCTCGTGTTAAAAAAAGTATGTGCAACCTTGCATTTCACCTGAGACAAATGAAGAGAAAGAATGTCTGCTAAGTTAAAGTGCCACCGGTCAACAAGAGGGCCCTACTCCTTTAAGAGCTTAGCAACGTCCCTCTCCCAACATGCACTGGATTGGCAGCTTGCCTTGTAGCCGAGGTCTTTTTTCCAGCAATTACTGACTGAATCCTAGAACGCTTCTGAGAGGTTTTTATCCCAGATTCCTGAGGTATTCTTTTACCATTTATTTCTGATTTCACCCGACGTCTTTCGGCAGCTTCTCAAATGATTACAGTTGTAGTTTTAAAGCTTTATTCGACATTTGTCATAAAAGCATTCACCTAACCCTAATACAATAAATACTACATGTTAAAAATATTTTCTAAAAATACATATTAAACATGAAATGTCGAATAAATACATGATAAAAATACATCAAATTATCACACTTCTTAAAAAGAGATTTTTCTATAAAGTAAAATACAATAATCCATATGGCAAAGTGCAAAATTGAGGATGTACATAATTTCATTACTAAGCAATTGCCATTAATGATCGGGTACGAATTAACCATGACCAAGCCAGAAATTTTGCTACCCCAACCACAAGCAATATGGAACAATCTGTTTCAAGTATCCTAAGGGCTTCAGAATGGCTGCGGGTTCCCAAACTTGAGCACACAGGTTTTAACCATTTACGTCTGGGGGACGAGTATAGTGGGCAACAGAACAAGAGATGGGAAATGTGCTCAGTTTGTTCGTTACAATGGTGACAATGTTCATCCCATGCTGGGGACCAGTGCTTCTTAAACGCATTCACCGGGAGTGTACCTATGCGAAATTGAAAATAAAGTTTTCTGTCATAGGGTTTTTCAATGATGTCCCAAAAAAATTCGCAAGAAGGGTACATTTTTATATCTAAGAAGCGAGATGTTAAGCTTGAACTTGTGCTGTCACTAAACATTGTAAGATATACCATTTCCCAATATAGTTCTTTCAGCTTTGCCTTCGTAGGAAAGCAGGTTACGTCTTTGGTGTCCCATAGATAGTCCAATTTCAGTTTTACAAGGAGCCCCCGGAGCTCCCTTAGCCAAGGAATACTATGGAAGCGGTCGAATTTGATGACGTCCGTCAATGCCGCCGCATAGTGGCTTAATTCTGGGGTCACCATAATCCGTCTCCAGTATAGAAGAGGGCGTAGCCTCGCTATGTCCTCTATACCTTTTCTTCCCAGATCCAATTTTAGTGGGATTGTGGGTGTGCTTTGGGGGACCATCACAATCCCTCGTAAAAACCCTCATAATTCAGAGCCATATAAACAAGCCCCCAGGACTTTCATAGAATAAATTTCCAACACACAGTTTACTGGCTTTGTCAGCGAGGTGCGATGTTTTAGGGTAATTGCGCCTGCTAGCTGCCTAAACTTTAGTAAAGTTGTGGTTATATGTGGTTTCCAACTCATGTTTTCTTGTAGAGTGATGCCTAGGTAAGAGAAAGAGTCCACCCTTTCTAGGGGTGTACCTTTGCATTTTATTACACCTTTGAAGGTGGACTGCTGGTTGAGGCACATGAATTTTGTTTTGGAGGTATTCAGTTCAAGGCCCCTCCCGTCACAAAATACACCAAAGGCATCAACCACTTTTTGGAGCCCCATGGGGGTACGGGAAAGTAGGAGCGTATCGTCCGCAAACATGAGGACGGGTACACGAGAGCCTGCGATTACTGGGGCGTCACTAGCAATCTTCTCTAGATGTTCTACGATACCATTTATATAAATTGAGAAGAGGGTCGGCGCTAGGACACACCCTTGTCTCACCCCACGTTCTACCGGAAAGGGATCAGTTACTTCTCCTTTCTTGCCCCATCTTATTCTTGCAAAGTTATTTTCGTGGAGACGAACAAGGAGTGTAAGCAATTCCTGGCTTAAGCCTACGTCCGCCAAGGTCTGCCAGAGTTTTTCTCTGGGGACCAAGTCGAAAGCGGCTTTTAGGTCCACAAAGACTGCATACAATGTCCCCTTCTTTAAAGTGACGTTTCTCCAGTAGATGGTTAAAAAGTGGAGGACTTGATCAACGCTACTAGTTGAAGGGCGAAACCCAGCTTGGTAAGATGACAAAATATTTTTTTCGTTGATCCATTGCTGCAGTTTGTTTTGGACTAATCGGCCCATTAGTTTTTGCGCTGTGTCAATCAGACTAATGGGTCTATAGTTTTTAGCCAGGGTTCTATCACCTTTCTTAAATATGGGGATAATTTCAGCTCCCTTCCATGAGGCAGGCACTTTCCCTCCCATTGCCACCGCGTTGGCCAGCATTGCAAAATAGCTACACCAGGACTTCCGATCCGATAAAAATATATCAGCCGGAATTCCATCCATGCCTGGAGCTTTGCCCCCCGCTTCGCAATCCAATACAATACTCACATCCTTTTCCACAAATATTGGAGATTTGTAGTAGACTTGTGGAGGAGGACAATCATTGGTAAACAAGGGATTACGGGCATACTGTGGTTGGAAGTATTCTACCCAATTGCTTTTCGGAACATGGTTCGTAGGCTGGAGTGCTACGCCACCCTTTTCCCATTTTACTGTGGCCCAGAAGCGCTTGGAATCCTTGGAGGCACACGCCTCCTTGAGTTCGCGCCAGCAATCCTCATCCCAACGCTTCTTAGCCAGTTTTTGGGCCTGTCTATACTGGTTTCTCGCCAACCTTACTGCTGCTGCATTTCCTATTCTCAGTTCTACGCTAAGGTTATCTCGTGCTATCCTGCAACTCTTGTCATACCACCCTTTACTCTCTTGGACCTTTTTCTTTTTATTTGAGACTACTGTTTTAACAAAGAAACTTTGAATTTTGGCAAATAGTTTCTCATGAGCAGCCATCATGTAGTCTATAAAGTCAATCATCCCATAATGGGAGTTAATCTTAGAGACTTCGTCCACCACTAATTCCTTTAAAGTCTCTATGTTGGCAACGTCTTCTAGGAGCATACTCCACTTCAGGTGGCGAAGGTTATTTGAACTTACAAGATCTTGCGTTATCATTTGATTCCCTCTTGGATGATCGGACACTTCATGGTAGGGATGGAGTGTCAGGCACAAAGGATTGTGGTCACTTTCTATTTTGTCCTTCACTTCCATGTCTACCAATTTATTCCAAGCCCTTACATCCAGTAGTATATAATCTATTCTGCTGGCTGCTCGGCCGTTATCAAATGTATTTTTCCCCATTAAATCAGAGGGTGCCCGTCCATTGACTGCTCTAAGCCTTCTTGAAAGACAAAAACTCTTCAGTTGGATTGCTACTGTGCTCCATTTTCTGATTACTGGGATGTCTAGTTGAGGAATTCTCCACTTGGTATCCTCATCTTCGGCCAGGACCCTATCCTCTTCGCCCAAAGGTTCAAAGGTGGTGTTAAAATCCCCGCCTATTATTATATGGGGTGGCACTGGTAGCATTTCAATATGATACTCAAGGGTCGTTAAGGTCTCTGATGGTTTTCCCCTACCAACTCCCCTGGAGTAGAGGTTAAACAGGGCTAGTTGTTGGCCATTTTGCCAGCTAATGTCAAGTGCTAGAATATCATTAGAGGGTATAGACCTTTGCTTGATTGAGCAATTCAATGTTTGGCGTACCCAAATTAACAGGCCCCCAGAGGGTCGACCCACTCGGTTTCTTATAGCTGGGATATAAAAGTTCAAGTACCCTTGCCAAAAAATTGGGGTGAGCGACCAAGTTTCTTGCAGCATAATAATATCGTAATGGTCGATAAAATCGACCCAGTCTGGGATGTTTAGCTTGTTTGTGATGCCAGCTATATTCCAAGAGATAATAAATAATGGCGGTATATCCAGTTGATAGTGTATCTGGTCAATATCAGGAGTATTTATTGCTTCGTCGGGTTCAATGCCTGGAGCTAAGCCTCCACTCAGTGATGGTGACTTCTCAATTACCTCTAATGCTCTTTTTTGTCCCATCAGTACTCTACTTAGTTCTTCTGGGGCAGGAGTGAGGGATACTTTAGGAACCAGGGTCAATTTATCTAATAAAGGCTCGTGTGGAATAGGAGTCCTATCATGTCCCTGATGCGGCTGGATTTCAGGAGGGACAGGAGAAGCACGTACGAGTCAATCACACTCGTTTAGGTCGGATAACGCAGAGTAGTGGTTATCCAGGTTTAGCCCCCACTCACATAATGGGTCAGTCCTAGCCCTTCTATTTCCCACAACTGTCCACTTTGTTCTCAGTATGCTAGGTTTAGCTACTAGACCTCTTCTGCTATAGAAGAAATCCAGTGTCAGTGGTATTATTTCTGCTGTTCTATGTTGTGGAGGGAAGATGTTCCGTAGGACATCAGGCAATACTTCAGGGCCCTTGAAATTCAAAACCACACAGTCCCCTTGGAATTTCTTTGTCTTAGTGCCTATCCACTTAACCCTTCTTGCTGTGAGCAGATCATCAGATAATTTTTCCTTACCCCAGGGAGATATGTGCATGTTGTTACTAAGCCACTGGAGAGCCTTGTTTCGTAAGGAATCCGAAGACTCGATCTGTCCTGTTTTCAACGGTGGTGTGTTTGCAAGTACTAGAATCAAGGGGGAAGCTTCGACAATTAATTCAACTGGGCCAGTTTCTAGGTTGAGAATCTCAGAGGTAGTATTGCCTACTGCTTGTACTGGATCTAAAATTAGAGCGGTGTCAGGGATGTCACCGTGTCTAGAGCTGGCTTGTTGAATTTGGTCAGATGGAACTTGTGGGCCTACATTCATATTCCCCCCAAGTGTTTTCCCTGCAGCCTCTATGTGTTCAAGTTTGGTTATTATTAAATTTGGTATTTCCCCCACCCCCTCATTGGTTTTTCTTAGGAGGGTCTCTAGTTTGTTTACTTTATTAGCTAGTTGGTCTACTTTTGATATAAGGGGTTTCATTAACCCTGATAATTTGGACTCCAGTATGCCCATGAGCTTATTTAAGAGGGTATCCTCACAGTCTACACTTTCGATCTCTTCCTCCCTTATCCCTTCTTCCGCCCTTTTCTTTGTTCTTCTGGGTGGAGTTACAGGTTTATTCTTACAGGAGCGTAGGCCACCTCTTCTAGGCGGTGCCTTGGTAATCCCTTTTTAGCTCTTGGTGCAGGGACAGGAGTGGGAGGGATATTGCTCTCTCGGTCTAGCTCCACAATTGTATCGGATTTATTTGGCTCTTCTAAGATAAGTAGATCAACAAGAGGATCATGTTGTTGGACAATGGAAGCCATGGATACATTTATTGTGGAGCAATCATTAGGGTCCTCAATCGGGTCGGTGGTGATAATTTCATCACTGGCAGACTGGGATACCCCTGATTGGTTAATTTGGGCACAGGGTGGCGAGTCCATAAGTCCCAGGGAGGACCTTCGATCATTATTGATTTTTGCCACTACCTGGACCAAATAATTATCCATTGTGTTCGCCGGGGTGGCAGGTGTTTTTTGCCTCGACATAATGATCAGTCAAATCTGAGCAGCAGTGCCCTGGTGGAGAATATAGCAATAGTAGGCCAATTATACTATAAATATAAAAGTAAGTCGCCTTACCACAGGTAGGTTTGAAAGTTAGGGGAAAGAGGGGTGGCCCAGTCCAGTCTCTCACAGTCTAGAACGGGCTAAAACGGGCCCGCCCTTGGCCCGGCGTCCCGCGAGACGGGGGTGACACCAAATTTATGCGCCTCCTGGCGCTCGATTGACGCGGACAGCGTCGCCGGGAATGCTGGGAAATGTAGTTTTTAGCAAGCCCCAGCACCGCGCTCCGCTCGGCGGTCAGACCCACTGATGGGACAAGGGTCAGGCGGCGGGAGGCGGGTGGGCGAAGACTCAGCTTCCTCAGGTGCTCGTTCTCCTCAGACCAGCGTTAAGGTACTTTGACAGCAATTGGCTTTCTGGCAGGTTCCCCACTTGACCGGGGTGACACCAAATTTATGCGCCTCCTGGCGCTCGATTGACGCGGACAGCGTCGCCGGGAATGCTGGGAAATGTAGTTTTTAGCAAGCCCCAGCACCGCGCTCCGCTCGGCGGTCAGACCCACTGATGGGACAAGGGTCAGGCGGCGGGAGGCGGGTGGGCGAAGACTCAGCTTCCTCAGGTGCTCGTTCTCCTCAGACCAGCGTTAAGGTACTTTGACAGCAATTGGCTTTCTGGCAGGTTCCCCACTCGACCGGGGTGACACCAAATTTATGCGCCTCCTGGCGCTCGATTGACGCGGACAGCGTCGCCGGGAATGCTGGGAAATGTAGTTTTTAGTAAGCCCCAGCACCGCGCTCCGCTCGGCGGTCAGACCCACTGATGGGACAAGGGTCAGGCGGCGGGAGGAGGGTGGCCGAAGACTCAGCTTCCTCAGGTGCTCGTTCTCCTCAGACCAGCGTTAAGGTACTTTGACAGCAATTGGCTTTCTGGCAGGTTCCCCACTCGACCGGGGTGACACCAAATTTATGCGCCTCCTGGCGCTCGATTGATGCGTACAGCGTTGCCGGGAATGCTGGGAAATGTAGTTTTTAGCAAGCCCCAGCACCGCGCTCCGCTCGGCGGTCAGACCCACTGATGGGACAAGGGTCAGGCGGCGGGAGGCGGGTGGGCGAAGACTCAGCTTCCTCAGGTGCTCGTTCTCCTCAGACCAGCGTTAAGGTACTTTGACAGCAATTGGCTTTCTGGCAGGTCCTGTTTTTCCCATATTTATGGGGTGTTTTTTATTCACAATGTCTTCACTTTTTGTGAAGTGACCTTCCTGTGGGACGGAGGGGGTTGTTCGAGGTCCCCCCTCTGCCTGTGTAGTGTCTTTCACCTACACATTTAGTTAAGTCCTGTGGGGTCTTCTAAAAAACAAAGGCCAGAAGCACCCTTAAAGACAGGGAAGGCTTTCACTTTATGGGGCAGCTGGAAGATATAAAAGTGAAGCATGCGAGAAGGAGACACAGAAGGGAGGTCAGAAAGGGCAGGTCCTCAACTAAACCTATGCCTTCCCCAAGAAAAGACTCTATAGAGGGGAGATTAAAAGACAAGAGGAGGCATAAACAACATTGCCACCATTCAACACAACCCCGGAGATCACAGTTTCACCTGTCGACTTTGGGGCATTCTTCTGCCTCGCAAGTTCACATCAAAAAAGCATGGTGGTGCTTTTGACCTCAACAGTGAGGAGCACCTGGCCAGCGCTAAAACCATTGATGGTGAGGGCTTCTCCTATTATACTGCTTTGGACACTGAACAGATTGTCATCAAGAATATAGATGTCATTGGCGTTCAGACATCCACTGTTTTCTTTGAAGCACTCATCGAGGTTGATCTACTGTTGCTCCATTTTAGAATCACCAGCAGGCTGTCCCAATTTCTCAACTCACATTTGACCTCTTCAGCCAAAAATGCCAAAGATGATGATTCCTGTAGCTGATCCTATTCAGGATCCTTTACCAATGCTGGATCTGCCTCTCAAGCCACAATTGGTTTAAAGGAGCATATCTATGTCTCCATAAAGGAGATGTCATTACCAGACCTTCTGACAACAACTATGTATGACCCCACCCCACCTCTTCCTGTAACACAGGGCAGGCAAAAAAGGAGATCCCCACCTTCCAAGTCTCCATCGGTGTATTCTGCATCGGATTCTTATTCATTAAATGCCCAGATGTCACCAGCAACTTCTCCATATGCGCTCAACCCCAGTGAATGATGTTAATACATTTCAAGATGTATTAATAATAGGTGAAATCTAATTTAATATTCAGCTAAGAATGGCACTTCAGCCTAGAGCAGCAACCGAAACCTGATTTGATGAGTTATTGTTGCAGCATTGCAGAAGAAACATCAATCTGCTCTGGAAACTCCAACTCCGCTATACAGTGAGAGTAAGAAGATGGACACTACAGGGTACAAAGTGTGTGGCACAGTGACAGTTGCTCTCAAGACTGCTAGTGATGCTGCAATTTTGGGTAGATACAACAGGTCATTGTGGGAGTCTCTATTCTTTTTTGTGGAAGACCAACCAAGAGAACACATACAACATTTTTGGACATGATTCAAGGATGCCAACTGGTAAGCAACCAAGTCTTAAGTGCACTTATAGACTCCACATATTCTTCCCAAAGTGGTCTCAGATTTTCAGATCAATAAATCTTTTTCCATACCATTGTTTTTAGCAATCCTTCTTCCTCAGCAGTAAGAACATTGCCCTCATTAGATACAAGAAGAGTGTTAAAGTTTTATTTAGAAAGAACCAAAGGCATATCCAAATCCGCACTTTAATTTGTCAATTATCAACCTCTCCTTATGGGTTGGTGACTACTAAACAAACCAATGCTGGGTAGATCTTGTCCTGCATAGTAAATTATCAACAGGCTAACAAGCCTTTGTCTGGTAGTCCGAAGGCTCATTCCATGAGAGCTAGCACAGCTACTGTTGCTTAGTTGAGAAACTTTCTCTTTTCTGAAATCTGTAAAGCTGCTTCAAGGAGATCAATCCGCACATTTACGAGTCAGAAGTGTTTAGCTGAGGACACTAAACTGACTCTATGGTTGGTGAAGCAGCTGTAAAGTATCTGCAGTAAAGGCCTTGAGTTTTTCCATATCTTACTGGAAAATATTGGTATTCGCTCTGAGGGATATGCTTGCTACTCTGTTTACATTTATGACCGAGTGAGGATCCTACAATGTAGAAGGAAATGTTACTTGCGTGTAATTCCAGTCCTGCATCATAGGAATCTTCACCTAAGTCCTAAACAACCTACCCTCCTCTCTGAATTCAATTGTTGAAAATCATACTTTGCCGCTCAAAAAGAACTGGGGCTTCCAATACAGTTCACGATGAGGGAAGCTGCTGAGCCTTTACAGGAGCTGTCTGTTTTTTTATCTGATGCATTTTAACTGAGTAGGCATTATTTCTATTCGTTTTTCTCTAGTAAAATGCAAGGTTGCATTTGTTTTTCAACATTGGAAGCTAATATTTTAGCTAGGCACTTCAAGATAACATCTTTTTATTATTCTTTAAATTGGCCATTTCAATGAGAAACTCGGAAAAAGACTTCCTGTTCTCCTCTATTGAGGTACCACATAAATTACTTACTTTAAAATGTCTCGCTCCAATAAAGATTTTTTTTGTGTATTATTCTATGGAAAAGAATTGTTTCAGGTTTCCAGCATGTTGGTGGGAATATTCTCCATTTATGGCGAGGTGAAAGGATTCCTCTGATGCAGAACTGGAATTACAAGGAAGGAAAATTCCCATGTTTCTTTCAAAATCTGTACTAGTGCAATTTCCTGTCTGAGAAAACCATCTCATCTTATACATTTTGTTTATATTTTCCTAGGGAGGATGTGCCAGTGTTATTGTGTCCCTTACAACACAATGTCCTCGCGACTTGACACCATATTCAGGTATGTTTTCAAAGTATTTATAAACTTATATGGATTTAAATTATGTTTTATCTTAAAATTATTTTATTTGAAACCAGCATTAACTTTATTCAGCATTAAGTTTCAGATTTAGTGGACCTTTACTACTCGTTTTACTTCACACCATGCATTATGAAAGTATTATTAAAAGTCATCAGGGAGCAGGAGGACTTCCCTGACTCCAGACTCTTCCAAGTTAGTGAAGAACATTTTGACATTAAAAAAGATGAATCTAGAATTTCCATATCCATCGGCTGACCTCCCAGGATCAAAGCCTTCTGGCTAGCCATTCTTCTTGGTCCAGTGCAAGTTGAATGGATACTTCTCCAGGATGCATGATGCTTCATTCCTCTGGCCCTCCTTTTTTTTCTTTCAGAAGGGGCTATCCTTTACTGCTCTGACCTTCCTTCATTCACTGTTGCGGCATGAAAAGCAGCACAAGCATTGCAACTGGCCATCTATGGAGGCTATATTCAGCATTTTAACAGATCTTGACGCCCTCTACTTTATTTGACGAGCATTGCTTTCCACTCCTTGAACCTGTATGCTTGGAAAAAAACATTTCTGATGATACCTGCAGAGTCTTCACCTGTTGAATAATCCCAGGTCCTGCTTGGCTTTGCACGTCTGGGTTTTCCACAGATGTGCATGACACTCATGTGCTTATCCTTTGACAGCGCCCTCTTCTTTCACAATAACGGAGACTCTGATCTGGAACGATTTAAGGCTAGTAAGGCTAGAGCCAGATTCTTTGGTCCCCAACACCCTCAACCTCCGTTGGATTACAGACCATGTTTTTACTTTCAATGCTTCTGTAGAGGATTCAGCTTTTACCAACACCAGTCTTAACAGGCACAACAGGTCTAAAACCCTCCAGTTAGGCAATACAGAGGCAGGGCCTGACGTAAAGGCTGTGGATCCCTCCACCCAGTCTCCTCATTCTCCCCTGTATCATAACTAAAGCATGCCTAGTTTGCTCCTTCTGCTTAATAGGAGCCTGTGGGAGGCCAGGAGTCCTCCTTCTACCAGTCGAAGACAATTACTTCGGGCCAGTGGGTCATTCAGGTAATAGAAATGGGTCTACCCTGCCCTGTTATACACTCTTCACTCTCTTCTGACCGTCTGCTACCCTGTCCAAAGCACATTTTTCCATTTTGAAGCAAGAAGTGGCAGCGCTTCTTCTGAAAGGAAAAGTGGAGTTATTGTCAGAACAGGCCTTTGGGTACGGACGCTTTTTAGGATACCAAAAAGTATGACGTCTACATCTGATTTGAGGCTTCAGAGCTCTGAACGTGTACCTCAGGATGGAGAAGTTCAGGATGCTGACCCTAGCTCCGGTCCTACTGGCATTGAAAAGGGGGACTGGATGGTGTAATTCAGCTTGCTGGATGCTTACTTCCACATCCCGGTCCTACAGTTGCACTGGAAGTACCTTCATTTTGTGGTGGGCTCTATCCATTACTAATTCACAGTGGCCCTGTTTGGTTGACTGGGACAAAGTAATGTTACTTTCTGTGAATTGGCAGAGGTGGAAGTGGTACGTAGAACTCGTGCACTTCTCCCTGTGTTCCCCGCATCGACTGCCAACCAGGGCAGACCTTCTCTCCCCGTTGGAGGAGGATAGTGGTGCACTCCAATCTTCAAGGCCTCCACCTTCATGCCTTGAGATTGAACAGGAACATCTAAGCTCCTTTCAGCTGCCACCAGAGGTCGTGGGCATCATCCTGTCAGCTTCACAAAATCTGTGTTTTCTGGTAGATTTGGTTTCCTTGGTTGCAGACAACAATGTGGGCCCTTTGCAAGCCTGACTGTCAGATGTCCTCCAATTTGCACTCTCTCTATCTCAGAAAGTTTGTGCGTTGAGCACTGCAAAAGAGTTTTGGCTGCATTTTCAGTGTTCCTCTATCTCCCAGACAAAATTACCCAGTTCAAGTCTCCTGTTGTGATTAAGTTTCTTACCAGGGGTCTAATCTGCAACCTCCAACTGCTTTTGTTATTCCTCATTGTGACCTAAATCTTGTTTTGACATTCTTGATGTGGTCTCCATTTGACCCCCTCCACAGTTGCCATTTGTGGTTTTTAAGAATATTTATTTTGCTGGCCATCACTTCAGCAAGGCGGGTCTGTGAGCTACAGGCTCTGAGTGTCCACCCGCCTTTTATGACCGGTTTCCCTGAGAATCTGGTATTGCAAACCAGGGCTGCTTTCCTCCGAAAAGTGGCTTCACCCTCGTATTCTTCTATTCCTGCCCCAAGCCACAAAGGTGGAGGAACAAATGCATCTCCAATACCCTACCTAGGCCAGGGCAGTTTTTATCTTTACCACAATTGAGGCATCAGATTGAGTCACCAACTATTTGTCAGTTACTATGCCAGTAGGAAATGAAAGGCTGTACAGAAGTAGACTTTATCCTGCTGAATCATCTTTTGCACCAAATCGTGGTGCATACTTGCCATAAAGGCACTTCCTGAAAGACTCAGATCTTTAAATGGCTCTCGACCAACACTTGCCTAACCCTCCCCCAAGTCCACCTCACCAGAAAGCTGACTATGGCAATGCACTCTCTGCCAAAATCAATGTTCTGGTGACCAGAAAACTCCAGACCATGCAGTGACCAGCATCCTCCTCCTACCTTTCACTCATCATCCTGCAGGACAAACAGCTCCACTGACTCCCAATCCACACATTAACACTTTTCAAACGCCCCACATATGCATACAAATCCTTACACAGCATTGGCCCCACGTATCTCGACAACCGAATAAACTTCCACAAAACGTCCATTTCTACAAGACATCTCACACACATCCCCCACATACAAAGAACCATATCCAGCAGTTGTGCCTTCTCCTACCTCGCTCCTAAAGACTGAAACAATATGCCTCTGTGCATTGGAGCTGCCTCCTCAGTCCTTGAATTCCACAAGAAACTGAAGACCTGGCTCTTCATCTAACCCCTGTCCTGCTTGGGCTCATGCAGCTCCTACTTTCAGTGCCCGGATACCTCTTTGGGTGAGTTGTGCTATACAATTGCGCATAACAAAACCTAATTCACTCCACCAGATTCCTCATCTCCTGTCCTCGAAAGAAGAGTTCATATTTCTAGAATATACGGGTAGCAACATGGGCACCCCTACACACCTTCGACAAACATTACTGCTTGGTCGGGGAGGGATGGGCGCATCGCCAAGTCTTTGCTGCAAGATTTCCTTGTCTAACAACCCATCTACCCTCCTTCAGAAAAAGTATTGCTTGGGACTCAACAGGTGACAAATCTGCAGGCAGAAGTGACCATCAGAAGAAAAAGTTGCCTAGGGTAACTTTCTTTATAGTGTGTACTCTAGCTAACTGCAGGTCCCTGGCCTATCCCAGCCATCTCAGGGTAAGTGTTAATAAGGTTCAGATTAAAGTTTGGCACTGCACTATATGAAATCAATGTTCTTCCATCCAGTCACCTCAAAGGCTTGGGGAAAATGGATGGAAACTAATGTTGGGCTGGGGAAGGCACTATATAGTTTTGGTGACGTCACCCAACATCACTTCCAGCATAAATACGAATCCAGCGCCCCCTAGCTGCGTCATTGATCTTTATAGTTTCCAGATCCAGTCTGATGCCTGGGATTATTCAACAGGTAAAGAGTCTAAAAATAAGTAGAGTATCCACTAGCAAAATCATACCTTTTTTCTTTAGGTTAGGGTCTATATCTGTTCTATCTGCTTGCGAAAAATCCTTTTTTGATAAGAGACTTATAGGTGCAGATTTCTTACAATAGAATTATCCCTAGGCATCCAACTGGAGCGGACATGTTTTCGTGAGCAGTACCCCTGTACGCCGATAGATGGCGCTATTCGGCTCCTTGTGGCGTCGTCTGCACGAGAAGTGACATCTGCTGTGCCTATATAGGTACCATCCCAGCTCGCTAATGTCAGTTCTTTTCTTTCCCCGCGAATAAGTGCAGATCCGGAGAGAGCTACCCCCAGTCATATTTTGACTGACCTTTTCGACTTTTGATGAAGCCTTATTTCAAATTTTCTGGTGTGACAGGATGTCAACTAGAAAGGTCGGCTTCAAGTCCTGCTGCTCCTGTCACCGATAGATGTTGGTGACAGACATGCACCATGTGTGCCTCTGGTGCCTTATGCGCAACCATGATGCAAATACCTGTGCCGATTGCCACGCCCTGCATTCCAAGGCCTTGCAGGAGTGCTCAAGGCCTTGATGGAATACTCCCTCAATCTCTTTGCTGCTCGTTGTGCATCATCGCGACCAATACAGGCGGAAAGAAAGGTCCTGGGATCAGTTGCGGAGCCCAGGAACCACATGGCATTCAAAGACCTCTTTATGTAAGTCCCACAAGAAATAGAAAAAAAAGAGGTCTTTAACTTCGCCCTGTCATTTGTTGAGATGAGGGTGTGTTGTTGTTAGATGCCTGGCTCCACGATTGAGCTCGCGCCTTCCCCGAGTTTCTGGGCCAAGTTTGTGAGTTGTGTGAGGCCAGGCATCTCATATTTGGGCGGCATGCTGGCGCACCTCCGAGCCCCGCTGGTTTGGGAAGGGCCCTCACTGGTTCTCCGCTGGCTGTTCTATCCCCCGGCTCTAGTAGGGCCCCTTAGATTCACTGATGGATCCAGACAGGCACCAGTCGTACCAACTCGACCTTCCCCAGCACTGGTCCTGATGCTCCTGGCATCACCATCAACCTCAGGCAGCACAATTCCCAATCCCATCACCGACTGACAAGGAGCCAGAGGGGCGCCGTCCGACTCTGGCACCATGCCTTCCAGGCTGGAACACGAGCCCTGTTACTGTGGGTTGGAATTTGGGGAGGTTTAGGAGGGTGGCTGGACCCTGAAGATTACCAGCCCCTAGACCCTAACATCGACTGTTGTGAGGAATTGGTGGACAAAAGTAGACCGGACACCTATTCAGATACTGGCATGGTCTCTTCCTCTACTGTGGCTAGAGAGGAGGGAGCCTCTTTTGCAGTGGTGGTGAGAAGAGCGGCAGAGGTCGTGGACCTTAGCCTACCCTCAGACTAGCGTTTTGACAGAGGTGCTTCTGCTGGGAGTGACCCCCCTCAGAACCACTACTCCCATTTAATAAAGCCATCACAGACGTCCTGCTTGGGACTTGGCCTAAACCCTGCACAGGGCCCCTATGAACAGGACGATTGCCCTCCGCCACAGCCCATATCCCTGCCCCAGGGCACCCAGATTTCCTCACTCAACACTCTACCCTGGAGAGCTTGGTGGTCCAGGCTTCCATCTCTCGTGTAAATCCTGACGCATTCCCTAACACTCCACCAGACAGGGAATCCAGGAGGCTGGAGACTTTAGGAAAGAAAATGTTTTCTTCCACCAGCCTGGCACTTTGGTCTGTGAACACCATGTGCCATTTTTGATCCGTTAGTCCCATACACTGTAGTGTTCAGTTGCGCAGTTGCTGCCCATGGTAGCAGAGGAGGCTGGGGCCTTAATTTCCCAAGTTATTACATACGGGGGAGATGCAGCCTAGTTCATGATCCAATGTGGTCTGGACACAAGTCGCTGGTCAGAGTGGTTTCTGCATGAGTGGACTTGCGACACCACTCCTGACTGAGAACAACTGGCTTTTCCAGGGATGTCCAAGCTTCACTTATGGACATGCCCTTTGATGGTTCCCGTCGCTTCCACGACAAGGTGGACTCTGAGCTGGAATGCTTTAAGGATAGCAGGGCGACGGCCAGGTTCTTGGGCATTTCCATGGTACTTTGCCAACCACAGTCTGCCTTTTGCTCCTTTCATGTTTACCGAAGGGGCTTCCAGACTCATCTTTATGCACCCAGCCACCACCGTACTACCCAGCCACCATGGCAAGCAAACTTCTCAGCCTCTGCATGGCCGAGGACCGTACTCACAGACCCCGTGGTTCAGGCAGCCAGAGGTCAGGCCGGTACGCCATCACCTGCCCCATTGGAGGTCAATAATATCAGACCACTGGGTTCTTCAGATTGTCCGAAGGAGCTTTTACCTCCCTTCGTGACCTCCCCCCCACTTATTCCACCCACTTGCGACACACTGATGGAGACTGACTGAGGACCATCTCTCCTTCCTCCACGAGGAAGTGGCGACTCTCTTGGCCACTGGAGTTATAGAGAGGGTTTCAATGCCAGAATTACGTTGTGGTTGTTGTTCCTGCTATAACTGCTATAACTGGATGGTAGTGTTGGACTTACAGGCCCCATTCCACATTCCCGTCCTGCCTGTCCACATGCACTACCTACAGTTCACGGTAGGCCATGATCTGTGCTCTCTTTTGGACTAACCAGTGTCCCTCGCGTGTTCACCAAGGTGAGGGCGGTGGTTGCAGCTCATCAGTGAAGATTAGGGGTGTCAGTCTTCTCCTATCTCTACGATTGGCTGTTGAAGGCGGGCTCGCCCCAGGCTGTCATCTCCCACTTTCGGACTACGGCAGGCCTCCTGCACTCACTGGGATTCACTAGCAATATGTGTAAGTCACACCTGACTCCTTTTCAGATTCTCCCGTTGTTGGACCCGGCCCGTTGGGCAGGTTCACCCCTAGGCTTTTTGCTTTTTCCTAGCCTGTTTATGGAACCTGGTGTTGGTGATTTTAGGCCTCTGCGCACTTTTTCACTGTGGTACAGTGTAAAGTGCTTGAGCTCTCGGTGAATGTGTGGTGAGTGACCTGCCCTCCCATAGGAATGAATGGGGAATATGTATGCCCATGGTAGTTCCTGATGTGTGGGGAGTGCAGGGGCGAGTTTGGTATGTATGAACTCGTGAGGATGAATGCTGCAAAATGATGTATGCGGCATGACTGTGTCTAGTCTAGAAGTACTACTTTTGGAAGTTGGCATATTTGTGTAAGTTGGTGCTGGCGTGTGATTGGCTGGTGAGCCTGGCCCAGAGTGCCTGGGACTGCTTGTGGATTGACTGTCTGGTTTGAGGATGACAGGGGCTAGAGAGCCCAGGAGGTTGTCTGAAGTCAGCCCATGGATGAAAGGCAGCATCTGCTGCCAGGGAAGTGGGGGGAGATGGCACCTGATAGTGAAGGGCTGTGCCTGCCTAACTACAAAGCTCGCTCCACCTCCCGCTGGGCGACTGACTCCTCTGTCCCTGATACTGAAGGGGACTTCCCTCTAAACCAGTCTAGCTGGTTCTCACACTGCCTGCTTCAAAGGACTTCAAAGGACTTCAAAGGCTTTTCTGTGTATAAGAAGGGGCTGTGTCCCCTTCCAAAATGTTCTTGTTTTCAACTTGAATCTGCCAGGGGCATGCTGCTGCTGGGGCTCAGGGGAATCCCTGGGCCCTGCCCAGCTCCTGGACACTTGATGGACTGCTGGGGGACTCTTCCTGGCTGTCCCCCTGCCTGGCTGCACCTTTGAGGACTTTTGCTGGACTTTGTTTTGGCCCTGGAAGCCTTGACCTGTAATGCCCTGCAGCTGCTGGGACCCTCCTTGCTGTGGGGGTCCTTTCTGGGGCGTTTTGGTGCTTTCTGGGCTCCCCAGCGCCTCGTGGGCGCTTTCTTATCCTGATTGATGGCAGAGCGCTGTGGTTATCCCGTGGGGGGAAGCGCTCCTGCCCTGTGACTGTCCGAGTGCTTCGTGTGCACTCTGATCTGATTTGCGGGTGCCACCCCGACTATGGCGCCCTTTGCGAGTGCCTACCTCGCTTAACTATTTTGTTCCAGTCTCGAGGGTGTCCACCCCTCGGTTTGCCCTTGTTAATCACCGCCGCGGCCCCTTCGCGCTGCCATCAGGAGGCCAGGCATCGTTGTGCCTGACACGGGGCAGGACTTCCGGTTTTCGGAGGAAGTCCCGCCCGCCGCCGCGCACCGATTGGCTGCCGGCGCCCGAGGAGTGAGGGGAGAGGTATTGAGGGTCTCCCATGAGCGGAGGGAGCCCCGTGGTGTATGGAGGAGCCCCGGGTCCCAGGAGGGGGCCCGGGTGAAGCACCGCAGCCGTGAAGGGCCCCGAGGCGGCCCCCGCTGCGGGCGAGAGAGGAGACGGAATGCCTTGGAGCCACGAAGGCTCCACGTAGAGTCCCGGTCCCGAGATGGGGGACCGGGTGAAGGGCGAAGCAGAGACCGGCAGTGAGTGCTTCCCCGCCCCCGCAGCAGCCGCAGACAGCCGGTGAGTGACTTGAGGGAGAGGGGGCATCGGGGCATATTGCCGGTGCCCGCCCCTCTCCTCCAGCACCGGTGCCTGGGTGTTGGGAGGCCGGGGGGGCCTCCCTTGATACCGAGTTCCCCGGGGGGACTCCAACGACAGGGGCAGTCTTTCTTTGAGCCCTGAGGCTCTGGGGGCATTTTTTGAGAGCCCACGAGGGGCTCAGGGGCCACGATTATTTTAGAAAGCCCAGGGAGGCGCGAGGGGCCTCATCTTGTTTTGCGAGCCCAGAGAGGCTCGTAGGGTCATATTGAACTATGCTGCATTTAGGGCTGCCCCGGATGGCCGTGGGTCGCCCCAACGTTGGCTAGAGCCCACAAGGCTCCCCAGGGGCAATTGTTTTCTAAGAGCCTGAGAGGCTCATGGGGGCACCATTGTATTTAGAGTCCTGAGAGGCTCCAACGCTGGGTGCACAGTAGTTCCCGAGCCTGTGTGGCTCAGCTAGCGCAGTTTTGTTGATTCTCCAGTTGCCCAGCACTTTGTGGGCAGCTGCCACGTTTAGGCTTTTTGTACTCTGTGACTGGCGCTGCATGGCAGCGCGCCCTGACATTGGACTCGGGGCATCCTTGCCCCACAAGGCCAGGTGGCCTAGGGACTGCCACAGGTAGTGGCTTATGTAGTGTTGGCGCAATGTGATTTCTATGCTTTTTAATAGTTATTGCTAATGTGAGTTTTTGCGCTATTGATTTATTATGCACCTCTGAATGTGTTATTGCATCATGTGTGTTTTCTTTTCCTTATTACTCCTCTGAATGTAGGTTTATTGCATCATGAGTAATGTATTCTTTCTTAGACCCCTAAATGCTGAGTGATACTTAGGTGGTTGTCTTTTCTACTCATCTGAATGTAGGTTTATTGCATCATGAGTAATGTATTCTTTCTTAGACCCCTAAATGCTGTGTGATACTTAGGTGGTTCTTCTTTCTTAGTACAGGTGGCCCTAGTAAGGGCCTGGTTCCTGTTACCAGTGGTTACTGGTTGTGATCTTTGTGATTACCATTTTTATGTTTATTATTCCTTATTCTAAAAGTGCTATATCTGATTATGACAGTGGCCCATGTGGCCCTGTCTTGTAAATAATCCCATGTGAATATTACCCGTGCCAGTGGCACAATGTATATGTGTGGTTTTATCTGATGTGTTTTTACAATACAAAAGTTATTTTTATAATAACCTTGTGTGGAGTCTCTTTTGTGGTGTGCCTAGTATGTTGTTGCTGTTGTGCGCTGGCGCAAATACTTTACACATTGCCTCCGACTTTAGCCTTACTGCTTGAGCCAAGCTACCAAGGGGGTGAGCAGAGGTTATCTTGGCGTGTGACTTCCTTGCCCTGACTAGAATGGTGGTTTCTGCCTGGCTTTGGCGTCAGCCTTAGCCTACCAGAAATAGCCAGTTCTAACACCCGTTCATTGGAGCGTTTCTGGACATGGGGAAGTTTCAAGCATATCCTTCCGAACAGTGAGTGCAGGATATTCAGTCTATGATAGCAATGTTTCAACCTCTATATTGGATTTTAGTGAGACTGACTCTGATGCTGCCGGTCCTCATGGCCTCCTGTGCCCTGCTTGTGACACAGGCCCGCTGGCATATCGGGGCTCTACAGTGGGACCTGAAGTTCTAGTGGGTGCAGCATCGGGGGAATCTCTCCGACCTGGTCCAGATCTCGGCCAGATCTAACTGTGGTAAAAGAAGTGTCAGTCATCATCCTTCTGGAGCGCAGGGTGATATATCAGTCATTAAAAGCCTTTCTACCCTCCATCAAGGGAAGGCTAGTGCAGGACAACACCACTGCCATGTGGTACTGCAACAAACCCGGAAGGGTGGAGTCATAGACTCTTTGTCAAGAGCCCCTGCATCCCTGGACATAGATGGAATGTCAGGGCAAATCCCCAGTGGTTCAACACCTTGCGGGCTCGCTGAATGTCAGTGCAGTTGAACTCAGCCGAAGATACCTAGTGGATCACAAATGGCACCTCCATCCTGAGGTGGTGCAAGGTCTCTTTTCAGCGGTGGGGAGAGACTTGGTTTCAACTGTTCTCCACCATAAAGAGGGCGCAATGTCAGCAGTTCTGCATGCTGGAGTTTCCAAGGTGGCTCTCTCGGAGACGCTTTTCCTCTCGATTAAAGCTCAGGCTTCCTCTATGCCTTTGTGCCCACACCGCTCCTGCCCGGAGTTCTCAAAAAGATCAAGAACGACCGAGCCCAAGCAATCCTTGAAGCTCCTGTGGGAAGCTGACTTTTTATGTGGTACTGGCAATGTAAGGGCACACCATGGATAAAGTACTGATGACCCTTATTGGTGTACAGGGCTTAAATTAATAATCCCAAGTGCTCTATTTGTGGTAGTGTGGTTGAGCACCCTAGGCTTATCTGAAGGTAGGGTTAAGCATTTGTTGTACACACGGAGTCAATACATGAGACACACACCCAAGAAACAGAAGACCAATTTAGAAAGAATACAGATTTTATAAAATTTTAGACATAAAGATAATTGGTATTGGGTAAGTACTTTCGTATTTATGGATTTTTGTAGCATTAGCAAAAATACAGCCTCGAACACGGTAATTGTATTCTATGAGAGGAACACTCACTGCATAGAAACACTTGCAAATGGTTTACACGGTTCTTCTCCTGGACTTGAGGTGCTTAAAGGGCCAAGGTCAAAGAAACTACTGTCTGTTTGGTTTTACCAGCCCTGGTTGGTCTAGGTGCAGAGGCGCTGTTTGCGATGGTAGCCTCAAGTGCTACGTGGTAAAGTCAATGGAGAAGTAGCTGCAAAGAGAAAGGCTGCAAGTGGGGACTGGGGGACCAGTCCGGCAGAAACCAAAGGCGGGCTCTGCTCTTATGGCTCTCTGGAGTACGAAGACACCATTGGCTTAAGTGGACCAGGACTGGGGGGGGGGGGGGCTTGGGTGGAGAGGTGTTTTGTCCAGTGGGTCACACAAGTCAGAAGTTCTCACTTGGTTTAGGTGACCTGGAGAGGGAGAGAAAACAAGACTGCAAGGCCACTCTCTGTGATGACCTTTGAGATCCCACTGTCCCTCGTTGGCAGCTCGGTCTTGGCGTCAGTGGTGTCTGGGCTGGAGACACAACAAGCCTGGTGATTTAAAGGGCTCTGGTACCCCAGGAATTGGTGCAGGGAGGGCCTGGAATGGCCCAGTGGCTTGAGACTTGGTAAAGCGATGAGCCTGACCTCCTGGACTCTTGATGACATCCTCCCTGCGAATTGCTCCCTCGGTAGACCCAATGGTCAGCATAATGGCGATCAGGCAGATGCTGTTGGTCCCTGCAGATGCAGGGAGACAACTACTCCCCCTCAAGGGAGATGCGGCTGGGTTGGCCAAGTACTTAACAGACCTCCAAGGGTTTGGGGAGGCTGTTCACTGGCAGGACACATCGAGAGAAGCAGACAGGCAGGGTTTAGCGCCAACTTCGGTGTGGACCCAGGAGTGGCTTATGTCAGGGAAAGGAGGTGCAGGTTGTTGAGGGGATGGTTGTGGATGGGGACGAGGGAGAGAAATATAAAAAAGAACTTGTCTGCAGCTGCCGCCCGTCAGCATCGCGCAGCGCTCTTCTGCTCCTCTGCAGGCAGGCATAGGCACCCAGACTGCACTGCGGCCAATCCTGATGGATTGGCCTGAGCACCGATGATTTGTGCTCCAGGACAGACAGGGAGCCTTTGCATGTTCTCTCCAACCCAGCAATGCAGCTGGGATTGGAGAGAGCTTCACTGCACATGTGGGTTTGGCTGACCTGAGACGTCCAACCAAATCCACATGCGCAGTGAACCCACCAATCCACCCTCGGTGACTGTCATCACACTGGTCCGGCCCCCAAGACTCGACTCAAGAAAAATAAAACTATAATAAAACTGGTTTTACACCCGTTTTATTATTTTTATTTTTCTCGTTTTTGAGGGTGCTGGCAGTGGTGGTGATGCTCATCCACCATAGCAGAGGAGCCACCCCTGTGTGGACTACATATTTTGCTTTGTAGGCTCATCTTGGTCCTTCTTCTGCTCCCAGGTCGACAAATCCCTGGAGTCAGGGGGCACCGTAAATACCGATTTTAGGGGCGTTAAGGGGAGTGTAAGGTAGTGACAATGGGCTACCTACCCCTGAGGTGACTACACCCCCTATATGACCACTTCGTAAACCTGACCCAGAGTTCCTAGTTTCACCAAAAACAAGATGGTGAAACCCTTCTTCAAGTGTCCACTTCAGGTGGCCAACCTTAGTAGTGTGCCTAGCCTGCTAGTGCAACACGCCTACTGACTAGCTAATTTTCCCTCCTGTTCTGGTGGCAAAGGAAACCCAGGAAAGGGGGTGGCATTCTCCAGATCTGGAGGAAGCCGGGGTCGCATATCAAAGGCAGAAGAGGCTTTGAAACCTCTGGCCTTGGTATGCTAATTCACTAGCCGTCCTGCTGGAGGAGGTATGACCACCTTCTTCCGGAGCAGGTATTATTCCTGACCTCTGAGAGCGTTGGCTTTCCTGAGCATGGGGTCAGAAACTTGTCTGTGGTGGCAGGCTGGAAGAGTGAAGTCAGCCAGCACGCTAAATGATTGCTTTGTTTCAGGGGGTACCTCAAATGTGCCCTCTGTGTGCATAATAAATCCAACATTGGCATCAGTGTAGATTTATCAAGCTAAGGTATTTGATACCAAACACCATTATTTTCAGTGAAGCCATTTTTAGCTTGGTATCTCATAATAACCAGTGCACAGTACAAATGCTTAAGATGGCTTCCTGATCGCTTGCAACGTCATGGCAATGGAACCTGACACCACAGGGGCATATCTGCTCATGCAGATATGTCCTGACATATTATATAATACACTCTGCCTTAAGGCTTTAAGGCCTGTTATAGGGGTGACTTACATATAGTATATGCAGTGTTCATGGGCATGCACACAGGGAGTGTACCATGTTGTATTTTCAAAATGGTTAGCACCATTTCACGCATCCTGCGATGACAGGATGCATGCCGTTTTTGTGTGGGTCCCCTTGGGTGGCACAATACATGCTGCAGCCCATAATTACCCTGTTTACTACTCATGTCCTGAGTACCAGCTGTACCATTTACTAGGGATTTACAGGAGTGCTAAAGTACTTGCCAATTGGGATAGAATTAGTAATTTAGCTGTTTGAAAAGAAAGAACACTGGCACATTGGGGGCCTGGATAGCAGGAACCCGGTGCATTTTCAGTTGAAAAGTATCAGTACTAGTGCAAAAAGTGGGAGAGGGCCATGTCAAAAAAGGGGACTTTACTACAGCTCTGGACTGAGCTTGAAGAACTTTGGTATTCCTTGCTGTTGAGCATGGCCATCATTCCTCTGATCCATCTGCCCCTTCAGGGGGATCTTCTGTTGAAGTAACCGGGTACGGTTCTCTATCCGAACCCATCAATGCAACGCTTTCATGCGTGGAGATCGAGCGGTGGTAGTTAACTGCTTTGGAACGTCCGCCTGAAATCTGCAATGTTGTCTTTGCAGCCAGGCGTCCTGCCACCAAGACTGTATATGCCTGCCGTTGGGGCAAGTTTGTGGCATGGTGTGTAGAGAAACCCATTGACTCTCTTTCTGCTTTCCTCTCCCAGGTCCTTTTGTTTATCCTTTCTTGGCAGGACTCTGTTTGAGGCACCATAAAAGGCTATGTTCGAGGCATGTGGGCTGCTGAATTCATATCTGTGCATAGATCGCCGCCTAGTGTTGGGTCCGGATGATTGCACATTGTTGTCCTGGAAGAGTCTTCGAAGTATCACGAGATAGGTGGCTCCTCCCCTGGACTACAGTGCGCATGGGCATCGCCTCCATCCCCAGATTGTTTTTTTCCGCCATTGGGTTCGGATGTGTTTCGGTCCCGCTGTCGGAACCGATAGTACTTTTCTGTTTCTACTTGAGACCTAACGGTCTTTAGGCTGGGCGTCGGTACTGTTTCGTTCGGGTTATCTTATTCTCAGCTCTGAACACTCTCTGCCCCTCCGCGTGCTCTCGGCGCGGACGGGCCTACTCGACGCTCGAAGTTCCTATCTTGGAACGTACTCCGTTCAAGAAGTGCCCGGTGTGCAATTCCAAATATTCACACCTCGACGTGCACCCTGTGTGCAACAAGTGTTTATCACCGAAACATGACGAGACCAGGTGTATGGCCTGTTCAAAGTTCCGGTGCAAGAAGACCCTAAAGCAGCGTCGCGCCGCTCGGCTCCAGGCCCAGTTGGCGGAACCCCCTGCGAGCCTGCCGGACAACATCTTCGAAGGTTTTGAAGTTTCGGACTCTAACCCTGCGTCGGAGGAAGAGGAAACCGGCGACGCGGAAGATGCGGACTTTTATGAAGCCGGCGACGAGGTAGGGGACGACGATGAGGCCATTGCCACCGTGGGGGATAGCTCGGAGGAAGAGCATCCCCAAACTGACTCAGGGGTTAATCCCCAAGACACGGCCCAGGTCGAGGGATCGCCTTCGGGCCTTACCCAAGACCTCGTTACTAGTCCAGCAGCCCCGCCTCTCGGCCCGGCCACGGACATTTCGGAGGGGCCACTCCCGTTGAAGGAAGCGAAAGTGAAGCCATCGGGATCCACGCAGTCGGTTTCGAAACCGAAAGTGAAAGCTCCATTGATGGCGCAGAAGGCTCGGGAGGTGTCAACACCTAAGGCAATCAAGATGGCCGACTTGAAGAGCCACGCCAAGATGGCCGACCCCAAGGCCTCGGGGTCGACGCCGAAACCAAAGGCGGCCGACGCGGCTGCGTCGGCGCCGAAGACATTGGGGGTCGACGACCCAAAAAAGGCTCCGAAGAAACGCCAAAGCGATTCCACGGCTCCGGCTGTACCAGCTCCGACCGTCGGAACCAAGGATGGAAAGGTGTCGACTCCGAAGACACTGCCCCCGGCTGACTCGACTCCCGACTCCGGGAGAGCTCACAAGCCAGCCAAGCCCTCTCCGGTATTGGCGAAGAAGGTAGTGGAATCCCTCCAACGGATTCGAAGCGCTGAAGTTCTCGAGCCGGAGGGAGTGAAGCCGAAGCCCGCATCGAAGCCGGCGAAGGCGCAGACGCCTATTCGCTACACCCTGCCGCCGAAATCGGCGCCGAAGGCCTTCGCTCCGAAGCAGGGGGCGGACGTGCCCTCGAAAGAGACATCGACGTCCAAGGCGGCGTTAGGGGTGTCGAAGCCTCGGCTCCAGCCACTCGCAGAGGAAGAGTGCCGAGAGGTCGTCATCGACGCCAATACTGGGAAATTGTCCCTCCTCAAGAGAAGAATCACCGCGGAACCGGTGCTGGAGCATTTTCGGATTCCTCTTAAGAACAAGAAGGACTCGACGGGTGCTTCGGACCCTATGGAGCCTTCGTCTCCCACACATGTAGAACGTTCTCCTACTTGTTCTAATGCAGGGGAAGGTGACGATGAGGAGTACGACGAGTACAACTATCCGGCGTACTCTGATCCGGAGGAGGAACCTGCTCCTTAGTCTGCCGGAGCCGACCCAGACGACCCGCAATCGGGTCAGGAACCGCAGCTATTTGCGGCAAAGACCTCACCGACGGAGGACTCAGCGGCCTTCAACGCTCTCCTCGAGAGAGCTGCGGCTAACCACGACGTCGAGCTGCACTCGGACCCGGTGGATGTGGACTTTTTATTTGACACTTTCTCAGTAGCCGAAAAGTCAGTCAAGACACTGCCGATGCTTAAGGGGGTGCTAAAACACGCAACGGAGGTCTTCAGGGAGCCCACCCGGGCGCGTGTCATCAACCCTCGCATTGACAGAAAATATAAGGCAGCGCCCTCGGATCCCACATACATCAAGGGACACTTGCCACTGGACTCGTTGGTTGTATCCAACGCTCGGAAGAGGGCGAACTCGCAGACCACTGGTGACGCTCCTCCCCCAGACAAAGAGTCCAAGATCTTCGAGGCCTCTGGGAAACGAATTGCTGCACAGGCAGCAAAACATTTGGAGAATCTCAAACACACAGGCCCTACTTGCACGCTATGATAGGGCTCATTATGATACCTTAGAAACACTACTGCAACACCTGCCTGACCAGTACAAGGAGGCAGGAGAAATGCTTATTCAGGAAGGCAAGCTCATCACAAATGCATCCATAAAATGTGCGCTGGATGTGGCTGATACGGCCTCCAGGGCAATCAACACTAGTGTGTTGCTTAGACGGCATGCTTGGCTGAGAATTTCAGGGTTCAAGCCCGATATTCAAACGACAATACTGAACCAAACTGTTAATCCTGACCACCTATTTGGCCCTGAGGTGGATGCGACGCTGGAAAAGATGAAGAAAGATACGGACACTGCCAAGTCTATGGGGGCCCTCCAGTCTCAGCAGTTTCGGAGCGGTTCCTTTCGTCGCTCCAATTCCAGAGGCGCCTCAAGGGGTCAGGCATCGCAGTCCACCCAGTATTACAAAACTAACACCCAACCCTCATACAACAACAAGGGTAGAGGTGGCTACAGAGGCAATAACATCAAGGGCAGGGGACGTGGAAACAACAGCTCCAGGTCCACCACCGCCAACAAACAGTGACGTCTTGTCACTGCCCCCCGACCATACAACACCGGTCGGGGGGAGACTCCAGCAGTTCCTGCCCGCGTGGAAATCCATCACCACGGACAGGTGGGTCAAGTCTCTTATCCAGTACGGTTATTGTCTGGAACTTACTTCCATTCCACCAAACATACCCCCAAGAAGCCGTCCTATGTCCGGCGAGCACTTGACCTTGTTGCAGCAGGAAGTCCTTGTCATGCTGCAAAAAGGGGCAATAGAGCCCGTTCCATTGCAGGAAAGGGGAACAGGGGTTTACTCCCTGTATTTTCTAATCCCCAAAAAGGATGGATCCCTCAGGCCCATCCTGGACCTCAGGCCCCTCAACTGGTACATTCTCTCGGAGCACTTCCATATGCTCACGTTACAGCAAGTACTCCCTCTGCTTCAGCAGGGGGACTTCCTGGCTACGCTGGATCTGAAAGATGCATATTTTCATATCCCGCTGCATCCTTCCCACAGGAAGTATCTCAGGTTCACGATTCAAGACCAGCATTACCAGTTCAGGGTTCTGCCGTTCGGGGTCACCACGGCGCCGAGGGTATTTACAAAGTGCCTGGCGACCGTGGCGGCGCATCTCCGGCGCCAGAACGTCCATGTCTACCCCTACCTGGACGACTGGCTCATTCAAGCAAAGACAGAACAACAGTGCGTCGACCATGTGTCACGCACCATTCATCTCCTGCACGATCTGGGATTCTCTCTGAACTACCCCAAGTCCCATCTCCAGCCCGCCCACGTGCGACAGTATCTGGGCGCGACTATCGACACTCTGGCAGCCACTGCGCAGCCAAATTCAGTGAGAATCGCCAGTATTCAGGCGCTGATCCAACGATTCAGACCTCAACACTCGCTTCCAGCGAAAGTGTTCATGCAGTTGATAGGCATGATGGCCTCCTGCATCTCCATCGTCCCGCACGCGAGACTACATATGCGTCCGCTTCAGGAGTGCCTTGCACGTCAGTGGACTAAGGCTCATGGGCAACTGACAGACCTAGTGTTGGTGAGCGGTCGGGCATACAACTCTCTGCATTGGTGGAATCCACAAAACCTTTGCAAGGGCCGACCATTCCAGGAGCCTGTGCCATAGATTGTCCTGACAACGGACGTCTCTCTCCAGGGATGGGGAGCGCATGTACTCCAGTACACGGTGCAGGGACTATGGACACTACAGCAAAGGAGGATGCACATCAATGTGTTGGAACTGATGGCAGTCTTCATGGCCTTAAAGGCGTTCAAAGTACATCTGTGCAACAAGGTCGTGTTGATCCGGACGGACAACATGACGGCCATGTACTACATCCAGAAGCAGGGAGGCACACACTCTCCACAGCTGTCTCATCTGGCTCAGAGCATGTGGAAGTGGGCCATTCAGAGGAACATCTTCCTCATGGCAGAGCATCTCCCGGGCAAGGACAATCAGATGGCGGATCTGCTCAGCAGGCACAGCCATCAAATGCACGAGTGGGAGATACATCCATCAGTACTCCAACCGTACTTCCAAAAGTGGGGTCATCCAGAGATAGACCTGTTCGCCACGAAAGAGAACGCAAAATGCCAAGGCTTCGCCGCCAGGTTCCCACACCCGCAATCACAGGGCAATGCGATGTGGATGAACTGGTCAGGCAGATTTGCGTACGCTTTTCCCCCAGCACCTCTGATACCGCTGGTGGCACGCAAACTCAGGCAGCACTCGATGACTCTCATCCTGGTTGCTCCAACATGGGCTCGCCAACCATGGTACACCACGTTTCTGGAACTCTCCGTGGTACCGCATCAGAGGCTTCATCTCACCCCCAGCCTTCTGACGCAGAGCCATGGCGACATTCAGCACCCAGATCCGCAACAGCTCAACCTGGCGATCTGGCTCCTGAAGTCCTAGAGTTTGGCTACCTCAATCTTCCCCCCGATTGCATGGACATCATTCGAGAGGCAAGGAAGCCCACTACTAGAGCTTGCTATGCGGCTAAATGGAAGAGGTTTGTCATCTACTGTGTTAACCACAATATTGACCCGCTAGATGCTTCCATTCAAAACATCATTTGTTACCTGTTCCACCTGTATCAATGCAATTTGGCGTACTCTTCCATCCGCATTCACCTGTCTGCTATGGCAGCATACCTCCAGAATAGGCAACATCTGTCGCTCTTTAAGGTCCCTGCGATCAAGGCTTTTTTGGAAGGACTCAAGAGGGTCATTCCACCAAGGACACCACCAGCTCCAGAATGGAACCTCAATGTGGTTCTTACCAGACTGATGGGTCCTCCCTTCGAGCCACTGCACTCTTGTGAGCTTCAGTTCCTAACTTGGAAGGTTGCGTTCTTAGTAGCAATCACATCGCTACGGAGGGTTAGCGAGCTGCAGGCGCTCACCATCCAAGAACCTTTCTTCCAGGTACACGCTAACAGGGTTGTGCTCCGCACTAACCCTAAATTCTTACCCAAGGTGGTATCTCAATTCCATATAAACCAGACAATTGAGTTGCCAGTGTTTTTCCAGAACCCAGAGACGCTGGCGGAGCGGATGCTCCACACCCTTGACGTTAAGAGAGCCTTGATGTACTATGTAGACAGGACAAAGGATTTTCGCAAAACAAAGCAGCTTTTCGTTGCTTTTGCCACACACCACAAGGGAAACGCTATCTCCAAAGCTGGGATCGCTAGGTGGATAGTGAAATGCATTCAGATCTGTTACGCTAACGCTAAACGCACTCTAACAATTCCACCAAGAGCCCACTCCACTAGAAAGTTGGGGGCCTCTATGGCTTTCCTAGGTAACATTCCCTTGGAAGATATTTGTAGAGCAGCTACATGGTCAACCACACATACTTTCACAAAGCATTACTGTGTAGATGTGCACTCTAAACAACAGGCAGCTGTTGGCCAGGCTGTTCTCAAAACGCTTTTTCAGGCGGCTGCAGCTGGCACGGGCGGCCGCCGCTAATGGAGGGACTGCTATGTATTCTATGCACAGATATGAATTCAGCAGCCCACATGCCTCGAACTGCAAATGCTACTTACCAGTATGCATCTGTTCTTGGCATGTAGGGCTGCTGACATTCATATCGCCCGCCCTCCTCCCCGGCGCCTGTAGCAGCTGCAGCATTCATTTACATATATTTATATGCTCTTAGCATGGGCATCATTCACATACTTCACTCCATCTCTGCCAATGGCTAAAAACAATCTGGGGATGGAGGCGATGCCCATGCGCACTGTAGTCCAGGGGAGGAGCCACCTATCTCGTGATACTTCGAAGACTCTTCCAGGACAACAATGTGCAATCATCCGGACCCAACACTAGGCGGCGATCTATGCACAGATATGAATGTCAGCAGCCCTACATGCCAAGAACAGATGCATACTGGTAAGTAGCATTTGCACTTTCTAACATCTCAGCCTTTCTGCGGTTGCCAGATCAGCCATCCCTCTTCAAATCATCTGTGTACATAGGTTCTTGAAAGGTTTGCAACACGTCCCACCTTCACCCATCATACCTCAGAGGGACCTTAATCTAGACCTCTAACATTTCTAATTTATTCTCCCTTAGAGCCATTGCACAACAGTTCTCTCAGGCTCCTGATCTTCAAGACGGCCTTTCTGGTGGCAATACTATTTACTCGTAGAGTCAGTGTGCTTCAGGCTTTATCATTCAAGCCTCCATACCTGAACATCTACCCCGACAAGCTGGTTCTATGCACCAGAGCTTAGGTTCTGCTGTAAGTCATCACTCCCTTATATAGGCCATTCCATCACCCTGCCTACTTTTTACGCTCTGCCACATCCCACCAAAGAAGATGAGCAACATCACCGTCTGGACCCAAAAAGAGTGTTGGCATTTTTTCTTGACCGCAGTAGAGAGTTCCAGGTGAACAAATCACTCTTCGTCGGTTATGTTGGCATGAAGAAGGGAAATGCCATGCAGAAACGAACCATCTCTTGATAGATCATGCTCTGCATTAAGATCTGCTATGCATTGGCCGAGAAGCAACTACCTGGGAGTTTATGTGCTCATTCCACCAGAGCTAAGGCTGCGACCACTGCGTTAGCACGCGGAGGTCCGGTCCTGCACATCAGTCAGGCAGCAACGTGGGCCTCTTTGCACACGTTTACAAAACACTACTGCCTGGAAAGTTAGGCCCATTGGATCGGGCACTTTGCTTGGTCAGTCCTGCAGGACTTTTTAGTGTGAAGCAGTATCCTAGAACCTCCTCCTCAGTGGCATTGCTTGGGTATCTATGCTAAGGTAAGTAATCTGTGACTAGAAATCTCTATCAGATGAACAAGTTTCTGACCTTTGTTAACGCCTTATCTGGTAGAGACTCTTTATCTAGCCACAGATTCCTTACTGACCCACCCATCCTCCCCACTCGGCAAAAGGATTTCTAGCGACCGGGACGTTCCCTTTTCAGGGCCCTACTTTTCCTCACCAGTAGCCAGTGTAATTTGTGGCGCTGTACTCCTGGTGTGGAAAGTCGCGAAAAGAAACTGACTTCAGCATTCTGGGGTGGCACCTATATAGGCACCAAGTACGTCACTGCTGGCGTGGACGACGCCAACTGAAGCCAACCGACGCCACCTACCGGCGCTCAACGGAAATTCTCACAACACAAATTTTGTATCCAGTCTGATGCCTGGGAATACTTCTTAAGGTAAGGAATCTGCGGCTAGCTAGATTCTCTACCTGAAAAGCGGTTACCAAAGGTAAGAAACTTGTTCTTCTTGTCTAGCAGTTCCAAGAAAAATAACCATATGAGACAGGCTCAGTGTCTTATCATCCCACCCTTTGCCTTAGAGATTAGTGGTCAAAGCCTCATCTTCGGAATTGAAACAAAGTACCTTTCCTATGAGCTGTCAGAGAAAGTGTTAAAAACTGGTTCTTGTGGGGCATATAGACATTGTTTCAGGCCATCTCGCCTTTCACATTGTGTCGCATCTCCACTGTATCAAAAAAACTACTTAAAGCCCCAACACCAAATCTCATGGTCAACACAAATGGGACAGTGTTAGTGTCCACAATCTCCCTTTGCTTTAGCCTACTATAGTGTTGTAATTGTATTGTATTGTAATTGCATTTATGGAGCTACCCCTGACGAGGCGTCGAAGTGCCTTTTCGGCGGGTAGCACGCTACTCCGGGACCCATAGAGGATTAGTGTTGAATTAGTATAGTGAAACATGCAAATACATTTTAAGTTGTGGATAGGTTAGTCAGTTATTTGGATTTGGAATGATAGCAGAAGGATAGAGGCGGAAAGAAAAGGTTTGTATTTATATAGCGCTTGTTACCCCTGATGAGGTGTTGAAACATGCTATTCAGGAAGCCCATAAAGGAATAGTGGTGAATTAATATGGTGGAATATGAAAGTAATTTCAGTGGTGGATATTAGTCAGTTATTTGGAGTAAGCAGGATAGCGAAGGGATAAAAGGGGAAGAAAGGTTTGCATTCATATAGCACTTGTTACCCCTGATGGATGTTGAAGCGCTTTTCTGGAGAGTAGCACGCCACTCCGGTACTCATAAAGGTTTAGTGTTGAAAATTAGTTTAGTAAAATATGAAGTAATATGAGTGGTGGATATGTTATTCAGTTATTTGGGTAGAGAAGGGTAGGTGGTGGGATAGTGAAGGGAAAGAGGTTTGTATTTATATAGCGCTTGCTACCCCTGATGTGGTTTTGAAGCGCAAGTAGTACGCTACTCTGGAACCCATTAGGATTAGTGTTGAATTAGAGTGGTGAAATATGAAAGTAATTTTAGTGGTGGATATGTTAGTTATTTGGATTGAGAAGGGGTTGGGGAGGGGTAGAAAAGAGGGAAGAGTTTAGAAAGGTTTGTTTTGGGGGATCGGTATAGTAAAAGAGGTATAAGATGATGCAAGGAGGGGTAGAGTAGGAGAGAGTCTAGAAATGGTAATTTTGGGGATCATAGTAGTGGTATGGGGTTTGGGGTTAAATGAGAGAGTGGATGTAGAGGATATATTGAGCGAAGTATAGGCTGAGAAATGGGGAAGTGCATTGGAAATTCTAAATTAGAAAAAAGTGATAAATATATAGATCCAGAAGTATATTGAAAGTATATAGATGCATAATGGATGTATGTATAGTGGGAAGCATTTCTGGCCCTGGTCCTGACCAGGCTCAAACAGGCAACTGCCCTTTTCCTCTCTGCCCTTAACAGGCTTAAACAGGTAACTGCCCTTGTCCTCTCTGCCCATAACAGGCTCAAACTGGCAACTGCCCTTGTCCTCGCCGCCGGGAGCGGCCAGAGGCTGCCGAAAGGGAAGAAGGCGGCCGGCTGGCCGGGATGGCCAAACATGGAGTCTGCCGGTCACGTGCATGGGTGCAGGCACGCGGTCTGGAGGTCGTTTCAGGTCCGATGTAGGAGTCTCGTGTATAGTTCTGGGTGGACGGGAATTAGTTCTGTCCATCGTTCTGGGTTATGGGGGGTCAGCGAGGGCCAAGCCACGAGGCCGGGTCCAACACAGGTGATAAAATATCCAATCACAGGCAGGTTAAAACTATAATTTTTAAACGGTAACAACCACAGCAAAGACAGAAATCACAGAAAGGGAAAACCTCTTTTTAAAACTTTTGTTTTGGGGAAGAGATAGCACAAGTCTGCCTCCTTACCACTTTTGCTTAGGCAAAGGAATCCAAAAAAGCTTTTTGAACACTTAAATAAGCTCTTGCCTTGTGCTTAAGTGTTGGTTCACCCAGACACTGCTAAACATTTCGTGTAAAGAACCGTCTTCTCATAAAGACATAAAACTTGGAAAACGTCTGCAGGCCAAAATTATATGATTACAGTGATAGAATTAGTGACAATCCTAGCTGCATTTAAAGCCAAGAGACATTAACTTTTGGGAGCAAGATATCAAGTCACAGTGTACACCAATGTCAGAAAGTTACAATGTCTTCGTCCTGCTCTGATGGACGTTATTTTTTCTGACCAAGACAGTCATCACATTTCATTAGGGAGTTGCAAATTACTAGCTGGACTCTTTACTAAGATGCAGAACTTAACTCTGGAAAGCCTCCACTAATCACACCAATTAGTAGGAGGTGGGGATTGGTGTTATACACACCATTTTTTATTCTGGTCAATATGCACTGTCCCTTGTCTCTTTATAACTCTGTCTCACTGTAGTACTGCTTTTTTGAAGGATTGATATTATGAGGTCTTTATAAGTAATTATTTTATTTTTTAATACATATAAATTGTTTTCATCCAGCAAAGGAAAGATGTGGTAAGTTAATTCATATGAACACTGTACCTTAAATCAGTTCTGCATAACAATATACCGACTCCGTGATAGAGGAAAAACATGACGAACTCTAAGGCCCCGATTATGAGTTGAGGTACTATTTAGTGCACCTGATAAATAACATTACAACACTGTACATTATTTATCGGGGGCTGTAAATAACATCTATTAAATGCTTGTGAGGAATAACATGCAGATTTTGGTTTTCAACGCTACAAAATATGCATGGTTCAGTAAATACCCCTGTTCGAGGCATATGAGCTGCAGATTACACACTATGCAAAGATCGCCACCTAGTGTTGGGCCTGGATGTTTGCAGTTTGTTTTTGTCCTGAAAAGTTCTTTGGAAGTCAACAGATAGGCGACTCCTCTTTTGGATCATATTGCGCATGGGCATCTTCTCCCTCCTCAGATTGTTTTTTTCCGCCATCCTTCTCGGATCTGTTTCCAGCGCTCCAGTTTAGAACCGATTTTCCTTCGGCGCGCAATTCTCACCCAGTTCGACTGTATTGTTTCGATCACGGTCCCCATCGATGCGACTCTTCACCACTTCGAAGTCTTCGATTCCGGTCATCGACGAAGGCCTTTCGGGCCTACCTAGGCCTTACTCTCTGGCTCATGGAAAGGACGCCATTCAAGAGGTGTCCTCGATGTAGGTCAAAGTTTCCCCACACCGATCTACATGAGGTGCGCAACCTTTGCCTCTCACCGGAGCACGAGGCCAAAGACTTTTCCGCTTGTGCCTCCTTCCGCTCCAAGAAGACTATTCGGGACCGACGAACTGGAAGAGCAATGGCTCGCTCATCAGCATTGATCCCGGACGCCATCTTTCAAGAGGGCGTCGACGTGCCAAGAACAGCAGCAGGCCGAAATAAGTGCCAGCTCCTCCGATGCCGAAGACTCCGACGTAGAGGACATCACTCCAGCTCAACGGTTCGTAAGTATGAACGTCGACCCCAACCCTTCCTCAACACTCTCCAAAAAGGCTTTGGTCACACCCTCACCTTCGGGCCCGGGTGCACACCGAGAGACTTCTTCCCACGCCCCGCCCTCGGGCTCGGCATAGAAGCCTACTAAGCCTTCAGGCGGCTCTGGCTCGAGTCAGCCTACTCCTGGTGTCGATCCCACACCGAAAAAGAAGCCGTCTTCCTCATCCAGGCCTGCCGCTGCTTCGACACCCAAGCACTCGGCGCCGAAGACTGGCACGACTCATCGACGTCAAAACCGCACTCGGAGCCGAGTAAAAAAGGACCTAAAGATCCCGACTCCCATGCTTCGGAACCCAAAAAACCCACGGAACCTAAAAAAACACGATCCGGTTAAAGACAAGGAAAAGGTCACAGTTCTAAGCCAAAAGATACTATACCAGCTACCGAATCGGTGTCGAAAAAACTTCCGGAACCGAAAACTTTGACACCGAAGGATTTTGCATCCACAGAAAAGCCTTTTTTACCAGATCCTACTCAAAAGACTCTTGTAAAAGATCCTAAGACAGGACAACTGTCTCTTAGCTCCAAAAAGAGACCACTAGAGGCGCCTGCACCTCCTCCTCCTCCTCCTCCAAAGAAGAGAAACATAAGGGTCCCTTTGCCACTTCCCCATACTCTTCCACCTCCTCCACCACATCATTCTCCTACACCATCCCCTAACCCAGGTGATGATGTAGACACAGACTCTGATGACACAGGTGGTGATACTTATGAGCCAGTAGTGAACAATAGTCCCCCTCAGTCACCTAATCCATGGGATGATTATAACATTAGAGGCCCAGCACCCCTAGACTCCTTCGTAGTTTCTAACGCACGTAAACATGCCAATTCACAAACATCAGGTGAGGCCTCACCACCAGACAAGGAATCTACACTCCTTGACGCCTCCGGCAAACGAACAGCGTCACAGGCAGCTAACATATGATGTATTGCCAATACCCAAGCGCTATTAGCAAGATATGACAGGGCACATTATGATGAACTGGAGTCCATAATGCAGCATCTACCAGACAAATATAAAAATAGGGCCAATAAACTCATACAAGAATGTAAAAATATCACTAATACTTCCATTCGTTGTGCCCTAGATGCTGCAGATACTGCCTCAAGGGCAATCGATACTAGTGTCCTTTTGCGTAGGCATGCCTGGCTACGTATTTCAGGTTTCAAACCTGAGGTTCAAAATTCTATCCTTAATCAGCCATTCGATGAGAAACACTTATTTGGCCCTAATGTCGATGTATCTTTAGAGAAAATTAAAAAAGACCCAGCTAAATCTATGGGAGCCTTGCAACTGCAAGCTCCCAGACATTTTTTTCGTCGCCCATATAGAGGCAACGCAAGAGGCTACTCCTCGGAAAGCCCCTCCACTTCCTACAAGACCCCTAGCCAATCTACATTTATTAGGTGATACCAAAGAGGGGGTTACAGGGGTAACAATAACAAAGGCAGAGGCAAAACCAACAACTCCCACTCTGCCTCCACCCCTACCCAATGACTTTCCTCCCCTTCCCCCCAACATTCCACTCATATGAGAGGAAGACTGCAACAATTCCTTCCTGCCTGGACCAACATCACATCAGACAGGTGGGTGCAACAACCTATTCAGTCAGGTTACTGTCTAGAACTAACATCCACCCCCCCAAACATACCACCCAAACAGCGTCCAATGTCACAAGAACGTCTATCACTGTTAAAGCAAGAAGTAATATCTTTGCTAGAGAAAAGTGCAATAGAACCAGTTCCTCCGCACCAACAAAACAAGGGGGTTTACTCCCTATACTTTCTTATCCCAAAGGAAGACTGCTCTCTAAGGCCTATTCTAGACCTCAGACCGCTAAACATATACATACAGTCAGACCATTTTCACATGGTCACAATCCAACAAGTCCTTCCTTTCCTATTATATAACGACTTCCTTGCTACTCTAGATCTCAAGGACGCATACTTCCACATTCCCATTCCCAAAGCTCACAGGAAGTATCTCAGATTTGTAATAGACTGGCAGCACTATCAATTCAAAGTACTCCTATTCGGAGTCACAACAGCACCAAGAGTATTCACTAAGTACCTAGCAGTAGCTGCTATTAATTGCACTTGCCTGCCACTTTGAGGACGCTGCATTCGGGATGTTTCCAAGCCGATTTGGGGACAAATATAGGACCTGCGGGACTGCGAGGACCAGGTTTCCCAGGGGCGAGTGACCGGCCGCACCTGGGTCCTCTTCCCGCCCCGCCTCCCTGCACTTTAAATTGACTTGCGGCCCCTGCTTCGCGGGTGCCGCTCGGAGTCAGGACTTTTGCTGCTATTAATTTCACTTGCCTGCCACTTTGAGGACGCTGCATTCAGGACCTTTCCAAGCCGATTTGGGACCAAATATAAGACCTGCGGGACTGCGAGGACCAGGTTTCCCAGCGGCGTGTGACCGGCCGCACCTGGGTCCTCTCACCGCCCCGCCTCCATAATTAGCTACGCCCACTTCCGCGGGCGCGCGCCGGGCGAAGCCCGGGCCAAGGGCGGGCCCGTTTTAGCCCGTTCTAGCCCGAAATAGCCCGGTCCGGGCCCCCCCTCAATATAATATTTTATTATATTTTGTTACTTGCTCACATGTTTAATTGATTCTTAGTTGAAAGAGGGTTTGCTTTAAAAAAATTATGTCTATACTCGAAAGCAAGGGTAAAATGACAACCAAATCAGGGAAGCTATTAACTGGTACTCTAGATAATTTTATTACCAAAACAAATTCCTTTATAGATCAAGGAATAATTTTATTGGAACGGAGGGTGTCACAAGATTTAGCAATGGCCAAAAGATCATCTATGGGACAGATTGCATTAGCTCGTACCCCTGATCGCCATTCATGCGATAACCCTAATGACACCCAGGTTTTGATACACTATGCTCCGATACCGCATGATCTATCTTTGATGGATCTACAAGATACGCTAGATGTTAACATTGTACCTGACTCCCCCGTGATGAACGAAACCCTAAACTTGCCAGAAAAACAGAATATCAGGCAACTAAGGGAGAGACTGGGAGGAGCTATCCCGAAGAAAAAGCAGGTTAATACCACCACAGCGGGAAATAGAAAAACAAAAACTAAAGTAACAAAAGCCCCTGGTAGAGATGATACATTGGCAAAAGAACAGGAGGGATCGCCTGGGATCTCAAATTCTAGTAATGCACTATTAACATCAGCGGTATCGACATTGAGATCCTACATGACCCTTGCCTTGATAAATTAGGAGCATTGTTAAAAACTTATCTTAAGCCGCTAGAAATTAGATTGTCAAATATAGAGAAACAACTCTCCCATATATTAGCCTCCACGAAGAAGGCATCAGAGGTTGTGAAGGACATACCAAGTAATAAACCCTTGCCCACTAAGAAGTTACCTAATGTTAATAGCTGTGTACCCCAAAAGTCTAAAACACCAATAAAGCCACCTGAATTTACAGCCCCCGTGGGCGAAAATCCCCAATGACTAAGTCTAATTCCAGAGAAGATAGACAGGCACCGGTAGAGGGAACTAGAACTAAGCTCCAAAGAATAAACTTACCCCCGGAATCTAGCCCATACACAGTGGTATTGACTGGAGTCCCAGAACTACCTGACCCAACATTAGAACCTTACATAGCATTGAAAAATAAAGTAATACATTGGCTCAACATAAACCGTCCCTTACCCGAATATATTTCAAGCGAAATCATGATGGTTCGTAGAGTCCAATGGGTGGGTAATAGTGAAAAAACAACTTCGGGGGATTGTGTATTAGTAAATTTTAAAGATCCTCGAACGATGGATCATATTTGCAACTGGAGTTACCAGACCACTAGATCAACAATTGAATCCTGGCCACTTTCATACTTCTACCCATTGCCCAATCCACCGGAATATGGAGTAGACTGGACACAGATCAAGCATCGCACAAGAGGATGGATGCCATATGAAGGGCAGGGTCTCTTCAATGATTGGAGAGACCTTCCAACTTATAATAGATTCAGTGGCCTCGATAACGTTGATTGACTTGGGTTGCCTAAAAAAATAAATCTCCCTAGATTAGCGGGGGTCAGGGTAAACCACACCCTTCCAAATCACCATTAAATAGGAGAACGGATAGGGCTGATATTATAGGACATGGCACCCAAATTATAATGGGGGAGAAAGAAAGTCACTCTTTAAAGGTAACCCCGGCCCTGGTGCCCCCCCAGGTAGACATAATAGACAGGCAAGTAATCTCAGAAGCACCAGTGGCCTCCAGAGCGCATGGGAGGACTGTAGAGTCAATGTTAGATAAGCATATCCGAGTGCGGTCTTTAGAACGACTGCAGGGGAATTAAACTCGCCCTTCTTAGGTGAGAGCTCTATAATTCTCTGTGAAAGATATATGGGTGACACACTTAGTATCTTAAATTGGAATATAGCAGGATTCGTGAGTAGAACTAGGGAGCCAGCTTTTCTATCCCTGGTGGATCAATCTTCCATCATATGTTTGCAGGAGTGTTGGGCGTTGGAACCCATACATTTAAATGGCGTTCGAACATTTCATACCCCGGCTAAGCCTTCAGCGAGGGGGAGAAACTCAGGGGGTCTCTGTACCTACATTTCCAACATGGCAAATATAAAAAATAAAAACTATAATTTGGAGTCGTCTTACTTTCAGTCACTAACTCTAGAAAGTGGAGGAAATTAAATTATTAATCTGATTAATTTCTATAATAACACCTCAAAGGCAGATTTGTCTTCCACTCTTAATGAGCTTTTATATCATGTAAATGAGATAGAAGTAGATACCCCAGCAGGGGCTTGTATTCTTTGGCTGGGAGATTTTAATTGTTACATTTTCCCGCATAGCCATACAGGGATTTGTGGGATAGAACATCTTAGAGGAGAGCCATGCACTCACTTTGTCCATACTACCCATGGAAACTTCTTTAATACTCTTGTATCCCAACATGACTTGGGTTATGTGAATGAATTATGTAGTCCACAGGTAGATTTTAGCCCGGCCTTTAAAGGTAGGGGGTGTAACTCCGTATTGGATTATGCCTTGTTGTCAAATTGTCACTCTGGAAAAGTGTCTAACTTTAATGTAGGTGATATTGCCATAAGCGATCACTATCTGATGAGCTTTTCCCTATCCCTTTTAAAAAATGATAATAAAAAACATGATGTTGTAGATGACTTATATAAATATAAGCTATCTTTAGCAAAATTAAATGATTATGACATAAAATGGGAAAAGATAGAACCTCTGACTTTCATGGAAAGTCTCCTAAGTAACAAGCAAGAGGAGTTTATGACTTGCTTATCTGCTGATAAGGATAGTTTCTCAATTATGACGGCCTACCAAAAGATTTCGGCTGAGATCTCGAAGGCACTCACAGGAAACAAAAGAAGGACCGCAAATGACAGGGTGGAAGGCTGGTTTGACAAAGAGTGTAGAAAGACCCATGCTGCATTGTTACAGAGCCTTAAAACTAAGCCTGAAAATGTGTCTGATATAAGAAAAGCAAGAGCCAATTATTATGGCTCCCATCAAGAAAAGGAAGACCCAGATTAAACAGGAAGCATGGCGAGTTCTTCATCAAGCCTGCATCCTGAAGGATAACGTGGGTTTCTGGAAAGCAGTGAATGCCCCGTTTTTCCAGAATAGGAAGGCTGACATTATAGAAATGGCTATAGAGGAAGGCTCATGGGTAAAACACTTTACAGAGCTCTACAAAAGAGATGACCTACAGGGAACCAGCCCGGCTGAACCCGTTGGGCAGTCTGGAAATATTCCACAGGCACTATATCGTTTAAATATTACTTTTACAATACCTGAAGTTGAGGTTGCAATTAGAGAAAGTGCGGCAGGTAAAGCCCCAGGGCCAGATGGGGTACCCGTTGACATCTATAAATCGAATTTAGAACTATGGGCCCCCCTTCTGACCAATGTGCTAAATAACTGTAACAATGTGGGGTTTGTAAGTACATGGCAAGAAGCAACATTGGTCCCCATCTTCAAAAAGGGGGACCGAAATGACCCCAAGTGTTATCGTCCAATATCACTATTGGACTCGTTGGTGAAGGTGGCTGGAAGAATTATTTTGAATAGGTTGCAGGAATGGGCAGATGATACAGGAGTCCTTTCAAAATTCCAGTATGGTTTTAAGGCAGGGCTGGACACAGTCGAACAAGGGCTTAATCTCGCTATCATCATAGGTAAATATGTAACCGCAAAAAAGGGAAATTTGTTCCTAATCTTTGTCGATTTAAGCTCGGCTTTCGACTGTGTAAGCCATGAAATTTTATGGGACGCCCTAACGAGATTGGGCATCGAAAGTAATATTTTAAATTTTATAAAGGAGCTATACCGCGGGGCGGGTGCAAAGGTACGGTTCGGTAGTATGGGCGAGTGCACTGCAAATTTTCCCATAAAAAAAGGGGTCGGTCAAGGTTGTATCCTTGCGCCGTTTTATTTAACCTCTACATAA
The DNA here is from genome assembly GCF_964263255.1 of Lissotriton vulgaris. Lineage (NCBI taxonomy): Eukaryota > Metazoa > Chordata > Amphibia > Caudata > Salamandridae > Lissotriton > Lissotriton vulgaris. The sequence goes on from NC_141689.1 coordinate 1,575,284,983, forward strand.
ATAGCGTGGCAAGTCATCTTATTAGCTTGGGACTGGATTTTCCACAAATTAATGGCTGCTTGGTTCCGATTTTACTTTATGTGGATGACACTGTCATCATGGCAAGAACACAAGTCAGCCTCCAGAGAGCGCTTGCAATTTTTGCAGACTATATGAATGTAAGAGGTTTAAAGATGAACGTGGGTAAAACTTTTGCTATGAGCTGTTCACCCAAGAGAAATGTTCAGTGTAATATTTACTTATTCCAGTCAAAGATAGAATTAACCAATACTTTTACTTACTTGGGTATTAATTTTAGTAATAATGGGAAATGGACATCTGCGGTTAACATGGGGAAACTGGCCTTTTCTCGGGCCATTGGCGCGGTACGTCATTTCTCAAATAAGTTGGGGGGTCGACCAGTAAATATCCTGAGGGACATTTATATTTCGAAATGTGTCTCCACTGCAATCTATGGTGCCGGTTTATGGGGCCTAGCGGACACCCGGGAGATCCAAATATGTGAAAACTCTTTTCTGCGCTATCTGCTAGCAGCACCCAGATCAACCTCGACACTTGTCTGCCACAAAGAAATAGGAATGGCTTATATAACTGATCTTATAAAAGTTAGCCCAGTCTTATTGTGGCACAAGATCTGGACGACAGAAGAAATGGGCTTTAACAGAGAGGTAGTGTTGAATTGCTGGAATTTACAGGGGGCATCGAAGATTGATTGGTTTGTTTATATTAAGGGCTTTCTGAAACAAATAGGTCATCCTGAATTCTTTGACTCCCCAATGACCTTAACGGCAATTTCTAGAAAAAAGTTAAAAGAGAAATGCCTTTGTTTTTTGGGAAATAAACGCTGGCTTATAGAAAGTAAGAAAGTTTCGACACAGGAAAATCAACTAATTCTACAAGGGGAGGGCATCCAGCTTTACTTATCTAATACTCAGAGTAGTTATACTCGGATGCTCCTTACACGTTTTAGAACCAGAAGTTTCTTCAGATTAATTACCTTCCCCGAAGTGAATGGCTGGTCAAGAGACCTAATTCTCTGTCCATGTGACAATGTATCTCAGCAGTCCACTCTACATTGCACTTTTTTCTGTAAATTTTATTCAATAGCTAGAAAGAACTATTTGGGTGTTCTGCTGAGAAGATGGGGTCTCAGGCAATGTAGACCAGCATTACTTAAACTTCAAATGTTAGAAGATGAGATGGTAATTTACTTAGTAGCTATGTTTTTAAAAAATGTCATCAGATGCAGATTAACCCTTAATTAAATTTAATTATCTGAAATTGGTTCTTAATAATTAACTGTACTACTGTATTTTATATGTGCTTTTATGATTTTTTATTGGAAATCGAATTAAGCTATCTTTGACCTGACTTAACTTGACTGGCCTAGCAGTAGTGGCAGCACATTTACGAAGACAGCACATCCACGTCTTACCGTACCTAGACGACTGGCTGATAAAAGCCAGCTCATACAACCAGCGTGTGGAACACACTCATGCCACGATCCAACTGCTCCAAAACTTGGGATTCACAATAAACCACACCAAGTCTCATCTGCAACAATCCAAAGTACAACAGTACCTTGGTGCCACTATAAACACCTCAACAGCGCTAGCTTATCCCACTCCAGTAAGGATAGCCATCATGCAATCTCTTCTCACAAAGTTTCAGCCACAACACTCCCTTCCAGCACGAGTGTTCATGCTGCTCATAGGGATGATGGCCTCTTGCATTTTCATAGTGCCCCATGCAAGACTTCAAATGCGTCCTCTACAAGAGTGCTTATCACGTCAATGGAACCAGGCTCTAGGTCAATTAACAGACCTAGTGTTGGTAGACGGTCGGACTCCTCGCTCTCTGCAGTGGTGAAACACCAAAAACCTTTCCAAAGGGCGACCTTTCCTAGAGCCAGTTCCTCAAGTAGTCTTGACAGCGGACGCACCGCTCTCCAGCTGGGGAGCTCACCTACTGCAACACACCATGCAAGGCAGATGGACACACCCAAAAAATTTACTCCACATCATTCATCTGGAGTTACTAGCTATATTTCTAGCACTGAAAGCTTTCCAAAGGCAAGTATCAAACAGAGCTGTGGTAGTCCGAAAGGACAACATGACAGCATTGTATTACATACAGAAACAGGGCGGAACACACTCCCTGCAACTCTCTCAGCTAGCACAAAACATATGGCGGTGGGCTATACCTCAAAACATATTCCTCTTAGCCCAACATGTCCCAAGAGTACAAAATACCATAGCAGATCTGTTAAGTCGTCAGTCACAACAGATCCACGAGTGGGAACTTCATCCACAAGTTCTTCAACCATTCTTTCAGATGTGGGGACCACCTCAGATAGACCTCTTTGCCACCCATGAAAACGCCAAATGCCCAAGCTTCGCCGCCAGATATCCACACCCACTGTCCAAAGGCAATGCGATATGGATCAACTGTTCAAACAAATTTGCGTACGCTTTTCCACTTCTACCACTCATGCCACTAGTAGTACGCAAACTACAGCAGCATTCTCTGACCCTCATCCTAGTTGCTCAACGTGGGCCAGACAACCGTGGTACCCCACACTGCTACAACTGTCTATAGTACCGTACCAAAAACTATACCGGTCTCCACGCTTTTTAACACAGAACCGTGGAGAGATCAGACACCCGGACCCAGCTCACCTCAACCTTAGGTCTGGCTCCTGAAATCCTAGAATATGGATATCTTAACTTTCCTCCAGACTGCATGAATGTCATAAAAGAAGCTAGACGTCCAACCACTAGAGCATGCTATGCAGGTAAATGGAAACACTTTGTAATATACTGTCACAACAACATTATTAATCTCCTAGATGGGTCTATTCAACACATCATAGGATACTTGCTACACCTCCAAAGATGTAACTTAGCCTACTTGTCTATTAGACTATATCTTGCGGCCATAGCAGCATATCTTCAAAACAGACAGCATCTATCTCTGTTCAGAGTGCCTGCTATTAAAGCCTTTATGGAAGGCCTTAAGAGAATAATTACTCCTAGAGTGCCACCTTCAACAGTGTATAATTTGAACATTGTTCTCACACGGCTAATGGGACCCCCCTTCGAACCTTTACATAAATGTGAACTACAATTTTTAACATGGAAGGTTGCGTACCTAGTAGCTATTTCTTCTCTACGGAGAGTTAGTGAATTACAAGCACTAACCATTCAGGAACCTTTCTTGCAAATGCATCATAATAAGGTCGTTCTCCGTACTAATCCAAAATGTCTGCCTAAGGTCATTTCTCCCTTCCACCTCAATCAATCTGTGGAACTGCCCGTTTTCTTTTCGCAGCCACAAACAGTAGCAGATAGAGCTCTTCGTACCCTAGATGTCAAAAGAGCATTGCTATGCTACATTGAAAGAACACAACCCTTTCGTAAAACCAAATAACTTTTTGTCTTTCTCACCACCACATAAGGGTAATCCTGTATCAAAATCTGGTATAGCTAGATGGATTGTCAAATGCATACAGATTTGCTACCACAAAGCTAAACGTACATTATCTGTTCATCCTAAAGCCCATTCTACAAGGAAAATAGGGGCTTCAATGGCATTTGTAGGGAACATTTCCCTAGATGACATCTGCAGAGCAGCTACATGGTCTACACCGCACACATTCACAAAACACTATTGTGTAGATGTGCAAACCAAGCAACAAGCTAATGTGGGCCAGGCTGTTCTCAAAACATTATTTCAAACTACTGCAACAGATAGGGGTGGTCGCTGCTAAGAGTGGGTACTGCTATACAATCTATGCACAGTGTCTAATCTGCAGCTCATATGCCTCTAACGGAAAATGCTACTTACCAGTATGCATCTGTTCTTGGCATGTAGAGCTGCAGAGTTACACACGCCCACCCGCCTCCCCGGCTACCCTCGTCTGTTCCAGTATGATTTTAATTAGATACAGCTTACATGGACATCCTTTATTTTCTTGCAAAGCTCCATCATTTCCCTAATGGCGAAAAACTATTTGAGGATGGAGCCGATGCCCATGCGCAATATGATCCAAAGGAGGAGTCACCTATCTTGTGACTTCCAATGAACTTTTCAGGACAAAAACAAACTGCAAACATCCGGGCCCAACACTTGGTGGCGATCTATGCACAGTGTGTAACTCTGCAGCTCTACATGCCAAGAACAGATGCATACTGGTAAGTAGCATTTTCCTTCCACTCATTTCCCCAGTTAAATTTCAGCAGGTTTACCCTGCCAAAATTTAACGAAGCTTGAAGTATTTAAAGCATCCCATAATTATCGGATACAGTAACTAACTTTTACCTGTCTGTCCATAAACATAAGTTTACGCATGCATCGTAATAAAACGACCACCAGTAATCTAGCCCTATGTAGGCAAACAATGGCAATTCGCAAATCTGTTCAGAAGTGGTTCTGCCCTCCCACAGCATGCACCTGTGTAGGCATAGAAGAGCCATGGCCTTTCTCTGCACTAGCAGTTCACAGTCCTTCAAAATAAAATAGTACAAATAAAAAAGTATTTTAATGATTGGCAAACAAACTTAATAGCAGCACATTCTTAAGCAAATGTATGTTGGGCTCAGAATGGCAAGCTATCTCAGAGGGAAAGGCGACAAAGTCCTCTTTGCTCACATGCATACATACCTCCTCGGTCACACACAGCTTGGGGCACATTGATAAATTAATGATGATCAAATCACAAACATAGGGCTCCATAAGGGACTTGCGTCCAATATTCAATAATATTAAAGGGGAGGAATCCCGGAAGACCAGTTTTCTTACCAGCGCAGTAAACTGTTGTCAAGAGCTTGACAGAGTAATCACTCTTTTCTGGTTAATTGTAATAGCTTTCCAGTAACCAGTTTGCCTCCCTTCACAGACAAGACACTTGTACGTGACCAGTGTCTTTTCTATTGGTCCCAAGAAGGGTAAGGAAACACGTGATAGAAAAAACCTCCTGCACTTATTTGTAGCTTTTAAATGAAGATACAGATGCAGGAGAATAGAGTAATGCTTCACTCCCTCCCTTATTCAGGGTAGACAAAAGAGGCAGCAAACATCTTCTCAGAATCAGGAATTCAACAGAAATCTTGAAGCTGGAAAAATAGGTGAGAAATCCTAGCTAAAAAAATGATAGCAAGAGGGCGATGTACACTACAAAGAAATAGACTTTGAATGTGTCGCCATGTATCCTCTCTCAGTGCACTCCTTAAATATGAATCAGACAAGAAGTGATGTGAGAGAAATTGGGATTTCAGTGCTCTTGCCAAGTTTTACGAAAATACTGGCAGACAGGCTTCCTTAAGTAGGTCTCACCTACATTTATGGGGAGCTGCAAGGGAATGTGTAACTGCCACTTCCGGAACATAACCCAAGCAAGAATGTGTGAACTCCTTCCCTGTCACCAGAACGCCTAGACAGAGGTAAGGGGACTGGTGCTATCTAACTACACGGTAGAGACCAAAGCCACCAGTGCTGTGAGCATGGCAGAGCTCTGAGCTACCTGCACAGTCTGCAACTACTGTGCGGGTGTTCAGCCATGATAAGAGTGCCCTGCAGTTCTTCTCCTGGTGCCCAAGCCCTCTTTTCTTCCCACAGCGTGCACTCATTGGTTCATGTGAGCAGATCTTCTGGCTCACTTAACTCCCAGTCATAGGGCTTGTAGTGGAGCTGGCAGGACACTAGTGACAGAAGTCCATCCTAGCTTCTTGGACTCTCATTGTCTGGGCTGTCTAATGTAGCGGATGATTGGCTGTTAGGAATACTGCTAGTTTTAGACAGGCACTTTTAGGCTGCGGTGGGGCTTGTTTTTATCATTACTGCATAAGGGCGGAATTTGCCATGGTCTGCATTGGCCTCCTGAAAAGCTGCTCAGTGATCCGGTTGAATTCGTAGGTTGTAGGACATTAACCTACCACCTACATCTTTACTGCGTGCATGGGTATAGTAAATGTAAGAATGGTAGTTTTCTGATCAGGAATGCGTTTTTATGTGTTTGTGAGGAGCATGTTGATTCTATTGCATTGCCATTGGTGTTTATGCAACATACCTCATTTATTTGAAGCATACTCCGCAAGGTGGTGCATTGAAGGAATATTTGTACTGAGTACTGGACTTACTATGAGAGTACCTTGCCCCATTCTCTATGGTCTCCCCTCCTGTGAGTATTTTTTTTATTGTCTTCAAGACTTCCGTCACTTTACTTCCAAGAAATTGAATTAGTGGCACGCAGGCTCTGCCAGAGTAGTGAAATAATGCCATAATGTTCTGTGGCTGATTATGGTCCATTTTCAAAGGCCCACCTAATACCTCTTACAGGTTTTTCAAGAAGTAGTGAACTGGTTTTACTATCATTATTTTATTTGGCTATCATCTGTGTGACTAGGTATACTCCCTGCCTCTGCAGCCCCCACAATTTGCACAATAGAATGTGTAATTTCTTCATATTTGTATTATTTGCAAATGTATGGAACACAAAGATTATGCTTTCACCAATTTTCTCCCTGTGTTTCATGGTCTGGCTAACAGGTAAACTCATGAGTGCTCTTCTCAGCGGATTGAATGACCGCAACAGCGTTGTACAGAAGTCTTATGCATTTGCGATGGGACATTTAGTTCGGGTGAGCCCTGTTTCAGTATTTAGTTTCTAAATTATGTAATTTCTGTAGATAAAAATTAATGAACTTTCACTTCACATGTTACTATTACAGACAGCAAAAGATAGCAGTACTGAGAAATTGCTCCAGAAGCTTAGTGGCTGGTACATGGAGAAGGAAGGTAAGTCCCATTTTGAATAAGTCATTGATCTGTGGTTCTTAAAGTGGCTACTTGAACTCAATTGAAGGTCATTGTTATTTGAAAAAGGGTAGGATAGATGTATCTAAAAGAGGGGATTTGTTCTGAGCTCTAGCTCACTTTAATGGCTGATTCTGAGATTAATGTTAACTGATTCCTTCAACCTGAGGTGCGAAGATGGGGCAGAAGTGCTTCTCTGTTATTTGTAACTCACAAATTAATTTAAAGTAATATTTAAACTGACCGTTCTCTCGTCCAGGAGGGTCCTAACCTGCTTTTTTGTTTGTACTGATACATCTCAGTATAAAATGTACTACACAACCTAATATTGTTGTCTGTTGGTGCATCTTTTCGTACTTCTGTGAAGTAACAGACTGTGCCAAATCTTCTGAATGCCTTTTTGTGCCGGCTAGTGAAATTTTGAAAGAAACAAGACTATATTGCTAGCCTTACTTGGTTGGCTTCCATGTATTTACCTATCTCAAGCAAATTCTCAGATGTAATTTATTTTGGGTTTTATTCAAGAACCGATGTAAGTCTTTTATGAAATTGAGTCCCTACTTCCCGCACACTTTTGATATTTCCCTACCGAAGAAGGTTATTAATATTCCATGAGCTTGTTAAGTTGTATTGAGCAGGCTTCCTCCTGTTCCCCATGTTCTCCATGATATGAGCTTGGAGACTTGAACCCTTTCTTTTATAACATGCAATCCTAGCATTGGGAGTGCACTTATTTTATATTGTTGAACTAACATAGAGCAATGCTGAATAGACTTGAAGACTCCCCAGTTTATAAGCAGTTCCCCTTTAGCCAAACTTCAGGATTCTTTAATGGACCCAGGTCATCAGAAAACTGTGAGCTCCGGTCAGAGGTCTGCTTTATTGGAATTATCATTGTTTTTTTTTCATATTTGTTGTTATTTCTGAAATAGCATTCCCCTAGAGTCTCTGTCTCCAAATGATCTGCTAAACATTCATAAGACACTGAAGATCCAGCTGTTCAGACAGTAATGTTTGCCAGCACTTTCCATAGCCTCCAAGAGACTCTTTGATAAATATCCATGAATATTTTCTTTTTGATTGTAAATATAAGCAGAAGGCCTCAGCATTTAAGATTTGCCACATTACTGCAAATCTATTGGACTGCCTACTAATTCAGTAAAGCTAGGGGAAGGCTAAATGCTTTCTGTCTTTATGTATGGGTACCAGAACTTATTATGGAAGTTTTTGGAGAGCCCAGTGGTTCACTTGCCTGATGATCATACAGCCAGTGATTGATAGATTTCTCCTTGTTAAACAGTCTAGTCTGCTGTCTCAACTCTGGCAAAAGGTAAAACCCCTCACGCTAATGGCTTACTAGTAGAGTTCTATGCTTCTCTTAGAGATTTACTATCTCCCCACCTTCTGGAACTATATTTAGCAGTTAAATAAAAAAAGGCTTCCACCCACCCAAAGAAAGTTGATTATATTAGTGCTACTAAACCCAACTGGGATACGATGGAACACTTTGCACTGCCTACTCTTGCTGCAGGACATTTACTGCAAGGTTCTAAGAAAGCTAGTACCAGTTGAAAGACGGTTGAAGGTGCTGCCATTGCTAGTACACCCATATCAAGCATGTTTAGCCTTAACAAGAACACCTCTCCAAAAATAGAGGAGCTGTTCTTTATATTGAGAGTAGCCTCTGGAGTGGTCCTGTCCCACTGGTGGCCTCCTTAGAAATGAAAAAGCTTTTGATACTCTGGGGTTGGAATATTTACTCAATATGCTTTCACAGATGGTGTTTGATGGCAAGATTCTTTGCTTGCAGACCTATTATAACCAATCCAATCCAAAAATTCTTTATTTCGGTCTATAAGACCATAAAAGATACATGTTATATACAAACTGACAACATTTAAAAAAGGGGGAAAAAAAAGTTACATTTATAAAAACACATTTTCATTTATAAGAAATAACGCGTCATTCTAGGGACGATGAGGGAAAAGGTCTATCATAATCAGGAATAAAATAGACATGAATGATAAAAGCACAGTCCATGAATATAACAACAAGTTCACACTTGGGGGTTTTGTGCAATGAACAATTTTTTCCTGATGAGCCACATGGCCATGATAAATTTCGCCACAACAAAAATTACATGAGCCAGAGTACTGGTTTTTAAAACTCTGTAGGCATCTATGTAGCTCCTAAAACCCAAATTCCTGCAAAGAGGGACCAATTGGTACTTCCTGGGTCTATAATATGCAGGACAGAAGAAAAAAAGATGGGTTTCTTCCTCATCGTGAGAATTACAGCCAGGACAGGATTTATCATCGCTCTGAAGCCATTTGGAGGTAAAAGTTTTGATCGGTAGAGTACCAACCCTCCACTGTATAAACCGCTTCCTAGCAAGGATTGGGAAAATAATGTCCATATAATCCTCAAACTCATAAGAATTTTTGGATTGCAGGAACCGTTCAGTTAGGGTGCCGTTATTGGTCAATGTCATAAGTAGATCGAGGCTTTTTTGCTTGTATATTTGGACAAGTCGTTTCCGGGATAACCTTTGGCAGCCTGCTTCAGGGGCTTCCCAGAGTTCAGACAGGTTTAGCCGATACAATTCCTTCTTAAAAAAGGCCAGCCAGGGAATTCTGTCTCGTTGGTTCAGGGCCAATACATGGGTGAGGTCACTCCTGTAATGTTCAAGCACGCTGGTGTACCAGAGCCTGTGCCAGAATCTTACTGGTTTAGACTCCAGTTCAGCAGCGATAGGGGGTAGACCCACGTCCAATCTCAGGGGAATCAGGGGTGTGCCACGGGGGAGAGCCAGTAGGCGTCTGAGAAAGATATTTTCTACTCTTGCGAGATCCCGACCTTCTCTATACCCCCAAAGCTCACTGCCGTACATTGCAGCCGCCTTGGCTTGCGTTTTGTACAGTTCTAGAGCCGGACTTATGGGTTTATAGGTTGATGTATTTGCAACCTTCAAGATTTCACCAGATAATTGGGTCAGCTTTAGCCGAGATTTCACTATCTGGGGTTCCCAGGATAGATTTTCGTGGAGAGTCACCCCCAGATACTGAAAGGTTGTAACCCTTTCTAAGCTGGCCGTACCCAGAGTGGGATTTGGTCTGCTCTTAGGTGAGGGATTAAAAATCATGAATTTGGTCTTCTCTGTATTGATCTCTAGACCGTGTTGTCTACAGAAAAGACCAAATCCATCCAGAATCCTCTGGATCCCCATTGGACTTTTGGAAAGCAGGAGGGTGTCATCAGCAAACATGATAGCTGGCACCCTCCTGCCTTCCAGGGAAGGGGCGTCGTTGTCTTTTACTCCATCAAGGTGGGATATAACACTGTTCACAAAGAGGCAGAACAGGGTCGGCGCCAAGACGCAACCCTGCCTAACCCCCCTGAGAACAGGAAACCTTGCGGAGAGCGCTCCATCCCTCCCACACCTGACCTGCGCATAGTTGCCATCGTGCAACCTGATTATGGCATGCAGCAGCTCGGTTGGTACGCCCAGCACCTGAAGGACCTCCCATAGTTTTTTTCGTGGGACCAGGTCAAAGGCTGACCTCAGATCTACGAACACCATGTATAGTCTCCCGCCCTCAATCCTCACCGTTTTCCAATACAGGAGGATGAGGCGGAAGATCTGGTCCATGGTGGACATATTTTTTCTGAAGCCAGCCTGCAGAGGACTAAGAATCTCATTTGCCTCCATCCAATCCAGGAGCTGGTCCAAAAGGAGACGAGAGAAGAGTTTTTGGGGAACATCTATGAGGCTAATCAGCCTGTAGTTGGCTGGGAGGAGAGGAGAGCCCTTTTTATAAATTGGCACTATCTCTGCTCCCAGCCAAGTACAGGGGATTTCCATACCTCTCAAGATGGCATTGAATAAAATGAGGAGGTAGGGGCCCCAGACTTCAGGATATTGTCTGAAGAGATCACCGGGCAACCTATCTAAACCCGGAGCCTTCCCCAATGCCAATCTCTCTACTGCACCCACTACCTCACCAAGAGTGAATTCCAACCCAACTGCAGGAGTGATTATATCCTCGCGAGCCACTTCAGTGGCAGGCAATATGGTGTCCTGGTAGAGTTTGCCAAAGTGGGCCTCCCAAACAGATGGTGCAATATTTGGCTCCACGGCAGCTTTGGCCTCTCCAGTACCATTATTCACCAGGGACCAGAATCTTTTAGAGTCTCTGGTTTCTAATGCGAGGGAGAGATCATGCCAATGGTTCCAATCCCACTCCCTTTTTGCTATCGCAATGGCATCTCTATAAACCCGTCTAAGTTTGGCGATCACACCCTTAACTGACCCTGTCTTAATATTGGCAATTAATTCTTGCTTGGCCTTGCGACAGGAGGAGTTATACCAGAGTGAAGTGCGTGTCTTTTTACGCCGTGGGGCAGCCACAGGATGGAAAACCTCTGCTAGGGAACCCACTAGATTTGCATGTATCTGCCCCAGTTTGGAATTAAAGTCCGTGGAACCAGGCTGATTAATTAAATCGTCTAGTTCCGCAAACTTCGGGATTGCAATATCAAAGATTTTCCTAATGTTTTCCTCAGTACTGACTATTTTCGCCCATTTAACCCTACGTCTATTGGAACTTAGGGCCAAATTTCCTGGGTCATCCTTATAGTTAGTGGATAGCGAGTCAGCAGAGGGTGCTGGATGTTTCAAATCTAACAAGAGAGTGTTATGGTCGCCATCAGTTCGGGGAGATACCCTGAAATCCTGAACCCTAGACCATGAGCTGATGTCAACGAGAATGTAATCCAACCTGGATTCGTGACCCTTCCTATTGAAGGTACACGAGGAGGGACAGTCCGAGGGGGTGCGGCCATTGCAAGCCCTCAATGCATAGTTTAGGGTTAGGGACATAATTTGTACAACAAGTGGAGACCAGGATTTGGGATGAGGGGATGAACATGGTGGAACACCCCAGAAGTCATCTTCTGTGGTAAGGGCACCCTCCTTTAAGCCTTCCAGGGGTTCAAAGTGGCAATTGAAATCTCCGCCCAGGACGATTTTGCAGTCACTGGGCAAAGAATCCAAAAAGGACGCAAGATCCTCTAGGGTAGCGATTCCTTGGATGCGCTAACTGGACTGGAGTACACATTTATAATTGCCAGTTTTGCTGCGTTGGGCCACCCGAGAAGTACACACTGGATGTCCTCGGAGAGCGTAGGAATGCTCTCTGCGGTACAACCAGCGTGGCTCGCTACCCAGATCGCCAAGCCCCCCGAGGGTCTCCCCTTTCCACTCCATTTAGCCTGGGTCTCGAAAACTGCAAAGCCCACACTACTCACCGGTTCCCTGGCCCAAGTCTCCTGGAAGAGACAGATATCACTGGTACTAATTAAAAGATCCCAGTCTGCTGTATGTATTTTATTTGCAATACCTGCCACATTCCAGGAGAGGATTTTTAGAATTTCAGTGGTCAGTTTGGGGATACACCCATCAGTTATTTCGGGAGTCGTGCCCGTGGGTAGGAGTAGGGGGGACCGGTCTAGCATTCCCGGGGTAGTTTTAACAGAGGTGTTGCATTTGGAGCAGAAAGTGCTTCCGAGGAAATCAGGGATGCACCTTCTGCAGTGGCCCTAAGACTAGGGGATTTTAAACCACCGCCCTGATGTAGATCCAATTGTCTGTTTAAAAAGACATCCCCTTCTGTTCCCAACTCTTGCCCCACAGGTTCATTGTCACTGACTTGGTAAGATTGAGGGGGAGAAACCCCTCGGAGTCAATCTACTTCGTCAAGGCAATTAAACCTGTTGGGATGTATATAATTTGTGTGGGGAAAATGGGTGTTATACCTAGGCCTATATCTAGACCCATCCACTGCAAAGCCCACCTTTGTCCATCCTTCGTCCCTTCTCATAGTTGTCTCGCTCTTGTTGGGATAAAAATATGAGAGAGGGACGAGTTCGATTAATGTGTGAGTGGTATTACCGAACCAGTTGCAGATGTAAGAAACAACCTGGGAATTCTTAAAGCTAACAATTACACAGTCTCCCACACTTTTCTTGGCGGTATAGCCCACCCACATGACCCTTCTAACCATGAGGACTTCTCCTTTTAGGCTGGATGAAAGGGGCCTATGTACATTGAGCCAGCTGATGACCTTATTTCGTAGGGATTCAAAAGACTCAGTTACCCCACTAGCTAATTCAGGGACCCCCATAAGTATAACGGTGTAACTCGCTGCCTCAGGGGGCAAATTCACTGCCCTGCGTCAGGTTTTGGGACTAGGCCGCTGGGCAGAACTACCAGTTAGGGGATTTGATGAAATCCCAGGTGTGGGTGGATTAGCCGAAACTGGTTGTTTCGACCTCCTAGGCGGGGGAACCGGAGGCAATAGCCTCGGCGGTGGAACTGGTGCTATTTGAGGCACTACAGTTGTACTATGAGAGCTAATTCCCCCGTTGGAAGTTGTAGAGGATTGGGGAACCTGAGTCCTGGCAACCCGGGGGGGATCTAGATTTCCGGCTCCCCCCACGGTTAGCCCTTCTGTGCTTCCTCTTGTTCCAGACCGGCCTAGACTGCCTTCACTGAGACTCTCGATCACAGCTAATCTCGACTCTATCGACTCCAACTTGAGTAGAATAGGATTCAACAGAGCACCGAGAGCAGCAGTGAGCGAGGCAATGATGGAATCTGTAGCATTGGGGCTAACCCCACCAAAAATGAATGGCTGGGAGAGTGGGGGAGTGGCTACAGGGGAGGGAACACATGGCACTACCCTCTCCTTCCCCGACCCCAAAGTGTCTTGTGGGCCCAGTTGTTCGCCAATAGTCAGAGGAACAGAGTCAGTTTTGGCCCTTTTAGCACCCTTGGGCTTTCTGGATCTTTTCCTTTTCATTACACGATCCTCTTTTGGGTCCGTGCTCTTCGGTGAATTTTCTACCACACCCTGTTCCCCAGAAGATATAGACTCTGCACCAGGGGAGGGATCCGCATCGCTAACAATTACTGGTGTGTCTCTGTCTCTAGGCAAGGATGACAGTGTCCTCAGCTGTTGGAGTACAGACTCTATTGTTTGATCTATACTGTCCATTAGGGATAGGTGGGTAGCGTCAAGCAAGAGCGGAGTGCTGGTAGACATTGAAGGGCCTGGTGATGACAAACATGTGTTTTCCCCACCCTCCTCATTGGTTTTGTCTACCAGAGCGATACCCTTAGTGGTCGCTAGGTTATAACCACTTCCACATGTCCAAAATGGATGAGTTGTCTTGGGGACCTCTCCAATTGAGAGGCGTCTCAACAAGGATATCCCCCTTTCCACTCCTTTTAGCACTAGCAGTTGTACCATTAGCAAATATTGTCAGATTGGAGGAGCCAACCAAAGGTTTAAATCCTGCCAGCAAGCATCATTCCGTTTAATTGCATGTAGACGATGTGTTGTTGGACCTGTGTGACGCTTCGTCCAGCCTGAAATCCCCCTTCTACATTTTGAGAGCATTCAGCGCAGCTTTGGGCTTGAAAGTAAATTGTGGGAAATCATATAGGGTACTTTGACAAGCCTTGGTATCTAGACCTAGGGACCCAGTTTTAGTGGGCCTTCGGCGTAGGTAGTATAAGGCCATAATCACAAATAGATATCAGGATGTTGGACCAGCTTACTGGGCAACGCTAGTTGAGGCACAGATGGGTAATAGTAAACTATTCTGGACCACTGTACCTGAGTTAAAGAGCTACAACTCGAGGTCCCTTAGCGCCATTACCTGCCATATTCCTTGCAGTACCTGGGAGGAGCTTTCGCCAAAATCTATGCCGCATCTATCATATGACATTTTTATTATTGACTCTGGGTTAGCTGCAGGATTTCAGACAACCGTAGTGGAAGTGGAGGAAGCGATCAATCAAGTGTAGGAGGTAAGGCACCTGGCCCGATGGGGTACCCATTGACGTATTAAAGAATAATGCAGTTTTTTGGGCGCCCATTCTAACAAACTTTTTTAATAATCTTGCCCATGCACCCTTGCCACCAACTTGGGGATTGTCCCCATATTGCCAATTTTCAAGAAAGGAGACCGTTCTCAACCAGGCTGTTATTGGCAGATCTTCTTAATCCACACTACTGTAAAAATCCTGGGTAGGATTGTTTACAACCTGATGATAGATTGGTTCCATGATGCGTCAGCGTTACACCGTTCCCAGTATGGGTTTAGGCATAAAATAGGAACAGTCGAGCAATGTCTTAACCTAAACTTAGTCCTGGGCAAATATACGGTGACCAAGCAATCTCCCTTGTACCTAGCATTCATGGACCTATCATCAGCAGTTGATTGCATCAACAGGGCCATTTTGTGGCACCTCCTTATTGCACTGGGGATTAACACAACACTGGTTAATTTCCTCACCTACCTTCATGAGGATATGAGTGCAAGAGTCTATATAAGTATTCAGGGGAGGTTTCGGGTGAAATTGGCATCCATCACAGGGTAAGACAATGCTGTGTACTCGCCCCGCTTCTCTTCATATTGTGTAGAAATTATCTCCATCCTGTTCTAGTGTGTGTCACCACAGATATACCAATGATAAAGGGCAACCCCCTCCACACACAACCCATGTGGGAGTCTCTGCCTTACCACTGCTGTAAGTTTACAAATCCCAATGTCTGCCAATTGCTATGTCTGGGGTGGAGGTGTGTGGGGGGGGGGGGATGGGTTCGAACTGTTTGGTGATCCAACAAGAAGAAAATTGATTTTGCAGAAAGTTATCTGTTCCTATATCTGCTGCACATTTTGTCCTGCAGAATGAACTAGGGCTTTCCTATATCGTGGACCTACTTTGGGGCACGCCCAGTTTTCTTCTGGCATTCGATTTGTCACAATGATGAGGCTGCCTTGACTAGAGATAATATTTTGGACTGGATTGCATATGTTAGGACTGCGTATTCTAAAATTAGGATGCAGTCCCTTTTTACTGACACTTCTTACTGTATTAGCACTAGTTAAAAAACGGTAGCTCAAGCATTCCGTCTATTGTGGGACTCTGAGAGGTTTAGGGTTCTGGAAGGAACACAAATTGCGACTAGACTAGTTATCTTAGTCTGTTTGAATGTATTCACCCTACTGATTGTTTTTTTAGCACGCAGTCCTTGAGAACGATCTTTGTTATTCCGCTTTAGGTCTGACATTACGAAATATCTCCTATGCTTTCCCATGGGTTGTTTGAGTAGCCTCAAAACTAGTTTATGTTCCTTTGATACCGCATCTGGTCAATCTATGCTTCATTTTGTGTTTTGTGTAAGTTTTACACAAGATGTACAAGACTTATTTTAATCCCCCTTTTAAAAAAATACTGCTACGATCTTAAACAGTTTAGACCTGCTTTTAGATTATTATTGCTTCTTGATAATGAAGAAATTATTTTACATATTGAGTCATTTTTAAAACCTGCAGTTCGAGATCTCAGATCCATGCTAAATTAAGCCCCATTGTTGCCTTACTATCAAATTGATCACACACGCTGTATTCATAGTTAACTATTTGAGTGCACCTGACTCATACTTTGTATTCGCTTCATGTTATACAACATCCAGCTGTATATTATTAGTCGTTATTTGTATTTTTCTATTCTTTATCTACCTCAAGTACTGTACATTTTATAGTGATTGTTTTCTACTATGCTTTTATGGTTGCTGCAACACTTCTGAATAAAGTTTACTGACTGACTGACTGGGGTCAGCACGGCTTTGGGCTTGAATGTAAATTCTGGAAAATCATATCTTTTCCCCACTTAATGAACAGGCACCTTGCCCAGTGTGTCTCTACAGTGTGAACAGAACATGCTTGGGTACCTGGGGATCTAAATCTACCATTTTGACGCAAATGCTATATTGAATGAGATAATGAAATCCCTTTTGACCCTTTGCAATTCCTGAGATCCTCTTTGGGCAGAAAAGCTCTTTTGAAAATAATACTCATGCCACATTTATTTTAATTTTTCCCTACTCCACTACTGGTCATAGCACATGGGGTCTTGTGGCTAGATGTACTACGTGAAATTGCATGCGCAAAAGGGTTTGCGACCCCGTTTGAGCATGCAGGTTTAATCTGAAAGAGACACATTAGTGATAGAGTCCTTACCTTCGAATATCCCCAGGCATCAGACTGGATCCGGAAAGTTTTGCTTAGCAGTACCCCTGCATGTCAGTAGGTGGCATCCTGCGGCTCCGCGTTTGTCACTGGCATCATCAGCGCCGAGATGACGTCACGGAGGGTACTTAGGTGCCACCCAGTTCTTTCTTTTTCTGCGCCAGAAAGCACAGATCCGGATTGAGAATGTACCTCAGTCACTTTTGACTACTCTTTTTTGAGAATTCAGTCTCCTTTTTCTCCTGGTGCACGTAGGGATGCCCAGCTTTAAGTCTTGTGGGGCGTGCCACCGTAACATGTCGGTGGCGGACCCCCACAATGTGTGCCTCTACTGCCTGGAGACCGATCATGATTCCCGAGACTGCCAAGCCATGGCCCGAAGGTCTAGCGGGAGTGGCGCAGGAAGATGCTAGAGGTCCGGCATTCCTCTTACCGCCGCTCCGGATCTCCGGCCATTCTTGAGACCGCTCAAGGGGCCGGAGCCGTCGCTCCTTGGGCTCCAAGTCTTCGCCTTCGGATTCCAGTAAGCAACGCCATAAAAAGCAGTCGAAGGAGCGTCTTCGCTCTCCGACGTCCCCCCGTCGCTCTCCGGAAGTGGACGAGGGGGACAGGGGCTCCTGTTGACCCTGTTTTTGTGGCTCCGCCACTGGCGCCAGCTCCGGTGCCACAGGATCCTGAGCTGCTGGCTCCATCTCCGTTGGTGACTCCCGAACAGATGCAAGAGTTACTTGCTGCTATGGACCACCTTTTTAGGCCCCGGGCTCCTGCCGGCACGCCTTCGGGCCCTGTGGTCCCATGTCCAGATCCTGTTGACCCTGTGGCTCCTCCACCGGCGCCACAGGATCCTGAGCCGCTGGCTCCGGCGGCACGAGGTGTAGCGCTGCCAGCTCCAGCCCCGGCGCCGCACTGGGGGCCGCTTATCCCACCCCTGCCCCGATTCCCAGATCATTTTGTTCCGGCCCGGGATCCAAATTGGGCTTCGACTGCAGCCCAGCCCCGGCCGGCGCCGCTTCCAGCGCGGTTTCCGACGCGGTTCGTCCCTTCTCCGGCTCTGCCGCCACGATCGGCTCCCTCTACTCCAGAGGAGGACGATGATTGGGATGGGTCCGAGGACCCCTTTGCTCGGCAATGTGACTCCGAGCAAGATTGAGTGGACGACCTGGAGGACGTGGGTGAACTAGATGTCTCTTCTGACCCAGGGTTTGCCTCTCCTCCGCTTACTATGGAGGAGGTTGCTTCCTACACCGTGTTACTCAGTCGGGCTGCGGAGGCTCTCAATCTTGACCTCCTTACGTTGGCCCTCAAGACCAACCTCCTTATAGAGGTTCTCCAGACTGCGTCTGCGTCGTCGGAGCTGCTGCTTCCCTTTAATCAGGCCCTTACCGAAGTCCTCTTGGGCACTTGGTTGCGGCCGGCCACGGGGGCGCCGGTGGATAAAAACGTGGCCAGGCGTCATCGCCTGGCGCCCAGTGATCCCGCCTTCCTGAGCACTCACCCTATGCCTGAGAGTCTGGTCATTCAGGCCACGATATCGCAGAGTGCCTTTCCCACTTTCTCCGCCGGATAAGGACTCAAAAAGGCTGGAACAATATGGCAAGAGGTTGTTCTCCTCGGCCAGCTTAGGGCTGCAGTCTGTTAACACCGCCTGCTTGTTGGGATGTACTCCCACGCGGTGTGAGATTCAGTAGCTCAGGTCTTGCCTCAGTGTTCTGAGGAGGTCTAGGCTGTCTTGTCCTAAGCGATTGCAGAAGGTAAGGATGCAGCACAATTTGCCATCAGGTGCGGTTTGGACACCGCTGATTCATTGGGCAGGGCTGTTTCCACGACTGTGGTGTTACAGCGCCACCCCTGGTTGCGTTAGACTGGGTTCTCGCCCGATGTCCAGGGCTCGCTCATGGACATGCCCTTTGATGGCTCCCACCTCTTTTGCGACAAGGTCGACAATGCCCTGGAGCGCTTTAAAGACTCTCGAGCCACGGCCAAGTCCTTGGGTCTTTCTACGAAGAACCCTGCTACTCCTGGGTTTCGTTCCTTTTGTGGCCAGGGCAGGGGCTCCCAGGCACGCTCCTCCAACAAGCCTGCGCTGAACCAGCCTCAGCGCGTCCGTCGATTCCGCAGGGGGCGGGTCTGGGAACAAGCGTGCAGGTCAGTTCACCTCCACCCCCGCTGCTTCTGCCTCCATGCCTTCCTAATCCGAGCTTCAGGGAGCACCCCAGGCCAGTGGGTGGCAGGGTCTGCCACCACCTCCACCACTGGTGCGACATTGCATCAGACAAGTGGGTGCCTCAGATAATCTGCCAAGGTTACTCACTCCCCTTTCTGTCCCCCCTCCAGCCATGCCACCTCGGTACCACCACATGTCGGGGGATCATTTGACTCTTCTCCGTCAAGAAGTCACGGCCCTTCTGGCAAAGGGGGCCATCGAGTGCGTTCCCGGTCAGGAAGTAGGGAGTGGGTGTTATTCCCACTACTTCCTGGTCCCCAAGGAGGGCCTGCGCCCCATCTTGGACCTCCGGGACGTCAATCGCTTCCTCCGGAAGGAGAAGTTCAAGATGCTGACTCTGGCTCAGGTCCTGGCTGCACTGGATCCTGGAGACTGGATGGTAGCGTTGGACTTGCAGGACGCTTATTTTAACATCCCCGTCCTGCCGGCCCACCGGTGCTACCTGCGGTTCGCGGTAGGCCAGGAGCATTTTTAGTTTGCCGTGCGCCCTTTCGGCCTTACCAGCGCCCCTCAGGTGTTCACGAAAGTGATGGCGGTGGTCGCAGCTCATCTACGCAGGTCAGGGGTGTCAGTCTTCCCCTACCTCGACTACTGGCTTTTGAAGGCGGGCTCGCCCCAGGCAGTCGTCCTCCACACTACGGCCAACCTCCTGCATTTGCTGGGGTTCTCTGTCAACGTGCCGAAGTCGCACCTAAGTCCCTCTCAGAAGCTCTATTTCATCAGAGCGGTTCTGGATTCAACGCTGTTTCGGGTTTATCCTCCCGAGCAGCGAGTCTGGGATATTCAGGCTATGATTCTGATCTTTCAGCCTCTATCCCGGGTTTCGGTCCGGATGACCCTCTGGCTTCTGGGCCTCATGGCCTCCTGCATCCTGCTGGTGATACATGCCGGATGGCATATGCGAGCTCTGCAGTGGGACCTGAAGTTCCAGTGGGCACAGCATCAGGGCAACCTGTCTGACCATGTTCAGATCTAGGAGAGCGCTGCATGGCAGTGCAGTGGTGGCTCACGAATCGCGATTGGGTCAATGACCGATACCTCTCCCTTCCCTAAACGCAGCACACAGTGGGTACAGATGCAGAGATCAGAGGCCTCTGGTCTCCGGCGGAGTCCCAGCTCCATATCAACCATCTGGATCCGACTTGCACTGAAGGCATTTCTTCCCTCTGTCCGGGGAAGTGTAGTGCAGGTGTTCATGGACAACACCACCGCCATGTGGTATTGCAACAAGCAGAGCGGGGTGGCGTCCTAGACCCGGTGTCAAGAGGCTCTGCTCCTCTGGACATGGCTGGAACGTCAAGGCGTTACCTTGGTGGTTCAACACCTGGCAGGTTCTCTAAACGCCAGGGCGAACGAACTCAGCCGCCAGGGCATGATGGATCACGAATGGCGTCTGAACTCAGACGTGGCGCAAGATCTTTCAGCAGTGGGGAGAGCCTTGGTTAGATCTATTTGCCACCGAAGAGAATGTGCAATGTCATCAGTTCTGCGCATTGGAATTTCCAAGGCGGCACTCGCTCGGAGATGCTTTTCGTTGCGAGTGGAGTTGGGGGTCTGTTATACACCTTTCCGCCTACACCACTTCTGCCCAGAGTGCTGAAGAAGATCAGGCGCAACTGGGCCCGAGTCATTCTTGTGGTGCCGCACTAGGCTCGGATAGTATGGTATCCAGAGCTACTCAGTATGAGCATCGATCCCCCGATCCATCTGCCACTTCGGGAGGATCTTCTGTTTCAGCAGCAGGGGACGGTCCTCCGCCCGAACCTGTCCAGTCTCCACCTCCATGCTTGGAGATTGAGCGGCGACAGTTGACACCTTTCGATCTTGCTCCCGAGGTCTGTGATGTCATTCTAGCAGCCAGGCGTCCCTCCACCAAAACAGTGTACGCCTGCAGGTGGAACAAATTTATGGCATGGTGCACTGCAAAGGCTGTGGATCCCCTTTCTGCCCCTCTTTCGGAGGTCCTTTTGTTCCTTCTATCTTTGGCCCAGCAGGGCTCTGCTCTGGACACTATCAAAGGTTATCTTTTGGCCATCTCCGCCTTTCTGCGGCTTCCAGATCAGCCTTCTCTTTGTAAGTCCCAGGTTGTTTACCGTTTGCTTAAAGGAATTACGCATACGTTTCCACCCGTGCCCTTCATAATACCTCAGTGGGACTAATCTTGTCTTGACTTTTCTCATGTGTGCTCCCTATGAGCCCCTTCATAACTGTCCCTTACATCTTCTTACTCTCAAGACTGCTTTCCTGGTAGCTATCACCGCTGCCAGAAGAGTGAGTGAGCTCCAGGCTCTTTCTTCCAAACCTCCTTTCCTTTCTGTTCATCCATACAAGATGGTTTTAAGGATCCGTCCTTCTTTCTTGCCAAAGGTTATCATGCCCTTCCAAATCGGGCAGACCATCACTTCGCCCACTTTCTTTCCGCCTCCACATCCTTCGATGGAAGAGGAGAGGCTCCACCGTCTGGACCCAAAACGTGCGCTCGCATTCTATCTGCAGCGTACACCGCATTTCCGGGTGGATGATCAGCTCTTTGTTGGGTACGTGGGCGCCAAAAAAGGTTGTACGTGCACAAACGGACCATCTCCCGATGGGTCTTTCTGTGTATCAAAGCATGTTACTCCTTGGCCAAGAAGGAGCCCCTTGTGGGACTGCGTGCCCATTTGACCAGGGCTACTGCAGCCACTACTGCCTTGGGACGTGGCGTTCCCTTGCAGGACATTTGTCAGGCAGCTACGTGGGCCTCACTGCGCATTTTTATCAAGTACTACTGCCTTGACAGTCATGTCCGGAGAGACGGCTTCTTTGGCCGTTCTGTGCTCCGTGACTTTCTGGTGTAATCTTGTTCGCAATCTCAGTATTGCTGGGGTTTCTATTCTAATGTAAGGAATCTATCACTAACTGGTCTCTTTCAGATGCACAAGTTACTACTTGTGTAACAATATATCTGTAAGAGCCATTAGTTAGTGATAGATTCCTTACCGCCCGACCCATCCTCCCCGTTCTGCGAACTGATTACTAGGGTTAAGATCATCCCCTCTTAGGGCCCTAGTTTTATACACCAATGGGCAGTATCTTGCATGGCTCTGCGTTTCTGGCGCGGAAAGTCGTGTACAGAACTGACAACGCCAGTGGCGGACTCGGAGCCCCAGTACGCCACCTACTGACGCACAGGGGTACTGCTAAGTAAAACTTTGCGGATCCAGTCTGATGCCTTGGAATATTCTAAGGTAAGGAATCTATCACTAACTAATGTCTCTTACAGATATATTGTTACACAAGTAGTAACTTGTGCGTCAGGGCCATGTACTTACTCTATTTTAAGAGTCGCAAATAATTAGCTACTTGCAAAATAGTTTATTGTGACTCGCCATTAGGAAGGGGCTTTCCCTTCCAAATAGGGACCGCAGAGCCATATATGAATGTTGTACGACCGCAATAGCTGTCGCAAAACACTCGCAAATTACCACCCTCTTCAAGAGGGTGGTAATGAGGCGGCAAATGGGAGGGGTCCCCAGGAGACCCCTTCCCCTTTGTGACTGGCTCCAAAAATATTTTTTAAAATATTTTAAGATTAAAATATTAAACGAAAACGTTTCATTTTTTTTTTCTCTCTTAAATTCATCCCGTATTACTTTAAGGAAAACGGGCTGCATTAAAAAAAAAGCAGCTTTATTTAAAAGCAATTCCAGACATGGTGGTCTGCTGAACCCATCAGGCCACCATCCCAGGGACGGCCTGTCATTCCCAATGGGCTCGCAAATTGCGAGAGGCTCATTAATATTCATGAGCCTCGCAATTTACGACCCCATTGGGAATCGCAAACCGTGTTAAACATATTGTTGTACATGCAAAATAGCGCCTCGTAAATAGCGAGGCGCAAAAGACTTGCAATTTGCTAGGCACTATTTTGCGCGCCCTACACCTGGCCCTTAAATTCTTTACTGGTAGAAATAATATGGGGCACTCGCCGAAGTAGACTGGCACTCAACAATATCTAGCTCACACTGTGAAAAAATGGACTTGGGGGAGGTTCCCAGCAATAAAATGTATTACCTTGTGGCCCAGTTACAAAGGGTGTCATGGCTGTGTGCTGATAAACAAACCCTCACATTAGGGAAGAGGCTGAGACCACATGCTGTACTTAGTGTTGCTGGTGGAGCCGGCCGTTCCTTGTCTCCCAGATGTTTTTAGTGTTGAAATACTGATGGGGGAGCTACTTGGTTAGAAGGGAACCATGACATGCATATAAGGAACTTTTACAAATTAAGAAACATTACCTGTTTGATAGACACCCAACTTTGAAAGAAGACACAAACATGAAGAAGCAAATTATACATGTTTGACACTTTAATACAAATGTATCATATCCAACTGTGTCCGCTTTTGTTCTTTGGCTTGATCACTAAAGCTGCGCATCAGACATGGGGTTGCGAGGTTAAAGAACCACTTAGACACAAAGCATTGCACAGTATGTTAACTCTAATGATTTAAAGTAATTTGGTAATCCTCTTGTTAACAGCAGTACTGCAAACCCAGTCTGAATGAAGGAAGGCCAGATGGGTATCAGATATCAGAAGAGAATTAACTGAGGGTGAATTGGCAACAGTATTTATCATACAGTCAAGGTATCCAGGAACGCATGATATAAGCTGTTGCAATTTAACAACATATATCAAACATGCCAAACACCCGATGGTTTGGGTAGAATATATAGTGGTACGACAGATGAATGCCCATGCTGCAGAACAAGTTGGGTAAGCTTTTGCACATGGTGTGGGACTGGCTTATGATAGGTGAATGTTTGGGTGACTGTCACAGGCACTGTTTCAACACTAACAGTGAAAATAGGCATTCATGAACCCAAAACATGCCATCTGGGCTTAATGACCTCACTCATAAAAATGTGTTTTACCTATGAATGTTTTGATTAAGCCTTAATGTCCCATTACCATGTTGGTGAGGTCTAAACTCCTCCTAGTTAGCTGAGGTGTGGGCAGAGGCTGAAGTTGCAGTGCTAACAGCACAGGAGAATTTTAGGAAGGCCTTGAAAGTGGCATGGGGTACAATCCTACCTTGTCCAGCAAGAGCAAACATGAGATATGACATCAAACCACCTTGAGATGGAGCTAGGTTTGAGGAAGGGCTGGATTCTATCTGATGGATGTAGGAGTGATTGTGAGATGCAGGGACATAGTAATGTAATCAGGAAGTTCCTACCCCAGAGAACCCAACAGTCCTAAACTGTACTTATTTACCCCCACAAATTTCACATGGAATGAAACTGTTTGGTCTCATGGAGAGTTGTCACTGAAAATCTGACAGAGACATCTAGCTGCAGATGCCTTACCTTTGAATTTTCCAGGCGTCAGACTGGATCCGGAAGAATTTTCTTCGAGCAGTACCCCTGCATGGCGGTAGGTGGCGTCCATCGGCTCTGTGTGGCGTCTTAAGCACCGGAAGTGATGTCTGCGTCACCTATATGGGCGCCAACGCTGTACACTGATGTCAGTTCTTTTCCATGCCAGTCAAGCACTGATCCGTGAAGAGGAAGAGAGTAATGATCTATCACTTTTGGACAGGATTTTTCAACATTTTGTTGACCCTTTTTTAGTGTGAAGCTACAATGTTGAGGAAGACTTCAGGTTTCGAGCCATGCAGCACCTGTCACTTCGCCATGTCCATGACGGACCCGCATTTGGTTTGTCTCTGGTGTCTTGAGCGTAACTGCCGGCATAGCTCTGAAGGCTTTGAGGGAGCGGTCCCTAATGCTGCTTGCTGCTTGGCAGGTGACACCATGTCACTCGACTGCTTGGTGGTCGTGATCATGATCAAGATCAAGAGGAAGGTCCGGGCGCCGCTCCAGCTGTCTCAGGTCCTCTTCATCCCATTTAAAATCACCAGACTTAAGAAGCACCTAGAAGTCGATGTGTGCTTTGACTTCTCCCTGTCCATCGGCCGACGTGACGGAGGAGCCTCGGCATTCAAGGCCTCATTCTGCGGAATCTGCGCCTGGGTCATCTCCGCTCCTCCACGATTTTCCAACCCCCGCCCAACTCAGAGAATATTGAAGCCATGTGTCAAATTTTTGGGTGGCCTGAACGCGCCCTTGCGTTCCTTCGGGCCCCATAGGGGCAAAGGGGGCTCCATCGGGTTCCGCGCTGATAGCTCCTGCTCGCTGCCCTCTTGGATCCGGCCCAGCAACGTTTGTGCCACTATGACCTTCCCCGAAGCCATTCCCTATGCCGAAGCTCCGATGCCACCGGCGACATAGACCCTAAGCTTGTACTGCATAGCTCAATGTCTATTCAGGCACTGACCGGGCATCCAGGTCCTAGGTTGTTTCCTGAGCCTTATTTGGAAGGGCTAAGAGTGGGAGAAGATTGGAAGGGGTCTCTGGACCCTTTAGAAGACCAGCCAGAAGAGGAAATGGACTAGGATGAGGAATTGGGTGAGACCAGTGGACTGATCACTTCTCCAGAAACTGGCATGCTTTCTCACTCTACAGTGGCGAAGGATGAGAGAGTATCTATTCTAAGGAAAGGAATTTGCGGCTAGAAGTCTCTGTCAGATGAACAAGTTACTTCTCTTCAGTAGTGCCTTATCTGGTAGAGACTCTGTCTAGCTGCAGATTTCTTACCAACCCACCCATCCTGCCCGCTCTGTGAACAAATTTCTGGGGACAGGGCTTATCCCTTACAGGGCCCTAGTTTTCCACAACGTTGCTTAGTGTACTTCGTGGCTCCGCGCTCCCTGCATGGAAAGTTGTGAAAAGTAACAGACTTCAACAAGGCTGGGTGGCACCTATACAGGCATCACAAACTTCACAAACTTCACTTTGGCTTGGACGACGCCAAAGACGCTACGCAGAGCAGAATGACGCCACCTACCAGCACACAGGGTACTGCTCACAAAACATTTCTGATCCAATCTGACTCCTGGAGATGATTCTAAGGTAAGGAATCTGCAGCTGCTACCGAAGGGAAGTAACTTGTTTGTTAGGGTTAGATTTACTCAGTTTGCTCCTTTATTGGTTACACTGCACTGAAACTGCCCACATTTATGCTTATGCTTCACATACTCACGGCCTATACCCCTTAAGCAACTTACTCCAGGACCCCCACAGCGGCTAACATACAACTGGGAGATAAACCCAGGTCCTTGAGACTACTTACTTGGAATGTAAATGGGCTGCTTAACAAGATTAAGCCTGGAGCAGTCTTGAGGGCGGTCCATATGGCCAGATAGCCTGCTTTTTCCAGAAACCCATATTGTAGATCATAAATGTCCTTTCTTGGCACGAATCTAGTTTACAAGGGTATTTCACTCTGGGTTCCATAGAGGGTCAAGAGGGGCAGCTATACTCATGAAAGGGCACATCCAGTTTTACCACATTTAGACTTGGCATGACGGATTAGGACGTCACGTCGCACTCTGAACTTCTTCAAGGCAAACCCTTCTTCCTTATTAATGCTTTGCCCCCCCCTCTTTGTCACAAGTATTTTTGCAGACCATACTCTGTGTCATTGTGGAGTTCCCTCTAGGGCCTTGGACCCTGGGGTGGACATAAATTTTGTAGCTCACATTCAAATGGACCGTTCCGAGAGCTCGAGAGGTCCCCGTCCCGGATGGTATCAACTCGCCTCATAGATAAAATGGGCTTATTAGCTGCTTGGCATTTCTGCCATCCCACAGACAACAGTTGCTCATTTTTTGGGGGGGTACAAAAGACCTTTTCCAGATTGGATTATTTCCTCCTCCTCAAATCCCAAGGCTACACAATACGCGAGACACAGATTTGGGTGTGTGGATTGTCTGACCACGCTCCAGTTGAGTTGCTGGTGATGTTGGGGAAGAGGGGAGGCCCACCTCAGTGGCATTTGAGTAACTGGACCCTCGTAAATTTAAGTTAGCCCTGCATAATAATGTGGGTTCATTCGCCTACCATGTGACCCTGTGGGAGACATTGAAGGCCACTGCACCAGGCTTCATTAATAGTTACCGCACAGCCCACAGGGACCGTGTTGAAGTAGAGGACTTGGAGGCGAGACTCCAGGAGTTGGAGGCACAATATGTGGACTCCCTTGATCCAACTATCCTTTGAGATTCTCTACATGCCAGCACCTTCTTGTGTCAAACCTAGATGGATGAAGCACGCTCAGCCTGGATGGCGACTCAGTTCTATCGATCAGTTGGGGGGAGGAGGAAATCTAGTAAAACCCTCCACTAGCTTTGTTCGGTTGCATCTTCACAAGATCCCATTACCCTTGTTCTGAATACCCAGGGCGAAGGTTTGACGGATGAGCGACGGACCCTTAGCAGCCTACTACAGAGCACTATATGCTCACCAAGAAGCAGAGTGCTCCTCTGAAGTAGAAACGTTTACACATGATCTCCCTACCTGAGTCCTCTCGGAGGAAGACCGAGAGACACTAGGGCTAGCAATCTATGGTAGACAAACTGGGGGTAGGGCCATTGATGCAGCTCCAACCGGGGAGTCACTGGACCTGGTGGTTTCCTGGCCGAGTTCTACTAGGCCTCTTGGACGCCTCTTGGACGCTCACAGGCCCTCATCTATTAGGGGTCTTTTTGGGAGGCTCTGAGGGGCAACTTACTGGCCCTGAATTTAGAACATCTTACATCATTGTAATTCTAAAACTGCACCATCCACCGGAATTCTGTGAATCATACTGGCCGATTTCTCTTCGTAACATTGAGGTCAAGGTGTGGGCTAAGGCTTAGTTATAATAGGCTGATCAAGGTAATCTCCACCCTTGTCCACTCAGACGAGTAGGGCTTAATGCTGGGCTAGGCTATGAGACACATCATATGATACCTTTGCAAGGCCATCACACTGTCCAAGCACAACCACAAAGAGAGTGCGCTGTTACAAGTGGTCTTTTGCCACCCCTTTGGCTTGGTTGGCTGGCAGTTTCTATTCTCTCTCCTTGCCAGAATGAATTTTGGGCCCCAATGTATCAACTATGTCAAGCTTCACTATAAGGAGCTGTTTGCCCAGGTTAGGGTGGGCAGAGCCACCTCCTCTCCCTTTCTGGTTGAACGAGAAGCATGTCAGGGGTGCCCCCTCTCAACCCTCCATTTCACCCTGGTCATTGAGCACTTGGCGGACTGGATTAGGGTAGATGCGCAGCTGAGGGTATTTGAAGTGGAGGCCAGGGGCGAAGGAAAGGGTTGTATTATACGCAGATGATGTGCTCATCTTTCTGACGGATCTCCAGGGCTCGGGTCTCTCGTGCTCCAGATAGTGGACATCTTTCCAGCGGAACTCACGCAAATCTTTCACTGTTCTTCAAGAGGAGTTCCAGCTCTACCGGACCCAATTCTATAAATACCTGCAGCTCAGTAACACGGTCACTCCCTACATTGCACACTTGGAGGATATCTCCGAATTTATCCCACTAGAAGCCAAAATACTTCTGACCAACATCTCACAGCATAAGATCTATCTCCGTTATATATCGGTCCTTGGTTGTTAGTGCTCCAGATACTTTTGAGGCCCTCTGAGAAGCTTGGGCTGGCAACCTGGGCCCTCGAGGGGAGGAGGACTAGAAAGAGTCACTGACTTCTCCCCACGAGGTGGCCATTGCCTCACAGTACCGCCTTATTCAACTGCACTACTTCAACAGATTTTATTATACTAGGGAGAACCTGTGGAGGAAGGGGCTTATTGGGTCTGCCGCTTGTCTGTGCTATCAGACTGAGACTGGAGACTTCTTACATACAGTCTGGAGCTGTGCAGTTCTCTTCCCTTCTGGACTGGGGTCTGTTATTGCCTAGAGAGGGTGTTGGGGCCTGACCCTGCTGGGGACATTCCAGTGTGCACTGCTGCACATCTCGGACGGAATTGAAGGGAAGAGATATCTGCTGGTCCTGCTATGGCTGGGCCTTACTGTAGCCAAATGTGATTTTGCAAGGGCGTGGAAGGAAGCTCTTGCTCCCTCACTGAAGGTTTGGAAAGGGGGCTAGGCTGCTGCTAAGGCTTGGAATTCCCTAATGATATAGCTCAGGCTGCCCCAATAAAAACAATAACATTTTGTAAGGGTGGGCAGACTACCGTGGGATATAATTGGAGCTGTGTCTTTGGCAGGGGAGGTCCCTGGCCAAAATCAAAGCATTTACGGAATGAGTACCTCTTCTGAGTGGGTTGGTGGAGATGAGTGGACCTATGGATTACTATACACGTTGTTGCGGTCTGTGGGTATATCATTATAGTTTTTGTTTGCTATTTTTCTTTGCTTTGTCATATATTATAAAGACAGGTCACACAACCAGGCTGAATGGCCTGCTATCCCAAATGTTTGACAGATGAGTTGATATCCATGCCTATTGGCTGTCTATTTATATTGTATTGTATTGCATTATCGCTAAAAACCCAATAAAGAGTTTTGAAAAGGAAAAGAAAATCTGCAGATTATGTTTTAGATGATGGATTGTGCTGCAAATCCACAATCCTACATAAAAGCTTCAGATTTGCATAATTCCAGGGGCCCTGCTCATGACAACTCACAAACGATCAGTGAGACCCCTGTTCATTTACCCCACTCTGGTGGTCTGTATTCTAGCTACACTGGTCTGAAGATTAATATTGATATACGGTGGAGGTAGCAAAAAACTTTACTCTTGCACCAGTTCACTTTCTTGATATCTGTGGTTCTGGGATCAGCATGATGTTTTCCACAAGTAGCCCAAGCACGTAATTCCAGATCATTACACAAAGCAGTGAAAGGATGCGGGCAAAGGCCGTTTGAACCAGAATAACTGCAATGAAGAACCTCCATTTAAATAGTGGTACAGTCCCATCCTGGCTCACTTTCCCAGGCAAACGAGTATTGAGAGAATCTGCTGCTATGGTGCCACAACAATGTGATTTATTATATTTAAAGAAGAAATCATCTATTAGCTTCTCGTTTGCTTCATTCGGCCAGGATTGTGTTTTCCCTTATTTATCACAGTTACCAGATCCAGGTTTGAGACCAGATATCCTAAGGATTCGGATGGGATTTAATCCAATTTATTCATCCCACCCATATAGGACTGGGGTGCAGAATAATAGTGGTCTTTGTCCCTGCCCTTTGAAAGCCAAATGTACTATTACACATATTCTTATAGACTGCGTTTTTTATCTTGCAAATCGGATGAAGTTTTTAAGACCTTTGTTTTTTAAATATAATGCTCTTCATAGGAACAAAGCGGTGGAGTTACTGTCCAAGATGCGATATTTTGATGTGGCAGTTGGAGTTGCTCGGTTCTTACGATCTGTTAAACAGAATTAAAAAAAATTAAATGTAATGGGGCGGTGAGGAAGGGGGTTCATTTAAAGGGTTTTCATTAATGTGTACTTTTTAGAATGTTTTATGGACAATTGTCTAAATACACTTGTTTTTGAACCTGTCTTAAGAACACCAGATCATTACACACATTTTTATCCTTAACTTTCATTTGAACACATAATGCATTCTGGGTGTTGTAGTTTTGCGTTGTTGCTATTGAATGTAATTAGACTACCATACCTGAAAATACTGGTTGTAGGTGAGAAGTTCAGAACTGGACACCTTGTCAGCAATGACCTGGAATGAGCTGATCACACAGTCTGTAACTGTTTTGATACCCTGTAATAGTATCAATAACTTGCAAATTATGCCACATATGTAGCATTTCACATATCGAAAAAGGTAGATACATTTGAGTTGGAGCTGAAAAGCTTTCCAGATTATAATGGTTCATATGGGGAGCGGGATCCAGAGGCAGATGAAAGTGGTACATGCACCATTGAACGCTATTCTTAGTTAATTTAAATCTGTTTTCTGCTCTGCATGGTGGACCGGATTCCCATTTGTGGTAATTGCATGGAAACTGTTGAATAAATCATTCTTGTTGTTGGTAGTTCAGGTTCATGCATTGCAGATTTGTATGGAATGCCAACATCAGTAAATATTTCTCCTAGGCTGATTGTGAATGGCTTAAATAAAGAACTGCACTGATTTACTTGTTTTGATAGTTTCAGAATTTGTAAAATCTGTCATCATGTGATTTGCGCTATCTATTTTAATCTGCTTTCCTTTGTCCTACAGAACCAACATATCGTTCAGCTTGCGTGTTAACTGTCCATGCAATGGGGCGTTATGCCCCAGATGTGCTGAAAAATCATGCTGGGGTGGTTCTGCCGCTTGCGTATTTGGGCATGCATGAAGTGGCAGATGATGAAAGTGATGAGAAGGACTACTCCAGTATGTGGACAGAAGTATGGCAGGAAAATGTGCCAGGTATATTTCTCCTGAAATTAAACATTATTGCTGAAATGGAATTTGAAATCAATGAAAATATTGGTGCTATGGTAGGCTGCTTCTTAAACTACTGTTCCCCATATGTTTGCATTGCAGTTCTTTATCATAGGATATGTGTTCTCTTTTAAAGGTAAGTGTCACTTATAAATTGCAAAACAAACATGAACTGGCTTTAATTTTTGCAAAAGGACTAAGGCAGATCTACATTGACTAACTTAATATTTGTGCAATCGTGGTTTAATAAAAATGGATCTAGGTATTGCATAAAACCTGCAAAAAAAAACCCACCAGATTGGAGTGTACATGTTTTACAGTGCCATCGCAGCAGGCGCAGCTAAGCTATCCAATTGTCTTGACCAGTCATGCTGTCTCAGGAGGATCACTATGCGATGGGCCATATCACATTTCAACCTTGTTAGCACAAACATGAGCTAAGGCTTTAATAGGTGCTCCAAGTGATTTTGATTTATCAATTTATATAGCGAGTGAATGCCCGAAGGCGTCTTGGCGCTTATGACAGACAGCAGTCCCCTCTGAAACGGGCCACCTAACAGCAGACCGCAGTAAAAAGCCAAGTTTTCACTGCTTTTCTAAATGAGCCTAGAGATGGGCAGTTCTTTATAGTGAGTGGCAGCAGGTTCCAGGCCCGTGCTGTATGTCCAAAAAAGCTCCTTCCACCCAAATTGGCCCGTCTGATTTTCGGGACTCGAATTAGTTTCAATTGGCTCGATCTGAGCAATCTGGAAGGTTCATACAATTTCAGATTGGTTCTCAAGAACTTTGAGCCTGATCCCTGTAAGGTTGTAAGCCTTCAGTAACCCATAGTTTAGCATACATAGAGACATTGATTTGTAGACACTCTCTTTGGTGTCTTTCGTCTTCAAATAGCTGTGGGCTCCATCTTTTTACGCACCCTTACTCATCCAGCTCACACATTCTGGGTCATTAAATATGTTGGGGTCAATCCAGCTTTGAGCAACGGATCTTAATATGCCTCAACCAGGGAATGTGCAAAGCTAAGTCAAGAGTGAGATATTCCTGAATTGTTAGACTAAGCTTTGCTACTTCGTTTGTCCACACCCTATACCAAAGTAGAAGGGAGTGAAGCCTAATCGGATCCTCCTGAAAAGGTAGTCCCAACTCTTTATGAGTAACTTAAAGCCGAACGGCAGCTGGCTAGTTCTAATATCGGTATATCAAGATAATTTTGTGGTTTTTACATATTCCTGACATCTGTCCAATAAGTAGCCAACACTATACACTTTGCTCGATAGATAGTACCCATCTTTCTAAAGGGTTTCAGACTTTAATTTCTTGGAGAAAGCAAAAAGTGTGGTTATGGCCTTCTCAAACTGATTCTGGCTTTGCTGTTTCCATGTGCACCCGAATCAAATTGTACACCCAACATTATCTCCAAGTTGTTCCTGTAAAGTTTAAAGAGGAAAGGAGCAAAAACACACCTGCCTGACCCCCCTGTCAGTGTAGAAATCCTCAGTGCATTGAACATTAACTCCATGCCTTACTCTGGCATTTGAGCCAGTGTAGATGTCCAGTAGAAGATTAATAATAGATTTCTCCACCCCACCTCCCTCCATCAAGTGCCACAATTTAGTATGGGTACACCCTTTTTAGACACCATTTAGTTTGTGATAAGTAATCCCAGGTTCAAATAGTCCTCATACCTCTACGGAATCCATATTCAGTGGCAGAACTACAAAATGTTCTGCTTACTGATCCAACATAGCTAGTTGTATCTGCCAATGATTTTCACTAGGACCTTGTTGAGTCATTGGTTTCTGTAATTTACCATTTGATAACGTGCAAAAACGTGTTTGAGACTTTACAATATGGCTGTGTGAAGCACACAACTGTGTCTGCCAAGTGATCCCTAAGCACCAAAGTAATTTCCTCAACCCAGTGTCTCTTAGAGTTTCTGACCTTCACTGTGACTCCAGAGATGTCATTTTTGCACATTTGTTCCAACCACCCTGTCCTCAAGCATTTCCTATGAAATGTGGCGGTATAGCCTAGCCTTTAAGGTCCCACTCTGATTTATCTCCATTTTAAGCACTACTTGGCATCAATTTAAGCTTAGCCATACTCTTCTACTATGTGGTGTTTCCCACTTCAGAGAATTTCTGATGGATACTTCTAACCACAGATTTCTCACTTTAGAACATTCCTCGGACGCCTGAATATATAAGGAGATGCTTCGTAACAGCACTCATGTGCGACAATAGGTGGCTTATTGCTGCTCTGCATTGACTCCATACTGCCCCAGAAGCGACAGAACTTAACCTTTTGAGGCGGAATCAGAGCTTTGCTCCCAAATTTGTCAGTGTCTTGACGACTTTCAAGCTTCAAACAGTGAAATTGGGAATAGCATTGGCTCCCAGTCAACAAAAGACTCCCCTTCAAGCTCCTCACACACTCCTACAAAGCCCTCCATGACTCAGGACCAGCATACCTGAACTACCGCCTCTCATTCCTCGTACCCACCAGACACCTCCGCTCCACCCAACTGGCCTTGGCCACCGTACCACGGATCCACAAGACCAGGACCGGAGGAAGATCCTTCTCCTACCTCGCTGCCAAGACCTGGAACACACTGCCTCTCCACCTCAGGCAATCCCTGTCGGTGACCCATTTCAGGAAGGATCTCAAGACCTGGCTCTTTGACTGATCCCCAGCGGCCAGATGGATCAGAGGCCCCTTACACACACACACATACTTCCGCCCTCTCTCAGTGCCTTGATGCCCTCGGGTGAGTAGGCATGCTTCACAAACCCTTGATGATTGATTGATTGTCCTCGCCGAAAATGACAGGATTCAAGCCATGCCATGACTGCAGGAAGCCCCCATCGGTCACTGATCCACATGAGGTGTGTCTTTGGTGCCTTGGTTCAGCACACCGCTCTTAAATAGTGCGATAAATGTGTCCTCATGCATGCAAAGGGTGATTCAAGACCAGGAGGCAGAGCTGTACATGACAGAGCACAAGACGTTGTTGTAGCCATCAATTAGGACCCGCTCCTTATCCAAATCACACACACAGGCTTCGTCCCGATCTCAAGGCCATTCTGAGTAGGCATGCTTCACAAACCCTTGATGATTGATTGATGTCCTTGCCGAAAATGACAGGATTCAAGCCATGCCATGACTGCAGGAAGCCCCCATCGGTCACTGATCCACATGAGGTGTGTCTTTGGTGCCTTGGTTCAGCACACCGCTCTTAAATAGTGCGATAAATGTGTCCTCATGCATGCAAAGGGTGATTCAAGACCAGGAGGCAGAGCTGTACGTGACAGAGCACAAGACGTTGTTGTAGCCATCAATTAGGACCTGCTCCTTATCCAAATCACACACACAGGCTTTGTCCCGATCTCAAGGCCATTCTGGTGGCCGTTCCACTTCCTGCTCAAATTCTGTAAGTCAGTGTTCAATTGCAAGCATGAAAAAGCGAACCGGGATTAGACCCTTTCCCACCACTCTGACTACAAGGAGAAGGTTCTCGGGCATCAATGTGCAAGTTGCATTCCATCAAGGTTTCTGGTCACCAAGATGATTCCTCAGTTGATAACCACATACCCTAGTTTTCTGGGCTGTCATCAACAACATAGCAGATTGAGGCCTTCAGAGAGGACATGCGGCAGATATTCAGTGTGGTTCATTCTCCATCCGGCATGCCTTTGTACCCCAGGAAACTACAGGGTCCTCCAGTGGAGCACTTCTGTTCCCTGGGGACTACAACTGGGCCCATACCAACTCTGGTACAGACTTCCACACCGGCCCCATGACGCATATCAGTTGCCGATGCTGATGCTAAAAAATGACTCGGTCCTGACATTTTTATCCAATCCCAAACTGGCTCCAGCCCGGGCTCGATCGATGCTGTACTTCAAAATTACAAAAGGGCACTTGTTGTCATGCCACCTATTAAGAGAGGCTCCATTATCTTTTTGGTTTTCACTCTGATACTGTACCAGAGCAGGGATCACTCCAGGATGTTTATTATGGTGAGAGTAAATTCTTGCTTTGTGTATGGTTAGATAAACTAGCCACCAGAAAGAGCGTTACAGAAAGTAAGTAATATGTTCTTCAGGGTCATCTCATGAAATTAGAGTTTAAAATGTTGATAGTTATTTATTTGTTCTAGTCAGGGACAGAATGGTGTGTCAAAGTAAAAACTAAGTAGTCAGGCCTACATTTTTACTTTGAACATGGCTACTGCCATAAAAAAGATATGCCTTGTAAATCCTAAATTGCGGTCTAGTTGTTGTGTCTCAGCGAAGACGTATGTTGATAAAGACATTCATGATGCTCAACTGCATTATAGTTTCAATGAGGTCTTACTTTTTGACATTTCCAGAATTGGCATATGGGTCTTCATGTGGTGGAATGTTGGCTTCCCATGAATGTCTGGATGGGCTATGACATTTTGGATATCAACTCACGTGCATGCCTTCCTCTTTCGCCAGCATGACCTTGTGATTGTGTTTTTTTTGCCAGTACAAGAGTGCGTATAGAGATTGTCAAAGAACACCTGCAGAAGCCATTTTCTGTAGAACTAATTTTATTGACATTTGTATAGCTCACGGCCTGCCATTAGTTTTGTTTTGTAGCACTGTCGGCTGGGGGTGCCTTAGTACATGGGTCCCAGGTTTCTCCCAGCTACAGAACGGAATAAAGATAGTTCCTGAAGCAGAAGGTATTCTCCTGACCTCCCACAGAGAGCTTAACAGCATAGTATTGTTGACTGCAGAGGTATATTAACTTTAATGTCCTCTTTCTCATATAAACACCCAGAAAAGCACCCAAAAAACGACTTACTGCAGCCTCCATGTGGGTTTGCAATGGTGCAGAAGATGATGTATTACCGCAATCAACATGCGTAAACATTCTCTGGCATATTTGAAGACCTTGATTAAGCATGGACTTAGGTGGAGTAGCAAATGTAAACCTTTCCTTGTCTATTCCTTTGGCAATGCTAACATTGATGTCTGTATCATGGGTCAGGGGTGGCGGGCTGCTACACTGCTTTCAGACATTCAGTAGGATAGGAGACCTTCCTTTAGAGTGAACGATATTATTGGTCTTGATACCGACTGAGTTAAAGATTGCCCAAAGGATCTTAAAAAGTCATTAAGTTGGTTACATTTTATCATTTTGTTTATCGTTTCTTGTAATGATAATGTGATGCGTTGCTGTTTACGCAAATGTTCGCGCACTGATACCTCATGGTTGAGTGCACTATATAGCAATGCAAAAATAAATGATTAAAATAAATAAGCCTGAAGAGCCTGAGAGTGTGATCTGCTTGGCACCACCATTGGAAGATGAGAAAATGGCATGCAGAGAAACTAACAGCTGCCCCAGATTTTCCGTGCCCACCAGCTTTGGATCCTGTGCTCATGCTTACATTAACCCACAGAAATAAGGAAAGGTTCAGGTTCCTACTGACAACAATTCCACCGACCTCCAAGTTGGACTGCTGGAAACATGCATGTCTTCTAAAGCCACTTTCCATTTTCAGCACATAACAGATCCAAAACAAGAAAATGTCTTTGTGGAATCCGTTCTGTGAATGAGAAAATCAGTTTGTTAACACTGGCCTGAAAATAGCCAGAAAGAAACCTTTAATATGTAAAAATCCAGTTAAGTGAAAGAGTCAATTTTTAAAATGTAATGCGTAATACTGGGGTTGAGTCTGTTTTACTTGCTTGCTGATTTTGTCAGATAAGTGTCAGAGGCACATGAAGATTGATTGGCGTGTCTAATTCTCGCTTTTGTTTTGAAATGCAATTATTTAAAAATATTTGCTAGACGTGTCAGTATTTTTAAGATGACATAAGAGTCATACTGTTTATACCACCTCAGAAATTATCAAGTTGTTAAGTCTCCACTTTGACAAATTAGCAAATGGAAGAAAACCTTTTCAAACAAAATGTAAACAAATTTTGTGGGAAATACGAGTTAAACAGAACT
The DNA here is from genome assembly GCF_964263255.1 of Lissotriton vulgaris. Lineage (NCBI taxonomy): Eukaryota > Metazoa > Chordata > Amphibia > Caudata > Salamandridae > Lissotriton > Lissotriton vulgaris. The sequence continues at coordinate 1,575,322,408 of NC_141689.1, forward strand.
AAACTTCAGACTTTTCTTAACATCTATCGAGGAAGACAATCCTAGAAATCGTCAGAGCAACTAGTAATTAATTATGGAACAGCTAGAGTGAAGAAACAAAACAGAGGAGGAGACTGGGCATGTGAACAGGAGCAGAAGTAACTTAGAAATAGAATAATCTGGGTGAGACCGAAGAGTATCAGTAGAGGCCCAAATATCCTCCTCTCCAATCTACACAATGTTTTTTACATTGCTGCAAGATGTTCACCATCCACGAGGTGGTACGTGTCAGATGGTAGAAACATGTAAAATGTTTAGGGCTACATATTTGTGAATTGTTTTTCTGTCTTCTCCCATATCTTGAACACCATCTCTTATTTTATTTCATTGGGATCCTATCTTACTGGCATACCAAAAAGGAAACTGTACAAGGTGATATTAGAAGCAAGGCCTAGGCAAAAAGGCCAAACATTGTTCTACCCTGAGAACAGTTTGGAGACATAACTGCACCAGCTGACACACATTTCAAAGAATGTTGAGCACAAAGGAGCGCCTTCATCCTGCACTAACAAAAAATATTGTTACAATACTACTCAATCGTATCTACTGACTCTCTGGGCTAAACTAAATTTAAACAGCACCTTTCTTTCCATGTGGTTGGTGCTTTAAATTGTGCAGTGGTATCTGTAAACAAATGACAATGTCAGAAGTGTATTAAAATCAAGTTTTTGATATTTGAACAAACGTTGAAATACCTTAACTACATACTGATATACGTGCATTATTGTCACAAAATAGTGTTAATAGCTAAATTTGATGCGCCTTACATATTAAATACTTAGCAAATCATGGGATAATTTTCACACATGCTGGTGAGAAGATAGTTGATGTCCAGAGGCGCATAGGTGTGAGTGTGGGGAATACCACAGTTTTGACATCCTAAATATTTACCTCAACAGAGCACTCACATTTCAATGAATTATAGACAGTGTTAAACCTCAATTTCATGAGGCAATGTGTCACTGGGTAAGGCACCTCTCAACACATTAAAATATCAGAAAACTGTCAATTAAAAAAAAAGGGCCCACTCAAAAATTGAATTCTAGATCAGCTGAATAATTAAATGATTTTATTACAAAATTCAGACGTAATGAAATGAAATGAAAAAAGAACTTAATTAAGCGCACTGCGGCCAAGCGGCTTCCTGGCGCTGAGGGTTAGACCAGACTCACAGAGGGCGCGCGGGAAAACTAACAAGGGAAGGCCTGGGAGAACAGAAACGTTTTAAGAGCTTTGCGGAAGTGAGTGTAGATGGGGATAGAGCGGATGGACAAAGGGAGGCTGTTCCAGAAACGGGGGGCCAAAACCGAGAATCGGGTGCCTCCCGTTCTGGATTTACGAAAGCGGGGAACATGGAGAAGGGAGAGAGAAGAAGAGCAGAGGGTGCGGCTAGGGACGTGAGGAGAAATAAGAGATCCGATAAAGAGAGGAGCTGAGCGGGTGTGAGCGCAAAAGGCCACACAAGCCAATTTAAAGAAAGATCTAAAGTGAACAGGAAGCCAGTGGAGGGACTTGAGTGTAGGAGTGATGTGGGAAGATTTGGGAAGGCGAAGAATGAGCGGGCGGCCTGGTTTTGAATGGCCTGAAGACGACGAGTTTCGTAGGCAGGTATGCCCACGTACAAGCCATTCCCATAGTCAAGGCGAGAGGTGATAAGGGCCATGACTATGGTTTTGAGGGCATCCGTAGAAAAATAGCGAGAGATTTTCCGAATAAGGCGAGAAAGCAGGAGGATACTACTGAACTAACTTGGGCATGCATGGTAAGGTCGTGGCTGACCTTGATGCCCAAGGTCCGGACCGAGGAGACCGGTGAAGGGGGGGACCAAAAGAGGGAGGCCAGTGGGCCGGGGACCAGGGGTTGGAGGGACCACCCGTGAGGACAAGCTCCGTCTTGTCAGGATTGAGCTTCAAATGATTGAAACTCATCCATTCAGATATAAAGACTAAAGTGGAACAAAACTTAGGAAGAGAAACAGAAGGGGAAGAAAGATCAAAGACGAGCTGGAGGTCGTCCGCATAGTTATACACAGAGACCCCCAGCTCGAGAAGAGAGGCGATAAGAGGGTGGATATAAAGATTAAAAAGAAGAGGGGAAATGGAAGAACCTTGGGGGACCCCACAGGTGACCGGGCGGGGAGGAGAGGAGAAGCCCGAAAGTTGAACCGCTTGGGACCTGCCCTGGAGAAAGGACTCAAGCCAAGAAAAGGCAGTGCCCCGGATGCCCGCTGCGCTGACGCGGTCGAGAAGAATGGAATGATCGACCGTGTCAAACGCAGCGGACAGATCGAGAAGGACCAGGGCCTGGAGGAGATTGATGTCAGCTTTCCCTTTGAGTTCGTCCAGGACGGCGATGACCACTGACTCCGTGGAGTGGCCTGGACGAAAGCCCGCCTGATGGGAGGCCAAAAGGTGGTGCTCCTCAATATGATTGGACAGGCAAGATGTGACATGGCTTTCAAGGATCTTTCCCAAATAAGAGAGGAGGGAGATAGGCCTAAAATTAGAAGGGAGCGAGGGATCCAGGCCAGGTTTTTTAAGAATAGGGAGAACAATAGCGGATTTAAAGGATGAAGGAACAGAACCTAGTGCTAAGGAGGCATTAAGAAGGGCAAAAGGGGGAGCAGGACAGCTAGTGAAAAGAGTTTTGAGGATCCGTGCAGGAGCGCTGTCCGCCGGACATCCAGACTTGACTTTTGTAAGCAAGTTGAGGAACCGGTCCGTGGAAATGGGAGGGAAATGATCCAGAGAGGAGGAAGGCAGGGGGAGGGAGCATGAGAGGCCGGGTTGGGGTACCGTAGGGATATTGGCCTTGATATTAGTGATTTTATCAATGAAGTAGTCATTGAGTGATGAACAGAGGGCCTGAGACGGAACAGTGCTGGTACTGGTGCGGTCGGAGGTAGCCAGGTTGTGAACCAGGGAGAAGATTTCTCGGGATTTGTTAGCTGATAGGGCAACTCTCTCGGTAAAGTATTTGGTTTTGGCCGCAAGGATCGCTCTTTTATAATCATTCAAAAGAGGTTTATATTTAGCGCGAAGATTAGGGCAATAGTTCCGTCTCCAATGACGCTCCGACCTCCTAAGATCAAGTTTGAGAACTTTGAGCTCGTTGGTAAACCATTTGTGCGCATCATACGGGCGAACAGATTTGACCTTCTTGAACGGGGCGACCTGATCGCAGGAAGAGGAGAGCCAGGTACTAATGGCGACAGTCTGCGAATCCAAAGAGAGGTCAGTAAGATCCGGAACAGAGGAAGCCAAGGAAAGCGAGAGAGAGTTGAGGTCAGTTTCATTCCAACTGCGGGCCAGTACATTTTTGGGAGGAGGCACCTTGTAGGCAGAAGCCGAGTGGATGCGAAATGAGATCATGGCATGGTCGGACCAGATGCAGGGGAGAATAGTAGGAGAAGAAACGTCGCAACGTAGTGACCAAAGTTGGTCCAGGATATGGCCCTGGGCGTGGGTGGGAGCCAGAATGTGGGAGGTAAGGTTCAGGCTCTGAAGGGTAGCAGAAAAGTCTTTAGAAGCTGCGTCTTATGCGATAAAGGTACAATGCTGTGAAGGCACTGTGCTAAAAGGGTATTACAGAGAAGTGCCAAATCAACTTTATTCTAAGTCCCAAATGGTCAGCAGAATCAAGAGAAAAACGGACAGCATCCCAAGCAGCATAGGAAAGATCTCACAGAAGTTCTGCCTCACCTCTGAAAACCGAAGTTTTTTATGCATTATTTTCATTTATTAAATTATTAATACACCATATTCATTGTGAAATGGTCAAATATGTTACATTTATAGCAAATCGGGTCACAAATTCATTCAGCGCCATATTGCTTTAGCACCTAAGAACTATCCCAATACATGGATATTGATTCTGCCCTCTTTATGATAATGTTATCCGGAGATGGTGGAACAAACTCGATATATGATCATCAGCAAAGTATGAAATTAATAGGGTACAGTAAACAGACAGAAGGACCTTGGAAAGAGATACGGTTTTATGAATGGGCCGGGGAAGATTAACAGCATGAACTATGACTATGGAAATAAACAAATATGGTTCTTCTTTACTACGTGCTACAGAAATAACGAACAGTGAAATTTGCACGGGGAGGACAGCAGAGACATTGATTTTTTTAAAAGATGCCTGCTAGATCTAATTGAGGCCTAGTTTACAAGGATTAGGAAAACACACTTTTATTCATCATGTGTAATTGAGTGTAAAACCAGATTTTACACTTTATTAATATTGCATAAAAACAGGATTGTAAAAAATCCTCAACATACGTGAGATGGGCTAGACTAAGGGAGTACGAGAAGAGATTAGTAGATGGGAAGCAGGAGGGAGATGGGACACAGATAGTGGTGAGGAATAAGGGTCGCCAGTGTGAGACAGGCTGGATAGGCATAAAAAGGGCACACATGGCAAGATGGCAGAGTAAATAATTGTTGTAGGAGGCAGGGAATATGATTAGACAGTCATAAGAAAGAGTCTAAAACAACGCTGCTGTGGGAAAAGGGATTGTTCAAAGGGGTAATCACAAAATGTATTTGGACTAGTGAGTGGAAGCCGATTGAAAAAGGAACAATCTCAAGGGCTACCTGAGACTGGTTCACAGCAGAACTCCCTCTGTAATTTGGACTCGCAAGGGGCCATGTACTAGGGGTGGCAATAGGGCAGGAGACCTGTGCAAAGCACTGAAAAGTGGTTGGCGCACATAATCAGTCAAATGGGTCCTGAAGCAAGATTGTTGACCGCTTATTTTGGGACTTGCTTAGTTTCCCGGGATTATTGGAAACTGCCAAAGTAGGGATTGCCGAGATATTTCTTTATTAGTAAGGTACCTGTGGGGCTCCATGATCTCCATTTACTACAGTTGTGCCTATTCCATTCCTAACAGTCTTTCATTCAGTGATCCACATACTGATGCATATGCTAAGTCTGTTATTCTAAATTGGACTTTCATTATCATGCAATAGTTAAACAATGTTGATTTGCTTAATCAGTGAAATAGTGAAATGCCTAAATAGTGAACACACACATATTTAACATTTTGTGTTGTTCTAGGTTTTTATAAAGATTCTCTGTATCTCTTTTTCAATGCATATAGGGAGTTCTGGAGGTGGGATTAAATTGTATATGCAGGAACTGCTACTCATCACACAGAAGGCTTTGCAGTCCCAGTCATGGAAGATGAAAGCCCAAGGTGCAGCTACCATGGCCTCTATTGCTAAACAGCAGACTGGTTCCCTGGTACCACCAAATCTAGGCCTGATGCTCAATGCACTTTTACAAGGATTGCCTGGTCGCACATGGGCAGGCAAGGTAAAGTATCTAAGTGTACCCTCCATAAATGTTCTTATATCCTACCTTTATATGCATATAACATTTAAAAAAACTTTTTCACCTGATGTGTCTATCAAAATTCCAACTGAATCTTTTGCAATTGTTATATTAGATTGAAGACCAAGTGTATCTTTCTCAGATATTTGTTTTGTTTACTTTAAGAACAGTTTTTGTATTGACTGTTGAATTGTAAGTAATGCAAAGTTAGGTCTACAAAATGTTGTGGGGAAATCCATGAGGAAATTCTGCTGTTATTGAACTTTAGCTGCTACTCAAGCATTTCTGTTGGTTGCACACTGCAATTTTGGGAGCATTTTACTTGTCTGCCAAACGTGGCACCATTTTTACTCTGCTCCACTGGACCATTTTCTGGTATCCATCTTGCTTGGGTTAGTGGTCTTGTTGCTATAGAGCAGCTCCCAAGCACCTACTTAAGGTGACTGACGCAACAGACGTTCAGCGGGCGCCCCACTGATGCGCTGAAGGCAAGCACATCTGTGCCTGCACACATACGGATCACGTCCAGCGCCAGCTATGCTGCTCGTTTCTCTACCTCTCAGGTTTGCCCCCTTACAAGAGAAGCTCTCCCAGCCTTGAATTGCGGTCTGTGCCACTCTAGCTTGCTTTATGACCCTGCAGTTGAGTGCCTCTGACTTTCTGTGTAAAGCTTGTGATTCCACCCTAAAGGCTCTAGCCACGCCTGGGGAGGGGTTTCGATACCCCACGTGGCATTGAACAGAGTGGTCGGCTTTAGAGCCAACCTTATTTACTGTAGGTCCCTCCCCAAACACTGCCCTGACATAGGGCTTTTACTATCTGAAAATACTTAGAATCTCATGTTTCTCACTGAAACATGTCTCAAGGACGGCTCTAATCCAGACCTTGCCTTGGCCATTCCCCAGGGTATCGGATCCTGTGTGGCAACCAGGATGGAGATAGGTTGAGAGGTGGTATAGCCATTATACTCAGGGATACGTTGGAGGTTTTGTCATCTAGGTTTGACCAAATTGGGACTATTGAGGGCCTCACCTTCTGCATCAACCTTACCCTTTCTCTCCTTTGCCAACTTGCTGATCTTTAAACTCCCAGACTGCTTCAACAGCTGCCTACCTCAACTATGTGATGCTATTGTCCAACTATCCTTACAATATACCAACTTCACTTTTTTGGCAAGCATTAACACTCATGTTGTTGACCCGAACTGCTCCAGGCTTCTCAGTTGACCCAGAACCTGGCAGGCCTTAACCTGACCCCACCCATATAGCAAGCCACATATTGGACATCAGCTTTTCCAACATTACTGGTCTCCAAATCGGTGTTCCCATGCCTCTGGAATGGATGGACCATTTCCTTGTCGTGTTTACTTTTTATGGCTTATGTAACCTGTTAGAGGCCAAGACTGCACCGGAGTAGGAGAAAGTGGCAGAATGTTACAAAGGAGGCCTTTGTGCTCTCTTTTCAATCTACCTTTCCATCTTTCACAGGCAATCCTGACAATGACTAACGCCTATTTAATCAATGGATCGCTAAGGCTTTGCCTCTTATTGCACTCTTAAAAACACTTGCGTCCAAAAGATCCAAGCCATCTACTTTCAGGCTTTCAAACCACCCTAAGAGCTGAGAAAAGCCTTTGTTAAAAAACTTGAGCGCAGCTGCAGAAGGTCTTATTACCCTGTAGCAAAACACTCCTACAAGACAGCTCTCAAATATTTCTGAAAACTTACGCTGCACACTATGAGAGAGCATATGACGTTGCGTAGCGAGAATGCCGACTACTGTTCTCATGAAGTCTTTAATATTGAAAAATCCTTTATCGCCCCTGAAATGGTTAAAAGTGCCTTTCACCCTTCGCCTGCCCTCTGCTGTAGCCTCTCGGACTTCTTTGATGAGAAAATTCTAAAACTTAACTCGAATTTCCAGAAAGAAAGCCGGTTCAGTACATTCACTGATGCCCACGCTAGTCCATCAACACTTTATCTGAATTTTGCCCAATATCTGAAGTAGATTCTCTTGAGGAGCGACTGAAATGCAAATCCTCCTCCCGGAGGACCCCAGACACCTCCCTCCACCCCTAATTTCTCAGACTGGTTGCCCTCACTGTAAATCCTTTTCTCAAAAATGATTTTGAATGCCTCCTTGAAATCCGGTGTCTTTCCTGCTATCTGTAAACAGCCATTCCTGCTGCCGCTCCTAAAGAATCCTAATGCGGAACCTAGTGTGCACAGCAATGTCAGGGCCGTCTCATTGTTGCCTGCACCTGCAAAGGTCTTGGAAAAGCTGGTAAATCAACAACTTTTATCCTTCGTTGAAGCAAGCAATCTGCTTCATGACACTCAATCTGGCTTGAGGCGCCTTATTGGAAGCGTTGCAGTCCGTCAGAGAAATCTTGGCAGCAGCGCCTCTGCCATGTTGGTGCTGTTAGACCTGTTGGCAGCGTTCGACACAGTAGCACACTCTAGCTTGCTAAATAGATTAAGCCTTCTTGGCTTTCAGGTCACTGTTCTGTCCTGGATTCGATCATTTGTGGAAGAACGATCTCAGCGGGTTTTCCTTCACCCATTTTCCTTTTCTCCCTAACCCCTGGTCTGTTGGGTGTTCAGGTCTCTGCCCTCAGTCTGTTGCTCTTCAGCCTTTCCTTGGCCCCCTTTGGCCACTGTAGGAAAGTAATCTCTGCTTCCATGGTTACCCTCACTTTTTGCTGGTGTCAGTATGCTTTTTACTAATCTGACTGGGATCCTGCTCATCAGTACCCCAGTCACTGTGCTTCCTCCCTAAATTGACCATGGTAAGTACTTCTGTCCATCCACAATTGGCTACTAGTGTACCCTTATAAGTCCCTAGTATATGGTACTAAGGTACCCAAGGCATATGCACACCAAGGGTCTCCCATGGTCTGCAGCCTGTATTGTGCCACCCATGAGAGACCACATAAACTGTGACTACAGGTCTGCCCTCCTGCTGCTGAGCCAAGCTCAAGCCGGGGAAGGTAGAACAATAGGTTTCCTGTTGCAGGGAAGTGTGACCACCTCCCAGACAGAAGTTAGTGTATTGGGCTGGATTGAGGGCACTTGCCAGCATCCGACTGCTTTGAAGGGCACATGTGGTGTCCTTCTAGCATACTCCCCTTTTAGCCAGTTCAGTGAGCCCTTGGCTCCCGCTCTGGCATGAAACTGGACAAAGGACATGGGAGTTTCCTCCCCTCTGTCCAGCCCCTCCTCTGTAAAAGACCCCTGAGTCCTCCTAACGCCCTTCCTGGAGTATTTAAGAGCTTACATGTGGTTGGGCCCTAGATTCGTTGTGGGGCAAGGCTCAAGCCTAAACACCCTCACTCTTTGACCATCTGGACACTTGGACTTCGCTGGACTTTGCCTGAAACCGAGACTGCATCAAGGAAGACTCCTGCTGCTTCTGGTCTCTCTGTTAAGCAAGTCTTCTTCGTTATCTGTGCTTCTTCTAGGATCTTCAACAGACATGTGTGCATCAAGGACACCCGAAGTAATCTCCCTTGGAGTGAAGAGTCGCTCCCCTGCATCTGCAGGCACTGCAACAACGTTGACCGGTCTGCTGCTCCTGACATCCCATGGATTTCGAAAGGCTCAGCAACAGAGGTGGTGGTTCTGCAGGGATTACATTACCTAGAGGCCTGACCTGTCCTCTCTGTAATTTTGAGGCCAATATCCCTTGACGGAACAGCGGGGACCACACCCCTGTGCTCCACGTCGACTTGCCATTGCCAAGGCTTGTTCCCGCTTGACTCCAGAGAGACTCCCACAAACACACATGCATAGAGTTTGTCTGTCTGCTTCCCGCGTTATAATCAGAATCCAAACACGGCAAGAAGACTGCTATGTAGTGGGTGCAAGACGGGCCCAGATTGACACTTCTTACATCTTTGAACAGAATTTTGTGATCACGCTATATGGATTTAACTGAGAATTAAAAAGCTGGGCTCCAACTCTAAACTACCTTGTGGTATTTAAAACAAAGGCTGTTGATTGTTCATCATTACTTTAAGCAACATATTGAGAATATTGCCATTGGAACCACAGAAATAATTTCTGACATGGAGGCGCCATTTGAATATATTGGACAGTCTTGGAAGTTTTGTGTCTCATAAACCACTGAATAAATATTCAAAGCAGAGTAGACATCCCAACTGAAAGATTTGGAGCCACATTTTCGGCCAATGCGCTAGCTGCTCTCTCCATATACAATAAATGGTTATACCTAAGATGGTCCCCTGATGAAGGCACACATGCTGCAACGCACATAGTTCTCATCTACCGCTAGCCTTCCTACGATCTACAGTGACATCGGACATTTCAACTGAAACCAAACTGAATAATGAATTGTAATATCATTGCTTTGTGTCATTTAGATATATGACTGTGTTGCTGCTATATATTTTTTTAACTATTTCTTAAAGAAAACAAATACTTTGCTTGCAATAATTAAAAAAACAAATCAAAAAAATCAATGTTAATATTGGTACATATTTTTCTGTTTTCTTTTGAATTAATGCATATGATTTATTGTTAATCACATTTTTTTGTTGCTTAGAAAATTTGAAGGAGAGGTATTCACTTGCTTTTATGTACTGTTTTCCCCCAAGAATTCAGTACTAGCAAGTATATTGTGCATGTAGGGGTCCCTATTTTCTGAAAATATGTTCCTATTAAACTCCAGGGATCTTCGGCTACAAGAAGCTCCAACCTCCAGCATCTCTTCCTGCCAAGTACAGGATCCTCACTGCATCCTCTGCACCTTGGTCCTTCCTTCTTGGCATTGCCTATTGATTGGACTCCAACTTTTTAAAACTGAATGCAGAGAAATCTGAGGTGCTCTTCTTCAGCCATCTCACCCGATTTGAAGCAGCTTCACTGGCTTCTTGTTGTGAAGAGGATTGAGTTCAAAGCCCTTACATAGACATTCAGAGCCACTGGGGGCAAAGGCCCTCGATACTTGAGAAATAAACTCGGTGGATACCAACAGGAGAGATCCCTGAGATCTAATCCCCTGTGGCAGGTCTTTTTTGGGACTGACCGCTTAACTTTGGAACATCTTGCCTATCAAACTCTGCATGGCCGAGTCCTAGCACTGCTTCAGCAATGATCTAAAAACCTGAATCTTTAACCAAGTGTAGATATGAGTGTCCGCTCCTATTCTACAGTCTTTGCTTTTGAGCGCTGGGACGCCTCAGTCGAGGCAGTCATGCGCTTTACAAATACCTTTGATTGTTGCCCTAGTGTTCCCACCAAAAGTATTGGTCTTTTGAACCTCCAACATATCGCTTTGACACTGAACAACACTCATATATCAAGGGCACAGGATTGTTGTTTGTGTCCCAATCAGCAAATAAGAATCACATAGGCTGCATGTATAGCTTTTTGTTATTTTTGAGCAGTAGGGCTCTGTTCAATTCCATGCAAGGGTGATAGGACTAAATCCCCACTTGGACGAGGTAGTGGAATGAGTTGTCCTAGATGCATTTGTGTAAGAGCGAGAGTTCCTCTGCATGCTGGATCAGTCCAGGAGGTATCCCAGGCATGGGATTAAGGTGTTTCAAGAGGCTGAGGCCCTCCACTTTGGGTTTGACTTGTCTGAAGATTTTCATTCTCTGCTTGTGGTTTTTTTTTCCATCCAATAGTGAAGCCTAGAAACATTAATGCTTGTCTCAGAAGAGTGCTTGAAAGCTCTGTTTCTAATAGATAACTGTTCCCTCAGATTTAGATATGATCCTCTTCTGCACATTTTTCTATGCATGACAACTGACAGGCGTCAGATGACACTGCATCACACCAGTCATCATTTCACACGGCTACAATGGAAGTGACGTAGCAGGTACATGTAAGGTACCAAAGGCTTGGGTGGCACATAGTTTTCATTTCTTGGGAGGTAGGGCACCTAATGTACCCGCCAGAATATTCAGACTTTAGGCCATACTCTGAATGTTGCAGAAAAATGTATGCAACTTATCCCCTTCTCAGAATGCCAGTGCTGCCTGGATAAGTCACATGGTCTTGTGAAGTTCTCCCAAATGCTTTCCAGGCAGTTCGAGAGAGGGAAGCTACGTTGATGATTGTCTCTGATAGTAACCCCTTCTTAATGCTGGACTCCATTATGAAGGGGCCTACAGGAGAAATTGCCCACATTTTTTTAGAAACACTAGAGATCCTCCACATCCTACAAAAAAGAGGGGAAGGAAAAATAGAGAGGTCCATGGAGTTGTCTTATTTCTCTTCGGAGGCCATCCAGATTCTTTAGAAGGCTTTTCCAAAGAGGTCACTTCCCCTCCTTCTTGTGACTCTGAGTTTCAGTTTCATGCTTACCAAAAAGCAATGATTGCCAGTTTTGCATCTGCCACACACACTCATCCTTTCTTTGGTGTTGCTTTGGTATTACAAGCAGTACTGACTTGCTTTTTTTAAGGCTATCTTCCAACTGTACCTTACTCCACTGAAAAGTTGAAGACCATGCATTTGGAGAAAAACTTTTATCTTGAGCGTTGGTGCCATCAACAATTAAACTGATGTTGAAAAATGTCTCTCTAAGCAGATGCCACAGATCAAAAAGGTCACCGCATCATAGTTCTTTGTCATATTTGGGTCAGATTCTGACACCTAAGGGTCCCTAAATTCTAGATTCAGGTACGTAGATGATCTGCTTCTTCAAATTCACTTTTAATCTGGATTTTATATTGACTCAGATTGCTTGCATGCAGGACACTTCTCCAGATGCAGATTTCCCTTAGCTAGAAGTACCCTCCTTCAGTGAGCAGTCTCACTCTGCGGCTGTCTTAAGAAAACGGCAGATAAGCTGCATATTTCTCTGTGTGATAGACTGTTCTGGTTGTAATCTCTTATCCGAGATATTGTCTGGAAATCAGTCCTCTGAAGCCATTTAGTGACACCTTAATAGATGCCATACGAGAGGCATTAGAGGAGCTGCACTGACGTCACTTTCTTGTCTAGCTTTCTCTACTTAGCAGATCCAAAGTTCCTCTCCCGAGAACGTTCTCTACCAAATTATTTCTACTTGTAGTTTTTTCAGGGGTGGTTCCCCAGACCATTTCAGGTTTAAACCTTCTCATTCTTGTCAACACAAGATGTTACTATTGGAACCCCAGGACCTGTGTATCTGGTGCCTGGGACCCACATGTGACTCCAAGTCTTGCTCAAAAGGTGGCCTCATGCACATCAAGGCCATAAAGCAGCAGGAGGCCAAACTCTTTCTGGCACACAAAATCCAGCTCGACTTCAACCGGCAAGATGCTGCTTCCAACAGCATGAAATGCCAGAAACCGGTCCCCGGTAGCTTGTCTCCTTTCTGGTGAAGAATTGGCTTGGTAGTTTAGTCTGCCCTGTTCCCATGATGCACTGGGCCAGGGACAGACTGATTTGCATATAGCCAGGTTCTGAGCTGGGATGGTGCAGTGAGATAAATAACGGTGATGGATCAAGCCCTGATCTTTGGACAGGGTAAGAGTGGTCTGCTTAATTCAGACACTCTGTTCATCACCACCCCCTTTTCTGAATCGTTTTTGGCCACTATAGGTGTGGCAGGGTACACTCAGACATGAGTCCCTTTCTCACTGCATCATCAGGATTCAAGCAAGCCGGGCCGAAGACGGCTGAAATGCCAGAAACCGGTCCCCGGTAGCTTGTCTTCTTTCTGGTGAAGAATTGGCTTGGTAGTTTAGTGTGCCCTGTTCCCATGATGCACTGGGCCAGGGACAGACTGATTTGCATATAGCCAGGTTCTGAGCTGGGATGGTGCAGTGAGATAAATAACGGTGATGGATCAAGCCCTGATCTTTGGACAGGGTAAGAGTGGTCTGCTTAATTCAGACACTCTGTTCATCACCACCCCCTTTTCTGAATCGCTTCCAACAGCAAAGACAGGGCCTCTAAGAAGAAGCACATGAAGCATTGTAAGATGTGACTCTTCGACTTCTTAATGTTACTCCTGCTCAAGGAGGAGGTCTTCCAATCTGTATTGTTGTTCCCCAATACCATCATAGGCATTATCTTCAGAGCCTATTTTGGTGGTGTTGGACCTTGCACTTCATTTGGTCCTGGCACTGGTTATGGAGTCTCCTGCTCTGTTCCCGGAGCTCCCAGCCCTTGGCTTTCACCCTTAACAGTTTGTGGCTTTCACACATATGATGCGTGTCCTCTTCTGCTCAACCTGAATGTCTTGTTTAGGGATCCCCAGACTACACTTTGTCCTGCATCACTTTCACCAGCACAGATCCATCCAGTTGGCCCTCTTCCTGACACCACTATGGCACTGACTTATTCACCTCCTTGTCCATAGGCCTTACTGCCTGCTCTGCCGCTACTGGTGACGACTTTGCAACCGTTCCAAAACACTACAAACTTTTTGAAGATGAAGACTATTCTGGCCCAACAGTTCATGGAGGATGAGGCCCCTTACAGACACTAGTCTTGTGATGAGTACTTTGACAGGCTGGAAAGGTGTACCTAGATAACAGTGATAGCAGTAATGCAGGCAACCTTCTCCCCCTCACTGGGGTAGAATGTGGTGGCTGTATGGCCCTGCGAAAGGCTAGTGCCTGGATACATGCCCGAGGTACACCTGGAGTGTCCTTCAGGCCTCCTGCTGACAAAATTGTGTCAATTGCCAGCTTGCTCTGCAACGCAGTAGAGATCCTTGACCTGCCTTTGTTTGTGGTGGAGAACAAAGCTAACCCTTTAACAGAAATTTTACAGCCTGCATCGTTCACCATTGAACCTTTGCTCACTCACCTTCAGCAAGGAACGGATGGACCCCATCTTTGTCACATGGACCAAGACCACTCCCTGTGGTGAACAGCCAGGTCACCTGCCTACTGTGACCCAAAATTCTGTTCTGTACACCCTGCTGCAGAGAGCTCTGTGCTTCGTGTGTCTCCTTACTCTAAGAAGCATTTTGACCCTTTTTCATCTACTGCTGTAGATAGGAAGTTGAGGTAGTCGGAGAAGAATGTCTACTTGTCTATCTTTATAGCGTGATTTGCCTTGTGTTCAGTTACACCTATGTCCTTTGGGAGATGTTGCAAATGGTGGTTCCAAACCTTCTGGGCCATCTTAGCGACCATTTCAAAGAAGTTGTTCATCATCAGAGAAACGCAGTAAAGCAGATCATTTACTTTGGCCTAGACACTGGATTTTGTGGTGTGTACCAAGGGTTCTTGCATCGCACGCTACCGCCATGCCTGAATCTGTTCCACTGGCTTTTTGGGGGATGTCCAGAAAGTATTATGGACATGCCTTTTCAATGGAGCCTGCCTCTAAGGCGGGAAGGCCAACTCAAGCACTGCAGGTTTTGAAGCAAGTGCCAGACTAAGGCCTTTGTGCTAGTGGCCTCTGAATGCTAATTTCTGATAGATACATCTGCCGTGTGGATTCCTCACCTTGTGAATATCCCCCTTGCGTCAGCAACATTCGGAAATTCTTTTCGTAGCCTCGCGCCGACGTGGATAGGACGTCACAGAGACACGGCTCCGCTCGTGACTCTGCTGACGTCACCGACGCCTATAATAGGCCCACGCCGGCGTGATGACATCAGTTCCCTTTTTTCCGCGTTGTCGACGCTAACGGTTATCTGGAATCTCTGTAGCCAACTGGTACTTTGTCGCCATTTTGTTGCAAATTTCTGCTTCTCTGTATCCTGTCTCTTCGACGATGTCATCCAAGAAGACCGGCTTCAAGCCCTGCAGGGAGTGCGGTAAAATGATGTCTATTACCGACCCCCATGATGACTGCATCTGGTGTTTGAGTTCCGACCATGATGTGGAAGATTGTTCTTCATGTCGGAAGATGAACCCGAAGGCCCTGAGGGAGAGAGAAGCCAAACTCCTGGTTGCGAAGGTGAAAGCTGGGAAGGAGAAGTCGTCGAGGTCTCGTTCTCGAAGGGCGAGGTCGAAGTCCAGGGCGAGGTCGAGATCTGGTTCTCGAGAGAGGTCGTCTTCGAAGTCGGCATCGGATCATGTTTCGAAGTCGAAGAAGAAACATAAGAAGAGGAGACATGAGTCCCGACGTCGGTCTGGTAAGGAGTCGGGCTCGAGGTCGAGGTCACCGAAGAAGGTACGTTCGAAGGTGGTTACTCTCGAAGTCTCTGAGCCTGAAGGTGGGGCCTCACCTTTGGAGTCGCATGGGCGGTCTCCCACTCCGGCTCCCGTTCCTTCTCCGGCTCCGAATCCGTCTCCGGCGCCGGCCCCGGCCCGTGAAGAGGAAGAGGCTCAGGAGGATGTGGATTCTGCGCCTGTTGAAGAGCCGAATCCGATCCCTCCTCAGGACCGGCCTGATGGTTTTCAACCGCCCTTTCCTGCTCCAGGCCAGGACCCTTCAGCGTTTCTTAACGCTATGTATGGCGTCTTCTCAAGGGCGTGGTACCCCTCTGGTGCACCATCGGGTCCCATGGGTCCTTTGGCTTTCAGCCTGGGAGTTCCTCACTCCTATCCTCCTGCTCCATTCATGCCTTACATGCCGGCTCCGACGCCACATTGGCAATTTCCGGCTCCGCCGAAGTCGTCGACGCCGATTCCGGCGTCGCCCGCTCAAGATCGTCCTCGAGGGCATTCCTCTGTGCCATCGGATTCGTTTCCGGCGCCGGCCCCAAATCCGACGGAGCCGCAGGTGGATCCGGCTGCGAGGCGTAAGAAGGAGAGATCCAGAAGGGAAGCTCAACGCCTTTTGGAAGAGCAGAGGTACCTGGATTCACATTCTGATGTTGAGGAAGGTGAATTGGAGGAGAGCTGTTTTGAGGAGTTGGCAGATTCAGGAAGTCTTGATTTCTCTCTAGAGTGGGAGCTGCCCTCAGGCTCTAGTGCTCCTTCTAAGGATATCCAACCTTACCATCTAGTTATGAGGAAGGCCGCTGAACTTCTTCAATTGACTTTGCCTACAGTGGAGTTTAAGTCCAGTATCCTCACTGAGGTCTTGCATTCTCCGAATTCTGTGGTTGAGCCTTTGCTTCCATTTAATGATGCCTTGACGGATCCTATTATGGAGGTGTGGAAGAAACCATTGTCGGCTCCAGCGGTTTCTAAGAGTGTTGCGAGGAGGTACAGGGCTGCTCCTGAGGACCCGGCTTTTCTGTCTTCTCATCCTTCGCCAGAGAGCCTGGTCATTCAGGCTGCCTGTTCTAAAAAGAGTCTTAGTGCCTTTCCTCAGGTTCCATGGGAAAAGGAGGCAAAGAAACAGGACCAGGTTGCAAAAAAGACCTTTTCTTCGGCGAGCATGGCGTTGAAGTCAACTAATGCCACTTGTCTAATGGGAAGGTATGTACATGCCCTGATGGATTCTTTGCGTGTCCTGGTTCCAAAAATTCCTGATGCCAACCGGAAGGATTTTGAGGAAGTGATTTCTGATACTCAGGCGGCGGCTCGCCAGGTTATTCAAAGTGGTCTGGACACTGCCGACTCTGTGGCTCGTATCATGGGCACTGCTGTCGCCACTAGGAGGTCAGCCTGGTTGAAGTCATCGGACTTTTCGGCTGATGTTCAGGCGACTTTGCTAGATCTTCCTTTTTATGGTACTGGTCTCTTTGGGAAGAAGGCGGATGCGGCTCTTGAGAGATTCAAGGATTGCAGAGCGACAGCTAAGTCTTTAGGTCTCCAGATCAGAGGCACTTCTTCCAACAGGAGGTTCAGGGGCTTTGGTTGCTCCTTTCGGAATTTCCGGCAAGGCCAACAGCAGCCGCAGCAACAGCAGCAGCAGCAGCAACATTCTATGTACAGATCGTACAGGGGAAAGCAAAGAGCGCCTCCTCGTGGACGTCAGCCCTCTTCCTCCTCCACCTCTTCCAACCCCCCTGCCACAGAAAAGCAGCCCTAGATCCGCTATTCAGGATCATGTGGGTCCGGTTGGGGGTCGGCTTACCCATTTTCTACAGGATTGGGAATCGGTTACATCAGATCTTTGGGTTCTCAATCTTGTAGAAAATGGGTATGCCCTTCCCTTTCGGGAATTCCCTCCTGTATACCCTCCTTGTCAAGGCTTTTGCACAGAGGAACATCTGTCTCTTCTGCAGGAGGAGGTACTAACTCTGTTACGAAAGGGTGCGATAGAGGTGGTCCCAGAGCAGGAAAGGGGTCAGGGATGCTACTTCCGGTATTTCCTGATCCCCAAAAAGGATCGCAGACTTCGTCCAATCCTGGATCTCAGGATCTTGAATCTCCATCTGAAGCAGGAGAAATTCAAGATGCTCACCCTTGTTCAGGTTCTTCAAGCGCTGATGGAAGGAGACTGGATGGTGTCGCTCGACTTGCAGGATGCGTATTTCCACATCCCTATCCTGAAGTCGCACAGGAAGTATCTCTGTTTTATGGTGGGATCTCAACACTACCAGTTTGCGGTCCTTCCGTTTGGTCTTACTACTGCGCCTCGAGTCTTCACCAAGGTGATGGCGGTGGTGGCAGCTCATCTCAGGAGGTCGGGGATACCTGTGTTCCCTAATTTGGACGACTGGCTGATCAAAGCGGAGTCGTCAGAGAAGGTGCTCCATCATCTGCAAGTGTCAACTCAGTTGTTGTTCAGGTTGGGTTTTTCGATAAATGTACCCAAGTCTCATCTGGTGCCCTCCCAGCGCAACCTGTTCATAGGTGCCGTACTGGACACTACTGTTTGTCGTGCATTCCCTCCTCCTCAAAGGATTCGCGACATTCAGGAAATGATTCCTTTATTTTACAATGGAGCGGTCGTTCCAGTCCTGAAGGTCCTTCGCCTGCTCGGTCTGATGGCTTCTTGCATTCTGTAGGTCAACCATGCACGCTGGCACATGAGGGCACTCCAGTGGTGTCTCCGCAGGCAGTGGTATCAGCGCAAAGGGGATCTCGGGGAGTCAGTGAAGATCTCCAGAGAAACTGCAGTGGATCTGTCTTGGTGGAGTGTGGAAGGCAACCTGTCGCAAGGAAAGCCTTTCCAACTACCTCCATCGGTGGCCACGGTGATAGCGGATGCATCCACTCTAGGGTGGGGTGCTCATCTGGGGGATCTGGAGGTCAAGGGTCTTTGGTCTCCAGAGGAAAGGTTGCTTCACATCAACCTTCTAGAGTTGCGGGCGATACGTTTGGCGCTCAAGGCCTTCCTCCCTTCCCCTCGCGGTCGGTCGATCCAAGTCCTGACGGACAACACGACCGCGATGTGGTACGTCAACTAGCAGGGAGGTGTGGGGTCGCAGTGTCTCTGCAGAGAGGCTCTGCGTCTCTGGTCCTGGGCTCAGGACCACCAGATTTGTCTGATGGCAAATCATCTGGCCGGAGTTCTGAACGTTCGTGCAGACATTCTCAGTCGGCAATTCTCTGCCGACCACGAGTGGAGGCTTCACCCGGAGGTGGTTCGTCACGTCTTTCGGACTTGGGGGACTCCTCGGGTGGACCCGTTTGCCACTCGCGAGAATGCTCACTGCCCGTTATTCTGCAGCCTCCAGTATCCGATGCAAGGAGCGTTGGGGGACTGTTTCAGTTGAGTCGGGGAAATCAACTCCTTTACGCGTTTCCTCCCATACCTTTGATGCCTCGTGTTCTGAGGAAGATTCGCCAAGACCGGGCCCAAGTAATTTTGGTCGCCCCGGATTGGCCAAGAAGGGTGTGGTATAGGGATCTACTCCACCTCTCCTCTCACCCGCCGCTCCGTCTCCCTCTCAGGGCAGACCTCCTCTCTCAGATGGAGGGGCAGGTTCTACACCCCCACCTCCAGACATTGCACCTTCATGCCTGGAGATTGAACGGGGCAACCTGATTTCCTATTCTCTCACGCCTGACGTGGTGGATGTCATCTTGTCAGCCAGGCGTGACTCCACTAAGACTGTCTATTCATGTAGATGGTCAAGATTTGTCACTTGGTGTGGTGAAAATAATATTGACCCTTTAAGAGCACGCTTGTCTGATGTTCTCCGGTTTGCTCTTTCTTTGGCGCAGCAAGGGCTTGCTGTTGCTACGGTTAAGGGCTACCTTTCGGCTTTGTCGGCTTATATTTGTTTGCCTGACCAGCCCTCTCTTTTTAAGTCTCCTGTAGTTTTAAGGTTTTTGAAGGGTCTTGTAAACAAGTTCCCTCCTACTCCTTTTATTGTGCCTCAGTGGGACTTGAATCTTGTCTTGACCTTTCTGATGGGCGCTCCCTTTGAGCCTCTTCATAAATGTCCTATGAGGCTTTTAACCTTTAAGGCAGTTTTCCTCGTTGCAATAACCTCGGCAAGGAGGGTGAGTGAGCTAAAGGCTCTTAGTTCCAAGCCCCCGTTCCTGACCATTCATGCTGATCGGCTGGTTCTAAGGACCAGGGCTGCTTTTCTTCCTAAGGTGGTGACTCCTTTCCACCTTAGTCAATCCATTACCCTCCCTACCTTTTATCCTCCCCCGCACCCTTCCAAGGAGGAGGAGAGGTTGCACCGTCTGGACCCCAAAAGGGCGGTGTCATTTTATTTGGACAGAACAAAGGACTGTCGCTTGGATGATCAGCTCTTCGTTGGATTTGCTGGCTGCAAGAAGGGGAGAACCTTGTCAAGGTGGATCGTCCTGTGTATAAAGATCTGCTACTCTTTGGCCGGTAAGGATCCTCCAGTGGGTATTAGGGCTCATTCCACTAGAGCTAAGTCGTCAACCTCGGCTTTGGCTAGAGGTGTTCCTATTGAGGACATTTGTAGGGCGGCAACTTGGTCTTCCCTCCACACTTTCGCGAAGCATTACTGCTTGGATACCGAAGTGAGGAGGGACGGTCATTTTGCGCGCTCTGTCCTTCAGGATTTCCTGGTTTAGAAGAGTGGACACCCTCCTCCGGGAGTGGGGACTGCTGTGGGACTCTATTCACAAGGTGAGGAAACCACACGACAGATGTATCTATCAGAAGAACAAGTTACTTACCTTCGGTAGCGCTTTTTCTGGTAGATACTATATCTGGCTGTGGATTCCTCACTGACCCACCCGCCTCCCCGTTGTCCACTCTTCTTTACCAGAGTTATCGTTTTATATTGTTTTTATATTGGTTTGTTAAGGAGTTGTTTTATTTGCTTTCTTGCATTAGCTCCACACTGTGTGTTTTTCTCCTTGGCATTTGTTTATTGTGTACACTGTGTATATTGCTACTGTCATTGGTCCGTCCGTGTGCCTCGATGGCACGGAAAAAAGGGCGGAACTGATGTCATCACGCCGGCGTCGCCCTATTTTAGGCGTCGGTGACGTCAGCGGAGTCGCGAGCGGAGCCGTGTCTCTGTGACGTCCTATCCACGTCAGCGCGAGGCTACGAACAGAATTTCCAAATGTTGCTGACGCAAGGGGGATATTCACAAGGTGAGGAATCCACAGGCAGATATAGTATCTACCAGAAAAAGCGTTACCGTAGGTAAGTAACTTGTTCTTTATCGACAAAACAAAACGTTCAGGGTATATTTTCAGGGTGTGTCCTTTTGGAGGTACCATGCAACAGACCAACAAGTTCTTCTGTAGCTACAGGAGTCATGGTGACTCCATATATTGTTAAGGGAAGCAGCAACAGTACTTCTTTTTTTCTTGTCTGGCGCCTTTCTCAAAACCAGTTTAATCTGCACTTGAGGGAGCATGTGTGGCCTGTAGGAGGGAGAATGTCCGCTTATTTACCATACTGGTAATCCACCACCATGGACTGTACGGTCCTTAAGATAATTGAGTACGGCGATACCCTTCCTGTCCATCTTCGCCACCTCCTAGTCCCCCTGTTCCCTCTGTCATCTCGGAACATCATTCTGGCTTTCTGCAGCATTGTTATTGCCCTTTTTAACAAAGCAGCAATGAAGTTGTTCCCAGATAGCCAAATCCTGGATGCTACTTTTACTACTTCCTTGTGGCCAGGAAAGAATGTGACACTTGTCCCATTCAGGGCCTCTGCATACTGAATGCCCTCCTAAAAAAGGAGAAATTTAAAAACCTTTCAACCATGCAGGTTCTTTTGGATTTGGAGTTATACAGCATCCCAACTGTACTCTCAAACAAACATCTTGATGAACTAAATTCAGTTTCTAATTTGGAAAAGAGCAAAAGCAAGTGAGCCCCTTTCAGAAGGAAGCACATGCTTCTATTCCCGAAGTTTCTGACTCCCAACACAAAGGTGGCATTTGTCAAAAGTTGTTATTAAGCTTCTTAAAAAATAAAATTCCTAAACAAAAAAATTCAGTTTGGTGAACATGCAGCACACCATTTATGTGATCTGTATTGTTGCTTCCGATTGGCAGTGCAGTACCCCAATATGAATCGTGTTACAACTTGACAGGCTGTATAAATGTTTTTTGCATGCCAACCAGAGGCTGGTCTATTTTGAAGATTGCAAATTTGCAGGTGGATCAAGGTATCCATCAGAACTAACGGTACTGAAGGTACATACTTTTTCTAGACTCCATCTTCAAGTCATATAAAATGCATCAGCTTAAATTACCATTGGATCACCACACCTGGAGAGCAGTCAGTTGGCTGTCCACGGATACCTAGGTCTACTTCATAACTTTACCTTGCTGCAAAATACAATCCGAAATACCTCTCGAGTAAGATACTACATCGCTGGCTATTTCCTAAACTCCCCTCATAAAAAAATCTACTTCGCATCCACAGAACATTATTGAGCTCAAAATGTGGATGCCACTTTGCCACAAACGTGCTCCCTGTAGAACAAAACGAAACATCCTAAAGATGCACCTAACCTTTGTGCCATCACCTCTTGAACCAGAAAGCTTATAGATTGAATTCACTTTGAAATATTGTACTGTACAATCCCTCTCCCATGCTGATGAGTATGTGAGCAAAATGAATTCTTATAGGTGACTATGTTCTTTTCTTTTTTACTTTGGAGGATAAGCAGGCCTCAGGCTGGTAGACTGGCAAATGTATATCCCTCAAATGCAAAATAGTATTGCAGGTTTCTGAACTCCAGCCTCCTTTGCACTTTCTGCAGTCAAAGGCATTTGCTTAATCCTGCATCCTTCTAGCTGTAAGAAGGTTCAAGGTAAAGGTAAAAAAAAAGAGCTCCATTACAATTTCTCAATTAACTCACTGAAGAAATACAGGGAATTAACAATTCTAGCAAGTATCTCCCCACAAGCTAATGGGGAATATGAGTTAAACTCTAAATCTGGTATTACCAGGCCCTTTTGTGCAGTTTTGTTTAAAACTCCCACCTGTTTTGAGCATATGGTAAATGGGTGTAGTGGCCATAGGGTTGCTATGCAGGGACTGTATGATTGGGAGGGTGTCGAGGCTGGACAGGTTATTGGGCTGCTGGGGTAAGCATTACACGCTCCTGCTGTTCCCTAATATTAGGGTTTATTTGGGGACCGGCCTGAGCCTCTGCTAGCCCCAGTAGTATTGCCAGGTGCAGATCCGCACCCCATTAATTCTGGCACCGTTTTTTTGCACCCTTTTAGCCTCGGTGCTAGATAATAGTACCATTCAAAATTAGGCAGAGCAGTATGCCCCCAGACTATCGTTTCATACATCTTAGTGGAACCCTAAACCTGCTCAACAAGGGGTTGGTGACCTAGTATACATTGCTTTCCAACCAAATACCATTTATCCAGGGTATCAACACCTGTAAAGGATGACAATCCAATTCCTAGATTTTACCTCCTGGCAGATCTCTTCCTATAGCACCTGCTGCCTTGCACCATTCATGTTGTGATACAGTAGAAGCCCACAGTCTGTGTCACAAGATTCTAGTTAGCAGTAAAGAATGAGTTATGAACATATATCCAGCGATTTGGCTTTGCTTATCGGGAGTGTTTTTTTATTCTAATTTGTTTCAAGCCAAATACATTTTTAGTCTTGAAAGATTACTGTGACCTACACACATTTTAGCAAGGTATCATGGGTGCATCCTCATTATTTTTGTTCCTGTTTAGTACAAAGTATTCGCCATCTTGATTATCTTGTTGGATATGATATGTTCATATTGGGTCATGTAAGGTTTACTTGAGATATTGATACTTAGTGGGTTTCCAAAGGGAATGTTTCTTAATATGGTACAATGATTTTCAGAGGGTTCCAAGGCCTGTGGACCATTCACCACTCATAGTGGCTCAACTCGGTGCTGACAAAGCAATACGCTCTATACTATGGATAGTTTAATTCTTTGTTATTTGGCAGACATTTCTATTAAAGCCTATGTTTGATTGCCTATTTCACCAGAACCGAGGCATTATTTCAGTACTCTAAGAAAGTCCTTCATCTAGGACTGTGCTAGGTATCTTCCTAAAATACTATGCATGCTTTTGTAATAGTTATTATATGGGAGTTTATTAGAAAAATGGATGCCCTATTTGGCCACGTCATTATTAACAACCCTAATGTCTGAAGCATTGCTTGTTGATATTTTGCAACTACTATACATGTTTGATAATATCCAGCCATTTGTTTGGAAACTCAGTTAAGCAGTTTCTTGCAAGTATTATTACCAGTTTAGCTGTGCAGCTTCTCTTAATGTCACCTTTTTTTGATTACCAACTTGCTGTCTTATATGTAACTTTTCATTTCTGTATGTTGAAATTGTTCTACATTGTGTTGTTTTAAATGTTTTTTTTATCATTGGCAATGCTTATTTACTAGCTGGCCCTTACTGGTCTGGAATTTACAATTTTTGTTTTCCCCTCTAGGAAGAGCTCCTGAAAGCTATTGCCACTGTAGTTTCGGCAAGCAGGTGAGCAAAAAGGTTATTTTCCTGTAATGTCTAGGATGATTCAAACAGTTGCATTGCATTGGTGTTGTGTAATGCAAAGTTACAATGCGGTATCAACTGTTACACCTCTGATCTCCAGAGATTTGTTTCTTAAGCTCCAAAGTACAGGTCTGATCTCTACTGGTTCTGAATTTTTGTTGTGTAACATTGCATTTTTGTGTTTTCATCTTAGACTTGTTTCAGATTCCTCACTTTTTGAATATTCCACAGGCATCAGTCTAAATTAGAAAACTTTTGAGCAATACCTCTGCATGCCAGACAGTGGCACCATGCTGCTCTGCACTGAATCCATTCTAAAAATTATGTGCACTAGCAATATACGCACTACTCCTGCATGCTGACATCAGTTCCTTTTTTTCCATACCACTAGACATGGATCTGTA
Source organism: Lissotriton vulgaris (assembly GCF_964263255.1). NCBI lineage: Eukaryota > Metazoa > Chordata > Amphibia > Caudata > Salamandridae > Lissotriton > Lissotriton vulgaris. The sequence goes on from NC_141689.1 coordinate 1,575,346,871, forward strand.
GCAGCCCCTCTTTTTTTGAGAACTATTTATCCCAGACATTTTACAGTGTGCAAACGAAATGTCACCTCTGAAAACAACAGTTTTAAACCTTTTAAGGACTGTTGCAAACAAATGTCTGTAACAGATCGTCTTCAGGTTTGTTTGTGATGCTGGGGTCGAGTCACAACTCTAAGGTCTGTAGTGATTGTGTGTAGATGAACCTGAAGGCCATATGAAACTTCGAAGTGAAACTTTGTCATTGAGCACCAGAAGAGTCTTAGGCCCATTCCCTGTCCTGTGAGTTGCAGGGGTAGATCCTGAGTTGATCTTCGGCACACTTCAAATCTTCGAGTATATCAAAGAAATGGGGGTTTGGGGATTATTAGTATACTCTAATAATGGTTGATGGTTGCCTGGACCTAAAATGCGCCGCCTCGCCAGATCTCTGCTTTCCCTCATTACTGTCGCCGCACACTAGATTGGCGCTCAGTCTAAGTAATGCCTTTGTGAATGTGGCTCACACCCTGGACCAGCCCAACTATCACTGCAATCGGCTTGCTGCCTGACACTACGATGGAGGCATTACGTGGACATTGTGATGGCCTCCCAATGCCTGACCTTAAAATGGCGGCGTAGTAAATCCACATGACTACCCACACTCTGGCTAGCCTTTGAAATCAAAGGATGTAGGTGCACGACTATTGTCACAACCTGAACCTAACGCACAGCTGGGGTGAATCCTATTTCACACTTCTTAATGTTTAAACAACATTTAGACTTTTCGTTCATGCAATAATAACACTTTACAAATTGGCTTTGCTTTATCATTGATTCTGTAATTTTCTTTTTGTTGAAGATATTTATCTCCTATTATGTTTTGGATGTGCAAATTTTCCATAGAACAAGTCATTTCTTCATGACTACATATACATAATATTTTCATCAGTTATACATATATAATAATAGTTTGACTTTCAGCATGAAAATAAATCATAGCGGTGATTGTCGATAGTTGGCCTGATGCATTTCGGGACATGAGGTCCCTTCCTCAGGGGCTGCTGTAAATGAAATGATGTAAAAAATAGTAATTGCACATTACTGTATCTCATGTCATATTCACATTACTTCAGTTCTTATGCATTCAAAGTTATAGGCCAACTGCAACGGTTCTGAGGCACACCTATGGCAGCATGCATCGTAAATAGTATTGACAATCAGGGTCTAGTGTTCTATATCTACCAATATGTTTATATACAGAATAAAGAGGCTCAGAAATGAAACAGAGCTCAACCCAAGTAAATAACGGTGTTACATAAGTCTAAAACGCAAGATAAACTTCCATGTTTGTGTGCTCAAAACTTTAACGGGTATACATTCGAGTGAAGGTTAAAAGTGAAATGAAAAGTTGCGTATTGGCGTTCGGTGAGTGAGCTTATAACGTGCATCCAAGTAGTACATGTGCCGCTATAAAAGCCAAAGAGATGGCTGACTTCAACATGCGTAACCTCAGATTCATGCGTTACGTACGACAGAAGCTGACCTTTATAAACCCATGCAGCGTGGACAAACCATTAATGAATTCGCTGAATGATCTGTAACAGAAAAACTATCAAGAACCGAGAAGCGTAAAGAATGTTACTACCCGTAAACCAGCTGAAACACGACATACCTGGATCTGTTTGGATACAAATTCTCATATCTGCAAGAAGTGAAATGAAAACCAGGTCATTACTCTCTACTACGTGAAATCTGAGTGCCGATAGAACATACACGTAAATAAAACCGATGCTCATCTTCGTTAGAAAACTGTTGTTAGCTGGTTTAGCGGTAACCGGTACACTACTAACTCACTGTATTCATCGTGCTTAGATTGAACACCCGCGAGCTTAAAAAGGTTTGAGTTTTCGTAAAGGGTACTAGAGATAGACGACGGCTGTGCTACGACAGTGCTGACGCGAAGTACACGGCAGCCATCTTCGTGTGGTGGTGCTCGTATAAATAAAGTTACGTGGTTAGTAGCTAAAACATAGACAGAACAGAAGGTGGAATAAACCTATACTGAACCAACTAAAAACATAAATATGTTTAGAACTGTAACAAAGTACTCCGTGATAACTGCATGTAGACAGTGACATTTCTGCGTGCACTTTACTCTCTATATTTGTCTGTAATAGAACCATTACATAGCCCACAGCTTTCCAAACTGTATGGCGCGACACATTACTGTGCCGCGCCCCATATGTTGGTGTGTCGCGCGAGATGCGATGGTCTGACGGCAATCGGCAGAGCCGGGCTGCAGGGGGCTCTTAGAATGGGTGAAAGAACAACAAAGCCCTATTAACATGCACAAGGTCTTTAAAGACCTGTGAAGTGCTCGGATGCGGCTGTGAGCGGTCCCGGGCTGCCACACACGACTGGGGGGCTGAAGCCTTTTGATGCCAATGGCTGTGCGTGCCTGATACCGTGTATCAACTATAACGCTCCTTAGTTCACCCTTGAACTCAGGCCTCCTCGCTGTGATGTGGTCCTTTCACCTCTGACCTTTGCCCTTGACCCCCTGCACTCCTCACTGTTCAGTCCTGCACTTCACATCTTGACTACTAGTCCTCCTCCTGTATCACGTATGAGCCCCTTCCTGTCTAATATGTTTACTGTTCTTGTTCAGCGCCTTGCGGATTCCTTCCCCGTTTTATTTCTCCAACCCTACTTGGCAGCCTCACCCTGCTGAGTTTGTAGCCCTCTCTCCAGTTGCCCTTTAACCCCTCCTTCCTTGTGGTTGGCACCTCAGCCTCTCCCTATCTCTCCATAGCAGTCTCACCTGTTGTTGGTGTCTCACTCTCTTTCCAGCAGTCTCCCCTCTGGCATCCTCTCTCTCCCTGAGCTCTCCTTGTCCCAGGTCAGTAGGCGAGCCTCCTACCTCCTGGAGACATCTCTCGACACACAGCATAGAGGCAGGCAGTATGAAGGGCAAGGAAGTTAATAATGAAAGGAGGGTGGCCCTGTGTCCAATCCTCTCAGAGTGTTCCCTAGCGAAGCAGGAAGTTGGGGTCCATGCTGATCACTCCTTTCATTCAAGAGAAGCGGGAACAGATGCCACTGAGCCGAATGCTGTGAGCAAGCTTCAAAACGGCATAAAAAAGTCTTGAGAGCGCAATTACAGACAATATACATTGTCGCGTTTAAAAATAACAACAAAGCTCTATTAACATGCACAAGGTCTTTAAAGACCTGTGAAGTGCTCGGGTGCGGCTGTGAGCGGTCCCGGGCTGCCACACACGATGGGGGAGGGGGGGCTGAAGACCTTTGATGCAAATGGGTGTTGCGCGCCTGATACAGTGTATCCGCTATTAACACCACGCCAAAGCAGCTGGTCTGACAGACTTTTTCATGCTGTGGTTTCATCCTTGCTTGCTATTTCAGATGTTTTAACCCCTGATGGACTGCAGGGAATAAAAGATTGCCTAAAAGAAGCTGCGCTCTAGATGACATCTGCATAAGTATGATCGGTGGAGGGTGTGTGTGGGGTGTGGGGGTTGGGTGTGTGTGTGGGGGTGTGTGTGTGTGTGTGGTGTGTGGGGGGTGGTGTGTGTGTGTGTGTGTGTGGGGTGGTGTGTGTGTGTGGGGGGGGGGTGTGGGGTGTGTGTGTGGCCCGAACCCACCATAGGTGGTTTGGGCTCGCTCGCTGCGCTTCCTCGCGTTACCGTGTCCGTGAAATTTTTTTCACAAAAAGGTGTGTCACCAACATGAAACATTTGGAAAGTTGTGACATAGCCTATACACAGTATAGCAATGTAGATTGCTTAGTTGGTCGTGAGGGTAAATATTTACAATCATAATTGGCTTAGATTCTGGACCCTGTACTGTAACTGTGCCTTATTTCAAGGATAAGACTACATGCCTAAAGACATTTGAGACCTAACGTGTTGATGTAAGATTAATAGAGCACTTGTGACTCTTTTATAAAAAGCAGCTCAAGTCAATTTCATCATTCAAGCCCAAAGGTTCCATGGTTTGATATTTTTTGAATAGGATTACCTCACGTTGAGTTAAGCTATGGCCGGAATCCCTTCCCTCTTTGCTTTCTACTTTTTCAATCACCATAAATCTGACTTGGGAGATGTTATGTTGGTGGTTGAGCCAGTGTACTACGAGGTTGGAGTTAGTGATTTTGTTCCATATGATACTTTTATGTTCTCCTATTCTTATTTTGATTTTCCTTTCTGTTTTCCCTATGTACATGAGCCCACAGGGACATTGGATACTGTAGATGACAAAACTCGAATTACAGTCCGCTGTGAAGTGCAATTTGTTTTTTTTCTCCAGTTCTAGGATGGGTTAAAAAGTTTTGCTGCATCACATTATTGCAGTGAATGCAATTGTTGCATTTCCTCATCGCTCTGTGTTGGGTGTTATCAATCGGTTTGGTGCTAGTCAGCTGTTCCTTCAGTTTTACTATCTGACCAGACATTTACCATTCCTGCTGTTTCACCAAAACTGCAAGACATGGTCACAAATTTGTGCCAAACACAATACGTCAGTAGAACTAAATATATTATCTGTTTCCCAGTTTATGGATGCTCTCAAGAACCATAATTCTTAGTATTTCTTTCACCTCATCCTTCCATCTTACATTACTCTTAAAACACAAGTAGATATCTTTAAAGCAAATTTAGAATACATTTAACTTGAGATCATATACTATTAAATAATATTTTAAGCAAGTGAGTAGCTACATACGTGGTTCTATCAGTGTGTAAGAAGCTGTTTAAGTGTCTGAGTATGGATGTATAAATGGGTATATCGGTAGCTGTTTTTGAGTGTGACTGGTTGTGTGAGTGGATATGTGAGTGAGTGTATCCGTGCATGCGTGGGTATGCCACTGGATGTGCAAGTCGCTGTGTTGGCATGTGACTGGGTATGTTATTGACTGTATGGGTGTCTAAATGTGTATGTAAATGGTCGTATGGATTGGTAACTGGCTCCGTTAGTGGGTGTTTGCATGTGTAACAGTGTGTTCAAGTGGCTCTATTAGTGGTGGATACATAAGTGCTGTGTGGGTGTATGAATTGTATGTGTTAGTGCCTCTGTCGCTGTCTGAGTGTGCGAGTGGCTGTATAGTTTTCCAAACAGGTATGAGTGTCTATATTAGTAGGTGACTATAAGTGCATATGTAGCTGACTGAGTGCTGGGTATATGAATGGCAGTATAGGTGTGTAAGTGAGTGTGACAGTGCCTGTGTGTGAATGACTATGTAAGTGGAATATGGGTGTGTGAATAGTTTTATGGGTGTGCAACTGAGTGTGTCATTCATTGTCTGGCTGTAAGAGTGATGGGTACATACGTGGTTTTGTGGGAGTGTAACTGGGTGTGTAAGTACCAGCCTGACTGTGTAGGATATGTTGGTCCTCAGGGCCTGGGGGCGGGGAGGGTCCCTGAGGCCCCCAATACATATTCCGTATGGCGTCAGGGAGGTGGTGGTCCCTGGAGCCGGAGGTGGGTCCGAGAGATCCTCCCCATTTAAAATGAATAAGCCTCAGTGAGGTGGTGGTCCCTGGGGCATTAATAAGCCCCCTCCGCTTTATTAGCAACATGCTGCTGAGACCTGGCCCACCTGGGTGCCGGTTACTAACGTAGCGTGTAAGTCTGCGCTTTTTTGTGTGCTTTTTTGGGCGGATTCCACAGATCCTAAACAATTTGTGCCGAAAATGACTAAAAATGTTTTTTGGGCTCAGATGGGTGCCTCTTTTCCTCTTCTTTTTTTTTAAAGGTTTTTTTCTGAGACTCCGCTCAAGCAGAGTCCCAAGATGGCTGCCAACACTTCTGGTTTGGAGTGTTGCCAGTCAATCGGGTATCAGCATGAGCTCGGGAGGGGCGCGGAGCCTTTGCATCCCTAAATATACAAATTTGAATTTCGGTTAATATCTCCTAATCTACTGAACAGATTTTCACCAAATTACAAAAAGGCTCTACCCTGAACCTACATGTACCTTCCTGTCAAATTTGGTGTAATTCCGTTCAGCAGGTCGGGCTGTTGCGGTGTCTAAAGGTCCTATGAGAATTAACATGGGAAACTGGTGTCTTTTTTACCTCCTCTTTTTCTCGGCCGCTGCTTGAAGATCACCCCGAAACTTTCCATGCGCCACAAGAATCATCGGAGCACTTTTTTGGGAAAACTTTGTGAGGATTCGTCAAATGACGCCAAAGAAATAGTCAAGGCGATAAATGCTTTTCCTTTGGAAACTGGGTCCTAACTGTAACTACCTACTGGCAATGTATGATATAAATATATAATATTACTGTATTCTTTTTGCGCATTAGGCAGTATTCTCTTGCTCTGCTCCATTCCCAGCTGGGTCCTGAGCTTAGTTCCGGATTGAAATTTGCCTCTAGATTAGATTTTCTAAGCTATTTTAGATGCCTCATTTTGCACTCTGTCATCTATTACTATGTTACACCACCTTTCACTGATTTACTTATTTCACTGCACAGTACGTTGGTTTAATGAGAGCGACTATTTTAGACATTGAAATTGGCTCCACAGTCAGTGTTGTTTTCTTTAATTACCATCTTTTTGCCTTGTTGTTAATATTCTCTCATCTCTCACTTAATGATTTACACTAGTTCCACTGCACACTTCATGTCGCGCTGCTGCACTTGCAGTTCGCCCCTCACCACTGCTTTGTCCCTTTCGGACATGTTTGGATGGTGTATGTGGTTTTATTACTTGTCTGCATCCCACGTTAGCCCATTAGCGGGTTCCCTAACAGTTTCATGCAGGCAATTATATTAATTGTTTGGCATCTGTGTAACATAAGGCGGTTATTTGGGCTTTTGTTCTACAATGTCCCTAGTTTGTATATGCATCTCACCTTCACTATTCTCCCCGTCTTTCCTGAGTGCATTACTCACATGCAGCAAACCAGGCAGACAGGGCGCGCTTCAATTTTAGTTTTGAAGTTTCTTACTCTTCTTTCTCTTTGTTCGTATCCAGTCTGTGCCGCCTCTCGAGTCTTTCCTCTTCTTTCTTCTTTTCTGGCATCCTCCACAACATGTTGTCATTGGTAACTCTACCAAGACCTGGGGCAGTGACGTGATTGCATACATCATTTTCTTGTGTAGTAAATTTACAGTAAACCAACTTGTACTGTCATTGTCAGTTTTCACCGATACCGTAAAGCACTTGCATTTCGTCATTTTACAACGTATTGCAGCACACGTACCTATCTGCCTATTTAAGCTGGTACTTGCATGTAGCGTGATCATGTTATCAAGGCTGCAGGTCGGCGGCCGAAACACGTTATGTGGACCTGTTTATGCTGTGAATAAACTCACCATTTCAACTGCTGCTGTGGTCTGTGCCTGTGTGTTCTTTTGCTGCCTGCAACCACTATGGGATATTCTGCCGATATATATATATATATATATATATATATATATATATATATATATATATATATATATATACATATACACAAACACTGAGGCTCGAATATGATATTAAGGATCAGGGTAGAGGTTTCTTGAGTCCATAGGACTGATGGAGGGGTCTGTGAGGGACCACTCATGTGCAAGAATTTACCCAAAAACGTTTTATTTCGGTGCGCGTGGATCTGCAGTTTCACAACAGCGCGCACTGTATCCCCGTGTGAATCTGCGATGGATCCGTGGATCCAGACCCCAATTCTTTTTTAAATACACCCACTCACAGACCCATTCAAATGCTCTCTCACTCACACACCAATTCACACATTCATACAGCCACTCATACTCCTTCATACACTCACACAATCATTCAGTTAACTGTGTTTGATCTCACTCCTGAAGTTGTGGCTGTCATTGTGGCTGCTAGGTGTCATCCTATGTAGTATGTCTATTATGGTGCTGGAGCAAATTTATAGCCTGGTGTAGCACCCACAAGAACGATTCACTACAGGCCAAGTTGTCTGATACTTTTTATTTGTTTAGTTTCTGGCACAGCAGGCACTTGCAGTGGGCACTGTTAAAGACTTATCGGTCCTACATTTTTTTTACTTTCACAGCACCAGCCGTCCTTTTTCAAATCGCCCATTGTGATGAAATTTAGAAAAGGCTCGCTCCTATGTTTTACCAAGCCCTTTACGATGCTACAGTAAGACCTTAATTTGCTACTCAGTTTTCTAATATACAGACTATTTGAACCCCTGTTAAGCTGCTCTCAACGTCTCTTGATTCTAAAGACTGTGTTCCTGGTTGCTATAATATCTGTTCGCTGCATGAGTGAATTCCAAGCTCTCTCAGTGGAGCTGCCCTATACCACTTTTTCCCCCAGACAGAGTATTGTTGAGGACCAGGGCAGGCATGTTACCTAAAGTCGTGACTGTTTTTCACACTGGGCAATCCATCTCTCTTCCTATGTTCTATGATCTGCCTCACCTCTTGAAGGAGCAGGAGAGACTCCATTGGGTCGACCCCAAAAGAGCCTCAAGCTTATACATCAATCGCACCAATAACCATCAGCAAAAAAAAGGCACAGTAATGCAGAAAAAAGATGGATTGTCCTCTCCTAAAAGGATCTTCTTCACATGAGCCAAGAAAGATTGAGGGCCCATTCCACCAGGGCCAAGACTGTTCTCTGCACTGGCACACAGAGTGAATGTCCCTTCAGGACGTTCCACAGACCCTACTCCTTGGTAGGTACTGCTTTGGTGTCTGTTCTAAAATTGGGGAATCTGCAGTTAGAAGTATCCTTCGGAAGAACAAGTTACTTACCTTCGATAATGTTCTATTCGAGGCATATGAGCTGCAGATCGTACACTATGCATTAGATCGCAACCTGGTGTTGGGCTCGGATGATTGCAGGTTGTGGTCTTCTTGGAGAAGTCTTTGTAGTCACGATATAGGTGACTCCTCACTTGGACAATACTGCACATGGGCATGGACTCCATCCTTAGATTGTTTTTTTCCGCCAATGGGTTCGGATGAAAGTTTCTCCGCTCCGGCTAGAAAAACTTTTCCAAGCAACTTCGAAGCGCAAAAACTTCCTACAACAATATAGACGTCGAATATACAACTTTCAACACCATCAACTCGATTCCGGTTCATCGACGCGGGCCGCTGGGCCTATCGACGCTGTGCGGCCTACACCACATGGAAAGAACTCCGTTCAAGAAATGCCTGGTATGCCAGGCAAAATTTTCACATAGCGATCACCTCGAGGTTTGCAACCTCTGTCTATCGCTGGATCACAACAATTTCACCTGCACAGCTTGTGCCTCCTTCTGATAGAAAAAGACCATTCGGGATCGGAGGGCCCGTCGACACGAGATGAGGAGATCAGCCCCAGCACCGGAGAATATCTTCGATGACGAGGTTCCACTCGTTCCAGAAGAAGATTCGCCGGATCTCCAGATCATATCAGAGGCAGAGGACTCGGATGACTCAACTCCATCATGTCAACCTGTGAGTACTTCTGCCCCTGCACCACATACACTGCCCAAGCCAAATGCGAAGGTCAGCACTCCGCCCAAGGGGCCCAGTCGAGACCAAGTGCTTCCTCCTAAAGCCCAGACTTCGAGCTCGGCTCAGAGGAAAACAGCTACGCCTTTAGGTGCTTCGGCACCGAGCAAACCACACGTGCCGATTCCACCACCTCCATCGGCACCGAACCCCAAAGATCCTTCGGCACCAAGGCCAAAAGACTCTTCGGCACCGAAACCAAAAGATTCTTTGACGCCGAAAGCGAAAGACCCTTCGGCGCCGAAAGCGAAAGACCCTTCGGCACCGAAAGTGAAAGAAGCTGCGGCTCCGGCTCCGAAGCCATCGACTTCCAAAACTAAAGATGGAAAACAGACAGACGCCTCCAAACCTGCGAGGCCACTTTCCACTCCGAAGACTCCCGCTTCGGTGCCAACACCCGCAAAGCCTGATTCCGAGGTTCACACACCTGCCAAGCCGAAAACAACACCTTCGGCACCTTAAACTTTGCCACAGGACGCTGCAACACCTCCCAAGGCTAAATGACAAAAACAACCTCTTTCGGAACCGAAGAAATCGACGCCAAAGAAGGTTGTAGAGGAAGAAGAGAAGAATTGTTCAGACTAGATCCTAAGCAAAACAGGATCTACATAATCCCAAAGACTGGACATGTAGGTGCTATACCTCATAAAAAGAGACAAGCAGAAACACCACCTCCACCTGTGGTTCATGCCAAAAAGGACTGTGCAACTTCCCCTATGCACCCTCCCTCTCCTGTATCTCCTTCCTCTCCTATCCCTCCTTACATATCACCTAAAATCTCTCCTGTTCCCTCTCTTGCATCCTCTCATTCACCACAAACTGATGAGGAGTATGACTTAGGTGGGGGGAGGATCCACATGCAGACCCTAATACATATCCTTTAGATGAGGATTTCTATACTTTTATACTGTGCCTGATGTCCCTGATCCAAAGCTATACCCATCAAAGCCTTCTCCTCCAGAGGACAGCATTGGTTTTCATCACCTCTTACACAGAGCTGCTGTCTTCTACAATGTTACAATGCATTCTGATGACATTGAGGAGGATTTTCTGTTGGATACTTTTGAGCCATCACACAAATCTACTCAAATTCTCCCCATGATCAAAGGAGTCATTAAGCACGCTCTTGAAATATTCAAAGATCCTGTACGAGCTAGGGTACTGAATCCAAGAATAGAAAAGAAATATAGGCCTGCACCCTCTGATCCAACCTACATTAAGGGACATCCCCCTCTAGACTCTTTAGTGGTGTCCAATGTAAGAAAAAGAGCAAATTCACAGACTTCTCGTGAAACACCCCCACCTGACAAGGAATCCAAAGTTATTGATGCGTCAGGTAAAAGAATAGCTGCATAAGCTACAAATATATGGCGCATCGCAAACGCACAAGCCCTTCTCTCGCGTTATGACAGGGCTCATTACGACCAATTAGAGACACTACTACAGCACCTTCCAGATCAATATAAAGATCAGGCAAATGAGCTCATACAAGAGGGCAAATTAATTTCGAATGCCTCAATAAAATGTGCCCTAGATGTCGCAGACACGGCCGCTAGTGCTGTAAAAACTTGCGTAATACTCAGAAGGCATGCGTGGTTGCGCATTTCCGGGTTCAAACAAGAGTTGCAAACCACAATTTTGAACCAGCCTTTTAACTAAAGCCAATTATTTGGCCCAGAAGTAGACACTACACTGCAAAAAATGAAAAAAGACACAGACACGGCATAGTCAATGGGAGCTCTACAGTCCACACAAACTAGAGGGTCTTTTCGTCGCTCCTTTTATAGAGGAGGCTCCAAGCAAACTGGAACAGACACGACTACATCTTTCAAAACACAAACATCCTCTAACAAGGGTTATTTTATAGGAGGATACAGAGGCAATAATAACAAGGGAAGAGGTCGCGGTAACAGCAATCGCTCCTCCTCCACCACTAAACAGTGACTTCCCTCTGCTCCCCCAACAACATTCCACTCCTGTGGGGGGCAGATTAACACAGTTCCTTCCTGTCTGGGAGAGTCCATCACAACAGACAGGTGGGTGAGACAGATTATCCAACATGGCTACTACCTAGAACTTACAGCAACCCCCCCAAACATACCACCCAGGCAGCGTCCTATGTCGACAGATCACCTGACTCTGCTTCAACAAGAAGTTCTAGCACTTCTACAAAAAGATGCTATTCAACTAGTCCCATTACAAGAACAGGGGGCAGGGGTTTATTCACTGTATTTTCTAATTCCCAAAAAGGACGGGACACTGAAACCAATTCTCGTCCTCAGGCCCCTCAACCATTACATACAATCAGATCATTTTCATATGATCACTCTTCAACAAGTGCTCCCGCTACTGCAACAAGGCGATTTCCTTTCCACGCTAGACCTGAAGGACGCCTACTTTTCACATCCCAATACATCCTGCTCACAGGAAGTACCTATGGTTTGTGATACAAGGACAACACTATCAGTTCAAAGTCCTTCCGTTTGGTGTCACAACAGCACCACGGGTGTTTACAAAGTGCTTAGCAGTAGTAGCAGCACATCTCCGAAGACAACAGATACATGTCTTCCCTTACCTGGACGATTGGCTCATAAAAGCCAATTCATTCCACCAATGTGTACAACACACTCAACAGACAATTCAACTGTTGCACAGCCTAGGGTTTACGATCAACTACACAAAGTCGCACCTAGAGCCTTCGCACGTGCATCAGTATCTAGGAGCTACCATAAACACATCTACAGCTCTAGCGTATCCCAGTCCAGCCAGGATACAGAGTATTCAAGCCTTAGTCTCCACCTTTCAGAACCAACAGTCTCTCCAAGCAAGGGTTTTCATGAGATTGATGGGCATGATGGTATCTTGCATCTTCATAGTACCACACGCAAGACTGCAAATGCGTCCATTACAAGAATGTCTAGCACAACAGTGAAATCAGGCTCAAGGTCAGCTCACAGACCTGGTGTTGGTAGACAGCCGCACGCATCGCTCTCTGCAATGGTGGAACACCAAAAACTTGACAAGAGGACGGCCGTTCCTCGAGCCTGCTCCACAAATAGTGCTCACAACAGACACATCCCTCACAGGTTGGGGAGCCCATCTCTTACACCATACTACTCAAGGTTGATGGAACAACCAACAAAAGCTGTTACATATCAACTATCTAAAGCTGCTAGCGATATTCGTAGCACTCAAAACTTTTCAACTTCAAGTACAGAACAAAGCTGTCTTAATCCGGACGGACAATATGACAGCAATGTACTATATACAAAAACAGGGGGGGACACAGGGACACACTCTCTGCAACTGTCCCAGCTCGCCCAGAACATTTGGAGATGGGCCATTCCTCAAAACATATATCTGTTAGCGGAACACCTTCCAGGGGTTCACAATCAGATAGCGGATCTGTTAAGTCGGCAGTCACAACAGATTCACGAATGGGAACTGCATCCACAAGTTCTTCAACCATTCTTCCAACAGTGGGGACACCCACACATAGATCTGTTTGCCACCCAGGAAAATGCAAAATGCCCAACCTTCGCCGCCAGGTTCCCACACCCACGGTCCGAGGGCAATGCAATATGGATGAACTGGTCAGGCAGATTTGCGTACGCTTTTCCGTCTCTCCCCCTCATTCCACTAGTGGTGCGCAAGCTCAAACAGTCTCTTAACTCATTCTAGTAGCTCCCACATGGGCACGCCAACAGTGGTTCACCACATTACTAGATCTCTCTCTGGTTCCACATCAAAAGTTACAGCTCACACCTTCGCTGTTAACACAGAACCATGGAGAAATCAGACACCCAGACCCGAACCAACTGAATTTGGCGATCTGGCTCCTTAAGTCTTAGAGTTTGGTTATCTTAACCTACCACCAGATGGGAGTATGACGTTACAGCGCATACTTTAACAACGCATACCATTACAAGGCAGTTTTTACAACGCAGGATCCTTTACAACGAATGCCTTTACAACGCATGACATTACATAGCAGATGCTATTACAACGCATGCCATTACAACGTAAGTATAGGTAAGTATATCATTTTTAAAAAAAATGTAATTAATAAATATTTAATTAATTTAATTTATTTAAGTAAAAATGTTTACATGTATTTGTAAATATATACTTTTTTTTATAAAATAGTGTAGGTGTTTAAAAATAATAATCTAACTCCAGGGGGGAGTAATAGCAGGGTAAGTGCTGGATAATGTAGGGGTAAAAATGACTATTCTAACTTTAGGAGGGTGGAATAGTAGGGTAAGTGCTGGATAGTGTAGGGGTAAAAAATACTAGTCTAACTCCATGGGGGTGTAATAGTAGGGTAAGTGCCGGATAGTGTAGGGGTAAAAATTACTATTCTAACTCCAAGGGTTGTAATAGTAGGGTAAGTGCTGGATAGTGTAGGGGTAAAAATTACTTATATTTTTTAATTTTTAGAACTTATTTTAAATTAGTATTAAAATTACTTTAATTAATTTAATTTATTTATTTAAAGTACTTTTCTAATTAACAATTATTTTTTTGTTTATATTTATTAAATTATTACAATTTTATTAATTAATTAAATAATTTTTTTTAATTAAATAAATGTTTAAATAAAATGATATACTTACCTATACTTACGTTGTAATGGCATGCGTTGTAATACCATCTGCTATGTAATGTCATGCGTTGTAAAGGCATTCGTTGTAAAGGATCCTGCGTTGTAAAAGTAGTCCATTGTAATAGTTGCGTTGTAACGGTTGTTTCCCCCACCTGACTGCATGAATATTATTAAAGAGGCTAGGAAACCCACTACTAGAGCGTGTAATGCCACCAAATGGAAAAGATTTGCAATATATTGCAAACATTATCACATTGATCCACTGGATGCTTCCATCCAAAATATCATTTGTTACCTTTTACATCTACAAAGGTCTAATCTGGCATACTCTTCCATACGCCTACATCTTGCAGCAATTGCAGCTTATTTACAAAACAGACAGCACCTGTCTCTTTTTAGGGTACCTGCAATTAAAGCATTTGTGGAAGGATTAAAAAGAATAATCCCTCCCAGGCAGCTACCTTTCCCAGTATAGAACCTATATCTTGTCCTTACGAGACTCATGGGACCCCCTTTTGAGCCGCTACATAAATGTGAACTGCAATTTCTAACGTGGGATAACTGCTTTCCTTGTTGCCATCACCTCTCTCAGAAGACTAAGTAAAATACAAGCGTTCACCATACAAGAACCATTTTTTCAAATACATACTAATAAAGTAGTTCTCAGGTCTAACCCAAAGTTTCTCCCAAAGGTTATCTCACCTTTTCACCTAAACCAATCTGTAGAGTTACCTGTGTTTTTCCAAAACCCAGATTCTGTAGCAAAAAGGGCCTTACACACGTTAAATGTTAAAAGAGCTCTGCTACACTACATAGATAGAACTAAATCCCTTAGAAAGACAAAACAATTGTTTGTATCTTTCTCTCCTCCTCACAAAGGCAACCCTATCTCTAAAGGTGGGATTGCCAGGTGGATTGTTAAGTGTATACAAATATGCTATCAAAAATCTGAATCATTTTTGTCCACCATAAGCGTGGAAGGGTATACTCAGATGTGAGTCCCTAGCTCATTGCACCATCAGGATTCAAGCAAGCCGGGCCGAAGACGGCTGAAATGCCAGAAACCGGTCCCCGGTAGCTTGTTTCCTTCCCAGTATAAGAATTGGCTTGGTAGTTTGGTCTGCCCTGTTCCCATGATGCACTGGGCCAGGGTCAGACTAATTTGCATATAGCCAAGTTCTGAGCTGGGATGGTGCAGTGAGCTGAAAAACGGTGATGGATCAAGCCCTGATCTTTGGACTGGGTAAGAGTGGTCTGCTTAATTCAGACACTCTGTTCATCACCACCCCCTTTTCTGAATCATCAAAAAGCTAAAGGCATACTAACAGTTCCTCCTAGAGCACACTCCACTCGCAAACTAGGAGCCTCTGTGGCTTTCTTAAGAAACATACCATTAGAGGACATATGCAAAGCAGCAACATGGTCTACACCACACACCTTCACTAAACGCTATTGTGTTGATGTGCAAGCCAAGCAGCAAGCTGCAGTAGGTCAGGCTGTCCTTAAAACACTGTTTCAGACTACTGCAGTGGATACAAGCGACCACCGCTAGGGAAGACACTGTTGCACAATCGATGCATAGTGTACGATCTGCAGCTCATATGCCTCGAACGGAAAATGCTACTTACCAGTATGCATCTGTTCTTGGCATGTAGAGCTGCAGATTCGTACACGCCCTCCCGCCTCCCCGGACTTGTATCCATTCCAGTTCTCATCTTATTTAGATGCACACGCATGGACACCCCTCCTCTTTCTTCACTTTTACTAACTCCATCATTTCCCATCTAGGCGACTCCATAAGAATGGAGTCGATGCCCATGCGCAGTATTGTCCAAGGAAGGAGTCACCTATATTGCGACTCCAAAGACTTCTCCAAGAAGACAACAACCTGCAATCATCCGAGCCCAACACCAGGTGGCGATCTAATGCATAGTGTACGAATCTGCAGCTCTACATGCCAAGAACAGATACATACTGGTAAGTAGCATTTTCCTTCTAGTGGTAACTGTATCTAACCACGAATTCCTCACTGCCCTCGCCCCCCCCCCCCCCCCCCCCCCCCCATTTTGTAGAATGCCTCTCTTCCCACCTTAAAAGGTTCCAAGCTAGAGATCTGCACATTGGCACGGATTGGTGTTTGGGCTCCACATCTGAAGGGACACCTGAGAATATGTTGAACGACTCTGCCGAAAGTCTCACCTTTTTGGAGTTGACGTTTTCCCCTAAACATGCTGCATAAGCAATTTTTGAAGCTAAATTCCAGTAGAGCACATATCTGAATCTACAAAGGGTGTATACAAAAAACTGATTTTAGATTTCAGTAACTCTACATGTTTGGTTTTGTGATGTCACATCCAAGGAGAACACCAAATTCAAACTGGTGCTATGTTGGCACCTAATGCAGAAGAGCTACATCAGCTTTTCCACCTCCAGTCTGGCATCTGGAAAAGAGTTGTAGGTGTGAAATCTGGAGAAAGAGAATCCACCTGAAATACAGTTATTTGGTATGGTAAAGCAGATATGTTGCTTTGAGAGCCAGGGCCTTAAGCATTTTAATTCAAATGTTTACCTATGTCAAATGATGCATTATCCACTGTGTGAAGTAACCCCTTATCATAATGCTAAAAACGTTTTGAGGCTTCTTGTCATGTGATAGTAACAGTAGTGCTATATTTTTGATATTTCTGTATAGGGCAGAGCTGCAAAGATGTGTGCCAGACCAGCCTACTGTGGAGGATATTGTACAATCTGTTTTGAAGGAGTGCCGAAAAGAGAACCTTAAATACAAGACAACAGCCCTTAAGTGTGCAGCGGATGTACTGAATGCAACCAAAGAGGACAGATTCCAGGATATGGCAGAAATTCTCTTTCCTATTATAAAGAAGGTACTGATTCATATCTACTTAAAAATCGCAACCATTCAAGTCAAGTCAAGTCAATAGCACTTTATTTTGATTACTAAAAATCATAAAAGCGATCACACAATTATATTACACACAAGAATATTAAAAACATTAAAATATATACATGTAACATGTAAAAAAGACATAAACTCAGGTATTGGTAATGGGCTCATTCAAAAGTTAAAAAAATCTCACATTTAGTAGTGTTTATACCAGGTTATATATTTTATTGTATTCCCTTCGAAAATTTCTGCTCCCATGAATGCTCTCATATTCATCTCTTTGTGGAGCGGAATATCATATTGAAATGATAATAAGAGGCATTTACAGATGTTTTGCTGATTCTAAATCTTTTCAAGCATCTATACATCTTTGTTTGTGACCCTGAATTTGTAGTATCCTAACCTGAGCATTTGGTATACACAAAGGTATTCGTACCAAACTCTATTTTGATGGCAAATCTTTTCATCAACCTTGCACCACGCTGATACAAAAGTGTCAAAGAAAGGAGCGAATAGGTTGTAGAGCTGTTTGTGACATCAGTAGAGTTATGCTGAACATGACTCAAGCACTGCTTTAGAAGTTTGTTCATTTGAAACTCGCTATTTTATGGGACAAGGGCTAAACACTCTTCGTACGTTTTTAAAAGGATGATGAATCCACTAGTATGAAGAAAGTGAATCCCAGAAGCGAGTGATTTCTCCTAGTTTGAGAGGAAAAGAATGCAGCTGAGAAAAGCCAGGCCTCAGACAGGGCATGCGTAGTGTGAACAGCCTGGCTAGTTCACCTCAAGTGTCACGTCCGCCCACCTCTTCAGCATCTTCTAGGAATACCATTAATATTTTGCTATTGTGAATGTTAATTCATTCTGTTCCTGCTACTTCTTATTTAGAAGCAAACATAATTGAACAGTCATTTACAGCTACTGGATTTTAGAGGTATTGATTTCAAAACATATCACCAGGTGAACCCAATTTTGTGGTATCATTTTAGTGCAAAGTATGCTTAAGGAGCTCTGAGGCAGCGGTCAGTAATGGGCAGTGTTTTAAAATGCCCCTAAAATAAGCGCATTGATTACACTTTTTTTTTTGGTGTGGCCCCTTGGGTATTGTCTAATTTTATGAATCAAATGTTTTTCCATTATTCTTAATACTAGCATATTTTAAAAGCATTTTATCACTTTGCAGACTATTTTTGTGAACTTCTATCAAACCTTGAAACTAGATATTGAAGGATAGGCAGGGGAAGGTTGTTTTTCCATTTACTTCTCAGTATTAAGGTTACATATTTGGCCATAGTATCCCTCTCCAACCCAAATCAACCCATAACATCCTTTGTATCCCCTTGCATCTCCACTCTGTGAAAACATGCATACCTGAACAAACTGGGTTTTGAAGGGCCATCATTATTGCATTGTATTTTAATTGCATTTATATAGCTCCTACTACTCCAAACGAAGGTCGAAGTGCTTTTTCGGCAAGTAGCACGCAACTCCGGAACCTAAAAAGGATTAGCAGTAAATTAGTATAGTGAAATATGAAATTAATTTGAGTGGTGGATATGTTACTCTGTTATTTGGATTCAAAAGGATAGCGGGGGGATGGAAGAGGGAAGGGTTTGCGTTCATATAGCGTTTGCTCCCCAAGGTGAGTGGTCGTAGCACTTTTCGGTGAGTAGCAGGCTACTCTGGAACCCAAAAAGGATAAGTGGTTAATTAGTGTAGTGAAATATGAAATTAATTTGATTTGAGCCGTGGACATGTTAGTCTGGTATTTGGATTGTAAAAGGAATAATGAAGAGATAGATGAAGGGAGGGTTTAGAAATGTTTCTTTTTAGTTCATAGCAGTTGTAGGGGATTTGGGATGAGTAAGAGAGCTGGAGGGGGGAAGTTAAAGGGAGGGAAAAGCTTGTTTGGGAGATCTGAAGCGTTATGTGCATAAGAGATGTTTGGATTTTGTAGGAAAGTGGAGTATTATGTAGCGAAGCTGGTTAGGCCTCACTATGCAATACTCTGACAATACCTTATGTAGTTCCTTTGGATTCACAGTAATCAATCCATAGCTCAGTCCTAGAACAGTGGCACGAGCAGTCAGACTTTACTAGACAGTTATATGTGTTTAGCATTTCAGAGTACCTTGGAGGATACGAATTTGACACGACTTGTAATATATCTAACACCAATTTATAACCATAAAGCAGATTTTTATATAAATTTAGATACCAAAACGAACACGATCAGATAAGTATAACCGGAGTTATGGATTTTAGAAGAAAAAATAAATCTGTCCATCTGCAAAACGTAAACATTGCAGTCAATTTTGAAAAACACTGGTTACAATCAGTCACTTGCAAATCGAGCCCAATGGAAACAACTGGGGGTAAGGAGATGCGGATCCCAGAAACAGGCCTCAACAGTTAGTTGGATTTTACTCAGCTCATAAGACCTGGGTATAGAGTTGGCGTGGCTGTCCATGGTGCTGAAATGGGAGCCACGGGTTTGCTGCTTTTACCGATTAGACGGTGCTGGCTATGAAACGGACGCAAAAACTCTACAATGGGGCCACTGAGGTGATGAGTTGAAGACGCTGCAGAGTTCCCTCGAGACACAGCGTCGAACAAAGGTAGTGGTAGATGGAATGGCCACCAACAAGCCTTGACAGCAGCAAGCTCAGCCTTGGGTTATTTCAACATCCTGGAGTCCTGGGGAAAACGGTATCCACCTGAAACTTACTGGAGGTCAGGACTAAGTTTCCAGAGCTGTCATCTTGAGCTTAGATATATGGCAGTTCTTATTTGCTTTTTCTATGTCTGAAATTGTTTTATGCAAAACCAAAGGGGATAATGGACGGAGTGTTGAACATTGCAAGCACTCACCCCCAGTCAACTGATCTGGGTTTAATCCATCATCATTCTTTAGCTCACTCCACCACCCCAGTTCAGACATGGCCAAATTGTTTTATGTCAACAGGTTCTAACAGCATTGCATTTTATGATCCTTTATTCACTGCTGTGTCATTTGAAGATGGAGCCTCAGACACATCTTTCTGATGGATACACCTGTCTACAGATTCTTCACTTTATGAATTATTCTTCCAGCCTTTTAACTGGTGCGGCAAACTTTTCCCCAGAAATATCTCCCAAGGACACCAAGTGGCTACTGATGCGGCTCCTCCTTTGCATATTGTATTTTAATTGGATTTATATAGCGCTTACAACCCCTGACGAGACGTCGAAGTGCCTTTTTGTCGAGTAGCACTCTACTCTGGAACCCATAAAGGATTAGTGGTGGATTAGTATAGTGAAATACAAAAGTAATTTGTGCGGTGGATATGTTAGTCTGTTATTTGGTTTGAGAAGGATAGTGGAGGGATAGAAGAGGGGAAAGGTTTGCATTTATATAGCGCTTGCTACCCCTTATGAGGTGTTGAAGCTCTTTTTGGCGAGTAGCACACTACTCTGGAACCCAAAGAGGATTAGTGTGGAATTAGTATAGGGAAATATTAAATAATTTGAGTGGTGGGCATGTTAGTCTGTTATTTGGAATGAAAAGGAGTAGTGGAGGGATAAAAGAGGGAAGGGTCTAGAAAGTATCTATACATTATTTTGGGAGTAGGAGGGGGCTTGGGTTGAGTTAAGGAGAGGTGGTGGGGGAACCTTCCGATGGAAGGGTTTAGAAGAACAAGTTACTTACCTTCAGTGACTGTATCTGGAAGAGAAATATGTTAGTTCTAGATTCCCCACCCCAGACACTGACTGGAGTATTTTTAGGTTACAGCAGCAAGCTTGTTGCAGTTCCTGTTTTTCTGTGCCGCATAGACTTGAGTCCAGCGCATAGACTTGAGCCCAGCGCTCTTGTTTCACATAAATTCCTCTTCTGAGCTACAGTTCACATGCTGGGCTTAACCTCCCCAGAGGGCAATCCCATTAGCTGTATAGAAAGTTTAGAAGCTTCCATTGCCAGGTGTAGAAACCTCAGCCGGACCAAAAGACAATTCATCTGTTTTGACCTGCTCCCTGCACTGTTTCGAAATGAGTGGACAAGAAGTTACCATCATGGACAGCACCTTTATTGAGTTGATGTATCACTTCAGGCGTTGAATCAATAACTACGCTGCGGGAGGCATTCAGATGGCAAGATGGTACTTGGTGCCAATTGGAATATGGTTGTAACTCTTCTACCTCTCTTGTACTTCTAATTGAGAAATTTATTAGGAGATCAAGTATCCATCAACAAGAACTTTTTGAAAGATAAGTAGCTTGCTGTTTTGTAATGACTAGTTTTAATTTGCTTGTGAGATAACCTGGAGATAATTAAGGAATGTTTACTTTTGAAACATAACTATTTTACACATATAATATCCTGTGCCACAATTCATCTAAACACAGTTGGGTAATCATTAATAGGATTGGTTCATCCAACTAAATGCAGTCACTTTTGAACTTTCAGAACAGCTTTCCGATGTACGAGTGTCATCTCTGATGTTCACTTTTTGTAATCTTCCTTCAGAATTCCTTCGAGAATGGAGCTCGTTCATCTAAAGATGAAGAGGATGAAAATGAAAAAGCAAAG
Organism: Lissotriton vulgaris; assembly: GCF_964263255.1. NCBI lineage: Eukaryota > Metazoa > Chordata > Amphibia > Caudata > Salamandridae > Lissotriton > Lissotriton vulgaris. The sequence goes on from NC_141689.1 coordinate 1,575,368,425, forward strand.
GAACTACAATTGGAGTGTCTTCTGTGTGCCTTTGACTCCTTAGGCAAAGCCTGGCCTAGAAATCTCGAGACGCAATGTGAGTTTTAGTGAGCATTAACTTTAAATTGTTCCATTTTAAATAATTCCAATGAGGATACGTTGGTCTGAATGCCCTTAAGTTAGCCACATGCTTATGATGGTGATGGCTTTGCAAAAGTGTTTTACTATTACGTTGCTTCAGCATTGTTTTGCCTATACTGGCTTTGTTGTCATGTTTTTAAAAAAAATCATAGATGTGCACTCCTTAATGTACTCCCAATCCTTCTGATAGAGACATCTAACCACAGATTCCTCACCTTTTGTGAACTTCACCAGGTGCCTTTCTGGATCTGGAAACTTTTGAGCAGTACCTCTGTGCGCTGTCAGGTTCCACACTGACGCCATTCCATTCCATTCCAGAAATGACAATCGGTCGCTAATCCAGAGATACTGATTGTTTCTTTCAACATCTATTTACCTCACAATATATGCAGTGCAAGTGAAATGTCAGTTTTCAAAAATGACAGGTTTTAGATCTTAAAAAGGCCTTTTGTAAGCAAATGTCTGTGAAAGACTTACTTCAGGTTTGTCTTTGATGCCTGGGGTCGAGCCACAGTTCTTAAGCTTCCAGGGGCTGCTCGTTGATTCATCCTCAGGCCATTTGGGTGCATGGGTGAAGCGATCCATTGCCAAGCATCAGAAGACCCCTTATCAGGAGCGGTCCAGATCCAAATGTCGGTCCCGTTTACAGCCCTGAAGTTTGTCTCAAGATTGATCATCATAGAGTTCCAAATCCTATGGTAAGTCCAAGAAAAAGCATTATCAATCCCAGCTGGACTTCCCCCCTTCCTACCACTCTTGTACACATGAGAAGGTGCCACAGTGTTGTCATGCCTCTCAATCTTGCTCCCAAAGACGGTTGTTGTCAGAGCCAATCCTGCAATATGTCCTGGCACAACCCAGGTTTCAGGGGCCTTCTGTAACTCTGAAATTGACCAAGAAGTCCCACAAGGCCATGTTGTGACTCTTCAGATCCCTTCCAACTTCCTCTTACATACCTGCCAATCCCACATACCCTAGAGGCCCTCCATCTGGAACACCTCCAGAGGATTTGTACTTCGTGCCAGTTGGACCCTCTGTTACAGCCGCTAATCTCTGCTAGCACCTTTGCGGACTCCACAATTGTCTCCACGGCCCACAGTAGTTCCTGGAAGGTCGATGCCTCTGCTGACTATATTGACACTGAAGGACAAGTTGAATTGGGTTGCAAATTCAACTCACGCCATGCCCAATGTCCAGTGAAATGCAGCCTTGCCCACTCCATCCGAGCCACTGAACATCCTGGTTATTCAGGGCAGGTCTCGTACACTACATTCCTTGTTTGGGATGGATCATGGCAATGAGTATAATGTAGGGATGAATTTGTTCAACTCTACTGTGAAGAAAACTCGTATGAGGACCTTCAGAAGGCCAGTGGATCTGACACATCTGACACTGGCTTAGTCTCAACCCCAAGTCCTTCAACTGGGGCATGTGTCTTCTTTGCAGTGGTGGTCACGTGAATGGCGGCCAAAGTTCTAGCCTTCCAGCTTCCTAACTTGGAGGTTAGATCAGTGTGCTGACAAAAGTCCTCTAGCCAGGGTAAACCAATACTAAGCCCCTTTGCCTTTCAATGAAGCCCTTTCCAGCACCCTCTTAGGGGCCTGGTCAAGTACCCTGCTTTGGTCCCCTGTGAATTTCCAAACTGTGCGATGAATCTCCCTGCCGCAGAAACCCTGCTTTTTTGACTCAAAACCCCTCCCCAGAGAGTTTGGCGGTGCAAGCCTCCACCAGTGACACAGATCTGAATGTCTTCCTGACTAAGCCCATCAGATAGGGAATCTAAAGGAGTCGAGACCTTTGGGAAGACAGTATTTACTTCCAATGGTTTGGCCTTCTGGTTGGTCAATGCTGGTTGTGTTTTGTGCCTATATTCTCACACTCTCTGCTATTCAGTCACACTTGTCCTCCCAGGTGCCCCAAAAGGCTACATGGTGTACTGACAAAGGCCATTCAAGATGGCTGTGATGCCAGTAAATTTACCATTTATTGTGCCCCTGATACCACCATTGTTTCCTACTTCTCCCTTTGTTATGCCACAGTGAGATCTTAACATGGTCTTCACCTCTTTATGTGCACTCTGATTGAGCCATTGCAGAGCCTTCCTATGTGGCTTCTTACCCTCAAAACACTGTTCCTAGTTGCCGTAGCGTTGGAATGGCGGGTGAGCGTTCTCCAAGCTCTTTGTGTCACCCCACTGTACACTAACCTCTTCCTAGAGAAGCTACTTTTGTGGACTCTGATATATTTCCTTTAAAAAATAGTGCTGCTCTTCCACGTCAGTCAAACCATCGCGCACTGGCATTCTATGGTCTGCCTTACCCTTCTAAGTAGGATGAAAGACTTCATGTTCGAGGCATATGAGCTGCAGATCACACACTATGCATAGATCACCATCTGGTGTTGGGCCCGGATTTTTACAGTTTGTTATTGTCTTGGAAAAGTGTTTGGAAGTCACAACATAGGTGACTCCTCCTTTGGACAATAGTGCGCATGGGCATCAACTCCATCTTCAGATTGTTTTTTTCCGCCATCAGGCTCGAATGTGTTCCACGCGGTCCAGTTCGATATTGTTACCGAGTTAACTTTCGACGCGCAATCCTTACCACATTCTTCGGTATTGTCTTGATCCCTTTTCCCTTTCGACGCGCATCTCCACATACTTCTACTTCAGTTCCAGTCATCGAAGCAGGCCTTCGGGCCTAGCTGTGCCATCAGGCCTTCGTGGCTCATGGAAAGGAAATGTCCTCAATGTGGAGCCAAGTTTAACCACGCTGATCTGCATGAGGTGTGAAAGCTCATCGGAACCCAAAGATCAACTGGTTCCAAAAACACCCGGCACCTCCTATCTGAAAAAATCATCGGAGCCAACCAAGCCACCGGTTCCAAAGACTCCAACAAAACCTTGGGAACCAACAAACTCCTCAGGCCAAAACAAAGGAGCAAACAATTACTCCAAAGACTGTGCCACATAAGCATTCGGACCCGAAAAAAATCAGCACCGAAACACCATGCTTCCGAGGAACAGCTTTTTGAAACTGATCCTACACAAAAAACCCTGGAAATAGACCCAGAAACAGGTCATCTTAGGATTAGTCCTTCCAACAAAAGAAAAATGGACAAACCTACACCATCTCCACTTCCCTCAAAGAAAAGAGACATTGCCACCTCTCTTTTAAGGATCCATTCTCCACCTTCTCCACAATACATTTCTCCTGTTCCATCTCCAAAACCAATACAATCTCCTCCACCTCCAGATACTGATGATACCACTGGTGACGAAGGAGATAATTAAGCAGATAATGAACCTCAGCCTATTCTTGCATCCCAAATGATCCATGGGAAAATTATGGCACACCAGATGCCCCTGATGTACCACAGGAGGATGTCTATCCATCTAGACCATCCCTCCAGAAGACACTATAGGTTTCACTCAGCTAGTACACAGGACTGCACAATATCGCGGGGTAAACTTACATACAGGCCCCATAGAGGACGACTTTCTCATCCCAAAGGTCCACCTCTATTCTACCAATGCTAAAAGGGGTAATTAAACACGCTCCTGAAGTCTTTAAAGACCCACTTAGAGCTAGAGGCATTAACCCTAGAATAGAGAAAAGTACATAGCTGCCCCAACTGACCCTACATACATAAAGGGACAGCTTCCATTAGATTCCCTAGTTGTTTCCAACGCCAGGAAAAGAGCAAACTCTCAAACATCAGGTGATGCTACACCACCAGTCAAAACTATTGGACGCATCTGCCAAAAGACAGCGTCACAAGCATCGAACTTATGGAGGATTGCCAACACACAGGCTTTATTAGCCAGATACGATAGGGCCTACTATGAAGAGCTAGAGACCCTACTACAACACCTTCCAGATTAATGTAAATCAAAAGCCCTATGATCTAATACAGTAAGGTAAAATAATAACTAATACCTCCATTCGCTGTGCTCTAGATGATGCAGATACAGCCTTTTGAGCCAATAACACCAGTGTCCTTTTACGTAGACATGCCTGGCTAAGGATATCCGGTTTTAAACAAGAGGTTCAGACTACCATACTGAACCAACCCTTTGACGAACAACATTTATTTGGACCTTAGGTGGATTCATCTTTCCAAAAGATGAAAAAAGGCACTGACACCGTCAAATCAATGGGAGCCTTGCAAACTCAAGCTCCCAGAAGTTCCTTTCGTTGGTACTTTTATAGGGGCGCCGCTAGAGGCTTCAACACAGAGAATGCCTCCACTTCATACAAAAGTCCCACACAAACCTCCTCTAGCAAAGGTTATTACAAAGGAGGCTACAGGGACAATAACAGCAATGGTAGGGGCAAAACTACCAATACTCGTACCGCCACAAACTCAAAACAATGACTTCCTGTCGCTTCCCCCGGACCATTCTACTCCAGTCGGGGGACGATTAAACCAGTTCTTACCTGTCTAAAACAATATCACCACAGACAGGTGGGTGAGACAAATGATCCAATCTGGTTGTTGCCTGGAGCTCACTGCCACTCCCCCAGTATACCACCTAGACAGCGTCCATTGTCAGCAAAACATTTATCGCTTCTAAAACAAGAGGTGCTTTCCTTACTGCACAAACATGCAATAGAGCCTGTTCCCCTTCAGCATCAAAACAATGGAGTGTTCGAGGCATATGGGCTGCAGATGGTACATTATGAATAGATCGCCATCTGGTGTTGGGCTCGGATGATTGCACTTTGTTTTTCTCTTGGAGAGTCTTTTGTATTTTGGTGACTCCTCCCTTAGTTGGTAGTGCGCATGGGCATCGGCTCCATCCTTAGATTGTTTTTTTCCGCCATCGGGTTCGGATGAAGATCGAGACGCTCCAGATCAACTTCTGAAGAAAGTGATTTTTCGGCGCGTATTCCCTTTCCAATTCGACGGTATTGTTAGCGAACGCGTTCTTTTCCATTCCGACGCGTTACAAATTCAAAATAGAAGAGAAAAACTTGGATCTACGTCGAGGAACAAGAGACCTTTCTCGGCGCAGTCAAGCCCGGAGTCCATGGAAAGGACTCCATTCAAAAAATGTCCATCGTGTGGTGCTAAGTTCCCACACAAGGACCTACACGAGGTGTGCAACCTCTGCCTATCGCCTGAACACGAATCCAGGGACTGCGAAGCCTGCGCAGCATTCTCCTCCAAGCTAACGATCAGAAATCGTCGAGCTCGAAGGCACGAGGCTTCCAGAATGCAGGCGGAGGCGATCCCGGAGCTGTTCGGAGACGAACAAATCGAGGAAGAAGAGGACCAGTCGGGGTCGGAAGGGGACCAGTCGGAGGTTGAAGAACTCTTCGAGCAACAAACCGTGAGTGACGACGTCCCCTTACCGAAAAACCGACCCCGTGCGGTAACGACCCCGCCCTCGGGCCCGGTCAAATCGCTGAAAAAAGTTTCCGACGCCCCGCCTTCGGGCCCGGCAACGAAACCGAAACTGAAACCGAAACACTCGGAATCCCACCACGTCGGATCCGAGAAAAGGGCGTCATCGACTTCGACACCGAGGCGGCATATAAAGGAGAGCTCGGTATCGAAACATTCCATGTCGAAAAAGAAATATGATGTATCGCCCAAAAGACACTCGATACCCAAAAAGTCGGAATCGAGCAGACATTCGGTGTCGAAACCAGAAAGATCTGAGGATCGAAAACAAAAACAGCTCTCGGAACCAGGACCCTCGGTACCGATTCAAGAGCAACAAACAGATCCCAAGCAAAAGATCTTGTTTATTGACCCACAAACTGGGAAAGTGGTCACGAAGAAGAGAAAGAGTGAACAGTCAGAAGATAAACCTCTTCCTCCAAAAAAGAGAACAATGGGGACGAACATAACTCCTCCTGCTTCTCCTCGTCCTAAAGACACACCCTCTTCTCCTATTCCTCACAATAGGCCACATATTCCTACACCCTCCACACCAAGACCAGCTACACCTCAGTCAGATGTAGACAGTGATATAGGGGAGGGAGAACCTCAAGGGGATGACGAATCTATCCAGGATGAGGAAGATCCATGGGAAAATTACGATGTAGGGTCAGATGAGGACAACGACCCAGAGCTATACCCCTCAAAGCCTTCACCACCTGATGATAACACAGGTTTTGTGCAGCTCATTAATAGGGCAGCAAAATATCACAAACTAGATATGCACACAGAACCTCAGATAGAGGATTTCTTGTTAGAGACTCTACCTAGTGCACAGAGAACATCAGGTACTCTTCCTATGCTAAAGGGTCTTCTCACTCACACAGAAGAAATATTCGAAAACCCAGTGAGAGCCAGGGTGTTAAACCCAAGAATCGATAAAAAATATAAAGCGGCTCCAAAGGACCCAATATTTATTAGAGGGCATGTACCTCTAGACTCGCTGGTGGTCTCAACCGCTCGTAAGAGAGCAAACTCATTATCTACAGGAGAGGCTCCTCCACCAGATAAAGAGTCGAAGTTAATAGATGCATCAGGCAAGAGAGTAGCATCACAGGCAGCAAATAGCTGGCGTATAGCTAATACACAAGCTCTACTCGCACGTTACGACAGGGCACATTACGATGAGTTAGAAAAACTTCTCACACATCTTCCAAAAGAACATCAAAAGAAGGCAGACCAATTAATTCAGGAAGGTAAAATAATAACTAATACTTCCATTAAGTGTGCGTTAGACGCAGCAGACACTGCAGCAAGGTCTATTAACACTAGTGTCATGCTAAGAAGGCACGCATGGCTCAGAATCTCAGGATTCAAACAAGAAGTTCAAACAGCCCTACTGAACAGACCATTTGATCAGAAGACATTGTTCGGTTCAAGTACAGACGAGACATTAGAAAAGATGAAAAAGGATACAGAAACGGCTAAGTCAATGGGAGCATTGCAACAGCCAACGCACAGAGGTTCCTTTCGTAGATCCACCTATAGAGGGGGCTCAAAAAACACAGGAACAAATCAGCAATCCACATCTTTCACACCAACATCACCCAGAGGTAATTCAAGAGGTAATTACAGAGGTAACAACAATAAGGGTAGAGGCCGCGGAAATAATAACAACCGCAACGCCTCAACACCAAAACAGTGACTTCATAGATCTCCCCCCAGACCACATAACACCGGTCGGGGGACGTCTATCACAGTTCCTACCTGTCTGGGAAGACATCACGTCAGACAAGTGGGTGAGACAAATTATCCAACATGGTTATTGCCTAGAACTCACAGCTACCCCGCCAAACATCCCCCCCAAACAGCGCCCAATGAGTCAGGATCATTTGACATTGTTAAGGGAAGAAGTGCTAGCACTTCTACAAAAGCATGCAATAGAGAAGGTCCCAAAGGATCAACAAGGAACAGGAGTATACTCTCTATACTTCCTGATCCCCAAAAAGGACGGGTCCCTACGACCAATATTAGACCTCAGACCTCTCAATGCTTACATAAATTCGGAGCACTTCCACATGGTCACGCTCCAACAAGTACTCCCTTTACTGAAGCAAGGGGACTTTCTTTCTACACTGGATCTAAAAGACGCTTACTTTCATATCCCAATTCACAAAGCCCACAGAAAATACCTAAGGTTTGTGTTAGAAGGACAACACTACCAGTTCAAGGTCCTTCCGTTCGGTGTCACAACAGCACCGAGAGTTTTCACAAAATGCCTAGCTGTGGTGGCAGCACACCTAAGAAGACAACAAATACATGTCTTCCCATACTTGGACGATTGGCTAATAAAGGCCAAATCCAAGGAAGAATGTCTTCACAACACACAGAAGACAATTCAACTGCTGCACCACCTAGGGTTTACGGTGAACTACAAAAAATCACACCTGCAACCAAACCAGATCCAGCAATACCTGGGGGCTACAGTAGACACAGAAAAGGCAATAGCATACCCCAACCCAATCAGAGTACAGACAATGGTCGGGTTAATACAAAAATTTCAACCACAACACTCACTACCAGCACGAGTGTTTATGCAACTATTAGGCATGATGTCCTCTTGCATACTGCTAATACCACATGCCAGACTACAAATGCGCCCACTACAAGAGTGTCTAGCGACACAGTGGAATCAGGCTCAAGGTCAGATTACAGATCTGGTGTTGGTAAACGACCGGACGTATCGCTCTCTGAAGTGGTGGAACACAGAAAACATTTCCAAAGGACGGTCGTTCCTAGAGCCAGTTCCACAAGTAATAATAACAGCGGACGCATCGCTCTCCGGATGGGGAGCGCATATGGACAAATACACAGTACAGGGGAAGTGGAGTGCGCAGCAAAAGAAGCTGCACATCAACTACCTAGAACTGTTAGCAATATTTCTAGCACTAAAAGCTTTCCAAATGCAAATAACAAACAAGGCAGTCCTGATCAGAACAGACAACATGACTGCAATGTATTATATTCAAAAACAGGGGGGGACACACTCTCTCCAACTGTCCAAACTAGCACAGGACATATGGAGATGGGACATTCCTCAAAAAATCTACCTGTTAGCGGAACACCTACCAGGAATTCAAAATCAAATAGCAGACATCCTAAGCAGACAGTCAGAGCAAGTTCACGAATGGGAACTGCACGACCAAATACTACAGCCATTCTTCCAAAAATGGGGACAACCAGAGATAGATCTGTTTGCAAATCATCAAAACGCAAAATGCAAACAATTCGCATCCAGGTACCCACACCAAAGGTCCCAGGGCAATGCACTGTGGATAAATTGGTCCAACAAATTTGCTTACGCGTTCCCTCCTCTACCACTAATGCCACTACTGGTGAGGAAACTGCAGCAGCACTCAATGACAATGATACTAGTGGCACCCACGTGGGCAAGACAGCCGTGGTTCACCACGCTGCTACAACTCTCACAAGTACCACATCAAAAGCTAAGATTATTACCCATGCATCTTACACAGAACCATGGAGAAATAATGCACCCAGATCCCAAACAACTGAACCTAGCGATCTGGCTCCTGAGGTCATAGAGTTTGGGTATTTAGATTTACCACCAGAATGCATGGAAATCATTAAACAGGCAAGACGTCCTACCACCAGAGCATGCTATGCAGCAAAGTGGAAGAGGTTTGCTATACACTGTAACAGTAAGCACATCAACCCTCTGGACGCATCCACTAAACAAATCATTTGCTACTTATTACACTTACAACAATGTAATCTAGCATATACATCTATTAGGGTTCATCTAGCAGCCATAGCGGCGTACCTACAAAACAGACAACACCTGTCATTGTTTAAAGTACCAGCAATTAAAGCTTTCATGGAAGGACTCAAAAGAGTCATTCCACCAAGAAGACCACCTTCCCCAGTCTGGAATCTCAACATAGTGCTTACCAGACTAATGGGGCCACCCTTTGAACCTATGCATAGGTGTGAAATACAATTCCTCACATGGAAGGTGGCCTTCCTCATAGCTATCACGTCACTTAGAAGAGTAAGTGAACTGCAGGCTTTTACGATTCAGGAACCATTTATGCAGCTACACCAAAATAAAGTGGTTCTTAGAACAAACCCAAAATTCTTACCAAAGGTTATTTCAGCATTCCACATCAATCAGTCAGTGGAATTACCGGTTTTCTTTCCAAAACCACAAACAGTAGCGGAAAGAGCCCTACATACACTGGATGTTAGGAGGGCCATATTGTACTATATAGAGAGAACACAAACTTTCAGAAAGACAAAACAGCTATTTGTTGCGTTTTCTCCCACACATAAAGGCAATCCCATCTCCAAGGCGGGCATTGCCAGGTGGATTGTAAAATGCATTCAAATATGCTACTTAAAAGCAAAGAGAACATTAACTGTTCCTCCTAGAGCTCACTCTACACGTAAACTAGGAGCATCTATGGCATTTCTGGGAAACATTCCACTAGATGACATATGCAAAGCGGCTACCTGGGTTACACCGCACACTTTCACAAAACACTATTGTGTAGATGTGCACACAACACAACAAGCTAGAGTGGGACAAGCAGTATTAAAAACATTGTTTCAGACAGTTGCAACAGACACGGGCGACCACCGCTAGGGAGAGAACTGCTGTATAGTCTATTCATAATGTACCATCTGCAGCCCATATGCCTCGAACGGAATATGCTACTTACCAGTATGCATCTGTTCTTGGCATAGAGGGCTGCAGAGTGGTACATGCCCTCCCAGCCTCCCCGGAAACCTGTGTCTGTTCCAACACTATCTTATTTAGATACACTTACATGGGCACTCTTATCTGTATTCTACTATACTACTCCATCTAACCCTACTATGGCAAAACAATCTAAGGATGGAGCCGATGCCCATGCGCACTACCAACTAAGGGAGGAGTCACCAAAATACAAAAGACTCTCCAAGAGAAAAACAAAGTGCAATCATCCGAGCCCAACACCAGATGGCGATCTATTCATAATGTACCACTCTGCAGCCCTCTATGCCAAGAACAGATGCATACTGGTAAGTAGCATATTCCTTACTCCCTGTACTTTCTGATTCCAAAACAGGATGGAACCTTGAGGCCCATATTAGATCTCAGACCATTAAACCTATACATACAATCAGACCATTTCCACATGGTCACTCTTCAACAAATCTTTCCCCTACTCAAACAAGGCGATTTCCTTCCCACTTTAGATCTCAAGGACGCCTACTTCCACATTCCCATTCACCCAGCTCAGTGTTTATGCAACTAATAGGATGATGGCCTCTTGCATATTCATAGTACGTCCAACAGCAGCTAACTTTCCCTCCTGAGGCGGAAGCCGGGAGGTCTCTCCTCTGTACTTTGCGCTTTTTAGCGTTTTAATGCTTTTAAACAGTTCGTTTTTCTCACGCTTGATCTAAAAAGCGTGCAGAGACTCCCTTTGTGTTGCCCCTCGCTCTGTGTACCTTCTCCCCCCTCCCTCTGCCCCCGGCCAGCTCTCGGCCGAGTACAGACGCCGAGGGCTGGTTCTTCCGACTTTGGCGGCCATATTGGGTGTGGGCTGGTGAGTGACGCGCTCTAGCAGCGCTCATAAAGGGTCCTGAGAGCCAGTGCTTGCGTTTCCAACAGCAGCTAACTTTCCCTCCTGAGGCGGAAGCCGGGAGGTCTCTCCTCTGTACTTTGCGCTTTTTAGCGTTTTAATGCTTTTAAACAGTTCGTTTTTCTCACGCTTGATCTAAAAAGCGTGCATAGACTCCCTTTGTGTTACCCCTCGCTCTGTGTACCTTCTCCCCCCTCCCTCTGCCCCCGGACAGCTCTCGGCCGAGTGCAGACGCCGAGGGCTGGTTCTTCCGACTTTGGCGGCCATATTGGGTGTTGGCTGGTGAGTGACGCGCTCTAGCAGCGCTCATAAAGGACGGCTAGGACTCCGTGCAGCGGACGCGTACAGCGGACGAGCCGGACCTGCGCCAGAGTCGTGCCAGAGTCGTGCCCTTCTGCGCCCGGACGGGCCTAGGGCCAGCCACTCTGCCTAATTTAGTAAGTTCCGCAACCACTTATTCGCGTGCTGACCTATTTCGGCTTGCCCCCCTAACATCTTCACACTGTACATTAGTGCAGAAGGGCACTGAACCTTTTACATACTGTGCACTATGCAGCCCCCTAATCAAGTAGTGACAAAGAACACTTTACGATCAGCCCTTCTGAATTGCAGATCTCTTCCGAGGCACTCATTGGAAGTTAGCCTCCTTATTCACGAACACAAGTTAGACATTCTGTTTTTAACAGAAACATGGCTTATGCAAGGCTCAGAAGCGGACATAGTGAACGCCCTTCCTCCTGGTTTCCTAATCCACACTCAGGATCGACCGGTGGGTCGAGGGGGAGGTGTTGCTATTCTGTATAAGAACTCGTTGGTATGCAGAGCCCAAAATGGTGAGGTGGAGGATTGTGAGAGCTGTAAGTTTTCCTTCCAAATTTCACCTATTGTGGCGATGTCTGGGTTATTAGTCTATCGTCCCCCAGGAAGTAATGGTAACTTCATAGGCTCTTTTTTGGAAACGGTAATGGTTCTTGCCGCTTCTGTGACAAACTTCATTACTTTGGGAGACTTCAATCTTCATTTCGACAACCAGGAAGACCGGTCGGCGACAGCCCTTCAATGTGACCTAAAAACCTGTGAGGTTAACCTTATAAACCTGGATGCTACCCATAATAAGGGTCATTTACTTGATCCTATTTTTACTAACATTACCGCTATGAAAGCAGCCTCCCCGATTCCTCTTCCGTGGACGGACCATTTTATGGTCCCCTTTGCCTGGCAAACCGAGCCGGAGAGTACCTCCTCCATCAGTGTCTGTGCGCCTGAAAGACCTTGGGCTAGGCTGTCTGTGGAAAACCTGTCACGCAGTCTGGAGGCCTCGCGCCCCTCACTAGCGAAGGACCCAGTACTGGCGGAAGCAGATTTCTGCAGATGGATGTCTAATACACTCGACTCCGTTCTCCCCTTAAGATCGGCAGGAAGGAGGGAGAAAAGATCGTGCTCCGCTCCGTGGTACACACCAGAGCTGAGGGTTATGCGGAGGGCCTGTAAAAAACTAGAACGTGCCTGGAGGAAGAATTGGGAAGTAGCGTGTAAGACTGAATACCGAGTGGCGATAAGGAATTACAAGCTCACCATCCGGTGCGCCAAAACTCAATTCTTGGAGGAGAGAATCAGCAATGCCTCCAACGGTAGGGTGTTAAAATATCGATTACAAAAATATAGCTGACATAAATATAGTTGTAAAAATATTGTTTACAAAAATATCGACTCCCTATACTTAAACAGGTAAGTACATAAATATCGACTCCAAAATATCGTTGTAATTAATATAGATGTAAAAAATATCGACTTTTTTAAAATAATTAAAATTACATTAAATAATAAATACATATAAGTACTATTAACAAAATACATTACATTACTTTTATTTTTAACTATTTAAAACAAATTTACTACACTTTTTAATAATACACTTAATAAATGTGGACATATGCATATATTTAACACATTACTTTATATAACAAAAATAATACATACATATAATTAAAATATACAATCTATTACTAATTAAAACATTTGATAGCGTAGGAGTAAAAATTACTATTCCCACTCCAGGGGGTGCAACAGTAGGGAAAGCGTTGGATAGCGTAGAAGTAAAAAATACTATTCCCACTCCAGAGGGTGCAACAGTAGGGAAAGCGTTGGATAGCGTAGGGGTAAAAATTACTATTCCCACTCCAGGGGGTGCAACAGTAGGGAAAGCGTTGGATAGCGTAGGGGTAAAAATTGCTATTCCCACTCCAGGGGGTGCAACAGTAGGGAAAGCGTTGGATAGCGTAGGGGTAAAAATTACTATTCCCACTCCACGGGGTGCAACAGTAGGGAAAGCGTTGGATCGCGTAGAAGTAAAAATTACTATTCCCACTCCAGGGGGTGCAACAGTAGGGAAAGTGTTGGATAGCGTAGGGGTAAAAATTACTATTCCCACTCCAGGGGGTGCAACAGTAGGGAAAGCGCTGGATAGCATAGGGGTAAGAATTACTAAATGTATTTAATCATTTATAAAATAACAATTAATATTTTTATTTTTTTAATCATTAATTAAATAATTAATCAATTAAATTGTAATTAATTTACTACATTTTCACTAAAAAATTCCTGTACACACACCTAAAATTAATAAAAAAAAATAACATAATTAATTACATAATTATTAATCAATTAACTAATTGAAATTAATTAACGATTATTACACTATTTATATTCATTTAAAACATTAATTAATCTATTATTTCATTATATTTAAATTACTTCCCACCCTACTCCCCTATAAACCCACAACCCGCTACGGAACTATTAATACTAAATTCAACATAAAATACATTATTAACTAATAAAATACTACTAAAAATACTACTTTATCTACAAATACTCATTAAAAACACTACATTACTTATAATTATTTAAAAAACAATATTATTGTAAACTATGTTTTTGTAAACAATATTTTTTACAACTATATTAATGTTACCGATATTACTTACCTGTCTGTCGATATTCTGGTCAGACTATATTTTTGTCATCGATATTTCTTCCTGTAGATATTTTTGCAGCGATATTTAGGTAAGTCGATATTTTTGCGACGATATTCCCGTTCTGTACCCCTCCAACTCCTCCAGAGAAACATTTCTAGTGGTCAAGGAGCTTTTGAGGGTCCCTACACCACCTGCCTCCACAGATAACTTGGAAGAAAAATGCAATGATTTAGCAGAGTACTTCCACACTAAAATTGAAATTTTTTTGATTACCTTGCCCCAAATTAACATAGGAGCCGAGCCCTTCGAGGAAGAGGGAAGACCCCTGAAGACCCTGGAGTCTCTTGGACCAGTCTCTGAGGACGAAGTCCTTAAGGTCTTGGTGTCCGTTAAGAGTGGCTCTCCCCGGGACGTAGTCCCCATGAGGATTCTCAAACTGGTGGCCCCTTCCATTGTGGAACCAATCACTGAGGTAATCAATGCCTCGTTGGGTGCCAGTGTGGTGCCACCCAATTGGAAGGGTGCAATAGTAAAAGCCCTCCTAAAAAAACCTAGCCTTGATCCTCTTGACATGGCGAACTACAGGCCCATCTCGCTACTTCCGGGACTCAGTAAAATCACGGAAAAATTGGTTAACTTCCAGCTATCCAACTTCCTTGAGTCCAACGGTGTACTGAGAAGCTCCCAAACAGGCTTTCGCCCGAATCAAGGCACTGACACCGCCTTGCTGGCAGTCGCGGAAGAGGCACGTTGCATTTTGGATTCAGGAGGATCAGTGGCAGTGATCCTCCTGGACCTTAGTGCAGCGTTTGACACTGTTAACCATCAAGTGTTACTTCAGCGGCTGTCAGATGCCGGAGTGAGGGGGATGGCGCTGAAATGGCTTTGGTCATTTTTTAGCGACCGGACCTTTCAGGTCTGGGAAGGGGGCGCACGATCTGCATCCACCACCTCCATTGTGGAGTGCCTCAGGGCTCCTCTTTGAGCCCCACATTATTCAATGTGTACATGGCCCCCTTGGAGGATGTGGTCGCTCCATTTAACATCAAAATCGTGAGCTATGCCGATGACACCCAGCTGGTGTTTGCCCTCTCTCAGGCCACGGAAAATCCCCAGGTGCTACATTCCTGCCTATCCAAAGACCACACCTGAATGGGGGAATCCGCACTAAAGCTGAACGGTTCAAAGACCGAGATAATGCTGATGGGGATGAAAAGTCCCTCACTCCCCCAGTCTGCCTGGCCTAGCTGCCTGGGATCCCCTCCCAAACCCAAGGCTGAGATTAAGAGCCTTGGTTTTTGGTTGGAGCAAGATCTTTCCTTCAGGACCCAGGCTACCAAACTGGCTGGTGTCTGTTTTGGCCTTCTCCGATCGGTGCGCAAAGTGCTGCCTCTGCTTCCATTTCTATCTCGGACGCTTTTGATCCAGGGCCTGATTATATCAAGATTAGATTTCAGTAATGCAATCTATCTGGGTGCCCCTGAGATCACTCTGAACAATTTACAGCAAGTTCAGAATGCGGCGGCACGAATGCTCTACAACATCCCTATGTCCAGATCGGCCAAACCCGCATTGAGGGCGCTGCATTGGCTACCAGTGCGAGAAAGGGTGAAATTTAAATCTCTCTGCCTTGCACATAAAATCTTGCAAGGTAAAGGCCCTCCCGCCCTTCAAAAGCTGGTGACCCCGTATAAGGCAAGTAGAACACTACGCTCAGACCAACAACACCTACTTAAGATCCCCAGGGTCAAAAAGGCCAGTTCAGGAGGGAGGAGATTTACCATAAAGGTTGCAATCCTCTGGAACTCACTCCCCCTAGGCTTGCACTCTGAGCCTTGCCTTTTGCATTTTCGTAAACAACTGAAAACTTTTCTCTTTAGTTAAGTCGCTGTGCCTCTTACTCTCCTAAATTGTTACTCTGGTTAAGCGCTGGGATGCTCTAGGGTAACCACGCGCTATACAAAACTGTTTTAATAATAATAATAATAGTACCTCACACAAGACCCCAGATGCGCCCCTTACAGGAATGCTTAGCACGTCACTGGAACCAAGCTCAAGGTCAGTTAAGGGATCTGGTGTTGGTGGACACACATCGCTCTCTGCAGTGGTGGAACACCCAAACCCTTTCAAAAGGGCGACTGTTCCTAGTGCCGGTTCCACAAATCGTGTTAACAGCAGACGCATCGCTCACCGGCTGGGGAGCTCATCTACTACATCACCATAAAGGGCAGGTGGACACCACAACAAACGATACTCCACATCTTACACTTGGAGTTACTAGCAATATTTCTGGCATTAAAAGCATTACAGAAACACATATCAAACAAAGCTATTTTAGTCCAGACAGACAATATAACAGCGATGTATTATCTACAAAAACAAGGGGAGGACACACTCTCTACAGCTCTCTCAACTAGCTCATAGCATATGGACATGGGTAATTCCTCTAAACCTATTCCTCTTAGCCAAACATCTTCCAGGGATACACAATCGGATGGCAGATCTGTTAAGTCGTCAGATACAACAAATCCGCGTGTGGGAACTACATACACAAGTCCTTCAACCGCTTTTCCAAATGTGGGGGCATCCACAGATAGATCTCTTCGCCACACATTTAAACACAAAATGCCCAAGCTTCGCCGCCAGATATCCACACCTATTGTCCAAAGGGAATGAGATATAGATGAATTGGCCAGGCAAATGTGCCTACGCTTTTCAGCCTCTCCCACTCTTTCCATTAGTGGTACGCAAGCTGCAATAACAGTCACTAACGCACAAGTTACTACTTGTGTAACGATATATCTGTAAGAGACATTAGTTAGTGATAGATTCCTTACCTTAGAATATCCCCAGGCGTCAGACTGGATCCGGAAAAATTTGCGTAGCAGTACCCTTGCGCGTCGGCAGGCGTCTGTGGCTCCGCGTCCGTCGTAGGCGTCGTGGGCGCCGTGATGACGTCGTCGGAGTACTTAGACGCCGCCTCCGCGTGCTGACGTCAGTTCTTAGCCACAGCTTTTCCGCGCCAGAAGCGCAGAGCCATGACAAAAACCGACACTGGTGCCAAGAAACTAGGGCCCTGAAAGGAGATGACCTTAACCCTAGATATCGGTTCGCAGAACGGGGAGGATGGGTGGGTCGGTAAGGAATCTATCACTAACTAATGTCTCTTACAGATATATCGTTACACAAGTAGTAACTTGTGCATCTGAAAGAGACACGTTAGTGATAGATTCCTTACCTTAGAATAGATACCCCAGCAATACCATCCCCGTGGTGGTGGGTCTGCGAACCAATATTTACACCAGAAAGTCCTGGAGAACGGAGCGGCCAAAGTAGCCATCTCTCCGGACTTGACTGTCCAGGCAGTAGTGCCTAGCAAACGTGTGCAACGAGGCCCACGTAGCTGCCTGGCAAATGTCCTGAAAGGGCACACCTCGGCCCAAGGCAGTTGTAGTGGCCGTGGCTCGAGTGAAATGAGCCCGCAGCCCAACAGGTGGTTCCTTCTTAGCCAAGGAGTAACACGCCTGAATGCACATGATAATCCATCGAGAGATGGTCCTCTTGTGCACCGCTTTCCCTTTCTTAGCGCCCGCGTACCCAACAAAGAGTTGATCATCCACCCGGAACTGGCGTGTGCGATCCAGATAGAACGAGAGCGCACGTTTTGGGTCCAGACGGTGGAGCCTCTCCTCCTCTCTCGGGGGTGCGGAGGCGGAAAGAAGGTGGGCAATGTGATGGACTGCCCAATGTGGAAGGCCGTGACCACCTTTGGCAAGAAGGAGGGCCTAGTCCTCAAAACAACCTTGTCCGGATGGACTGAAAGGAAAGGAGGCTTACAAGAGAGGGCCTAGAGCTCACTCACTCTCCTGGCAGAGGTGATGGCTACCAGGAAGGCAGTCTTCAAAGAAAGAAGGCGAAGTGGACAGTTATGAAGTGGCTCAAAGGGAGCGCACATCAGAAAGGTTAGAACCAGGTTCAAGTCCCACTGAGGCATCACGAAAGGAACAGGAGGAAAGGTATGGGTGATGCCTTTCAGGAATCTGTTAACAATAGGGGACTTGAACAAAGAAGGTTGGTCAGGCAGCCTCAGAAAGGCTGAAAGAGCCGAAAGATAGCCCTTGATAGTGCCCAGAGCAGAGCCCTGCTGGGCAAGAGAAAGAAGGAAGAGAAAAACCTCAGAGAGAGGGTCATTGAGGGGATCCACAGCCTTTGCTGTGCACCATGCCACAAATCTGTTCCACCTGCAGGCGTATACCGTTTTTGTGGAGGGACGCCTGGCTGCCAGAATGATGTTGCAAACTTCAGGAGGCAAGTCAAATGGCCTCAACTGTCGCCGCTCAATCTCCAAGCATGGAGGTGGAGACTGGACAGGTTCGGGTGGAGGACCGTCCCCTGCTGCTGGGACAGAAGGTCCTCCTGAAGAGGCAGACGAATCGGGGGATCGACTGACATGCTGAGTAGCTCGGGATACCAGTACCTTCGAGCCCAGTCCGGAGCCACAAGGATGACTTGTGCCCGGTCGCGCTTGATCTTCTTCAGCACTCTGGGCAGAAGAGGTATAGGCGGAAAGGCGTACAACAGACCGCAGCTCCACTCGCGGCGAAAAGCGTCTCCGAGCGAGAGCCGCCTTGGAAATTCCAACGCGCAGAACTGATGACATTGTGCGTTCTCTTCGGTGGCGAATAGATCTAACCAAGGCTCTCCCCATTGCAGAAAGAGGCCTTACGCCACGTCCGAGTTCAGACGCCATTCGTGATCCATCGAGCACCGACGGCTGAGTTCGTCCGCCCTGGCGTTCAGAGAACCTGCCAGGTGTTAAACCACCAGAGTCACGCCCTGATGTTCCAGCCATTGCCAGAGATGCAGAGCCTCCTGGCAAAGGGTCCACGACCCCACTCCGCCTTGTTTGTTGCAGTACCACATGGCGGTGGTGTTGTCGGTGAACACCTGCACTGCACTCCCTCGGACAGACGGGAGGAATGCTTTCAGTGCCAGACGAATCGCCCTCAGCTCCAACAGATTGATATGGAGCCGGGACTCCGCCGGAGACCAGAGTCCCCTGATCTCTGCCTCTCCCAAGTGGCCTCCCCAGCCCTGGAGGGACGCGTTCGTCACAACTACGTGCTCCGGTTGGGGGAAGGGAGAGGGATCTGCCGTTAACCCAATCGCGGTCCGTGAGCCACCACTGCAGCTGTCTCGCAGTGCCCTCCGAGATCAGGACATGGTCGGACAGGTCGCCCCGGTGCTGGGCCCACTGAAACTTCAGGTCCCACTGCAGAGCCCGCATCCGCCACCGTGCGTGATGCACCAGAAGGATGCAGGAGGCCATCAGCCCCAGAAGCCGCAGCGTCAACCTGACCGAAACCCGGGATAACGGCCGAAAGACCGGAATCAGAGTCTGTATATCCCGGACCCGCTGTTCGGGCGGGTAAACCCGAAACTGCGCAGAGTCGAGAACCGCTCCGATGAAAAGGAGCTTCTGAGAGGGGCACAGGTGTGACTTCGGCACATTGATGGAAAATCCCAGCTTGTGCAGGAGATACGCCGTAGTCTGGAGGTGGTTGACGACTGCCTGGGGCGAGCCCGCCTTCAACAACCAGTCGTCTAGGTAGGGGAAGACTGATACCCCTAACCTGCGCAGGTGAGCTGCGACCACCGCCATCACCTTCGTGAACACCCGTAGGGCGCTTGTAAGGCCAAAGGGGAGCATGGTAAACTGGAAGTGCTCGAGGCCTACCGTGAACCGCAGGTAACGCCGGTGGGCCGGCAGGACGGGGATGTGGAAATATGCGTCCTGCAAGTCCAACGCTACCATCCAGTCTCCTGGGTCTAGGGCAGCCAAGACCTGAGGCAATGTCAGCATTTTGAACTTCTCCTTCCGGAGGAAGCCGTTGACGTTCCTCAGATCCAAGATAGGGCGTAGGCCCCCTTTGCCCTTCTTGGGTACCAGGAAGTAGAGGGAATAGCAACCACGACCTACTTCTGGCCCAGGAACGCGCTTGATGGACCCCTTGGCCAAGAGGGCCGAAACTTCCTCCTGCAGGAGCCGCAAGTGATCCCCCGATACGCGGTGGTGTTGCGGTGGCATGGCTTGAGGGGTCGTCTCGAAGGGGAGGGAGTAGCCCCTTCGGATGATCTGCAGCACCCACCTGTCTGAAGTGACTGTGCGCCAGTGAGAGTGGTGATGGCGAACACTGACTCCCACTGGCGTCACATGGGCCGAAAAGCACGGACTAGGAGGGTTTAGAGGCGGATGCTGCGGGGGCAGGTGTGGACTGGCTCCGCTTGTTCCCCCGACCGCCTCCACGGCGGTTTCCACGGCAACCGCCGCGCTGGACGACAGTTTGCGGCGAGTGGCTGGCGGCACGCGTGGGGACGCCCCTTCCTTGGCCACGAAAGGAGCGAAAGGCACCCACTTGCTGGCGCGGGGCCGAGAGGCCCAAGGACTTGGCCGTAGCCCTGGAGTCCTTAAAGTGCTCAAGCGCGTGGTCTGCCTTGTCGCCGAAGAGGCGACGGCCATCGAACGGCATGTTCATCAGTGTATTCTGGACGTCTGCCGAGAAGTTGGCTGACCTCAGCCAGGCGTGGCGTCGTAGCGCCACCGTCGTAGCCATCGCTCTGCCCAGCGAGTCAGTAGTATCCAGTCCGCACCTGATTGAATACTTCGCTGCTGCGTCCCGGCCCTCCAGTAGGGCTTGGCCGAGTTTGGCCCGTACCTCCAACGGACACTCTGGCAGCACTTCCGCCACCGTTTCCCACAGAGAGTGGGTGTAACGGCCCAAGAGGCATGCGGTGTTGGAAGAGCGCAGTCCCAAGCTAAGGGACGAGAACACCTTCTTGCCATAGGCCTCGTACCTCTTGGATTCCCGATCGGGGGAAGCCGTCGGGAAGGCGGTCTGGGAGTTAGAGGCCTGGATAACCAGACTCTCGGGGTGGGGTGGGTGGACAGGAAACATGGGTTGCCCGGGGCCGGGCGGTGGCGTCTGGCCACGTTCCTATCTACAGGCGAACCTGTAGCGGGCCTGGACCAAGTGCCCAAAAGAACGTCCGTCAAGGCCTCATTAAACGGCAGCAGAGGCTCCATGGAGCATGACTGCGGCTTAAGGACCTCAGTGAGGAGGTTAGTCCTCACGGCCGCGACGGGGAGCTCAAGGCCCAAGGCCTTAGCAGCCCTCATCAACACCACACTATATGTCGCGCCCTCCTCCGAAGCCACGGTAGGAGGAGAGACAAATCCAGTGTCTGGAGAGGTGTCCAGGCCACTGGCCTCCCCAAGGTCTCCTGTCCAGTCCATGTTAGACATTCCCTTGTCAGAGGGTCCTCAGACCCCTCCCAATTCTCCTCGTCCCCCATCTCCTGAGATTCAGGGTCATAAGTGAATGGGGTGGGTTCATAGAATTGAAATTCTCCGAACGGCGTCGAGAGCGGCGCCGGCAGGCGTCGACCCGACGTCGGAACCCAGTGAGAGGAGGTATCGGGGACGGCGCCGCCCGAGGACGGCGCCGGAGGGGACACCACACGGACCGACGCCGGGGGGGTCGTAAGGTCCACCGGTGATGATCCATCGCCCGACGAGGGCCCAGCGGTGCCCTGCGGCGCCGGGCCCGAAGGCACCGACGACGCCGGGGCCGCTGTACCCTGCGGCGCCGAGACCGAGGGCAGCGGCGGCGTCGGGATCGTGGAGCCCTGCAGCGCAGGGCCCGAAGGCGCCGGCGGGGTCGAGGCCGAAGCACCCGACGGCGTCTGGTTCGTAGCCCCCGACCCACTGGGGCCCCCAGACGGGTTCACTGGGCCCGAAGGCGCCGCGGAACCCGTCGGAGGAGAAAGGGACCTCATGGCCATGAGGAAGCGCTCGATCTCCTCCGGCGTCGTGTTCAGCCCAGGGACCGGGGGGTATGGGGCCCAACGCGGCGCCCGCGACTCACGAGGAGCCGCGTGGGCGGTGTCACCCGAACCCCCGGCCGCGTCGCGCGAGCGTCGGGGGGGAGTCAGAAGAGCAATGATGTCTCTTCGACTTCTTATGCTTCTTACCTGACGAATTGAACCCGGAGGAGTGGCGCCGACCCCCGGAGCTGTGACGGCTCCGCCCCGCGACCTGTCCCTCGACCTCCCGTGGGACCGGGACCTCACACGGCGCGGGGCCGACTGACGGATCTCGAGTCGCCTGCGGGACCGCTCCCGCCTGGCCTTCCTCGAGAGGGCCGGACAGTCGGAGCAGGCCTCGTCGTCATGGTCGACGCCCAAACACATCAGGCACAAGCGGTGGGGATCCGTGACCGACATGGTACGGTCGCACTCGTCGCAATGCTTGAAGCCGGGCATCCCTAACGGCACCGTCGGAGTCGTAAAGACTTCGAAATGGATCAAAAAAGATCACAAAAGTTTAGTCAAAAAGTGACTAAGGAACTGCTCTTTCCAGATCTGCGCTGGCTGGCGCGGAAAAAAGAAGAACTGACGTCAGCACGCGGAGGCGGCGTCTAAGTACTCCGACGACGTCATCACGGCGCCCACGACGCCTACGACGGACGCGGAGCCGCAGACGACGCCTGCCGACGCGCAAGGGTACTGCTACGCAAAACTTTCCGGATCCAGTCTGACGCCTGGGGATATTCTAAGGTAAGGAGTCTATCAGTAACGTGTCTCTTTCAGATACTTATCCTAGTTGCTCCAATATGAGCCAGACAACCATGGTACACAACCTCCCCACCCAAAAACGACATCTCTCCCCACAACTGTTAACCCAGACCATGGAGAGATCACACACCCAGATCCAGGACAGCTCAACCTAGCGATCTCGCTCCTGAGATCCTTTAGTTTGGGTTACAAAATCTCCCACCTGATTCTATGAATGTAATCAAAGAAGCTAGACGCCCCACTAGAGCCTGCTATGCAGCCAAGTGGAAAAGGTTTGTGATATTGGTACAATATAACACAATCAATCTTCTAAATAAGTCTATTCAAAACACCATATGTTACCTACTACATCTACAAAACTGTAATCTGGCTTATACATCAATCATGTTACATCTCGCTGCCATAGCAGCCTACCTGTAAAATAGACAACATCTCTATTCAGAGTACCTGCCATTAAAGCATTTATGGAAGGCCTCAAAAGAACAATTCATCCCAGGGTACCACCCTCTCCAGTATGGAATCTAAACATCGTCCTCACTAGGTTAATGGGTCCTCCATTTGAACCGCTACATAAATGCGACCTACAATTTCCTACATGGAAAGTTGCTTTCCTTGTAGTTATCACATTTCTCAGAAGAGTCAGTGAGCTACAGGCACTAACCATTCAAGAACCATTTTTACAACTCCATCATAACAAAGTGGTTCTCAGAACAAACCCAAAATTTCTTCCAATAGTTATTACTCCCTTCCATATCAACCAATCTATAGAGTTGCCAGTCTTCTTCTTGTAACCGCAAACAGTAGCAGAAAGAGCTCGTCATACTTTAGATGTAAAAAGAGCACTTCTTTACTACATTGAAAGAACAAAACCTTTTTGTAAAACAAAACAGCTTTTTGTTTCCTTTTCACCACCATATAAAGGCAATCCCATATCAAAGTCTGGAATTGCAAGGTGGATTGTCAAATGTATACAAATTTGCTATCACAAAGCAAAACGTACACTTTCCATCCCCCTAAAGCTCATTCCACTCGCAAAATAGGGGCTTCCATGGCATTTTAGGAAACATTCTCTTAGATGATATCTGCAAAGCAGCTACATGGTCTATACCACACACATTCACAAAACACTAGTCTGTAGATGTGGAAGCAAAACAACAAGCTAGTGTGGGCCAGGCTGTACTCAAAACACTATTTCAAACTACTGCAACAGATACAGGTGCTCGCTGCTAAAGTGACGGTACTGCTATGCAATCTATGCATGGTGTGTGATCTGCAGCTCATATGCCTCGAACGGAAAATGGTACTTACCAGTATGCATCTGTTCTTGGCATGTAGAGCTGCAGATTTACACATGCCCACCACCTCCCCGGCTACCTTTATCTGTTCCAGTATTATCTTATTTAGATACAACATACATGGACGTCCTTCTGTTCTCACAAAACTCCATCTTCTTCTTCTTCTTCTTCTTGGCGAAAAAATTATCTGAAGATGGAGTTGATGCCCATGCGCACTATTGTCCAAAGGAGGAGTCGCCTATCTCTTGACTTTCAAACAGTTTTCCAAGACAATAAACAACTGCAAACATCCGGGCCCAACACCAGATGGCGATCTATGCATAGTGTGTGAATCTGAAGCTCTACATGCCAAGAACAGATGCATACTGGTAACTAGCATTTTCGTTCTTGTTCCCAAAAAGAGCACCTAGCTTTTACATCGATTGTACCACAGTACACTAAGTGAATGATCAATTCTTTGTGGGGTTCGCATGAATTAAAATGGGCAGAGCCTTGCAGGAACTGACCATCTGTCGCTGGATCATGCTCTATATTAAGATCTGTTACGCATTGTCCAAGAAGCAGCCCCTAGAAGGGTTAAGGACTCAATCAACCAAAGCCAAGGCTGCTACCACTGTATTGGCACATGGAGTTCCTTTCCTGGACATTTGTCAGGCAGCTTCATGGGGATCCCCCCACACATTCACGAAGTAAAAATGGATGGCCAGGTTCGCAGAGAGGGGCATTTTGCTTGATCAGTCCTATAGAAATTTTTAGTTGGAGTCAATTTACAGACCCACCCTATGATAGGTATTGCTTTGGTATCTATTCAAAAGGTGAGAATCTGAGGTCAGAAGAACAAGTTACTTTCCTTTGGTAACGCTCTTTCTGATAGAGACTTTATCTAACTGCAGTTTCCTCACCGACCCTTTCATTATCCCCATTCTTTGAATCTGACTGTGCCATTTATAAGATCCCATGTTTGCTTTTGGGACTCGGTCTGTTGGGTCTCTGCACCTCAAAACTAACGTCAGCATGCAGGAGTTGTGCCAATATGGGCTCCACACATAATTTTTGAGTGAAACCGTATAGACGAAAAGCAGCACGTGCCACCTACTGGTGCTCAGAGTTACTGCTCAAAAGTTTCTGGATCCAGTCTGAAGCCTGTAGAAATATTTAAAAGGTGAGGAATTGGCGGTTAGTCTATACCAGAAGAAGTGTTACCGAAGGTATGTAACTTCACACAAGGGTGTACATGTTGCTAATGCCTTTTGAAGGTGACTTCAATGCCCCCATACCTTGTTTTTGTATTGACAATATCTGATACAGCCTGAGATTCCTTACCTTAGATTATTCGCCAGGAGTCGGACTGGATTCGGAAAATCTTGAGCAGTACCACTGCCCATGGGTAGGTTGCGCCATATATCTTCACATTGTAGGTGTCATCCACGCCAGAACTGAAGTGCACTTTGCCTAAATGCGTGCCACCCAGGCATGCTGACCTCAGTTCCTTCCTTCCTTTCTTTCTTTGCGAACAGTACAGATCGGGAAGAGCTAGCTTGGTCATTTTTTTACCACTTCAACATTGTTAGTTTTTTCGAGCCTTTTTGCTCTCAGTGTGCTATAGTGATATCCCCTAAAAAAATCTTGAGGGTTTTAAACTCTGTGGAGCCTGTCAAAAGCAAATGTCTGTGTTGAACCCCCACCTGGTTTGTGTGTGGTGCCTGTGACTATGACTCTTGGGCCTGTCCCGACTGCTGCAGCATGAATCAGAAAGCATTTTGGGAGCAGGCAAAGAAGTTCTTAGCCGCTTGACATTGGGTGACTCTGCACTGCTCCAGATCCAGGTTATGTGGGAGGTCCCGGGCCTGCTGTCGGAGTCATTTCTGTCAGTTATCGTTGCGGTTGAAGTTGTTGTCTGGTAAGTCGCACAAGAGGGGCAAGAAGTCGAAGCACTCTTCGACTTCACCATGCCGGTCCAAGTCAACGGACAAGGTGCAGGAACGATGTCACAAGTCTAGGACCCACTCCCGCACTCTACCTTTGGAGCTTAAACTTGGGCCTGCTCAGTGCCTCTCGGAATTTCCCCGAGCCGGAGTGAAACCTGCCCAACTCAAAGAATTTTATGAGGCTATGCACCTCATATTTGTGCGACCAAACCCCTCGATCTGTACCTAAATCCAGCGACTACCGTTGCTAATTCACGACCTTCGCTGAAGTTCAGTACCGTGGCATCGATCCCAGTGGCACCGAACCAGTCATTCCTGACTCTGATATGGAGCCCAGTCGGCTTCGCTGGACATCAACACTGATGCTGACCAAACCATGATCACCCGGGTTGGAGACAGTGCTTTTGTTTAAATATAGGCCCTGTTAGTAGTATGACAGAGGTGGATCTGAGGACTGCTATGGTTACCCTGACCCCTTGAAGAACCTTTTTCCGAAGACAAACTAGTATGAGTACCTGGCTGATGCCAGTAGTTTGGACACCTCACCAGACATTAGCTTGGTCTCTCCGTCTGGTGTAGCTATGTAGGAAGGGGGCTCTTTTGCTTTGGTAGTGCAGAGGGCAACTGAGGTCCTTGACCTTCCACTACCATCAATTGAAGGCAAGACCTACCCACCCAGAACCCTTCCTGGCCTTCAGTGAAGCGCACTCTGATGTTTTGTTTGGGCCTAGGCCAAGCCCTGCACAGGTACTCCTGTTCACAGGAGAATTGCACATTGCCAGTGTCCCGCACGCAGCACCCCACTCCTGAGGACTTGGCGGTGCAGGCCTCAGTCTCCATGCTGTATCCTGGTGTATTCCTCCCACTTCTCTGGATCTGAAATCCAAGCGGCTGGCTATCTTTGGGATGTAGATTTTCTCTTCTGCCAGCCTTGCACTGTCATCGGTGAACAACTCATTCCTTTTGGGGCAATATACCCACATGGTGTGGGACTCAGTTGCAGAAGTTATGTTATGTTAAGCATATTTATTATGCGCACAGATGCTCCAGCGAAGGAGCGTCCTGGCGCCCGACAAGATAGCAACACAACATAACTGGGCAGAGCAGAGAAAGAAAAATTAAGGAAACAGGAAGGTTTTTACAGCACGGCGAAACGAAAACAGGTCCCCTAAAGCGCGAATCGCAGGGGGAAGGGAGTTCCACAACACTGCGGCGCGAACTTGAAACGAGCGACCGCCTGCCCTGCAGAGCTTGAAGCGGGGGACCACCGCGAGTTCTAAATCTGAAGATCTTAAGGCTCGGACAGGAACATAACAGGACAGGAGGTTGGAGAGGATCATAGCAGGGGATCCTTTAAGAATTTTGTAGGCTACACAGAGGACCTTGAACTGGATCCTTTGTGCGATTGGTAGCCAATGCAACGCACGCAAGGTGTTCGAAGTTGGACAGAATCCAGGTAGCCCCACAACAGCTCTCGCTGCAGCATTCTGGACCCGCTGCAGGCGGGTGATTTCCGCTTGATTTAGTCCCGCTAGGAGAGAACTGGCGTAATCAAGGCGGGAGATCACGGTTGCTTGAATCACCAGTTGCCTGGTGGTAGCATCAAAGAATTTCAGCACAGGCCGTAATCCACGCAGGATACCAAAGCAACAGGCCGCCGTGCGCTTGGTATGGCAGACAAAGGTGAGTGTAGGATCGAGCCAAACCCCAAGGTTTTTTAACTCCGTGACCGGGGTTGGCATAGGACCCAGGTCCGACGGCCACCACCTATCTCCCCAGAGTTCCGTTTGCTTGCCAAAGATCATAACCTCCGTCTTGCTTGCGTTCAGCTGGAGACAGTTGGAGGTCATCCAGCTGGCGACCGCCCGAAGTCCGTTCTGGAATCTGGGGGCATCCACATCCGCATCCCCGCTGATCGTGACCGCTAACTGAGTGTCATCGGCATATGACACCATGGTCATACCCCACTGCCTGACCACCTCAGCTAGCGGTCTCACGTACAGATTGAATAACGTGGGACTCAGCGAGGAGCCTTGGGGGACCCCCAGATCCAGAGGATGGAGTTTAGACTGATAAGGCGGGACGGTCACGCAAAAGGAACGGTTGGCAAGAAAGGAACGGAACCACTGGAGAGCCAGGCCCGAGACCCCAGCTTCCTCCAGACGCAGCAGAAGGATAGGGTGGGACACGGTGTCAAAGGCGGCGCTCAGATCTAATAGCACCAGCGCCGCCGGTTGACCCGCATCAAGCACGGAGCGTAAATGCTCCACCATGTACAGTAGAGCAGTCTCCGTGCTGTGCCCAGCCCGGAATCCATTCTGTGTATTGTCTAAGATGTTTGCCTGGAGGAGATGGTTCGAGAGGATAGAGTTGACATGCGCCTCCGTCACCTTAGCTGGCCACGGGAGAAGTGAAATAGGGCGGTAGTTTTCGGGCTTGCCGGCGTCCAAAGACGGTTTCTTAAGAATAGGCATCACCACTGCCTGTTTCCACTTCAGTGGAACCACGCCGGATGCTAATGAGGTGTTGATCAAAGAGCAAACCGGCGAGAGACCGTGGGATGCAAGATCTTTAAACAATACTGGCCATAAAGCTTAAGCCGGAGACCCTGACTTAACCTGCTGGGCCAGTTTACTGAAGCTTTCAGATGTTAGGCTCGGGAAAGAGTTTAAAACATCCAGAGTTAGAGGCTTGAGAGGTCTGCCACCCGAAAGTGCAACCGAAGGAAAGGCTCTATAGATGGCGTTAACCTTTTCCAAAAAGAAAGCCGCCAAGGTTTCACAGTGAGCAATAGAACTCTGATGAGTCGCAACCACCTTTTTGGCCGTAAGATCTTTCAGGGCCTTAAAGATAGTTTTGGAGGGGTTGGTGCTGGTACGAAATTGCAAGGCATAAAAGGCCGCGCGGGTTCTGCAAACTGCACGATGGTAAAGTTTTACAGTGGCCATATACAAAACTTTTTTGTCGCTGTTATAGGTTTTGCGCCATTCCCGCTCGGCACGCCTACAGGTGCTTTTAAGCGCCCGCAGCGAATCATCATACCCGGACTCGGATCCCTTGACCCACCCTTACACGAAACTATCGGAATAAGGGAGTCCAGGGCACTAGTAACCCACTCACAGAAGCGGTCGTAGCCCACATCCACAGTCTTGATAGAGCCTAGCGGGTCGGTGGACAAGAGATGGAAAAAGTCATCAAGTTTCAATTTATTCCAGCGCCGTCTGGGAATAGCACGCACCGTGGGTTTAAGTTGCGGCTCATTCAGGGGACACTGGATACACACCAGGTAGTGATCAGTCCAGGCCGCGGTGATATAGTGGTAATTCTGGATTCCGCTAGATTAGTAAAGAAAGGGTCTAGGGTGTGACCACCTACATGGGTGGGCTGCGACACCAACTGACCAAGCTAAGAGCCTCGAGATCAGCGACAGAGCTGTATACCGCTGGAATAGACATATTGTCGTAGTGTAGGTTTTAGTCGTCAAGGATGGAGAAATTGGAGCAGCCTGCTGCCAGAATGCTAATCGCATCTGGGAGTGCCTTCCTACATGCCACATCGCTACCAGGCGGGCGATAAATCAAAAGGCCAGAAAAAGAAAAATTAGGCGTAATAGCGATTTTAAACAGCGCGCTTTCACAGCCTGAGATTTTTTGCCACGCGGTGCCGCCAATCTGCGCTTTGCATAACTATTGATTGCACATTGCTGCCTGTGCCTGCCTGCCGTTTTGCGCCTGATTGTACCGTTCACAGTGGTGTTTGGACCGCCATTTGCCCTACCTGTGCCCCAATCTTATCCTGGTCGCCTTTTGGCTTGCAGCCATCTTGTTGTTTGTTTGTTGTGCCTCCCAGCCCGGCCCAGCCCTCCACCCCGCTCCCGCCTCCCAGCTGCTCCGCCCTCGCCCCTCCCCCTCCTCCATCCACATATGACAGATGCTTCCGCGTGCAGCGTTCACGCGCAGCGGTCGCGCCCCATGCACGCCGAAGGTGCGCCAACCACCGACAACCTGACCACCTTCAAGAACGCCACCCGCTAACACCACCAATTGATCCATTCTACCAATAAATCAGCATTCAAGGATCGACTCGACAACAACGCCAACAACAGCAAGGAACTATTCAACATCGTCAAAGAATTTACCAACCCCACCGCCGGCACCACGACATCACTCCCTCCCAAGACCTCTGCGACTCTTTATCCTCTTTCTTCCACAACAAAATCGCCGACATACATAACAGCTTTGAAAACCAGCCTGAAGAACAGCCCACTCCAACCACATCCGAACCAAAACAGCACTATCACAACCTTTGCACCTGGAACCCTATCACTACCGAAGACACCATCCGTCTGATGAACTCCATCCACTCAGGTTCCCCCACCGACCCTGTCCCCACCACATCTTCAACAAAGCAGACTCCATCATCGCACCCCATCTCCGCGATGTCATCAACTGTTCCTTCAACTCCGCCACCTTCCCGGACAGCTGGAAACATGCCGAACTTAGCGCCCTTCTGAAGAAACCGACAGCAGACCCCTCTGAACTTAAGAACTACCGCCCCATCTCACTCCTCCCATTCCCTGCCAAAGTCATTGAGAAAGCCGTCAATAATCAGCTCGCCACCTTCCTCGAATCCAACAATTCCCTCGACCCCTCACAGTCCGGCTTCCGAGCCAAACACAGCACCGAAACCGCCCTCATCGCAGCTACAGACGACATCCGAACGCTACTGGACAACGGAGAAACAGTTGCCCTCATCCTACTTGACCTCTCCGCTGCCTTCGACACAGTCTGTCATAAAACCCTCATACAACGCCTCAGCAACGTCGGAATACAAGGAAAAGCTTTGGACTGGATCATATCGTTCCTCGCCGGACGAACCCAGAGAGTCTGCCACCCCCCATTCAAATCAGAGGCCACCGAAGTCATCTGCGGCGTACCACAAGGATCATCTCTCAGCCCCACCCTCTTCAACGTTTACATGAGCCCCCTCGCATCCATCGCGCGACAACACAACCTCAACATCATCTCCTACGCAGACACCCAGCTGATCCTCTCCCTCACCCAAGACCCAAACACCGCCAAAACCAATCTACACGAAGGAATGAAAGAAGTAGCCGTTTGGATGAAGAACAGCCGTTTAAAACTTAACTCTGACAAAACAGAAGTCCTCATCTTAGGATCATCCCCCTCTGCCTGGGACGACTCATGGTGGCCTCCGGCCCTTGGTACAGCACCCATACCTACAGATCACGCACGTAACCTGGGCTTCATCCTGGACTCCTCCCTCCCGATGACCAAACAAGTCAACACCGTCTCATCTTCTTGCTTCAACATAATTTGCATGCTCAAAAAAATCTTACGCTGGGTCCCCACCGAAACAAGAAAGACAGTCACCCACTCACTGGTCACCAGCCGATTGGATTATGGAAATACCCTCTACGCCGGAACCACAGCCAAACTACAGAAAAAATTCCAACGCATCCAAAACGCCTCCGCTAGACTCATACTGGACATCCCCCGTCAAGCTCACTTTTCCGGTCACCTGAAGGAGCTCCACTGGCTCCCCATCAGCAAGAGAATAACGTTCCGTCTCCTCACCCACGCACACAAGGCCCTCTACGACCTAGGACCCGAATGCCTCAACACACAACTGTCCTTCTACACACCCACCCGCCAACTACGATCATCCAATCAAGCCCTCGCCGCAGTTCCGCGCATCCAGAGATCCACTATGGGAGGAAGACCCTTTTCCTACTTAGCGGCCAAAACCTGGAACTCTCTCCCCACTCACCTCCGCCTTACACAGAACCACCTCTCCTTCAGAAAGCAACTAAAAACCTGGCTATTCGATATATAATGCACCCACCATCCCTCAAGCGCCTTGAGACCCTCTGGGTGAGTAGTGCGCTATACAAATTACAGAACTAGAACTCTTTTGTGCCAAAGGTGATGACACTCTTCTATGTTGGCCAACACATCTGACTGCCTCTCCCCTCCAAGGAGGAAAAATACTCCATCATCTGGACCCTGCTAGGGCCCTGTCATTCTATAGCAATCTCACCAAAGAACACAAGATGGACAATCGGCTATTTGTGTGGTTTACTGGACAAAGAGGGGGAAGTCAGTGCAGAAACTGACCATTCCCAGATGGATTGTGCTCTGCATTAAGCTCTACTATGCCGTAGCCAAGAAGCAACCCTCTGGGGGCTTGCAGACTCATTCCACCAGAACCAAAGCTGCATTAACTGTGTTAGCTTATGGAGTACTGCCATGATAGTCCGGTCCCTCGTAATGGGAATTATGCCCATTCCGTCTTCCAGGGATTTTTGTTCTGAGACAATTTACAGGCCCACCTCCAGGGAGTTGTTGCTTTGATATCAATCATAATGTAAGGAATCTGTGGCTAGACGTCTCCATCACGCGAAAAGTTACTTACCTTCGATAGCGACTTATCAGGTAGAGACTATTGAGAAGCAATATCTGTCAAGAGGACTCAAAGGTTCTTTTGTCTTGAAAGGAGCAGTGGCATGAACTGAGTTGGTGTAAGGAAGATTAGCAGGCTAGACGCACTAAAGATTAAATTTGAAGTGTCAGTTACAGTTCTGGTACCAGAAGGATTTGCAAATAATAGTGTTTCAATTTCTTGAGGAAGGATGTCAAGCTTATATTTGCCTGTTTTGAGATCAGGTTGCAAGGAAAAAGAAACTTTCAGTAATTGCTGTTTTGTTGGCTGTATCTCTCTTGGTAAAATGTTTCATTCCATGATGAAGTCAGAACTGTTTGGTAATAATTTTATTTGACAAGCTAGTTAATTCTTGGTCTGAATTGATTGACCATGGCTTGAGCACTCCTTTATACTAAGTCTGACTAATTCCTCAAGTGCGTGAAAATCTTAATTCCCAATGGGCTAGTGTTCTAGTTCTCCTGCAGGCATATCACTTAGAGGTTCTCAAAGTCTAGTAGGTCATTGCTGGCTAGTGTCAGTGTGTTTGCGTAGCACTGCAATGTTCCATGAAAGTTAGCTTAACACATTTGACCTTTTAAGGATTCTCTAATTTATAATTGTGTTTGAGTTATCCCTGGGTTCTGACTTCACTGACCCTTCATAATGATTTGTGCCGATTTGCTTTTCCTTTTGAAGCTATACACATATGCAGAATATTTATGGGGGATGCAGCTGACATGGGTTAACAGTATTTTAGTAGTGGGTTTATGGTGATTCATCACCTTGTTCTCTTATACAAGAATTTGATGATTTTATCTGTGTACCTTGTTTCCTTGGCTCCATCATTCTTCTCTGGATAATTGTCGGGTCTAGTCTTTCATGCAAGTAGGATAGGTCTTTTTAAGATGAAACGGGTGTAAGAAAGTGATTATAATGCGTTATCTGCCAATTGCTAGGCATCTTATTGAAGGAAGTTGTTGGGTGTCACTATGCAACACACTTGGAATTAAACATATACGATTACAAAGCTCCATTTATTGTTTTATGCTGTTACGTTTGGGCATTCAAAAATTGAGCTCACTTTCGCTTAAGGATACATAGTACCAATGTATTAGCAAGATGGCACTGTTGAGTTTTCTTTAAATAAGTTCATTTTCTGAAACTAACCTGTTTTAAATGTCTGCTTTTAGGCTGCTACCGATTAGAGATGTGTAAATTGATGTGTGAAAGACTGAAACGTAGTACGTGGAAGGTACAGGTTGGAGTTCTGCAATCTATGAATGCTTTTTTTAAAGGGTAAGTTTATTTCTCTTTATGGATACATTGATGTGTCTCAATGTTGCAGAGATTGAAATTAATGAATTGAAGTCTGGTGAATGAATATGGGGGCCATAAAAAAATTGGATATAATGAAGTCCACATCTTGGTGTTAAGCAACGTTTTTAGTTTTCCCACTAATGGGGCCTTTGTTTCTAAATATCACGCTCTTTAGCAGGTGACATTTTGTGATGACTGAAATCTTTGAGTCTTCCTTATTATGGATATATAAATAATTCTGATAGATACTTCCATCCGCAGATTCTTCAACTTCTGATTACCCCCAAGTGCAAGACTGGATCTGTAAACCTTTTTCAGCAATTCCCATGCGCCCGGTAGGTGGCGTTGTGTGCTCCGTGCCGACCCTGTCCCACACCCGGAGGCAAATATAACTACCACCGTTTTGCGCTGACCTCAATTCCTTCCTTTTTGCGTGGATTCATAGCTCACTCCCTCATTTGCCTGTCACTTAATAGGATTCTTTTCTCAACAGTCTTACAGCATGCAAGGGATTACTTCCCTTCCAAAAACCAAAAGATATAAACCTTTCAGGGACTGTCAGAAACAGATGTAACTCACCAAGTATGTCTCTGCTACCTGTGTTTCTGGCTTGACTCCAAGTTGTGTGTGAACAGCACGAAGATGAACCTGAAGGCTAACTCGGACTGCAAGACCAAGCTCCATGTTGCCAAACATCATCGGAAGGCAAGTAAGAGCTGGTGTTTCTCAGAGTCGAGGATGTGAACGGGTTCTTGCTCGTGAGGACGTTCTTGAGAGCGGACCTCTACCCAGGTAAGAAAGTCGAAGAAAAAACAAAAGGAGTCAAAACATGATTCTCCTTCATCAAACCACTCTTGCAGAAAACATTGCGTGGATGTCAGGGTGCGCCCCGATCTTGGTCTCCTACCGTAGAGCTGACTCCCCAACTTCTCCCAATGTGGCCAGAATTCCTGGGCCCAGCAGTGAACCTGCAGCAAGTTGAGGTTTTAAAAGAGCGCCATGTCGTGTATTTTCAGCACTCTTCTTGCCCCTTCTGGCACACCTCTGGGCCTCAAGGATCCAAAGAGGACTCCAGTCGCATTATCATCTGCAAATTCATCCCCGACTCCAAACCTGGCACCAAGATCCATGCCAGCCCTTCCATTGTGGCACTGATATCAGAGGGAGAACTAATTGTCCTTTCGGACTCTCAAGCGAATCTATTTCAGTCGTGACCTCGGGTGCAATTGATTCAGCCCATTCACACTCAGATGGGAAATTACTTTTGCGCAGACAAGATGTTGGATTATGTTGGATTCTGAACTTCATGATAAAGGAGATGACGGGGATGACGCATCACAATTTTATGACTGAGAATCTATTTTCTAGACCCTCAAGATGCCAGTGGATTGGACACCTCCCCTGACACTTGAACTTCCCATCTTGTCTTCAACAGACAAATCTGCTTTATTTACTGTTGTGATGAGGAAAACTATGGAAGTTATGGATATCTGGCTCCCAAGTGAAGACCAATGTCCTCATGAAAGTCCTGCAGCTGAGAAAAACGTCCTCAAACTCTTCCCCAGTCAATAAAGCCCTTACAGACCCTCTGAGGGGTACTTGGGCTGGTGGTGCCCACCATTTCTCCTTCATTATCTTACTCCTGAAAGCATAGTGTCCCAGGAAGTCCATACCTTATTCAAGCCAAACTCATTCCCTACTACACCCCCTTAGAGGGAATCCAAATGGATGGAGGCATTCAGCAAGGGGATGTTCTCTGTCCGCCTAGCCCTCCACTCAGTTAACATAAGTAGCCTCTTGTGAAGCTCTTTGCATGCATTATGGGAGATCTTGCTCATAGTCTATGAAGAATTCAGCACCAGTTTTGTACAGAGTATCCAAGATGGACGAGATGCAGTACCACACATGGATGAAATCCACTGGCTTTTCAAGTTACATTGAGGTATCACTGATAGACATGTGATTTGATGACACATGCCTCTTCACAGACAAAACAAACTTGGCCCATTTTAAAGAGAGCCGAGACATAGAGTCCCCTTCTCATTTCCTCACCCATGTGGCAATATACTCAACAATTTCTCCCCTTTTGAGGTTTATGAAGAAGCTTGCCACAAAGGCAGTGCCGAGGCCCACCGCAACAACAGCAGTCTCCTCCAGTCCTTTCGACACCGGAGTCAGAAAACTGGCCACAGCGTCCAGGTCCTCAGGCAACGTACCACTCAGTCCAACTTTCCCCGTCACCACTTCCAAACAACTTTAGGTTGCCGTCGGCGGCACATAGCCATCCCGTTGAAAGCAGGCATTATCTTCACTGGGGCGAAGCATCACAGCTGACAAATGGGTGCTCCATGTTGTTCAGCAGGGATACACTGTTCTATTCCTTTCCACCCCATTGCACATACTATCAGCACCAGAGTGGCTGCCGGCGGGCCATTTGTCCATCTCACAGCAGAAGGCCCATGCCCTTTGGAAAAACAGTACCATTGAGACTGCCCTGTGCATCGGAAAAATGAAAGGAATGCTGCTCCCATTATTTCCTGGTGCCAAAGTAGGACTGAGGCCTTCATCCTATTTCAGATCTTTACCCTTCCAACTACGTTCTCAAACAGGAAAAATAAAGAATGCTTACCCTGGCCCAAATTCTACCTTCCCTGGATTTAGATGACTGGATGGTGACAATGGATTTACAGAATGCATATTATCACATCCCCATCCTTTAATCCCACAGACATTATCTGCGGTTCAAGGTGGGCCAGGAACATTTTCAATATTCAGTGCTCTCTTTCGGCCTAACAAGCACCCCTCAGGTGTTCACGAAAAATATGGTTGTGGTTGTTGAACATCTTCAAAGACTAGGAATACTAGTCTTCCCATACCTTGATAACTGGCTGCTGAATATGGCTCATCAGTCAGTTGTAGACCACCTCCAGACAACAGAAAACCATCTGTTATCTTTAGGGTTCTCAATCTAAGTGCCAAAGTCCCACCTTATTCCTTCCCAGAGACTTCCGTTCATTGGAGCAGTTCTGGATACAGTGCTCTTTCAAGTCTTTACACCAGCTCAGCGAGTCCAGGACATGCGGGCTATGATCCTTATGTTTCAGCCTTTGGCCTTGTTCTCAGTCAGAATGACTCTGAGGCTTCATAGGCTTTTTGCCTCCTGCATCTTGCTTGTGAAACACACCAGATTGCCGATTTGGGTTCTGCAGTGGTGTCATGTGGTCACATTTAGGCCTGGGCGGAACACACCATTTTACATCAATCAATCAATCAGATACACTTATAAAGCGCGCTACATACCCGTAGGGTCTCAAGGCGCTGGGGGGGGGGGGGGTGCCGCTACTGCTCATGTTGCTTTCTTTTCTTAAACACGCTGACATTTGACACACATTTGCTTGTGTGCCTCTGCTGGATAATATTCTCTGAAATAGAACCAGTGATGCGCCACACAGGTTGTAAGTCCCAATCAAAGTTAAGAAAAAATGTTTCACTTCCTCTTTATTTTTCGTGAAAAAAGCATCCAAAGATGTACAGCACAAATCAGCCAACTCGTTACGTCCAGGTACTGGATTTCTTCAGTGCAAGCTTTTTCTGATAGATACTTCTGCCTGTGGATTCCTCACCTATTGAATACCGCCTACGCCAGCATTCAGCGGGAAATTCTTTCCTAGCTCTCTCACGTCAATGAGGACATCAAAATGGACATGCTCCGCTCGCAAAACCGTATGACTTCAGCGGAGCTACAAAAGGACCTCCTCGGGGTGCTGACGTCCGTTCCCTTTTTCCACGCCGTCGACGCTTAACGGTTTTTCTAGGGGTTCTCCATTTTCTGATATAAAACATTGTATTTCTTGATTGTTTCCTGATGGCTACTTCTTGGAAGACTGGTTTTAAACCCTGCAAAGAGTGCGGCGGCATATGTCAATCACGAACCCGCACGATGACTGCCTCTGGTGTTTATCTTCGGTCCATGACGTCGAAGAGTGCAGAAGCTGCAGGAAGATGAATCCAAAGGCAATTAAGGAGCGTGAAGCCAAGTTGTTTATGGCCAAAGCCAGGAAGGAGAAGAGGGGTCAAAAGAGGGCGAAGTCTTCATCTTCTAACACTTCGAAGTCGAAGAAACATAAGAAATCTAAGAGAAGACATGGCTCTCGGCGTCATTCCTTGCAGGTCAGGGCTTTGAGGTCAAGGACGTCGACTCCGGCTGAGCGACCTCGTAGGAAGGACTTTATCTCTCCATCCCCTTCTCCTCAGGTGACGCCGGTTCCATCTCCGGTTCCGGGGTCGCCGGCATTGAAAGGTTCTTCGCAGCATGAAGATTCACTGGCTCCAGCAGCGTCCCCGGCGCCTAGGGAGTCCTCTCCAAGCTGGGTGGCATCACCAGTGCGGGTGCTGTCCCCGGCTCCGCAGCTTCCAGTTTGACCTCAGGTAACTCCTCTTCAGGAAGGCACGGATCCATATCCTCCTTTTCCTACTCCTGGGTCAGATTCTTCGCATTTTCTCAATGCGATGTTTGGCATGTTTGCCAGGGCCTCAGCTCCATCCGGCGCACCTTCGGACCCTGTGGGTCAGTTCATTTCAGTTCAGTAGATCTTTATTTAGATGATTAAAAATCATCATAAAAATACATTGTACAAAATACATTAATTACATTTCTGAACCGTACATCATTAAAAAAGAAGGTTAAACCATTTTAAACATATGGCAGTATATAAATCATTACTCAGTCTCTTGTGTTTCTTAATCTTACTGCTATTTTTAAAAAAATCGTAATAGAGCACAAGGTACGCATATCACTAGCCTTTTGCAAAAAGAGTAGGGCAGTCTTAGCTTGACAGAGTTTTGCCTCTTTTAAAATATCAACAAGAAATCTACAACGAGAAGTTTGATAAAAAGAACACAAAAGTACAAAATGAAGGGGGTCCTGTGGAGACCTATAGTCGCAGCCGCAGGCACCCTTCTGCTCAATTGTTAAAGTAAAACCTGATGGATAGGCTAAAATATTATGTAACAAATTGAGCCTAAAACGACACATTAAAAATCTGTCCTGCTGGTTATACATTAAAAATAAATAGGGCTCCATGCCCTCTCCATTACTCACTAGACGGTGTGCCACAACAGATCTTTTTGCTGAGTCAGAGCTTAATCTACCCAAATCAAATTTTTCTAGTAGCTGTTTTTTAATTTGATGTCTGCATGAGGTGGTAATGGAACTCGGATCACTAAAGAGTAACGGCTGATCAATGGTTCCTAGTGTATCCTTGATAAACTTCAGCCAGGGAATTTGGGGGCAGTTGTCTTTTTGTAAGCAATCGCTAACTATTACCCTACTTAGCTCAGCTTCGGGGTTCACCCAAATTCTGAGCCATGTCATAATAGGCCTCACCTTCACCTGGTCTATGATAAATGGGATCCCAAGCTCTGTGTGTGCAATTCCTGCTGGGGTACTCTGTGGTATCTTCAGGATCCTACATAGAAATTTGTCTTCCTCCATTTGTAAAGGTCTTCCATCCCTAAAGCCCCAGACCTTTGCACCATAGTGCTTACAGCTACCTATAGATTCATGACTTGCTCTGGTGACCAACGACCCAGCCTTCGGGCAAAGTTGAGTATCGCACCGTTTGAGGAAACCAGCTTTCTGCACCTTTCCTCAATTAAAAAATCGAACTTTAACTCCCTGTCGAACAAAAGACCCAGGTAGGAAAAAGCGCTTACAGTTTCTATTGTGTGGGACTCTATTTTAAATACAAATTTCCTGCAGGGTTTCTTGCCCGCCACCATCACGAAGGATTTGTTCAAATTCATGGACAGATCTAACTTGTCCATGAATTCCACAAATCCATCAACGAGACGTTGTAAACTCAGAGCTGTTCGTGCAAGCAGGACGCGTCATCCGCGTACAGCAGTACCGGAATATGATGCTTTCCTGCTTTGGGGCAATCCACGTTTAAAGCAACCAGTGTTCTCTCTAAATCATTTATATAAAGAGAAAAAAGCGGACCTTGGCAGTGGTGTTCCAATGTAATTCTTTGAGAATATTGATAAGTCCGGGGTCAATTCCCAAGTTACTCATCATGGTCCAAAGTTTGTTCCTATTTACATTATCAAATGCCGCAGCCAGATACATAAAACCCATGTAGAGTGTTCCTTTACTAGCTTTTGTGTATTTTGCAACTAATAAATAAAGGTTAAGGCATTGATCACTTGTTGATTTACCCAATCTAAAGCCATATTGGGTATCTGCTATGATGTGGTGCTCTTCAGTCCTGGCCATAAGGCGATTTAAAACCGCCCTGCCCAGCAATTTGGCTGACATGTTTATCAACTAAATTGGTCTATAGCATTGAGGATTGTCCCTGCTCCCTTTTTTAGAGATGGGGCCAATCAGTGCAGTAGACCAAGATCGCGGAAGCCCGGATTTTATAGATGCATTTAACACCCTTGTCATAATAGGAGCCCAAAGGTCGATGTTACTTAAATAGAGGTCTGGTGGCGTGCCATCAGGCCCCGGTGCTTTGTTACGGGTCAAGCCTTGGATCGCTTGGGTAATTTCTTGAAGTGAAAATTCTGGTTCGCCGAACCCCATCCCAACCCCTTACAGACACAGTGTCACAGCTGTGATTGTAAAGGCCCTTAAAATGAGCTACCCACTGTTCGGGGAGTATATTATTACTAATCACCGGGGCATTGTTGTCTTGAAAGCAGGGTCTATTGATAATTTTCCAAAATTCGTTGAAATATATGTTCTCCCCATCCTCCCTCAGGTCAGCCCAGGAATGTATGACTAAATAACTACTTCCTAAACCACGACTTTCTTAACCACGAAAGCTGAACAACGAGCTATTCTAAAGCACTACTGTTTTTTTCAACGACTTCCTAAACCACGAAAAAAAAACATTTTGTGACTGGCCATTAGATGGCACTATTCTAATAACAATACTTCTTCGTAATGTTTTCAATGTTTGACCACTTTAACTCCAAAAAAGTGGTCAAACCAGCAGTGGTGCGCCTGGCTTATCATCGGAGCAGAGTGATGACGTATTACGTGCACCCTGGTCGAAGGATTGCAATTCAGATAACAGCTGCAGACTTGACTTTTCTCTAGAGTGTGAAAAGTATTCTTCAGAAATTATTTTGAACATGTATTGCAAGGCTGTTCCTACTTGAAAGTCGCTATAAAAGTATGGATGGGGAGGAGGACAGACTTGTGGTGTTTGCATGCTGCATTATTTAGGCTGGCTGCTTCCCTACTTTCCTCTGAGCCCGTCAGCCTGATACTTCTATTCAAGTGTCATGTTGGGAGTTTGGGAGATGCATTACCTAATTCAAGAAGAATAGCGCGCTATCTCTTCAAAATCTCAGGCATTTTTATTCACGCACCATAGTGAGACCACAGCTGGGCACACAGCACGTACCCAGGAACAAAACAAGAGAAGAAACATGCATTTGAGCTGGCAGAATCCGGGCATTTCTCTCATGCGCCTGGCATTTTAGCTCTTCAGTCGTGATTGGCAGTCATCCAGTTTGCCTCTCTTCCGTTTCCAGGTTTATGGGGTGGGGAGGAGATGAGTGACGTGATAGCATAGTTTAACATTGCAGTCCGGGAAAAGTCGTGGTTTAGGACTTTGTGGTTTAGAACGTCGTTGTTCAGGATTTCTCGTGGTTGGGACTTCGTTGTTCAGGTAAGTCGTACTTTATATTTCGTTGTTAAGGATGTTTCCCCAGCCCAGACTTCCGCTTGAAGCGTAGTCTTCCTCTGTTTTACCTTTGTTTTATATATATTTCTACTGAGGGCTACTTTCTGCTTATCCCTAGGTTGGGTTTTAGGCATAATTTTAAATCTCTCAATGCTCTGGAACATTCAGTATCAAACCATCATGGTTGTGGTCCGTTCATTTTGGTACCTTTTACTTTCAGTAGTTCATCAACCAGGTAAGTTAAAGACTCGAACACTGAGACCAACGTACCTCCCTCTACTGAGGGTTCAAGACAATCATGGATCTGTTTTTTGCCTATTTCTACCAGAGTTCCATAGGCATTAATTTTTGACCATCTGAGTCGTCTCCCCTGGTCCACTGGTCGCAACTCAATGGCTGTCGGTTTACTTCTAATGGAGCGACCACTGTATATTAA
The DNA here is from genome assembly GCF_964263255.1 of Lissotriton vulgaris. Lineage (NCBI taxonomy): Eukaryota > Metazoa > Chordata > Amphibia > Caudata > Salamandridae > Lissotriton > Lissotriton vulgaris. The sequence continues at coordinate 1,575,410,313 of NC_141689.1, forward strand.
TTCCATCACCAGTGGGTTATGGTCACTGAAGGGACTCCAGTCTATTCTCACCTCCTTAACCTGGTCCTTTGCAAAAGTAGAAATCATCATATAGTCTATAATGGCATGGCATCCCCTGCCTTTGAATGTTGGTGTGAGGGTACCATCCCTACCCGGGGCCGCCAAGTCTATTGTGTGTGTTAGAGCGTAAGTGCCTAATAACTTCATTAAGGTTGTTCCCTCCTTGTTATGCTCAAAATGTGGCCTGCTCTCTACCGGGCATGATGACCAGTCAACACTTACAGGTAACAAATTTGGGAAAAGATGGCAATTTAAATCACCCATTATCAGGACTATTGGTTCTCCTCCCCCTTTCCTCTGCTTGATCTCATGGTTGAGTCTGTTATCTAGTTCCTGGATTACTGAGTAATTCCCATCCACTGGCCCTGAGTTATAGATATTAAATATCAGTAACCTCAGCCCTTGTCCTTGGAATACAACTGCCTGGAGGGTATGCAACGTCCAGGAAGGTTGTGACCATGAGCCTTCTAGGTCCAGAACAACGTACAGTGCTAGCCCTCCCTTAGCTCTGCCTGATCTGCCTTCTTTAGCTGGTACGAAAAAACACTTTTAACCCTCTATTTGATAAGGGGAGGATTCTACCGCCCATGTTTCCTGGAAAGCTAATATATGGCAGCCGCGGAGGTTTTTCTTCCAATCACCATTTTCACATTTTCCTGCCAGGCCTGCAATATTCCAGGACAGTAAAATCAAGCCTTCACTCTGTACTTTTTCAGCCTCTCCTCCCTGATTGTGGATCCTAGGAACATCCCTTCTATGCAACATAACCCCCTGATCTCCATCACCTCTAGTTACTCTGTGTTCATCCACCCTCTTTGCTTGGGTGCTTTCTGTGGTCCTATGTGCACTTAATTTGTTGTCCACCCTTTCGGCCATCTTTTCATGACATTTCCCAGTTTAGGTTAGTCAATCATTTTCATCGAGGGACAGTAGCGGGCTGAATCTGTTTGCCCACTGAGTGTAACCCTGTCCTCTCTGCTCTTGCATTCTAGCCCAGTGTCTTGCTGGTGCATATCCTGTTCTAGCATCAGCGTAGTTCAAGATGTTTACAGCGCGTCTCCTCTGGTAGAAATATCCTAATCGTAGGGAACATATGGTGCTAGTATGGTTTTTATTGTAGCTACCTAATATTTATTTCACTAGATCGGTGTTCCTAAAATTTACCACAATGCAATCCCCTGTGATATCTTTCCTCCTACTGCCTAACCAGTTTACTCTTCTCACGTGAAGAATCTCCCCACATTCTCCTCCCTGCAGGGGCCTATGTATGTTTAACCACTTTATTATTTTGTTTTTCAATTCCATGTGTGACTTTCTCCCCTTCCCTGAGTTCGGGTACCCCAGTAAAAACAACAACATAAGGGCATGCTTCAGGGGGCAGATTAATATGTGGTGGTGCAGGGTGAACAAATCTGTCATTCGGCTCATGGCCTGTCGGATTTGTATCAGTGGAAGCATGACTTGTTGGATTTCCTGTTTGTGCTAGCTGGGCATTTGTTCGCTGTTGGGCCTTATCAATGTCCTTAGTCCCCCCCCCTTCTGAGTGTTTCCTCTCTCTACCTGGGCTGTAGGTTTAGGTATTTCGTGGACTTGTACAATAGAACGTTGCTCGTTGCTCACACAGTTATTATTGCCAGCTATATGTTCGGCTGGCGTAGTGCCTGCTAAGGAGCGGTTTGCTGTTAAATTACAGTCTTTAAGGCCCTTTGACCTTCCCTGCTTTGTCAGTTCGTTTAACACTTTATCTAGCCTGCTAATTATTGGTTTCAACTGATTCATAATAAAAGTTTCCAGACGTTTTTGGAGGTCTCCAATTACTTCATCCATCCATCCTGGTGGGATTTGATGACGTGCCACTGCCACTTTGGTGACTGCTGCCTCCCTTTCTTTTGGACTGTGTATGACCCTGGTTTGTTTGTTTTTCCGCGGTTGGCCCTTCCTGACGCCCCCTTGTTTTAATTTCCTACTTGTAGCATTATTTCTATTTTTGTTTGTATCTGGAACTACTTCTTTTACCACCTGCACACAAGGAATAGCTTCAGTGGAGTTTTCTAAAGAGTCGTTAAGAGAAATTGCTGATGTGTTTAAATCAATGGGTTGTGTAGGTGTGTCTGGAATAGATAGACTTCTCTCTGTGCGCTCAATCTCCCTATTGACTTTTCTCAACATCAGATCAATCGCGGTAGGTTGTAACACATTTGGTTCAAGCCCTAAAGGATTCGAGGTGCGAGAAGAATGTACTTTGCTCGTGGCAGAGCGTGTTTTCGTTCTGTTGGACATGACTAAAAACAGGAAGGGAGGAAGGTGTAGGAACTTACACTGCACCTACCCACCACTACTCTCCCTCCTTGTCTGGTAAGCTGGTGAGTGAATCTTCCCTATTTTACAGCACAATATAAGAATTGACCCCTCCCCTCCCTCAATTGCACAATGATTTGTAGTCCACTATTTATACTGTCTTTTTGTTTAAAATCAGTTCAGGGTTGGGTGGGCGTCTGGGAGTTGTGCTACTAAGAGGGACTTAATAATGTAATACCTCTGACACAGTCACAAGGGGGGTGGCCCAGCCCAGCCTCTTCTGGCCACTGATGGTCACAGATGGTCCCGCCCTTGTCCTGGGCTTCTCCCGGTAGCGCGAGAGGCACTCCTGCAGATAAGGCGCCTCACCAGCGTCAGTCCTGCCGCGCGAGTCCCGGGGCAGCTGGGTTTTGTGGTTCCCCAGCTGCGTATGGCACCGGGCAACTGGCTGCAAGCGCAGGAGCCGTTCCCCTCACGGCAGGATTCAAAGGTGAGGAGCTGGTTTTGTACGCCGTTTCCCTCACGGCTGGCTTGGTGGTCCGATTTAATGCCCTGTGGGTCATTTACCTTTAACCTGGGTGTTCCTCAATTATATCCCCAGGCACCCTTCATACCATTCTTGCCGTCGACTTCTGCTTGGCATTTCCCAGCGCTGAGATCCTCCACTCCGGCTCCTCGGACTCCTTCGGCTGTTGAATCAGCACCGCCTCAAGTTCGATCTACGTCGAGGTTTGAAGCAGAGGCTCCTCCGTTGATGTCTTTAACGGCGCCGTGTATGGCTCCACCAATGCCTATGCCTAAACAATGTTCTAGGAGAGAGGCTAGCGGCTCATTAATGAGGAGGAATATGCTCAGAATCAGGAGGAAGGGGAGATTGTTGATTCTATGGATGAGTTTGAAGGCCTTCATGAAGCTAGTGGCCTTGATACTTCTCCTGAATATAACCTTCCATCTGCAAGTGGATTTGTTGTACAGGACATTGCTCTATACCATGTGGTTATAAGGAAGGCGGCTGATTTACTTGGTCTTCAGCTTCCTTCAGCTAAGGTAAAATCTAATATTCTAACAGAAGTTCTAAACACATCTTTGTCAACTTATGAGCCGTTGCTTCCCTTTACGAATGCTGTAACTGAACCAATCCTGGCGGTGAAGCCCTTGTCTGCTCCTAGGGTTTCTTGTTCTATCTCGAGGAGGTACAGGCCTGCCCCTGGTGATCCGGCTTTTTTATCATCACATCCTGTGCCGGAAAGTTGGGTTGTCCAGGCTTCTTGTTCGAAGCAGTCTTCTAGTTCTTTCCCTACCATTCTGGGTGAAAGGGATTCTAAAAAGATGGAGCAAGCTGAAAAGAAAGTGTTTTCTTCTGCGAGCATGGCTCTTAAGCCAACTAATGCAACTTGCCTTCTTGGATGATATATCCATGCTTTGATGGACTCAGTTGTGCAATTCGGCCATAAGTTGCCTGAGGAAGATCGTGTCAATTTCTTAGAAGTCCTTTTGGATTCGCATGCTGCTGCACGTCCGGTTATTCAGTCGAGCATGGACACTGCCGACTCTGTGGCTCGTGTGTTGGGGTCATCTGTGGCTGCAAGGAGACAGGCATGGCTTAGATCATCTTAGTTGGATTTGCCCTTTGATGGGTCTAAGCTCTTTAGTTCAAAGGCGGATTTAGCCTTAGAGCGTTTTAAAGACAGCAGGGCTACTGCAAGGTCTCCGAGACTCGAGGTGCAGTCTAGAGGATATAGCTACAAGCAGGATCGTGGATCTGGGAGGTCTGCTTCCTTTCGTGGCCGCGAGCAATCACAACAGGGTCAGCAACAGCAGAATCCCTTGTACAAATCGTACAGAGGGAAGAATAGAAGCGGTCTTAGGGGTGCAACTCGACAACAATCCTCCTCCTCCTCCTCTACCACTCTTCCCGCCCCCGTTGGTACAACAGGAAAGCAGTTCTAGATCCCCCATCTTAGAACATGTTGGTCCGGTTGGAGGTCGGGTGTCCCACTTTCTACAAGATTGGAGATTGATCACGTCCGATCTTTGGGTCTTGAATCTTGTAGAGAATGGGTACGCTCTTCCCTTTTTGGATCTTCCTCCTCCTCACCAGGGTTGGTGCTCCGAGGACAACTTACTGCTTTTGCAGCAGGAGCTTCTTACTTTGCTTCAGAAAGGTGCAATAGAGGTGGTTCCGGAGAAAGAAAGGGGTCAGGGTTGCTACTCCCGGTATTTCCTGATCCCCAAAAAGGACGGTCGTTTGAGACCTATCTTGGACCTCAGGATTTTGAAACTTTACCTCAGGCAGGAGAAGTTCAAAATGTGGACCTTTGCTCAGGTTCTTCTGGCACTGCAACAGGAATGCTGGATGGTGTACATCGATCTACAGGATGCATCTTTTCATTTTCCCATCCTAAAGTCACATCAGAAGTATCTCCGGTTCACGGTAGAGTCACAAAATTATCAGTTTGCAGTCCTCCCGTTCGGTCTTACTTAGTCTTTACAAAGGTGATGGCGGTGGTAGCGGCTCATCTCAGAAGATTAGGGGTTCCTGTTTTCCCCTACCTGGACGACTGGCTGTGGAAAGCGGAGTCTCCAGAGTTGGTTTTGCGTCACTTGCAAGTGACAACTCGCCTGTTGTACAAATTGGGTTTTTCCATAAATCTACCCAAATCTCACCTGGTGCCTTCTCAGCACAGCCTGTTCATAAGGGCAATACTGGATACTTCTGTGGTCGAGCATACCTGCCTTGTGAGAAGTTGGCCTGGTATATAATGCTCACTAATTCTTAGTGATCACTTTGTACCATGCCAAGCAACCCTTATGATGATGGTTGTAATTCAACCTTGTAGACCAGTTATCCTAGTGGTAACGTGGACAAAGCAGTCTTAGGCTAAACTCTGAAAGGCATGTGAAGCCAGCTGTTATACCATACACAACCCCCTTGAATACCAAATGAAAGGGACACCACACAGATATATATTGAAAATATATATTGATTTATTAACTATAAAATCCCCTGGACTCTTTATGAGCACAGAAGCACAAGCGTTAAATCACAAGACAGTTTAAAATACACAAACGTTGCACAATATGGATGAGCCCTAGGGGCCACCTAAACCATATACTAAGAAAGTGGTATAAGAGATACCAATAGGAAAGGGAACAGGCCTAGGGCCTTGGGAATCGCTGGAGCTATTCGAGACTAGCAGTGACTAAGTCGGGAAAGGCCCGCGGGACTCGGGTGCAGTGTTCAAAGTGCACGCACTTTCCAATGCAAAGTCTATGGTGCGTAAAAAGTACAAAGTTAGAAAGTTAGGAACCTTCCGAGTGACCTACGGAGCTGAAACTTAAGACACAGGCCCTTGAGATGTGTACCAGTGCAGGAGCACCGGCGGAGCTGAGTTACCTCACCCACAGGAAGCGGGTGCACAGGGTCGAAGTAGTGTCGGGTTTTGTCACGCTGGTCGATGGTGCTTGGAGCTGAAGATGCTGCAGGCGGCTCGATGTGAAGAGTTCCGGTGGATCCAAGGGTGGATCTGAAGATGTGAAGACCTGAAAGCAGAGGGGACAGTGTTCAAAGTCACTAGCCAGTGACTACCGTGGAACCAGATTGGAACCAGGCGATGTCGGGTGCAACCAGGCGTTGTCGGGTAGCTTCTTTCTGCAGCCACGTGGATACCCGGGGTCGAGGACGTCCAGGAGTCGGTCACGAGCTGTCCAGGCTTCTCGCTGTTGGCGGTGTCGGCGACCTGATCGGAGCAAACAGGCCTTGGCAAATGCAAGCCACGCAGAAGTGGAAAGATGCTTAACACTCGGACCAGCAAGGTCAGAGCGGGTGCTCCTTTTTACAGGAGCTTGGGTAGGTCTGGAGCAACCAGACCTGCTGTGTAAATCGTCGGTTTCGTCGCCAAGATGGCCGCTGACCACGTGGCTAGTGGCCGGGATGGCGCGTCGAGTGGCACAATGCAAAAGGGCCCCACGCAGATCGTGGAGATGCTGGAGGGCTGATCTTCGGTGCAAGGGCTGCTCGGTGGTGGGGGTTCTCAGTCCCCAAAGCACAACGTCGAGGATGCCTCAGAAGCTGCGCAGTCAGCTTTTCGAGTGTCTTCCAAGAGGTCCGGTCCCACGTCACTCGGTGCCTCCACGGGTCCCTTCTTTGCAGGGACTGTGGATCGGGCTCTGAGAGGTCTGGGAGTCTGGTTCCTGTCGGGCTCTGGGCTCGTGCTCCGGCGGGAGGCGGCGGCAAAGCAGACATCGAGTTGCTGGTTGGTACCTGTGTTCACAGGGTGGCCACTCCTAGGCCACAAGGGAGATTCTTCTTCAGTCTTCTGTGCAGCAGAATGTCGAAGTCCAGTCGTCTTCTTAGTTTTAAGTTGATTCAGGATGATCTGCTGTGCAATGGCACTGCTCCCACTCTTATTCCCAATCTGAGGGGTGGATCACCTACTAGGTCCCTCCTCTGGGAGGAACCAGGAAGGGGAGTGGTTACACCCCCTCTCCTTTGTCCAGCTCCTCGCCAGGACTGGGGCTGGAAAGCCCCAGAACCGGTTTGGGCTGGCTTATGCACAGGGACACCTTGTGTGCCCCAGGCATGTCTCAATCTATTCAGCCCTGTCCTACCCAATACACAAAACCCTGTCTGGGGTGGTGCTCGCACCTCCCCAGGCAGGAATCCCTTTTTCCAGGCCCTCCTCGCTGGAAGGACTCCCAGCAGCAGGAGGTCAGACATGTCTGTGGTGGCAGCATCCATTTTGTGATGCTGAGGCTCTGGTTAACTTTAACCGGGGTTAAGGCTACACACATGTCGTGTCCCTCTAGAAGGGTGGAATGCTATCCCCGTCGACAGAACTGTCGAGGGGATAGTATTCCAATTCGTATGACACCTTACTCGACATGTTTTGATAAAGCCAAACCAAAGATAGCATATAACCGCGAGGATTATAATGCACTTAAGAGTATATGGTATGGCAATATCCCAGAACAGCTCAGGGAGTGGTTCCCGACAGCTGCAGACAGGCTCAGCTCACGCTAGAGCACCATCTCACATATTTCCAAGCACTCTGCCTCCAGGATTGATGAGGCCTTCCATAGGAGTGGCTGATAGGAACATATGTGTCCAGTTTAGGGTTAGATATAGGGATACTATATCTAAGCAAGAGGTGATTACACCAACTTACCCCAGCTGAGTGATCAGCCAGTTGTGTCAAATATGAAGGCCAGGCCAGGGGTGGCACAATACATGCTGCAGCCCCTGGTAGGCCTTGGCTACACCTATGCCCTGGGTACCTATGGTACACTGTTACAGGGGCCTATAAGGTGAACCAATTCCAATTGTGTTATGCACCTAAGGTACATGGAGTCCATTTTAAGGAGAGAGCAATCAGCCTGGGGCCCTGAATAGCAGGATCCCAGGCCAACTAAGTCAAAAACCAGCTAAACACCAGGCAAAAAGTTTGGGGGTAACCATAGTCAGATATCCACCTTCCTACATGCCTTTGCAGAGGATTCTTGACATTCAGGAAGCGATTCCTTTATTTCACAATGGAGCGGTTGTTCCAGTCCTGAAGGTCTTTCACCTGCTCGGTCTGTTCGCTTCCTGCATACTGTTGGTCAACCATGCACGCTGGCACATGAGGGCACTCCAGTGGTGCCTCCGCAGGCAGTGGTATCAGCACAGCAGAGATCTCGGGGAGAAGATCAGAATCTCCAGAGAAGCTGCAGCGGAGCTGACTTGGTGGAGTGTGCAGGGCAGCCTGGCTCAAGGAAAGCCCTTTCAGTCTCCTCCACCGGTGGCCACAGTGTTCACAGATGCCTCCACTCTAGGGTGGGGTGCTCATCTGGGGGATCTGGAGGTCAAATGTCTTTGGTCTGCAGTGGAAAGGTTGCTTCACATCAACCTTCTGGAATTGCGGGTGATACGTTTGCCACTAAAAGCTTTCCTTCCTCCCCTTCGCGGTAAGTCGGTTCAGATCCTGATGGACAACACTACCACGATGTGGTACATCAACAAACCGGGAGATGTAGGGTCGTATTGTCTCTACCGAGAGGCTCTGCAACCCTGGTCCTGGGCTCAGGGCCAACGGATTAGTGTGTTTGCAAATCATCTGGCCGGTGTACTAAATGTTCGTACGGACAGTCTCTCAGGCGGCGTTACTCGGCCAATCACGAGTGGCGGCTTCATCCAGAGGTGGTCCATCCAATATTTCTGATGTGGGGATTTTCTCGGTTGGACCTGTTTGCCACTCACGAGAACGTGCATTGCCCGTTGTTCTACAGTCTCCAATTTCCGTTGCAGGGGACGTTGGGGGACGCATTTCAATTGGATTGGAGTTCGCAACTCCTTTCCGCGTTTCATCCCATACCCTTGATTCCTCGGGTTCTGAGGAAGATTCGCCGAGACTGCGCCCAAGTCATATTGATCGCCCCTGATTGGCCAAGAACGGTGTGGTATACAGATCTACTTCACCACTTATCGCACCCGCCGCTCAGTCTCCCTCTCAGGGCAGACCTCCTGTCAGTCGCAGGGGCGGGTTCTACACCCCCACCTTCAGAGCCTGCACTTTTATGCCTGGAGATTGAACGGGGCAACCTGAATTCCTTCCCTCTCCCGCCAGATATAGTAGCTACTGTCAAAGACTATTTATCGGCCTTGTCAGCCTTTCTATGTTTGTCGGACCACCCGTCTTTAGTTAAGTCCCCCATTGTCATGAGGTTCATTAAGGGCCTTACAAATAAGTTCCCTTCCACTCCGTTCATTTTGCCTCTGTGGGATTTGAAACTAGTCCTTACTTTTTTAATGGGTTCTCCATTTGAGCCTCTTCATTCTTACCCGTTGATGCTTCTTTCTTTTAAAATGTTTTTCTTGATTGCCATTACCTCGACTAGGAGGGTAAGTGAGCTTCAGGCTCTTAGTTCGAATTCTCCTTTTTTGACCATTCATGTGGATAAGTTGGTTCTAAGGACCAGGGCTCCTTTCCTTCCCAAAGTGGTTACCCCTTTTTATATGGGACAATCCATTACTTTACCCACCTTCTATCCTCCCCCTCACCCTTCTAAGGAGGAAGAGAGACTGCATCGGTTGGACCCTAAAAGAGCTGTCAGCTTTTATTTGGATTGGACAAGAGATCTGAGGCTGGACGATCAACTCTTCGTGGACTATGTTGGGAAGATGAAAGGCAAGGCTGTGCACAAGAGGACCCTTTCCAGGTGGATTATCTTGTGCATCAAGATTTGCTACACCCTGGCCAAGAAGGATCCCCCAGAAGGTATCTGAGCTCAATCCACCAGAGCTAAGTCTACTTCTTCTGATTTGGCTAGTGGTGTTCCTGTTCTTTGTATATCTGTAATTCAGCAACATGGGCCTCCCTCCACACCTTTGCCAAGCATTACTGCTTGGACTTTGAGGTTAAGAGGGATGGCCATTTTGCTCGTTCTGGTTTGCAGAATTGTTTGGTTTAGTCAGGTGGACACCCTCCTCCAGGAGAGGTACGGCTTTGGGAGTCTATTCAAAAGGTGACGAATCCACAGGCAGAAGTATCTATCAGAAGAACAAGCTTACCTTCGGTAGCGCTTTTTCTGGTGGATACAGTATCTGGCTGTGGATTCCTCACGGTCCCACCTGCCTCTCTGTTGTCCACCTGCTTCTACCAAAAAATGTGTTATTTTAATCCTGTTTATGTCTTAATAGTGAGTTTTCCCTTGCTATTTCTCTTTGTCTTTATTGATTATGCATTAGTGATTTTACATATGTGTATATATTTGATATGCTATGTATGTATTGAAAATGTGTCAGTCCGGCCGTTTGCCTCGGTGGCACGGACAAAATGGGTGGAACTGAGGTCAGCATGCTCACGAGGTCCTTTTGTGGCTCTGACGACGTCATACGGTGCCGCAAGCGTAGTCTGTCCATTGTGACGTCCTCGTCGACGTGGGAGAGCTAGGAAAGAATTTCCTGCAGAATGCTGGCGCATTTTCAAAAGGTGTGGAATCCAAAGCCAGATACTGTATCCACCAGAAAAAGCATTACCGAAGGTAAGTAACTTGTTCATTTGGTCGATATTCTTAGTGAGGGATGGGAGGGTGACAAGCACTCGGTGGAGGCCTCAAAGAGGGATCAGTCAAAGAGGTGCTAATCTCGCAGCTTCGGTGGAGTTAGGCATGTATGTTCCAAGCGGGTTAAGTAGTGGCTCAAAGGGCCCCAGATACACTGAAATTTTGCTTCGGTGTGTTACATTATTGGAGAGTTGTTCTATCACCTTGACATGCCATAGATGAGTGAACCACTGAGCAATGGAAGGGGCTGATGTATTTTTCCGCGCTAGTGCAATAACCGGTCTTGCAGCATGGAGCATGTGGCTAATAAGTTTCCAGTATCAACATGGGACACGCTGCTAGTGTGAGGGGCCACACTCCAAAGATAACCATGAGATAAGAGGCAGGTAGTGGATATACTGTAGTGGCTTTAATGTGTTCTAGGATTTCTTTCCAGTAAGAAGGGATGAGGCTACATGACCACAAAATATGACGGAAGACTCCTGCTGCCAAGCCGTAGTGCCAGCAGAGGGAAAATGCGGAAGGGTATATAGTGGGAAGGTGAGACTGTGTATAATGCCATTGGTACATGAGCTTATCCGGCATCTCTCTAAGGGATAAACTTAAATAGGTTTTGGGCATATCCCGCATGAGGGCATCTTATTGCAGAGGCGAGATACCCTCAGTAGTAGTACCCTGCCAGCATGATTGGTAGGTTTGAGGTGCCATATAGTGCTGTTGTGTATGGTATGTATTAGATATCATTCTCCAGGAGCCAGTGTATGCCCGCACCAGTTTTTTTTAAGGAAGTGTAGGGTCTAGCTGTTCCCAGGTAGTTGGAGGGATGGAGCTCCTAAATCCGCAGTGAACAGTACTGTAATTTCGCCAATTCCGGGATATGGAAATCAGCTCTGCACTGTTCAAAGTTCTTGATGGAGAGTCCTACAAACAGGTCATGCAGTGTCCGACATTCTTCCTCCCCCTGCCAGGAAAGGACTGAGGCAGCAGTGCAGGTGTAAAGTCAGGATTACGTGCAATAGGTGTGCTGGGGGAGAGGGAATGTAGTGAACCCCTGTTTAGTCACTAGTTTATCTCATATGTCAAGGACCTTTCTTGGTGAGGGTGGCCAGGTATGTACTGCGTGGTCTGGTGTGCCTAGGAGCCAGGCTAGATCACACAAGGGCCGCATGCCACATTATGATCCATGTGAAACCTGTGCTTCTCACTCTCATGCACCACCCATTCCGATATGTATCATAGGTGAGCGGCCCAATAATATTAAAGAAAGTTGGGACAAGCCAGTACGCCTCAGTCCCGTGGCTGCATCAGTAGGGAGGTAGATATCCTCTGCTGTTTCTCGTTCTAAATAAAAGAATAGATGTCCCTTTGCATACAAAAGATATCCTCTCGAGGAATTGGAGTTGGCAAAGTCTGGAAAAGATTCAGAAGGAAAAACAAGGGAACCCTACTCACTAAGGAACCAGGGTGCGTACTTTATATTGAAAACAACGGTTCCAGTGGAATAATACATATACTTTCTTTAGTAAGTACAAAGCATAATAGCGATATCAGCTGATGGTTAAAGGGGATGTTAGAGAGAGAGATAAAGCTCGTGACACCAGGGTTCATATCTCAATTGAATTTGTATTGTTTCAAAAAGAGTAAATAACATATAAATTGTACAAAATAGATTTCAGACAGTTCGGAGTGTCCCTAGTGTCAAAGAAAAGAACTGTTGAGTGACATTAAGTGAAAATATTTACAAGGTTTCCAAAAAGATGTATATTCATAATGAAAGCGACCATTCAATAACAGCAGAATGTTTCAGCGACTATATACAATCATAGGCGCTGTCTACGTGGTTCGCTTCTATCAAGCGTCAACGGCGTTTCGACCCGACTGTGAATAAGGGGTCTCGTCAGGACCAAGGGAGTGGGGGACATCTGTAATTCACAAGGCTCATTCACTTTGTGTGGTGTGCCAACCGTGTGCGTTAAAACCAGAGAGTAAGAATTATACTCACAGTGAACCTGATAGCGGTGAATGAGCAATAGATAAATCGAGGAACCGCTGGATTGCTGGATGTGTGGGGAAGCCCACGGAGGGGTTGTGGAATCAAGATTTTAGGACCACTGATAGCTGGTCGAGATGTGCAGCCCACAATGGGGTGAGAGATGCCACGGACAATGCCTTGGGCACTTGCTTGATAGCCGATAGCAGTCTGACGGGATCAGACTCTGAAGGTCCTGATACATGGCTGTGCTAATGTCTAAGTCTGGGTCCCATACTAAATTGAGATCGCCACAGACGATGATGTCGCCCTGCACCTCTGCCAGTTGTTCGAGGTCTTCTTATGGAACCCTCTCCCATGAGCTATCTATTCTCCCACAACTTTCCAGCCAGTCGAGCCATATAGTGGAGTCCTAGAGAGTCAAAGTAGGACCAGGCAGGCTCACCTTCGCAATGTAGTTCCGCGCCATCCAGGCCCGCAGCACCAGTCCGAGCCGGCACCACAGGGCTCCGCTTACTGTGGGGGGCAAGATCAGGGTCGCAGTCGCCAGTCTATGCAGCTCACCTCAGGGGATCAGGTGAGGGGGACTCCCCCCGCTCTCATTAATCATTCAGCATTATCTGCCTGCAGATCCCCGGTCCAGCTGCTTCGTGTTCAGTCTGCGTGTCCACTGCTTGCCACATTCACTGGCTCCCTTTTTAGGCAGGACCCTCTGCAACTCCCGCCATGTCTCTGGCAGCTGCAGCACCCAATCCCGCAAGATGGCTGCTGCTTTCCCACGCGTCGCACCACCGGGCACCCGCGGGGCTCCGGAAGCAAGTCAAGGTGGACTCACCTTGGGTCCCTTCACCAACAGTGTTAATGCTCAGGCAGGCCATCCAAATAGGCTCAGGGTCGGGTGGTTTTCCCTCTGCGCCAACGGCGCCGTAGTGTGCAGGGAACAGCTCTTCAAGTTGGTGGTTTTGACTCTGCCAGGCCCCAGCTTCAATTGTACTAGGTTGTCGCCAGGATAACAAGAAAGGGGTGAAATAGTCTCTCCCCCAGATGTAAGGATGAAGTGCTTATGTCCCGGTGCAGGTATACCCCGGCTTCATCACCCATGTGCTGTGGATGCCTGAAGGATTCCGACAGGGGGCCAGAGGACAGACGAGACATGTCTACTCCATACCCCACTTGACCACCCCCCCATACAAATGCTTTTTCCCCAGACAAGTTGGTTCTTACAAGGCGAGGAATTTTACTTCTGTCCTTTCCACCTGAGGCAATCCAATACCATCCATTCCTTTTTTCCCTATTGCATCCCACCAAGAAAGATTAGACGTTACACATACTGGACCCTAGAAGAGCGGTTAATTATTACATTAACTGCAACCAAAGATACAGTCAGTAAGCAGGGCAGGGACAGTCCAGAAGAAAAGCTTATCCAGCTGAATTATTTTGTGCATAAAGATGTGCTATGCCCTCGCAAAAAAGAACTCTCTGATTGAATCCAACCCATTTTACCCCATTTTTGGCCAGGGTTGTCTCAATGGCTGAAATTATTTGAATAGTGACATTGACTTTCTTTCACACCTTTGCCAAACATTATTGTTTGGATTTGGAAGTGAGAAGGGATGGCGTTTTTGGCTGTTTGGTGCTGCAGTTTTCCTTATACAATTATAACTTACGATCCATCTCCTAGGGAGGTACTGCTTTGTAATCAGTTCAACAGGTGAGGAACCTGCCATCGAAAGAAAAAGTTAACTAACTTTGATAATATCCCATTCGTAGCATGTATTGCTGCAGATACACATACTATTGTATTGTATTGTATAGGCCTGCCATCTCTTGTTGAGCTTGGACGTTTGCCATTTGTTTTTCTTTGAAGAAAGTCTTTTTGAGTCCTGAGATGGAACTGTGACTCCTCCCTTAGTTGGCAGTTGCCATATGGGCAATATTTAGATTGTTTTTTCCTCCCCAACAGGTTTTTGATGTCTACTCCTGGAGCGCTGATTTTAGACATGTTTTTCACGCCCCCTCTGGGGCCCAAGCAGTACAATTTGATTCTGATTCTTGGGGGAAAAGGCTTTCTCGTCCACGTGTCTCTTGACGACAACCTCTGAAGATCGACTTGGATCATATTATGTGTGCTAGGGCCTTTGGCCTCTTCAGGGCCTCAAGCCTCTTGTCTGTGACTATTTCCCTGCAGAGAATACCCTCATGGTGATGGAACAGATGCCTTTTCCATACTGTACCCTGTGCTACACCAAATGTCCAAGGTCTACCACCACAATGCCTGTAACCTCTGCTTCTCCCATGAGCACGACAGCACTGTATGCCAACACACCCAAAGCGATAGGTACCCTTTGCACTCCATCACTTGCTGGCTCCTTTTGCAGGCAATAATGCAGTGCAGGTCCCAAAGTCACTTCACCAGACCCTACCCCCTCATACCAGAACCAACAACACTTATACTACCAGTAGGCAGTACAAGGGTACACCAGAGGCGCCTACAGGAGTAACAGCAGTGGCAGAGGAAAAGGAGGTTTTGCCTCAGCCTGCGAACATTGACTGCCCTTACCTCCACCCTGATCACACAACATCTATCGGGAGCCTGCATATTTCCTCCCTTACTAACAGGAAATAACATAAGCCAAGTGTGTATTAGTCATTTGTTCACCACAGCAACTGTATAGAACTTCTCACACACCCTCCAAACATCCCTCCTCCTGCCCACACCCTCTGCAGTGACAATCTCAGCCTTCTGTAGGAAGAGGTACAAGTGCTCCTCTAAAAAGGGTTTGTAGAGCCAGTTCATCCTCACCAGCAGGGCAAGAGGGTCTACAATCTTTACTTCTTCATCCCCTAGAAGGACTTCGCCCTCAGAACCATCTTGGATCTCGGGCCACAAAACTGCTACATTCTCTCTGAACACTTCCCAATGGTCAAGCTTCTGGATGTCATCCCTGTACTGCAGCTAGGCGATTTCCTGGTGTCTCTAGAATCCAAGGATGCCTAAACCAAACTCCCCACCCACCGGCATGATCTCCCCTTCTTTGCACGTAGTCATCACTACCAGTTCAAAGTACTTCCCTTTGGTATCACCTCGATTCCATGGGTATTCACAAAGTGTCTAGCAGTAGTAGCTGAGAAGAGGAGGGTATCCATGTTTTTCCCTACATCAACAATTGGCTGATCAAGAGCTCAGGCAAGCAACAGTGCGTAGCAAATAGCCAGGCTACCATCTCAGTACTACGAAGCCTTGGATTCGCAATACATGCCACCTAATTCCACCTGCAATCCTTTCAAATCCAGCCCTTTCTAGTAGATGAAAAGCCTTGCAGCAGCTGTTACCTCTTTTTCATCTAAATCGCCAAAACTCCATCAGGACTTTTATGAGCTTGCTGGGCATGGTGGCTTCCTGTATTGCCTCCAGCAATCCAGACTCAGTCTCTAGGCAATGCACTATGGATAAACTAGTCGGGGATCCTTGGCTGTGCTTTTCCGCCTCTTCTTCTCCTTCCATTCATGATCCGGAAGATGTGACCTCTCAGACCCTCATTCATCTTCATAGCTCCATCTGAGAGAGACAGCCTGTTACTTGGCACTCCTCAAGATGCAAGTCATCCCCTTTGAGAAGCTCCATAACCGGCCGGACCTTCTCACAAGGTGTCCTGGCCAAATCAGGTATTCAGATCCCACACAGATTTATATAGGGATCTGGTATCTGAGGTCCTAGAGATGGGCTACCTACATCTTCCACAACAATGCATGGACATCATAAATAGGTCCATCCTTTCTGATGATAAATATGATTCTGTCCTGGAGCGCTTCATGGAAAACTGGGCTACAGCACATTCTTTGGGCCTTTTGACCTCTACCAGACAATTTTCTCATCGGTTTTGGCACTTCCACGACTACTTAAGTGGTTTGCCATATAAGCAATACCCGACCCTACCCCTTCTGGTCACCTCAGTGCTTTTGGGGATAGGGATCAGGCAGACAACATGCAGGTCACCAGGGGTAGTTATCTTCCCAGTCCGTCTCCCCATCCGCATCAGCTCCATACTGCTTCAGTTTGCTGTTAGTGGTGCAGAACCCCCCCCCCCCCCCCCCCCCCGTTGGGAGACAACCTCCCACATTTTCTCCCAGAATGGCAGTTTATTATATCTGACAGAGAAGAGCTCTGCTCTTCTGTTTCTTTCTAATCCACCTTCACTTTCACCTACATCAGAGGAGCACCTATCCATCTTAGTGCAAGAGGTGCAGGCTCCTCTGTCCAAAAGTGTCATCAAGAGGGTGCCGTCTTTGAAAATAAGGGCAGGTTATTTCTTCCTGTATTTTATTGTTTTGAAGAAAGATGGAGGCGCTCATCCTATTTTAGATCTTCGGCCTCTAAATGCCTTCCTGCAGCAGGACAAATTCAAAATGCTCACTGACCCAAATTGTGTCTGCCTTCGATCTGGGTGAGTAGGTGTTCGCTTTGGGCCTAGAGTATGCACATCCTGCAATCTGAAATTAAATAACATTATATAAATTTATATAGTGCAACAATGCCCAAAGGAATCAAGGTGCTGAATCTCACAGATGTTACTTGCCGGTCCAGGTCAGCCATAGCATTTTCAATTTGCTGTGCCCTCCTCCTTCAGCCTTAACAGAGCGCCTCAGGTGTTCACAAAAATGATGGTGGTGGTCTCCACTCCTCTTCAGAGGTTGGGGATACTGGTTTTTCCCTAACTTGGTGACTGGCTGTTGAAGGAGGGCTTTCTACAGTTAGTCCTAGAACTCTCCCACATGACGGCAAGCCTCCTGACATAGTTGAGGTTCGTAATCAACAAGCCAAAATCACATCTGACTCCTTTGCAGCGGCTTTGTTACAGGAGTTATTCTGGACATAGTGCATTTCAGGGACTTTATTTTGTCCAGGACATTCTGGCTATGATCTCAATGTTTCAGCCTTAGCCCTGGATCTCAGTGAGACCTGATTTGAGCCTTCTTGGCATGTTGGTCTAATGCAACCTGTTTGTCCACTTTGCCAGATGGCATATGCTGACTATGCAGTGGGATCTGAAGTCTCAGTGGGCTCAGCATCAAAAGAAACCGGTCAATGTCACCTAGGTTTCAGAGCGAACTGCACAACATCTGCAGTGGTTCCTAATCTGTTGCATCCTGACCAGTGGCAGATCCCTCTCACTCAGAGTTGACGGTGTGACTTATGTGTTACTGCTGGATTGGCGATGTCATCTGACCTCTGATCAGGCTACCTCTTCAGGAAGATCTTCTGTCGTATCAGCAGGGCAGGGTTCCCCGCCTGAAACTGCACACTACACCATGTGTGGAGGTTGAGTGGCAACAGCTGATGGTGTTTGGCTTGCACCTGAAGTTGTGGATGTCATCCTAGCTGCCAGGCATTCATCTACAACAAAGTTTATTTACGCTGGGCCAATTTGAGGCCTGGTGTGGCACCTGCTTTTCTTTGTTTACTGGACATCTGTCCTTGTTCAGATCACCAGATGTGCTGCTGCTTCTAAAATGTTCTACCCACATATTCCCTCTTGAGCCATGTGTGATGCAACAGCTGAAGTGATTGCCCTGAGAAAAAGTCTTCAGTACCGAAAGACGCAACAAGTAGTTGTGCATCACTTTGAAGGGAGTACACATGAGAAAAGTCAACACCAAATTATGATGACAACTCCCGGATCCAGTCTGGCATTTGAGTAATACTCTAAAGGTGAGAAATCTGAGGTTAGAAAGTGTATCAACCATAAAGGAGCGTTACTCAAAGTATAACTGTTGTGGGTCACTTGCAAAATGTTCCGGGCTGCTAAGATGATGGCATACTGATTAGCAGCTACTACTTGGGAAAGAGAATTTACAATCAATCTTGTAGAGGACCCTGAACCGGAAGTTCCCCCTCCGCATTGAAGCTGGTCAACCCTTTGTGTATAATGATGTAGCATCTAATTCTCAGTAGGAGAAAGCTCAAGTTGACTCTCTAAGTCCAGAACTCTGCTCCCCAATTAAGCAAACAAAAAAGGCTCCACGACCATGCTGCCTGGGCTCCTAAAGTGTTTGACGTTGCCTTTTGGGTAAAAAACACACTGACTTTTAATGTAGTGCTATCCTCACACTTACGTCTTCTTATTGTTAGTTCATTAGAGACTTCCTCACCTGGGTAGCTTTCTGTTCAAGCTGCCTCTGTATTTCTCAAAGGGAAGCATAGCAAATAGAGGACACAATTCAAATGTGTTAACCAGAGCAAGCAGTCTCTTGAACTGAAAAGCCCACCTTCAAAAAACCTGCATATTGATTTAGAAGAATGAAGGGTCCATGTGCACACCAATGTTCAGTGTCAAACAGAAATGTATTTGCATGAGCTTCTCCTCCCTGTTTGAGGTCTAGGTTATCACTCAGTCTACTGACTTGTGCCCTTTTAGTTCAGTTCCAATGGATTAACAAAGAGTGGCAGACGTTATGTGAAGTAGGGCATAGAGTGCTGCAAGCTGCCAATTACAAAAGAATGGCTTTCCTCTCTAGATATGCCGAAAAGGTTACACAAGATGTTTCCACTTTCTCCAGAGCATTGCTTCAGGCGTCAGGGTCCTGGGATAGGGACTTAACCATGTTTTCTTTCAATTGTCGACACCTAGAACAATTTTGGTTCGAAGTTTTTGGAGTTATCAATCTCTGTGTGTACATATTATACCTTCCCTAAAATTGTTTTTATTCGGTTCTTCTTCGGAGGTCTACCATCTCACAAAATACCAGCAATATGTTTTTTCTATAGCTATAGCAGTAGCCAGGTTGCTAATTCTTCAGAGCTAAAAATCCGATAAGATACCTTCGATTCACCATTTGCATAAGAAAATGGCTAGGACATATATTTGGGAAGAGGCATATGGTAAACAAATCGGGGTCCTACATAGATTTAAAGCGATCTGGTCAGGGTTTGTTTTTAAGCTTTGTTTAGTAGGGTCTTCTCGTTGCACTCTCAGCATAATTGTTTCTATTCTTCTTTATAATGCACTTTTTTTTCTTTTTTGGATGGGAACTTATTCTAGAACTATTATTAAATGTATAGTCACTTGACTTAATGTTGGAAAGGGTGATGTATATTTAAGACGCTGCTATTCATGTAAGTTATTTTTGTTTTTATACACTTCCTGGTGAAATGACTCTGTATTCTTTCTGAAATCTTAGCACTTTTTTGCCTTGGCACTTTATTGTGTTTTTTTCTTTATATATATTTGTTATGTGTCGATTGTTATTAAGGAGAGTCTTGTCTGTAGCAAGACATGTTCTTTTTAATGATACATTTACATACATTGTAATTATGTTTTCATCTACTCAATAAAAAAAAAATATATATGTATATATCACATTCAGATCAAAGCTCCCATACCTGAACATGCTGAGATGAAAACCAGAAGGTAGAATCTCCTTTCAGCAATCTGCTTATACTCAAGAATTCTCGGAGAAAACCTCTGCTCATTTAAAGTTGTCTTTGTTGCTCCATCTGGGCAGGGACAAGGTGTGCAGAATCACGCCACCTCAGGAATTTTCCTTATAAAGCATCGAACCCGAGTGGCATGGAATAAATAAGTTCTGCTCCAACATTATGCCCCAGATTTTCCAAGTTTCACGTGAATGCCCAGCTTGGAGAGACTTTGAGGTAGAGTTAGCACAAGGCAAAGGCTAATATTCTAGATCTGGCTGCTCTCGGAGTCCTGCGCTTCTGCCTGCGCTATCAGTTGTTTTCTGTAAAAAAATGCTAGTCCTATGTAAAATAAAAAACATAAACAAAGTGCATACCTACGTTTTTATGCCTTCTGATTTGGCCTATTTTGCTTTCAAACATCAAAATAGGTGCCATAGTTATGCCCAAGGTGTACTAATACTTAAAATTGTGGGCGATCTAATGATGTGAATAGTTACCAAGCCCTTACCTGCTCCAGAAGTTTATGTAGTAGAACAGGCCATAAACCGTATTCCCCCACATACTTGCTTCCTGACATTAGGAGAGTAGAGGAAGTGCTAAATGTTTTGTTTTCGCCTCATTTTGATGATATCTCCAGTCACCAAGTAATCATGACTGTAAATGCTTTCCTAACCAAGAGAGTTTTGAAATTCCATCTATATTAGGTGATTTCCTTTTCCTATCTTCCGCCTAAAAAATCCAGGGAAGAGAAGTTACATAGATAAGGCTCTAGTAGGCCCTTCGTTGCTACATTCAAAAGTCTATTATTTACTTTACTCAGTAGATGACAAGTTCTTTGTTTTTGAAGGTATTTTTGGGCGAATCCGTGAACAAGTATTTGTGGGTTTATTTCTTTGGCCACCAACCTTTCCACTGAATTGACTGGCTTAGCTTTCCCTAAAGGGGTTAAGTCAGTTCATTTGCCTTCCTGAGATGAGACGAGATTGTGTATGTGCAAGGCAGCTTTCTGTGCCTTTGTCTGGTTAATATAAGGAATCGGTGAGCATTCTGTCTGATGTATGCAATAGTTGCCGCTGAGTCCTTATCACCCTCTCTCCTCCTCAATATGACTTTATATGTCAAATTCATTGTTATTTGTTTGTTCTATGCCCTCTGCATCAATGGCCTTTGTCAGGCTGTCAACATCTGGGCAGAACAGACGTAATTGGCACCTTTTATTGATTTGCTACATCTCCTCCAATAAAGTTGTGCAACTTCATAGCCAATGACACCAATGCCTGTTAAAGCTGAAATATCCAAATCCGTCTTGTGTCTGGGAAGAGGGAATCTCCAGGAGCTAATGTAGCCATCGAAAAAAATGTTAGGTAAGTAACTTGTTCTTTCTAAATACTAAACGGTGTATTGCTAGTACTTCCACTGGGGTTTTAGGTAAATTACCCTCCTTTTACTCTGCTAGGAGGATGCAAAGTAGAAAAGATACAAATGCCGAGAGTGCATGTGTGAAAGTCCCCTGGTAAATCTGCCCTGTACTTGTAAATAACACATATACTCTGAGCATTTACATTTTGAAAAGTTCTGACCTTTTTCTCTGATTTTCAGATTAATGCTTTTAGAAAAAGAACACTCAGACACTGGTGCATTGACAGAAATTCTGCTGGAAGCAAGCCCAGCACTTGTTCATTCTCTAGGTAAGTACTTTTTTCCCTCAAGACTATATGTTTAAAAGTCACTTTTCCTTTTTGACTAATTTGATGAATTAATCTATGCGTTTAAGGTCATGGCCCCTTTCGAAAGAATGAACATATTCAATCGTATGGCAAAACATCTGTGTTTCTTTGCACTTATTAAACTCGTATGTACAAAAATTAGTATACCTTAAAAAATATATATCTTTATTTATTTTTGAAACAAAAACAAGTGTAGCATGGATATTAAAAGTTAGTATACTTGATAGATTTAATGGCTACCTCAAATTGATGCCCCATTTAGGGGATTGTTACATAGGATTCAACAGCAGTGCATGTACGTTAATATATGAAAACACTGTGAAATTCTAAATTCTTTATCCATTTATAAAGTGATGGGCAAAAGATGGTTGCCATTCAAGGTAGACAAAGCTGTCCCATAACCATGCTAATCTAGCCAAACAAGAAGAGAAGAGTATGGGTAAGCTTCTATGGCATACAAAAGGGCATCAGGACCAATAACCTCCACTGAGCCGACTGCTGGCTGCTATTTGGGCCAGGGTGGTTAGACGGCTTATACAGGCACAACCGTTTGCCCCGGAGGCAGACTTTTGGCTGATGCCGCCTTTTGCGCTTATTGACGGGGTCATGTCTATCGATAAATGGAAGGCGGGAGGCTGTCTTATGTTGGCGAACCTCTATCCTGAACAACGGTTTATAACAGGAAGCCGTAGACTCTTTTGAACTGGGACCGGGGCAATTCTTACAATACGCCAAAATAGCGGCAACGGCACAGCATCTGTGGCCTACTTTCCTGGATGCCCTTGAACACACACATACTCTGGTCACGATGATACCCATGGCGGGAGGGCGGAAACTTGCCACTCATCTGTACAGGGCGTTGCGGGACGATAGAAAAGGCGCACCTCTCAAAATAGTAGGTAGATGGCAGGAAGTGAGCCCCAGGAGATCACACAACGAGAGTGGGTAAAAATTCATGAGGGCCTCTGTAAGGTGGCGGTTTCCAATAGATTTATTCAGATAAAATACAACATGTTCCACAGGACATATCTCTCACCCAAGCGCCTCTACGCTATCAACGGCTCGAGAGACTCAAGGTGCCCCAGATGCCACTATGTACAGGCAGATTTTCCACCTATGGTTTAGTCATGTCCCATGATTCCGATGTGCTGGGCAGCTATCCTAGAGGACTTACACAGAATAATGGGATGGAGAGTTGCCCTGGAGATATGTACTTGTCTCCTTGGACTGATCCCCTGGGACTCTAAACGTGAAACCAGCAGGAAGTTCCTGGTGTTGGGACTTGTAACAGCTAGGCGACGAATAGCAATTTACTGGCTGACAGAGTGGGCCGCTGGTAGCGAACTGGAAAGTGGACCTGAAGGAATGAGTGCTATCAGAGGAGGGGAACATATTTAGTACTAGGAAAGATGCTGAACGCCCGGAAGTATTGCAGGCATGGGGGCTAATGGTCCAGGAGATAGGGAGGAGCTCCCCGAGTTCCACGCAGACGGTGTTGACAGGTGTTAGCCACGTGGGCACTTCATCCTCAAGACAGGTGGATCCCTGATTGAGATGTGGTTAGAGAGACCTCTGGGTGGGAAGGGGGGGTGGAGTTGGGCGGTTGGGGTGTTCAGTTAAAAGTTCATACGATTGCTATTGATAATGTTTGCAATATTGCTGGTTCGGTATACGCTTCAGAGACAACCCAAATTGGGCTAACTGATGCTGTACAGGGATTGTAAGGCTGACTGTTCGGAGCGTTCTGTAAAATATTGCTGTACCGACATGTGAGGTGAACCTTAAAAACCGCAATAAAGAAATAAAAAAAATTAAAAAAACAAGAGAAGAGTAATACTTTATCTGGGACTAAAGCATGGAATCAAGTTAAGCAGAATTTGGGAAAAAACCATAGCAAACATACATTTAACACATTACACTTAAGGTGCAGTAATGGATAGCCCACAAATTGATATATGGAAAATATATATTTATTTTTATTTTTATTCTATTTCATTCTCTTTTCAGTATTTTTTGTTTCTTTTCTATTATGGGTGCAATATTTCAACTCATAAAATGCATTTTCTTATTATTATTTACATTTCACGTTTACATTCATAATTCTAAAAACAAACAACATAAAAACGGATACATATGATGATGGCTAGCGGCAGAATAGAGACTAAGTTAAGCAGATACACATTAACTATCATTATCACATTGATCAATTAGCAAAATTGTGCCATTCTTGAAAGAAAATGAGCTAGCCGCATTAGTAGAGGCTCTAGTCAGATTGTCTAGGCTCCTTCAATATTCTCCTTTTGGACATAGCTAAGATGTTGTGTGGTAGGCTTCAAAACATTCTGAACATAACTCCAAAGACAGCTGATTGTAGAGGTATCATGGTTGATGTTTCGATCATATGTTCCCTTCACTGATTGAAAACTGATCTTTGATGAAGTGTTTGTGTGTGAGGACACCCTTACTTGCACTCTGGCTGAAAAAAGTTTCATTTGGCTCATTCACTACTTTTACTAGTTCTCATCGCATGCCGCACTCTTCACTAGTTACTGAGTGGTGCAGCATGGCACATGACTAGTCAGTCTTCCTTTCAAGTCACCAGACCAGCAATCAAGTGCATCTACTGCTCAGGGTTCAATCTCTGTGATATAGTAAAACATGAATTTAGTGCCAAAATGAAAGCTTAGTTTGCCTACAACTCCATGGTTACTGAGAGTTTTTTTAGATGTAGTTAATTTATGTAATCCCGTAAAATCTTGACTTTTCCAATCCTTATTATTGTGTAGATTGAATTTCTGATAGAGACTTCTAGCTGCACAGTCCTCCACTTTTGAACATTCCCCAGGCCTCACACTGGATCCATAAAGTTTTCAGCAGTACTTCTGTGCACCGAAGGTGGCACCGTCCGTCTCCACTCTAATGTTGTTCCTCTCTAGATGTAACTTCCAAAAAACTACAGCTTTTAAGCACTCTAGGCCTAGGGTCTGTCGCTAGTAAGTGTCTGTGACGGGGGTGAATGTTTGCATTATTCAGCATTCCGTCCTTGAATTATTCCTTTTTCCACCCTAAGTGGGAAGGGTATGCCCAGACGTAGGCCCCATGCTCACTGAACCCTGGCTGATATGGGGTGATGCCCTGAAACTGGTCCCAGGATGCTTGTTTCCTGTCCAGGGAGGACCTGGCTTTGCAGTTCGAACTGGACTGTTCCCATGAGGAACAGGGTCAAGACTAATTTGCGTGTGGCTGGTTCCAAACTGCTGTGGTTTGGTGCTTGTTGTGCCTAGGGTCAAGCCACGACCCCAAAGCATGCGGCGACTGCACGTCTATGAACCTGAAGGCCATCAGGAAATGCAAGGCAAAACATTACGTCAACAAGCATAAGAAGACTCCACTCTTGGACTGTTTCAAGTCATTTTTCATGTCCAAGGTATGATCTCGACCCCGACCCAGGAGTCGATGGAGCTTCTCCAGGCACCGGTCTTCATCGTGGTCCAAATCCTCAGGTAAATGCAAAAGAAATCCTAGCTGGGATATGCTGCTCTCTCACACCACTTGCATTCGCCGTAGCAGGTACAGATGCATGGCACCTTTCTCAGTACCTCTCCCGACATCGGCCGACATTGGAGCTGATCCCGCAGCTGGTTCCAGCACAACCTGAATTTCTTAGGCTGTAGTCAAGGGCCTCTTTTGGAAATGGTTAGCCCCATTATTTTCCTGGAAAATGATGTAATTTTGACTGGACATTCACAGGGTCCCTGCCAACCATGTCCCCTGTGCCAGAGCTCCTTCCCTAAACTGTACCTTTTATTTCCCAATTGGCACCACTTCAGTACCCCTTATAAGTCCCTAGTAAATGGTACCTCTGGTACCTAGGGCATTGGCACTGAAGAGGGACTCCAAGGGTAGCAGCACAGATTGTGCCACCCTAAGGTCCAAGGCCCTGCACTCTGCCATTGCAGACTGCGTGCCTTGGTGCGGACAAAACTAAAGAGTCGACATTCCTGTGTGGCATGCCCACGGATACTGCATGGGATAAAGATAAGACACCCCTCTAGCACTAAGGTAGGGTGCACTGTCTCTACTGTGAGGACATACCTGCATGAGCAGATATGCCCCTGCAATATCCATGGATATTGTAAGTGACCAGGGAAGCCATAGTATGTACTTCGGCTGGATACTCCTCATTACAAGTTCCTCAGCTCCATGATGGCTTCACTGAAGTATGGGGTATTTGGTACCAAACATCTCACCATAATAAATCTGCACTGATTACAGTGTCTGATTTATAAAAAATTGCACACAGTAGACCCCTTAGAGGGGGTCCCCTGGAACCTACCAACCCTTAGTGTGGTTAACGACTGGCCTAAGCCATCCCTCTACCGAGACCGTGATCTCATGGGGTGAGGCCTGCACACTCAGAGGTCAAGAACAGTGCCTGTCCTGCAGGGCCGGACTGGGAACCAAAACCGGCCCTGGCAAAGAGCTCGGCCGGCCCCCTCCCCCCCCCTCACTCTGGGAGGAGGGGGAGGTGCGACCGCACTCCGTGCCAGGGCCGGTTTTTGGCCGTTTTTGTTACAGGGCCGTTTTTGCAGCATAACGGCCCTGTAACAAAAACGGCCCCCAGGGGGCAAAAACCGGCCCCCAACCATGCGGCCCACCGGGGGATTGCCCGGTGCCTGCAACTGCCAGTCCGGGCCTGCTGTCCTGGGTGGAGGTGTTCACACCTCCCCCTGGTCAGGAAGAGCCAGCTGTGGCAGGAGGGTTCAAAGGCCTTGTTGCCTTTGTAATTCGACTCCAGCCTCTCCTGTTAGAAGGAGCAGAACCCCCTCCTTTCCTCACCACCTTTTGGCAATAAGACAGTCTGATAGAGACTACTAGCCGCAGATTCCTTCACGTAGAATTATCCCCAGGCGTGAGACTGGATCCGGAAAACTTTTGCCACAGCATCCCTGCGCGACGGGGATGGGGCGACATCATGCGACTCCGCCCAGGCGTCGTCCGCGTACATGACGTCAGCGAGGTCACATAAGACCTGCTGCAGTCGCTGCGGGAGCGCCGTATGAAACTTCTCTCGGTGCATCTCTCCAGGTCGCTGCCCTCCCCTCGGTCTACTTCAGCAGACGGCTTCAGATACGGCCGTGGTTGTCGTCCTCGCCCTTCTTCGATATCACGCGAGTGTCGTTCCCCGATGGGTAAGTGTCGCAGTTTGTCCCCGGGGGCTGGTTCCCAGCCGGCTGGGGGTGTGGACTCTCCATGGGGGATGCAGCCCTGCGTGCCGCCCTATCCACCGTGTACCGGTGTTGGGGCATCGAGAGTCCAAATGGAGACATACATGGCAGCTCTGCAGGCCTCGCTGACATCTCCTCCTCCTGGGGCGTTGGCGGATCCCCCGCCTTGCGCGTGGCCCTCCGTGGCGGCTTCGGCCCCGGCGCCGACTGGTTCGGATCCAGACTTGGAGGATGTGGTGATGTTGGGGTGCAGCTCCTCTGGGGCACCTCCTTCACACCACAGCATCTCTGCCTCGCTGCACACTCCTATGGGAGTCGCTGTGGCTTTGCGGGAGGTCGCCGGTGCTCGGGTTGCATCCCTGAGCCCCTCCCGGTCCTTTGACGAGGTGGTCCTGTCTAAAGCTGAAGTGACGCCGTTACGGTGCCGGCAGCAGCTGGCCCATGCGGAACGACAGGGGTTGGCGGCCCCTCCACGTCCCGCTCCGGGCCAAGGCCGGATGAGGACCCCTCGTCCCTCTCTGGGCCCTTCTCGTTCCTTCTCGCAGGCGGCAGCCTCAAGGGGCCAAATTCTGGGCCGTGGCTGGCGGAGGACTTTGGGTCATTCCTCAGGGCTGTCTCTTACCCCCAAGTAGTTGTACACCTCAGAGGGGATCGGGTCGGCGTCGTACCGGTGCCGGCTCGATTCCAACTCCACTCCGGTCTCCAGTTGGAATACCTTGATAGACTCTTGTCCAGTGACGCCAGATGGTTCCGGCGTCCTGCCTCAGGCGGAGGACTCTACGGATCCGCGCAGGGGTTGTACCGCGGATTCGTCTTTAGACGCTCCATTTTCCCCGGAGGCAGGCTGTATTTTGGTGTCGTCCTCTCCGGAGACTTGCTGACGTGTGGTGTCTTTTTCACCGGCGTCGAAGGACGGCTCTCTGCCCTTCCTGAGGCAGAGATGTTCGTCGGAAGAGCAGCAGGTCCCTCATTCTTCAGCTCCCTCTGGCTTCCAGATCTGGCCCCTGCCTGTCATGCTTGGCCTCGGGGACAGCCGCCTTAGTTTGCAGACGTCCCCCACGGAGGAGCTGCTTTCTCCGCCGCAGAGCCCTACGGAGGCAGATGCGGCCTTCGCTCACGCGATTTCCAGGGCTGTGGGCGTCCTGCGCATGGGTGACCCGGCGACTCACATTCTGGCGGACCACCTCTTGGAGGTCCTCCACCAGGGCTCTGGTGGGAGAGAAATCTTACTCCCCTTTGAAGGTTCCCTCCTTTCTTCCTTGACGGGGGCTTTGAGGCAGCGTGCCTCAGAGGACCCAGTGCCTCAGCATCTTCTGCACCAGCACCTCCCGTCGCCGTGTGACCCGGTGTGTCTGTCCCTTTACCCCTTGGCGGCCAGCCCCCTTTTGCACACTGCTTTTCCCTCCATGCCGCCACTGTTGACTCCGCTGTGCCGGTAGACCCGCTGGCTGGACTCTTGGGGGCGCAACATTTTCACCTCGACAAACACTGGCCTGCGCACCCTTAACACCTTGTGTGTTCTGGCTAGGGCCTCCTCCTGTCTGTGGGACTCGGCTGAGTCTTTGGGAACTGCAGCGTCCCAGGAGCCTGGTCAGGTGGACTTGCGGCATCATGCAGCGGATGGACGGGAGCTTGCAGCATTTATTCTCCGCTCTGGACATCTCAGAGGTGCTGGGCCGGACCATGGCTTCCTCGGTCGATCTCCGGCGCCATGCTTGGCTTCGGGACTGAGTATTCCCTGAGAATATTCGGGACCGACTCATTGACCTGTCGTTTGACGGTGCCGTGTTGTTCCATGCCCCGACCGACTCCGCCATCCAAAGACTCTTGGTGGGGCTCCTCCCTCCTCCTCCTCCTCCTCCTCCTCCTCCGCCCTATCGTCCTCCATCTCCTCCTCAGTGACTCGTGAGTTGGGCGGCTTCTGGGCCTTCTTAGGCTGATTGTTCTGGTTGTGGAGTGTAATTTTCTACCCATCGCCTCCTCTCCGGACTTTAGTATTGTTGGCCGCTGGACGGCCCTTTGTTACTTATGTGTGTGTTATTGCGCAGACTCTGTCTCAGATTCGGCCTTCTGCTTGGTTGGGCTGCTTGTCCAGCCTTTCGCCGTGGGGGCGGGGGGGGGAGGAGGGGAGGGGGGGCTTCCCCGTGGCACTTTTATTTTTTCCTCTGCTTTGGAAGTTCTTCCATACAGGATTCCCGTAGTTTGGGACTTGCCATACCCTTGTGGAGTATTGGTAGCTGTTATATGGCTTGCGCCGTGCTTGGGGTTCTGGTCACCTTCAGGTCTCTGTTCTCCATGGCGTTGTGTGGTTGCCTTGCTGCTTGAGGTCGTCTGAGCGGCCGCTCGTAGTGGTGTGCCCAGGCTCCTCCTCCTCCTCCTCCTCTCCAGACCCCTGTCCTGAGGGCTGGGGTGCTCCTGTGTTCTCCCTTGCCAGGTGCTGCCTACTCTTTTCCGGGGATTCAGCCTGCTACTCCTGCTTCTGGCGGCTTGTCTGCCGGCGCTGTCCTAGCTGGCAGGTTGCTCTCCGTCTGGAGTGGGTTCGCCCTCTTTTCCCTCGCTTCCTTGGGTCTTCTAGGCTTCTTCTTCCGCTCTTCCTGTCTTGGCTTTGAGCGGTGGCTAGTTTGCCTTGTGGAGGAGTGGGTGCAATGACGAGTTGTCTGAGGCCGAGGTTGTCGATCAGGGTGGCGGAGTTAGCGTCGTACTCTCGAGGTGGAAGTTCAGGTCCCCGAGGAGAATGTAGTCCGTGGAGGTGAGTGCGTGGGTGCTGGCGAGGTCGGCGATGGAGTCGCTGAACTGAGTCCGGGGGGTCTGTAGAGGAGTGTTCCTCTGAGGGTAGTGTTGGGGTCGGTGTGGATCCGGAAGTGCAGGTGTTCGGTGGTTTGAGGGTGTCGTCTGCGTGGGTGGCGACCTTGAGGGTGGACTTGTGGACGATGGCTATTCCTCCTCCGATTCCGTTGGCGTGATCCCTGCGGGTGATCTTGTAGCCATCCGGGATGGCTATGGTGATGTCGGGCGCCGAGGAGTCATTCCACCAGGTCTCGGTCAGGAAGGCCACGTCTGGGGCAGAGGTGTCCACAGATCCCAGAACTTGACGGCGTGTTTGCGTGTGGAGCCGGTGTTGAGGAGTATGCAGCGGAGGTGGTTGGGTCCAGTCCTTGGAGGTTTGGTGG
The DNA here is from genome assembly GCF_964263255.1 of Lissotriton vulgaris. NCBI lineage: Eukaryota > Metazoa > Chordata > Amphibia > Caudata > Salamandridae > Lissotriton > Lissotriton vulgaris. Next base: position 1,575,440,246 of record NC_141689.1, read on the forward strand.
TTCTGTCGCAGGTGAAGCTGCAGGTGCGGCAGGAGAAAGGTCTGTGGGTCAGTTTTGGGGCTGCCTGGAAGCAGGTGTGGTTTCGGCTGGCGTTGAGTGCATGGAGGGTGCTGGCGTCGTAGTGGATTCTGGTGTCGTGGCATTCGCGGGGTCCAGAGGTTCTGGCGCTGGGCGCGGTCCAGGCACGGACCGGCGCAGACGGGCTTGCCTTAGGCACGCCTTCAGCACGCCAGCGGCGCGGCCGCACAGCGTCCGGCATATATGGGGAGGTGGGAGGGAGGAGCAGCTGGGAGGCGGGAGCAGCGAGTGGGCAGGGGGCGGGGCCGCAGGGGGCACAGCGGCAGGGAAACACTAGTACAGAAAGCAAAAATGGGGCACAAGGGGGGGGGGGACGAGTCGCACAGAGGAGAAAACGAGGCACAGAGAGGGGGAAACAGTGGTACAGAAGGCAAAAAGGACGGAGGACACTTACCAGCGGCAGTAGGGGCACACAGTCAGAGCTGTGTGGAGGGGGAACGACCTACCACGAGGGTCAGCGGTCACAGAAGTTCTCCAACTGGGACAAACATCTTCCAAACTACTTCTTCCATTTAATAGACAATGACGGATACCCTTTTGGGGGTTGGGGCCAAACTTGTTCGGCCCTCTCAGTCATTCATCAGATTGCCAGGCGAGATCGCCTCTCTCCTGGCTTTTCTTTCACTGCACCTTTCACCAGCGCTCTAATCCCAAAATATTTCCTATAGCTCCCCTCAATAGGAAATCTTAGTGTGTGGAAACACTGACCAAATGTGTCTTTTCCTCTAAGAGCTTAGTAGTCTGCTCTATTAATGCAGCTGTTTGTTGGGATGCTACTCTCACGCCCTTTGGGATTCAATGGCACAAGTCCTCCCTGGTGTCCCCAAAATCCTTTAACCTGTTCTCGCTCAGGTGATTCCAGATACCCATTATGCAGCAAAGTTCTTAAGTCTTTGTGGCTTGGCTATCACTGACTCACTGGGTGGGCTATAAGCACCAGCTTTGCTATTAACCGCCAAGCATGGTTGTGATCAACTTTTTTCTCCAGCAATGTCCAGTCCTTCCTGATGGATATGCCCTTTGATAGGGCTCACCTGTTTGGGGACAAGGCTGATTTCGCTCTTGAGTGCTTTAACCCCTTGGACGCTGATGACGGAACCGCTCCGTCATCAGCTGCGGGTGCGCTGTGCTGATGACAGAGCGGTTCCGTCATGGCCCGCTCGGAACGCCTGCACGGCGCGAATTCCGCGCCTGCGCTGAGCGTTCTATTGAGCGGGGCGGGCCATGACGGAACCGCTCCGTCATGAGCACAGCTCAACCGAGGCTGGTGACGGAGCGGTTCCGTCACCAGCATGCGGTCGCCGCGCGACCGCCCCGCCCCCTTAGCACTGCGGCGGAATAGCCGCCGCAGTGAAGGGGTTAAGGAGAGCTGGGCTCCCGTTCTCTCTCTAGGCCTTTCCACCCAATCTTGCCAACCACAAAAGTTCTATTGGTGCTTTCGTGGCTTTGACCAGCCGGTCCAGGCCCCACAAGGAACCCAGCAGTTTTGCGGTGGAGGCCAAGGTCATCATGCCTCACAATCTACTGCCATAACTGCCCCCCCCTCTGCTCACCCTGGCGGCCCCACCTGCATAACCTTTTTAGTCTGCCCTTACAGGGACACAGCCACCAAGGGGGAGGCAGAAATCATCAATTCTTCTCGGGCTGGCAGGTGATCACGTCAGACAGGTGAGTCGTACAGATAGTTCACAGGGAATACACCTTACTCTTCCTTTCTTCCCTGCTGCATTTTCCACCCTTGGTTATTATTCCGGTTATTTTCTAGTGTCCAAGAAAGACCGAGGCTTTTGGCTTATTTTAGATTTGCGACCTCTCAATACCTCCCTCCAAAGGAGAAATAAAAAATGCCCACCCTGGCCCATGTATTTATTTGTTTTTTTTTTTATTTGAAAAGTTTTATATAGCGCTAACTAGACCCGTAGGCATCAGAGCGCTTCACATACACAATATGAAAAACAGAAAGGTCTTACATTACATAGGAGGCTGACAGTAAGTAAGCAAACCACGGATAACAGCATGAACAATAAATAACTGTGCACGGAGGGTGAGAGAATAAAAAGAAAAACAAGGTGATTAGCATAGTCCGTTCACAAACAATCCTTGAATGGGAGTCAACTCAGAAATAATGAGGTCTAGGTTAGTTGATGATTGTTCAGGAAAGTGTGTGTTAAGGAGATGGAGTTTGAGGTCCCTTTTGAAACAGAAGGAGGGGTTGTATCTGAGGACTCAAGGGAGAGCTTTCTATATCCTGGGCACGTTGCCAGAAAACGATCGGTCTTGGGTGGTTTTCTTTTTCATTTTTGGTGGAATAAGAAGGAGTGAGTTGGAGCTTCTCAGTGTTCTGGGTTGACCTGCTTTTACCAGTTTGTTGTTCAGGTAGTTGGGGACCGGAGAGTGGAGGGTTTTGTGTGTGATGCAGGCCAGCTTGTAAATGCATCTCCCTTCCATCGGAAGCCATTTGAGGGAGTTGAGAGCTGGAGTGATGTATTCAAATCTTTTTACTCCAGATACAAGTCGAGCGGCCATGTTCAGCACTGCCCTTAGAGGGGCTAGGTGAACTTTTGGAGTCCCTGTAAGGATGGCGTTCCCGTAGTCGATTTTAGAGAGAACCAGGGATTGAACTACTGTCTTGAGGTCATCCTGGGGAAGAAAAGGTTTCAATTTCTTGAGGTGTTTTAGAGAGAAAAGAGCCTATTTTTTATACCTGTCCTGCTGGTTCATTGACTACCTGCGGTTTGTGGTGGGACAGAAGCATTTTCTGCGATGATCCCCTTTGGTCTCACCACCGCCTCTCGAGTGTTCACATATGTTTTGCGGTGGTGGCAGCACACCTTTGTCAGTCAAGGGCACCAGTCTACCCTTACTTTGACGACTGACTTTTAAAGACAGACTCACCCAGGCAGTCTTCAGCAATGTCTAGACTATGGTGAACCTTTTGTCATCTTTGGGGTTCACTATCAATGTACTAAAGTTACATTCGACTCCTCAGACACTTGTCTTCATCAGAGCCATTCTGGACACTATTTGGTTTCGTGCCTTTCTCCTTTGAAAAGGAGCCTAGGATATTCAGGTTATGATTCTGATATTTCAGCCTTGGCCTTGGATGTTAGTGAGACCAACTCTCAGGCTGATGGGACTAATGGCCTCCTCCATCGTGCTGGTGAAATACGCCAAGTGGCATATGCGGGCTCTACTGTGGGACCTGACATTCCATTGGGCCCAACATCAAGGTTACCACGGCGACCACATTCGGATTTCCGAGGAGACTGCAAGATATCTGTAGTGGTGGTTCCTGGGCCACAATTGGGTTTGCTCAGACCCCTCTCAATCCCCCACCTAGAGCTGACAGTGGTGATCAATGCATTGCTTTTGGGTTAGGGTGGCCATCTGGGAGAGTTGGAGTTCAGCAGCCTCTGGCTGAGTCCTGGCTCCACATCAGCCTTGTGGATCTGAGAGCCATCCACTTTCCGTTGGAAGCCTTCCTTCCTTCCATCAAGCAGAGGCTGATACAGATGCTCACGGTCAACACCACTGTCATGTGGTATTGCAGCAACCAAGCCGAGGTGGGGTTGCAGACCATATACCAGGAGGCCTTGCACCCCTGGAAATGGCTGGAGCACCTGGCGGAATCTTTGAATGCCAGGGCGGGCAAGTCCGCTATAGACACCCAGCAGATCACGAGTGCCATTATACTCAAAGGTGGTTGTAAGCCTTTTCCGTTATATACGGAGAAGCTTGGCTCCATTGTTCACCTCAGCCAAGAACGTGCACTGTCAGGGTTTCCGCATGTTGGAGTTTTGAACGCATCTCTTGCTCGATAAAGTGTTCCAACTTGAGTGGACCTTTGGACTCCTGTATGTCACTCCTGCCAGAGTTCTCAAGAAAATCGGGACTGACCAGGCCCAAGTCATCCTAGTAGCTCCGAATTGGGCATGGATAGTATAATATTCAGAACTCCTGGGCTTGAGCATCAGTCCTCCTATCAGGCTGCCCCTCTGGCAGGATCTGCTGTAGTAGCAGCAGGGTCAGGTTCTGAACCCGGGCCTTCAAAATCTCCACCTTCATGCATGGAGATTGAGTGGCGGCAACGGAACACATTCAACCTTCCACCCGAGGTGGTGGATGTCCTCTTGTAAGCCAGGTATCCCTCTATATACCCCTTTCGTAGGGACACATTTGTGATTCTGTGCAGTACACAGCAGATTAATACCCTCCAGGCCTAGTTGTCTGATGTTCTCTTACTTGTTTTGCCTCTTGTCGCCATGGATTTCCCTTAAGCACGTGTAAAGTTATCCTTCTACCTTCTTACGATTAACAGATCAGCCCTCCTTGTTTAAGCCACCAGCTGTGATGCAAATTTTCAAAAGGGCTTCAACACATTTTTACCACTTCTCCATTTGTGATGCCACAGTGTGACCTTGACGTGGTCCTTACTTACTTGAGGTGCAGTCTGTTCAAACCGCTTCACAGCTGCCCCTTGTAACTTCTTACTATCAAAAGTGTGTTCCTCATTGCCATCACCATGGCATGGCATGCCAATTAGCTTCAGGCTGTTTACCACCTTCTTCCCGGGCAAACTGGTTCCGTGGACCCAGGTGCCTTTTCTGCCCAAAAATTATGACAATGTTCCACGTCACTCAGACCATCCCTCTGCTGGCATTCTGTGCTCCATCCCACCCCTGTAAGGAGGAGGAGAGACTCTATCATTTGGACCCCAAGAGAGCGCTGAGCTTCTACATAAATCGCACTATAGAACACCAGGGTAGTATTACAGAAATGCCCCGGGAGCGCAGTGGGCGTTTGTGCCTGCTTTGTGTGTCCCCAGGGCACTTTGGTATTACAGGAGGGGCCGCAGACACTTAAGTGGCCCCTTCTGTAATACAGAGAGCGCTGGCTCACAACGAACACCAGCGCTTTCATCCGAGGGTGTACTCCATGAAAGCAGTATACCTTCTGGGCTGGTACACGCAGGCTTTATGCGATATAGCCAGCAAGATCTTGCCAGCCATTTCAGAAGCCCTCCGAGTTTTACTGCCTCAAATGACATCATGCAGCCAGGACGTGGCAAAGTGCGTCTTACATGTTGGCTTGGACGCCACAGACTGTGATGGCAGAGATGCTGGCAGCCACTAGATGTTCCGAGAGCCCATTACTCCAGGGCCAAGGCGGCTGCTGCTGCGTTAACACGGGGTGTGCTTGTCTTTGCATCTGCCAGGCTTTGGCTTGGGTGTCTGGCTGCATGTTCACAAAGCAGTGTTACTTTGACAGCCAGATCCAGCCCTACCACGTCCCTGCTATGTGGATTTGCCTCTTTAACATCTGATAAGATCCCAAGTTTGGAATCTTCACGTTGGTCCTAAAAATTGTTCACACTCCTTGTGTGAGGGTGCGGAAAGAGCAAGAAATTAAAGTAGCACACAGAGGTTGTGTTTATATGTGGCTCCTCTCTGCCACTTCTGTGACATTTTGGAGCCAGTGCAACGCCATATGGCACCACATAGTGGTGCGCAGGTGGATTGCTGGAAAAAGTTTCTGGAACCAGTCTAGAAAGTGTTGTAAAGTGTGGAATCTGCAGTTAGATCGAGTATTCACCAAAAAGAGCATTACCAAAGTTAAGTAAATTGTTCTTTTATCCACTAATCCTTTCTGCTCTCTTGAACTATTTGAGGTACACAAAGGAGTCTTGGCTCTTCTAGTTCTGGACCTGCCTTTTGGTCTGAAAACGACACCGCAAGTTTTTATCAAGGTTCTGTCCATGGTTATTGCTTCATTGCGGTCTCCAGCGCTGGTTACAGAATATCTTTACATCATGACTCTTCACCATGGCTTAGTTTCATGATCAATGCCTAAAAATCCCATCTCACCAATACAATTTTCCATATCTTCAGTTTCACAGTCAGTGCTTAATAGTCCCATCTCGTCCCCCCCAGAGTCTGACCTTTATAGGAAAATGATGGTTCTACAAGTCCAACTCGTGTTCGGCTTGATGGTCTCATGCACCCTGTGACAGATGGCGAACAAGGGATCTACAGTGGTTCCAAAGAAAAGATTAACTTCAGCATTAGAGGAGCCTCTCGACTGAGACACAGAGCTATGATTCTGCCCGTCTAGATCTGCAATAGTTAATGTGTCTATCCATCCTCTTGATGGGTCATCCCTTCAAGCAGCCCTAGTTACATTGCCTCGTAGCCCTGGTGTGCTCCTCTAAACATTTCATAATACATAGCTATGGTCCACATCGGAGGAGTGCCTTCCTATAAACTTTTTGGAGATACTAGGACTGGCCTCCTACCTTCCGCTTTAGGGAGCACCATTCAAATTCTGTCAGACAGCATCGCCACTTTCCATTACCCCAACATAATGTTGGGTCTTGGACCCTGTGTTGGGGCAGTGAAGGCTGGCACAGCTCACAGGTGGCGGGCGGATGCAAGGGGGCGTGGGGCACAATGTAATATTTAAAAGAAATACACTTACCTTGCCGCCGGATCCCACGTTTCCACTCCCTTCCGTTTCAGACTCCAAGAAGTTAGCCAGGCTCCCATAACCATTCACAACGCTGCAATGCAGCATTGTGATTGGTCTGAGCGCTGCGGTTCGGCGCACACCCAGGGACTGGGGGTCTAGGCATGTTCTCTATGCAGCCTGCCTAGAGAACAGGGAAAATGCGCATATCTGAAAGAAACAGGTTAGTATTAGATTCCTTACCTTAGAATATCCCCAGGCGCCAGACTGGATCCGGAAACTTTTGCGTAGCAGTACCCTTGCGTGTCGGTAGGCGTCGTCTGCGGCTCCGCGTGCGTCGTTGGCACCGGGATGACATCGCCGGAGTACTTAGACACCGCTCTCGCACGCTGACGTTAGTTCTTTTTTCCACGCCAGCAAGCGCCGATCCTGAAAAAGTTGTACCCTAGTCCATTTTTGACTAACTTTTTTGATCCTTTTTTGATAGGCTTTTGAAGTCTCTCAAATCCGATGGTGCCGGTAGGGATGCCCGGGGATCAAACCCTGCACCAATTGTTGCCGAATGATGTCGGTAATCGACCCCCATCGCCGGTGCCTTCACTGTCTTGGCCCCAACCACGACGACAAGTCCTGCTCCGACTGCCGGGCCCTGCCGTCCAAAGCTAGACGGGAGCGGTCCCGCAAGCGATTCGAGCTCCGGCAGTTAGCCCCGCGCCGCTCGAGGTCCCGGTTCGGAAGGAGTTCGAGGGACCGGTCGCGGGGCCGGAGTCACCACAGTTCCGGGAGTCGTCATCGGTCTTCGGGCTCGAAGTCCTCAGGTAAGAGGCACAAGAAGTCGAAGAGGCGACATCGCTCTTCTGACTCCCCCCGACGCTCGCGCGGCGCGGCCGGGGGTTCGGGCGACACCACCCCCGCGGCTCCGCCGGAATCCGCAGGCGTCGCGGCCTGCTCCATACCCGTCTGTCCCTCGGAAGAACGCGACGCCGAAGGAGATCAAGGCCTTCCTCATGGCCATGAGGTCCCTTACTCCGACGCCGGGTTCCGCGGTGCCTTCGGGCCAAGCGGCCCGACTGGGTCCCCAAGCGGGCCGGGTGCTTCGGCCCCGGCGCCGTCAGGTGCTTCGGGCCCAGCGACTTCGGTCCCGACGCCGCAGGGTCCCGCCGGATCCGGCTCCGGCTCCTGGTCATCGCCGGTCGACCTCACAACCTCGCCGGCGCCGGCCCCGAGGGTGTCGCCCCCAGCGCCATCCCAGGACGACGCCCTCCCCGGTCCTACCCTTGATTCGAGTCCGCCGTTGGAGCCGTATTCGACGCCGCTTGGAGATTTCTACTTCTATGACCCTGCCCCATCCTTTGAACCTGAATACCAGGTGATGGGTAGCTAGGAGGATTGGGAGGGGTCCGAGGACCCTCTGGCACGTGAGTGCCAGTCTTCTCAGGACTGGACAGGTGAGCTTGGAGAGGCCAGTGGTCTGGACACTTCACCCAACAATGGTTTTGTCTCCCCTCCTACCATGGCTTTGGAGGAGAGGGCTGCCTATAGTGTGGTGCTGACGCGGGCTGCCAAGGCCTTGGGCCTTGTGCTCCCCGTCGCGGCCGTGAGGACTAACCTCCTCACTGAGGTCCTTAAACCACAGGCAAGCTCAGCCGAGCCTCTTCTGCCTTTTAATGAGGCCTTGTCAGACGTTCTTCTGGGCACTTGGTCCAATCCCGCTACAGGTCCGCCTGTAGATAGGAACGTGGCCAGGCTCCACCGCCAGGCTCTGCGCGACCCTTGCTTCCTTTCCACCCACCCCACCCCCGAGAGCCTGGTCATCCAGGCCTCTAAACCCCAGACTGCATTCCTGATGGCTCCCCCCCGATCGGGAATCCAAGAGGTATGAGCAATACGGGAAAAAGGTATTCTCCCTGAGTTTGGTGTTGCGGTCAGTCAACACTGCGTGCCTCTTGGGCCGTTACACCCACTCTCTGTGGGACACGGTCGCGGCCGTGCTTCCACAATGTCCGGAGGAGGCCCGGACTAAACTCACCCAAGCCCTTGCGGAGGGTCGAGATGCGGCATGGTATTCCATCCAGTGTGGGCTGGATACCACGGACTCACTGGGCAGAGCGATTGCAATGACGGTGGCAATTCGTCGCCACGCCTGGTTGAGGTCCGCCAAATTTTCGGCTGATATCCAAAACACCCTTATGGACATGCCATTTGATGGCCGTCGCCTCTTTGGCGACAAGGCGGACCATGCGCTTGAGCGCTTTAAGAACTCAAGGGCTACGGCCAAGTCCTTGGGCCACTCTGCCCGCGCCAGCAAGTGGCTGCCTTTCGCTCCTTCCGTGGCCAAGGAAGAGGCACCCCCTCACGTCCTGCCAGCCACGGGCCGCAGACTTCCATCCAGCGCGGTGGCGGATGTGGAAACCGCCGTGGCGACGTTCTGGGACAACTGCGAGGCCAGTCCACACTTACCCCTGCAGCATCCGCCTCAAAACCCTCCTAGTCCGAGCTTTCAGGCCCAGGTGATGCCAGTGGGGGGCAGGGTTCGCCATCACCACCTTTACTGGTGCACTGTAACATCGGACAGGTGGGTGCTGAAAATCATCTGAAGGGGCTACTCCCTCCCCTTCGAGGAATCCCCTCCAGCCATGCTACTGCAGTACCACCGCGTGTCGGGGGATCATTTGAAACTTATACAAGAGGATGTTATGGCCCTCTTGGCCAAGGGGGCCATCAAGCGCGTTACTGGGCCAGAATTAGGGTGTGGTTGTTACTCCCACTACTTTCTGGTACCCAAGAAGGGCAAAGGGGGCCTACCTCCTATCTTGGACCTGCGGTACGTCAACGCCTTCCTCCGGAAGAAGAAGTTCCAGATGCTGACACTGGCTCAGGTCTTAGCTGCTCTGGACCCGGGAGGCTAGATGGTAGCGTTGGACTTGCAGGACGCTTATTTTCATATTCTCGTCCTGCCGGCCCACCGGCGTTACCTGCGGTTCACGGTAGGCCACGAGCACTTTCAGTTTACCATGTTCCCCTTCGGCCTTACCAGCGCCCCACGGGTGTTCACGAAAGTGATGGCGGTGGTCGCAGCTCATCTGCGCAGGTTAGGGGTTTCAGTCTTCCCCTACCTCGATGACTGGTTTTTGAAGGCGGGCTCGCCCCAGACAGTCGTCAGCCACCTCCAGACTACGGCCGACCTCCTGCATCTGCTGGGGTTCTCCATCAATGTGTCGAAGTCACACCTGTGTCCCTCTCAGAAGCTCCTCTTCATCAGAGAGGTTCTAGACTCGGCGCAGTTTCGGGTTTATCTTTCGGGTTTATCCCCCCGAACAGCGGGTTCGGGATATTCAGGCTCTGATTCCGATTTTTCAGCCGTTATCCCGAGTCTCGGTCAAGTTGACGCTGCGGCTTCTGGGGCTGATGGCCTCCTGCATCCTTCTGGTGCATCACGCCAGGTGGCGGATACGGGTTCTGCAGTGGGACCTGAAGTTTCAGTGGGCCCAGCATCAGGGCAACTCGTCTGACCATGTGTTGATCTCGGCGGGCACTGCAAGACTGTTGCAGTGGTGGCTCACGGACCGCGATTGGGTCAGCGGCAGATCCCTCTCCCTACCCCAACCGGAGCACGTAGTTGTGACTGACTCGTCCCTCCAGGGCTGGAGGGCCACATAGGAGAGGCGGAGATCAGAGGCCTCTGGTCTCCGGCTCCACATCAAACTTCTGGAGCTGCGGGCGATCTGGCTTGCACTGAAGGCATTCCTCCCCTCTATCCAGGGGAGTGTAGTGCAGGTGTTCACGGACAACGCCACTGCCATGTGGTACTGCAACAAACAGGTCGGGTGGGGTTGTGGTCCCTATGCCAGGAGGCTCTGCGCCTCTGGCAGTTGCTAGAACATCAGGGCGTGACCCTGGTGGGTTCAACACCTGGCAGGTTCCCTGAACGCCAGGGCGGACAAACTCAGCCGCCGGTGCATGATGGATCACGAATGGCGTCTGAACTCGGACGTGGCGCAAGGCCTCTTTCAGCAGTGGGGAGAGCCTTGGTTAGATCTATTCACCATAGAAGAGAACGCGCAATGTCATCAGTTCTGCGCGTTGGAATTTCCGAGGCTGCACTCGCTCGGAGCTGCTTTTTGTCGCGAGTGGAGCTGCGATCTGTTGTACGCATTTCCGCCTATACCACTTCTGACCAGAGTGCTAAAGAAGATCAGACGCAACCGGGCCCAAGTTATCCTTGTGGCTCCGGACTGGACACAAAGATATTGGTATCTCGAGCTACTCAGCTTGTCTGTCGATCCCCCTATTCGTCTACCTCTTCAGGAGGACCTTCTGTCGCAGCAGCAGGGGACGGTCCTCCACCCGAACCTGTCCAGCTCCACCTCCATGCTTGGAGATTGAGAGGCGACAGTTGAGGCCATTTGACTTGCCTCCTGAAGTTTGTAATGTGATTCTGGCAGCCAGGCGTCCCTCCAGAAAGTCGATATACGCCTGCAGGTGGAACAGATTTGTGGCATGGTGCATAGCAAAGGCTGTGGATCCACTGTCTTCCCCCCTTTCTGAGGTTCTCCTCTTGCTTCTTTCTCTTGCCCAGCAGGGTTCTGCTCTGGGCACTATCAAGGGCTACCTTTCTGCCCTTTCCGCCTTCTTAAGGCTACCTAATCAGCCTCCTTTGTTCAAGTCCCCGATTGTTAATAGGTTCTTGAAGGGCTTCACTCATATGTTTATCCCTGTTCCTTTTGTGATGCCCCAGTAGGACTTGAACCTGGTTCTGACTTACCTGATGTGTGCTCTCTTTGAGCCGCTTCATAACTGTCCTCTCCGTCTTCTTACACTTAAGACTGCTTTCCTGGTTGCCATCACCTCTGCCAGGAGAGTGAGTGAGCTCCAGGCTCTTTCCTCCAAGCCTCCTTTCCTTTCTGTCCATCCGGACAAGGTTGTGTTGCGGACAAGACCCTCTTTCCTGCCCAAGGTAGTCGCAGCCTTCCAAATCAGGCAGTCCATCACCTTTCCCATCTTCTTTCCGCCTCTGCATCCCTCTAAAGAGCGGGAGTGGCTCCACCGTCTGGACCCAAAACGTGCGCTCTCATACTATCTGGCTCGCACACGCCAGTTCCGGGTGGATGACCAACTCTTTGTTGGTTACGTGGGCGCTAAGAAGGGACGGGTGGTTCACCAACGGACCATCTCTCTGTGGGTCGTATTGTGCATCAAGTCATGCTACTCTTTGGCTAAGAAGGAGCCTCCTGTTAGACTGAGGGCTAATTCCACTTGGGCCACCGAGGCTCCCTGGGCCGGGGAGTCCCCTTGCAGGACATCTGTCAGGCAGCTACGTGGGCCTCGCTGCACACGTTCGCAAGACACTACTTCCTGGACAGCCAAGTCCGGAGGGATGGCTTCTTTGGCCGTTCCGGCCTCCAGGACTTTCTGGTGTGATTATTGGTTCGCAGACCCACCACCGATGTGGGTTTTGCTGTGGTATCTATTCTAAGGTAAGGAATCTAATACTAACCTGTTTCTTTCAGATGCACAAGTTATTTACCTTCGGTAACAATATATCTGTAAGAAACAGTAGTTAGTATTAGATTCCTTACCGCCTCACCCATCCTCCCCGTTCTGTGAACCGATATCTAGGGTTAAGGTCTTCCCCTTTCAGGGCCCTAGTTTCATGGCACAAGTGTTGGTTTTTATCATGGCTCTGCGTTTCTGGCGCGGAAAAGCTGTGTATAAGAACTGACGTCAGCGCGCGAGGGAGGAGTCTAAGTACTCCGGCGACGTCATCCCGGTGCCAACGCCGACGGACGCGAAGCCGACGCCTACTAACGGGCAAGGGTACTGCTACGCAAAAGTTTCCGAATCCAGTCTGATGCCTGGGGATATTCTAAGGTAAGGAATCTAATACTAACTACTGTTTCTTACAGATATATCGTTACCGAAGGTAAGTAACTTGTGCTACTGTTCTGGACGGCCCGAAAGGGCGTGCCAAACAGTCATTGCTTACTTAGGAGTGTTCTACCACTCCTTCCCTGCTCTGCAGCCCCGCCCCCTCACGTAAGCTCCCACAGCAGGAGGACAAAATAATATGATAATAACATTACGTTATTATCATTTTATTTTTTCCTTTTTTTTTACTGCTTCAAGGCAGTGGGGCGACACTCCTCCGCCTTAGCATAAATGCTTCCACTGGTTTGGAGGTAATTCGAATGCAGTGACAGGCCCAAGAAGTGAGCATTTTCTCAGCAGCATTCCTCACAGGCACCCTCAACGCAATGGTGGATGCTCTGAGATTGGGGTGTCCATTCATGGATCGCTTTGACCTGGTCCAGAACTCTAATTGTATTCTGTTTTGTGCCATTCTCTTCCTTCTGAATGTTACCTGAGTGACGCCTTCGGGTGGGGTTGGTCAAAGGGTCTGCTTTGTGCATCCCCACGATCCTGCTTCTGTCAAGAGTCCTGCAGCAGGTTTGGCTGGACCAACTGATTCTGAGCACCCCGTATCAGGCAAGGAAGATTTGGTACGTCTATCCGTTTACTCTGTACTTTCCCTGTGAACTACTCTTGCTGGATGATGGTCACATCCTTCGTCCCGGTCCCCAAAGCTTTTCATCTGCACACATGGAGTTTCAGCGGTGTCAAATGGAAACTGTCTGCTTGCCGCTTAAAATTGCAAACGTCATCTTAGCTGCCCAGGAAATTCGCCACAAAATCCATCTGAATGCAGCCACAGGAATACGTTGCTGATTGTTGTGAGTCAGTGTGTGAATCTATTTAATTACCGTTTTTCCGAGAGCTTTCTGCCTTCATGTGTCTCCCTGACAAGCATTCTTTGTTTAAGGCTCACTAGAGGAGCATTTTCTGACATGTTTACTCTACTTGTTTCCTCCCGCTCCTTTCTTTTTCCCTCTGTGGCATTTGAATCTGTTTTTAATGTTAGTCATTGCAACACTTTTTGAGCCGACTGTTCCACTTCTGACTTTGAAAACTGTTTTCTTAGTGGCTATAACTTTAGTCCCTAGAATCTGGCCACCCTGCCCAGATCAAGTGGCTCTTTAGACATGCACTTCTTTCATATCGAAAGTGGTTTCTGTCTTTCATATTGGCCATTCTATTATTATTTTATCCTTCCTTTCTCCTCTTGCAAAAAAGGAGGAATTGACTGTAAAGAGTGGATTACCAGCTCTTGTTGGCTTTGCCCGAGCCAAGAACGGCAAACTTTGGATTTTCTCTAGTGCAAAGCAGGTAGGGGACTTTATTTGCTGACTTGTGTGTAAGAAAACAATCATATTCTTGTACTTTACAGTTGCAGTACTGGACTTGTTGAGCGCTCATCTGTGGAAAGGTTTCTAAAGTTTCTTTATTTCAGTTAGAGTGTGTGGTAAAAAGGTTTAGTCTCTGGAAAGGTGTATATGAAAATCATTGTTAATTTCAAGGTTAGTTATTTTTTTAAACCAAGCCAATATCATATCCTTACTAGCAGTGTTTTGCCTCCAGTCATTTTTAATCTGTAGCACCCAGCTCAGCTGTATTGGAGTTTACGGATAGCTACTTCTTTAGGCCAGTTTTATTTTTAATTATGTGTACAACCTGAAAGTGGATGTAAAGGTTTTTATTGTGATTGCTACCTTTTTAATATAAACCAGTCTTGATTTTCTTTTTTTATGTTTCTTTTCTAGAAAATAAAAGTTACTCTTCTGTAAGAACGGAAGCACTTTCTGTCTTGGAGCTACTTTTTCAAAGGCTTGAAGGTAAGCTTTTAACACTAATAGTAATAATGAAAATGCATGTAAGTAACTGTTATCCTGTGAGTTGGTTTTTAGAGTCCAGCACTAACAAGTACTATTATTTACTATGACAGGGGTAGACCAAGCTGACTTTGAGGTCGACCAGAGTCACTATCTCAAAAGCAAAGGAAAGCAATAACTTCTGAAAGAGCACTTATACCTGCGGCTTTCCCACCTCAAGAACCTCTCCAGGCTCCAGAGTGGAGCCGTATATAGCTCTCTTGCACCAATGGTTGGTGTTATGGCACCCACTTGACATCTGAGATGTGTTGTCATGAAGCTGAACATGGCACTACCTCAGTGCTCTGACATAAGTTCCTTTATTCCAGGCCCTTTGATGTGAACCCACACTGGTTCTCCGTTCCTGAATCTTCAGAAATTTCAATTGTATAGTTCATTAGGGACCTGAAGGAAGAAATCAGTCTGCCATAGGTGTGGCTCCTGCTTTTCCCAAGGGTTTTGCGTTCCCACAATGCCAACCCATGAGGTGGTTTGGTGTCTCTTCGCACTTCTGGTACCAGTGCCGGTCATGACTGTTTCCTTTTGGCATCTGTCAAGGACCAAATGGAACTTCTTATGCATCTGGAAGCCACAACAAGCCTTGGCAACTCTTCACATCCCATTCACATCCCTTTCCGAGGAAGTCTCCTTGTTCCAAGATAACAACTTACTGTAAGGACGACTTGTCTTCATCTGTGAGTCAATCCCTATCATGGGACAGGACTTCTGGGTGGCTGATTCAGTCGGTAATTCCAACATATGGAACTGTGACCTACTTTGCTGGATATGAGCACCTGGCTCTGTTCTGGATCTGTATTTGGCACTGCCATCTCCACTTTGTTTGCGTTTTACAAATACCAATTTCCATTTAGTTTCATTTCAGTAAGCTTGCTCTGTTTCTGTTCAGACTCTGAAGAGGTCCCTCTTTGGAGCTTCCAGAACCTCAGTTACTTCACTACATCTGGTAAGGTTATTCCTGACTCTCCTTGGCAGTCCCATCAGATCATTTCTTGCCTTTTAAGGCAGTCTTGGGCAAGGCAAATGAGCTCTTAGGATTGCCTGTGCCATTCACCGAGATCAAGGATTACATTTTAATGAAAATACTGCATACGAGTCCCTCAATATCAGAACCCTTATTGCCTTTTAATGACTTAGTTACAAATTTCAATAGATTGAGTTTATGGGAAATAAATTGTTTTCCACAGGGAGTCTGGTCCTTGGCTTCTATAATGCCATGTGCCTATTTGTGACTTACTCCCATGCTGTTTGGGAGATGGTCTGGTTGGCGGGATGCCACTTTGTGGGCTGCATGAGGGGCCACTTTGCTGATGTAGTCCGGGATGGATTTGGTGGTGCTAGACACTTCTTAGATCCAGACTTAACACCATGGATTTGGTGGCTAGGTTATGTTATATTTAATTTATAGTTCCATTGGCTGTTTAGTAGTCATTTGCAGGAATGCTTGGTTGAGATCCTTGGGCCTTAACTGAAATGTTCAGACAGATGTGCTGGATGCGACCTTTGATGGTTCCCATCTCTTTGGTGAATCAGCCTTGCTGGACCTAGGTAACATTACCTGGAGTTTTACCAGTGCTGGAACATGAGGTTAGAAATCTGCTACAAGCGTGACCCTCAAGCGGCATGGGAGGTTCAGATCTTTAACAGTGCTGATCCCATACAAGCATCACCAACACTCCCACTCTGATCATCATCTGTATCTACCTGCCCATGAATCAGTGTAACTTAGGGCCTTTGAAGATACTGACACCAACAGAAGCAGTTTTCGTCTTCATCATCCCTGCCTTTTCTTGTCAGGCAATTTTATATGAAGGGTAGGTGCCTGGGGGCAAGGCGGTCTGTGTCTATTTGGGCCTCTGGAGTTTTTAGTCTGTGTGGGGTGGTCTGAAGCCACTTTTGGGGCCTGTTAGTTGAACTACTTACCTTCTTGTTTCTCTGATGGCATGGCACAGCTCCGAGGCAGGGAATTGTAGTTACTTGTTGCTATTCTAGAATGGAACCCCACATCCTTAACCCCTACTCTGCGGCGGCTATTCCGCCGCAGCGCTAAGGGGGTGGGGCGGCCGCGCGGCGGCTCCATACTAGTGAAGGAACCGCTCCGTCACGGCTCGCGGGCGAGCTGTGCTTGTGACGGAACGGTTCCGTCACGAACCCGCCCGCCCATTAAAGCGTCAGCGCAGGCGCGAAATCAGCGCCGCGCAGGCGTGGCGAGCGGGCCGTAACTGAACCATTTCGTCACAAGCACAGCTCACCCGTGGCTTGTGACGGAGCGGTTCCGTCACAAGCATGGAAGAGGTTAAGGAGGCACTCATGTGGCTCATGAAGGAGATGTTACCTTTCATTCAGGTTATGTTTGACTTTGAAGGTGCATTTATTCTTAGTTTTCAAATTTCCCCGCATGAGGTACAGTAACTCTTTTCTAAGTTTGGATTGCAGGTCTGGGCATGACGTGGTATTCAGGCTTTATATCCTCCGACAGTCATTGGCTAGTGAATGCCCCAGTCAATGATTTGAATTGCAATAGCATCACAGTAGGGTTTGTTGCTACATTCGACATGTTTGTGTATTTGTAAGGTGGGGATGTAGGTTACTGTAGACTATCATGTCCGCTTACAGTGTATGTGTCTTGTGTTGAGGGGGTGTGATGGTCTTCTGATTTTTCCATTGCTGAAGAGCGCAGCGAAAGACCTGTATTGAAATATGTAGACAAGCCTCCTTTTTCTTGATCATTACCTTAACTCACAGAAATCCAAACCACAGAGATCCCCAAACCACTTAAAAGTATTCTAGGACTCCTAACTTTACTACTCTTAAACTGAGAAAAATCCTAACTTTAAGACTTTTGGTATTCACAGAAGGCATTTAGGAGTCCTAAAGTTAGGACTACTAACTTCTGTGAGTACCAAAATGAGTAAGTGCCTTCTGTGAATACCAAAATGAGTAAGTGCCTTCTGTGAATACGAAAATGGTAGTAAGCTTAGGATTCGGTCTTAAGTTAGTTCTGTGAATCTGGCCCATGGTCTGTAGACATTTTGTTCCCCCCATGCCTCCGTGTTTTTTAAAACTCTGCAACTCAGACCTGTTGGCTTTGTCAATGCCTCTAGACATACTTGCAGTGTGACAATAGCTGCACCATATAGGTGGTTTACAGCTCAGTATATGCCAGTGCTTAATTTGTAAAATATAAAGTGCCAGGACCCTGATTAGGAGTCCACTGCAGCTTGCACTGCCCATTGCCCATTAATCTCTGCCAATGGTGGTCCCAAAACAACTACTAACCATATCTCTCATCTGCAAATGTGACTGGTCAGATTATTCTAGGTCCTCAAAGCTACAGGAATGGCTGGCGAGGCAGGTATTTGTATTTTTTAATGTATATGGTATACATAAACAACCACTGTTCTTCTCTTGTGTAAATTAGATGATCAGCGCCACCATGTGGCAGAGTCTGTCACAAGTGTGGTGATGACAATAAGGTGCTGGTACCGAGCACCGGAAACCGGTTAAGCCCTGGTATATGCACATTTTTTTCGGTTAGGCCACAGCTTCATTTTTATTTAAATCTCTTTAGGCTATCATTTTATCCTTTGCATTGTGTCGTACTATAAGAAAATTGTAACTAATGAATATTCTTGACTTTGTTTTTATTCTTCCTCAGAATCCAAACAGTGGAACAGTTTGCCACCAGAAAGCAGAGAACACCTCAGTTTATCGCTGACGTCAATGGATTCGGACAGTCGGCCAGAACTGCGGGACCGAGCTGCTGTTCTGAAGAGGAGGCTAGAAATACTTGGCTGATAAAAAACACATTTTTGAAAATTACAAAGTGCCATATAAAAAAAAAGAGTGGAGAGGAGTGAAAACACAAAGCAGGGACATGAAACTAAATTTATAGCATGTATCATTTCAGGATAATAAAGATTTCTTTAAATTCTCTTCTTTTTGGGTTGTATTGTATTCGTTCTTTGGACAGGGTAATTGCTGGCTTACTTTTGATTCTTAGGAATTCTGAGTAAAGCAAATTGTCTATCACAGACTAAATAAGCTCCTTTAATCGACACCGGGGTGAAAATGCAACAAATGTATCAAGTAAACAGAGAAGTTAATTAAGATGAATTGAAGAAAAGAACATTTTGAAGTGTGGTTTTATAAGAATATCATTTTCTTTTTGTCCAGATATATAGCACATATTTGTGTGTGAAATTCAAAAACTTTTTATCCTATAGTTTTTGTAGCCGAGTAACTAAAACATGGAGCACATATCCAGTATGGCCAGAGAGACGGTTGTTCGTGCACTGATTCTTTCTCGCTTGGATTACGTCAACACCCTCCTAGTAGGCAGCCCAGGTTTCCTTGTGAAGAAATTTGCAGAAGAAACTTGCTTTTTACATACCAGAGAGACAGTTGCGTTCGTCTTCTCAGCTGCTGATGCAGACTCTGAAGTTTAAGCGTCGGTGGCTGGGGGGAAACTCCTTTGTGCGCAAAGCTCGTTTGGCCTGGAATGCGTTGCCTTTGGCTTGGAGGGCCACCCAGGATCCTCTTCTGTTTAGGAAAGCCTTAAAAACCCTACTGTTTTAATTGGTTAATTGTGCATTTTTTGCCTTTTTGCTGTAAGCGCCGGTACACTTCCGAGTAGCTGTGCGCTGTACAAATTAAAATAACATAACATAACATATCTGCATTAAGTCAAATCTCCTTGGAATTTTTATACGGTCAGAACAGTTAAATGCAATTGCGTAATTCACGCTTTTCCAAACACTTTTTTCCTATAAAAAAAAATGTCTAAGTTGCTCAGTGTGCATGCACGTCAGTCCGATTCTACCATCATATGCACCCACCTACTTCGTGTGTTTTGGTGCTTTTCTTCTTAAGGGGTTTTCTTTTCTTCTACTTAGGGAGCTAAGCTTTTCTTTGCATGGTGTACATATTTTAGCTTGCCTGTTATTGTATTTTTTCAGTCCATGATGTTTTGCTCATTGTCCGTTTTGTTGTGTAGCTGCTAGCACCTTTATCAAAACTCGTACATCAAGAGATGCAGCTCATGCCTTTTGCAGGTACCAAAAGCTAACAATAAGTGATACCCCCAGTGCCTGGGAGCCCAAAACTTCTTGCTTGACAGCACACTTTTTAATTATTTTTCCACTATTTCTTTTAAGAGGGTCATCGTGGGTGGTCTACCAGCTTCAGTACATTTCCCCATCACCACTGAGCTATCAGGATTCAGTTGTACGAAAGTAACGACAGAATAGAGAGAATATTACTGCTTTATTTTTCAAATATCGTTAACTAAGATTTAGATTTCTTAGATAAGTTGTCAGAAAGAGACTGAGGACTATACGGCACGTCAGTACCCAACCTTCTAACTGCGCATCTTGTATGTAATACTGGAATCCTTGTTGCGGTGTTCTCTTTGCCAATATCCACTGGTGTATGCTACAAGGCCCTGAAGAGCCAAAACAGTGGATCTCATTCTGTGGAGGAACTACAAACTTATACGAGAGAGTGCGCTGGGTGCTGTCTGAGTTGCACACGGGAGGGCTCTTGATGCAATTAAAAGGTTTGATATGCATGGTAATCCAGAGGTACTTTTCGGTTTCAGTGCATACAAAGGTTCTTCAATTCTACACCTCTTTAGCTGTAGTGGTCCTATGAACTCTGTAAAAGCTTAGACACAGCATCTGACCTCTGTTATTGTTATATGTCTTCTGAGACTACAACTCACTCTTCACTTATCTGTATTGCCCCTTTGTGTGCATTTTGATGCTGAAGCAGGGGAAAATTGTTTATGAATAATGAAGGGTTAATTAGGGCTATGTTATCCTCTGGTGTGTCCATGTTTCACACAGCCATGGAGAAAGGTTCAAGCCATCTACAGCAATCCTTACTGTATCTTTTGATAGATGGATGGATGGATGGATGGATGGATGGATGGATGGATGGATGAATGGATGGATGGATTTGTAGTTCCCTATATTGTGAGATGATTCTGACAAGTCCTCTTTCTTTGCAAGAGAGAGAGAAAGATTTTTGTTGGTCCTCTTTATAACACTGTAACACTTTTGGCGCAGAATGTATTTATATATATATATATATATATCTTTAAAATATAAAAAAAAAGATGGTATTTTTGATAAATAAAAAATGAACTATCCATGTTGTTGTGGTACAATGTATTTTTGAGGTTGGATGTATCACCTGTACACTAATTAATTGTTAAGGAGAGATTCTCTGTTATTCTCCCCCTGAACCACTGACAGAAGAGTGGCTTCTTCGCCCAGGTTTTGAATTGCGCGTTGAAGACTTTGGACTTGCAATTGCCCATTATGGAATTCAAAACCAATTGTTCTAACTGGTTTTATAACCTTGTGAAACCTCACTAGAGCCTTTACTCCGATCTAAAGAGGCTCTGATTGAAACCGGCCAGGGCCTGTGTTCTCCCTCTGATAGACAGGTTTCCAGATACTAAACGATTGTGCCTGACAATTGATATTTTGACACAGCACCCTACACCAGAGAGTTTGTTGGTTCAAGCTTCCTCTAGTAGTGTGAACCCCAATTCTTTCCTCAGGTGTCCTCTAAGAGTCAAAACGCCTTGAGACCTTTGGAAAGCGGATGTTTTCTTCAGCCAGCCTTGCCCTCCAGTCAGTCAGTGCCAGCTACTTGCTTGGGAGGAATACCTATGCTTTATGGGGCATGGTTGGAAAGAACTTGTCGGCAGTCCCCACAGAATTTCACACCAATTTGCTCAAATCATCCAGCATTGTCAGGGCACCACAAAGTACATTACCTGCTCTGGGCTGGTCAAGACCTTGTCTGCAATCTCTACATAATTTTGTATCAATTTGGCTCAAACCATCTAGCATGATTAGGGCCCCACAAAGTACATTACCTGCTCTGGGTTGGCCACTTCTGACAGTTTAAGCAGAGCTTTTTGCATTAGGATGATGCTTTTTCAGCATGCTTGATTGCGATCCACTGGCTTCTCTGGAAACATGCAAGCGTCTTTATTGGACACGACATTTGATGGGTCTTGCCTTTTTGGCGAAAAATTGATTCAGCATTGTTATGCTTTAAAGAAAGCTGGGCCATGGTTGTTCCCTGGGCTTTTCAGCACCCACCGGCAGTATGCTCACAAGTTTTGCCCCTTTCGAGGCTACTTCAGAGGATAGGCATACTACGTATGGCAAAGCCCTCTGCAACTGACACACTAGCGCTTTTGGGGTCGGGATCAAGCAGACAATGCCCAGGCAATCAAAGAGAGCAGAATTCCAAGGTCACCACCCTTCCAGTATCCACCTCCAAACCATTCTTGTTTGCCCTTAGCAGCTCATGACTATCCTGTGGGAGGCAGGATCAAATACTTCCTTCAAGAGTTGCAGATTATAGCATCCAAAAGGTGAGTCTATATCGTCCAACGAGGCTTTACTTTCTTGCCGTTTCTTTTCAACCCACCGCACCTCTGACTTCTATCGAACATTTCGGAGTAGCACTTGTCCTACTCATTCCAGGAAGTGCATGCTGTATTGCCCAAAGGTAAAATAAAGAAGATTCCAGCCCAGGAAGAAAAGATTGGATGTTACTCATGTTACTTCTCGTTCCTGAAGAAGGATGGAGGCATTGCTCCCACCTTAGATCTCTGCCCTCTGATTGCCTTCTAGTGCAAGGACAAATTCATGATGCTTACTCTCGTCCAGGTTCGGTCTACCCTGGATCCAAATGGCTGGATGGTGGCTTTCATTCACTTACATTGATGTCCCTGTCCTGCGGTCCCACAGATTTGACATGTGAGTCAAGGTGGGCCAGGAGTTTTTTTATTTTGCAGTGCTCCCCTTTGGCCTTACCAGTGTCCCCGCGTTTTCTTGGCCTAGATGTTAAGTGGTTCTGAGGCTTCTGGGCCGGTTTCTATCCTGCAGTTAATATGCCAGGTGGCATATATGGCCTTTGCGGTGGAAGGTGAAGTCTTATTGGGACCAGCACCAGGGGGACCTGTTAGAGTCTAACAAGGTTTCGGAGTAGACATCAAAAGATCTGCATTGGTGGTTCAACCGCAGTTGGACCTGCGGCAGACCCCTCTCACTTCCCCATCCAGAGCTGATGGTGATGAAGATACATCACTGCTGGGATGGGGAGGTCATGTGGAGAGGTGAAGATCAGTGGACTCTAGTCTCTGGCAGAGACTCATCTCCACATAAACCTCTTGGAGTCGGTGCCAATCAACTGATGTTGTAGGCCTTGCTGCTGCCTAAAGTTGTTACGACATTTTGCATTGAACATCCATCCCTCTTCCCATGTTCTTTGCTCCATCTCACTCGAAATAGAAGGGACCCCGTCAGCTGGATACTATTAGAGCTTTAGGTTTCTATATGGATCACACCAAATACCATGATTGATCAGCTCTTTTTAGGGTTCCATGGGGCAAAGAAAGGCAGTGCAGAAAAGAACTCTTGTCAAGGTGGATAGTCCTCTGCATCAAGATCTGTTACGCAATAGCTATGAAGCAGTCCTCTGAGGGGTTGAGGGCCTATTCTACCTGAGCCAAGACTCCCATGGTATTCCGAGTGCTTGTACTTGACTTCTGTTAGACTGGAAGTGGGTGTCAGTCCCCATGTTCATGAAGCACTACTAACTTAACCAGTTCTGTAGGGAAGGGAATTCCGCTTGTTCGGTTCTGCAGCCATTACACAGACCCAACACCTTCGGCTGTACTGCTTTGGTATCTGTTCTAAAGGTGTTGGATTGGGGTTAGACATATCCATTATAAAACCAAGTTACTTACATTTGGTAGATACTCTAACCGTAGATTCATAACCACCTCCCTGTTCTTTGAACTGATCTCATTTTCAATTTAAAAAGGCCCTAATTTAGTAATCTGCACACTGTTAATGACTGCTTATTTTTGGGTTCCGCTTCTAGAGGCATAGACTGAGTCAAGAAATTAACTGACTTCACAGCGTAAAGGTGGTGCTTATATGTGGCTCCATTTCGTGGCTGAACACATTCGGCGAGGTGCCGCGCGATGCCACCAACTGGTGCATACGAGCAATGTTAAAATCGAATAGATCCAGTTTGGTGCTTGGGGATATTCTAAAAATTAGGAATCTGCAATTTGAGTATCCACCAGACAGTGTGTTACCAAAGGTAAGTAACTAGTTTGTCTAAAGTGACAAATAAATGCCAGAAATGCCAGTGTCTTCCTGCCCGGCACTATGAGTATCTTTTCTGCCACAGTTGTAGTTGCTTATTGTGTCTGTGATCCTAGGTAGAGGTAAGAACACAGCTCCTTTCTCTACTCTTTTAGGCAAGGACGTTAAGTGCCTAGATTCCTTTAGTAAAAAGATGCAACCAAACGATATTTGGAGATTTGCAGAGCTCATGCAAATGTTTTTATCAGGCGACATATAGATAGCGCTGAAGCCTCTGTCAGATTTGATCAATGATGTTCCCTCACAGAGGCAGCATGAATTTCGATCTAAATTCAACGAAAAAAAGCGCAGTGTTATCCTTGTTGAAACAATACTCACCCATGTCAATACTGCAGCGATAGGCTTAAGCATGTTAGGCACCTTTAGCAACACTCCTATATCCGATTGGAGACTCAAAGGTTTTTAGCTTGACCCTTTGGGGAAAATGTGTTCGCAGATTACTCCGTCGCTATGGCTCATGAAATTGTGGGCTATGACCATAATTCCCTGGCAGGGTGTGGGTGCCTCCTCTTTCAGGCTTGACAAGCCTAGGCCCCTGCATAAATTGTCTGACTGTTCAAACCATGGAAACAGAAATTCTAGCAGTTTGTACATTAAATAGCAAACATTTCCCAACAACTGTTTCTTAATTTCTCTGACTGTTAAAGGCTTTAGGTTTCTATTTCTGTTAGCCAGGGAGCATCCAACCCTTGTGGGAGTAGACTTTATGCCTTCAAGCTTGGAAAAAAATATCACCAGACAGTTATCTGGGTGACCTTACACTGCACAAGTCACTCTAAAGAGTGTACAGTGTTACAAACATTTTTACAATGCTATATGAACAACATTTAGTGACTAAACCCAGTTATACAGTCATTAATCCACTTTTTAAGATATAACTAGTAACATGTGGTCTTCCAACGTTGTTTCAGTGTTTTTTTATTTTTAGTAACTCATGGAGATTGTTGTAAATTTCACAAAATCCAGATTATGATTGGTCAATAGTAACATCATGTTTGTGAATTAAAAATCCCAATGCATTTCGGACAATAACATCTGCCCTTCTTCAGGGGCGTCTGTGAAAAACAATAATAAACCAATAGGTATGTATGTCATTATACAGCGGAAACAAATGAAGTCTTATAAATGAGGCTTAGGATATATAAAATTTTAACAGGCGATGTCAACGATTCATTACAGTGAGAAGAAATGGAATGAGGCTGGGTAAATGAATACCATATTGCCATTTAGGAAAAGCGACTGAGTGAAATAGCAACCAGGAGTTAACTGAGCTAGAGCAAGTGAAATGACAAGTAAAAAAGCCAGTGAAGAAACGAGTGAAACATGCAGACCAAAGAATGAGTGATAATGATGTTAGTGAACCTTACCAGGTCGAGTGGTAAACTCTATTAACAAAGATACGGGTAAAAATAAACCATGTCGTGGCATGTATCTAGCCAATGGATACGTAGTGATGGGTGAAATTGACTGCAGAAAAGATGGTAAAAGCTGCAGTCAATAAAAGGAAAACCGAATGTGACGGTTGGAAAAAGAACAATGTGAAAGGGACTTACCAAGCGCTAATAATAATTAGCTAAATGAAGGGGTCGTTGAAGAAACGAGGATATGAAGAGATCTAAGAAACAAACAAAGCGGAAAAAACGGAAAATTCAATTTGCTTGACAGCAAGACACGCTCTGTGAAAAAAATAGATATGTGAGACGCACTCACCAGTGTAAAGTTAGACCGATACACCAGAAGTTCACCAACTACCGACAAACGTGTCCCAATGAGTACAAACGAGCCGTGTGCTTGCTCCGTGTTTTGTTGATAGTAAACCAAGAGAACAGACTACGGTGAGATGCGATATGGTGGCGGCCATCTTGAAATGGGTAGTGAAGTGATAGGAAAAAAAAGTGACTTAAGTGACAATCGCATGAACATATAGCTTGTAATTACAATGGATATACGAGCACATCAGGGGTAGTCCAGCATTTACAGTCAGAGTGAGTCAAAAAGACATAAGATGCGAGCAAGAATATTTACAGATATGTAAAAGAATGATTGCATAATCAATAATACTTATCATTCAGGCGTTGACATTTCAAAAGAAAATGGCTATTGATTAGCTCTATCTAGATCTTAAACAGCATGGATAAACAGAAAACCGAATAAAGACATAAATTGCAATATCATAGGGAACAGGCTAATTCAAATTTGTCATTGACCCCAAGGGGGGTCAATGTTTGCATGAACCATATCCAGTGTGTCTCTCGCTGGGATAAGAATTTACTTGTATCCCGATCAGGACGGCACTCAATGACTTCAAGTACCCCACATTTAAGTTGAGCAATATTATGTCTCATCGTGCGCTAATGCAGAGCAATAGGAGAACTAACTGTATTAGTTCTGATACGACTTTTATGTTCAGTTATACGGGTGCGCAAGGCCCATTCGTTTTCCCTACGTAAAACAAGTCGCAAGGACATTTGATGAAGTACACCAGATGATGGCTGTTGCATGTAGCATTAAATTTCAGAAAGATGGGTTTTCCTGACCTAGGATGATGTATAAGTCTGCCAGTAATGACATTGTTACAGTTTGAACAATTCATGCAAGTCATCATGCCTTTAAATGTTACTGGAGGTCTTGATGGTTGATTCAAGATTTCTTTCAAATTACGTGATAGTTTGTAAGCAAACATGGGCGGTTCGGAGAATATCCCTTTGAAATCAGGTTCTGATCGTAAAAGAGCCCACCTATCCAGTATGATGGATTTCAACATTTTGTATTGGGTTGAATACGTGGAGACAAAAACCTTTCTATGTGGAGAGTTCGACTTAACAACTTTTTTCAGTAAGTCTTCACGTTTAAGAGCAGGAGCCCTGATTGCTGCCTGTTCTATCACAGTAGTGGGGTAGCCTCTTTGTAAATATTTGAGCTTGAGAGTATCAATAGTCTGCATGCCAGTTAGCTCATTGGAGTTTATGCTTTTAGCACGCAAAAATTGCGAGAATGGTAGGTGGTGTTTCAATGACCAGGGATGAAAGCTCTGGTAGGCCAGAGCCTTGTTGCGATCAGTCTTTTTAACAAATACAGAGGTTTCAATGTTGCCATCAGTTAAAGTAATAAAAAAAAACAGAAATGGAATGTTGACTGCCTCTATTTGATGAGTAAATTGGATGCATGGATTGATGGTATTGAGATCATGAATATAATGTTCAAGTTCAGATCGTGACCCGCGCCATATAATAAAAATATCATCAATATAGCGTTTGAACTCTATTAAATGTTCAGTCCAGTTAGGTTTAGACAAAATGTGATCGTCCTCATATTTCATCAGGAAGATATTGGCATAGCTTGGGGCTCCAGAAAAGCCTATAAACGTGCCATTGGACTGGAGAAAGAAACGGCCCTTGCATTGGAAGTAGCTGTGAAACAAGCTGAAGTGTAGTATCTCCATTAAAAATACACGATTGGCACCGACATTATCTGCTCTCAGTAGTGCCCATTCTATGGCCTCTATGCCCTTGAGGTGAGGAATGGAAGTGTACAGTGAAACAACGTCCACTGTACATAACCAGACGTCTTCATCAGTTGGTATTTGAGTATTACTCAAAATGTTGAGTAGATGTATAGTATCTTGGACATATGTTGAACTGGATTGAACCATTGGCTGCAAAAATGTATCTAGATAGCGTCCCAAGGTGTCATAAAGGGAACCGCACTCTGACACAATTAGTCTCAGGGGGGATCAATTAAAGATTTATGGATTTTTGGCAGCATATACAGGCGAGGCCTGCGTGGAAAATTTGTAAACAGGTATTCTTTAGTTTTTTGGTTAATCCACTTCATGTCAATAGCCTTAGTCAAAATCACATCCAGAACTCTTAGGAAATCCAAATGGCGGTGTTAAGTAAGGGCTGTTCTTTTGTTCCCATCAATCAGGCCAGAAGCTTAGACTCTCAAGTAGAGTTATTAAGATTCACAAGGAAATTACGATTACGACACTTTTTTTTCGACTATTGAGACTAGTTCATCAAATCCAGAGCCAGCTGAATATCAGGAATTCAGACTGAAAAGTACTTTCATATGACCGGTTTCACACAAGGCCATGGA
This sequence comes from Lissotriton vulgaris, assembly GCF_964263255.1. NCBI lineage: Eukaryota > Metazoa > Chordata > Amphibia > Caudata > Salamandridae > Lissotriton > Lissotriton vulgaris. The sequence goes on from NC_141689.1 coordinate 1,575,467,871, forward strand.
CCTTTTCGAATCCTTGGTGAAACAAGACATCGCTAAGTTACCCTTAGTATCCCATTCTATTTTTAATCTCTCAAGAAATGAGAGAGGTACATTACGTTCATTACAAATGAACACCTCTTTGCATTTCACAAGAGCAGACAAAGGTGGCGCTTTAGTGGTCATTAACCAGTCGAAATATGATCTTAAAATTGAATATATGCTACAAGACACCGCTACATATCTCCAATTACCCAATTACCCCACCAATGATTTCTTAAGAGTTCTGGATGTGATTTTGACTAAGGCTATTGACATGAAGTGAATTAACCAAAAAACTAAAGAATACCTGTTTACAAAATTTCCATGCAGGCCTCGCCTTTATATGCTGCCAAAAATCCACAAATCTTTAATTGATCCCCCCCTGAGACCAATAGTGTCAGGTTGCGGTTCCCTTCATGACACCTTGGGACGCGATCTAGATACATTTTTGCAGCCAATTGTTCAATCCAGTTCAACATATGTCCAAGATACTACACATCTACTCAACATTTTGAGTAATACTCAAATACCAACTGACGAAGACGTCTGGTTATGTACAGTGGACGTTGTTTCACTGTACACTTTCGTTCCTCACCTCGAGGGCATAGAGGCCATAGAATGGGCACTACTGAGAACTGACAATGTCAGTGCCAATCGTGTATTTTTACTGGAGATACTACACTTCTGCTTGTTTCACAGCTACTTCCAATGGAAGGGCCGTTTCTTTCTCCAGTCCAATGGCACGTCTATGGGCTTGTCTGGAGCCCCAAGCTATGCCAATATCTTCTTGATGAAATATGAGGACGATCACATTTTGTCTAAACCTAACTGGACTGAACATTTAATAGAGTTCAAACGCTATATTGATGATATTTTTATTATATGGCGCTGGTCACGATCTGAACTTGATAAACAAAAGAAGGGCGTTCCCCGTGGGTAACTTTAGGATATGGGCAGGTCGTAGGGGGAAGAGACTAATGTGAATAGAACAGAAAAGAACACCCTGCCTCAAGATATAAAGGCCCTAACTAGAGGGTCCAACAGATATATATGGAGGGGTGATTAATCTAGGAGTTGACACTACACACAACAATCACAAGGTCAATCCAAATAGACTCTGCAGATCATGTTAGAAATATATATATTTTTATTTCTTTTGGGATAACAGGGATATAAATAGTAGATAGTATCTTCGTATCACAAATACAATTAGAGCATAAAATGACAAACATGGATATAGGGGCAATAACGAAAGGGAAAATAGGGCTACATTAAGACCTACCCAGTACCGGCCACACTTCAAACACACTGTCTCACTTACTTCAGTCTCTTCTCACTCTCTCTCATCTACTACCATTCACCTTTCATTCTTACATTCATTCTTCTAATCCTGGCAAATACAACACATAGATGGTTAACGTGTTGTATGGATCGGGGTGTTGGTCCAGGTAGATGATTTTAACTACGGGTCCTGATGTAATTAGGACAATGACCTTATTCCTGGAGACACAAGCCGACGCGCGTTTCGGTGACAGGCCAATGAGGCCACACCTTCGGCAGGGCTAGGGGCAGTATACTGGGAGGGACACAAGGGTAAAATCTGTATGATTATTTATCTCTGTTGCTTAGAGATCACAGGCATCTGATGGCCGCGTGTTACACCGGAGCGCAACTGTTTTTCATAGGCAGGACTCCAGAGCGATGCGGATCCGGAGTGGCCGGCACGTCAGCGCTGTGTTTATTTCAATACCAGGGGATCACGTGGGTTCATAATAATATTTGGCAGATAGCGAGCCTTCTATGAGTCTGAAAGCTTTTTCTCAACGGGGCTCCAAGGGCTTCTCTACTCTATTGACTTCCACCGTGAAAGATGGGCCGATGCAGTGCCTTCTCCACTCGGTTAAATGCCACCGCGGGAGACGGGCTGAGGCAGAGCCTTCTTCTTGAAGACTGTTTCGTTCGGATGGGGTTCCGCCGACCGCCGGCTTACTGCTGGAGACTGGATTCTCGATCTGAACTTGAACATAATATTCATGATCTCAATACCATCAATCCACGCATCCAATCCACTCATCAAATAGAGGTTTCAATTTCTGGATGTTTTGATTACTTTAACTGATGGCAACATTGAAACTTCTGTATTTGTTAAAAAGACTAATCGCAACAACGCTCTGGCCTACCAGAGCTTTCATCCCTGGTCACTGAAACGCCACCTACCATTCTCGCAATTTTTGCATGCTAAACGCATAAACTCCAATGAGCTAACAGGCATGCAGACTATTGATACTCTCAAGCTCAAATATTTACAAAGAGGCTATCCCACTACTGTGATAGAACAGGCAGCAATCGGGGCTTCTGCTCTTAAACTTGAAGACTTACTGAAAAAAGTTGTTAAGTCAAACTCTCCACATAGAGAGGTTTTAGTCTCCACGTATTCAACCCAATCCAAAATGTTGAAATCCATCATACTGGATAGGTGGGCTCTTTTACGATCAGAACCTGATTTCAAAGGGATGTTCTCCGAACCTCCCATGTTTGCTTACAAACGATCACGTAATTTGAAAGAATTCTTGAATCAACCATCAAGACCTCCAGTAACATTTAAAGGCATGATGACTTGCATGAATTGTTCAAACTGTAACAATGTCATTACTGGCAGACTTATACATCATCCTAGGTCAGGTAAACCCATCTTTCTGAAATTTAATGCTACGTGCAACAGCCATCATCTGGTGTACTTCATCAAATGTCCTTGCGACTTGTTTTACGTAGGGAAAACCGAACGGGCCTTGCGCACCCGTATAACTGAACATAAAAGTCGCATCAGAACTAATATAGTTAGTTCTCCTATTGCTCAGCATTGGCGCACGATGAGACATATATTGCTCAACTTAAATGTGGGGTACTTGAAGTCATTGAGTGCCGTCCTGATCAGGATACAAGTACATTCTTATCCCAGCGAGAGACACATTGGATATGGTTCATGCAAACATTGACACCCCTTGGGCTCAATGACAAATTTGAATTAGCCTGTTTCCTATAATATTGCAATTTATGCCTTTATTCTGTTTTCTGTTTATCCATGCTGTTTAAGATCTAGATAGAGCTAATCAATAGCCATTTTCTTTTGAAATGTTAACGCCTGAATGATAAGTATTATTGATTATGCAATCATTCTTGCATATATCTGTAAATATTCTTGCTTGCATCTTATGTCTTTTTGACTCACTCTGTCTGTAAATGCTGGACTACCCCTGATGTGCTCGTATAGCTATTGTAATTAAAAGCTATATGTTCATGCGATTGTCATTGAAGTCACCTTTTTTTTCCATTCACTTCACTACCCATTTCAAGATGGCCGCCAACATATCGCATCTCACCGTAGTCCGTGTTTTGTTAATAGTAAACAAAGAGAACAGAGCAAGCACACGGCTCGTTTGTACTCATTGTGACACGTTTGTCGGTAGTTGGTGAACTTCTGGTGTATCGGTCTAACTTTACACTGGTGTGTGCGTCTCACATATCTATTTTTTTCACAGAGCGTGTCTTGCTGTCAAGCAACTTGAATTTTCAGTTTTTTCCGCTTTGTTTGTTTCTTAGATCCCTTCATATCCTCGTATCTTCAACGACCCCTTCATTTAGCTAATTATTATTAGCGCTTGGTAAGTCCCTTTCACATTGTTCCTTTTCCAACCGTCACATTCGGTTTTCCTTTTATTGACTGTGGCTTTTACCATCTTTTCTGCAGTCAATTTCACCCATCACTACGTATCCATCGGCTAGATACGTGCCACGACTCGGTTTATTTTTACCCGTATCTTTGTTAATCAAGTTTCCCACTCGACCTGGTAAGGTTCACTAACATCATTATCACTCATTCTTTGGTCTGCATGTTTCACTCGTTTATTCACTCGGTTCTTCACTGGCTTTTTCACTTGTCATTTAACTTGCTCTAGCTCAGTACACTCCTGGTTGCTCTTTCACTCAGTCGCTTTTCCTAAATGGCAATATGGTATTCATTTACCCAGCCTCATTCCATTTCTCCTCACTGTAATGAATCGTTGACATCTCCTGTTAAAATTTTATACATCCTAAGCCTCATTTATAAGACTTCATTTGTTTCCGCTGTATAATGACATACATACCTATTCGTTTATTATTGGTTTTCACAGATACCCCTGAAGAAGGGCACATGTTATTGCCCGAAATGCATTGGGATTTTTAATTCACAAACATGATGTTACTATTGAACAATCATAATCTGAATGTTGTGAAATTTACAACAATCTCCATGAGTTACTAAAAATAAAAAAAACACCGAAACAACGTTGGAAGACCACATGTTACTTGTTATTTCTTAAAAAGTGGATTAATGACTGTGTAACTGTGTTTAGTCACTAAATGTTGTTCATATAGCATTGTAAAAATGTTTGTAACACTGTACACTCTTTAGAGTGACTTGTGCAGTGCATCAGGTCACCCAGATAACTGTCTGGTGATATTTTTTGAGTATATGCAGAGGCTTGCAGGGCCTTTTTCCTGGTGCACGCGTTTCCTTAAATTTTGACTAAATACTGGTTAAAGTTTGATTCTTCTATTTCACTGAGTGCAGTTTGGTTGCTCCCCTTCTCGTTTTCAAGCTTGTAAAGACATGCCTCGGAAGCCACTCTTTGGGAACTGGGGTTAATGCTGCCTTTTCCTCCTCCTCTTCTTAGTCCTGCCCATCAGCACCAAAGCTGGTGGTTTCTCTAGAGTCCAAAGGTTTCCTGACTGAATAGGGTTAGATTACCTAGGCCATTCGGGTTACTCCGTTCCCGGTAAATGCTGTCAATTTGTGTTTGATATTACTTTTTTAGTGCAATGGAAGATCGCCTTAAGCTGAGTAAGAGTGCAGCATATAAATCCCGGTAAGTAAGCATATCTGCAGTCAAACATCGAGATTTCAGGGACATGTGCCGTCAAATCAATTTCAATCGATTCAGTGATTGATATTTTGTTGTATAATACACTTGAAAAGATTTGTTTCAAATGTATCATAGTTTGAGTAAAGAAACCTCCAAAATTATAGGCCACAAGGGAATTAGGGAGTGGTGTTACTGCTTCAAGATGCAGTTTAAGATGCAAGCAATGAAAACCCCTCACCCAAATTTTAAAAATTATTTCCTTATGGAAGGAGGGTACATTACTGCCACGCAGCTTCCTGGTTCCCATCGGGTTTTACAGCCAGAACCTCTAACCACAGATTCCTGACCTTGTGATTCGCCCAATGTGCCAGACTGGATCTGGGTACTCTTGATTTTGATGGATAATTCTAACTTGAAAATGTCTCGCCTTTACAAGGAATTGACTCATGCGCTTGTAGGTGGTACTTTGCACCATCGCACTGTGACTCCTTCCGCCCCCATAACTGAATTCATGTCTCATATAAAACCACCCCTGCATTCTGATGTAAGTTCCTTTCATTCCATGTCCTTGGAGGATGTTTGGTAGCTCAGCTCCCAACTTTGTCGGCCTTCCAACGCCTTCAAATTCTACTATGACAATGTGCTGGTGAAAATGACCACCCCAAAACAACAGCATACAAGCTGTGCAGGGATTACAGGAAGCAAATGCCAGTCATGGACCCACACAATCTGTCCCTTGGCAAGGGCCATGACTCGAAGTTGTGTGAAAAGTGTGCCTTAATGCACCTGATAAGGATCCAGGAACAGGAGTCAACGCTCTGTCACTGAGCAAAAAAGAAGGATGCAGTGAAAACTCAGGCCTCGCTCCAGTTCCAAGGACTGGGGCTGCTTGTGGCCCTGTTCACAAGGCGGTTCCGGTGAAAAGTCTACTTTAAAACGCGCCTTAAGCAAACAAAACCTATGTGGCACTCTGTCCGGCAAGAAGGCTCTTGGGAGTCATGCTACATTTGTTGACCCTATACTAGATTACAACCTTCAAAGAGGCCTTGCTGCAAATATTTCAAATGCTTCTGGCTCCCTCTGGTGCTCCTTCTGAGGCACAGGAACCACCAGTTAGACTTCCACTGGCATACCTTCCCATAACTGACCCCTTGTCATGCATTCTGGACCTATACTGATACCAGTTAAGGCCTCCACACCTCAACCTAGGTCCACATGAGTTCCTTCTGTACCAGCCCCGATACCGAATCTGCCTGCGCTCGTCTACGAACCTGAACCGATGTTAGCCTGCTCCATGCCTGTTTCATGTTATGAGATTACAAAAATGCAGCCAGTGATTATGAAACGAGACCCTAATCCTGTGCCTCAACATCCATATTACCAAGCTGCTTGTAGCTGCTCTCTTTGGCTCTGATTCTGATGCAATTTAGAACATACATACTCTTCCTTGTGATACTGATACTTGAAATTAAGGCAGTTTTGGTAACTGAAAGTTTCCAACCTGAGCCAATTTCATTTAAACCACCCTTGCTATTTAATCAAGCTAGTATTGACACCATCTGATTGTGACACAGCCTAAGCCAGAGGCGCAACTAGAGCCAAAGTCTGGGGGGGGGGCTAAGAAAAAATTTTGGGGGGGGGGGGACTGAACCTTTAATCAGTAGGCAGAGTGGAGCTGCAGGGGCTCTTAGAAGGGGTGAAACAACTGCAAGGCCTAATTAACATTCAAATGGTCTTTTAAAGACCTGTGAAACGTTCGGGTGCAGCTCTGTGTGTGCCCGGGATCTGTCTCATCCCGGGCTGCCACACACGGCGGGGGGAGGGGGAGGGGGCTGAAGCCCGGTGAGTCCAATGGGTGTTGCGCCTGGGCTAAGCCATGTTCTGGCCCGGACAGGACGCAGCCAAGTATGTTCTTTGTGCCAGACTGGGCACGGGGAAACTGCTCAGGAAAAACTGTTCAGGAGATGTACAAGCCCTCTTTATTTATGTGGCCATTTAGTGCTAGAATCATTTAGGGATAACTGCACCATAGCACGATATTTCAGTCTATTCTTTGCTACCAAGCAGTTTCACCTACAGTACTGAAAATTCAGAGGCTTTTCCAGAGAGTTGACCTCGAAACAACACTATCCCTCCCACCATGTACTAAAGCAACACATTTGGCAAGGGAATATTTTAATCTGTTAGCGTTTAACTCTTAAGTCAGTCCAATCATGCCCTCTGGGGAATGAGGTTTTGCCCACTTTGTCAGAAGTCTTCTGAAACTCCTTTGCCCAGAAAGTATATGATGGCCAGGGCATAGCAAAGCATATTGGAGGTCGGGCCTGGATACCACTTATTGTAATGCCCAGGCTATGGGTACAAGTCTTCTCCTAAGACACAATGCTTAAATGTGTGCGCAGTGGCTTTTACAGGGTTTCCCTTTGATGGGGCTTACTTGTTTGGGGGAAAGGCAGGTTCTGACTTTGAACATTTTAAATACAGCAGAACAGTCTCAGGGGTGAGCTTAGTCCGTGAGATTCGGGGAGTGTGAATCTCAAATTTCCGAACCAAAAGAACAGTTGGCTGCAGGTTGGAGTCGTGAAATTACCAAGGTTCAGGATGAAATGTTTACATGCGGAACAGGATCAGTACTGACTTACATTCATTGGGCCTTGGTCTAGAGTGAAACAGTAGGTGAAAAATGATGGGTTGGAATGCTGCCCTAAGTGAATGCCACTGTTAAGACGATTTGCACACATTCTTTCCATCACCTTATAGGTGTTTGACTGCAAGTAGTATACCTGGAAACCTGAGACTAGAGTAGCTTTCCAACCCTACTACTGCCAATGTTTGTGAATTCTGAAAAGTGGTAAATGTGCATCTGTTCAAGGAGTTCTTCAGTCTATGCAGATTTACTTTTGCTTCGATAAACCAGTCACTATATACAATTAAGGTTCTGACCCAAAAAAACGAACAAGTTAAAAGCTCTTACTAAAACAAGAATGAAAAAAATCGAAACAAACATAGCAAACTTAACTCAGGATCAAAATCGACCATGAAGCAAGAATGCATTTGGGGAGGGTTCTCCCTTGGAACTCATGACTACGGTCACATTCAACACAATGGCCTGAAGTCCCTTCCCTGGTATCACTTATTTTAAATGTATTTTCCCTGCATGCCCTCTTGCTTGTCTCGGCTACTAGAAGCCATGATGGTAGACTTGTGACCAGTGCTTGTAGACAGGGCTCCTTGTTTCCAGTCCTATCCTTTTATACCTCATTTTATCAAGTGACTGACATTCCAAGGTATTAAGCCCAAGTTGCAAATAGGGATGGGCATGCCAGAAATTTAAATTGGCGAGCCGAGCTAGTGCCGAGCCAATAATCTGGCTCGGTTCTAAGGCCAAGATTTGGATGTGATGTGTGCTGTACATATGCAAAATGGCGAAAAAATAAGAGAAATAAAAGCATTTTTCTTTTTAGATGTCTTTTTCAATGCAGTGGCATCTTTTGGTGCAAAAACCTGTCTACTATTGTAAGTAAACAGGGTTTTGTATCAAAAGCCATGGGTGGTTGCATGTGAATGCCAATGTACCACCCATGGAACAACCCCTTTGTTTTGGTTTGTGTTACAAAGAGGTAACTTACCAGCTCAAACTTTTTTGTACTGGAAAGTAAACCCCCCAAAAACATGTTCTGCAAGTTTGTGTCACTTTTGTTAAGCAAACCCAGTGCAAAATGTTTGTAAATCTGTGCATAAAAGTCAAGCCATGAAAATGTTTGCCATATAGATCATGCGAGAAACATGATGTAAAAATATGATAGTCTCTTCAAAAAATGTAAAAAGTGTATTACTAAACCTGCAGAATCATTTCACCGCAGTACATTAAATTATATCACTGAATATACAGACATTTATTAGCAGTGACAGTTTTTAAGCGTGAACTTAGAAACATTAATGGCTCGCCCCTGAAGACAATGCCATTAGTGAACTAAGAGGCCGTTGTCATGTAAACCCAATATATATATCCTAGATTCTTATTATAGTTTGAGCAGAATTACTAAATTAAACATAAGCAGTGCTTGTACAGCACACATCTAGAATTCAAGAGTTTTAAAGTGCTTGCCTTCTTATTTGATGATAATGAAAAAGGAAGCTCTGTGAAATAAAATGTTTGCCCAGGATCACATAGTTAGTTTGGACAGGCAGGGAAGCGGTATTGATTCAGGGTTATCTGGTTACACAAATTGAAATTCAGCCAGCAGATGTACACCTCTACCTCTCTCTTTCCTTTAATTTGTCAAAGGTCACTGTTTTTTCTTTATTCTTTGTGCACAATGAAAAAACCGACACACATATCAGACCCCCACATCCAACTACTAAGCCAAGAATTAATATATTTGGGGGTGTCACACAACAAACACTCCCCTGAAACAATGCCCCTGAGCAGTGGCTCTTTAGATAGGGTTGATTTCCCCTGCCAGATTTCACTAACAGTATCTGAGTTATAAGGATATTCAAGGAGATTTGCCTCATTTCAAAAGCAGCCGTAACAACCTATTCAGAAGCCATTCTTCATTCCTCCAGGTCTCTGGTGGTGGTGGTGGTGGTGGGGGAAGAGGTCGTCAACACAACAGTCCACCTTTATGCAACTGGAGACCATAGGGGGCCAACTCCAGTTATGTCTACCTCCTGGCACTCTATTGCATCAGATCAATGGGTCTTCAAATTGTTCGAAAAGGTTATGCTATTCAGTTTCTGTGTTCCTTCTCTAAGTTTTTGCTCAGAGGCCATCATCCTCGCCTCTATGGAAAGAAAAGTATTCTTTCCTAGAGGTCAATCAATCCATCAATCAATCCAATCATAGCATTTGTAAAGCGCGCTACTCACCCGTGAGGGTCTCAAGGCGCTGCTGCTACTGCTCGAACAGCCAGGTCTTGAGGTGTCTCCTGAAGGTGAGGTGGTCCTGGGTCAGTCGAAGTTGAACGGGGAGGGAGTTCCAGGTCTTGGCGGCCAGGTAGGAGAACGATCTTCCTCCGTTGGCGGTTCCGCAAATCCGTGGGATGGTGGCGAGGCTGGAGGAGCGGAGCTGGCGGGACGGAGTGTAGAACGTGAGGCGTCTATTGAGGTAGTCGGGGCCTATGTCGTGGAGAGCCTTATGTGCATGGGTGAAGAGCCTGAACGTGATTCCCTTGCTGACTGGAAGCCAGTGCAGGTCTCTCAGGTGGGAGGATATGTGGCTGTGGCGAGGGATGTCGAGGATGAGGCGAGCGGAGGCGTTCTGTATGCGCTGGAGTCTTCTCTGAAGTTTTGCTGTGGTTCCTGCGTAGAGGGCGTTCCCGTAGTCCAACCAGCTGGTGACGAGGGATTGAGTGATGGTTCTTCTTGTTTCGGTGGGGATCAATCTGAATATCTTTCGGAGCATGCACAGGGTGTTGTAGCATGAGGATGAGATGGCGTTGACTTGTTTGGACAGTGTGAGCATGGAGTCCAAGATGAATCCCAGGTAGAGGTGAGGATGATTTTTGCCAAGGGAGTGATTTCGACTGTACATAAGGCAGAGAATGACTTGGGTTGCTCTTCCAGATATTCCCTGCCCCCCCCCCCCCCCCCCACCCCCCAAGAAGGATGGTTGCTTGAGATTATTGTTTGGACCTAGTTTCTTAATAAGCAAAAGATCATAATGATGACACTTACTCAAGTTCTGCTGGCCTTGGATACAAAAGACTCAATAGTATCCCTACACTTGCCGGACGTGGACTTTCATGTGCTGATCCTTCAGGCCCATTGGAAGTGTCTCTGCTTTGTAATGGATGGATACCTTCCAATTCTCTGTCCTACTAGCTGACCTGACATTGACCTCCCAGGTTCTTAAAGAGGTCATGTTAGTGCTGGCAGTCCATCTTCACAGGTCTGGAATCCATGTGTTTCTGTACTTCAACAAAAGGCTGTTCAAGGTGTGTTCATCTCACACCTCCATCAGACAACGTATGTAAAGGAGGGATATTGAAGAAAAAAAAAGTGTGTGCATTTACAGCATTCGCAATGTTTGGATACCATTGCATTTAACAGAGATCAGTCTGCATTTGGAAACTAAATACTATCTAGTGTTTCAATCTGGCAAATTAATCATCAATGATTTTCTTTTAGTTGAATGTTTCTGTATTCTTCTTTCTTATATTTCCTACTTTGATTGTGTTCACAGTATTTCATGGGAGAGTTGCAGTTCCAGCCTTGACTGTTCTGAGACTGCATGGGTTTATAGTATCCTGCATCATTCTGGTGCCTCATGGTGTTGGCATTTGGTTCACCTTCAATGGAATCATCACCTGTAGTGGGCCCAAAATGTAGCATCCTCTGGGACAGGATACAGATCTACAATAAAGCTGCTAAGGGCCGTCAGCAGTGGATGTCAGATGCGTCCTGGTGTGTGGCAGGTCGCTCTCCACTCCTTTCTAGAGGTCTCAATGACATTTGCATCCACTGTGGGTTTGGTCTGTCACCTCATCAACATATAGCTGAGAGGTTTCTGGTCTCCCATGGAGCATAGCAATCCCATTAATCTTTTGGAGCTGGCACCTTCCGTCTGGCCTGGAAAGTGTTTTAACCTTACCTCTAGAGCAGGTTGAGATTTTATGACGTCAGAGGATTTTGACGAAAATGGTGACTCGCTTCCTAAAGTATTGCACAGTAATGAAAAGAATGCAGGGAGTACAACTTTCCTCTGCACTGACTCCTGAGCAAGAGAGTGTAGAGCGGTTTTAGGAACATGTTTCCATTTCTATTTGCTGACTCCAGGATTGACACGTGTGTGTGTGTATATATATATGTATGTGTGTGTGTATGACACAGATACAGTGACAAGCTTTCTATTGAACATCAGGGTTTTCAGGCTGTCAGCCCATGTCCAGGAATGCCTCAAGGCACTGATTATTACGGTGTTGGACTTGGGGATGATTGAGCATTCCCGTTGTCCTTGGCCAATTCAGTGGCATTGGTACCTGTTGCAAAGTCATATTGTGCCCTCAGCAGCCTCATTTTGCTAACTAGTACTGGTGGTAACTGACTCTGACTGTCCCTAGGCTCTTCCTAACCAGGCCCAGGGCTATGCTGAAAACACACTTAGAATACAGTGAAAACACATACATACACTAGGGTACGCTATGGGTTAGGATACCCTATGATTGGCATGACCTCCCCAATAAGACCCTAGTACATAATAGGGCAAAGGGATCCAAACTACCTTTAAGTCCCTAGTATATAATAAGTAGGGCTCCGGGTTTTATGGTATTTATTTTTTCTACATTTGCGTCTGTATTTATCCATATTTATTTTTTGCTAATTTTGTCTGTATTTATCCATTTTTATTTTGTGTTTTCTGTATAAATGAAGCTGCAATGGGTATTTTTCCACATTTATTTGACTGATAAATGTATATGCGCATTTGAATGTCCAAAAGGTTTTAGCAGTATACAGTGCAATAACGTTATCTGAAAACACTTGCATTGATGAATAGCTAAATAACTGTAGATCTGCACTTAATTAGGAAATCTATTGTCTTTTTCCATCTACCCTACCTCTCAATCTGTCCACCTACTCACCTGGTACTCATGATTGACAGTGGGGAAAAAACATCCAGAGAAGATCTATTTTCAGTATTTTTCTGTTTTAAAAAATAAATACAGACAGGGAAAAAGTTTCCTGTCTTTATTTATCTGTAAAAAACTGTAAAAAATGGAAAACTGAGAGCCCTAATATTAAAGCATGGCAGTTTAGAGGCCAGCAGCCCTTCCTTCACTTGCATGTGTGCACTGCTAAGGACAGATGTCAGTTTAAAACAAGCTCTGTGTTGCAGGACTGCTTTTAGCATGTAAATTGTGCCCAAACTCAACGTTGGTGTTTGGGGCACTTACAAAATAATAAATGTCAATAGTTTGGATTATTTGGTACCCCCAGGGTCTTACTTGGGTGTCCCAGGGGATGGGGGAGGGGATGTGGGTCAGGTACGTATAAGCAGGGCCCTTATAAAATAAGTTTTATATGCCTTGGTGATAGTGAAATTGTAGATTTCACTTCCCATATTGTAGAAAACTGCTTCCCAAAATCGACTTTTGTGCAAGCAGCACTATGGAGTGAGGATTTGCAATATTTTTACATATTCAGAACAGAACCCCTAAAGTTTCCATGGGTAGGGGGTCCTTTAAATATAGGCAGGGTCCTTATAAAAGAGGTTTTATAAGCCATGGTATTGGAGAAATTGCCCAGTTCATTTTCCCCATAGCAGATCCCCAGCCCCATAGGTTAACAGGGCAAGAAGTTATTAATTTATAACTCCTGCCAGGAAACACAGAAAAAGTATAATTCAAGGACTTAGTAGAATTGTATTGATAAATCCAGCATGATGCTATTGTTGAATTTACCCTAAAATGTACCCACAAGAGGTTATAAAACTTGCTTGTCAGTATGCCAAAATTCAGCCTTCCAGTGATGTGTCCTGATTGGTCAGAGTTAAGTGGATTAGTCAGGCTGCTTTGATGAAGTGATAAGTGGCACCTGGGGAAGAGCCTTTCTGGGAGGAGAAGGTTCTGCTGCATTGGAATGCCAGAGCAAGGGGGAGGGCTTGTAAACCATGATCTTCAAAGTAAGGAGGGGACAGTCCGAAGAAGCCTGTTTCATTTACACCCCTGCGCTCTGAACCCAGTGAGATGGCATGCTTAAGGAAGGAATGTGCAGATGCCAAGGGGAAGAAGAATATGGAGATGAGCCATTCTGGAGGTTGGTTTAGCCATCTCTTGCCTCTCTGCTGAGACTTCCACCATATTGAATTTTGGAAAAATAGTGCTTTCTGGAAGACCCTTGTGCCACACTTTGGAGGAAATGGCCATGCTCTGGGGTGTTGCCCCACATTTCATTGGACAGGAGAGCCCTCCTGTGTGACCCCAGAGAACTCTGAATAAGTATCTGAGAGTGGCAGTGCCTCTCGGATCCGCTGCTTGAAACAAAGAAAAGAAGAAGGGTCCATATTGGAAGTTTGATTTGCACCATCCATCCCAGCACTCAAGAAGACTGTGCCTGTTTCACAATCTGAAACTACATCCCTGTGGACCTAACTTGCTTCAAGAAAACTAAAGACGGGGCTACATATAAGCTACAGGTTAACAAAGCTCACCTGGACCATCACCACCAAGAATCCCCAGTCAGTTGATTGGGAAGGGTTTTGCCCAAGTGGATTGTGGGGATTGAAGTCCCAAACTTTCAAGCACTATCTTGAAGAATCCAGAATCTTTGAGTAAGTTTTGGACACTTTGGGACCCTCAAAAGAACTTCAGGAAGAAGCTTTGGAAAAAGCTCCATAAGTGGACCTACTCGACTTGGCCAGCCAAGCCTGCGACCACTCAACCGCGAGCTAAGCTCCGGAGGTCTGACTTCCAGGGTTTGACCGGGAGCTGGTTGAAACCTAAGCGGGCAAAACCTCACTGAATCCGGCCTGGTGAAGAGCATCAAGTGACCCCGGGAGGAAAAGCTTTGTAAAGGTTTCTAAGTCTGAATGTAGATAAGGTGACCAGGACCAACTTTGAGAGTCAAGCTGCCCACTTTAACGCGAGCCAGCCTGGATCTTTGGTGCATACCGCTGGAAAGCTCCAGAGGTCTGACTTCCATAAGTTTGACCGGAAGCTCATCGCAAGGCAAGTCAGTAAACCCTCACCGAATCCGGTCTGGCTGAGAGCTCTGAGGAACCCCAGGAAGAAAAGCTCCAGAAAAGTTTCTAAGTCAGGAGGTAAAAACTTTGACTAAGGCCTACTGGGAGGGGTAGCCGCACATGGCTCCATTGTGGTCTGCCTGAAACTTTGAGTTTGTCCCAGTCCAGCACAACAAAATGTCTCAATAGATGAGGGCGCTAGGTGGCGCATGACCAAGATGGCTGCACGTAAGTGAGGCTCATGTGGTCAGGGACCAACAACGGCTAATAATCCTCATTCTTCACCGAGATTCTGGGGCTCCAAAGCCATGAAATGAGGGTGGAAAGTGCCGTGATACAGACACTGATCAAATCCTGTCGGCAAACTCTGCAGAAAGTGCCCCGACCAAGCATTTGCGGAGCCGGTGAGATAGGTGGGCTGAGTGGCCTAGGCAGCACAGCGGAGATCGCATTTACGCTGCCACAATCCCGGGCACACGAAACAAAGGCGTTGAGACTCTGAGGCCCCATGGCTGCATCACCCTGTCCATTGTCCATGTGAGGAGGCTCACAGCTGTGGTCCCGTTGGAGCGCACGGTGCCGTGCCTCCCACCCGCTCCCAGGGCCACCGAATAATGAAAAACACAGATGGGGACGCAGCGCGAAGCTCTTCCTTCAGCCCCAGTGTAAAGCAGGCAGAAACACTGGGATATTGTACAAATTACACACCACCCAGTGGATGCCATAGCCGGATCACCGGATTGAGACAGTGTTCCCCCGGTAGTGCCTGAGCGCGAGTGTGTACTCCGGAGGCTATCAGCTGCGTGAAGCACATCAGTTGAGTAACACAGGCTAGCCCTATCCCCAACCTACCACAAGGACAACAGGGACCCGACGGCTGTTCCCAACCACAAAGGCCTGAGCCTAGACCCTTAGAGACGTGGCACTATTGACTTGGTGTGACTAGCGATTCAGAAAAGGGGGTGGTGATGAACAGAGTGTCTGAATTAAGCAGACCACTCTTACCCAGTCCAAAGATCAGGGCTTGATCCATCACCGTTATTTAGCTCACTGCACCATCCCAGCTCAGAACCAAATCAGTCTGTCCCTGGCCCAGTGCATCATGGGAGCAGGGCAGACTAAACTACCAAGCCAATTCTTCACCAGAAAGGAGACAAGCTTCCGGGGACCGGTTTCTGGCATTTCAGCCGTCGTCGGCCCGGCTTGCTTGAATTGGTGTGACTAGCGGCGCCCTACTGCTCCTAGCCCAAGACCCAAACAGCATCCGGTATATTGGTGGGGAGGTACACAACAGTGCCAACATAATCATCAACATCTGGCAGGCACCTAGTGGAATTCCAGTCAAATGTGATTGGTCTGCTGCTCACTCGTCATGCCCCAGCCAGCCCCTATAACAAGCAGCAAGAGAGAAGGCGCGCTGACCCATTAGTGGTACAAGATGGGTAGAGCAGACAGACAATTGTCAAAACTCCCATTTGAAGCGTGAAAAACTACCTGCACACAATCAGAGGATCACACTGAAGCTGTAGCTCCTATTGATAACCAAGACGAAGACTGGAGATCTTTATTGCTCACAATGAAAAATAGTCTCACATCCATTGAATCCAAAATGGATGCCATGACCTCCCGCATGGACTACATTGTCCACAAGTTAGAAAAACACTATCGCAGACTCCCAGAAACGGAAAATAGAATCTCTGAATTAGAAGACGGCGCTACCAGCAGCAAAGAACAAATATACCAAATGGATCAATTGCTGAAAGTAATAGCAGATAAAAATGAAGATTTGGAGGCGCGTTCCCGGCGAAACAATGTGCGTATACTGGGGCTATCGGAAACAACCAATACAGGCCGCATGGAAAACTTAATCGAAAAATTACTCTGTGACCTGTTTGGAACAGCGGCATTCTCGCAACACCTAGTGATTGAAAGAGCCCACAGATCACTGGGAGCGGGAACTCTACCCGGAGCACCACCACGCCCGGTGATCATCAGATTTCTGAACTACCGGGCTAGAGATACAGGTCTACGCCTGGCACAGGGAAAAAAGACAGTAGAATATGAAAATACCACCCTCTTGTTTTTTCCTGACTTTACATTGAACGTCCAGGAAGCAAGGAGAAAGTTTATATCGGTGAAGAGAAAACTCCATAACGCACACATCGACTATGCCATGCTGTATCTGGCGTGACTTCACGTCCCTCATCGGAGGAAACAGCACTTCTTCCAGAACCCTCAACAAGTGGAAGACTTCCTGAAAAGGAACCAGCGAGCGGCATCCAACGTGAACCCCAGCAGATCCAGATCCTGGTCCACCTCACCGCTGTTACAACTGGACTGAATGAGATATGAACGACATATTGGTAACAGTACGAAACTATGCAATGCTCAGCAACACATTAGCATTGCCTTCAAGTGAAAAGAACATCTTCCATCTCAAGGCAAACCCATGGTCTGCTAGGCTCAAAGTGACATTATCCAGAAGGTACTGATAAGCATATGACTTTTGTAGACCCGAAACATGTCATCTTCCGCTATTGGAAGTTGTGTCCCTAGGTTTTCTAATGGTGGAACATAATTCTGAGCCCGGACACCTACCCCTTCCCCTTGCACTTATTCACCTAGTGACAGTCCCTCTGCCAGAGTCTTCTAGCAGCAGCTCCACCGTTGAACCCCATTACTGTTTTTTCTTGCATAAGATTTACGATGTTAGAAAGGCATACTAGTAAGATACGTCAACCGTTGTACTTTTTTTTCGAATTTATGACGGGGTGGGAATGTATGCCTGACAAGTTGAGGATGTCGGTGTGGGAGGTGGGAGCGTGGGACAGTCAGACACAGTATTATGTACTTAGTGATCACAATTATAGATCGTCTGTGGTTCACAGCTTAGAATGCAATGGCAAAAAAGGCAGACCTAGGAATTCTTGGTTATTAGATAGCTACAGGTGCCAAGATTCAGGCTAAACTTTACTGTTTATCCTGGAATGTCTGCCGGTTAAACAACCCAAGCAAAAGACAACATATCTTGGGGTATCTGGATAGACACCAGGTACAGATTGCTCTATTACAGGAGACCCACTTAGACCCCACTACCATCCCAAAATTTGCTACCCGATGGTCATCACATCATTGCTTCTTGTCTTATACCAAGTACGCCAGAGGTGTAGCAATACTTATTAAAAAAACACACCATTTGTACTGGGAAGAACTCTCCTTGATCCCCAATGCCGCTACTACATAATGTGGGGTTGATTAGGGTCCCAAGAGATTACTATAGCCAATTGCTACGGCCCTAATATGGACGACCCCTATTTTCTTTGCCACTCTATGGGGTAAAATACTCTCAGGCGGGTCGACGGTGGTCCTCTGGGGGCGATTTTAACACAACAATGACATCATTAGACAGGTCTCACCCAACCATGCAACATTACACCACTGCATAAGGGCAACTGGCAGGGATTATCGCAGATAATTACCTTTAGATGCATGGCGACATTTACATTCATCGGCGAAAGAAGGTACACATCACTCTGCTGTGCATTCGAACTGGTCAAGGCTCAACTATTGGATAATCTCAAGCGGAATGGGGCACTGGGTGGACTTAGCGTACACCTAGCAAGGACATATTTTGACCACTCCCCAGGGAAAAAAGTGATGTCTGTCCCGGGTGACGAGGGGCCCTATGTTAAATGGCTATTAAACTCAATGACTTTATTAGATACTGTATTTAAAGCCAAAATCGGACAGGAAATTCAGGACTGTTTTGAGCGTAACACAGATTCTGAACCCAAGGTTACTACAGTTTGGGAAGCGTTCAAAGTTACCATAAGGGGAAGGGGTATATTGAGAGACATCCGTGTGCAGCTCAGCCAACTTGACACTGAAATCAAAGCCTTAGAGCAAGAGCTATGCAACACAGCTGAAGAGAGCACCACAAAAGTCGCGCTACATGATAAATTGACACAATGACACAGCGGAATGTGAATGTAAATTCAGAAGTAAATATCACATAGCACGTAGATACGGAGAAGGGCATCGACTGGGGAAAGCCATAGCAGACTATATCCGGCAGCCCAGGTTCTCCAATTTCATTGCTGAAATTCATGACTCCGAAGGGGCGATTCACAGAAATATAGCAGGCCTCTTACATACTTTCACTTCTATTATGAAGCCCTGTATTCCTCACTCAGGACCAACCACTAAACCTCCCTCCATATTTCGAAGACACTGCCCTGGCCTGGTTGGGAGACTCCCAGAGGGAGTTCCTAGCAGAAGACCTAGAGGAGGACGAAATCATGGCAGCCATCATGCAAATGAAATCAGACCGGGCTCCGGCGGGCTACCAATTGAGTTTTACAAAACTTACATAACACAGCTAGTCCCTACATTAAAAATGGTTTCCAAAGAGGCAAAGGGGGATGGTCTACTCCCAACAACCCTGAGAGAGGCCATGATCACATATTTGCTTGAACCCGGTAAACCAGCTGAAAATTTTGAATCCTACCGCCCCCTCTAAATTTGTTAATGAACGGATTAGTATTGACTGACCAGTCCAAGTTCATCCCAGGTTGTGCAACATCACACAACCTCTGGACATTGTTTACTGTTTTGCAAGATATTGACCCAGATATTGCTGCGGTGGCAGTGTTTCTCGACGCCACCAAGGCGTTCGACTCCGTTGAATGAGATTACCTCATAGGGACCCTGCAATACATCGGAAAGACCCCCCGATTCCTTAACTGGATAGAACTCCCATAATGTCAACCCACTGCCACGGTACTCCCATATGGGATGCGTTCTCCCCCGTTTGCAATTACCAGAGGTACACGTCAGGGCTGCCCTCTATCCCCTACACTATTTGCCTTAGCCATCGAACCACTTGAGGCTAAGTTGAGGCAACACCACAAGGATCAAGCACTAGCATACCCCACCAGATACCTTTTAATTTCATTATACGCAGATGATATTACTCTTTATCTTAATGACTCACAGGATAACCTAAACCCACTCCTACGCAAAATCACCAAATTTGGAGAATACTCGGGCTTGCACATCAAGTGGAATAAGTCAGTCATTTTTCTGCTAACCGATAAGGCCGAACCATATATACTTGACTATCCCCTAGCGTGGTGTAACAGAGGTTAAATACTGCAGGATAAGGGTCATTAGGGACAAAAGTGAACTGATGTGCTCCAATTACCGTGAGACCCTAAAAACCATCACAGACTCCATCACAAGGTGGATAGCAATGCCGCTGTCCATGGTGGGGTGGATTTCACTGGTAAAAATGGTTATACTGCCCAACCTCCTTTACCTATCCATCAATATCTCCTACAACCCGGGGAAACCGTTCTTTAGGACCCTGAGAACACAAACAATTTGGCTAGTATGGGGAGGAAGGCAGGCTAGACTTAGGTGGGAAACATTGACTCTTCCGTTCTCACAGGGGGGGTTCGAGGTACGAGATTATGAACTCTATTACTATTGTGCACAAGCACACTATGCTACGTATTGGTTCCACCCACCTCCCTTCATGCCACACCTAACGGTATAAATGGGATACACAGTTCCTAGTCCACTTCTGGGTCTCATTGCCATTCCCCCAGAACAACTAGATACTGATCCCACTACAGTTGCATGCACTAACTCTGCTTGGAGGAAAAAAGCCACTAGGTTAGATAGACCAATGCTATACTCTCCCCGGTTGCCCCTGGTGCGCCATCCGAATTTACAAGTCACCTATGAACGGCAATGCAGACAACTACTTGAAAAACTCCAAATGGAGACATAGGGAGACCTGTATACAGATGGGCAATTCCAGATGAAGGAGCAATTCTTTAATGGGAATGTACCCACAGCTATGGAGATAATTATGTTTGTTAGACTCAGACAAAGCGTCCAGGCTGGCACGCCTGAATTCCCACACGAACCACCAATTCTCTTACCACTTCATGAGCTTTTACAAACTGAACCACCTCAACACATTACTGCTCAAATTTATCACAACACGCAAAAAGCAACTAAACCTCATTAATTAGCATCGCACCTAGAATGGAAAACTGACCTTGGCATACCACTATCAGACAAATAGTGGAGAATCTGCTGTAAACAAATAGAGGCCATCACAGCAAACAGTAGGCTGCGTTTGACCCATTATAAGTTGTTACATAGGCTTTACTATACCCCGGTTAAATTGCACAAATTTAAGCTAAGAGATAATGACAAATGTGCCAGATGTGGCAGCGACGGGCCGAATTTCTTCACTATGCATGCGAGTGCCCTGCAATCCATGGATACTGGCAAAAGATATTTGAAGCTATGTCACAGATGGTGTGTGCAACACTCCAGATATCCACTGACACAGCAATTCTGGTGTACATTGATGAAGTCGACACTGTACATAAGAAATATCTAGCACTGGGGTTACTGATTGCCAAACAGAAAATTGCCTGTAGGTGGGGTAGAGGTCGGGCCCTCAAAAAGAAGGAGTGGTTGTAGGATCTCATAACGTGGCAGGAGCAGTCATTTACCGATGCAGAATTGCTTCCACCCACTTCCAGACCAAAAGATATATGGGACCCCCTGAAAACTTACCTGCTGTCCTCATCAGATGATACAGGGGATGCCACAAACAGGCAGAACAGTGCTGGGCCCTAAAGGCCCAAGGGATATGCAATGAACCTCATCCCTATTATAAACTAAAGGTATACATGGGACCCCAATATGGAAGCATACGCTAGTACTTAAGACACCTACAGGGGCAGGAATTAAACAACCATAAGCACATAATGTCTACTACCATACAACTTCGAAAAGAATAAGTACCCATACTAATAGTACTCGGATTGATATAAATGTTTAATATTGTATGCTGTGAAATGTAATAATTTAACACTGTGAATATGTACCAACAGTACTGTACAAAGCTGTGAAAGACTGGGGGTTTTTGGTGTCTCTGTGAGTATATGGAAAAACGTTAATATATATAAAAAAAGTCTCAATAGGTGCTATAGGTTTCTATGTGATATATAGTGCTAACTCTTTAAAAATTCACATCTCCAGTTCCCTACTTTTGATTTTGATTCCTTTTGGTGTCATTTTAAGACAAAAATATATCCCATTTTTATAAATTGGTGTTCGATTTTTATTGTGTGTTGTGCCTTATTATTTACTGAACTCGTGTTTTTTTTTTTTTAAACTTTATTGTTAGGAAGGAATAGTGGTTAATCAATTGCATACATCCAATTGGTAATCTTGCATTTCGTACAATTTATCTGTGCAATAATTCACGGGCTACATTCTCGTAACTAAGACATAGTTTCTGCTGCGTCATGGGTCTCATCTATGCTTCCAATATGTGACATTTGTTCATAACGTGCGTTCCCTCGATAACCCCTCCCCCAACTTCAGTGATGACTATGTCTCCTTCCATTTAACTATTAAGAACAAACTTCCCAACATGCCCCCCCAACCATGTGCCATCGTATCCCCTGGACGTCTCCCACAGCTCGTAATATCCTGCGCCGCTATTCGTATCGCAATAAATGGCCATGTCATTGCCACCTATGTATCCGTGTCATATGTCTGAGGCCATCTCCTCGCAACTGTTCATTTACTCCTCCTCCCCCTCGGAGTCTGATTCCTCTCCCTCTGGTAAGGGCTCACAAAGCTCCCCTCTGTACACGTTCCATGCCGCCCAGACTTTGTTCCATTTCCGGGGCGCTGCTCGAAGCACATAAACCGCTCTCTCTGTCACCATTAGGATGTCCATGTTTTTAGCCCACCTACTGGCGGTGGGTACTTCCGGCGCCCCCCATTTCTGTGCTATATCCCGTTTAGCTACGGTCAATGCCAGTGACGCCCAAATCAGTTCATATCTACCCAGGTCGTTTGGGTCCCAGATGTTTAGAAGGCATTTACGCGGTTCGGGTAAGATGGAAAGTTTGAGGGCCTGGGAGATGGATCGGAGCACCTGTCTCCAGAATTCGCGTATTTGCGGGCAGTCCCATAGTGTGTGGAACAGTGTCCCTTCCTCCCCGCAGCCTCGCAAACAGAAGGGGTGTGTTGCTCTTTGTATTTTGTGCAGCAGTGTCCTGGTGTAATAGATGCAGTGTAAGATTTTAAGCTGTACCAGTCTGAGCTTACTAGAGATTCCCACCTCTTTCGGGGAGGCCAGGGCCTCATTCCATTCAAATTCGTCTGTCTCACCTAGTTCCCCCTCCCATTTCCCCTTAAGTTTTAGCGTCGGGTCTTTGAGATTGTTGATTAGCTTTTTGTATGTAAGGGAGGTGGCGCTCTGGAGCATGAAGTCTGTTAGTAATCTATCTTCCAAAGGAGAGGAGTCTGGTAGTGTGGTGCCGGCAGGGATGGCCTGTAGTAATGCATGCCTAATCTGGACATACCTAAACGTTTCTGTGGGTCCGAGGTTGTATTGCTGTTGCAACTGTGGAAATGGTAATATTGAGTCATTGTCCCAGAGGTCTCCTATCGTAGAGATGCCTATTGAGTCCCACCGCTCAAACCCCTTACAGCCTCTCAGGTTCCCCAACGCTTTCGTGTCCCACAAGGGTGTCATTTTAGTGAGCCGGCCTGCCCACCCCAGACGGGCCTGTGTCACGTGCCATAGCGCCGCCGTGTGTTTGGTCGGACCGATCAGGGCCTTCAGTTGCGACTTGTTGTAAAGCACGGACAGCATACAGTCCGTCCCAAGTTGCGACCAGTCTGCCCGATAGGCCGGGTCGTTCTTCGGGGCGTGGATCCAGTAGTTTATAATCTTGAGTTGGGCCGCCCAGTAATATAGCTGAATGTTGGGGAGCGCTATGCCACCCTCGTACCAGCTCTTTACCAGCTTGTCATATGCTATGCGCGCCGGGCCTGTGTTCCAGAGCAGGACAGTGACCAGTGCCACAATCTGTTGAAAATACCGCTGTGGTACCAGGTATGGAGTATTTTCCAGTACGTAAAGGAGTCTTGGGAGGGCCATCATCTTGTACAATGCCGCCCTGCCCAGTAGGGTCAGGGGGAGGGCCGCCCAGTGCTTAACATCCGCTCGCAGGCGGTCTATAGGTGGTTTTAGGTTGTTTACGAAAAAATCTGCTTCCCCGTTCGCGATGACAATACCTAGGTACTTGAAAGAGGCCGACGTCTTAAGCATAGGACAGTTCCCCTGCAGTCTCGGCTCTGGGCCTTTTAATGTGTACACGGTGGATTTCGACCAATTGAGAGTGTAACCCGATGTGCGCCCATGTGTGTCACAAAGGTCTAGTAGGGCTGGGATGCCGGTCTCGGGTGTGGTCATGTATATGAGCATATCGTCTGCGTATAGCGAGACTTTGTCCTCCCATCCCTCCTCCCATTTGATGCCCGCGAATAGTGGTGTTGATCTGATTTGGATGGCCAAGGGTTCAAGTACCAGCGCGAAGAGCAGGGGGGACAGGGGGCAGCCCTGTCTGGTCCCCCTGCCCAGTGGGAATCTCGGCGACGTGTGGCCGTTGGCCACCACTTGCGCCACGGGTTTTGTGTAGAGCAGCCGTATCCACCTTATGTATTTTGGCCCAAAACCCATGCGTTCCAGCACCACGAAGAGGTATTCCCATTCTACTAAGTCGAACGCCATTTTGGCTACGAGGGAGAGGATTACCGCCTGTTCCGTGAGGAGGTGCGCACGGGCCAACACTCCGTGGACTCTCCTGAGATTCAACGCCGTACTCCGGTGGGGCATGAAGCCCGACTGGTCAGGGTGGATTAAGGTACTGAGATGGGGCATCAATCGGGTAGCCAGAAGTTTAGCTAGTATTTTGGCCTCGATGTTCAGTAATGATATCGGGCGGTATGAGGTGCATTCTGTCGGTGGTTTTCCGGGCTTGGGTATTGCTACAATCGTTGCTGTGCGTTGATCCAGCGGTAGCTCTAGTTTGTCTCTACTCTCTAAATACATAGCCAGTAATGGGGCACTGAGGTCTACAGCCATGGACTTGTACCATTCTACCGGTATCCCATTAGGGCCCAGTGCTTTACCTGACTGTAACGCCTGGATCGCCAGCTGGATTTCTTCCCCCGTTGGGTCTAGTTCTAGGGCGTCGCTATCCTCTTGTGTAATGCTGGGGATGGTAATGTCTGCAAGTGTTGCCGTCGCCATTTGTCGTGTGACCCTCCGTCCCGGTGTATAGATTTCCTGATAGTGTCGAGCCAGTTCGCCCACTATTTCTTCCGGGTGTACCAGTGTCCGCCCATCCTCCGTGTTGAGTCTATGTATACCTCTCACTCCATTCCCTCTCTTGTCCAGCCACGCTAGCATACGCCCCGCTTTGTCGCCCACATCATAGATTCTATGTCTAGTGTTCGCGATGTATCCCTTCTCTGTCGTTTTGAGGTGGGCTAGGTATTGTTGCTGCCGGAGCATGAGTGTGTGTGTCGCGGCCGGGGAGGGGTCTGTCATATGAGCGTTATTGGCCGTATCCAGTGCAAGTTCCAGGTCTGTAAGTTCCTTCCGTGAGTCCCGCTTGTGTCCCGTAATCGCCGCAATGGCCGCCCCCCTGAGGACAGTTTTGTACGCCTCCCATAGGATGGAGGGTGACTCCACTGTGCCCGTGTTTTCAGTAAAATACAGTGACGTTGCCAGTTTGAGTTTCTTTCGAATCTTGGGGATTTTCAGGAAGTTGGGGTAAATTGGGTATGGTCGTGCATTCCGTTTCCCTCCGGTGGTCAGCGATAGGACGATTGGAGAGTGATCCGAAACCCCCCTGGGTAGTGTGTCCAATTTTTCTACCATATCCAGTCCCAAACCCAGTGTCATGAAGTAGTCTATGCAAGATAAGCTGTTATGTACCGCTGAGTAGTAAGTGTAGTAGGTGGTCTCTGTGTGTAGTTGCCGCCCGAGGTCTACAAGGCCTAGGGCTTCCGCAAAGTCTGACAGTGGTGCAGTACCTCGCGGTCGGGTTCTGGAGGGAAAAGTGTCCTTAAGTGGATCCATGACTGCGTTAAAGTCCCCCCCGACAATCATGTCGCCATCAGGGAGATCAAGAAGGAATTTGCCCAGTGCTGGTAAGGCCACCGAGTGTAGGGCTGGGGGAATGTATACTGAAATCACATTTAGGGCCCTGCCCTCCCATTGTCCGTGGATTGATGCAAAGCGACCCTGGTCGTCTGCCACACGGCTGGATACCATAAGGGGGGAAGATCTTCTCACCAGTATGCCTGTTCCCCTGGAGCCAGTAGTGAAGTCGGCGTGGATCGCCATTGTGTACCCACGTCTGTCTAAGGCTTTGCAGATGGATCCCGTGAGATGGGTTTCCTGTAGGAGGACCACATCTGGGTTCTGCCGTTTTATGGCCTGGAGGACCAGGCCTCTCTTGATTTCGTCACCCAGGCCCCGGACATTCCATGTCAGTATACGCAGTGGGGGAATCTTTCCGGTCGTGGAGGGGCCCTCAGCAGGCGTGTGATTAAGTGGCCTGGCCATTGGACTGATGAAGGAGTCTTGCACACCACGTGTGCTGCGGCTTAGCCCAGGCGTCGACTAGTGTCGTGTTGTGTAGGAGGCGTGCTGATGCCAGGGTGATACTACTGTGTAGGTGGTGAACGATGACTACAAACAAGAGTAAACATTTCAACAAATAAACTTCAAACCCATCCCCCCTCCCTGCTACCCTGCTCCACGGACAAACTCCCGCCCGCATCCCCAACTGTGCAGAGTGCTTCAGCCCTCCCCTAAACATCTTACTTGCTCGTAGGGTTGGTGAGTCCCCTCTGGGCACTGCCTGTGCCCACCCTACTCAGCTACGTCCGAGCCACGGTCCCGCGGCTCACACAGTCTCGAAAAACAATACAGGTAAGTGTTACACCGGAGCCGATTGTCCAGAGTCTAGTGGATCTCTCTCAAGGTCGGAGTCTATTTCTGTCTCGCCTCCCTGGTGTGGTCGGTGGGAGGACTGACTGGGCGGCGTCCGTTCAGTATGATGTCGCGGCTGGTCTCGCTGTGAGCGGTGTCGTCGCCCCGCTGGCCGCCAGCCCTCCAGCCATTCTTGAGCCACCTCCGGCGTGTCAAAAAACCAGGTCTTCCCCTCGGCCACTATTCGAAGTTTAGCAGGGAACATCATGGAGTATGGCAGTTCTCTGTCGCGGAGTGCTTTCTTAACCTCCGTGAAGGACTTGCGTCGCCTGGCCACCTCTGCCGTGTAGTCCGGGAAGAACGCTAAGGTTGCATTTTGAATCCGTACTGGTGGTGAATTCCTCGCCGCCTGTAATATTGCGTCCCTGTCCCTGAAGTTGAAGAGCCGGGCTAGCACCGGTCTTGGAGCCGCCCCCGTCTTAGGTGGGCCCCCCGGGACCCTGTGCGCTCTCTCCACCGAAAAGAAGTGCGATAGGCCCTTGGGCTGGAGCTTGTTCTTGATGAGGTCTTCTACATATAGGTCCATGGCACCCTTCCCCTCTGTCTCTGGAAGCCCAAGGATACGCACGTTGTTACGGCGTGAACGCCCTTCCTGGTCGTCCAGCTTGTCGTGCAGGAGTTTGGTGACTTTTTGCATCCTTTCCATGGCCAATTGGAGCTCTGAGGTGTCTTCTACGAGTGATTTCGTGACCACTTCCACCTGCGACACCCTCTCCGCCATTTTGTGAAAGTCCGCTCGCAGCAGAGATACTTCTGAGGAGATGGCGCCCACTGTGGTTTTCACTTCTGAGAGTGTTTTCATGATGTCTTCTAGCGTTATTTTCGTCGTCTTTTCCGCTTCCTGGGCATGGCTTGTGGAGGGTCGCCCTGTAGTTTGCTGCTGCCCTTGGTGTCCATAGGCGAATTTATCCAATTTGGCTTGTGTGGATCCGCTCCTGAGGCCTTTTCCCGCCATGGTGTTGGGGCCTGCGAGTGCCAGAGGTATGTCCCAGGTGGCCGCGGCTTGTGAGCCGATTGAGGTCTCTGATAAGCGGTATCAGCCAGATAGTAGTAGGTCTCACTGGACGGTAGCGTGGGAGTCTAGGAGCCGCTGATGCGTATCGTGTCGTTGCCCCCTGTAGCCTCTCTCCGGGATGGAGCTGTCACTGTGATCCCTCCCTCGCTGTTTTGCACTGCACCGTATCTCGTGCACTGGACCGGCCGCCGTGTGTTGGGTCGCTGCTGTTATGTCGACGCTGCTGGTGGCGGGCCCGTGGGTTCCCCCTGCGTTCCGCGTTTATGTCCGGTGTTGCGTCCCCCCCCCGGGGCACCTTCCAACTGGCTTCTGTTCTGGCTTGTTGTGCGGGCCCACCATTCCCCCGCTTGCATGCGGTGTCTGATATTGCCCCCCGTAGTGTTGCGGCGCCAGTTATGTCCTTTTTTTTTGGGGGGGGGGTTGCTGCAGGGTAATGTCCCGGCTCCGCGCGGCCCAGGCTGGGGTTGCACTGACCTCTGTACCGGTCGGGTCCTGCTTGGTGTTTGCGGCAGCCCGTTTGTCACCGGAGGACTCCGCCAGTAGTTGTAGGCTTGGTCTGAGGTTTGCGTTATGCACCGGGGCGCGATCACTTTCTCCGGCCGGCTCTGCCGCACTTCCGCCGGGGTCCGGATTCCACTCAAGGTCGGTGCTTCACCTCCTGTTGTAGGCCCCAACTCGCCTCACGATGCTGCTCAGGCTCCGGTGCTCCGATTTCCTCGAAACTTGGACCGGTGACACCGCTTGGGTCCCGGACTCGAACGCCGCCGCTTCAGGCGCGCTTGGTGGCGGATAGATGTGACGGATTTATTGAAAGGCTGCAGTGCCCTCGGGAGCTCTCACACTATGCGGCCGCCATGCTTGGCTGCTAGCCACGCCCCCCTGAACTCGTGTTTTTAAATGCTTTACATATCTGTCTCTGAAGTTAAGCCTGCCTGCTTGCAGCCAAGCTACCAAGGGTTGAGCATGGGAATAATTTTCTGAGACCTATTCTGAGACCTAGACTGTGCTAGTGGCCATATTGCCAGTGGTATGTATGTTTGTATGAATGTATGTATGTATATATATATATATATATATATATATATATATATATATATATATATATATATATCTATCTCACTACTGATAAACCACTGTCCAACAGTACCCAAGCAAGAATCCACAGACTTGCATTTTTGGGTCCTAAATAGATGCACACCTGATTTCCAGAGCGGATGAACTACTGGATGGTTGAGTGCTGCTTGCTTCTTGAGTGCCTTTGATCTGACCAGTAGGCACCAGTAGATCGCATTAGCACCTAGTTCCAAGAAGAAGCCTGCTTTCTGATAGATACTTCTAATTGTAGATTCCTCACCTGTAGAAAATTCCCCAGGCACCAGATGGGTTTCCCCCACTCCGCTTGGGTATGTCCCAAATGTAATGGCGATACCAAAGAGGATGATGGACGGAGCGTTTGAGCAAATCAAACACCCACCCCCAGTCAACTGATCTGGGTTTACTCCATCATCATTCTTTAGCTCACTCCACCACCCCAGTTAAGACATGGCCATATGCAAATCAGTCTGACCCTGTGCCTCCTGGGAACAGTCCAGCACGAACTGCCAAGCCATGTTTTCCCTGGATCAGAAACAAGCATCCTGGGACCGGTTTCGGGTTCATAACCCTCATCAGCCAGGCTATCTTGAATCCAGTGACAAAGTGAGCAAGGGACCCACGTCTGGGCATACCCTGCCAACTTAGGGTAAACAAAGCCATACCAAAGGGGATGATGGACGGAGCGTTTGAGCAAATCGACCAGGATGCAAAGGGGCAAACTGTGCTGGGAGGTGAAGCAGTGTGCTCCCATCCCCCTTCTGTTTGAAAAGGCTCCCTTGAGCCTCTGAGCTGACGAGCTCTTGGAGATGCACCTGTGCGCCAGGGAGAGGTACAGAGACCAGAGAGGAATGTGGCAGCTTTCTCAGCAAACCCTAGATGAATTTCGTTTTATCTCTACTGATGAAGGATAAAATCCAGAAACACATGTGTCTAGAGATTAACAGCACTAACCTGCACCAACTTTGGTAAAACACTCTGAAAAACTTCAAGTAAGCATGTAAATTGAACTGCATTTACCAGGATGCAAAGGGGCGAACTGTGCTAGGAGGTGAAGCAGTGCTCTCCCATCCCCCTTCTGTTTGAAGAGGCTCCCTTGAGCCTCTGAGCTGACGAGCTCTTGGAAATGCACCTGTGCGCCAGGGAGAGGTACAGAGACCTGAGAGGAATGTGAGGTACAGAGACCTGAGAGGAATGTGGCAGCTTTCTCAGCAAACCCCAGATGAATTTTGTTTTATCTCTACTGATGAAGGATAACATCCAGAAACACATGTGTCTAGAGATTAACAGCACTAACCTGCACCAACTGTGATGAAACACTCTGAAAAACTTCAAGTAAGCATGTAAATTGAACTGCATTTACCAGGATGCCAGGGGGCGAACTGTGCTGGGAGGTGAAGCAGTGTGCTCCCATCCCCCTTCTAAGTGCCTGTGAGACCTGCTCTTTGCACCGACAACAGTCTGCGGCGACTGGAAATGCAAGACCTGCACTTCGTTCTACAGAAACATTAGCCTATGGTGACTGTTGTAAATAGCTTGTTATCATTCTACACTATTTGTAGTCTTTCTACTGCTTCTCTTCTGTGACTCATTCTCAGAATACCACTGTGATCTACATGCTATGACCTCATGCTGTTAATGTTCCAGCTTGGTCAGTTGGACTCTGGTCAGCTGGTGGTGTACTTGTTCTGTTGTCTGTGCTGCAATAAATACAAGAAGACTTCTAACCTACAAGTTGTATTGGACCATCTTTACCTTACAACATTTGGCGACAGTTATTGAAGTTGACCAGAGAACTTTATAAGAAATTTTATTGCTGTGGATGTTCTACTAGGTGAATCATCTACAGAAAACGAACTACATTCACCCAGGAAAGAATTCACGCGTAAGAAGTGTTTTCCTAATGTAGTCTGGAAGCTCCGGTAAGCAGAAAAGTCATTTTGGGTGATTTTTAAGACTTACAGTTAAAGGTGTGCTGTTTTGAATCCAGCACGAGCTTACTCGCATCAGCGCGTGTTTGTTTGCACATTTCTCGAGCCACCGCTGTTACAGAAGTTCCCGAACGAAGAGGCAAGTTCAGAACTTCAACTTGGAACAGAGACAAGTCCCAAATGCAGGTACCGGCAGACTTCTAATGGTCTTCAGCGCTGAATTGGAAGTGATGTTTCACTACGTAGTGACGTGGGACGTCGGCGTAGTGACGTGGGACGTCAGCGCAGTGACGTGGGACGTCAGCGCAGTGACGTGCAACGTCGGCGGCCATCTTACTAAAGGAATTTGAAGGCGAATACTCGAAAGAGATATTGCGAATGTAAACAAGCTACGCATTCGTCTGGACATCGTGAATATAAACGAACTACGCACTTGTCTTCGTTTTCAAAGAAATTCCAGAACAAGAATACATCATCTTCGTTTTTCTTTTACCGTTTACCTTCATTTTTGTGTTTCTTCAGGAAAACGTCGAAGTGACTGTTCTCTTTCCCTCTAGAGGTGACTTTATTTTGACTGACTATTTTTGCGTCCAAAGAGCATATCAAAGAGTGGAACTTCTTTAAGCCTATATTTGATATCAACATATTGTTTTGTGTTATATTCTTATATTTGATACTTGAGTGTGATAAGTATTCATGTACTTATTAGTTTAGATGGTCAAGATTTTCTTCTATTTATTTAAATTCTAAATATGGCTCAACAAGTGAATGTTACCTTACCTCCTCAGTTTTTAAACGAACCAGGTAATCCACTATTACCATGGGAGGACTGGATTCTAATGTTTTATAACTACTTAGAAGCATTAGATGAGGAAGATTTTTCTCCTAAGAGAAAGAAAGCCATATTAATGACCACTTTAGGGAAGGAAGGTCAAATAATATTCAAATATCTTCCTCAAGTTCTAGCAGCTAGCAGTCAATCACCTTTAGATGAATTTAAAGAAGCCATTTCAAGGTTAGAAATAAGATTTGCGAAGGAAGAGAACCTCGTTATGAATAGGTATACATTTTCCATTAATAAGCAACGTGAAGGTGAAACTATAGATGATTTTGTTGCCAGATTAAGAGAACTCTCTGTAAAGTGTAGCTTTGGACAAATGACTGATTAATTAATCAGAGACCAGTTAATTGTCCAATGCAATAATCGGAAAATTCAGGAGAGGTTATGGGCGGCAAAAAACCCAAATCTGATAACTGCCATTGATCTAGCAAAAGTTGTTGAAGAGTCAGAAAAATGCATGAAAGAACTTCAAAAGTGCTCATCTGATCTTAATGTAGGAGAGGTTTCGTGCAAAAATGCAATTGACAGTGATAATAGTGATGAAAATGCTGCGGCATCAATAAAAAAGAAGAGTTATGCTTTGCAAAAGAAACAATTTGGGAACAAATTCACGAGCAGAGCCTGCTCGAAGTGCGGTAGTTACACTCATAGTTCAGACGCTAAGTTTTGCTTTGCCAACAATAAGGAATGCTTAAAGTGTGGCAAAATAGGACATTTTGCAAAGATATGTAAGAGTGTGACTAAGTCAAGAGTAGCTATCATTAATGGAAATGATGTTGAGATAAAAAGAGAGACTAACAAGCTGTTAGTCATAGAAGACTTGTGTGTTGATGTGTGTCAAGAAGCAAGAGAGAAGAGACCTAGGGCTGATTTCATAATTGATGGGAAAAGTGTTAGTCTTATGGTAGATTGTGGGTCAAAATGGACAATCATTCCATACTCTATGCTTAAGGAAACATGGGGGAAAAAATAGTTGTTGGATAGTGATATATTTCCCACCGGGTACCAAGGAGAAAAAATTGACCTTCTAGGACATTTCGAAAGTAAAATAATTTTTAAGAATAGATCCACTGTTGGCAAGGTGTATGTGTCCGTGGATGGTCCACCTATTCTAGGTTGGATGCATCAGTAAGATTTACACTTCAGAGTTGATCCCAGAGCTAAGGATCAAGTGATGGTTGTTGATGATTGCAACATGGATGATATTTTGAAGGATTTTTCTATGGTTTTTAGAGATGAGTTAGGTGAGTTGGTAGGTTACGAGCACAAGATACTTCTCAAAGAAGGAGCCATACCTGTCCAACACAAGGCAAGGAGAGTACCCATTGCCGTGAGAGAGGAAGTGAAAAGTGTGATTGAAGAGATGTTGCAAGGGGGCATAATAGAACCAGTTAAGGCGGCCACTTGGATTTCTCTGGTGGTTATCACACAGAAAGCGGATAAAAAAAATAAGATTCTGTGTGGACCTCAGGTCATTGAATAAGAATGTAGTGGCTGATGTGTTCCCCCTACCAAATATAGGTGAACTGGTATCTACTTTGCATGGGGCAAAATATTTTAGTAAACTGGATTTAAAGCACGCTTATCATCAGATATGTTTACATGAAGATTCTAAACACCTGACTGCATTTATTACAAGTGAGGGGACGTATCAATTTACGAGGCTGCCTTTTGGCCTTATATCAGCAGCCAGTGTATTCCAAAGAATGGTAACAGAGATATTCAAAGGTGTTGGTCAGGTGTTGTTCTTTCAGGACGACATACTGATATTTGAGAGCAGTATTGAACAACACAATATTGTGCTTAAAACTGTTTTAACTAGGATTCAGGAAGCAGGTTTAACTTTGAGGAAAGAAAAGTGCTCTTTCTTGGTTCAAGAGATAGAGTATTTAGGTTATGTCATTACAGCTGAAGGTATTAAACCTAAAAAGAACTTGTTAGCCACCATTGAATCAGCTCCATATCCAAAAGACAAGGATCAACTGAGGTCTTTTATGTTCCTGATTGAGTTCTACGCAAAGTTTGTGAAAGGGTTTTCAGACAAGACTGCTGCGATGAGAAGCCTTTTAAAAAAGGGGTGAAATTTGTGTGAAATGATGATCACAATGAATGTTTTGAGCTGATAAAGAAAGAATTATGCAATGCAAAAGTGTTGGTACCATTTGACAACAAGCGAACGTCTATTTTAATGGTAAATGCTAGTAGTATCGGCTTGGGTGCTGTTTTATTACATAAGCATGGACATGAAGAAAGGACTGTAGCCTTTGCTTCTCGACCGTTGAGCAAATCAGAACAGAATTATTCTGTCATTGAGCGGGAGGCATTGGTGGCTGTCTGGGCACTTATTATTTTCGCACATACCTGTGGGGCACTAGGTTTATTTTAAAGTCTGACCATAAACCTTTGGTGAATGTCATGGCTCCTGGTGGAACTGGGAAAGGGTCACCTAGACTTGCTAGACTAGCCTCGAGGCTACAAGATTTTCAGTTTGAGTAATCTTTTGTGCAAGGTTGGCGCAATGTCCAAGCGGACTGTTAATCGAGGCTTCCTGTAGCAGAGGATATTTCTTGTGACCTAACGTCATATTGCCTTTCTTCATGATGTAGTCTCTCTTGGTGAAGGTTCATTTTCTAAAAATGAGTGGAGTTCTGGTATGGAAAAGGACTTTGTTTTGTTGAAAGTCATTGACTTGGTTAGAAAGGGTACTAGACGAGAGAGCACTGTTGAGCCTAGTGTGAGACCTTTCATAAGGGTTTTAGATGAGTTGTCTGTTTCAGGGGATATGGTTTTGATGAGAGGAGACAGATTTGTTCCTCCGTGTTCGTTGAGACCAAAGTTACTTAAGATAGCTCATGAGGGCCATTTAGGACAGTCGCTTACCCAGCGCAGGCTTAAAAACAATTTTTGGTGGCCTTCTATTGACTCTGATGCTGCGTCATGTGTAGAACATTGTGAAGGGTGTAAAGAAGGTGAGAAGAGGCTCAAGTTGATGTCTAATCAGCATACTGGCAAGATTTTTGCGCCAGAGAAACCATGGCACAGCATATGTTTAGACTTTATTGGTCCCATGGATGAGCTGCCTCTTAACCAAAGGTTTGCTATTGTTGTTATCGATGTTTTTTCAAAATGGCTGACCGTATGTTTTGTCAGAGAGATTACTACTGATGTTACTGTAAGGTTTCTTAAAGGTGTGTTTCATGATGAAGGATTTCCTTCAATTCTCATAACGGATAATGGAACGCAATTAACGTCAAATAAAATGAAATCGTTTTTGGAAAGTGTGGTATAAGTCATCATTTCACAAGCTTGTACAACCCACAGGGGAATGGTATGTGCGAGAGAGTCAATCGTTTGGTCAAAGGCATTATACAAATGACTAGTGCTTTAGGTTGTTTTTTGGAGGAGAGAGTTATGGAAATGGTTTGGGCATATCGTTCTACTCCGCATAAGCAAGATTTGAAGTCTCCTTTTGAGGTAATGCGGGGAAGGCCTCCAGGTACAAAATTGATTCCGTCTTGGCTAAAGAATTTTGATGATGAAAGATCTTCTTTTAGTTCTATTGAAACATCCTCAGGAGGAGTTTGTGCAGGCGACTTAGTGAAAGTTAAGCCTGGTAGATTTTCTAAAGGTTTGACTAAATTTAGAGGTCCTTATTTGGTGAAGAAAGTTTATCCTCACTATTTGGTTCTAGAAAATGGTGAGAAATGGAATTTTCGAAGAGTTGCACTATTTCAGAAGGGTAATAAAACTGCTTCTGATCAGTGTGATCGAAACTTAGGCTGTCATTCCTCTGGCAATAGTGGTTACATGTTTTCAACTCAAGGTGAGGGGTGTGCATCTTCCTCTTTTGCTTGTAGGGGGGAGGATGGTGGTGGTGAAGCTTCTCAACATTTGGGGAGTATGCCTAGCTCTTTTGATAACATGAACACTGCTGATGTTGAGGTTCATTCCATTGTAAAGAATCCAAGACTACGTCGTCCACCATTGTATCTGAAAGATTATGTTTGTTGATTTCTTATGTTTTATTTTCTTTTAGTTTTTAGAATCTGTGGTAAATAAGCTTCAGGAAACGTTGTTGTAGAAGATAACTTCTTTAATCACGAAGTTACAACACCCACAGGTTTGTGCTGCCGCTCGACTCCAGGACTCCAGGCAACTGAATATCGTTGCCTAGAGTGCTAGAACCGAACGGAGCCATCAGAACACTAATCAAAAGGAAACAAGAAGTATTCCCTCGTGCTGAGCACAGCACGAGGAGAATAGGCAAATACCACAACTTCTCCCTTTCCACAAAACAAAAGCATATGAACTGTGACATAAAAGTATTGCAAACTGAAACATGAAAATAAATTTCAACTTAAGACGTAATCATTAAACCTGACAGGTAATTTCCTACATCGAACAGATGGAGCAGAAGCTTGATGTAAAACCTTCCCACCAACCTCAGAATCAATGGATGAGGGAGAGGAACACATTAATGAAGCGGAAGCATCTGACAAGGAAGAGGAACACGTTAATGATGCAGATGCATCTGACAAGGAACTGGATGAGGAGGGATCAGAAGAAACAGGAAGATCTAACCAAAAAGACCAGTCACACTGATCAAATTGTTCTTTGGTCAAATTCAATAAGGAGCGAGCCTGTGAATTGGACAAGTGAACTAAAGCTCTCTTGTTCCACCATCCTCTGCTGCCAAGTAAAGCAGAAGCCTTACTGACAGCAGTGACCTGAACTGGGGTAGAGAATTTTGAGAGACCTTTAGCAACCTTTCTTGGGTTTTTGATGAGAACCCAATCACCAATTTTTAAGACAATAGAACTGAAAGATTTACCTGAATCATGCTTGCTCTTCATGACAATCTGTTTTTGTGAGACTTTTTCAGATAAAGCAACATCAGAAGGTTGAGGGGTCTCGACATTTTTCTCAGATAACCATTTGGGACACAATTTGGTGTGGACGTTCCTATTTCTTAGTAAAGAAAAGGGAGACATCCCAGTTGTACAATGAGGAGAAATGTTGTATGACCAAAACTTCTCTTCAACAAAATTCCTTACATCATTGTGAGAGGAAATAGCAGTTTGAACAGCATCTTTGAGAAGTCTATTAGCCCGTTCAACCAAACCGTTTGAAGTGGGCGAGTAAAGTGCGACTTTAAAATGAACAACATCATGTTCCAGTAGAAATGAAGTAAATTTCTCGGATATGAAATGGGAACCATTATCGGTAACTACAACAGAGGGACAACCTTCAATGATGAACAGATTCCGCAAAAATTTGATTGCGTTGGCAGAGGATGGAGAGTCACAAAACATGTGATACAACCATTTTGAATGATAGTCAATCAGAAGAATGACATATTTCATGTCATAAGGGAGAACATCAAATGGGCCAGAAAAATCCAACCCGACCTTTTCCCAAGGATTATCCGGAAAAGGAACAGGATGGAGGGGCGTACTAATGAATTTCCATTTCTTATCCGAGAGTAAACATTCATTACAAGAATCAATGTAAAACTTTACCTGGGACTCAATAGAAGGCCACCAATAATGGGATTTGATAAGTTGAGAAGTTTTTGTTATGCCCAGATGCCCTTGATGTGCAAATTTAATGATATCGGGTCTGACATCTGAGGGAGGAACAAAAACATCATGCCTCATTATTAAATTGTTGACAAGAGAGAGTTCAGAAGAAACCATGGAAAAAGATTTCAGCTCATTAGACAATTTCCTATTCTCAGGCCAGCCCTTAGAAATGTATTGCGCAACCAATTTTAAATTGTGATCATTCTCAAATGCTTTGGACCAAGATTCTTCCGTAATGCAAGGACACAATTTGGTGGCGTCAAGAGTGTGGCGACTACACACTCAACGTCACCAATTTCTTGAAAGTCAGATGAATCATTGAGTGACATGCGAGATAAACAGTCAGCACGAACATTTTTACCACCTGATATGTGCTTAATATTGAAGTGAAACTCATGTAATTTGGACAAGAGCCTGACAAGTCTTGAAGAGGCTTTCCCTAGGCCATCCCCATTGAGAAGTTGAGTGAGTGGCTTGTGATCGGTAAATAAATCAAATTCTCGTCCCCATATGTAGTTTTTGAACTTTTCAATGGCCGACACGCAAGCCAAAGACTCTCGTTCAATGGTGCTATAGTGGGTTTCGGAATCCTTAAGTCTCCTAGAAGAAAAAGCAACTGTGTGTTCTTTACCTGAAACCCACTGACCTAGGACGGCACCTAAACCAGTCAAACTGGCGCCAACCATAATGAAACATTTGGCAGAATCTTGAAAGGGATGTAATGCGGGAGCACCAACAATCGTGTGCTTGATGTGGGTAAAAGAGGCATCGATCTCTTCAGACCAAGAGAAATTAGAGCCTTTGCGAAGCAAAGAACGAAGAGGTTCAACAATTTGCGCATAGCCTTTCACAAAACGGGCATAATACTCTGCTAAACCCAGAAAGGAGCGGAGGGCATCCTTGTCCTTGGGAGGGGTAGCATGAGTAATAGCCTCAATGAGAGAGGACTTGGGTTTTATGCCTTCAGGAGTTAAGGTATGACCTAAGTATTCCAAAGATTGAGAGCCAAATTTGCATTTGTCAGCTCTGACAGTCATGCCAGCTTCATTGAGCTTGCTCAAAAGAGAAGACAGATGAGACAAATGGGAATTCCAATCAGGCGAAAAAACCAAAATGTCATCCTGATAGGCCTGTACCCCGGGAATAGACTCAAAAAGATGATCCATTATTTTTTGGAAAACACTAGCTGCACTAGCAAGTCCAAATGGAAGTTTCAAATATTTGAAAACACCAAATGGGGTCACAAAAGTGGTGAGGTCTTGTGAAGGCTCAGTGAGGGGAACCTGATGGTATGCAGAACGCAAATCAATTAGAGAAAAATATTTTGCACCACCTAGATTGGCCAGGAGATCGTGAATTTTGGGAAGGGGATGGCAATCAACCAAAATATTTTTGTTTAGCGTGCGTAAATCGGCACATAGCCTAACCTCCCCATTCTTTTTGCGAACGATAACAATGGGGGAAACCCATTCGGAAGAATCTGAAGGTGCAATGATACCATCCTTTTTAAGAGAAGTGAGCACAGATTTAAGTTCATCCCTGGCACTAATAGGGACAGGGCGAACTTTATGAACAATGGGTTGAGCAGAAGCTTTCAGCTTAATTTCATGTCGAAAGCCTTTGACAGTACCTGGTTGGTTGGAAAAAACTTTGGGAAATTTGTCCAAGATTTGTTTAATGTCTGACTCATGATCATTAATGAGGAGACAATTAGAAACGAAAGGTGGAACAGGGGAATAACCCTCAGGAGGATCACCCACTCTAATGGGATCATCCGAACCAGGAACTAGGAAGAGACCCATTTTGGCAAGATCTTGCCAGCCAACTATATTGCGACCCTTAATCGCAACATAAATCTTTGTAATGATAGATCTGCAAAAACACTCTAGCCTATAGTTAAAATAACCAAG
Source organism: Lissotriton vulgaris (assembly GCF_964263255.1). NCBI lineage: Eukaryota > Metazoa > Chordata > Amphibia > Caudata > Salamandridae > Lissotriton > Lissotriton vulgaris. Next base: position 1,575,506,739 of record NC_141689.1, read on the forward strand.
CATAATAATGTCAGATTCGCCAAATGCCTTTGGGCTGAGGTCAGATTCGAACAAAGAAATGGAATTGTTCAATTATTCATGAAAGAATACATCATTAAGAATGGTAATCGGAGATCCAGAATCTGCCATTACTGTAATTTCAATGTTCCCAACCAGTGCAGAGCAGAATGGACCTTTGACTAATTTAGAAGCATAGATGAAGTTGCAATGGATAGATACAACCATGTCTTGGAACTCATCAATGCAATCATCCAAATCAGGACATACAATATTATTACCAGAAGGTCTGGACGTCTTTTTGACAGATCTGCACATACCCTGGAAATGTCCTAATTTTTTACATAAAACACACCCTTTTCCTGTAGCAGGGCAAGAGGGATTATTGCCAATATGGGATTTAGAACCACACCTGTAACAATAAGGGTTAGGTTTTCTTTGCAATTGTCTAAAAGACTTATTGATATTGACTAAATTAACAGAACTAGAATTATCAAATGAAGAAGTATGAAGAGAAGTATGAGGTTGATCTTTCTGAAGAGCATTGGATGTAGTAATGGATCTCTCAATGCTCTTGGCAATGTCAATAGTTTCTTGAAGTGTAGGCTTCTTGCAGCTCAAAAGGCGTTGTTGAATCTTTTTAGAGAAAACGAATTGATCTCGAATGTAAATGTCGGGATTAGATTCAAATTCGCAAGTGGATGCCAAGATTCTCAACTGAGCAATGTACTCTTCAATAGATTCATCTTCTCGTTGTCTTCTTTTAAAGAAGTTATGTCTCTCGAGCATTTCATTAGGTTCTTCACCATAATGTCTTGCAAGGCGAGATAAGGCTTCCTTGTATTCATCCCAATGATCGCCAGCAACTTTCCTTTCAGGAGTAATCTTGACTGCGTCAATTGCCACAATGTGATTGGCAAAAGCTCTGACCCACTGACGCCAAGGAATAGTTGGTTTGCCAGGAAGTTGTAAAAAAGGTGGGGGTTGAGCAAATTGTTGAGAAGAAGCCATATGAAATTAGTTGCAGTTAAATTGAACGAAATGATGTTAGAGAGTTGGTTAAAAACAATAACATATGCCCAAGGAATGAAGGTGTAATCAGTCTTGAGTACAGGTGTGTGTATACAGTCTTGAGTACAGCTGTAAAGTAGGATGTAGTGTAATTGTCATTGAGGAAAGAAAGTTGAACAAAATAATGTAAGTAGACACGCAAAGAAGGTAAACAAACATATCACCAAATACCAGTAATGCAGCCTTGAAGTGAAGAAAGAAGCGCGTTGCAGTCTTGTGTGGTTAGAAGAAATCAATTTCTCTGAAGCGGTTCCGTTGTGCCGGCTCCGTGTGAGTGAGACACGAAGCTGTAACTAGGCAACCAAGAAGTTAAAATGGCCACCGTGCGTGAGCGTAATGACGTAGGTAACGTTGAAACGAAAGGCGTCACATGCACGTCAGGGTAGGGAAGATTCACGCGCTGGTGGATGATGTGGTAAACACAATGGCAGACGACATGGTGCTCGCGCTGTACTCACGCTATGAAAGATGACGTGATGTTCACGTGAGGCAAGCTCGAGCCCCACAGACAGAGGGATGTCAAAAATTGGAAGTAAATTCCTCACGATGAGAACGGAGCTCAGCCAGACAGTGAAGAAAGGAGCGTGCAGGCAGAAAATCGAGGGCGAACTTCGAGGAAGACGAATGAAGAAGACAGAGTCGGCAGCTTCTGAAGGTTAGCCGAGTTTCTTCCTGGTGGGTGTTGAGGAGGTTCGGGACCCGCTCTTGTCGCCAATTGTGGTAAATAAGCTTCAGGAAACGTTGTTGTAGAAGATAACTTCTTTAATCACGAAGTTACAACACCCACAGGTTTGTGCTGCCGCTCGACTCCAGGACTCCAGGCAACTGAATATCGTTGCCTAGAGTGCTAGAACCGAACGGAGCCATCAGAACACTAATCAAAAGGAAACAAGAAGTATTCCCTCGTGCTGAGCACAGCACGAGGAGAATAGGCAAATACCACAGAATCCTGTAGGGAAGGAGATGTGTTGTAAATAGCTTGTTATCATTCTACACTCTTTGTAGTCTTTCTACTGCTTCTCTTCTGTGACTCATTCTCAGAATACCACTGTGATCTACATGCTATGACCTCATGCTGTTAATGTTCCAGCTTGGTCAGTTGGACTCTAGTCAGCTGGTGGTGTACTTGTTCTGTTGTCTGTGCTGCAATAAATACAAGAAGACTTCTAACCTACAAGTTGTATTGGACCATCTTTACCTTACAACAGTGACCATCAATGTGAAGCTACAGCAGCAACTGTTTGCGACACCTGACCTGCTCTTTTCGCTACAGCAACAACCGTCTGGGATGCACAACCTAGTAATCACTCTATCTTGACAACTACCCACGACGCTCAGCCTCATTCTGGAGGCCTCCTCCAACACGAATGCAACTCTTTGTGCCGGACTTTGAAGGTAACTTTTCAGTGGGACGAACCTTGTCCCTGTATCTGAATAGTACTCCATAGTGGTCAGCCTGAACTTGTGTCTTTCCCCCAGTCTATCTCGCCTAGATGATTGCAAGTGGCGCTTTGTGCTTTTAGACGCTATTTTTACTAACCACTTTAAAACGGAATATCCCTTGTTCTTTTAATGTACTCTGTTTTTTTAATTAGGCCTGGGATTTTTCTTATGTTGTGTTTTCAATTTATTATTGTTTGTGTGCTAAATAAATACGTTACACATTGCCTCTTGTTAAGTCTGACTGCTTTTGTCCCAAGCTACCAGAGATTAGGCACAGGTTAATTTAGTGATTTTTGTGGTTCACCCTGAAAATGACTGGTTGTTGCCTGAGTGGAGCTTACCTACAAAAAAATGTCCTTCCATTTCATACATTAGTGTTCAGTGATGGGATCCAGTACCAGGGCAGTGCATCAGTGACCAAAAATCACATAAAAATAATCTGACATCAGATTCAACCTTTTTTATGGTTTAAATTGTTTTATTGTGTATTATTAACAGTACAACATACACTCACCTACATCCATAGGCAGGTGAGGTATATAACGGGGCAGGGGAGGGTAGGTGAGGGAGGGCAGTCTCCACAACCAAGTAGAGGGGTAGGGAGGATAACATGCTTGGGTTGAAAACTGGGAAGGAAGGGTTGTCTCCTCTGTTCAGACGGTCATGTTGATAGACAGAGCGGGTCTGGATTTAAGTTGCAGGGTGGTATTAAGTGTCAAATTAAACTGGTCCTTCTCCATTCCGGTAGCCAAGACCAGGCTCCTGTTGCATAAGCCAGAAAACCCAAAAGTAGGTTGGCCAGGAAAGTTTGTGGAAGTCACATGAGAGGCTTGAGCCTCACTGCTTATCAAATTGTTTCAGTTTATTATCAATTGACGCAATAGGTTTTTCAATGCCGATAATGTCCCAAAGGCAGAGCAGCCAGTCTGTCTAAATGAGTAGGGAGTTGGTGCTCCACTTGAAGGTGATAGCTTGATTAGCTCCACATAATTCCATAGTGATAGCTTTGCCTTTATGATAGTGGAGTGGATATGGTTAGTACATTTGGAAAACCCAGTATGGTCTAGCTGAGAAAAGCTGGGGCATCTGTATCAAAGATCTCATTGACGTGTCTCAGAACCATGTTCCAGTATCGTTTACATTTTGGATAGTACTAGAGGAGGTGTGTTACGGTGCCTTTGTTGCCACAGTCACACCAGCGGGCCTCCCCAGTGCCGGACCTCCACTTTGCCATCCTTGCAGAGGTATAGTATCCATAATTCATTATTTTACGCAGCACTTACATGCGTGCTGCACTGAGTGAAGAGATCCTAGCCCTATGGACAGTATCAGACCACTCTTTGGGAGTAAAAGTGCATTTCATTCTTCCTCCCATCTCTGTTTAGCTGGTGATTTGGTAATATCCGTCAGCGGGTTTAAAACCTTGTATATATCGGTCAGCAAGCCTTTGTCTCCCATACTCGTGATGAGCCACTTTTTTTTACTTTATAAGTGGTCTTCTGGCCACAGTGCGGACTTGAGGTTGGGTTGACCCAGTGCTTAACTGCAGTCTAGTGACAGATTTCCTCAGACGGAAGCCCATAGGTGGTCTGTACTTTGTTTAAGTCCATGAGTCTTGTATGGTCAAGGAGGCCTCCTATCCTTTTGCATTGCACTGTTTGCCAGGCTTAGTTGGTGGGACCCGGGTGGAATTCGGGATTGCTCAGCTAGGGGATAAGTGGGGAAATTGGTGTTGAGAGGCCTTTTGATACCATAACTCTGTCCCAGGCCCCAGACCCATGTTCTTTTTGTTGTTATTGGGGGAAACATACACCAAGAATGAAAAGCCACCATTTTAAGGGTCAGTGAAAGGGCACATAGGTCGATCAGGTGCTCGTACATATTGTCACAGGTCATAAGTTTATTTCTTAATAGGGGCATGGTCGTTGTTTCATGCACTTGGGAAAGCCCGGCTTCAGAATTCAAGTGTGAGGTATTAGGGGCGACGGTGTCATTCCATTTTGTCCTGTATTGGGGATTACACCAACGATAGTGTTGTATGTGTTCACATTAATGCGTGCCACTGGATAGTATTGTTCAACCCCTCTATATCTGTCTTAAGGCGATGGATCCAACGCTGCTCTTTTTCTAACAGGATTCTTTCGGCATTATGGAACTTCATCTGTAGTGTCTCTAGGACTACCCAGTTCAGATCATCAGTGTCGTGGTTGCTCTCAATATAATGCTTGCTCATCCTGGTGGTTGCTCTTTTGCATGTCACGTTGCTTCTATGCTCACAAATACGTTGTTTGATTTTGCGGCACGTCATCCCTCTGTATTTTCGTCCACAGGGACACACAATCATGTAAATCACGTGTGTCATGTTGCAGCTTGTGTGGTGAAGCAACGTCCACGTGAGATTAGGTAAAAGTTGTAGAGTCTTGGTTATTTTGTTAAGTTCCCAGACTGAACAGGAGCCACAAGGGTAGTGTCCTACTATTGGGCTTAGGTTCCATGCTGCCGTTAAGGTTTCTCTTTTTGTAGTGGGTGCTGGTCTTGGGTGTACAAGAAAGTCCTTGAGGTTCGGCGTTCTATTGTTCGCGAATTCGAGGTTTGCCCTACTTCAGGGCGTTTGATGTGAGAATCCTCCAGTTCTTGTTGAATATTTTCTTCACGGTTTTCGTGGATGTACTGTATTGTGTTACACAGGTTAGTAGATCCACTGGTGCTTCCCATGGGATGGTCTCCAGTAGGTTTTCTCTGGGCTGGTTCCTCGTTCTTTTCTGGCACTTTCTTATTGTTTTGATGGGATAGTTTCCCTTTTCAAGCATATGTTCCAATTCTTTGGCTTGTATCTTGTAGTCCTTCAGTTTGCTACAGTTCCGTTTAAGGTGCAAAAATTGACTGTAAGGTAAGTTATCCCTCAGTGGGCGGGGGTGAAAACTTTTGTAAGACAGTATGCTGTTCTTTGCTTTGGGCTTATAGAATGTTTTTGTTTGAAGTGTTCTGTTTTCAGAATAAATTATGACGTCTAGAAAGTCTATTTGTCTTTTATCTGATAAGCATGTAAATCTCAGACACTTATCCCTGGTGGTTATTCATTTCAGGAACTCCTGTAGTGCTTCTTGAGAGTCTTCCCAGATCATAATGCCGTTGTCTATGTATCGGCGGCAAAAATTCATTTGTGTCAGGAAGGGGTTGTTTGGGTTCTGTATGTGTTGTTCGAAGCTGCTCACATACAGCCCAGCGAATGTGCTGCCCAGCGAAGTGCCATGGCATTGTTCGAACAGAGTTCCCTCATATTCCAAATAGTTCTCGGTGAGAGCCGTCCTGCAGCATTCCAGCATGAAGTATCTGTGGGTCCTGTGGTTCCAGTTCTCGGAGAAAAGAATGTCCTCCAAAGTGTCTAAGGTTTTCTGTTGGGTGTAGAGACTCTCTACATCGAGTCTTAACAACAGCATTGTTCTTTCATCATATGTTTGGCCTTCTAGTAGGTTAAGGAGATCTCTTGTGTCCTTCAGGTAAGTGGGTGTTCTTTGCACTATTGGTCTAAGGAATTGGTCTGCGAATTGTGATAGGGGCTTGAGAACAGATCCAATCCCCGAAACTATCGGGTGTCCAGGTGGTGGTGTCTTGTTCTTATGAGTCTTGGGTAGCGAGTAAAAATAGGGTGTTCTGGGTGATTTTGTCCTGAGAAAGTCTGCCTCATGTTTCGAAATCCATTGGTTGGTTTCAGCCTCTTCAACCATTAGTTCAACAGTTCTTTGTAGTCTCTTTGTGGGGTCAATTGTAATCTTTTCGTAGAACTTCTTGTCTGAGATGAGCTCTAAGCACTGATTGTTATATCCTTGCATGCTCTGGAGGACAATAGCTCCCCCTTTGTCCGCTGGTTTGATTATCAAGCCCTCATTTTTCCATAATTCATTCATCGCTCTTTGTTCTTGTTTCGTGATGTTAACAAATAGTTTTGCGGCGAGTCTCATGTTTTCCACCTCTCTCATGATCGCTTGTTCAGATGCCTGTATTTCTACGGGGACCATGTGGGTTGGTGGGCAGAATGTCAATTTGGGCCTTAGATTGGTGTCACTTTCTGGGATATGGTTCTCTTTGTTCATGAAAAAGGCTTTGAGCTTGATATTCCTACAGAATTCTTCCAGTTCACATCTTAGTTTGAAGACATCCAATGGAGGTTTGGGAACAAAACCAAGTCCCTTGTTCAGAACCTTCTCTTGGTCAGCTATGAGAGTGATGTCAGTTAAGTTGACTACCAGTGATTCATTGAGCTGGTCCCTGGTTGTTCTTTGGTCATGCTTCGGGTATGTATCTGTCTCTCTTGTTCATTCCAGGTCACTCCTTTTCTCCTTCCTCGTTGGGTGCCTGGGCCTCTCCCTAAAAAGGAGGAGGTGGTCGCATGTTCATCAATGGTCCCATTGTGTGCGGTCCCTGGAAATAAGGATTCATACAACCTTGAAAGTTTGGAATATAGGGCTGGAAGTTGGCTTGTGGTTGGTCGAAATATCTTGGCATCTGCCAATTGTTTGTTCTCTGGCATTGATTCCGTCTGTGTTGGCCTCTCCCTCTTCTGTGGTTTGTTCCTTCGCCACTGCTCCAGTCAGTGTTGTTGCTGGAGCTTTCTCCTGTGGAATCTTAATCTCCTAGACATAATCATATTTCGCATAAGGATGCATTTTCTCCATTAAGAATATCTTCAGGTCTTTGCTCAGCTTCTGGATTTTGTTCTGAGTGATATATTCTTTGGTCTCATTCATCTCCTTGTTTATCTCGTCTAGTCTTTTTTTGTATATGTAAATGTGGACTGTCGTCTTCAATTTTCCTTCACTGACTTGACTCTTGATCGTCAGGGCCTCCACCAGCCTTGTAGCTGTCTTTATGATAAGTACTAAATAATCTCTGGTGCACTTCCATGATATGGAAGACCAGTCTTTTCGGAAGGCAACATCTTTAAGAAAGATCTGTGGGGCGTTTTGTACCCATAGGCCCTTGGGGGCTGTGTTCGCACGTAGATATTCTTTCATGATGATACCATAGATTGCAGTCCTTACTTGATCTTTTTTAGTCTCTGTTAGTTCATCCCATTCGTTGGTTTGTGTCAGTGTCTGTGCTAGATCTTTGTCTTGCAGTAACAATGTTTTTGATAGGATGGCACTTACTTCTTCCTCTGTGTAACTCAATCCTTGGTTGTCCTCCATGTTATCTCGGTTTGCTCCAGTAGTGGTTTTTTTTTGTATTCTGAGGATTCTTTTGAACAAACCACTATTTGTGGTGCTTGTTCTGGGTGGAATGGCAGGTTTCTGCCACTCACTGTGATTAGATTTCCAACAGCTGTGCGCAGCTTAAATTCATAGTAATCAATGAGGAGGGAAAGAGAAGCTGTGATCCATTCGGCTTCCAATGGTTAGTACACTTAGGCGGAGAATCAAGATAAACCGCCAATGGCCTGTGTACTTGTTTGAGGGTTTTTATGACGGTTCCCACATGAACAAAGACCCTGGTTATACAGGACAAGTGGTCCATTCTCCCCCCTCTTTGATTGTTCTACCAACCATTGGAAGCCGAATGGATCACAGCTTCTCTTTCTCTCCTCAATGAATACTAATCATTTGAATTGTGCAACAGCAGGGTTGACTGACTTGTGGAACTTCACACTCAACATTGGCAATGACTAGGAGAAGCATGTGGTACAAAGCATCATGGAAAACGTATTTAATCATGTGGCTTAAGCTCAGGAACAGGGGTTGTGTTATATGAGTGCACTGAATGTGAGCCGCAATAATATTGGGATCGTCCTTGAAGAAAATCAGGAGTGAGGACTGACTTCTGATGTCACCCAGGGTCTAGTAGTTTCCGTGTCTGTGAAGAACCAAATATTTACAATACTCCTTCTCAGGGGTCTTACCAATAAGTAGTCCATTCAAGAGTGGCAAAGAAATCAACACAGAATCTGAAATATGAAAAGACATCTTTATTATCATTAATTGTGAGGCTCCGTCGCCCAGCCACGCTTAAAGCAACTGGATGAGAGAGTCTGCCTGCATGGCCTTCGCACAGGCCTTTTATACAGAATATTTCGCTTTAAGCACACATTCCTGCTTTGAAGTGCATTATGTTGGAAATTCCCAGGACGTGCATACAAAGCACCACTTTCAGGATAAGTCCAGGCTAAGAAAAGAATTGCACACATGCTTGGTTTCCTGTTCCATCAGGCCGGACAAACCCACCATAAAACCCTTCAACTAGATCGATGAACATGTCTTAAAGGAAAAGCAGCAACAGATGGGACGGAGATAGAAGCCGTGGGAATGGTGCCATAAAAGGTCGGACATGTCCTGCTCTTTGAACTTTATTGCGCCAGCTGCTGAACAAGGAACTGGCTTGGGACTGGCTTGGGAGGTTAGCCTCGAGCAACAGGGTCAGCTGTCGTCAGGTCATGCAGAAGTCAGCACAAAACCCATGCTAAGGTTATGTCCTTTAAATGCTTACTCTGCCATGGGAGAGAGCCTACTGTAAGGGCAACAAAATAACATGGCTGCTATTTACAAGATGAAACCCAAGTGTTCAATGCAAAACCTTCAAATGCACAGTGAATCCATTGGTGTAACATGATGAAAATACTCATGAATAACGCATTCATTATTTGCGGTTCACTGATACCAAATTCATAACAGAGTCATGACATTTAAAACACAGGTTCAGAATGCCAAGAACCTCAGAGCATCCTTTTGCCCTTACATAGGCAATAACCTATACATGGCTATATTCATCACTAGCTGGTGTTGATGTAAATACTGTACCAAAGGAATTATCAGTAAACTCTGACCTAACCAGTTCATGTTCAGGAAAAATATGAAGCTCATGTGAAGAAACAGAAAGAGTATGTTGGGAAGTTGGTGCAGACGTCAATAGTGTAGGGGAAAACATACCAAAATATAGTAGCCAATAAAATACATAAAAGTATTAAATCGTCATTCCTCAATACAATCTCCATTTTCTAATGTCGCTCACGCAATCTTGGTAGAGTACATCAGCTGTGATTATTAGCAGGTCATAGGGACACTGCAGGTCCTGCAGGCCTACTGCCACTACTCAGGTCACAAACTGAACCATTTGTACTCCTACGTGACCCTGCAACTGGCAAATGGTAACCAATCAAAAATTTAACAAAATACCATAATACAATTCAGCAAGGGAAAAGGAACAACAAAAGGTCAAATGCGTAATACTTGCACAGTCCTAAGCAGACAGCAAATCCTAGAATTTTCTAATAACGTTTTATATTGCTTCCTACGCATTTCAGTAATTCATTATATGTTTAAGTGAAACAATGGTGTTCTTGATCAATGCTCTCAGATGAAAAAGGGATACTCTTCCACAGAGAGTGGACTTAATTCTGCTTTTACTAAACAGAAATACTTTAAAACAATGCCAGCAAAGCAGCAAAAATTATTTTCCAAACTTCAAGTCTATATAAGCTCACAAAAAATACCCAAAGTCCATCAGATCCGCTTCCAGTTTTTTCTTCGCGTTGGGCCTCTTCAAGTCAGGCCTTTCATGAGGAGACAATACTGTTTAGTTGGAGTGCCGTCCGGGGAAAACACTCACAGCTCACTCGAAAGTTTCAATGTTTCAAAACAATGCACCAGTGTCTCTTCTTGGTGGCAGGCACTACAAATGATGTGCTGTTCATTGATCAAGGGCACAAAGCATCTCGTGCAGATCCAAGCACTATTTAGCAAAATCAGCAGCACTTTCAGGCTCCAACACATCATTTAGTGTCAGAGGATGCTCAAGCTGCTCTCTCCTGGGCACCAGAATGTAGTGCCTTTTTCCAAACGTGGATCCTTGGGTGCACTGCCTTTCCACTGGTGCAAAGCAAAAGAGGTGTGAATGTGGCCAAAACTCGGGCCAATGGCTCAAGGGAATGTACACTGACAGAGGTTTCCAGCACATAACAGGTACAGAGCCCAAACAACAAATAAACGAATCAGCTCCTCCTTTCTTCTGCAACGCCTTTCGCAAATCAACTGCCTTGCTTTGGAGGTACCACTGATGTTGCGCTGATGATCGTTGTCCCCGCTTCGCGACTTCCTTGTTTGCAAGAAGTGTAGAGCCAGGACATCTGTTCATCTTAGAGCGGTCACTGATGGGGTGTGAGCTTAATGTTGATCACAGGTCTGCAGGGAATCACTCTTCCTTTAACTCTGGAAGATCTTAGCAGGACCTGTTAATGATGCAGGATATGTAACACAATTGTTAGTTTCCTTCAAATCAAGCACAAAAAGCAGTTCATGTGTTTTAACAAAAGGACTGGCAAGCAGGTGACCTACAATCTGCATGGGAGTGACAATGTGCTATGAGCATAAAATACAAGAGCAAAGGCAAAAGGGCCAATCAGTATCTTTAGAATCTTCAGGTATGTTCTTTTCATTATTCTCTGTCATCTATAGCTACACAGGAATTCTATCAAAATGAATTTCCTCACATAGTGGCATTGTCTAATGGGGTAAATACATGTGTTCCCTCAATGACTAAGCCTAGGTGTTCCTAAATTCCTTATCTAGAACATCTCGAATAGAAAGATAACATCATTCACATTATCAAAGACATGAAGAAAAGTCCCTTTAAAAATGTGCATTAAATGCACTATGCAATATAAAAGGCTAATGATCAAATGTGAAGACAAAGAACAAACACTAGAAAGTCCTGGTATTTGCATGTTTAGAACACATCTAATCCCACCAAAAATTAAAGCAGCAAGAAAGCTGAAAAATTAAAAATAGACATTGGAACCAGCCTATCACTACCTTGACAGTCAGTCTGAAAAAAACATTTTACATAACATGGGGGGAAAAAAACATTTTACATAACATGGGGGTCCCTAATACATAACTACGGTCTAGAAGTGTACACATAAACAATACACCCATAATGATAAATGGGCTGACTGGTGAAAGGAATATGGGAAAAGGGGAAATGGAATTAGGACACAACTAAAATGCCTAATAACTAAGCATAATGCGACATTGGTCAGGGGCATTGGTCAGGGGCGGAACAACAAAAGAAAAATCTATAGGAAGAACAAGAGTGTGCTTGGGTGCCTCAGGCATGTAACACAGCACCAAGAGAATGGGGAATACACAAAAGACCAAAGTTACACAAATTCTAATTCTATGTTCATGTTCTCTCTTCAGGGAGAGGAAAAAAATTAAACCTGGCTTCCTTTCAAGGGGACAAAAGCCATATGCTATTTGAGAAACAAAACATGATTAAATAACGCAATATAAAAATTAGGTCACCGTGAGTCACAGATCTATAATTCTATCCTTAGGTCCAATCAAGGATACATAACAATTTAGGGCTGCCTATTCCTTTAAGGGAATGTGCAGTACGTAACATCAGGTGATACACTTTGAACCTGTTATATTTGTTTAGTTATTTATTTTCAATACAGCCAAATGTATAGCCAAAGGTAGGCATGCACTGGTAAAAGTGCTGCCATCCTTCCTCACAGTATGCAAACCATATCTGTGAAATTTATCATTATACCAAATTCATCCAATACAGGAGAACTTGTGATGGTAACAACATGAACAAACATACAAAAATGCAGCACCATGGCATGTGTATTTTATGCACTTTAAACCTGCAGTCAAAAACCCAATATTTGGGCCTGTCTAAATTGTCAGGTCCAAACTCCATACAAACTCTATACCCAGCGTTTGACATTTGAGCACAACGCAGTTGTAGATCAATTGTCAAAATATAATATGTCATGACAGCTGTAAATACCGCAAACAGAAACATGTACATTTTTTTTCTGTTAAAGAAATGACGCAAAAACACATCTTTTGTCAATTAGCCAAACTCACGTGTCTTCTCTTCTTAAGAACAATCCATGAAAAAATCTGTTGGCAAAAACAGAAAAATACACAACACAAAAACATTGTACCATACACAAAAAATAACTGTGTATTACTTAACTGTTAATGAGCAAATCTGTACTGAACGTAGGCCTGTAACCTATAACCTTCAAAATTGTGTGAAAAAGGCTGCATGTTATTTTTATCTAAAACTGGATGCATCATTTCGTTTTCCGTAAAATAAAACACAGCTAGCAAACATTATTTTCCATAACTGGAAACATAATGTAGCAGTCCTGCCAAGCATTTAACACAATGTGTAAAGAAACCCCTTTTCATCTCCCCGTTTAAATCACAGTCCTTCATGTTACCACGTGAAACCAGAAACCTCACTTCTAGCAGCCCTTGCAGAGAGGTCATTCTGCATTCCTCGGAAACAAAGGCCTAATTAAAAGGCTGTAAATGGCAACACATGAGGGGCCTGCTCCATAATTTATGGGGAAACACTTAAAAGAGAACATCTCAGCGAGCGCGCTGAACCAGCTGTTGCAAATTCTCCCAGCCCCCAGCTTCTGCCACAGTGGAGCTGACAAAGCCAGTAGGCTGGATCTAATCAACAATAATTCAAGCTATTTTAAAATAAATTTTTCTCTTTTTAGGCGCTAAAATGATCACTATTCCCATATTATTAGACTACATTCACTGTCAATGTGTCTCAAAAGCTGAAGACACACAGACCAGTTTTTAGAGTAATTTACTTGTTGCAATCCTATGGCACACACTTCATCAGCGTTAAATAAGCAAACTGTCCGTAGGCCTAGCTTGAAAGTAGAACCTCCAATCCTGATATTAAAACAAGCCTGTGTACTGGCACATTAACCCACTGAATCACAAGAAAGCACAACCTTATGTCAAAACCTAAATGCATGCATTTGCTTAAGGCTGAGACACTTTAAGGAAAGCAAAAATGCAGTTTAAACAGTGAATTTACTCAAAATCGACTTTCTGATTTTGGGCATTACAAAATGAATATTTTACAATTTTCTTGCAGAATATGTATTACTAGAAAGTCTATTACATAATCCAAGAGTCAGGTATCTGAAAATAATAATTTATACGTTATAAAAATGAGCTTGCCTGCGCCTATGGCAAGCGAATTTATACAAATGAATTCTTGTCATTTAAGTGATGCAACATAACGCAAATCACATTTTAATGCTAAGAGGTCATAGCATGAGTGTTAAGCTTTATGAATATTAGAAAACGATTTTGGTAGCACTAATTTTTATGAATTATTTTTTCATAATTAATAATTTTTGTCTTCTAATAAAACCCAATTATTTCTGTTTGTGATTGTTTTTGCATATAAGAGCCCGCTACATCCCTTGCCTATTATTTAGATGCATTAACTCACAAACCTTAGCGCATATGCCTAGTTTAAAAAGCGTCATATTCTGCGTCACTTTTTGGGGCCTCTGTCATGTAAAAGGGCCATCATGCAAAATTCCACCCGTGTTTAACTACAAAAATTTCTGGCTGAAAAAACATTCCTATGCAAATATATTGCAGCTAAAAACGTCTTGCCTGTGAACATTTAATACAGTGCATTTAAGTGAAAAACGCTGTAAATGCATTTATTTCTGCAAAAACATGTAACTTCGTTTTTGGCTGGGGCCTTATTTAAATCCATTAAATGTGAACCACACACATTGAGCACATTTCAGACATAAACAGAAAGTGTTGAAAACATTTAGGACACACAATACAGCGCTCTCCAACCATTTCTTGTAAATCGCGTCGTCGCAATGTACAACAAAACTCACAAACAAAATAGACATGTAAACACACATTTTAACCACGCATTCAAACATACATTTAAACCCACAAATCAACACTCAGAACGAAAACAGGACAGTCCGGACTATACGTAGCTGTAAGTCATATTTACAAGAAACACTGCTCAACAGTGTAAAAACCAAAAATACACTCAATTCACTAGCTGCAGCTGGCAGAACACCAAAAATCGTTCTGCATATCCATTCATAAAATTATACAGAGTAAAGCATCCTTATTATGTATTATTACATATTTTAATTCCCTGCGAATACAAAATCACCAAGGAAGAAATATGTTTGTAAATCTAATTTATTTAGATAAACCGGCTAATTCAAACGTATACAAAGTTGGCCAATACAAAGCTTCAAATTCGCTAAGATCAGGCATCTTATAGCTCACTAATCCAGCATCAAACTTCAAGGGTTACGGGATTTACCAAGTCCCTGCAAAGAACAAATACCCTCGGTTTTTGGCGTCTGCAGGCGTCAAATAACACAACAAAGAATCAAGTACTAAGAACCACAAATGCAATGGAACCATGCAACAACAAAAACGCTAGCAAAGTGTCACCGACAAAAACACTAGCAAAGCGTCAACAACAAAAACACTCGCAAAGGTGCATACGACAAAAGCACCAGCAAAGTGTCAACTACTAAGGACTCTGGGAGCGACCCACTTAAATACTTATCACAGCTGTATCAAAGAAATAGATGTCCAAATTCTAACTGCCAATTTCTAACTGCACTAACAGTCTCTTTAAAAAAAACTTGCGCCAAAAAGGGTTGCTCAGTCAGGAGTGACATCTTTTGGAGAGTTTTAAGTCAGAAAAATCAAAAATATGCCAGGCCGCAAAGACAGAGAATCCCCCAGAACCTCCGTGCACAGAGTACCTCTTTTAGTAGATTCCTGTCTTGCCTTCCCCAGCATAGTTCTTTTCTCTGAAAAACTCTCCTCCAGGTATTCACTTCCATGATGATGCCCCTGTTGGTTGCGCCAACTGAAGAACCAAATATTTACAATACTCCTTCTCAGGGGTCTTACCAATAAGTAGTCCATTCAAGAGTGGCAAAGAAATCAACACAGAATCTGAAATATGAAAAGACATCTTTATTATCATTAATTGTGAGGCTCCGTCGCCCAGCCACGCTTAAAGCAACTGGATGAGAGAGTCTGCCTGCATGGCCTTCGCACAGGCCTTTTATACAGAATATTTCGCTTTAAGCACACATTCCTGCTTTGAAGTGCATTATGTTGGAAATTCCCAGGACGTGCATACAAAGCACCACTTTCAGGATAAGTCCAGGCTAAGAAAAGAATTGCACACATGCTTGGTTTCCTGTTCCATCAGGCCGGACAAACCCACCATAAAACCCTTCAACTAGATCGATGAACATGTCTTAAAGGAAAAGCAGCAACAGATGGGACGGAGATAGAAGCCGTGGGAATGGTGCCATAAAAGGTCGGACATGTCCTGCTCTTTGAACTTTATTGCGCCAGCTGCTGAACAAGGAACTGGCTTGGGACTGGCTTGGGAGGTTAGCCTCGAGCAACAGGGTCAGCTGTCGTCAGGTCATGCAGAAGTCAGCACAAAACCCATGCTAAGGTTATGTCCTTTAAATGCTTACTCTGCCATGGGAGAGAGCCTACTGTAAGGGCAACAAAATAACATGGCTGCTATTTACAAGATGAAACCCAAGTGTTCAATGCAAAACCTTCAAATGCACAGTGAATCCATTGGTGTAACATGATGAAAATACTCATGAATAACGCATTCATTATTTGCGGTTCACTGATACCAAATTCATAACAGAGTCATGACATTTAAAACACAGGTTCAGAATGCCAAGAACCTCATCTGGCATCACCCAGGGTCAGACAATTAATGAGGCTTCACAAGACGTTATGTGAATGCCCGACATCTGTGTTAACCCTTTTGCAAAAGGTGACCTTTCAAAAGTGGTATGTGGCTGTCCACTTTCCAAGTTGTATAATTATCCTGGACAGCAGTTGGAGCATGGTTGGTGGAAGGAAAGCTTAACCAATTGGGGCCAGCTTGGGGAACCCCTCACGGCGGCGAGAGCGAGACCAAGGACTCGAGGCGAAAGCCCGCAAAAACGCAGTGTTGCAATTGGGCATGTCTTTCAAATGGAGGGACCCGCCCAATAGGAGACCAGAGGACAGATAAACAGAAGAAGGTAAAAAAGGACACGGACCCCCTGTAACACACAACTAACCTCACCAGTGTCACCCACTCACTCACACTAGAATGCGGCAGTTGCAGACGTGAAAGCAGTGAGAAAGGGCAGAGCGGAGCCTGCACAGAAAGGTACCCATGAAAAGAGTAACTTAGAAGAGTTGCTCAAACAGTGTCCTTGGGATGCCTCACTGCAGGGGCATGGGTGAGCAAGCGGGTGGTCATCAAGGGTACAGGCCAAGCGGAAGAGCACGTGCAGCCTGGGCCAAGTCTGATGGCCACCCACGAGGTTGATAGCAAGGGAAGCCTAGAACCTTGAACACTGGGATACCTGCGGAATGGGTCACCGCACAAGTTTAGTGATGTCAGCTAGAAATGGAAAAAAAACAAGAGGGACAATATTACTAAGAGATGTAAAGTAGGACAAGAAACATGGGTTGCGAATGACCAACCATGATGTTGTGAGATGTATGATCCATGTTGTGTTGTGAGAAATAAACTGCAGCCTTTATACACCATAAACTTGTGTCCTCTAAAATGATGTGCAGGAAAAGGGTGAATAAGGAACGGGGCCAGGGGAAAGAGGGTGAGAGTGAACTCGCAGGATTGGGGGCGGGGGTGGGGGGTTACGCATATGCTGTCAGTCAAATGGGCCTCTGGCAGAACATCTGTCTCAAACCTGTTGCAGTGAACGCTAATATTTGTGTTTTCAGTCAGATTTGCAGTGGAGTATTGCAATTTTACAACCATATGGTACATTACAAATTTTGGCTGATATCCAGACTTTTACACTCTCTGAGGAATTCTTGTAATACGTTTAAAGTAACTTCGATCTAAACATCGTTATCACACGATCATCATTTAGTAAGACATTTTTGCTCTCCTATAATTTCATAATGTAGATATTGCTGACTACTTTATTTTAATGGTTATACTTTTAGGGTAATTTGATTGCAAGCCTTTTCTTCACAGGGTGCAGTGACTATTTCATTTCAGTTTTTTTTAACCCTTTGATCAAGTTACTTTTCTTCAACATGTTTAGATTTCAACTGCCACCAACGTTTTTATCTGGACCAGGTGAGCCACCCGTAGAACAAGAAATCTTTTCGAGCTGTTGCAAGAAGAGGAGTGTGTATTATTTGTGTTTTGAGGGAAGCTTGCACTGCCGCTGTCTATGCTGGGCTCTGGGTTGTATGACAGAGGCACACATGGCTAAACCACGCGTACCATGCAGCCCGAACAACAAATCCGTCTGAACAACGCATTCCTTTACCACTCATGCCTTTCCCATGCAATGTTTGTGGTTAAAGGCATGAGTTGTAAAGGGATGTGTGGTAAAGTTCACACCCCAGTCACTCCGCCCTGAACCATAAAACCCTGGCCCCTGCCCTATAATTAACCCTACCCACCAAGCTCTAAAAAATACTCCACCCCTAAACCCTTAAACTATACTGACCCCTTCTGCCCGGAGCCCTAAAACACTGGGCCCTGCTCTATAAACACCCCCCCCCGAGCCCTAAAAACAGACCCCATCCTAAAGCCTACCTCCCTACTTTGCCCCCTTGTTCCCCTACCCTCCTCCTGCCTTTGTAAAGCACTCTGTTATCTGCAAAGATCTTGTTTGCGCTATATAAAACTCTCAAAATAAATAAAATAAATAAATACCCTGACCCCCCTGCCCTAAGCCGTAAAAACAGTCCCCCTCCCCTATAAACAATCCCGACCCGGGCCCTAAAAACCTCCCTACCCTAAAACAACCCCACACTCTCCCAAAATCTGGCCCAGCCCCTCTTACCAGTCTGCGTTCTCTCCTGATCCTTCCTCTTCCTGTGCCTGCTCATCCACGCATATAGACCGCGTACATCCTAAACCATACATATGCATGGTAAGGCATATAAGGGGTTAAGGCATTTGTGTTTGCGCTTGCGGGAAAACTGCACATGCGGCTATGCCTGCGTTGTAAAGGCCGTTTACCGTGCTCTGTCTATGTAGGTGATTTATAGAATACAACTGTAACTCAGAGAAGTTTCCTGGCGCTATAGAAAAGATGCCATCTACAGGCAGGAAAGGAGAAGAGTCTAACTGAAGGAAAAGAGCCAGGACTTAAGTTTTTTCCGGAAGATCAGTGTTTCCTTTATGGCCCTGAGAGTCAGTGGCGGCTCATTCCAGAGAGAAAGGCCTTGAAATTAGAAGGATCTGCCCCCCGCCCTTGCCTTCTTAACCCGAGGGACTATGGCCAGACAGAGATTTCCTGAGCGAAGGTTTCTCTGGGGAGTGTAGGTTTTGATTTTATCTTGAAGATACCTTGGACCAGTCCCGTAAAGTGCTTTTTGGGTTAAAAGTAATTTTTTAAAAGTGATCCTCTTCTTACCTGGAAGTCAGTGTAGAGTATGTAGGAGGCCAGAGACATGGGAGTGATGTGGGAGCCCAAAGAGGGAGAGGTGTGGCGCCGCAGCCAGGGTGACTGACGCTGGAATCTGGGGATCACGGTTCGATCCCCGTTGCCGGCGGTAGATTAGCCCAGCACCATGTGACTCTGGGCAATAGCTTGCTTAATCTTCCCGACGGCCCCCAGAGCCTGGAGACCCTTAGGGTGATTGTGTGCGCTTTACAAATGTGGATTATTAAAGATGGTACGTGCTGCTGCATTCTGAACTAACAGCAGCCTGTCTATCAGGTATTTGGGCAACCCCGCATACAGGCTATTTCCGTAGTACAGCCTTGAGGTTATCAAGGCCTGGGTCACCTGTTTTCTAGCCTGAGAGGAGAGGTAAGAATGTTCTAAGGACACGAAGGAGGTGCAAAGACCATGCCCACCACAGAGTTGATTTGAGTGTGAAATTATAGCTGCTTGTTGAATTTAAAACCCAGGGGGCAGATTTATGACGACTGGCGCATCCCTGAAAATCAGCAGAGATGTGCCAGATGAGATGTGTCATGCAAGTTTACCCTTGTTTCTCCACAGATGCGCCGCATTTACAATGCGGTACAAAAGGGGGTAATGATGGACGGAGCATCTGAACCAATCAAACACTCACACCCAGTCAAGAGATCTGGGTTTAATCCATCACCGTTCCTTAGCCCACTCTACCACCCCAGTTCAGACATGGCCATATGCAAATCAGTCTGACCCTGTGCCTCATTGGAACAGTCCAGCCCGAACTGCCAAGCCATGCCTTCCCTGGACCGGATTCAAGCTTCCTAGGACCGGTTTCTGGCATTACAGCCGTCTTCAGCCAGGCTTGCTTGAATCCAGTGGCAAAGTGAGCAAGGGACTCACGTCTGAGCATACCCTGCCAACTTATGGCGAACAAAGCGGTACAAAAGGGGGTGGTGATGGACGGAGCATCTGAACCAATCAAACACTCACACCCAGTCAAGAGATCTGGGTTTAATCCATCACCGTTCTTTAGCCCACTCTGCCACCTCAGTTCATTCATGGCCATATGCAAATCAGTGTGACCCTGTGCCTCTTGGGAACAGACCAGCCCGAACTGCCAAGCCATGCCTTCCCTGGACCTGATTCAAGCTTCCTAGGTCCGGTTTCTGGCATTATAGCTGTCTTCAGCCAGGCTCGCTTGAGTCCAGTGGCAAAGTGAGCAAGGGTACCACGTCTGAGCATACCATGCCAACTTATGGCAAACAAAGTAGTACAAAAGGGGGTGGTGATGGACGGAGCATCTGAACCAATCAAACACTCACACCCAGTCAAGAGATCTGGGTTTAATCCATCACCGTTCTTTAGCCCACTCTGCCATCCCAGTTCAGACATGGCCATATGCAAATCAGTCTGACCCTGTGCCTCATGGGAACAGTCCAGCCCGAACTGCCAATTAATGCCTTCCCTGGACTGGATTCAAGCTTCCTAGGACCGGTTTCTCAATCAATCAATCACTGACATTTATAGAGCGCACTACATACCCGTAGGGTCTCAAGGCGCTGGGGGTGGGGGGGTGCCGCTACTGCTCGAACATTCAAGAGATCTGGGTTTAATCCATCACCGTTCTTTAGCCCACTTTGCCACCTCAGTTCATTCATGGCCATATGCAAATCAGTGTGACCCTGTGCCTCTTGGGAACAGACCAGCCCGAACTGCCAAGCCATGCCTTCCCTGGACCGGATTCAAGCTTCCTAGGTCCGGTTTCTGACATTACAGCCGTCTTCAGCCAAGCTTGCTTGAATCCAGTGGCAAAGTGAGCAAGGGACTCACGTCTGAGCATACCCTGCCAACTTATGGCGAACCAAGCGGTACAAAAGGGGGTGGTGATGGACGGAGCATCTGAACCAATCAAACACATACAGTCAAGAGATCTGGGTTTAATCAATCACCGTTCTTTAGCCCACTCTGCCACCCCAGTTCAGACATGGCCATATGCAAATCAGTCTGACCCTGTGCCTCATGGGAACAGTCCAGCCCGAACTGCAAAGCCATGCCTTCCCTGGACCGGATTCAAGCTTCCTAGGACAATGCGGCGCATCATGGCGCAAGGATAAACAGATGTGTGACGCATCTCCTGTTGGAAGGGTGGCGCATTGCTGGAATCATGTTGCATGCGCGACGCAACTCCTCGTGGCCTGCCCATACACAAGGTGGTGCATCAAGCCTGCTTCCATCAGGCGCAAAGTTTTTACACAGTGGCGACAGAAAAGTGATAGAGTGAAATCTTGTAGATTTCACTCAGGCACTTTTCCGAGGCGTTCCTGCGCCGGAATGCCCACCCTGCACCAGAACGCCCACATAGAACCTGACGCAGATTTCATGTGGTGCAGGGCTTTACAACGTGACGCATCTCCCTAGATGCGCCACGTTGTAAATCCATCGCAGCATGGCGCTAGCTTTACGCCACCGCTGCGTCACAGAGGTGACGCAGCGGCGGCGCAAAAGTGGCGCACGGGGAAAGTAAATCTGCCCCTGGTTTTTTAGCACTTGACTTAATAATAGAGATTGGGGCATCTTTCGGCCAGAAAGTTTCCCAAGATGTCTTGGCCTCCGGGCCAAAGAAAAGGAGATTGGTCTTACCTGTGTTTCATTTGAGATTTTTATTGGATAACCATATAAATGTGCATTCAGGCACCCGTGGATTTTCTGCCCAGGGAAGCACTCTGGGGTAGATTTACATTAACTGGCGCATCCCTGCAAATCAGCAGGGATGCGCCAGTTATTGTGCGTCACGGCTGCGGCACCATGGATGCGCCGCATTCACAATGCGGCGCCCCATGGGGCAAAAATGGACAGATGCGTGATGCATCTGTGCCGTAAAGGCGGCGCATTGCTGGAGTTGCGTCGCAAGCGCGACGCAGCTCCAGCAAGGCTCCGGGGTGCCCTATCTTTATAATGCTGCGTTAATCCTTAGGCCTGCTTCAAGCAGGCGCAGGGTTTTGACGCAGCAAGGGCTTAAAAGTGACTGAGTGAAATCATGTAGATTTCACTCAGCCAACTTTTAGGAGGTGTTCCTGCGCCAGAACGCTCCCCACCCCCTGCGCCGGAACGCCTACATGTGGCGCAGGGCTCTACAATGGGATGCATCTCCCAAATGCGTCACGTTGTAAATACCCCGCAGCATGGCGATGGCTTTGCGCCACGTCTGCGTCACAAAAGTGACGCAACGGCGTCGTAAAAGAGGCACAAGTGGCTTGTAAATCTGCCCCTCTGTACTTTAGTAAAGCTTGTAAAACCAAACTACAAAGAGACCCAACCTGTGGCCTTTGTCAATTCCTGTTGACCTTGCTCTGTAGTGTGAGTTCCTGTTCGCGCAATATGTGGTACTCACCAGTCTGACGATGGTTAAGCCATCGCTTTTCATAAAAAATGTTTTTAAAAATTACAATTCAACAAGTGTTATCTGACAGCAGTATAATTGAATTAACCTTTAGGAGTGACATATTATCCAACAATCTGAATTGTATGAGAGCTGACTATTATAAATCGAGTGTCTTCCTCCTCTTTTTATTGTACCTTAATTGTTAACACTTTTTTAAAGCGCGGCTTGCGTATGTTATAGGGCCAAGGGCTTGGTTTCAGTGTCCACCCTCACCCTGCTATCCTTCTCACCCGCCATCCTACCCACCCGCCATCCTACCCACCCGCCAATACAGCGAGGCTTCCTCTGGGCAGGGGTGCCAGGACACCCACTGAGCGGGTTAATTTTCCGGATTTTCATTTAACAAAGTGTACTTCAAAATGCCTACTCTTCATTAAGGCCAACAACGTACTTTGTTTTTTTCGTACAGGACAGAAATGTATCGAAATATAGAATCAGAAATCTAGCCAAATGAAAACTGGAGACAACACGCTGCAGGCATCAATGGACTCATGAAGCAAAGAGAGTGTCATTCCTCTTTAAACAGATTCGTCACAGGTCGCACGAGGTTCCTCAGTCCCTGCATCGGTTGTAACCCATAATTGTTTTGCTAGGAGGCGAGCAGCCGAGAAATGCTGGGAAAAGGCCAGCCCCCAGAGGTACCGCTGTCAGTATACGTGGTTGCCATGACGATTACGCAGAAGAGAAGACTGCCGAAATTACGAGGACACATGAGTTTAAATATGCCTGACACTGAATAATGTCTCCCGCTTCCAACAAGAGTGCTGAAACATTTATATAATCAAACCTTCGGAAACAAAATAGAAACGCCGCGTAAATTTACACTTTTTCAAGAGTAAAGTCACACGAAAGATGTATTTGAAATGGAAAAGTGACAATCTCTCTGGCCGTCTCTGTCTGTTTTAGCCACAGCTAACAGTTATTTATTAACAAAAGAGATACAGAAAAATACGGAGTAAACATATAGACTGACCTTTTTCAAGCATGGAAGTTATAACCTAATCCTCAAGCGGAACTCACCCATTCTTCACATTCCACCTGGAAGTTCCACATTTCACTTACCATACAACCCCCTTTCCAAGTGCTAAGAAGACAATGCTGAGTACATTGGCAATAGATTAACCTACGATCGCTCACACCCACTACACACACTCAAACACGTCAACCACACACAACAAAAACTCACGTAAACCTTTCACAACCTAATACACAGAGGGCCTCATTTATGAGAAGTGGCGCATCACTGCTTGAAAGCAGCGATGCGCCACTTCTCAGTGCGCCCTTCTTGCGTCACCAATGATGCGTCATATTTACAGTATGACGCATCATGTTGCAAGGAATGACAGATACGTCAGTATATCTGACGTATCTGTCGGCGCAAAAATTGGCGCATTGCTGGAGTTGTGTCGGAAGCCTGACGCAACTCCAGCAATGTTCCTTTCACATGGGGCAAGCCCCATGTGAAAGGGCTTGCGTCACCCTTATGCCTGCCATGAGGCAGGCGTAAGGTTTTGACGCACTGGCGTCCTAGAAGTGTCGCAGTGAAATCTCATAGATTTCGCTGCTCCACTCCTATTACCCTTTCTTGTGGGGGAGCACCCACCCTGCATACATATACCTGGCGCAGGTATAATGTAGCACAGGGGTTTACGAAGTGACTCATCTACCTAGATGCATCACTTCGTAAATATGAGCAACATGTCACATTTTTTACGCCACTGGTGCATCACAAAAAGTGACGCATCGGTGGCGCAAAAGTGACACTGGGGCTCATAAATAAGCCCCATAATACATACCGCACCTATCACCGCATTACAAAACCACTGTATTATCTTGGAACATTTCTTCTCAGAGTGAAACCCGTCGGCTCCTCCACTACTGCCTTGAAGCAGTAAAAAAAATAAAAAATAAAATGATATTTACGTTTTGTTATCATTTTTATTTTCTCCTCCTGCTGTAGCAGCTTTGCAAGAGGAGGCAGGGGAGAAGTGGTAGAACCCTCCTAAGTACACAATGACTGTTAGGTTGGCCCTCTCAGGTCGCCCAAAACAGCCATGCACTCTTTCCCTGTTCTCCATGCAGGCTGCATTACAGCCTGCATGGAGAATATGCTCAGGCCCCCAGTCCCTGGCAGAGCACCGAACCACAGCGCTCGCGTTGTGATTGGTCAGGGGAGCCTGTGTACTTACCAATCACATTGCTGCATTGCAGCGTTGTGATTGGTCTGGGGAGCCTGGCGGTGTTTCCTGGAATCTGAGACGGAGGAGAGCAGGACCGGAGACGCGAGACCCAGCAGCAAGGTAAGTGTATTTTTTTTACTAAAATGTAACATTGTTCCGCGCGCACCCCTGCAACTCCTCCTGCCTTGCCTTGCCCGCCCCGACACCCGTGCATCGTGCCAGCCGCCACTGCTCATAGGGATCTGTGCCTGTGCCAACGCTTTAGTCTCTAAATGGAAAGACTCATCCCAAATTCCACATTTTACACTCTTTTACTCTGACAGTACTCTTAAAAACCTTCACTACCTCCAGCGGCTTCGCCCACGCAGGTGTTTCCATACCTGAATCACAAGTCCTCCTGACATGAACCCATTGCCCGATGGGAATATCCACTTTGCATAATTTGCCTTTTTGCTCGATCCATCTGAAGCTGCATTCTAGTCTACTACATCTATCCTCCTATGAACTTGTACCGCAATGCTTCGAGCACAATGTCTGTTCCTTAACCATCAAGGATACATCTTTGAAACAGGTAGTCAACCTTGCAGCAATTGAAGTGGTGGACACCAGACACAGAATGATTTGTGCTATGATAGGACAACAACATTGTGTGGAGACCTCCCTTCCTATTCACCTCATTACTGTGTGCCAACTGAATGCTATTTTTGATGACCTTAATAAACCTCTCCACGTCCAACTATCAGTGATGCCTTCTCCGCTAAGGTGGAGGAGCTTCTCCCCACTGCTATTCAGCAGTATAAGAAAAAATAAAATAATAATAACTCAATGTTATAATTTTTTTTGTTGCGGGCGTAGCAGCTTTTGGAAGTGGGGCAGGGCGGGGCTGCTCTGCTGAAGGAGCAGGGGAGGAGATGAGTCGTTTTCACTCCCTACATGCTCATTAATGTTTGGCTGGCCTTCTCGGGCTGGCCAAACATTCATGCACTCATAGCATGCTCTCCACCCAGGCTGCATTACAGCCTGGGTGGAGAACATGCTCAGGCCCATATTCCCCATCTGAGCGCCGAACCACGGCACTCAGACCAATCACAATGCTGCATTGCAGCATTGTGATTGGCTCATGAGAGCCTGGGTGTTTCTGGATATCCTTCCTGCTCCGGCCGGAGGAATGAGTGGAGGGATGCGACAAGGAGGATGCGGCGACAGTCAGGAGTTTTTAATTTTTATTTACCCCCGCCATCCCCAATCAGTGCCGGCTGCCACTGCTATTCATTAGTGGCAGGATGGAACACAGCAGTTCTCTTATGATAATACCCAACTGCTCAAAATACTCTTTCCCATAAAAATATCTAAACTATTGCCAGAGACAATACTCTCATACAAACTTCTCTTTTAAAATATAGTCCAAACACTTTGTAAGCCTGTCTGCCATCACTCGTTCCACCATTCTGATCTTGAGTCACATTGTAAAGCAATCCATTAACACAAAAAATCACTCCTTCTGTGGTAAACGTCAAATGGCACTACAGTGTCCAACCCCAATTTCCTCCACAACCAGCCGTCACTTCCATGTTTTTAAAATCAAACCTGTGCACCTCGACTGCCTTGTTACTACTCATACAGATTATACAGTTCATGACCAAAGTATTAACACACACGACCATTGCTGGCCACCATCACACTTCCGTAATGAGGCTCATCATGGGTGGCATGCCCATGTGGCCTTGGTAGTTTCATGTGAGTTTGTAATGACAGAACCATTGTGGCTCCAGATGGACTTCGTAGAACTGTGACGTAAGTATTAGAGAGTAGTGAAGTGAATGCAGGTTTAGAATGCTGAGTTCGTGGTTACACGCAGAAGAATAAAGACATGTTATATTAAACTTCGTGTGTGGCATAGTCATTGGCGAGTACCCAGGATTGGGAGGATGCTACAGCCTACATGACACCATTTGACTTCTTCTTTGGTAACTCATGTGGACAAATAATTTCTTCCTCTCAAGTCAAAATACCAACATCAGCTCCCAATGCAGCTAGTAAAAAGATAGTATTCTCCAACAAGCTTCCTCTCTTCAGGCTAGCTCAACTTGACATACTCCACTACTGTGTTCACCTCTACATCAGACTCAGTTTCTGATACCCATTAACACTCTTTGGTACACATTGTCTGGAATGAGACTCCTACATAGTCATGAGTCGGGTCTGGTGAACAAATGCGTCCACTGCAGAGGCCTGAGTTCGACGTCATGGTCATAAGTTCAAATCTCAGCGGGCCCACTGAGCCTTTCCTCCGTCTGAGGGCGATAAAATGAGTACCATTGAGTTGGGTAACAATAAACATTGGTTATTCAGCGGCAAGATGCCAATGGCTGAACGTGTGCTTTACAAATACACGTTGTGTTATGTATGTTAGTAGCACTTGACAATGGAGGGCTCACAAAGACATTACACGGTGGCAGTACTTTGATGCCAATACCATGAAGGAAGCAAAAAACAACAATTGATGGACAGAATGCAGAACAATGTTATACATTCGCCCCAGTACAGAGATCAGGGCCTACATCCATTGTTTTTTTGCTCACCTTGCCATTCCAGTTTGAACCCAGCCATATCCAATTCAGTCTTGACCCTGTGCTCCATGGGAACAGCCCAGCCCGAACTGCCAAGCCAGGTCCTCCCTGGACTGTAAACAAGCATCCTAGGACCGGTTTCCGGCTTTCAGCGCTCATCGGCCAGGATAGCTTGATTCCAATGGATTAATCCCAGATCAGATGACTGGGGGTGAGTGCTTGCAATGTTCAACACTCCGTTAATCATCCCCTTTGGTTTTCCCTAATACCATGAAGGATGCCACTTTATGCTTTTTTTAACTTATCTTTCTATACTTAGAGGCAGTGCTTAGTTTGTAAAAGAATGATACCTGGTGCCCAAAGTTCTGTTCAGAAACATGTTGCTGGTGCTTTGCTTTTAAATGTTGGTGTAGTAAATAGTAAAAGGGGACCTAGTCTTGATTTGACCTCATGGCTCTTCCATTCCCTATTAGACATTCTCTGTCCCTTTACCTAAACCCTGCATGTTCCTGCTTTCTTCCTTTGCAACGTGTTGTCCTATCTTTCTTTTCCTATGTCTTTCTAATTTCTGTGTTGTTCTCTCTTTTCCTCACGGCCAAGTTTGATGAGAAAAATATGTGCTTGTCCCCAGAAATGACGGATTGCTGGTGTGCCCTACTGGCTCACATTTTGCACTGCTTAGAGCTATTGCATTCAAGGTCCTTCTTTTTACACAGTACTTGCTGAATGCACCAGACTTGCTTAGATTTGCTTCATCCACGGAACAATTTCAGGCTCTAGCTATTAGTCAGGAGCTGTCCAGTTTGAGGTACGAAAATTTAACAGATATGACACAGATTTGGTTTCTTTCACTTTTCTGACATAAGATATATTTAATACAGAGAGAACAACCTGACCTCCTTCCAGCTAGGTCCCTGTCACCATAACCTCCCCACTTAGAACTCACCCAACTATCACTTTCCACATTCCACTTACCCCATGGTGGGGCAGAGTTACTAAGATTTTAAGCCGGGGTTGCATCACTTTTGTGGGGCTGATCCAACGCAAAAGAATTTTTGTTATTCACTAAGTCATGCAAAGCCACTTTGCATGGTTTAGTAAATACAAACTAATGCAAGAAAGTGCATAGGTGTTCCATGGGTGGAGCATGAATGCACCCATGCATTTTGCACATTCCCAGATTTACAATAACTTGTAAATCTGGAAAGGCATCAAAATGCTATGTGTTCCCTAGTGAGGCATAACAAGGAGAAATATCTTTATTTTTATCGTTATTTCCTCTTTCCACGTGCGATTCATTTTGCAGCACATATAGAAAGAGGAAAACACCATTAAGGATTTGCACAAAAACAATCCTGCCTGTAACGCAGGCACCATTGCACCATGGTGCAAGGGGAACTGAGCTGGTGCTAGGCAGGACACTTTGCAGCTGAGCTAGAGGCTGCAGAAACGTGCCACATCCTAGTTGATATGATGCATTTCTGCTATCTCCTTTCCATGGAACGCAGCACAGCAACTTTGCTTTCTGCCCTGTGCTGCGCGAAACATTTGTAAATCTGCCCTGATCTCTCTTACTTTTTGCTCAATATCAACGTGGATAAAAGTATGTTAGTCACCTACACCATTTTATATCCTTACCGTGAGCGATTCTCCACCTTTGGCTCAACTTTTTATTCCTCTTTGTTTATCTACATGAATAGAATTCAGTTTATCTTAAATACATTTCTCTATTGAATTTATATTGAATTCATCTTAGATGTTTTGCACTGAGTTAGACCCTATTTTGCACTCATTTGAATGTAGTTAAATACTTCCACACCTTTTCAGTGAAAGTATTCTTGATGGTGTGAACTTCCTGAATTCATTGTATTCTTGGTGGACTAGTTGTTGGAAAGACCTTCTGAGCATGTGCCATAGTTGGTACACCATCAAAAAGGGACTAACTGTGCATGATACACACATAAAGGAGGATGTAGTCAGCGGAGGGGAGGGTGTGCGGACGTGCGGGCTGATGAAGTCTGCAATGTCTTCGCTGAATTGTGTGCGTGGTCCCGGGGGTCTGTAGATGAGGGTGCCTCTGAGTGTGGTCTTGGGGTGTGTATCTGGAAGTGGAGGTGTTCGGCGGCGGTGAGGGTGTCGTCGGAGTTGGTCGTGATGCGGATGGTGTTCTTGTGTACGATGGCGACGCCTCCGCCAGTCTGGTTGACGCGGTCCCTCCGGGTGATCTTGTATCCGTCCGGGATGGCGGTGGCAATGTCGGGCGCTGAGGATGCGTTCATCCAGGTTTCCGTGAGGAAGGCGACGTCTGGTGATGTTGTGTCGAGCAGGTTCCAGAGTTCCACGGTGTGTCTGTGGACGGAGCGGGTGTTGAGCAGGATGCACTTGAGGTGGTTGCTGCTGGTGATCGGCTTGGTGGGTGCGGTGCAGGTCCGGAGGCAGGTGAATCAGAGGCTTGGCAGGTGAAGGGTCCGTGGTTGCGTTTCGGTGTGGCTCGGTAGCAGGAGGGGCTCCGGCCGGCGTTGAGTGCGTGGAGGGTGGCGGCATCGTAGGTCCGGCGTATGGGCTGGCATCGGCGGGGGCCAAGGGTTCTGGCGCTGTGCGCGTGTAACGACCGGGTTCTAGACTAGATGGGATCAGCTCCTGAGAGCCCCTCCAACCCAGCCGGAACGTAACCACCTCCCTCCTTAGGACCATCTATCCAGGCACCTGGGTACCTACCTGAGGATGGGGAACTCGCAATATACAAGCTCATATCATCAGAAACACCACTAAATCTATAGGGATACTAAGAATACTCACTGATTACTAAGGACATCCATGCCCTACACCACACTCATACCTCATAGTCTCGCGACCACATGGGTCCAGACTAATCTACCCTGGGGCAGTTCTGATTATCTACCATTACACACTGATTACCCTCAGTGCTCACTCGACACGCAATCTGGCGTGCCATACACACTGAGCTGCAGCCTCAGTGCTCACTCTCTTTCTATTGTGTCCGCAATCCGGCAGAACTACACACCGTGTCCCCCCGGTGCTCACTCACTTACAATCCGATCTGCAATCCGGCAGATCTACACACTGACTACCCTCAGTGCTCACTCAAGCCGCAATCTGGCGGGTATACACACTGACCACAATCAGTGCTCTCACTAACGCCACTTACCAATGACGACCACTTTCCTATGAATACCTTCAGCTCTCTGTCTCTATCTTGGGAAGTCTCTCTCACTATTCACTAAGGGTTCGCTACTACAATAATATTATGGGATGGCCGAATTACTTAGTATATCAATTATCCCTTAGTTGCAGGTCTCCTCTCTCTCCCTAATTATTCAGTTATCACTTACCTGATCAGGGGTAACATCTGTTCAAACAGTAATACCTGACTAGGAGACAAGGTTACCTCCACTGTATGGGGACAAAAGATATACACACTGTATGCAGGAATAAAAATGCTCTCTATCATAAGAACAACACATGCACACTAGTTCACTAAGAACTGGGGTATCTTTATTACAAAATGGCAATAGAATACACATACATAAATCTGCGGGGTCTCTATAACTAGCAGGAACTTTTAACACACCGCTGAAAGAAAAGGATTAGACATACAGTATGAGGGCAAGATTATCTGTGGGGTCTCTTGACTAACAGGAACACACCGCTGAAAGAAAAGGATTAGACATACAATAGCCTAGGAAATAAGGACAAGATTAAGGTGTAAGTGTAAAGGGGACTGGTTTAGACTACCTCACCTATTAGAAGGAAGATTTCTCTCTGTCTCTGGTGGGATCAGGGCTCTCTCTCTGTCTCTGGTGGGATCAGGGCTCTCTCTCTGTCTCTCCCTCCGTCACCACAGCTACACGCCTCTGGCTCATTTGCTCCAGCTGACAGCCTCAGCTCCTCCATCTGCTTTAATGCTCTCTGACAAACTGGCAGTCCCAGCTGATAGTTACTGCTCTCTCTTCAGCTTCAGCAATCATCTGCCTTCTTTCTCCATTCCAGAAAGCCAATAGAACTGCACAGGATTCTGCAGCTCCAGCAGACATCCTACTCTTCACTCTTCAAGAACCAAACTGAACTGACCCCTCCTCCTCTCCTGCAATTCGCTAATATGGATTCCTCTCCCCTCATGGAAATTTCCAACAGAGGGCTGCCTCCCACCGAATTCCTGTGCTAGCTCCAGAGCTCTTTGCGCAACCGCAGTGGCCAGCTGCATGTTACGTCTGGGCCCAAGAGACAAACACATTCCTCGGATAAGAACCAGTCCTGACTGGTTTTCCCCTAGCACACAACAGCCTTAACTATAAACATTACCTTTCCCGTTGAAGCATCTCAGCTCCATCAAAATGGAGTCTCTCTAGTTCTGGGCCTTGTAGGCCTGAGAAGGATGAAATAACCCTTAGCTCTATCAGAGTACCTACACAAATCATACCAATGTATAATATAAAGTCAGGACCACAGGATCCAACCTCTACTATAGGCAAAATAATGAAAGGCAAAGCCAATAGGCAATAGATGGATTAGAGTAAGGGATCTATCATCATATAAAGCAACTATCCTCTTCTAGGTCTGGAAGAAATGGCTTAAAAGAGCCAACACAAGCTAGGAATACATATCCTAGATGTGAGCAAGATTAAAGTCTTTATCACTCCGAAATAGAGCCAAAAAGCCTGTCAAGACATTCCACCCTTAGACTTTATCTTGCGAACATCTATAAACAACATCCAAGTAAACAAACATCAACAAAATCTATCAACAAAACCAAAAACCAAAAGACTCTCTAAAATAAATGACAACGTAAGGAAATTCCACCTGAAACTTAATGTAGGGAATACAAATCTAACAACCAACTGAAAACAAATCAAAGCACCCTTGACCTGAATGCTGAAACATATCTAAGATTTGATCTGATAACAACAGAAACTAACCAAAGCATCCTCAAACTAAATGTGCCTCAACTTCTAGTGATAACTGATGAAATCTATTGATGTAGGGACTTGTTAGTGTAATGAAAACAGCAAGGGGCCTAAATGGGGCCTACCTACTTCGGACAACTTAAGCTAATGATAACTCATAACATCTATTGGTGTAGGGCCATGTGTGTGGAATAAAAATAATAATGGGCCTAAATGAGGCCTACCTACTTTGGTCAACTTAAGAAAGAATTTGATAAAATCTGAGAAATAAACATGACAAACGGTCCTCAAGGTCTGGGCAAACATTAATAATAGATGTAGGACATATAGGATACTAAAATACACACCTCCCAGGACAACTTAAAGTCTAGGGTAACCACCCTTGGATCAGTCAAAGTGAAAGTGTAATAACAGGAAAATAAAGATAACCCCATTCCTACAAAATAGCTGGTGTAGCACTATGCATATCAGGCAATGAATCAAAGAAATTTATCTAAGTGTGGTGAAAGGACATAATATCACAAAACAGTTAGCACCTAGTTTCTCACTGTATCACACTGTGGAACACATGTGTGCACCACCATTTAAAAAATTACAATCCTTCTGTATCGATCTTTCATTGGCAAAAACTGTTTTGCAGAAAACAGGAAAACTATAATAGGTGAAAGATAAACCAGTGTAAAATAGCATAGCATACTAAAGGCAAAATATAGTACTGCATAAACATCAAAATCATGAAATTGGGGCCTGTTTGTGATAATGTCCATCTGAAAAAAAAAGAATATAGGAAAAATGCAAGGCCCAATTATGCAGCCAAGTAAATACTGTTCCGCATTTCATAATTAGGGATTATAGCACATGACTCGTGCAATATTATTATAATTTAGTGTTCAAGGCAGTCAATTGTGGATTCATCAGTGTAGGTCACCACCCTTCATCTTCATCTGTATCCGGTACCAAGGAAGCACATCCTCCAGTCATCCGCTTCCGCCGTTCATCCGCCACCAATCCGGTCTGGTCTGGTTCCATCTTCCAAAAATAACAAACTAACATAAAAAAATGAAAACAAAAAAGTAAAATAACAAAGGAGTGGGAGGGGGGGTGGGCCGACGCACACACCAAACACCACAACCCAACAATCCTGAAACGAAAAAACAAGTATCATTAATCCAGCAAAAATACATTTTCCATTTAAAAAGCACCCCAAGTGTTGGTCATTGTCGAAAGGAACCACCTAATTAATAAAAAACATTATTCTGAATTCAAGGGATAATTTAAATCATGTACTATTAAATTTGTTTGAGCAAAATCCTAATTTGTCATACACAGCCAGAAGGGCTGGGGCCTAGCAACTCCCTAATCCTCTGAGAGACAGCCCCTCCCTTCAGAAAGATGTTCGCGCTCAGAATTTGAAACCGCTCCAATCAAAATAAGCAGAAGCCAGTCTACAGTGTGATGTAATTTTGAAACACTGCCAAGTGCTGATCTCATTGCAGGAGCAAGGCTACTGCCAACCATTCTGTCCAAGCATCTCTAATCTCTAGTCAGGGAAGCTCACCCAGGCCTATGGTATCTATCTAACTCCAAGGGCCAAGCGTCTGCCAATTATTCTGCATGTACAAGGATCCCTTATCTGAAGGCAATGAAGCTGTCTGCGCCGACAGCAAGGAAGAGCGACTTGACCCCCCCCCCCTACATAAACATTTCTCAGCGGAAAGAAATTGGAGAATGGCCAATAATAACAAGACAGGCACTGCTCGGCGCTCCAAGAGGGAAAAGCCCTCCCTTTACAAAACAGCCTTCCCTGGGAGCCAGGGTAACTTCAAGACCGAAAAACACATTCCCTGGAACTCTAAACAAATCTGTTCCCAGGCCAGAACCACTATTCTCAAACTAACTGAAGCAAATTGAAAACTTGACGAAAAGCATCCAAAAATTAGTAAGTAATAAGGGCATATTTTTTTCAACTAAGCCACAGGCTAGCAATTTGAAATAAATCTATTATAAAAACAGCTAATTGCTGAAAGGGAAAAATATTAGAAAAACATTGCATTTAATTTTCCATATTGAAAATAACATGAGAAGTAAAACAAGGGGTAACATGTCATAATTTAGTGTGCAAGCATTTGTAATTTATCTATTAAAAAGGGCCAGATTCATCAGTTTTACAAATAGTCATTTTTCTAACTGAGTGGGCACACTCACACAATGGTCTGTTACATATCAGAAACATTTGCATTTGAAAAAGGTTCAGCTTGCATTGGAAAAATAAAAATCATGTTTACTAGAACACATTTTATGTTTAAAAGCACACAGTTGCATTTCACTAATTAAAAGCACATTCTATGATGGGTCTGTTTTTATATTTTCGTTTCTCACAACCGCTAACGCATTAATTAAAACATCCTCCGTGCAAACCCTTATCTCAATCCGACTGGTTGATTTATAACTTACCGACCTCTAAGAGTCAGACACATTAAATCATCAGTTCCAAGGCAAACCCACACAAATTCGTAGACGCATTTCAAAAAGAATGTTAAAAGAACACAGCTTTACTCTCTGGTCAAGATGTCACCATTCCGTCAGCAAGCTGACAAAGCACATAGGCAGAACCCAGCAACCAATGAAAGTCAAATCAAACCATCATTCATCTAAACACTCACTGACTTTTAGTGTCAGCCCACATAACCATGCATGTTAAACAGCATGTTAAAATAAATACTGCCATCTCAATACAAGATATTAACCCTTTGGCAGCTGAAACACAATCATTCCCCAATGTCTGCAGTACATGGGAAATTCAAGAATTTATCACTCCACGTTTTCAAATAACACGTGCACACATCTACAAAACAAATCCCCCAAGCATTTGAAAGAGATCCAGCTCTCTCCTACCTAACGCAACAATAACATGCTCTGTACAAGCCATATCCACATGGCGCTATTCACAAGCCATATTTACAAGAAAGTCAACAAGTTCAAAAAATGACATGCTCCTCACAAGGAATATATTCAAGGCGCAATTCACAAGGAACACAGCAAGTCAAAATGAGAACATGCACCTCACAAGCCATAATTATATGACGCTATTTACAAGGCATATTTACAAGGAGCTATTTACAAGGAACTCCACAAGTCATATTACATTGAACACATTTCACATTGCACAGCATAAGCAGACGCAGCAAGCAATTTAATGGGCAATTTAAAAGCATTTTTCACTCACATTTGGACAATTGGATCATCACAAAGATGTTATTGGCTCCCTCACGTAATGTCATCCTGCAAGCCTGACAATTCAAACACCAAGATGAAAAGCATTTCTTCCACCCTGCATAAGCCAAATGCCATGATGTACTGCAATCTCCTTACACTCCAACTGTTCAAGCCCATAGGTCACACAGGCCTAATAAACTGCCCGACTATGCCAAATGTTACTGGCGATCAGGGCACTCCTCCACAACATATGGGAAACTCTGCAAACACATGGCCAGGTCACACAGGCTTCGTAAACAGCCGACTACGCCAGATGTAACTGGCGATTAGGGCACTCCCCCACAACTTATGGGAAACAATCCAAACACATGGCCGGGGCACACAGGCTTCGTAAGCAGCCGACTACGCCAGATGTAACGACCGGGTTCTAGACTAGATGGGATCAGCTCCTGAGAGCCCCTCCAACCCAGCCGGAACGTAACCACCTCCCTCCTCAGGACCATCTATCCAGGCACCTGGGTACCTACCTGAGGATGGGGAACTCGCAATATACAAGCTCATATCATCAGAAACACCACTAAATCTATAGGGATACTAAGAATACTCACTTATTACTAAGGACATCCATGCCCTACCCCACACTCATACCTCATAGTCTCGCGACCACATGGGTCCAGACTAATCTACCCTGGGGCAGTTCTGATTATCTACCATTACACACTGATTACCCTCAGTGCTCACTCGACACGCAATCTGGCGTGCCATACACACTGAGCTGCAGCCTCAGTGCTCACTCTCTTTCTATTGTGTCTGCAATCCGGCGGAACTACACACCGTGTCCCCCCGGTGCTCACTCACTTACAATCCGATCTGCAATCCGGCAGATCTACACACTGACTACCCTCAGTGCTCACTCAAGCCGCAATCTGGCGGGTATACACACTGACCACAATCAGTGCTCTCACTAACGCCACTTACCAATGACGACCACTTTCCTATGAATACCTTCAGCTCTCTGTCTCTATCTTGGGAAGTCACTCTCACTATTCACTAAGGGTTCGCTACTACAATAATATTATGGGATGGCCGAAGTACTTGGTATATCAATTATCCCTTAGTTGTAGGTCTCCTCTCTCTCCCTAATTATTCAGTTATCACTTACCTGATCAGGGGTAACATCTGTTCAAACAGTAATACCTGACTAGGAGACAAGGTTACCTCCACTGTATGGGGACAAAAGATATACACACTGTATGCAGGAATAAAAATGCTCTCTATCATAAGAACAACACATGCACACTAGTTCACTATGAACTGGGGTATCTTTATTACAAAATGGCAATAGAATACACATACATAAATCTGCGGGGTCTCTATAACTAGCAGGAACTTTTAACACACCGCTGAAAGAAAAGGATTAGACATACAGTATGAGGGCAAGATTATCTGTGGGGTCTCTTGACTAACAGGAACACACCGCTGAAAGAAAAGGATTAGACATACAATAGCCTAGGGAATAAGGACAAGATTAAGGTGTAAGTGTAAAGGGGACTGGTTTAGACTACCTCACCTATTAGAAGGAAGATTTCTCTCTGTCTCTGGTGGGATCAGGGCTCTCTCTCTGTCTCTGGTGGGATCAGGGCTCTCTCTCTGTCTCTCTCTCCGTCACCACAGCCACACGCCTCTCGCTCAATTGCTCCAGCTGACAGCCTCAGCTCCTCCATCTGCTTTAATGCTCTCTGACAAACTGGCAGTCCCAGCTGATAGTTACTGCTCTCTCTTCAGCTTCAGCAATCATCTGCCTTCTTTCTCCATTCCAGAAAGCCAATAGAACTGCACGGGATTCTGCAGCTCCAGCAGACATCCTACTCTTCACTCTTCAAGAACTGAACTGACCCCTCCTCCTCTCCTGCAATTCGCTCATATGGATTCCTCTCCCCTCATGGAAATTTCCAACAGAGGGCTGCCTCCCACTGAATTCCTGTGCTAGCTCCAGAGCTCTTTGCGCAACCGCAGTGGCCAGCTGCATGTTACGTCTGGGCCCAAGAGACAAACACATTTCTCGGATAAGAACCTGTCCTGACTTGTTTTCCCCTAGCACACAACAGCATTAACTATAAACATTACCTTTCCCCTTGAAGCATCTCAGCTCCATCAAAATGGGGTCTCTCTAGTTCTGGGCCTTGTAGGCCTGAGAAGGATGAAATAACCCTTAGCTCTATCAGAGTACCTACACAAATCATACCAATGTATAATATAAAGTCAGGACCACAGGATCCAACCTCTACTATAGGCAAAATAATGAAAGGCAAAGCCAATAGGCAATAGATGGATTAGAGTAAGGGGTCTATCATCATATAAAGCAACTATCCTCTTCTAGGTCTGGAAGAAAGGGCTTAAAAGAGCCAACACAAGCTAGGAATACATATCCTAGATGTGAGCAAGATTAAAGTCTTTATCACTCCGAAATAGAGCCAAAAAGCCTGTCAAGACAGCGCGGTCCAGGCGCATACGGGCGCAGATAGGCGCATTTTTCTTAAAGGAAACAAGCTGCATTAAAAATAAATAGATAAAAAATGTTTTTTTTATAATTGAGCTGTGGTCCTGTGGCTCGTTGCCACTCCAAAACAGAGCTTTTTTACATTCACAAAGAGAAGGAGTACAAGAGGACCCCTTTCCTTCTACAAATGAGTTACAATTTCTGGGGAGTCTGTACCCTGTCAGTGGTTTGCACCAGAAATTGCAGAAAGAGTAGTAAACTATTGATACGTAGCATTCTGAATCGCAGGTAAGAAGGGATGCCCTATACACGCCTCTTCCTAATTGTGATTTGGTATGCACTTTGAAACCTATTTTGTGATTCGCTAAGCACTAACCGAGAGCCGCTATAGGGAAGTGCGCCCGGTGCCACCGCACCGGGTGCTGATATCTAGGGGATGCCGTGTTTGCAAGTTTAATATTATTTGAAAGCACCTTGTTAGACCTGCAAGCCCTAGGGTGGTCTTACCCCGTTTTTTCCCTTTGCGCCTAATTTTTGCCACCATCTTTTTGTTGGACCTAGGCCTCTGGGTGCCTTACCACTGCCAAACGGTGCTGAGGTGCAGGTACTCTCTCCTAATAACATGGCTGCCACAGGCCCCTGCTACTGTAGAGTCGCCATTGAACATACACGCACCTGTAGTTAGGAGCAGGCTGGGACATACTACTACTGTATCTTTGCCGACCTGCCTTTTTGTCCCATAGACAGACAAGTAGAAGGTCCTGGAACCTTCCAGCCCAGGGAGGAGTTATGCTTTGCCGCCTTTCAGGAGGGTCACCTGACCTAGGTAAGGAGGAAAGGAGGGAAACCTGACTAGTTAGTTGGGGCACCACTGGACCTGGCGGAACCTCTGCCGGAGTATAGGCAGTTGGGCCTAGGGAGGAACCTACACTACTGAGACTGACTGAGCTTAGGCCCTGCTTTACCCAAGATAGCTGAGGGACTCTGCCAGCCTGCTGACCTTGCCCAGTGAGGGGGAAACCCAGGAGACCAACTCCAGTGTGCTGTAGGGAACCATCCTGCCTCTGGTGCTTGTCAACTCAACCCCTACCTTTCCCCCAAGATACTGCAACCAAAGAACCTGAAACTAAGACCTGCTAACAACTAGCACTGAGACTGAAGTTCTGGGGACACTGTGAGAGCTGCTGCTACTGGGGGATCACCAGGTAAAGCGCTGTGCCCACCAAGCGCTATATTGATAGAACTGTGCCCCCCTGCGCTATGGGAGTGTAATCTGCTACCTGCTGCCAGTTCTGGACTAAAAACCCCTTGCTGTGCCCTGCTACGGGTGCTGTACTACCTTGAATCGACTGCCCACGCGGCTGCTGGCCTGAAAGAACTACATATGCTGCCAAGTGCTGTGCCCTTTGAGCGCTATTTGCCCCAGATCACCGCCGCAGCCCAGGAACTGGCCAAACTGCTGCTGTGCCCCTGCGCGCTGTGCCTTCCAAGCGCTGAGACCTCTAAGCGCTATTGGCCCAATCACCGCCGCAGCCTTGGTGCCCTGAACTGGGAAGCGCTGTGCATGAAACTCACCACCACGACCTCGGGGTCGCTGGAGAAAGGAGCGCTGTGTGCCTCTGGGGCGGGAAGGAAGCTTTGCGGGCGGTTCCAAGGTGAGCAAGGAGGAGGCGCTGCTCGAGACCCCTGCTGCGGTCCCCGAAGCCTGGGAGAGCTGCCACGGTAGTGGAGAGAGCCGCGCTAGGCCCTGGAGTGTTTCCTCGTGGCCGACGTCATCGGGCGCGTCTTGTAGCAGGCTCGGCCCCATTGGTTCCTGAGGCCGCGCCCACTGGAAGCCGCCATCTAACTGGCTTCCGCGTCCAGCCCCCAGTACGCCGCAACCCCATTGGCTCCTTGGCCGAGGGGAGGCCTGAGGCTGGTCCTGAACATGGCTGGAGGGGCTCTGTTGCTAGTGGGAGCCCCTCAATTGATTTCCCCACCGGTGCGGCCCCCAGTTCAGAGAGGAACTCCCGATGCCCCCTCAAGGTGAGAGCCCAGCGGGAGAAGAGCAGTGGGCTACCTGGGGAGAGGGCGCCTACCCGGGACTCAGCTCGTGAGTGGGAGACAGCTGAGGCCCAGACGCCTGTATACTCACTCTGGAGGGAGGGGGGAACTGCTCCTCCTAACAGAATCTGCTCAGCATTGCCGCTGTACTGGGGGTGGAGGATATGTTCCCTTTTACTGCATGAATGCCCAAGGATGTGTAGTGGCCTGGAATCTACGCCACAAAAGTTGTGTTAACTGTCTGGCTGACACTCCTGGATACCCCATGCTAATTCTTTGCCTGAGAAGTGTTGCAGGCATCATCCACCTGCCTAGTAAATGTCCCTGAGTTTAAATACATGCAGCCAAGGTGTTGCCCCTAAGGAAAGTGTGCATAGGAAATGCTACTGATGCTGTATACATGCCCCCAAAGTGTTGCCTTATTGGAGAAGTGCGGAGGGGATGTTACCTTTTTTAATGTTTGCATAAAAGATGTTGCCTATGATGTCCCTGACTATCAGAATTGTTATCTTCATTGAATTAATGCCTTAGAGATGTTGACTACATTAGCCTAGTACCTAAGAAGTGTTACCTGCCTGAACTAAAAGTAGATGAAGAATCTTGGTTTATAAAACAACCTGGTGTGGTGTCACTTCATTGCGTGCTTATTCTTGAGTCAGTTTGAGCGTGTGCTGCACCACTGCTTTACACATTGCCTTCGGGTGCCTTCCTGCCTCGCGCCAAGCTACCGTGTCGGAATTGGTGACCCCAGTTCTAACACACCTGCTGCAGCGTTAGTTTCCGCCAGCAATTTCCAGGCAGCCAAAACAAAATGTCAGGATAACTCCTGTGATTAATGTTCTTCCTGATGAGAGATCGGAGTTTTGTTTAATTGGAGTTTTGACTCACTATGGTAGCGCAGAGAGTTAATACGCCTGTTGCAAAAAACAAGTACCTTGCAGATTACAAAGTGCACAGAATGTAAATAGGTCAGATGTTTACTGTTTTTAAAAGAGATATCAATTTGTTACTTGCAATTTATACGTTAAATACAGAGCTGTTAACCTTTGTCAAAGATCTGCATGCTAGCTGCACAGTATAGATTTGTGCAAAGTTTAATGTTGCAAAAAGGATTCATTTGGGTAGAAATCTACTCTCATTTTTAAAGAGAACCCCCAACTATGGTGGTCCTTTTTAAATTCTGAGTTTGTGTTTCTCTAGACCAAGCACTATTAAACTATACTACCTAACATTTCCTATATACTGATTTACAAACATATGATTGATCGCCTCTCTGTTATGTGTGTGTGAATCCAAGTGCTCTTGACACCCTACACTGGTATGAGTTTCGCTATATATGCATCGGAGAGAGAGTTGTTATGGAGATTTAGGCATTGGTAAAGGGTGGTGGTGAGGTAATCTGTGGTGGAGGTGGTCATTGGGGGGCGCCAACAAACATTGTCGCACCGGGCGCCACCAGTTCTAACGCTGCCCCTGCACTTATCAATTCGAAGAATGGGTTTAGGACATACTAAAAAGCCTTCTAGAGGTCACTAATCCTGTGATTTACAGAATTGTAGGGGTTGCGACTACTAAATGGCTTTGTACATCTGGCCCTAAATTCTTGTAACACATGAATGCTGCGAGTCAGCTCTCAATTAAATGTGCAGTAACTACTATGTTGTTCCCCATATCTAGTGAAACGGACAGCTTGCTGAGTAAGTCTTGCCAGCCGCAGCATGGCTGGAAACAAAGTCACATAATGAGTTTTGGTAAAAGGGCCAGCTTCCTCTCACCAGTGTGTACTGCTACTGAGAAAACAACAAGCGTCTGTTTCTTCCAAATCCTTAAAGCTTGTTTGGAACAATACCACAATCAACGCATTTATTGCTAGGGATCCTCAATTTTACATTGACTGTCACTTTCATTTAAAGAGGATCATGGATTTCTCTATTCTCAGTATTATGCCAACAAATACCGTGCTTAGATGCCAACATGAACAGTTGCATGCTTTACCAGGGAATCCTTGTTTGCCTAATTTTAATTGTCCAGCTCCTTAGACCACTATGCAACCCATTTCACTCATCTCACAACCACATTAAGGCTGCCCTTATCAACGCCAGATTGCTACCTAACCACATTATAGAGATAGGCAACAATACTAAGGGTAACTCTTTAGATAGGATTTTTTGTGGTGAAAACTTGGCT
Source organism: Lissotriton vulgaris (assembly GCF_964263255.1). Lineage (NCBI taxonomy): Eukaryota > Metazoa > Chordata > Amphibia > Caudata > Salamandridae > Lissotriton > Lissotriton vulgaris. Next base: position 1,575,548,580 of record NC_141689.1, read on the forward strand.
TAAGCCTAGTTTGGAGACTCCATTGTGGAAGATTCCCCACCTTTTCAAATGTTTGTGTACATATAGATAGAGTTGGTAACAAATGTGGTGGGGGGGGCAATACCTTTAACTATTCTTCCTTTTTCCACTTTAACATATTCAGAAGTTCCTACTATTAAGACTTTTCCCAACCCCTGCCTTCAAGATTTGGCTGATGTCCCAATTGAATTCGACATTAGCAACCCTCACCTTTTACCTTTTGTGATTTCAATCTCCATATAGACAACATAAATGACCCTTATGCTGGTCATCTATCTACACTTTTCTTTTCTTTTTCATTACAGCAATGTCTAAAAGTCATTCTGTAGGCCACATGGTAGATTTGCTTATTGCCCCCAAAGACAGTATATATAATTTACAAGCATCTCCATCTGATTGGTCTGAACACTATCTTCTTGCTCTTGTTGACCTTCCTCCGCTGTCCATTAGACCCACTATGTAGAGATAAATGAGAGAGGGAGGAAAGAGTCAACGTGGGGTCTAATTAATTTCCCCTTATATAATATATTCTAATCAAGAAGAACTGGATCACACTCTTGAAGCTTGTTGTGTATGTGCGGGAAACAATTTGTTTTTTTATGAAAACCCTCACTCACCAACCTAGTTGGTGGCATGCTTCATCATCGGGTCCCACCCAAGGTGCCGAGTGCACCTCGGGTGTGCTACGGCGCCTGAATTACAGCGGAGCAGTATTTTATGAGTGCAAAATGGTGCAGTTAAAGTGATGTTAAAAACTGTCTACAGGGTCCCTTTTACTAAAGGTTCATTTTTAATGGTGGGCCCTATGACAGGGTTAAAACTGGAGAAAGGTTGATATGTATAGAGTTTATTATTATGCCTCTGATATCCTGGACAAAAGGTCTACATGTTTCAGCCAGGCTCCAAAGTGTGCTGGCTTTCTTCAGGAGCTGTGTGGTAGTGAATGTTAAAGAACGTGATGGTCAAGTATAGTGTACTTGGCCATTTGGAGTGACAAGTGTCTCACACGCTAAGGTGCGGTAAAGGAGGGAGATTGTATTATAATTATTATTAATATTATTAATATTAATTGATTCTTGATAGAGCACATGGCTACCCCTAGGCATCCTAGCGCTGGTTGCAACCACAATCATTTTCCGGTTTTACTGCAATTTCTGGAAAAGCCACTCCTAGTGCTGCTGTAAAACCTAAAAAGAAATAAGACAGACAAAACACAACAACATGAAGGGGTGGGAGCACACTGCTTCCCCTCCCAGCATAGTTCGCCCCTTAGCATTATGGTAAATGCAGTTCATGTTACATGCTTACTTGAATATTTCCTGGAGTATTCCATCAAAGTTGGTGCAGGTTAGTGCTGTAAATCTCTAGACACGTGTTTCAGGATATCATCCGTCATCAGTAGAGATAAAAATTACTGGTCTCAGTACCTCTCACAGGCACACAGGTGCATCTCCACGAGCTCATTAGCTCAATGGCTCAAGTGAGCCTTTTCAAACAGGAAGGGGTGGGAGCACACTGCTTCACCTCCCAGCACAGTTTGCCCCTTAGCATTATGGTAAATGCAGTTCATGTTACATGCTTACTTGAATATTTCCTGGAGTATTCCACCAAAGTTGGTGCAGGTTAGTGCTGTAAATCTCTAGATCCGTGTTTCTGGATATCATCCGTCATCAGTAGAGATAAAAACAAATTTCATCTGGGGTTGCTGAGCAGGCTGCCACAATGCTTTCAGGTCTTGGTACCTCTCACAGGCGCACAGGTGCAGCTCGTATTTTGGGTACTGTATCAAAATATGGGGTTCTGGCTTTTTTGGTACATAGGAAGTCTGCCTCTTGCTTGGAGATGTGATTTCTTGCCTCTGCTTTTTATATGGGACCCAAGATACACAAGGAGACCAGACCACCCCTAGGTCGCCCCATTATGTAGGGAATAAACCACCTTCTGGAACCTTTATCACGATTCTGTGATTTCTTTCTGAATCCACTGGTGCAAATCTCATCACAGATACACCTTTTGACCCGCATAATCACCTCTTAGTGGGTCTTGACATAGAGAGTCTCTATATGAGTCTCCCCCCTGGATGAAACCTTGAGAGTCATCAAACAAACACTGGAAGGAACCGCATGGGAATTCAACACACCCAGTGTATTCATTATGCAGTGACACAATAAAGCAACTCCTTCGTGACCTCCTAATTTTTCAGGGTTTAACCTCCAATTGTATGGGCATAATCATACTACAATAACACATGCATTTTCCTTTTTTCATTTTTTTATTGAAATTATTTTCTCATTAAACGTTTCTTTTTATATCATTATTTTCCATTTAAAAAAAAGTTTTTTTCACCACAGACTACATTATTGTCATCAGTAAATCATAATACAAAATTCATTGTTCATATACCAATACACATACTAATAACCATATCACCAGGTAGAGAACTAAACCAAACACAACACTCTCTCTCACTCATTCCACATACGCAACTTCATATATCCGGATTTATTAACACATTTTGTTGATTTTCTATCTATTATCCAATATATAACCACTCTAGTTAGTGGGATTTTACAAGGACTTGGTCAACGCGTTTTGTTGAAAGGTAACAACGATGGAAACCACCTTCATCAGGACCCGCCAGATATGTCAATGTGTGTTCTCTATACCCTGGAATTACCTGCAAGGGTGTGTATGAAAAGACCATATTAAATTTTATGCCCATAGTACATATTAAAAAAGACATTGCTATGGACCGACGAATAACGACAACAATCACACAATCATTATCACCTTATGTGTCACCTTATAGCCCAAAACCACAAGTGTTTCCTATCTACTAAGAAGAAAAATACAAATTTTACAATACCCCTTTGCCTTTACTTACTCAAGGCAAAAAGAAAGTTCATCTATCCCCTTTAGATGGATATCTGAGTACTCTAAGAAGTCATCAAATCTTTTATTAGAGGATTAGCACATATCAGAACTTACTCTTAGTTGGATCTTCGATTTAGCGTTTTCACGGATTATTTCAGATTCCAAAAACTGCAGCCCCCATAGATTAGCTGCCTATAAAGTAAGAAGGATTTATATCACCTATCCTGCAGCAGGATCAGTTATCATCCTCAAACCCCAGCTTGCACCCCTGTTACCTTAAGTCTCTTTGTACAAAGGAGGGAAAGAAAATGCAATCCTGTCTAGGTTCGGCTACCATGATCTCCATCAAGGTTTACACTGAAAGGTAGATGAAGCAACAATACTTAGCACCTACTTCCCATAGGGAAACTTTATTCAGCAACTATTTTGTTAAAAAGGGAAGCCTTATTACCGTAAGTATCTTATTAAAACTGAGACGTCCTCGATTCTGTATGTGGTTGGCCTGTGTCAGTTGCTCTCAGAGTCTCTCAAATGGTGTTTTAATCTATACATGCAAAACGGAAAAAACGGAAAAAACGCTGATATGACTACACAGGGGACCTTTTTGAAATAACGTGACATTCTTTATTATCAATGTGTAGCCCTTATAAATACCTTCAACTTTTTTCTTTTTTTATGTTCCTTTTTGCAGGAATACAATTTTCTTAATAAGTCCTATCCTAAAACTGCAGCATTGTATGGTCTGCCAAAGACACACAAAGATGTAGTAAATCCACCTATGCGCCCCATTATACCGACTAGGCTCAAGTACTGAGCCATTATTGAAATATGTTGACTCATACCTATATCCTCTCACTCGGACATATGTTTCATTTATTCGCGACACTGGAGATATTATTGGGAAACTGGAAGGAATGCAATTTTATCCCGAGACTGAAATACTGGTAATGCTTGACATTGAGGTTTTGTACAGCAACATTCCTCAATGTCAAGCGTTACAGGCAGTAGCCGCCCTTCTACACAGGACCCCAGGAGAGAGACCAGATAGATGTGTGCTTGAATGTTTGGAAATAGTTCTTGTAAATAGTTTTTTTGAGTTCAATGGATCCCTGTACCAACAGATAAAGGGTACCAGCATGGGGGCTTCCCGTGCTCCCATTGTCGCGAATATTTATATGGGAGAATGGGAAAGGCAAAATGTTATCAATGAGGCGGCTCCATTTTTTGACAATGTTATTACGTGGAGACGTTTCATTTACAATATTTTTTCATTTGGAGAGGAGACAGTGGCTCGCTTGAGGAATATGTATTGTGGTTAAACGCAAGTGACCAGAATCTGAAATTTACTGCAAAGAGCAGTGCCCAGTGTGTGGAATTTTTAGATATTGTGATCTCTGGATCTAATTTGGTTTTGGAGATCAGTCTATTTCGCAAACCAACAGCAAAAAATACAATCTTACATTACCAAAGCTACCACCCGAATATTCAGAAAGATTCAATTCCTTTTGGGGAGTTTCTTCGCATTTGAAGGAATTGTACCGGTATGGTTGAATTTCACAAACATGGTGATGCTTTAAAATTAAGATTGTTGGCTAGAGGTAACCCTAGAAGGCTTGTTCGCCATGTGTACAAGAGGGCAAAATACTATAATCGTGATGCCCTCTTGGAGGGAACACAATGAACCCCGAAAGATCAGGTAGTTTGCGTTGTCAATCACTCCCCTTTTAATTTTAAGATAAAGAACATCATTCAAAAAAACTGGAAAATTCTGAATACAGGTGAGGAAGAAACGAGGTTAGATCAACCTTTGGTAGCCTTCTGTAGAAATCAAAATCTACGTGATATATTGGTACATACTAGACCAAATATGTCGGCAAGGATGCGTCAAACAACCATGACAGGATTACCTATGGTGATTGGCAATCACAGGTGTGGATCTTGTCATGCCTGTGATTCGGCCATTGTTACGGATTCCATTGAGTATCAAAGTAAAAGCTTCCAGTTGAGAGATCTAACTAATTGTAGGAGCCAAAATATTGTGTACAGAATAACTTGTCCATGTAAACTGTCCTATTTTGGAGAAACATCGCGTGAATTTACAGTGCGATTTAGTGAACATAAATCCGCGATACGCAATGGCAGAGTGAAAGCTCCACTCGTTCATCCCTTTTTAACAAAACAACATTCTGAAAAAGACGCGAAATGGTGTATCATAGAAAAGGTGAATGGACAAATGGGGACTCCGATGGATATTATCCGTAAAAGAAGAGTGTTTTTGGATTTTTTCGCTGGATACTGTAAAAAAATGGACTGAATGAAGAAATCCAGTAGAATATCACAAAACCCTGGTAATATCGCATCTGCAACCTTGTAATCGTGCAGAATGGAGAATTGCAGTATATTTGTGTTGAGGGATGTAGACAGCTGTCTACCCCTGTAAGTGAAAACACTGTGTGAAGTTTCAATTGTAGTATTAGTCTGGTAATCTCAGACTGCTGATAAGGAGCGTGATGCGTGTAGTTATAACGGAATACAACAAATATGTTGGTTTGAATAATTGATTGAACTAATGCAGTCATGCCAGCGATAGGTGAGGTCCCCGACTATTATTCAACTTTAAGCTTTGGGGAGTATTTTACCTATGTATGGCAGTATGTGTAGCAATACGCTAGTCTGACAAGAATTTGGTCAATTCCTGATATAATGTAGGGGGCGCCCCAGTAGTGCAAGTCACTTTGTTGCCATAAAATTGTATCCCGGTTTCAAACTATAGACATGCCATACTGACAATGGTACCTGACATTCAGGACCATGCAGTATTTGAACTGGGTAACAAGATGCCTTCTTTGTAACAAATATGTATCTCTTGTTATTGTAACAACGTTCCGTTTATTAGATTATAGAGGAACAGTGAGACTTGAGTAATATGTTTGATATCGATGTGGTGGGTTAACTGCATATTATATTCATACCGGAGATTCACAGCCAAATGGTTTACTTTCTCAGTATGGTGCCAGGATTCCACTACCAAGAGGAGTCTGTTTTCAGTATCAATGACTCCCTTTGGAGCCACCATCAATGCATAGTCCTTTGTCAGTAGATGCAATTGTCGACGTTGTTTATGTCGGAAGTCCTATGCGATAGGATACCGGCCTCGTTTTGAGGATCATGTGATAAGGGCCGCTGCGGCTGAGCGATCCATGGACTGTTTGAAGTAATTGAAACCAGGTGTCTTTTATCAAGCGAATTGGGCGCGAGGAATCTGGTATATAAAGGGCCCCCCATAGTAGCATAAATCAATCGTGAGGGTGCGATGTTTGGTGCACGACGCTGATGGCGACGAATGCGAGAAAAAGGTGTAGGTCCAGATTAGGACTCGGGTATATTATTTCGGGAAGGTTGTAACACACTAGAAAACCTTGGTGAGATTGACACAGGAACTTTTGAACGTAGAGGGTACAGCAGAGTCTAAAGCTGTGGTAGAGGAGGGACTCTGAGAGAGATTGAAAACTTTGTCAGCCCGTTTGTGAGAGAAACTAAGGGGCAAACAGACTTGCAAGAAACAGACTCGGATTTGAGTACATTCAAACCGAAGAGTGTATATATGGCACTGGTGTCTCACAAACTTTTAGACACCTTTGAATCATTGGTAAGACATGATTTAGCAAAATTAAATCTTAAGCCACCTGTTAGACCTAATTTACACAAACATGAGATGCATATGTTGAGAGAACTTACAGCAGACGCTACTATCACTTTCCAAATGGCAGATAAGGGCGGTGCCCTGGTTATCATGGACACTAGTTTTTATCAAGAAAAGGTGACACAACATCTATCACACACCTCCACTTACATTAAACTAGACCAGGATCCAACACACACGATTATAGAAGCACTTAATCAGATTTTGGACAAAACGGAACAAATGACTTGGATTAACACCACTTTAAGGTGGTATCTCACAGTCCAATATCCCAGAAGACCCAAACTGTACATGCTTCCAAAAGTGCACAAAAGCATTACTGATCCTCTATTTCGCCCAAACGTCTCAGGATGCGATTCGATATTCGCACCCGCAGGACGATTGGTAGATCATTTTCTCCCAAAATTTGTGCAAACATGGCGTAGCTACGTCAAAGATACAACACACTTTTTAAATCTTTTCAAACAATTTCATAACAATTTTCCAAAACAGTGGCTGTTGTGTACAATTGATGTCACTTCGTTGTATACTTCAATACCATTGAAGGAAGGAGTTGAGGCCTGTGAATGGGCATTGTTTCAATTACCAGAAATTGCAGTGAACAAAGTTTTCATCCTGGAATTACTCATCTTCTGTTTGCAACACAGCTACTTGGCATGGCAAGATGTTTTTTACCTACAAGTTAGCGGGACCTCCATGGGTTTTCCAGGGGCTCCCTCATACGCCAACACCTTTATGGCCCAGTTTGAGAATGATTTCATCTTTGAGCGAAATGAATGGCAGACTAATCTAGCATTTTATGTTAGATTCATTGATGACATTTTTCTAATTTGGACTAACTCACAAGAATCGTTGGAAAGACAGATTGAGGCCCTCAACACTAAGCATGAGAGGATCAAATTCACTCACTCTATCAGTGCACACAACATTTCATATTTGGATGTACTTGTCAGTAAGAACAATAATTCTCCTGAAACATCATTTTTCACAAAGCCTACAGACAGGAACAATCTTTTGCTTCATTCTAGTTTCCATCCACCGTCGTTAATTCAGAATTTACCCTTCTCGCAAATGCTCAGAATTAAACGCATAATTTCTGACGACAACAGATTGCAAGAAGCACTCCAAGAACAGAAAAACAAATTCATGGATCGAAGTTATCCAGATAGCATACTAGATGTCGCAATAGCCAAAACACAATCACGAGATCGAGTCAGTTTACTCAGGCCACAAGTCAAACAACCAACTGATCGGTTGGTATTTGTGTCTAAATTTTCTACTCGATCACATTCGATCAAGAAAATAATCAAGTCCAGATGGGATCTATTACGAGGTGAACCAGATTTCAACGGGTTATTCAATGAAGAACCTCTCTTCGCATATACCCGGAGCAAAAACATTAAGGATATACTTTCCACCAAGATATTGAAGACGCAACAATTCAAGGAAATGCGCAAATGTTTTAACTGCGTACACTGCAACAACGTCATCGTGGGCAATGTGATTCACCATCCACATTCAGGCAAACCCATCACACTCAAACATAACAGTGATTGCAATTCAAGCAATGTTATATATGCAATCAAATGTACGTGCTCTATGTGGGCAAAACTTCGCGTAAAATTAAAATAAGAATCACAGAGCACAAGAGTACATTTCGCACCAAATCAGTCAAAACTTTTTTTGCTTCACATTGGTTCGAGAACCACCACACTAATGCTCAACTACAATTGACTATTCTTGAGTCAATGACATTCACTTAGGGGCAAAATTCAGACAGGATACTAGGACAAAGGGAGGCATGGTGGATCAAGTTTCTACAGACCTTAGCACCAGGGGGTCTGAATGATAGAATAGAATTGATATGCTTTTTGTAAGAATACAACACGTTTACAATTTCATGTGTTCCCATTGAGTGCTCCTGTTGTTTTGTACATGAATCGGCTGTTTGTTCAAGTAATACATTGGGAATAAGGTTTTTTTCACACACACAGTTTATATGTTTACAATTCCTCCCAGCTCATTATTATTTTTCTTTGCACACAAATTTCTACATGATTATCTTTTCTTTTTCTTTTCTGTTCTACAAATTTTCAGTGGAGTGTCACTCCTGGAAACCTTGTATTTAACATCATGTGGCTCACATTTGATTCGGAGGCTTTCTTTAGCACAATGTAATGCTCATCATTGTGCGTTTTGGAAATTATCTCAACGCTGATCAAGTTTAATAATAATCCTATACAGTCGCTGTTTCCCACTTTTAAAAGTAGTTTTCATGCAGTGGGATTTATGCTAGTACTATTCTAAGATGGCCGCCAGTGACAGTTTTCTTTCCAGTTGAAGCTGTGGACATCTCCTAACACATGCGTGCAACCAACACACATGTTTGTTCGCTTTAGTGACACGAGGAAGTGGGCTTACTTTATGGGCTAGAATTGTTCTCAGGGAGATTAGCAGTGCACTTATAGTTTTCCCTGATTCAATCTTCAACTAACAAAGGTATTGGGTGGTGATATGTCAACACTACTTCAAGATGGCCGCAAAAGACAGTCCTCTTTTGTGTTTGAGCCAGTCTCGATACTACATAATACACGTGGTTAACCCGCATACCCTTTCGTCCAGTTTGGTGATACGAGGAAGCGCGTCTTTTCAACGGGTAAGACATTGTTCTCAGGCAGAGCAGCAGAGCTTTTTGAGTTAGTTTCTGATTTCAGTTCCCATTCACAGAGATATTTGGTTATCGTTCACAGACTTCACGCTAACTGTGGGGTGAGTGTTCAGCGGGAACACTTTACCCACCTGCAGCAAATACTACATTAGATTCTAAGCAGCAGTACGGCGATTTTCTAGCAGCGTTTCAGTGAGTACACACCAAGAACTTCATTACAGACACGGTTGATCAAATTGGGGCGTTTAGGCTCATGAAAGCATTTGGTTCCTTTATTTATAGATTGACACCGCAAGGTATTTTGAGTACTGGCAATCTCACGTTTCATTTGTGACTGTGTGACGAGTGTTTAGCAGTAACAGTTCACCTACCTGCAGAAAACATTTCATTGGGTCTCTAGCAGCTGCACAGTGATTTTCAAGTAGCGTTTCAGTGAGTACATGCCAAGAACTTCACTAAGGATACGTCTGGTTAAATTGGGGTGTCCAGGTTCATTAAAGCATTTGGTTTTCTTATTCATAGATTGATATCGCACTTCCTTGGTCACATTGTAGTCGACCCTTCGTGGTCACTCAGCATACGGTATGCACTGGCACATCTCTATTTGGTCAGGGTTTCTGCAATCACATTCTGTCGTAGGGCAACTTTCGAAACAAGCAGAATTACACAAGAGTGCATGTCACGGATACGATTTGGTCGTGTTTTTTCTCTCTCTCCCTCTCGCTTTTCATCTTGGTTCACCCTGTTTACTCATCGTATACACAACATATTGGTGCAGGTGCGCTGGTTCTCTATTTTGCCTCTCAGTATTCCTCGGTTGTGAGTAATTTCACACTATATTCTATCCTTGATTCACCGCTTTTTAATCTGGACATACAGCTGGTACATTAGGAAATCACCATCAGATTCATATTGGATATCCATATATTGAGAGTTACCTTGGACATTATTTCACGTATTTTCATTATAAAGACAGTAACAATTGTTTCTATCATACAGTTACAGTACATGTCATGTTGGTTTCTTGTTGTTCTCTTTACAGCGCCCCTGAAGAAGGGATTATATCCCGAAATGCATTGGGCATGATTTGGAAGACTGTTTTGCATTGTTAATGTGAATTCTTATCACAAATAAGAAAATCTTGTTGATATATAAACATTTTGTTATATGTACATTACGTTTTGAAAATGCAAATTCGATCATTCGATATCATGTATTTTAGCATGACTTGATCTTAGAGTTAGTTGTATAATCCAGGACAGTGTACAATGGATTGTTAGCAATATAATTTATGCAGTGACAAAGACATTTTTTTTTAATGATATAAAAGTGCATTCAATATCACACATCTATTTGGTCGTTCATTTGATAAAAGTGATATACTTTACATAGCAGTGCATCAGGCATATCAGTGGGTTTCCACTAGCAGTTGATAAGAAACTAAGGGGCACCTTACTGGAAAGGTTAAAATGGCAGTATTATAAATCGTAGGTTATGAGGTTTGTAATACAGTCCAGCAGAGTTTAAAGCTTTTGCATATGGGAGACTGTGAAAGAGATCGTTAATTCTGTGCTAGCCTTCTTGTGAGAGAAATTAAGGGGCTCCCTGTCAGAAAGGCTAAAAGGGGCAATATTGTAAATCTTTGGTTGCCAATATTGTGTAGATCGGACATATTATGACAGTGATTTGATGAATGGTAGTTGTATTAACATGCAAAAAGGAACATAAAAAAGAAAAAAAGTTGAAGGTATTTATAAGGGCTACACATTGATAATAAAGAATATCACGTTATTTCAAAAAGGTCCCCTGTGTAGTCATATCAGCGTTTTTTTCAGTTTTTTCCGTTTTGCATGCATAGATTAAAACACCATTTGAGAGACTCTGAGAGCAACTGACACAGGCCAACCGCATACAGAATCGAGGACGTCTCAGTTTTAATAAGATACTAACGGTAATAAGGCTTCCCTTTTTAACAAAATAGTTAACAAAATAGTTGCTGAATAAAGTTTCCGTATGGGAAGTAGGTGCTAAGTATTGTTGCTTCATCTATCTTTTATTTATCTTTCAGTGTAAACCTTGACGGAGATCATGGTAGCCAAACCAAGACAGGATTGAATTTTCTTCCCCTCCTTTGTACAAAGAGACTTAACGTAACAGGGGTGCAAGCTGGGGTTTGAGGATGATAACTGATCCTGCTGCAGGATCGGGGATAGAAATCCTTTTTACTTTATAGGCAGCTAATCTATGGTCGCTGCAGTTTTTGGAATCTGAAATAATCAGTCAAAACGCTAAACGCTAAATCGAAGATCCAACTAAGAATAAGTTCTGATATGCGCTAATCCTCTAATAAAAGATTTGATGACTTCTTAGAGTACTCTGATATCCATCTAAAGGGGATAGATAAACTCTCTTTTTGCCTTGAGTAAGTAAAGGCAAAAGGGTATTGTAACATTTTTATTTTTTTTCTTAGTAGATAGGAAACACTTGTGGTTTTGGGCTATAAGGTGACACATAAGGTGATCATGATTGTGTGATTGTTGTCGTTATTGGTCGGTCCATAGCAATGTCTTTTTTAATATGTAGTATGGGCATACAATTTAATATGGTCTTTTCATACACACCCTTGCAGGTAATTCCAGGGTATAGAGAACACACATTGACATATCTGGCGGGTCCTGATGAAGGTGGTTTCCATCGTTGTTACCTTCCACCGAAACGCGTTGACCAAGTCCTTGTAAAATCCGTATTGGCTATCCTAGCTAAGCCGCACATTATTTAACATATATGTGGCGTACTTGGCGAAAGTTATTAAAGCTCATGGACTCCGCTTAACCACCTATGCGGACGACACCCAATTGGTGTTGGCAGTGCACAAGGATGGACCAGCTGTGGCCGCAACATTTCAGTAGGGGATGCTGGCCATTAGTTCTTGGATGTCAAGCAACTGCTTGAAGTTAAATTCGGACAAAACCGAGGTGATGACCTTTGGCAACCTTTCACCGGAATGGTCTTCCATCTGGTGGCCCAGTGAAATGGGTTCAACCCCCCTCCCCAGTTGCCAAGGTCAGAAACCTCGGTATCATGTTCGATGAGAAGCTGTTGTTCAAACATCACGTGAACACGGTGGTTTCATCATCTTTCTATACACTAAGGAAGATCAAAAAGCTGTTGCCATACCTCCCTTCAGGGGCAGGGAAAACCTTGATCACCACTCTTGTTTTCTCTAAAATGGATTATGGCAACGCCCTCTTCCTTGGTACTCAAGAACCGATCCTAACAAAACTACAATTGGTGCAAAATGCAGCGGCTAGAATGCTGCTAGGCATCCCCAGCCGTCGCCCCACCTCTCTGGCTATTCGCCAACTGCACTGGCTAAGAGTCAAGAGCAGGATAAAGTTTAAGGCACTCTGTATTGCCTATAAGGCTATCCATGACTCAGGACCCAGGTTCCTCAAGGATGCCTTTCGGATCTATGCTCCTCAAAGGCCCCTTCGCTCGGCTTGCACCCATCTCCTCTCGGTCCCACGTACCAGAACCACTAGCTGGGGAGACAGACGCTTTCTAGTAGCAACCCCCAGGCTGTGGAACTCACTTCCCCTGTCCATCAAAACCAGTCCCACACTCATCATCTTCCGGAAACTCCTGAAAACCTGGTTATTCAATCAATGATTCATCTGGTAGTTCTTCATCCTAGGCAGTCTGATATGCGCCGAGACACCCTCAGGTATTTGTGCGCAATAAAAATCTCAAAAACATAAACATAAACATAAACATTGGATAATAGATAGAAAATCAACAAAACGTGTTAATAAATCCGGATATACGGAAACATGGCTTCAGGCAAGCTCAGGACCGGATATTGCCTTTGCGATTCCTTCTGGCTATGTCATGGTAAATAGAGATAGAGACATAGGAAGGGGCGGCGGTATTGCCATAATATTCAAATCCATTTACAACTGCAAATTTGAGTCTTTTCCGCTACAGGGCTGTGAGGCTGCCTTATTCAAATTAGCTATCAGTGCCCAGATGACTCTATCTGGTTTACTGATATATCGTCCCCCTGGGAATTCTAACCCCTGGGTAACATCCTTTTCAGAAACCATTGCCCCATTGATCTTGAAAGCTGCCAATTTTACTATTCTAGGAGATCTGAATTTACATCTGGAAGACCCCCTATGTCCAACTAGCAAAACTCTTTTGGCCGACTTAGAAGCGCTTAACATCTTACTATGCAACTCTGGACCCACTCATTCGGCAGGGCACCTGTTGGATCCTGTTTTGTCCAATCTTGCGTATGACTGTGAATCGGCCGCCCGTCCTCTGGGATGGTCGGATCATATGGCAGTCAAATTTTCTCTCCCGTGTACTACGAACATAACATTTGATGCTGATTTGGGTGACAAATCACGTTGTTGGGGTAAACTTAATGTCACTGAGTTTAATAGGTACCTATCTAACACTTTGCCAATTGTTAATCCATCTTTTTTGGTATCGGAAGCAGCAGTCTCCGATTGGCTGACTACTGCTGTGAATAAACTCTTTCCTCTTGCGCCCTTACACGCTTTGTCCCATCGTCATCCTGCAGCTTGGTTTTCGGAGAATTTAAAAACTACGAAATCCAAATGCAAGGTACTTGAGAGACAATGGAGGCGTTCCTATTCGCCCTCCCGTAAGATGGCATATAAGGTAGCGCTTAGAGACAACCACAAACAATGTAAGACCGCAAGAGCCACTCATATCGCCAATACCATCTCACATGTCCAGAATTGTCAACGCACATTATTTTCTGTGGTGGAAAAACGAACTGGAGCTGATTCCATCCCAGCCCCTCCAGCTTTGAATGAGGAACAGTGTAACTCAGTGGCTGAGTTTTTTATCACCAAGGTAGAACGGATCTACGACTCGTTGGGAATTCGTCCTTTGAGCGCAGATTTACCTTCTACTCCTGTGCCAGCCCAAGACTGTCAACTATCTATGACAACTAAACTTTCTGAGTGGCTGCCTTTTGATGATGCCTCCATTGCCAATTGTCTTAATAGCATTAAATCTGGCTCTCCCTGTGACCCTCTTCCGGCAAAAATTTTAAAACAACTTGATTTAAACTCCCGTCGCGTACTGATGAAACTTCTGAATACCTCATTGACAGAATCATGTGTTCCACAGAAGTGGAAACACGCAATAGTAGTTCCCCTGCTGAAAAAAGCAGGTGCGGATGTTTCAAACCTATCCAATTATAGGCCCATTTCATTGCTGCCTATTTTTTCCAAAATCTTAGAGAGGCATATTAATTCCCAACTATCCCATCTAGTGGAGAGTTCGGGCTATCTGCATCCATCACAATCTGGTTTCAGGGCCCATCACTCCACTGAAACTACTCTTTTGGGGGTTACAGAGAATCTGAGACACAGTATCGATCGCGGGGAGACACCGGCGCTTATCCTGTTGGATTTAAGCGCTGCGTTCGATACTGTGTCTCACTCCATTCTTCTCTCATCCCTCCAATCCTTGGGAGTTGGGGGTTCGGCCCTAACTTGGATAGCCTCTTTTTAGAGTGGGCGCACCTTCCAGGTTTTTTCGGCCAAAGCATCGTCTAAAATGTGTGCATCGGTGTACGGCGTGCCCCAGGGGTCTATTCTTAGCCCATTACTTTTTAACATCTACATTAGACCCCTGGCCACTATTGTGGAAGAAGCTGGCTTAACTTTATTTTCGTACGCCGATGACACACAAATAATTTTTTCTCTATCTGGAAGGGACAGCAGCAATATCTCGGCTCTTAAATTGGGTTTGTCACAAGTGGCAAGTTGGATGCAGGTAAACTTCCTGAGGCTAAATGGTGACAAGACCGAGATTGTAATCCTGGGTAAGGACAAAGATCTCTGGGGCCCCCAACATTGGCCCGAGAGTATGGGTCCTACCCCGAAGCCTGTGGCCCAGGTTCTCAATCTCGGATTTTTAATTAATGAAAAGCTCACAATGCGACAACAGGCCGTTAAAGTGGCTGCTATTTGCTTTGCCCCCCTAAAATGGCTCCCAAAAATGTTGTGGATACTTCCGGTTGCCACTCAAAGGACGGTGGTCCAGGCCTTGATAACATCTCGCCTGGACTACGGGTATGTACTGTATCTTGGTGCAGATTTGACAACTGTGATAAAACTTCAGGTTGTTCAAAATGCGGCCGCACGGTTGTTACGTAATGTTCCCCGAAAAGCATCCGCATCCTTAGCCCTTCGCGATTTGCATTGGCTAGAAATTAAAAATAGAATTAAATTTAAGGCTCTATGTTATATCTTTAAGATAAAACAGGGCTCTGCCCCCAGGTACCTTCAAAGTCTTATTCATGCCTATACACCTAGTCGTACCCTCAGATCTGCAGGTAAAGGAGATTTTGTCGTTCCTAGATTTAGGCTGGTGAAGATGGGCGGCCGCTCATTTTCGCACCTGGGCACCAAAACTTGGAATGCTTTGCCTGTTAGGCTGAAGTTGGAAACTGATCTTGTCAGGTTCCGAAAGGGATTAAAAACTTGGCTTTTCCAGCAATAATTTTCAGAACAGTCTCTTTCTAGCTGTCCCATTCTTTAAAGCTTTGTAGTTCTTTCTTCTCTAGTCTATCCCTTGGCGCCGGGAAACCCATTGCGGGTAGCTGCGTGCCTTATAAGTTTAAATAAATAAATATGAAGTTGTGAATGTGGAATAAGTGAGAGAGAGTGTTGTGTTTGGTTTAGTTCTCTACCTGGTGATATGGTTATTAGTATGTGTATTGATATATGAACAATTAACTTCGTATTATGATTTACTGATGAAAATAATGTATTCTGTGGTGAAAAAACCTTTTTTAAAAATTGGAAATAATGATATAAAAAGAAATGTTTAATGAGAAATTAATTTCAATAAAAAAATGAAAAAGGAAAATGCATGTGTTATTGAAGTATGATTATGCCCATACAATTGGAGGTTAAACCCTGAAAAATTAGGAGGTCACCAGGGAGTTGCTTTATTGTTTTTGTTGTTTTCCCCTCTTCTCCCAACCTGAAAGTAATTGCTATGGAGGGGGTCCCATAAATTTTACTTGGTATTCATTATGCGGTGTGCAACCCTTGCCCTCAAAGAGAACTATTTCGAATTTGAGGGGGATTTCTTCCTACAATGAATGGAGCATCAAAGGGGAGTACATTCAACCCCCAGTGTGGCCGGCCTTTATGTGTTTCACTTCGAAACCACACGCATCCTGGCCCCCCACAACCCTTTCAAATCTAACATAAAATTCTGGCGCCGCTTCATTGATGACATTTTTATGATTTGGGCATGCAAAGAGGATACTCTTGCAACTTTTCTATCATGGCTAAATAGCTGTGACCCATATTTGCACTTCACCAGCACTGCAGATAATAAGGAATTGGCGTCCTTGGATCTAACGATAGAAGCAAAAGAAGGTTCTCTACAGACCACTACCTTCACACCACCACCACAGCCAGAAACTCGCTACTCAAATTTGATAGTTTCCACCCACGTTCACTCAGGGAGAAGTTACCATACGGACAATTCCTCCGGATTAGAAGGAATTGTAGCAATATTGAGGCCTTCCAATCACAATCGGCAGATCTAGTGGAGAAACTGAACAAGAGAGGTTACCTGAAGAAAATCATATGCTCCTCAAAGAAGAGAGCACAAAAACAGAACAGGGAAGCTCTACTAGAAGAGACTCAAAGACCAGACACAACCATCCCACTGACATGTGTCACAACTTATAACACTGTCTCAAATAAAAAAACTAAAATCATCAACAAAAACCGGCAAATCCTCAACACAGGAAAATTACGGTGGGAAACACCATTATTCTCCTTCAAAAGAGCAGATAGCTTAAATGACCGTCTGATCTCCACACGCCCGAGACAGACCCACACCTCAAGGGGTAACACTGTCCTTAATGTGTGGAGCCTCCCAAAAGTAACAGGCCATTTCCCTTGTGGGAACTGTTGTGTATGCCACCTTACTATAACCACTAAGGGGTCAATTCCGATGTCGGACGGTCAGTCAGGAGCCGTAACCGACCGACCTGCTGTGGTTACGGCCCTGCTAGTACGATGCGACCGAACCCTGTTCGGTCGCTTTCATATGGTTCACAATGCAAGCATGCATTCCGAGCGTAATGCATGCCTGCATTGAGAAAAGCTGGGGTGTAGTTCATCCCTGCACCCGGCACCCCAAGGTGCGGGTGCAGGGATCCACAGAGGGGCACCATAGGTGACCCCAGACTGCCATTCGGCGGCCTTGCACCCATGGGGGCCCTACTGGGGGCCCCCAAAGACAGTTTCTGACTGCCTTTTCGTACCGGACAGACCGGTACGAAAAGGCAGTGAAAAGCTGCCATCGTACCCCCTCGGTCGTAAAGAGGCGACCGGGGGAGTACTGGAGGATTTCCGGTTGGCAGATGGGCTCTCCGAGCCCGTCGTAGGCCATCTGGAAATCCGAGCCGGATTCCTTTCCGACCAAGCTCATCGAGTTCGGATCCCTTCCGAACCGAAACAGAATCGGCCCCTCAATCTCTATAATTGGAAGAAGGCAAAAAATGGCTTCTTAAAAAACACACTAATTGTAACTCCACACATGTCATATACATGATAGAGCCGGCACAAAGGATAATCCTCTATTACAGAAGGATCAACGCTGGATTTACCGCCTTTCATCCCACAAGACCGGGTTGAATGACACCATGCCATGGAATGCGCTGAACAACCGCTAACCACTTATCTATCACCAGTACATATTGTCAGGAAACATCGTGAACACCCACCAAAAGAGTTTGGTAGAATACAGCAACAAGGACACATGACAATCTCTAGGGTGAAAACCATACCAGCACGGTCGCAACAGTACCTCACTGCAAAGCCAACATGTATAGGGGCCCAATTCACGTGTAGACTGCCCTGTCAGGCCGTATTAACTGTGGGTCAATGTACCTATTCATGTAATAATTTCAGAAAGGCATACAAGCACCTATCGCAAGACACTTAATAATATCAGGCGCACACCCATACCAGCATTTAACTTGCATTTGCTAAAATTGATCAGATCTCTACCACAAGGCAAATTACAATTTTAAAACATCACACACATGTCATCTATTTTGCGATCACCTTGTGAAACATTCTCTGTTAAGCAACCTGCTGCCACAACAAGACCCAATCAAGGAAGCAGAGTCCATTCTTCCTTTCTGTCCCTTGCCCATTGTCACACCCCCGAGTGACGTTACCACACCCCGCGTGATGACACGGTCACTCCAAATTACCGGCAAGAGATGGCGGGAGATCGCACATATAACGTTGATCTCCAAACACTGAGTACAAAATGTTCTGATTCTGTAGCAACCATTTCTCCATGTTTATGATTTTTTGTGTTTTATCTGTCTTATTCTTTTTCAGGTTTTACAGCAGCACTAGGAGGATACAATCTCCCTCCTTTACCGCACCTTAGCGTGTGCGACACTTGTCACTCCAAATGGCCAAGTAGACTATACCTGACCATCACATTCTTTAACACACACTACCACACAGGTCCTGAAGAAAGTAAGCACACTTTGGAGCTTGGCTGAAACATGTAGACCTTTTTTTCCAGGATATCAGAGGTAACAGAGGCATAATTATAAGCTCTACACATATCCGCCTTTCTCTAGTTTTAACCCTGTCATAGGGCCCACCATAAAAAATTAACCTTTATTAAAAGGGACCCTGTGGATAGTTTTTAACATCACTTTCACTGCACGACTTTGCACTCATAAAATCCTGCTCCGCTGTAATTCAGGCATCGCAGCGCACCGGAGGTGCACTCGGCACCTTGGGTGGGACCCGATGATGAAGCATGCCACCAACTAGGTTGGTGGGTGAGGGTTTTCATAAACAAACAAATTATTTCCTACACATAAACAGCAAGCTTCAAGTGTGTGAACCAGTTCTTCTTGATTAGAATGAATTAGACCCACTAGTCATTGATTTTGAATCACTTCTGCTTGATTGAACCCGACCCTACTGAAAGGTCTAGGACATTTGTGCCCCTAATACTGGCAAAAAATACATCTTTTGTTTTCCAAAGCAGCAACAGGGGCAGCTCCTCCACAGTGTTGCGCCACTGGTCTCAGAGCAGTGGAAAAAGTAAAAGTAAAATGATAATAACATTGTTATCATTTTATTTCTCTTAGCTAAAGGGCTGGGTTAGGGCGGGACTGATGTCACAGCCTGGAAGGAGCAGTGGTTTGTGTACAATAAGTGCACATGACAGTTTTGTAGTTTTGTGCTGCATCAGGCTTAATTCTAGATAATCAAGCATTGGCACAAGCATAATGTGACAGACAGACGGCCTGATTCACAAAGACAAGTTACACTTTTGTCTAAGTGTACAATTGTTTGCTATACACAAAAGAGAAGATAAGACGGTTCCATGTTTAAATATCTATTTCAAAAATATAGATAAAAAAATATCGATGTAAAAATATCGATTACAAAAATATCGCCTTCCTATATTTAACACCTTAGCTGCTATGGAACGTCCAGCTCCAGTGCTGAACGTTCCATTGCGCAGGTGCAGCTGAAACGTCCAACGGCCGACGGCAGCACTCCTGAGGTAGTGGTGCCGTCGGCCGTTGGACTGGGCGCAGCACTTATGAGGTTAAACAGGTAAGTACAATAATATTGACTCAAAAATATTGATGTAAAAAATAGAGATGACAAAAAATCGACTTAAAAAAACTAACATAGCTTCAGTTAAATTAATTAAATATTATTAATATTAAGGTGCAATAAAGGTTTAAAAAAAATATATATTAATATTATTAACTAAATAAATTAAATGTAATATATATTTTAACTAATTATAACAAATACACTTAATTTAATCAATATAAACACAATAAAGTACATATACATATATTTACTTAAATATTTTTTATTACCTATTATCTTTATTTAATTTATGAACGTTTTTAATTATATAAAAATAAAATAAACACATCTATAAATAATTTGAAATAAAATATTCTATATTTAATTAACACATTCAATTATTTAAAAAAAAAGAATACATACATTTAGTAAGAAAATAAAAACATTTATTGATTTATTGTTAAAACGTTGAATAGCGAGGGGGTAAAAATGACTATTCCCACTCCAATGAGTACAAAGGTAGGGAAAGCGCTGGATAGCGGAGGGGTAAAATTTACTAT
The DNA here is from genome assembly GCF_964263255.1 of Lissotriton vulgaris. Lineage (NCBI taxonomy): Eukaryota > Metazoa > Chordata > Amphibia > Caudata > Salamandridae > Lissotriton > Lissotriton vulgaris. The sequence continues at coordinate 1,575,569,058 of NC_141689.1, forward strand.
TCCCACTCCAATGAGTGCAACAGTAGGGAAAGCGCTGGATAGAGGAGGGGTAAAAATTACTATTCCCACTCCAATGAGTGCAACAGTAGGGAAAGTGTTGGATAGCGTAGGGGTAAAAGATACTATTCCCACTCCAGTGAGTGCAACAGTAGGGAAAGCGTTGGTTAGAGGAGGGGTAAAAAGTACTATTCCCACTCCAGTGAGTGAAACAGTAGAGAAAGCGCTGGATCACAAAACAATAAAAAACAAAACCATCAACATTTTAATTAAATTTAATTTCCAATATTAAAACATAATTAATATATACATTTAAATATGTTATTCCTAACAAAGATAATAAAACATAATTAATTACACATTATTTAACACTATAATATCCACATCACACACCTAAAATCAATTACACAATTACATTTAATAATTACTAATTAATTAGGAAAATTAATTTATTATTATTTATTAATTAATCAATAATAAATTAATTACTTACCACCTTTCAAACCATTACACATATAAACACCACACCAGGTGCCTAAAATTAATTACACAATTGCAATTAATAATGAATAATTAATTAATGGTAATTAATTTAAAAATATTTGATAATTAATCAATTAAAATGTAATTACTTACCACCATTCAACACGCACCTGAAATTAATTAAATAATTAACATAATAATTAATAGTTGACTAATTGAAATTCATTAACAACTATTTATTAAACTATTATTAATTAATCAATTAACACATTAATTATTCAATACATTTTATATAATTACATTGCTTCCCACCCTATTCCACTATAAACCCACAACCCGTTACGGAACTAAAAACGCAATATTATAATTTAAAAAAACGAAATTAACTAATATAAATTATTATTTAAATATATATAATTAAATTACTTCCCACCCTTTTCCCCTAGAAACCCACAACCCGCTATGGAACTAAAAATGCAGAATTAAACTTGAAATAAATTATTAACTAGTAAAATTCTAAAACATATAATAAAATGACAAACAATTCTCATTAAAAACAGTAAAATACATAACATTATTACTACATCGATATTTTTGTAAACTATATTTTTGTAAACGATATTTATTACAAGGATATTTTTGTAATTGATATTACTTACCTGTCAGTCGATATTCATGACAACTATATTTTTGTTGTCTATATTTCTTCCCCACGATATTTTTGCGCCGATTTTTAGGTCCCACGATATTTCTCCGTCGATATTCCTGCTCTGCACCGATAGAACAGTACAATCTTCTAAATCATTCTTATTATGCACCCCAACCATCCACAATCAAGTTCCCTGAAGAGCGTCTGCCCTTTCTGGGTTGTTTCTTCTTGCACAAAAACAATCCTGCCTACAATGAAGGCCCCCTTACAACATGACGCAAGAGTTTATGCCTTGGCACAAGGCATCACGTTCTGTGCCAGAGCAATTAAAGGACAGAAATGCACTTAGAATGTTGAATTCCAGTGCATTACGTTTCCTTTCATGCAGTGTAGTGCGGCAAGGTGGATTGCTGCATTGCACTGCATGAAAGTATAATAATGCTGTGTAGAGCTGATGTAATGGAAGTAATGACATCAGTAGAATGTGGAATATTGAAGTTAGAATGTGAGAAATACCAGTTAGAGAAATCAGTTGCTTGGAAGATACAGAACGCTTGGGCACTTAAAAAAACAAGCTTTTTTAACTTCCATTTGTGTAGTGTGCTACTACCCAGAACTTGTGTCGAGTTGCGGTCAAGCCTTTTTCATGAACCAACTTATGCCCAACCGATGTTTCTCTGTGAACATCTTTGATTTTGACAAGAAAATTTGAAGGAGCGCCTTTCTAATGTGCGGCTGTAAAGCTTGTGAAGGTCATGTGCCGTTGAAAAGACCAGTTGTAGCTGTGCCTCCTTTTGTGATTGGCACACACACTTGTAATATTCAATGGGCTGCCCATCAGGGCCAGCTGTCTTTCCCGCTTACAACCCAAAACCGCTGCACTCACCTCCTCTCTCGTCAGAGCTTGGTCCAGTTCCTGAGCCAAAACATTGGGTATAGTCAGCAATGGTATACTGTCCAGAAGGAGGTTTGTGACCTCCGCAGGTGGTGGGGGCACGGCAAGTATAACTCCTGGTAAGAGTCTGCAAAAGTCTGGGCAATGACCGAGATCTCCACCTGGGGCTGGCCCAACGTGTCCCAAATCACCAGGACCACACGTCGGATAGTTCCCGGGTTGCCAACCAATACAATAATTTTCCTGATTTGCCTCCTGGGGCAAATACCCTCTGTGTTGAGGCCCTCCAGCATTGCCTGGCCTACTCTAAATATACTTGCCATGGCTCCCTATGGGACTCGGCCAGGAGAAGACGGGAGGGTTCGGGGTCATGACATCAGAAAGCAGCTACCACCCTTAGGATCTGGGCTTCTAATTCAGTCAGACTTGCTACTCTGTGCGCCTCAGCCTGACGAATATAGCCTTTAATACAGCCACTCAGGGAAGGCTTACTAGCTGCCCATAGTGGCGCCACCATGTCCACTGATCCTACATTGAGCTAAAAAACTGACACAATTCCTTCTCAACAAGAGCCTCACATTTGGAACTCTGCAGGTGCCAGGCGTTAAACCTCCAAATGAGTCGTAAAGCAGTAACTGAGTCCCCCACGACAATGACAATGGAGCATGATCAGAGATACTACGCAGGAGAATACACACTGATTGAACATACAGACATCAACACTGCCATCCCGGACGGATATAAGATTCAGAGGAAGGACCAACACAACCACCCGGGAGGGGACCTCACCATCGCCCACAAAAACACCCTCCGCCTCACCACCTCCAGCTAAACCTTCCCCTCCGCCGAACACCTGCACTTCCAGATCCAGACCAACTCCACACTCTGCGGAATCCTCATCTACAGACCCTCAGGCACCCGGACCCCCTACACCGCCACCACCACCGACCTCATCGCACACCATGCTATTGCCTCAATGAACTACACACTCATTGGAGACCTGAACTTCCACCTCAACAAAAACAGCGACCCCAACTCCACCACTCTTCGTGACCACCTCACCAACTAGGAACTCAAACACCTCATCATCACTCCGACCCACAGAGCAGGATACACCCTCAACCCCATCTTCGCAGCAGGAAGCAGCGTTCACTTCAGCCACATAATGCAACCCCTATGGACCGACCACCACTGCGAACACTTTACTGTCGCAAACCCAAGACACCCAAACCAGCCCCACACCCACCTTGAAGGAACTGGAGCAAGGTCACCGACGAGCAACTAAACTCCGCCCTCATTTGAGACAACCACACCTTATCATCCAACGCCAACATCCCAGCCAGGGAACTCCACACCTCTATCTCCAACTGTGCAGACGATCTCGCCCCACTACGCAAGCCCAAAAAACAGCGCCCCAGGAAAGCTGCCGGGTTCACCACCAATCTCCAAGAAGACTGAAGTACCTGCAGACGCCTGGAGAAGAACTGGAGAAACACCAAGACTCCCGAAAACCATGCCACTTACAAGAATGCCATGAAGGATTACCACAACCAAATCAGAACCACCAAGAGGACCTTCATCCACAACAAAATCCTCGCGAATTCCACCAGCTCCAAGGAACTCTTCAGTGTTATTCAGAACTTTACTAACCCCCATAGCGAAGCCACGGACATCACCCCATCCCAAGACCTCTGCGACAAGCTCGGAACCTACTTCCACCTCAAGATCAAAAACCTCTACGACAACTTAATCGACCATCCACCGGATGCCACAGCTGGCCCGCCCCCCAGATACACCAGCCAGCACACCATCTTCTCCTGGACACCTATCACGACCGAAGGCACCGCCTCGACCATGAAAGGCATCCACTCAGGGGCACCCACCGATCCCTGCCCTCCACACATTTACCACAGAGCCGCCACGCCATTGCAAACTACAACCCCCAATCAACACCACTTTCGAAACAGGCACCTTCCCAGATGACTGGAAACGCTTGGAAGTCAGGCCCCTGCTCAAGAAGCCCACAGCTGACCCCACCGACCTCAAGAACTACCGGCCCATCTCGCTCCTACCATTCGTGGCCAAAGTTGCAGAGAAAACAGTCAACGGGGAACTGACACAATTCATCGAAGACAACGCAATCCTCGACCCCTCCCAATATGGATTCCGATGAAACCACAGCACCGAGACCTCCCTACTTGCCACCACACACGACATCCGCACCCGTATGGACCAAGGCCACTCCTCATCCCTTATCCTACTTGACCTATCAGCAGCCTTCGACACTGTCTCCCACGGCACACTAGTCGCCAGACTACACGATGCCGGCATACAAGTTACAGCCCTAGACTGGATCCGATCATTTCTCACTGGAAGAAGCCAAAGAAATAGACTGCCACCCTTCATCTCCGATCCCACAGAAATCACCGATGGATTTTCACAGGGGTCATCACTAAGCCTGACTCTCTTCAACATCTACATGGCCCTCCTCACCGACATCGTCCGACAACACGGCCTCAACATAGTATCCTACGCTGACGACACCCAGCTCAACCTCTCCCTCACCAAAGACCCCACCACCGTCAAACTCAACTTCTAGAAAGGAATGCAGGAAGTCGCAGTCTGGACCAATAGCTGCCTAAAGCTCAACGCAGTGGGACCAACAAAGGCTTGGGTCTGGTTACTACCTAGACCACTCTAACTGGATAAACAACAAAAATGGCCAGTACATACATTCAAAATATTAACATTACCACCCCACCTAGCCAATAATCCTAAGCGGGCAACGTTTTTCTTTCTGATAGTTTTTTACTTATTTACACATTTTTTCAATAAAAAAATGTGCGAAAAAGAGACACTGTTATCAAAAACATTGGACACCATCAACACATGTTACAAACAATAAACAAATGAATAAATGAAATACATTTATATAACAACCAATGGAACGTAATGCAAAAACATTCATATAGACACCATATATAAACACAAGGTAGGGGAAAGAATGCCTCCAAATTTTACATTTATGGGGCACCAGTCCTAGTATCATATATAAAGACAAGCGGCCAATTAATAATTTTCATGGGCCTGCCTGTCAACTGCACTGGAAAATGGTTCTTTTATCAGGGTCTCATTTGCAAGAAAAAATTATTTAGACTATATTTCTGCAACACCCATAAAAATTCTTATTCCAGCGTAGAGTGAACGCGTTTCGAACCCTCACAACATTCAGGGGTTCTCCTCAGGACAGGGACTGAAGGTGGCCTGTGTATCTTTATGTCTTCCTTTCAGTGCTGTTGTATTCACAGAAGGGGCGAGAAACCCTGTGGCTTAATTCCTTGCTTTGGAACGGGGTCCCTTCTCTCATTAGTCGGTCGCATTATGTTTTGCACAGGGTGGCGCTGCGCTTGTAACTTCTCATGTCGCCAAGTTTAAAAGGCAGAATGCAGCATGTATACCTCCAATTTAAGGTGTACAGCAAATTTCTTCAATTATTTTGAGGGCAGCCGAGCTTGCTCTAACTTCCGTGTTCACTTCCAACGGCAACGCTGAGCAGACAGAAGTCCTCGTCCTCATAACCAAACCCTCAGAATGAGACAACAGCTGGTTGCCGACCCCCCTCAGAATCCCACCGACCCCCTCGGACCACGCCAGAAACCTCGGCATTGTACTTGACTCAGCCCTCACCATGAACTGAATGTGTTCACGGGAGTGCTTGGATCACGATAATAGCATACTCGCTTTAAGAATAACAGACTTATGCGGCACATTCCGGCCTCTTTACACTTCCGCCTGACCTAATTGAATTTGCAACTCACAACGGCTTGTATCATATCAGCCTAGGCCTGCTATGTATTAAGAATCATGAAGTCTTTTATCAGAAGAATTACTTGGGTTTTCCTATGACCAGCTGGGTTGGAATTATTACCGGCTTATAGGTCTGAGTTATTGTTTTCTCGACAGCCCTGAAGAGGTCTGGGTTACGACCCTAATGATGAAACACATGTTGCCTGGACCCTGTGTTTTTCTTATTGAATTAAAACAAGGAGAACATCTTATAAGATTTCACTTGCTTTCATCTTTTCATCAGTATACAATTGAACTTTTATACAATACTATAGCGTGTGCATAGGAATTGCTTGCACGTGTGAAGGACCTTGGTCAATTTCTAGAGGGTCTTAGGGATTTGTCCCTCACCTTTTGCACCGCAAAGATTCTGAACCATTTACTGAATGACACTTGGCGTGCACCATTGAACTTCGTGTGTTAATTAACCTCCCACGTTTGCTGTAGATGAACCAATAGGTCAATGCCATCGCCTCCAGCTGCTTTAACATCCTCCGCAAGACTTTCAAATGGATCTCCCCCGAGCCAAGGAAGACGGTCACCCATGCACTCATCACCAGCAGGCTGGACCATGGAAACGCACTCTACGCCAACATAAACAAATCCCTACTCTGCAAACTCCAGACGATACAGAACACTGCTGCCAGACTCGTCCTGGGCAGCCCCCGTACAAACACATCAGCCAGCATCTGCGGAGGCTCCACTGGCTCTCCATGGAGAAAAGAGTCACCTTCAAAATCCTCACTCATGCCTACACAACACCGGACCCAAATACCTCAACAACAGAATTAACTTCCACTTACCTAAAAGAAACCTCTGATCCTCGAACCTCGCACTACCCAATACCCCACACATTCACAGAGCCAAGGAAGGCGGAAGATCCTTCTCTCACATTGCATCCACGACCTGGAACGAGCTCACGGCGGACAGCAGACGCGCCCCCTCCCTGAGCACCTTCAGTAAAACCCTGGCTCTTCGGTTAAGCAGTTCTGCGGACCCCCCACAGTGCCTTGAGACTCTCACGGGTAAGTAGCACGCATACAATCCCCCTGATTGATTGACTGATAGAGAAGGTCCGCTGCTGGCAACAACACCGAGTCCATGCAAAAGTCCACAGCATGCACAGCGGATTGATGAGTATAGGCCCTTTGGCCCGAATGCCAGGAGCGCCAGGCTTAGCAGAACCCCAACGAGTCTGACCTGATCGGGAGTGCCTGGTCGGGTTTGGGGCAGAGGAGGCGTCCAGGACCGGATCAGGGATCGCATTAAAATCCGCTCTAACCATTGTAAATCCGCTTGAAACATTGTAACGCTCTGAGGGAGGATCAAGAGAGAGGATTTGCAGGGAAGACTGCAGTAGGGGTGGTGGGATGTAACAGGATATAAAATTATAATGCCTCACTTCCACTCGGCCTTCAATACCCACATAATATCCCTGAGTGTCCGAATGGTAGGCTGTAACCGCCAATGGAAGAAATTTGTGTATCAATATTGCAACTCCCCGGGAACCTCATATAAAAGCTAAGTGGTAAACCCTGAGGCTAAGTGATATTTTTAACAAATGTGGGGTTTGACACAGGACGACATTCCTTTACAATCCAAGTGGTAATGGAATGGTAGAATGCTTTAATAGAGTGCTCAAAGGAACCATTCTGTTAACATTAAAAAACAATTCTTGTTGGGCAATGTAAGTATATAAAACTCTTTGGTCATATAGGTCAACAGAAGTGGCATGAACAGGGTTTTCTTCATTTGAAGTAACCTCACCTCCACCCTCAGCTGCACTAATCTCCCTACCACGACAGATGCCAACACAGCAGCAAAAATCTCCGCCAATGGATCGCCAACTGCGCCAACACTCTCGCCCCTCTCCAGAACTCCGCCAGATGACACAATGGGAAAGCCGCCAGGTTCCCCACAGACATCAGAGAATCCAAGCGCTCTTGCTGCTGACTGCAGAAAACTTGGAGAAACAGAAAAACCCTGGAAGTACACTCCAACAACAAGTGGGTACCCATTTATAAGAAAGGGGACCTTCAACTAAAGTATATTTCCCTTTGGATGGAGCAGGCAAAATCCCAAGACCTCTGCAAAAACTCAGCTCCTTCTTCCACCTCATGATCAAGATGCTCTACGACAACTTCGACAACCAAGACCACAGCACTGACCATACAACCCCCATCAGCGATGCCATCCAGCTGACCACCCTCACCTGGACCTCTCTCACCACAGAAGACGCCGCAAAGACTATGAAAAGCATCCACTTCGGAGCACCCACTGACCCCTGCCCGCCGCACATCTTCCACAGTGACGCCTCCACCATCGCACCCGAACTATGACGAACGATCAACTGCTCCCTCGAGACAGCCACATTCCCCAATGACTGGAAATGTGCCGAAGTCAAACCCCTCCTCAAGAAGCACACCACAGACCCGACGGACCTCAAGAACTTCAGACCCATCTGTTTCCTCCGCTTTGTTGCCAAAGTCTTTGAGAAGGCTGTAAACACCCAGCTAGCGTTCTTCATAGAGACCAACAATATCCTCAACACCTCTCAATTCAGATTCCGCAGCAACCACAGCCCAGAGACTGCCCTCATAGCAGCCACAGATGACATCCGGTCCCTCTGGAGTTCTGGACTTTTTGGTTCCGTCCAGAGGTGTCAGGGTACAACACCCAAAGACCCCGGAGTCCCACCTGCCTTGGTGCACAAATGAACAGAAACACGGGCTTCTCGATGGTGGCGTCAAAGACCAAAGGTTTATTACTGCAGGGACACAGAAGTCACAGAATCTACACACGGGCAGAATCTAGGAGACTGTTCGATTTGTACAAAGTGGGTTGCTCCTTATATACTAAAAATTGTGCTCTAGGCAAATATTTCACATGTCGGTACATTCCCAAACCTTTGTGTCTCTAAACAATAAATATTTGGCGTTACACAGGAACCGTCGATAATATCTGATACCAAACATCACGAAGAGGGGTTCCCACCAGTCCATCACAATCCCTTGTCAATATTGCATTCAAGACCCGGACCGCCTCATCGTAAAGTTCGTTACCTCCCCCTAATAAAGGCCCAGAAGGAAAAGGAGCAGAGCCAGGTGCAGAAGATAGAAAACGGGATAAGAGATGTTTGTGGGTTGTAAATGGGCAAGGCTACCGGCTTCGGCCGCCTAATCATGATCAGGTACAATGGACAGGAAAACCAGTTCAGGTGGGCTGGCCTCGGGCAGAGGAGGCAGCCTTTGTCGAGTCATGCAGCTTCAGCGTGATCTGGTTTAAGGTGCACGTGTCATGTAAGAGGTGAATCTCCGGCTAAGGCTACGTGTCCTTAATCAAAGTGAAGTGAATGAAATGATCAGAGGCTATTGCATATGTGAGGGCAAGGAACCACAAAATGGCGGCCACGATCTAAGATGGATGCCGTGTGTATATCAGAAATGTGTCAGTGGAAGGAGTGCTCTTGCTCGTAGCGTAGCGAAAACACCAGGATATACTAAATGGATCATTTGCGGTTCGCTGAGACTAATTTTATGTATTTCCGACAAACTTGTAAACACGGGTTCAAGTCGTCACGGAACCGTCACGGAACCTCAGACCCTCCTTTTGCCCTTACATAGGCAATTACTCAATCTATGTCTGAATCTAGTTCTATGCTCATCAGGTCAGTGACATGCTGTTGTATCATCATCCTTTCTCGTGTCTTTTCTCCAAACGCAGGTGGTTTCCTAAAACAGGTTGTAGCACAAAGACTACACAGAGCAGGACCACACTGGATAATCAGACAACATGAGAATAGTAATATTAAGATGACACCAATGACCATTAGAACCTTCCATCCCCACGCTGAGATCAGAGTCCAAACCCACTCCATAAAGGACCAGTTTCCCTCATCTACATGTATGGAGTCCGAAATCTTGTGCAACTTAGAGATCGCCTCGTAAACTGTTGGAGCATTATTAGGAATAAAGACACAGCAGCTCGATTGGATCATTCTGCATACCCCACCTCGATCTGCAAGTATAACATCTAGAACCATACGGTTCTGCAATGTCATGAGCCTATCCGCCTGAAGCTCAGCTGTCAGATTGCTAAGGGCACCAGCAGTTTCGGTAATAGTAGATTCAACTACCCGTGTTAGCTGACGTATGTTTCTACTATTGGCCATAGGCCCCCAGAACGGAAGGAAGCCTTTGAAGAAGTCTCCAGCTTCCTGACCAGCTGTATCTTCCTTGCTGAAGACACCTCTCGCTACTCTTGTTCTGTGGTAATCAGGTGAAGCAGTGTATGTCGGAGGCAATAATCGAGCAATATAACATGAACCTGAGAAGTCGGCAGGCAACCATGTATAAGCTCTGTCTCGACAAATGAAATAGGTACCCCTAGCAGTAAGAAAGGCAGGGGAAGAGTTAGCCGGAAACACATAAGTCTCTACGCACTCACTCCTCCCTAGCTGAGCTCTCGGATTTCTCCCATTACCTTGCAAACAGACCTGACCTCGGTGAGGTACGACCCAGATTGGAGTTGAGCTTTTACGCTTGCTTTCTCCTAAACTAAGGCGATACTCTGAAGTATTCCAACTTAAATATACTCGCAATTCGTCTCTAGGGTAAGATGGAGTATTATTGACGTCTTTGATCATGTCAATAATTCCCTGGACTAAAGCTTTGTTGGCAGAGTTATATTTAGTGGAGCGTGGTGGACGTGGAGGATAGGTCTCAAGAGCATAAGCAAAGATGGTTTGAAGGGCCTGAAATGATCCATTGTAGCTGAAAGGCAAAACCAGATAGGGAATACCTTTATCCATAGTGTGGGGTATCAAGCCACACACCCAACAGTCTGTCGTGTTAACTACCAGTTGGTGTTGGTGCAAGAGCTGTACAAAAGTATTATTAATGAATTCTGAGCGTCGAGCTTGCTCATGTTCCGGAAACGAGTGAAAAGAGTGTATAGAAGAAACAGTAGAAATAGCAGGATCAAGGGGAGGTACTGTAGATACTGGCACAAAAATCAAATTTATGCTAAAGACAATTCCACCCACCAATGTTGCTAAAACAATCAAAAATGTAATGGCACATTGCATCAAGAAACATTTGCTGTGAAGAATTCTATTTAGTCTGTTTCTGCGAACGTAAATCACATTCTTTCGTTGCAGCGCAGGAAGCTCCATCTTCTACAATCCGCTCGCGACCACTGATGATGTGTACGTAGATGAAAATGCCTCTGTCAGCCCTGGGAGTTCCCAGTACTAACAGAAAGATCGACCTTGTGTCAGACCCCTGCAAATTCAAACTAGGCACACAGCCACGACCCTACGGCTACCCAGACGGCAAGGCAATTTATTAAAAACAATAAACAATAGCAAACTTCCTGGCTGAAAAGCAAAAAAGTCCAATGTATATAAATATCAAAATCACAATATGCAGTTGCCTGCTTTATAAGTTCGTTTTATGGCTTCTAAGGTGGTATCTTTTCCTTGCTGGTACTGTTTGATCGGAAAATAGTGTATCACTAGCAGCTGTTGCAGAGTTTACGTTCGCAGATGGCAAAGTTTCTTCTGATGCTGGAGACAAATGTTCAATGTTCAAAGTAGTCTTTTCAAGAGGAGAGTCACGTTTCAAAGTGTCAGAAATCAAATCGGCATCGCTGAAAGGGACAAATTTTGGAGTTATTTCAGATTCGGAGGCACCAATTCCCTTCTTCACCCAGTCGTCGTAGGGCAGCGGCAGTGGAACACGCTTTACGTGAGAAGCGTGGATCCAGTGCTTGCGACCAGCAACACGTACAGCTGTCCTCGTCGCCAGCAGGACCTGGAAGGGGCCGATGTAGCGAGGCTGAAGATTCTTTGTCCTCGCAAAATTTCTGACCACCACGTGGTCGCCGGGTTTCAGCTGATGCCCTGGACTCTCCGGAGGTTTTGGCAAAGCATCAAAGACCTGTTGATGAATAAGACTTAATTTAGCAGTCAAGTCGTAAAGATAGTCTATCAACATAGGATATTCAATGGAGCAGAATTGTTTAGGCCTTGGCACACCCCAGACATTTGCCGGGCGGCCAAATACAATCTCATATGGAGAAAGCCCTATTCTAGAATGCACTGTTGCTCTCGTTGATAACAAGGCCAAAGGAAGTGCGTCTGGCCAGGCTAAACCTGTGGATGCTTGAATTTTGGCTATTTTAAGCTTGAGGGTGCCATTGTAACCCTCGACTAAACCAGCAGACTGGGGATGGTTTGCACTGTGGAATTTTTGTTTCAATCCTAGACCAGCACACACACTCTGCATAACTTTCCCTATAAACTCACTTCCGTTATCTGACCATACAATCCGTGGCATTCCGTACCTAGGGAAAAATTCTTTGAGAAGAATTTTGGCAGTTGATAAAGCAGTGTTGTCCTTTAGTGGGTATACTTCTATCCACCTGGAAAAAGCACAAACTACCACCAGGACGTATTTTAAATTGTTGCAGCGTTCCATGTGAATGAAGTCTAACTGTATTACTTCAAAGGGACAGGAAGGAGGAGCAAAATGACCAGCTGGAGTTGGAGTTCCCTTGCCAGGATTATGCATCAAGCACACCATACAATTTTTCACCACTCTCTCTGCACACTTACTGATTCCCTCATTCTTCCAAACCGGAGCTAACATCTTACATATCCCTTTAGAACTTATGTGCGCCACTCCATGCGCCATCGTCACTACTGCAAGCACATACGCATCAGGCAACATCCAACGCTGCTGTTCTGTCAAATCAATCCAACATCCATTCGAGTCCAACTTGCCCGTACTTTCTCTCCATACGCGTTTCTCTTCCTCAGTCGCTTCTTTCTGAATCTCTTTCACACTTTCCATTGTGTCCTCACACATTCCAGACTCAGCAATCCATCTTGCAGACGTAGCAACATACATTCTACTCATCATGTCTCTAGCTGTCTGTTTAGCGGTTTCATCAGCAAAGGCATTTCCCCGACCAACATCATCCTTGATTGCTTTATGAGCACTGCACTTCACAATCGCAACTTCAGTCGGTAAGGTTAGAGATTCTAACAAGTCGTTAACTAGCTGACCATGTTGAATCTTAGTCCCATGGGACGTAATGAAACCCCTTTCTCTCCACAACCGGCCAAAACTATGGGCCACGCCAAATGCGTACTGACTATCTGTAAACACATTCACTCTCTTTCCCTCAGCTAAAACACACGCTCTCGTAAGAGCTATTAACTCTGCAGCTTGGGCAGAATTCTGACTCACTCTTGCAGTCTCCACAATCGTCTTCAAAGTCGTTACCGCGTAGGCAGCAGTCACATCACCATTCTCCAATTTAAAACATGACCCGTCCACATACAGCGTACCATCTGGGTCGGATAGAGGAGTATCTCTTAAGTCGATACGACCTTTTGTCTCTTCCTCCGTTTTGAAATAACAGTCATGTGGCTCAGAATCACTCGACTCTTGATCAGTCGGCAACAATGTTGCTGGGTTCAATACATTGCATCTTTTGATCTGAATATGACTCGCTAATAACGTCAGCTCGTAACCAGATAATCTCGCACTAGTAAGGTGTTGTGTCTTCGTTCGGTTCATGAGTGTGTCCACTGCATGAGGAACCATGACCACTAGCATATTGTTCATCACCAAACCAGCAGATTGTCGAATGGAAGCTGCAGCTGCCGCTGTAGCCCTCAAACAACTAGGCAATGCTCTAGCTACCGGATCTAATGTTGATGAGAAATACGCACAAGGGCGTTGTTTATCACCAAACTTCTGTGTCAAGACACTCAACGCGCAACCTTCTCTTTCGTGAACGTAGAGCGTGAATGGCTTACTGTAATCAGGTGTGCCCAATACAGGAGCTGAACACAGTGCTTTTCGTAACTCAATAAAACTCTCTTGACATTCATCAGACCATGGCACCGGACTCGGAACATTTTTCCCAGTCAAAGCTACCAATGGCTTTGCTAAAAGTGAAAAATTTGGGATCCATTGCCTACAGTAAGAGGTAATACCTAGAAAGGCACGTACTTCCCTCTGTGTGCGTGGAACACTCATCTGCGTAATTGCTTTTATTCTTTCTGGGGTCAACTTCCTTCCCTCCTTTGACAAGAGATGACCTAAGTAGGTTACTTCTTGGCAGCAATATTGCATTTTGGAAGGTGACACCCTATGATTCAAATTAGACAAATGATGCAATAGTAAAATTGTAGCTGCTTTGCAAGTTTCCTTGTCATCGGCAGCCACCAAAAGATCGTCTACGTACTGTACTAGGGCAGAACCTGGAGGAAGGACAAAAGAATCTAACTGGCTTTTTAAAGCTTGACTGTAAATAGATGGACTTTCACAGTAGCCTTGTGGAGCGCGTTTAAATCTGAAACTGCGACCTCCTAAACAGAAGCCAAAAATATCTCTGCTTTCCTCGGCTATCGGAATGCTGAAAAAGGCATTCTTCAAGTCGATGACTGAGAACCATGTAGCTGTAGCGGGAATCAATGTTAGCAAGGCAGTAATGTCTGGCACTACAGGAAACTGCGGAATTACAATCTTATTAACTTCTCTAAGGTCTATGACAAACCTATAGACTGGAGGCTTTGTAGGATCTGTTCGTTTCAAAATCGGCAATACAGGACTATTACAAACATTTCCTCGCGTTTCTTCAACCACACCTTTTTTAATCAAATCTTGCACAATCAATAAGAGTGCACGCTCACCTTCATTCGATATTTTATATTGAGGAATTCTTGGAAATTTCACATTCGCTTTCAAAGTTACTACATACGGTGGAATCTCTAGTAGACCTACATCATTGGGACCAGTCGCCCAAAGAGAATCAGGGAGTGAACGTAGCTCCGGCGGGAGTTTGTCCATTGACAAGTACATCGGAGAGGTGAGTCTTTTACCCAAAGTAAGCTGTACTCCTTCCGGAGAACAGTACAATGTCGCATATAGTCGTTTTAACAAATCTAAACCAAGCAGATTTTCATTACAACCTGTCGTCAAAATTAAGGGTGCTTTCAATTGACACGGTCCAACAGAAATAGACAAAGGACCAGATATCGGGTTGTACACAGGGGCGCCTGAAAAACCTACGGAAACATTTGTTGAGCCAGACAAAGGTGCGCCAGGGAGTTTCGCATGCATGATAGAACTTTTTGCGGCACCAGTATCCAACAGAAACGGTTCGACTACACCTGATGTTGCTACTGCGACATAAGGCCCACTCTGATCCACTGGAACTGATACTACTCCCTCTCTCTGTCCATGGCTGTCCTAGTACCCATTCTGTTGAAATCCCTCTTCAACTTCACAATAATCCTCAACAAGATATTGCTGAGATCTATTCTGTTGAGCTGACTGTACATTTTGTTGATCAAAGTGATTAGAAGGACGATCATTAGTTTGTGGAGGCATAGCACCTCGTCCCCGACCTCTAGAATTCTGTGCAAAACCACCACGACCTCTCTGAGCTGCTGCCGCATTATTTTGCGCTAAGATCTGACAATCATTTTTATAGTGACCCTCTTTCTTACAGTACGCACACTGATTCCACTGGTATTGAGGCCTGGTCGAATTATAATCTGTCTTTTGATACGAATTCTGCTGCATATTAGTCTGATTCGTGCGAGGCGGATACGCCTGCTGTAAAAGAACTTTAGTCTTTAAATCTTTCGTTTTCTTCTCTGATTTCTCCTTTTCCTCTTTATCCCTATTTTCGTAGTACTGTGCAGTCGCAAGTATTTGCGCTGTCGTAGATACAGCCCATGCACTTTCTGAGTCTTTCAATTTATTGCATAATTCAGGTAACAAATTATGCACAAATTTATCGACAAACAATCTCTGTCCTCCTTCAGTGCTCATATCCTGACCACTATGATCTACAAAAGTCTCTTCGAACCTCGTGAAGAAGTCGGAGACACTTTCGTCTTTCTTCTGCTTGCATGCGGATAATTTATCCCAATTAACACGCAATGCTGGCATCAGAGTCTTCATTAAATCTATTATTCTGCCAGGAAGATTAGCAATTAGGGGTTCGGGTTTCGCACCACCTGTTTGTTGAGCATCTGCTGCAGTGATAGCTGCCCAATCACCACCTAAAGCAGCCTGATGATCCTCTCTACGAATTTTAGCCCACACTGGTTGTGGAACTACATTACCAAACAACATATCAATGTCGGCTAAGTTCATTATACAAGCCTCAACTGTCTGTGTCAATTCCTTGTAATATCCGGCTGGATTCTTACGTGGATCTGGCAAGGCCTGTTTCACTGCTAACACTTCTGCTCGCTTCCACGGAATATGTATCCATACTCTTTGGAACTGTGCTGGAGCAGCTGCAATACCCGCATTATCATCACGTTGTACTGCCTCGCGCCAAATTGGAGGAACTTCCCTCATAGGATATTGGCGACTTAGCTTCATTCTACCTTTCTCTAAATCTCTCGGGGAACGAAGAGATGGATCATTCCTAAAACTCAAAATGAGTTCCATCGCTTCCTTTATATTATCGCCCACTATCATTCCAGCAGCAAACTCTTTTTGAACCTTAATTAAATCTTCCAAATCTGATTCGACATCGTCTTCTTCTATTTCCTCACGCAACAACGAGCACATCTCGTCGAAGACGTATCGCTGCGTTGGCTCTCCCCATTGCATAAATGTCTCTAACACATCTTTCGTACTATATCTTCTAACTTTTGTAATCCATCTGAGAGCTGTGGAGTCTAAAACTCCCCGTTCCTCAGTACTTGGAAGCTGACTCCGTCTCTGAACAGAGTCAGGAGTAGGAGTCTTAATCAAGGTTTTATATATAGGCGACAGCATATTAGTAACAGAATCAGTAATTCTTCGACGAACAGAAAGTGGAGTTAGTACACTCGCAGACATAGAAAATGCAGTAGAGGTAGGAATAGATGACGAAACAGTAGGAGTATCGAGGAAAATAGTTTGAGGAGCAGTAGGTACAGAAGTAGGTATAGAAGCGGGCAGTGTAGGAGGAGGAGGAGCTGTAGGAACATTCACATTCATCACAGGAAGTACAGGAGCTTGATTCTGAGGAACAAGAACACCAGGTTGTCCAGCAACCGGCAATTGAACATTCGGGATGAGTGGAGCCGCAGCACCTTGTGCGTACGGTGGAGGCGACCGTAACAGATAAGATAGCAGAGGATCGTTTTCGGAATCCTCCAGTATCTTAGCCATTTTCGATGGCAAGGCAGGATAGCACTTGTCAATCGCTAAGTTACGCTCTCTAATGGCTACATCTATGGCTTTCTCACACTCGTCAGCCTGCAACTGCTTAGTCGCTTGCTCTAGAGTTAACTCTTCTAGTTCTTTTTGCTCTTTTTTCAACCTTTTCATTTCTCTCTGTTTGGATTCTTTCCGCCAATAACGAAAAGAGTCAAACATTGCCGGCCGGGCTTTCTTCCTAAACAATTTCGCTTCTAAATTGTCGAGAATCTCTTGTTCAAAACTACCATGCAGTGGCCAACTAAGGACACCATCCTTCTTACAATAACGGACCCATATCTCATTATAAGTTATAGGACCCACACCATACTTACAATATAGGTCATATAGGGGAGTCCCAATCGGAGGAACCAGACAGGAATCCTCTAATTGTGAGTCACTGTTGCAACTAAAACAAGACAACATTTTCCGACTTACCATTTTCAGTCCGGAACACAAAACAAACAAAACACGGAACAAATATGTGCACTCGAACCAAGAACTTAGGCCTACCAAAAACGAACTGATGTATCGATACCCAAACTGAACCAAATAGATTATCGTAACCAGAACAACTAGTGATAATCTTACGAAACCAAACCAAACCAAGAACCGATCAAGGATTTTTAACAATCCTCACAAAAGTAACCAGCTAGCTATCACTAAATACTTAACTGAGGCACTGAAGACGTCACCAAGGAGAAACCCGTCACGTTTCGCTGTACTAAGGACTGCACCACTTCGGGTCCAAGACAGGGCGACGGTCAAGGCAACGGCCCACTGCAGCCGTCCTGAACGGGAACCCTCGTGGAAGAGAACTTCAGGGCCACTTTTGCGATATGCCGGGATCGATGAAGTGGGGCGCCTCCCTCAGGAATCTTCACACGAAGCTTCTCGAACTCTTCAGGCTTTTGGACCGGTACCGAATGACGTCGCCCCACGTTGGGCGCCAATTGGAGTTCTGGACTTTTTGGTTCCGTCCAGAGGTGTCAGGGTACAACACCCAAAGACCCCGGAGTCCCACCTGCCTTGGTGCACAAATGAACAGAAACACGGGCTTCTCGATGGTGGCGTCAAAGACCAAAGGTTTATTACTGCAGGGACACAGAAGTCACAGAATCTACACACGGGCAGAATCTAGGAGACTGTTCGATTTGTACAAAGTGGGTTGCTCCTTATATACTAAAAATTGTGCTCTAGGCAAATATTTCACATGTCGGTACATTCCCAAACCTTTGTGTCTCTAAACAATAAATATTTGGCGTTACACAGGAACCGTCGATAATATCTGATACCAAACATCACGAAGAGGGGTTCCCACCAGTCCATCACAATCCCTTGTCAATATTGCATTCAAGACCCGGACCGCCTCATCGTAAAGTTCGTTACCTCCCCCTAATAAAGGCCCAGAAGGAAAAGGAGCAGAGCCAGGTGCAGAAGATAGAAAACGGGATAAGAGATGTTTGTGGGTTGTAAATGGGCAAGGCTACCGGCTTCGGCCGCCTAATCATGATCAGGTACAATGGACAGGAAAACCAGTTCAGGTGGGCTGGCCTCGGGCAGAGGAGGCAGCCTTTGTCGAGTCATGCAGCTTCAGCGTGATCTGGTTTAAGGTGCACGTGTCATGTAAGAGGTGAATCTCCGGCTAAGGCTACGTGTCCTTAATCAAAGTGAAGTGAATGAAATGATCAGAGGCTATTGCATATGTGAGGGCAAGGAACCACAAAATGGCGGCCACGATCTAAGATGGATGCCGTGTGTATATCAGAAATGTGTCAGTGGAAGGAGTGCTCTTGCTCGTAGCGTAGCGAAAACACCAGGATATACTAAATGGATCATTTGCGGTTCGCTGAGACTAATTTTATGTATTTCCGACAAACTTGTAAACACGGGTTCAAGTCGTCACGGAACCGTCACGGAACCTCACCTCCTCGTCCAAGGTCACACAGCAGCCCTCATCCTCCTAGACCTCTTAGCAGCCTTCAACACCGTCTCCCACTACACACTAGCCTCCAGGCTCCATGACGCTGGCATTCATGAAACTGCCTTAGACTAGATTCGATCACTCCGCTCAGGCAGAACACAAAGAATAAGACTCCCGCCCTTCCTCTCTGAACCTACAGAGATCAGATGCGGAGTACCCCAAGGATCCTCCCTCAGCCCCATGCTCTTCAATATATATGGCCCCCCGTAACCATCGTCAGGAAACACGGACTCAACAAAGTCTCATATGCCAACAACACTCAGCTCATCCTCTCCCTCACCAAGGAACCTAACATCACCTAGCACAGTTTCCAAGAAACGATGAAGGACGTTGCATCCTGGATGAGCAGCAGCTGCCTGAAGCTCAACTCAGAGAAAACAGAACCTTCATCCTTGGCTTTACCTCCTCTGCATGGGACAACATCTGTTGGCCCCCCGCCCTCGTAAACCCAACCACCCCTACGGACCATGCTCGCAACCTCGGCATCAGACTGGACTCTTCACTCACTATGAATCACCAGAACAATGCTGTATCCTCCACATGCTTCAACACCCTCCACATACTCTGCGAGACCTTCAAATGGACCCCCAGACTCCAGGAAGACAATCACCCACACACTCATCACCAGCTGACTGGACTACGGAAACTTGCTCTATGCCGGAATCAATAAAACACTCCTCCGCAAACTCCAGACCCTCTAGAACACCGCAGCCAGCTTGTCTTCGACATCTCACGACATGACCACATCACACAACACCTCTGTGACCTTCACTGGCTCCCTGTCAAAAAAAGAATAACCTTCACTGTTCACACACGGCTACAAAGCCCTCCACAACACCGGACTCCATTACCTCAACAAAACAATCTCCTTCCACGCCCCCAAGAGAAACCTCATCTCTGCTGACCTAGCCCTAGCCACGGTCCACCGCATCCGCAGAGCCAGAGCGGGTGGCAGATCCTTCTCCTACATCGCGGCCAAGACCTGGAACGACTCCCTCTCTGCATCAGACGAAGCCCGACACTGCACCTATTCAGAAAGGATCTCAAGACCCGGTTCTTGGGATGGCCACGGAGCTGCTCGAACCTCCCCCCGTCCCCCAGCGCATGGAGACACTCATGGATGAGTAGCGGGCTTCAAAAACCCTGATTTACTTATTGATTGAATTAATGAGAGGAAAGAAACCTACAACAAAATTTATCCCAGGATGGTTACCCAATCCTTCTAGTGTAACCTGGTTTTCGGGAAAGGTCAGAGAAAAAATAGTAAACAAACGAGAAAAATACAAAAAATATTATGACAGGAAACATGAGGTTAAACACAGTAAATTGAAGGTTGGACAGTATGCTAGATTTAAGAAACCATGCATAGTTCCCGAGGGAGTTAGTTCTTACTTTTAACATAATATGCATTAAACAAGTGTTAAATAATGCAGTCAGATTAGAAGATGACATGGTGTGGAATTTAAAGAGAGTAACTGTATATTCTGAACAATGCAGAGTAGAAATGCCTAAGAAACATAATGATAGGACACACAATCTTAAGCGTCCCATGAAGTTAGGTTATTATCTTTGTGATCCATGATTTATGCTAGGTTACATACCTGTTTTTCCAAAAGGCTATATGGTGATTTTCACTATTTAAAATGTATTAATGCAATGATTGTACTTTTTCAATGTGATGTTTATAAGGGTTTTTATTTGTGTTTAAAAGGGGAGATGTGTAGAGTTGATGTAATGGAAGTAATGACATCATTAGAACATGGAATGTTGAATTTATAAAGTGAGAAATAACAATTGGAAAAATCAGTTGCTTGGAAGACTCTGAGCGCTTAGTCCCATAATAAAGGAGCTTATTTAACTTCCATTTGTGCAGGGTGCTACGACAATCTGGGCCTCTATTTATTCAGCACAGTCCACTGAAATAAGAAATCAAAATGGATAGAATATTGAAATTAATGTATATCTTATTATTTCACATTTTGACAGTCATTGTAAGAAATTGGGTTATTGGTTGAGAGGGTTGAAACCCTACTCAAGCAATAACCACAATCTTTGTCAGGGCAAACCACAAAAGTCATTATATTAACCGGGGCTTAACCCGCTTTTAGTTTGGCAGAAAAGCAGTCAGGCTTAACTTAGAGGCACCATGTTAAGTATGCATGCAGTACACAATCACTAATGTAGTGAATATACAACACAAGAAAAAACTCACAACAAATCCTCACCAGATCATCTGGACGGGCCACTCCATGGTGCATTTCAGCATCACCACCTAAAAGGCCTCCTCACCACCCCCCTCCCCGGACGTCCCAGCAAACCCGGCCAAACCCGGAGCAAAGTCACAGAGACTGACTGGATCAACACTCACATCCAGCCAACCTGAAGCCACGAGCAGTCTGTACCTCAGCGTCAGAAACTTCAACACCTGGATCACAGAATGTGCTAGCACGCTTGCACCAATCAAACACACCAAACACAGGAGAACAACGAACAAGCTTGCTGGTAAACTGAAGGCCTCAGAAACTCCAAATGCTGCTGCAAACCGCTAGAGAAAAGATGGAGAACAAGCAAGGACACCAGTGATATGACCACGTACAAAACCTCACTCAATCACTACCACCACCAACTGCTGGAGACAAGGAAAAAAGCCTGCACAACAAGAACCGAAGCCAGCTCTAACAACAATGAGGAACTCTTCGACACCATCAAGGAAGTCACCATCCCCCAAGCTACAGCAAACAATGCCATCCCTTCGTAAAACCTCTGCCTCAGCCTCACAGACTTCTTCCACGACAAGATAGCCACAATCTACAGAAACCTCAATGCCCAGACCCTCAGAATTCATCAACCATCCCTCCACTGGTACGACAGGCACCCTCTGACGAATTGGAGCACACTCCCCCATGAAGACACCACCTATATCGTGAAGACAGTACTCTCAGGGGTCATCTCATACCCAGGCCCTAACCACATCCTCATCCTAGACAGACCCAAGATCAGCCTCAAATTCACAACTATCCTTAATGCCTCAATAGCCACTACAACCTTCCCAGAAATCTATTAACACACAGAGGTCAACACCCTACTAAAGAAACCGACCCAAGCAACTCAAAAATACCATCTCCTGGCAAAAGTAATGAAGAAAGAAATCAATCAGCAACTTGCCAAACACCTGGTACACTAGCAACTCCTGAACAGCTCACATACTGAATTGTGAAGCAACCAAAACAGCCCTTATCGCAGCCCCGGCCAACATCCGCGCTATACTTGACCAATGCGAAACAACAGCACTCTCCATCCTCGACATCTCTGTGGATTTCAACACTGTCTCACCCACACACTCATCAATAGACTCCACCATATTGGAATTCAATGCTTAGCACTCAAGTAGATCACCTCCTACCTCACAGGCAGAACCCAACGTACACCTTTCACCTCCAAACCCAAGGAAATTATTTGTGTAGACCCAGAAAGCTCCCTGCTAAGCCCCATCTTGTTAAATAATTACATGACTCTGCTGACCAACATCGTCATATCCCACAGACTCAGCATCATCTCTCATACCGATAACACACAACTCATTCCCTCCCTTACAGAAGACCCACCAACACCAGGAACAACTTCCACAAATGCATGACTAGTGCTGCTGATTGAATGAAGGAGAACTGTCTAAAGCTTAACACTGACAAGACTGAGGTGCTGATCAGTGGAGGACAGAAACCACTCTGTGACTCCTCCTAGTGGCCACATCAACCTCAACTGAGCATGCCAGAAACCTCAGAACCATCCTGGACAGTAAACTTACTAAGGTCTCTCAAATAAAGGTTGTTACATCCTCCTGTTTTTCTTCATTCTGCTCTTGCTATGTAAGATCTTCAAATGGCTCCCCAGGACTCAAAATGCACCAACACCCAGGCCCTTGTCACAAGCAGATTGGATTACGGCAACACACTCTAGGCAAGAATACCCGCCCACCTCATCCAGAGACTCCAGACCATTCAGAACTCCACTGACAGATTCATCCTCAACCTACCTCGACGCGCCAATATCACTCCCCACCTCAGACAGCTGCCCTGGCTCCTGGTCCAAAAACGTTGCCAGTTCATGATCCTCACATACACATTCAAGGCACTGCACAACACTGGACCCTCCAACTTCAAAACCGCCTCCACTTCCATCAAGCCACCAGAATCCTTCCCTTTGTCTCTCTCTCTTTCTCACCCATACACCTTGCATGTGCAGAAGCAGAGCCGGAGGATGATCCTTCTCCCACCTCGTAGCAAAGTCCTGGAATTACCTCCCCTCCACATTGCTGCTGAAATTCTGAAAGAAGCTGAAGACCTGGCTGTTCGACTAGCACTCTAGTCTTTGTTCGATCAGAGCCAGACTCAGATATCACCTGCCCAGTGCCTGTATACCATCGCGAGTCATAAGCTAGACTCTAGAAATCCACTAACATAACATAACACCAATTTAGACATATAGAGTAAAACTGTATAAGTAAAATGACACCAAATTGGATTAAATCCAATTAGTAGAACCAGAGTTATCAATATAAAGTTTTTTAAATCTAACCTCAAAAAAAATCTAAGTGCCAACTGCATGTGTCTGGTTGCACCAGACTGGGGCAAAGTTAATAGTTGAGGCCAGCCGCGATGGAGCGTTGGGTTGGATACATGAGCCTCAAGCAACAAGGCAGTCCTCTGGTAGCAGCAGGGCAGTCCTTGTAGGTACAGGGCAGGCCTCAAGCAGCAGAACATTACTCATAGAGTCCAGGGAAGTCCTTCTGAAGTCCTCCACAGGTCGAGGATTGTACTGAAAAGTGGCTGTGAAGGTCCAATATTTATACCTAATGCTAGCCTTTAAAGTTGGGGAAATTTCTAAGCTACCACCACATTTGGTTCTCTAAAGTTCCTTCCTTCACCGGACAAGGCTCTAAGAAGTCTAAGGTGACAAAAGACTAGTGTTAGGTTTCTTTGTGTGTTGTAGAGGCATGCACTATTAAAGTGCAAGTGGGGCAGGGAACCGAGCCATTCTGTCAGGATAGCCCATCTTGCCCACACCTAAGCCCTTTTGTCTCACAGTTTGGTAGGAATACTCAAAGCCTAACAGCAGGGTCATGTGACCCAGGCCACTGGCAGCAGGGACCAAATGGTTAGGGCGAGAAAATGCCAACTTTCTAAAAATGCCATTTTCAGAATTGTGACTGAAAATATGACTTTACCATTACAGAAGGTCCTAAATTACAATTATTGTCCAAACATTATGTACCTATCTGTTCTCAATCAAATGTTACAACTTATTACATGTAATAAGGTGACCCAATATTATCTACTTCTGAGAAATAGGCCTTACAGTAATGAAAAAGGACTTTAGGAGTTTTTCAGTACCACGACATGTAAAACTTAAAAACACGTCCTACTTTTAAGATACAATACACCCTACCCTATGGGCTGCTTAAGACCTGCCTTAGGATTGACTTATATGTATTATAAGAAAGTTTAGGCCTGGCAAAACGTTTATTTTGCCAGGTTTGAATGCCAATTCAAAACTATACTACAGGTTGCAGTGAAACATGTTTTAAAAGGCTAATTAAGAGTGTAGCACAAATAGTGCTGCAGGCTCACAAGTAGCATTTCATTTACTGGCCCTGAGTACATGTAGTACCACTTTACTAGGGACTTACAAGTGATTTAAATGTGCCAATTGGGTGTAACCAATTTTACCATGCTTAAAGGAGAGAGCACGAGCACTAGTCAGCAGTGGTAAAGTGCTAGTGCCAATATAAATCTAAATTCCCAAAACAGGAGGGGTGTATACAGTTTGGTGGTAACCGTACAGAGAGGGCCCACTTCAACATTCATGTAATATTATCTATAATTCACACAACTCTGAATTCAATTAATTAGATATCCATTAAATAACCCTGTTAAGGACAGCAACGCGTCTAAAATATAGGCTAAGTTCTCACTTCCGTAAATGAGGCTCATCTATTATAAATGAAAGTTCCTATAATATTTTTTCTAAAATCTTATATGTTACTTTCTTCTTGTTTGAATGGATTTCGTATGTAATTGGCACTATCTTTTACATTTTTCACTGTGCACTTTTTTCTTTACATTTGATAAAGTTTTCTTCATGCTTGATAAAAAAGTGTGAAATTAACTGAAGCATTTTTAGTATTTGTCCTTTTAGATGTCAGTAATGTTGAAATCTTCTGATGCTTAGGAGTATAGTTGCTTTCCCTTTGTTTTAAATCTAATGCACTGAAACCAATTACAAATATATATATATGAAACAAAACACAATGGCTCCTAACAAAACGTAAGTTACATTTACAAGTGGGTGACATTTACTTTTGATTAGTGAAATCATAGATTATCACTGCAAAAACAAAATTTATGATCGTAATGGGCATCTCTAAATTGAGGAGATACTTTAAAATGTATGGAAACCCGTTGGATCCCGTCGACCAATACGATAACCTAGGAGTAAGGTTTGAGTCCAAGTTGGCCTGGTCAGCTCAACTACTTAAATGTGAGGCAACATTAAGTCAATATGCGGGACGGGGTGCTCAGCTTTGCCAAAAGTCAGAACCAAATAATTGGCCCCGCCCTCGAGACCTATAGAGTGCAAGCAATCGCGGCAGGCCTATATGATGCAGAGACGTGGGTCTACAAAAATGTGACCGGGTTGGCTAAGGCAGAGATCGATTTATCGTTGTTTACTTCTTCTTGGTCCTGGGGCCCCTATGGATACATTGAGGCATGAGCTGGGTATTAAACCCGCTGAATGGTCTGCAGTGTTAAGTCTCATTCAATATAGGGTAAGAACATGGACAAAACCAGAACTGAAACTTTATCTGGACACCATTTGAGATGTATGATTACAAACTTAAAAAGCTAAATTACCCTACAAGAAAAAACCTATGACCAATCCTTCTCTGGTATGGCTCCTAGGATCTGGAACGCTTTGCCCAGTGAAACAAAAATGAACCCTTCCACTGCCTCCTTCAACAAAGCAGTAAAAGCGATCCTCATGGCTGAATTCACGTGAACTCTAAGGGCTCCATTAGGATGACGGGCGGACTTTGCCTGCCTGTCATCCCATCGTAAATCGGGACCGCCTGCCATAAGGGCGGGGGTCCCGGGGGTGCCATTAGAATGTGCCTGCCACAGTGGCGGGCACATCCTGTATTTTCAGCATTGTGGCGGGCGGTGCTCTCTGCACCTCCCGCCACAATGCTGAAAATGCACTTTAACATTGTCATATGCAAAGCGGCAGGCACCGCGCGGTGCCTGCCGCTTTGCAAATGACAATGAATGGGGGTACCACAGGTACCCCCCACGTGCACCCCCCACCTGTTCTTCACTCTGGGGGCCTGCAGGGGGCCCCCAGAGGGACGACCGCATGCCTTTCCGTGGCGGCATCGCCGCCGCGGAAAGGCACTGCACACCACTCATCATAATATGTCTGGTGGTGTCTATTAGACACCGCCACCATATTATTCCTTTTCCGCCCCGGCCGCAAGGCGACCGAGGCGGAAAAGTGGCGGGTGGTGTTTCCCTCCGTTACGGTCCCCCCGCCATTGTAATGTGGCGGGGGGGAAAGGGTGGCAGGCGGGCTTTTCTGTCGGGCGGATCGCCACCGCCACTATGGCGGTGGCGATCCGCCCGACATCGTAATGGAGCCCTATGACTGTTTACTGTATTTTATTACTTGTTCTGTTTTTGTGCTCCATAGTCGTCCTTTGTTTTGGCGGTAGCTTAGTTTTACGATTATGAGCATTGTACACCTTTTTCACCTAGATCTTTGTATGCTATATCTTACTTTCTACATATGACTTGTAAAGCGCTCTGATACTCGCAAGGGTCTTGTTCACGCTATATAAAACCTTCAAAATAAATAAATAAAAATACCCTGGTTTAATCATGTGGACTCTCATTTTGCAAACCAGAGGATATGCTGATTGCTGGTTTGGACCAGAACAAATGACGAAAGATGCCTGGAAAAGTGTAAAGGGAAGGTTTTGGCATTATATGTTCATTTCTCTGTCCGGCGGAAGATGGGTCAGCTCAGGACACTCAAGCTCTATTCGGTCTTTGAACCATACTTAGACAAATTAAATCCAACTTTCAAAAAATCATTTTATATTCATTTCAGGCATCGTACTCTGCTTGTGAAGCAGTACACCAGCTTATGGAAAAAGGATGGAAGCAATCCATCTACCTATGGGTGTGATTTTGGGGCACAGAGTCTGTAATGCACATTATGTTCCTTTGTACCTTTACATTAAAAGCTAGAGGAGACTATCTTCGCCTGCTTTTTCTTGCTTGAGCAACGAGAAATTGCAAGGAAGCAATGACATTGTGGCTGCGCACTGTGGCAAATTATAAATCAAGTATCTTCTTACAAATATGTTACCTGGAGAGTAACTAGACAACTGCAGTAACACTTTTCTCTACTGAGTTTTTCTTATTTACATATTTTACCTGCACAAACCGTTAATTCGTTTGCAGCCCCCTATACTTGTAGAATGATGAAGGATAATTTGATTGATGGTATTTATTTTGAATGATTTTTAAAATATTTCTGTGATTTTACAACCAGATGCCCTTTTGACTAGGTGTAACTAATCTATTTTTACAGGTAGCACCATTTTAGAGTAGGTTGATGGCTATGCCTGAGCATTTTTATTTATTTCACTAGGGCCAACCAGTGACGCGCTTTAATAGTTAGCCAGTCTGTTTTGGTCGGTCCTAAACCATCCAGGCGGCCTAGAAATTGATGTCTTTTTGGCTAGCTGTAAAAGTGTGTCTTTACAAGAACCAGCCTTCCAGGCCAAGCCACTGGCCAGGTATTCGAATGTTTATAGTAATATAGGCCATGTTGAGCTTGTCATTGGCCAGCCTCTAGCACTTTTTTAGTAACAGGGCCATCTCGAAGAGCACTTTGTTAGCGACTTAACCTGATTTGATGAGTTTAATAACCTATGCAGCTCCTCAATTTTTGTCACTTCGATTAGCCCTAATAAATGAATTTTTACAAGCATTAATATTTTTCGAGTTGGCTGTTTGCTATTTAGTGTAAGTGCTACGTTTTAATTGTTATTCATTCTTGAAGTGTGTATATTTTGATATGTCTATTGTATGGCCTGTCTCTGGCAGGATGACACAATAAAATAAATTTGCTAAATTTGCACATCATACCCTCTGTTTAATTTCTCTAAATGTTGTGTGGCTCGCAAGTGTCAATGCCGACTTGAGCATTAGGCAGTACTTGCTTTCGTCAGGTGGTAGTTTTCTATTTATTGCTCCCCGACCCACCTATTCATATTTTTAGACATCATGGGCTACTGACTAAAATTAGAAACTCACAGTGTTACCATACCAGTCTTTTCTCACGGCAATCAAACAAGGTTTACAACTAACCAATGAATTGTGTACTGTAAGAGTTAAATTCTATAAAGTGCACCACATCTTAGTGAGTCTAGCAGCAAGGATGATAATGTATGTATTTTTGGAAACTCCTGTGCACACTGGGTGATTGTTGAAGTGCAATACTGCATAACCCTGGTCAATGTCTGATCGCACTGATCACACCAGTCAAAGTCAATATGGGTTGGTACGTTACAAACTTGTTTATAACTCGTTTTTATATCACTTAAGATCTGCCTATTTTATAACATGGATTGTTTTTTCTTGCACATTGTAAAGGTTTTAAATTACCATATACAATAAGGATATTATTAACAGTCAAAGTGAGAAATAGGGTTGTTGGTTGAAGGGGGGTGTAGCCATCTGTGTCCTCCTCTCTTCTGCACCCATGTCCAATACCAAGAGGCCTCTTTTGACCAATCTCCTTTCCATAGATGTTGAACCATCCGAGGTCCTCGCTGTCCTGCTTATCGGGCAGGTAGACTGTAACCTTTCTGATGGTGCTCCTCATCAGTACTGCCTGTTTGAGTAGTAGTAGTAGTAGACAGCTTTATTCGATTTTAGTACAAATATAAAATCATAAAAGCGACATTCAATATATGCAATTTCAGCTACATCAAATATTACACAGTAAAAAAAGTATTAAACAAAGTGTGTGAACACACATACAATAAAGCTTTACATCCATACTGTAATTCTAACAGCTACAAATACAAAGATAGACATATCGGTCAACAATGATCTAATTGTTCTTTAGAATTACCGTTTGATTCCAAAGTGGCTCGGATTTTCAGACAAGTTTTTAAGTACATGACTATACATTTAGCACTTGATACTGAATCTAAGAATAGTAATGCCATAAAGGCGGGCGACATCTTCTCCCACCAAGGGACGATAGGATAGGAATAATCCATTGTTTGCGTGGTACTACATAATATTTACAGAACATCAATACATGTATATTTGACTGTTCAGAGGTACCATCACATGGACACTGGGTGATGGGAATTGACCAGTCCTGTCTTCCTGGAAATATAACCAGTCGAAAAAACAAATTAAATCTGAACCGGGTCAACAGATACTTTTCATAAGTTGTCAAAAAGAAAGTAAGATACGGCTGAATGCCCAAGGAGCATTGAATAGTGAAAATGTGACAGTTTGTGACTTTTTGGGATTCTTGGGCCAAGCGGATTTCCTCAAGATGGGATAAACACCATACCAGTCTTTTCTCACGGCAACCAAACAAGGTTTACAACTAACCAATGAATTGTGTACTGTAAGAGTTAAATGCTATAAAGTGCACCACATCTTAGTGAGTCTAGCAGCAAGGATGATAATGTATGTATTTTTGGAAACTCCTGTGCACACTGGGTGATTGTTGAAGTGCAATACTGCATAACCCTGGTCAATGTCTGATCGCACTGATCACACCAGTCAAAGTCAATATGGTTTGGTATGTTACAAACTTGTTTATAACTTGTTTTTATATCACTTAAGATCTGCCTATTTTATAACATGGATTGTTTTTTCTTGCACATTGTAAAGGTTTTAAATTACCATATACAATAAGGATATTATTAACAGTCAAAGTCAATGTGAGAAATAAGGTTGTTGGTTGAAGGGGGGTGTGAGCCATCTGTGTCCTCCTCTCTTTTGCACCCAAGTCCCATACCAAGAGGCCTCTTTTGACCAATCTCCTTTCCATAGATGTTGAACCATCCGAGGTCCTCGCTGTCCTGCTTATCGGGCAGGTAGACTGTAACCTTTCTGATGGTGCTCCTCATCAGTACTGCCTGTTTGAGTATGCATAGCTATGCCTGTCCTATTTGTGCCATACTTTTGGATGCCCACCTTGGTGAATGCTGACAAGAAAGGTCATACAGAGTTCTGGCACAATGACTAACAATGAGCACAGGTGATAAAACGAATGTCATGAATTTGGCAACAAATACAGGACATCCAGTACTTGATTCCTTATATGCTGAACCACTGTGTATTTAGTCAACAGTGATGTTTACCAGTAGCATAGCTAGGTTTCTAGAGGCCCTGGTGCAAGCAAGGAAAATATCCACTATTACTGCTGCTGGGATGGTAAAATACAACAATTTACAGGGATCAATGGGCCTGATGCACTGCACTTGCTGCACCAATGGTAGCAAGGCCCGCGGTGCTTACATGTTTTACCATTAGGAATTAAAGTGCAGTGTATAATGAAACAAATTGGTTGCATCTATTGCTTACATTTGCATTCCTGCTGCAAGTCCTGAATCTGTTCTGTGTGTGAGTCGTGAAACGTGCATTGCTACTGTTGTTGCGGCAAAAAGCTTCCACTGCTGCTGCTGCCATCTGAACTGCACCCTTGCTTTGTGTTAGGAAAGCTGCCTTGCACTGTGCTGCCAATGTGCTGTGCATTAGTAAAAACCAGTAACAACCTTTCCAGTACTCAGAAAAATATTTGTGTTTGCCAATTGACGTTCAAGCTCTTACCTTGAGCACGAGCTGTACCTTGAGTAACGGCTAACTTAAGAGAAGTGCCTACACTTCATGTCATACGAATCAACAGTAAATACATAATAATAACAGTATAAATATTATGAGAATGTTATATAATCATAAACATTGGATTAATTTGCACTGCCGAGGTATGTTTTTAGGTTAATGGGCAGCGAACATGCGCTGTTGCAAGAACTGTTGTAAGCAGAGTGTAATCCCGCCTGCTGTTTCCATTGGT
Organism: Lissotriton vulgaris; assembly: GCF_964263255.1. Taxonomy (NCBI): domain Eukaryota; kingdom Metazoa; phylum Chordata; class Amphibia; order Caudata; family Salamandridae; genus Lissotriton; species Lissotriton vulgaris. The sequence goes on from NC_141689.1 coordinate 1,575,600,302, forward strand.
TAACTCCTCTATTGCTCTTCTTTCCTCCTCCTTATTGGTTGGTGCTCCCAATACATCCCTTCCATTGTATCACAAGGAGCACTTTCCAACAACATTTTTGTTACGCTATGTTTACGTGTTTTGTTTATGGACTACTTCTTTTGTTTTGTGCTAGTGATATTTTATCACCATGGTGCCTAGCACGGTGCCCGGTGTCATGTTTTCTTTTTATCACCATTACGCCTGCTTCACGAGTTGCCATGCACATAGTTTAAATATGCATGGGCGCCACGCTTTATATTTTAGCACGGCGCCCACTTTCATCATTATTTTTTAATTATTGTGCTTGAGCAGCATGGTTTATGTTTTAGCATAGTGCTCTTCTATTTAAATTTCCGTAAGAACCTTTTAATTAGATGCGTTGAAGTAGTTATTTTAAAAGTTCATTTTGTTTGGTGGAGTGGGGCTCTCACTCCATTTTAATTACAGGTGCAATTGCAAAGCTTACTGATAAGACCCTAATGGAAATTTGGGCCTCATATGATATCATAGTACTGCAAGAAACCTGGCTGACAAATACAATTCAGACACCTGGATTCATAGCACATCAGGTGGATGCGGAAAAGACGAACCACTACAGATGAGCAAAGGGTGGTCTTGCGGTCTACATATTAAATAATATTAAGGCAGAGTCAGAACAAATGCAGACAACTTCAAAAAATATACAAATAATAAAACTTAACTTTGGTAGCGGTCACTGGATAACTTCACTAATCCTGTTTAATATCTACGCTCACCCAAATGCTCAAGAAAAATTAACAACATTCAATAAGCGAATCCATGAAATAACCGAAGTAAGACACAATACTCCGACCTGCAAAATAGTCATTACAGGTGACTTTAATACTCATCTCATCTTTACACCAGACGAAGACGACCAGTTAATTGCAGAAAATGAAATATGGTCGATAAAACATCAAAATGCCCATCAATGGAGGAAGCCTAACAAAGTGGATAAGGAACTAGTAACTACACTGAAACATTTGGGTTTAAGAGTAATCAACTGGAGAATGCCGGATGACAGTCCACCAAGCTTAACACATTATGGCCCAACTACAGGGTCTGTCATTGATTATACAATTTTAAGCTTGCCATTAATCCTTCAATTAAGTATGTTCAAAATTAAGTGTACAACGGAAAGTGATCGCTCGATGCAGCAAATAGTAATAAACACTTTTTTGGACAGATTTCAAACAGTTCCAACATTGGATGAGGGAAGTATAGCAATCACCTACAAAAGAGTGAACTGGTCAAATGAACGACTACCCGAACTCGTAAGTAAAGCCAAAGCAATACTGGAGGATAGTATAGTGTTATTACCTACCATATTAAAAGCTTGGAGTTAATTTGAGCTCGAAGTAACGAAACAGAATTCAAAATTAACAACGAGAAGGACCACAGTACATACTCATTCATCAGCAGAAAAAAATTAAGGTGCTAAAAAAAGAATTGAGAAGAGTGACTAGACCTACCATATTGAACAGGCGCCCCCCCGCGCCTAGGGGAGGGGCGGCCTTAGTTGCGCCACGGGGCTGATCCTCCTCTGGGGCCCCTGGCTAAGGAAGGGGTTGGATGGTGAAATGAAACCTTGCAGAAACGAAACCTAACAGTGAAATGAAACCTTGAAGAAACGAAACTTAGTGGGTATTTAAGGCTGTGCCCTGGGGGGGTTTCATTCTCTTTGTCCCTTCGGACCACAGCCTGGCTACTGGAGCGTCGTTGATGTGAAGAAAAAGTTTCTGATCGGCGGTGGCGGAGGTAGCAGGCTGAGTCGGAGGGGGCCATGGCGTAGTGTATTACTAGTTAAGTTTGTTATATTTGTTTTCATTCGTATTATGTAGGTTTTCATTTGTTTCATGTTCCGTGGCAGCACCGTCGTGTGGGGTTCTGCCGTTACCATTAGCAATGGGCGCGGGCATGGTTTATGTGGTCATGCGGTAGTAAGAGTTGAAATACATATCGTTATGGGAGAATGTTCCTGGGGACCTGTTTATTTCGTCTGGTTAAAATGAAAAGCGCAAACACTTGTCTGCCTTGCAGCTTTTGTGTCCCGTCAGAGACATTATTACATTAAAAGCCTCACAGTTGATTTCTGTTCGGTAGGACTACCATGTCAGCATATACACGTCTGGGGGCTCAATATTCTAGATAAGCAAGCAATGAGATGGTGCATGAAGGGCAGGTGGCTCATACAGCTTGCTTGACCGAGCAGGTCTCAATCTTGGCGTCACTGCAAATACGCTCCTACGTTGATATTTACGATTTTCTCCCTTGCTCATTCCAATGTACAGGACCACTTTTAAAATGTAACGTGTGACGTGAGAAGTTGGGAAGAAAGTACCATTTATGGGACTTGGTCCCTGGTCGGCATGGATGAATTTAAAATACAAGCGCGTATTTTACTTGAATTTATATTCTGTTGTCGGAGAGGGATTACAACTGGGAAACGAAGTATGACCTTGCACTGCCGGGGCTGGATACTTTCATGGTGGTTTAGTTTTGTTTCCTGTGCCGGAGTTTGGAGAGCTGTGATCACGTCAGGGATTGTTCCTGCAGCAGGAACAGCCCCATTCAACTTGCCGTCTATATTTATATACTTTCCACACATTTCGTGTGTTAATGTCTGTGCCTGACGATTCCTCACATCATTATGGAGTTGTGCAGCAATAAAGGTACATTTCCTTGCAAGAATGCTAAGCTTGTATAGTGATTGAGAATTGATATGTTTTCAACACATGTGCTTGCTGCAATGATTCACGATGTCTCTAAAGGTCTGTGGCAGTCGTTTCATACATTCTGTATTTTAACATGCGTGCACCGACATGACGCTTCTTCAGATCAGGGAGTATTTCACTGATCTGGTCTTGAGTGCTCGCTGTGGGTTTATTAGTCAGTGGTTGCATTCTCTGGCCAGTTATAGCCTTGTGATTTTGTACTTTGTTTTGCATTTGCTGTGTACGAAGATCTAACATGCAGTCAGTACTGTTTTGGAAGGGCACGCTGAAAATGCCTGGTAATTATTGTTTTATTTTTCATATCTAACAGCATACCCTTATGTCTATGTTCACACCATGTGTTCTATGTGCAGGCTAGGCTGAAGGTCTGCGCTGTACTAGTACTCACTCTTCATATTATGACATGCATACATATACATGCAGCATTTTTGGTGCATATGATGTAAACCTGTGGTCAATATTTAATGCAGTAGTTGCGTACATTCTGTATTTTAACAAGGTGTATGCTGCATGGAGTAGCGGATGCTATTGGCAGCAGAGTGGTCGGCTTTGCTGCATACTAGATGCTGCGTGCACCGACATGACGCTTCTTCAGATCAGGGAGTATTTCACTGATCTGGTCTTGAGTGCTCGCTGTGGGTTTATTAGTCAGTGGTTGCATTCTCTGGCCATTTATAGCCTTGTGATTTTGTAGTTTGTTTTGCATTTCGCACAGCATACAGATATCTCTATGTTCACACCATGTGTTTTCTGCGCAGGTTGTTCTTTGCAATCGGACGTGGTATGCCCTGGATATGAAGAAGATGCTATGTATTGATTTATTAAACAGGCGCCCCCCATGCCTAGGGGAGGGTCGCCAGTTAATGGAGTTGCATGCTTTCTGATAATGGCCGCGAATGTTCCGCTATGTCGGTGGACGAGTGGGCGGGAAGAGCATGCAAGGGGCCTGAAGTGGCAGCGGTCGACCGTGAGCGAGTGGAGGGGCCGGGAGGCTGAGCTATCTGCAGCTTCAGCGTCAGTGACTAAACTAGCTTCCATGGCAGAGGGCTTTGGAGGGGAGCTCATGCCAGTGCATACTCCTGTCACTGGCTGCCCTCCTTGGGCAATGCGCAAAGAACTCCGGGAGGGTCCAATACTCAGACAGATGAGAAGTTTAGGGAGGATGAGCAATTGATTGGCATTAATTATAATCTCCTTTTGAGCTTCTCTGTACCAATGGTTTTAGTATTATCAAACTTTTGTTATTTATCTTTTGTGCTACGGCTAAGTATTCCAGCTATGCTGTTGGGCAGCTGGATTTTCAGCGTCAGTTTCTAAAGAGTCAGTTTTTCCCAAAAAGTTTGTTGGGCCAGTGTTAACCTATGTTTAAACTAATAACAAACCGAAGTACATTTAGTTTTAAAACGAAGCCTGACTTTCAAAATTATTTACGTAACTGATACTATATTAATTTTTGTCGCCAGTTCAGCTGGTCAGATACCTCTGGAGCCAAGAGTAAAGCTGCAGGAGCCCTAAGAAAGGGTGCAAAACCCCAACAAAGCCTCGTTATCAAATAAATGGTCTATTAGAGACCTGTGAAGTACTCAGGTGCGGCGGCAATAAGATGGTCGCCAGCCTGGGAAGCTGTCTCAGCCAGGCGGACATACACGACCGGGGGGGGGGGGGGGGGGGGGGGGTGGGGCTGAAACCCTTTGAGCCCAATGGGCGTTGTGCGCCTGCCTCTGACTACATTGCTCTAGGTGCAAAAGCTACTCCTACATTTTGGCAACGGTGGTTTCTGCGGCAACTTTAATTGGGTAACACAGCTTCAGGCGAGGGTGGCGATAATGGGGCCTTGGCTCACTGTAAAAAAAAAAAAAAAAATGCGCATAGCGGCAGGTGCGCTAGGTGGGGCCGGGGAGTATACACAGGGGCTGCATGTGTTTGTGTGGCATGAATTTACAGTAATCCCTGCGTATTGCCATCACTATACTGGGCCCAGTATTAAATGCATGCGCGACGATCTGGAGCTTGGTTTGAAGCATGTCTTTATGCCGGGACACTTAAGGTTTCTCCGGGCTCATTCATCTTGAACTGAATAACGGCACAGTAGGGGAAGGCTACGCAGTGGAAATAATAAGTGGGGCAGGATACTTTTACCACAAAAGGCGCAAGGTAGTATGGTGTTTAGGATTGTGCAGGAATGTCTGTATTGTCCACCAGTTAACAGTATGGTTTGAATTTTCTCTTGCCGGTATGAGGTCCTCGCTGGGGTGGCGGCGGCAAGGTCCCATGAAGATAACAGGCATTTTCAGAGTGGGTGTGGCCAGCCGGCAGAGGAAGACACACAAGTCCATTTAAGGCAGCACACCTGGTATCGGATGCACCAAGGGTATCGGTTGGTATCAAGCTCCATAATGCAATGTACTGAGGCCAAGGTGCTAGGTATTAATGTATGTGCCTCCTGATCACACGGTACAATTTTGTATAAAAGCCCCCAGAAGGGGCTGAAACTAGCATTACAATCGCCCAAGTTCGCAGGCACTGTGGCAAGTCAGCACACTGCCGGTGGGCAAGGCGGAAAACTGCATCTGCAGTACAGTATATTTGTGTAAAACGGGTGAACAGAACATTTCAAAGTTTGTTGGCAGTTTAAATGTAACCTTAGTTACTTCTCCAAGGGAGGGAACGTGGCACAGCAGCCTCGGCTACTAACTTGAGAGCCGGTTGGAACTGCAATCATTCGGCCCCAGGGAACCCTCCGGGGTTCTTGGTATACTTATATTGTGCAATGCGTGTGAACAGAACATTTCAAAGTTGGTTGGCAGTTTAAATGTAACCTTAGTTACTTCTCCAAGGGAGAGAACGTGGCACAGCAGCCTCGGCTACTAACTTGAGAACCAGTTGGAACTGCAATCATTCGGCCCCAGGGAACCCTCGTGGGTTCTTGGTGTACTTAAAAGGAAATAACTCACTGATTCAGGCTCGGGCAGGACGCAGCAGGGTCCTACAGGATCTGGGATGGCAGCCTAGACAGTCCGGTCTAGGTTCACTCTACTTTTCACCCTTCCAAGGTCGAGGTAATGCCGGCTAGTGGGTATTAACCCCAGGAGTGACTGTTTTGTTTAAAAGCCCAATTACTTAGGTGTAGAGGTGCTACTTCTGTTCAAAACAATTGGCCCTGGGGAAAGAATGCATTAAAAAAAAAAAAAAAAAAAAAAGCACTTTTCAATGATAGGTAGCGATTTCAGGTTATGTGGGGAATAGTCCACAGTTCTTGGTAAGGACTCTTCATCTATTCACAGGCAATAGGAATTGCTGAGGAATCAATAAACATTGGGGCGGCTTTTCTATATTGCAAAGCATGGATATGCACAGGGCTGTTCCTTCTTTTTTTGGTAGGTGTCAGAAATAACATACTTATCTGCAAAGTTTCTCTCCCCCTTTCAAATTATCAGCAGGACCGGCCTGCTGGTGGTCCTCGACTGTACTGCCCTATCCTGAGATTATGGACCGAGAAGATTTTTGGGGAAGGCTACCTGTGTTCAGGTACCTTGGAGGGCCGGTGCGCTATGAGGTGCCCTGGATTTCAAGTAATGCAAATGCATGCTGTAGCGCATTGTGGCCTGCCGGCACAATGAGCACAGCAGAGTGGTCAAGAGTATGGACAACTTAACGCTATGCGTAACTATAATGACAATTTACATTTCTTAGTGCCTTTGACATGTGAATGTCGCTAGAGGTTGATGCTAGGGTTTAGGTACTTCGGAGCATGTGAATGTCGCTAGAGGTTGATGCTAGGGTTTAGGTACTTCGGAGGGCCGGTGTGCTATGTGGTGCCCTGGATTGCAAGTAATGCCGGCACAATGTGCGCAGCATAGGGTTCAAGAGTATGAACAACTTAATGCTATGCTGTAATGTGATGACAATTTGGTGTGCAACACAATACAAATCATGCGGGCCTTGGGGAAGAGATATGTTGTAACGCACCCCAGCAACAAGTGATGAGTTATATTGGCATAATCCACAGGTAAAAAGGGATTTCTAGTACTCTATCAATGTTAGGATGGCTTGACTAAATGGCCAAGCATTATTATGCAGAGTGCTGTGTGCTCTTTTGTTTACGTGTCAGCAGCTGGTCCCTAATGAAGACTAATGGTGCGCAGCACGGGTAAGACGGAGTGGCCTGGGGGAAGGAAATCCTTTTAAAGCCTCATCCCACTTACCAGTGCACACCTATGGGGCTGTATTTCACTGCCAAAAAATACATCTGCAAAGTTTTACTTTCCCCTTTTTAAGTATCAGCAGTTCTTAGTGAGGACTTGTGGTGTGCGTAGCACTTAACATGGAGTGGGCCTTCATAACCACACACATTTTAAAGACAAACAACAATCAGAGGGGCTTGCGGTTTATTGGTGGCATAATGTGCAACTAATTGAGGTGCTTGAAAATCCTTTTATGGTATGGTGGCTTCATTCAATGGCCAAGGTTTTATAAGCACAGTTACATATTGTTCTTATTACAGGCTGGCAGTTTTAGTAAGGACCAATAGCATGCTATGCAACTAACTTTCGGTAGGCCGCGGGTTCTACACCGGCCAGTGGCATAATGCACAAATAATTGAGGTGCTTAAAAATTCATCTATGGTATGGTGGTTTCATTCAATGTGTAACAACAAAGAGAGAGATAGGGAGATTCCAAAGACACTCTCTTAATCCCCGGTTATATATCCAACAACAAAGTAAGAGAGGTCTAAACTGGTCAAGCTCACGGCTGCCATAGACGTGGAGCAAAAAAGATAAGCAAGATATTGATGATCACAGTCACTCTAGTTGAGTGGGATCACAGTCACTCTATTTGAGTAGGAAAGCCCTCACACACCGACCTAGTCAGTGTCATGCTTCATCATCGGGCCCCACCGAAGAGACCGAGTGTCTCTTCGGTGTGCTGCGACGCCAGAAAGACTGCGGAGCTGGTTGTGTGGGGAGGAAGTGTTGTGAAGGTTCTCAAATTAAAAGTGACTAATAGGGTATCGAAAAAAACTTTAATAAGTGATCCCTAAGACACGTGTAAGTGGTAATATGTGTCTGAATTTAAAAGCCAAGGTTATTAGGATCTAATTTAAATTCAGCTAAATACCACAAATTTGTTAAAATCAGTCAACATGTTTCTGCCTTTGTGGTATATATTCACCATGGCATTCTTCAGGACTATAACCCCGGCGGTATGGACACTCTAATAGTCCACCCTGACCTGGGGACGTGAAAGTGAAAAGAAAAAGTGAAAAAAGTGCTTAAATTGGGAGAGCAGTTTGCTCAATCCAAAAAGCCCCAAAATTCGGGGTATATCAGCACCTGTAGGGAAAGATATACAAACAAACATATAAAGACATACATACAATTAGTATATGCCAGCGTAGGCTTATCGTAGTGCTCCTAAGATGGTGGCAAACCTTTGTGTGCACACAGTAAAGACTAACTTTAGCACCATCCAAGTAGCCCTTAGGGGAAATAGTATTTGCTAAGAGGTGAAGTGCTATTGCAATTTAACAGTTTCCATCCGCGCCCGTTGAAAGAAAATTTACCTTACGGGCAATTTCTCAGGCTGCGGAGGAACTGCAGCACAACCACAGACTTCAAACTTCAATCAGCTGATTTGACCGAAAAACTGAAATATAGAGGCTATCCAAACTCCACACTAAACAAGGGTTTTAAAAGAGCAAAAAATCAGCCAAGGGAAGCTCTCCTTGAAGAAAGAACTAATAACTCAGATCAGATCCCACTTACCTGTGTCACGACATTCAGCAGCCTCTCTAACACCATGAAAAAGAGTATAAATAAACATTGGAGCATTATAAAAACCTTTAAGAAGGATTGGGAAAAACCCCTTTTTTCCTTTAAAAAGGGACGCAGCCTAAAAGATACGCTGGTCCACACACGCCCGAAAGAGGATCCACCAAATATTACACCATCAGTAACAACAGCGTGGGGACTCCCCAAAATCACCGGGCACTATCCCTGCTCGGATTGTAGTGTTTGTCATCTAACACAACCCACAAAAACCTTGACACTGGAAGAAGGAAGAATATGGACGCAACGGGTCCATACAAACTGCAACTCATGCAATGTGGTCTATCTGATCACATGTTCTTGTAACCTTCGGTATGTCGGCATGACTACTAGAAAGGTGAAACAAAGGATATGCGAACACCGAAGTAACATAAGGTGTAAGAAGGTAACCACCAAGCTGAGCCGCCATTTCCTTGAAAAGAATCATACCACCAATGACATGACATGGACTGTCATTGAAGCGATTGATGGTACAAGGAATGTACAGAATAGACTGTTCGAAAAGGAACAGCGTTGGGTATATCGCCTGGGGACAAATGTAAATGGGCTCAACGACGATATCCCTTGGAATACAGTCCTAACATGAACTCTTTAGCTCCAGCTGGCTGTCTGAATTCATACAAAACTGATCTGCTGAAAAACTTTGTAACAGTCTATTTAGAATCTGTGTGCTCCTACATCTAAGTCCACAGCTCAATCCAGGTGCACAAATTCATAACTGTCTCTCTCTTTTTTAGCCAAATATGTGCACTCTCAATGTCCCTTATGACTTTTTGTTAAACCCATTGGTCTAATAAGTCCAACAAATCTCTAAAGTTATTGATTATAAACGAAATACCTGCCAATCGAAACTGTTTATCACTCGCACCCTGTTCCTAGAGACAAAGCTCCTTTGGGTGCCATGACAACCCTGAGCATGCTCACACACCCCCCCTAAGGCCCAGCGCAAGGATAGGCTCCCCGCTCCAAGCCTCGATCTGATCAGCAACACGCCTTCTGTTGAGTGGGCGTGTGCGCCTCAAGCCTCGCTCTCACAAGGATACGCCCATCGCGAGAGTAGCGAGGCACGCCCAAACCCGGAATCGAGCGCGTAAACAAAGCGCTCTTATACCCATTCACCGGCCCCGCTCTCCATCGTCGGGGTCCGGTCTAGAGGGTTGCAGTAGGTTTGAAAGCGGGCTGAGAGCGCTGAGGGCGTGAGTTTATATCAACAGCGGAACGATCACCACGACTAACAAAGCTAAGTGCCTGTGTGTTGTATGGGTCATGCTGACATTTCGACTCTGTACTTTTTCTTAGGATGTGCCAATCGCGCTCCAACCCCCCTCCCGAGACCCATGGTGCAAGTAGCGCCCTATTTTAAAGTGAGATGTTCTCCTTCTTTTACCATCTTGTGGGGGTCACTGACCATTTGGTCATATTGATCCCTTCGCTTGGAGAATTCACATCGCGTTTTTATCCCTTTCACTACAATAGTAGTTTTTAAACCACCTCTAGCACTTCACCTCTTAGCAAATACTATTTCCCCTAAGGGCTACTTGGATGGTGCTAAAGTTAGTCTTTACTGTGTGCACACAAAGGTTTGCCACCATCTTAGGAGCACTACGATAAGCCTACGCTGGCATATACTAATTGTATGTATGTCTTTATATGTTTGTTTGTATATCTTTCCCTACAGGTGCTGATATACCCCGAATTTTGGGGCTTTTTGGATTGAGCAAACTGCTCTCCCAATTTAAGCACTTTTTTCACTTTTTCTTTTCACTTTCACGTCCCCAGGTCAGGGTGGACTATTAGAGTGTCCATACCGCCGGGGTTATAGTCCTGAAGAATGCCATGGTGAATATATACCACAAAGGCAGAAACATGTTGACTGATTTTAACAAATTTGTGGTATTTAGCTGAATTTAAATTAGATCCTAATAACCTTGGCTTTTAAATTCAGACACATATTACCACTTACACGTGTCTTAGGGATCACTTATTAAAGTTTTTTTCGATACCCTATTAGTCACTTTTAATTTGAGAACCTTCACAACACTTCCTCCCCACACAACCAGCTCCGCAGTCTTTCTGGCGTCGCAGCACACCGAAGAGACACTCGGTCTCTTCGGTGGGGCCCGATGATGAAGCATGACACTGACTAGGTCGGTGTGTGAGGGCTTTCCTACTCAAATAGAGTGACTGTGATCCCACTCAACTAGAGTGACTGTGATCATCAATATCTTGCTTATCTTTTTTGCTCCACGTCTATGGCAGCCGTGAGCTTGACCAGTTTAGACCTCTCTTACTTTGTTGTTGGTTTCATTCAATGGCCAACGTTTTTATAAGCAGAGTTATATATTTTTCTTTTACAGGCTGGCAATTTTAGTAAGGACCAATAGCGTGCTACACAACTAACTTTCGGTAGGCCGCAGGAGGTACACCAGCTGGTGAAGATAGCGTTCTCTGACTTTTCCTTCTTTAATTTCAATGGCCAACGTTTTTATAAGCAGAGTTATATATTTTTCTTTTACAGGCTGGCAATTTTAGTAAGGACCAATAGCGTGCTACACAACTAACTTTCGGTAGGCCACAGGAGGTACACCAGCTGGTGAAGATAGCGTTCTCCGACTTTTCCTTCCTTAATTTTACTTTTTGGTTTCCTGGCACCATTAAAAGGAAATACACTAATGGATAACATTCTGGGGCTGGGGTCCTTTGGGGTCCATTATAGCTGTCTGTTACTGCCAACAGAGAAATAAGCAGAGACATTTGGGACCAGGGTCTCACTTTTGGGGCTGCAGAGCCATGAACGGGGGGGGGAGACGGATAATCTGACTATGGGATTACTGATAGTTCTCCGGGGTATTAAGCTTTTGGTTTAGGGGTTAGTTTAACAACTTGGTAGCAAGTCCGACAATAGGCACAATTGGCTCTACTCGTCTACTCAGGAATTTGGCATGGTTCTGTAAAAATATAACATGCAGGTGTTATGGAGTACGGTCAGCGTCTGCGGGGGGAGGGTGAATACGCCGGGGAGCTTTTCACCCTGTGGCGGAGCGCTGACAGTTAACAACAAAGAAGGATGCACAACAATGGAGGTGCAGCCATTCGATGGACCCCAGGAGGGGGTAGATTCCACGTGTGCAGTGGGTCGTCAGGGAGGAGGGACTGACCTGCCGGTAGTCCTGGACTCTACTGCCCTAACCCACAACGTATGGACTGAGTAGAATCTTGGGGAGGAGGCCTGTGTTCAGGTACCCCAGTGGGCCGGTGCGGTATGCGGTGCCCTGGATGTCAAGTAGTGCAACTGTTGGCTGTAGCGCATTGTGGCCTGCCGGCACAATGTGCGCAGCAGAGTGGAACATTGGTGGCCGAGACGATCAAGTTCAAATGTACGGCCAAGTTCTAATGTACAGCCAAGTTAAAAAAAGTTAAAGTGTAAGTTCAAAGGTACGGCCAAGTTGTTCTAGTGTATGGCCGAGTTAAAATTAAAGTGTAATGTTGTGCCTAATTCACTTACTGCCGTTGACATGTTGATGCAGCTAAAGTGTGATGCTGTGAATAATTGTTATATATCCAAAAAGGATACGTTTCTTTGGTAATGGTCTGTGGTAAATTACTTGGTTTGAAGTAAATAAAAAGCTACGCCCTAGACAACATACCCTGATTCTGAGAGTTCTTGGGCGTAGTGGGCGGTAAGGTGACAGAATTTGCGGAGGAGGGAATGTCACGTTGTGCGCATACTATGAACAGGCGCCCCCCGCGCCTAGGGGAGGGGCGGCCTTAGTTGCGCCACGGGGCTGATCCTCCTCTGGGGCCCCTGGCTAAGGAAGGGGTTGGATGGTGAAATGAAACCTTGCAGAAACGAAACCTAACAGTGAAATGAAACCTTGAAGAAACGAAACTTAGTGGGTATTTAAGGCTGTGCCCTGGGGGGTTTCATTCTCTTTGTCCCTTCGGACCACAGCCTGGCTACTGGAGCGTCGTTGACCACCCACCCACCCGGCAGGTGAGAAGGCTTCACGGAGGCGGAGCGCTGACAGTTAACAACAAAGAAGGATGCACAACAATGGAGGTGCAGCCATTCGATGGACCCCAGGAGGGGGTAGATTCCACGTGTGCAGTGGGTCGTCAGGGAGGAGGGACTGACCTGCCGGTAGTCCTGGACTCTACTGCCCTAACCCACAACGTATGGACTGAGTAGAATCTTGGGGAGGAGGCCTGTGTTCAGGTACCCCGGTGGGCCGGTGCGGTATGCGGTGCCCTGGATGTCAAGTAGTGCAACTGTTGGCTGTAGCGCATTGTGGCCTGCCGGCACAATGTGCGCAGCAGAGTGGAACATTGGTGGCCGAGACGATCAAGTTCAAATGTACGGCCAAGTTCTAATGTACAGCCAAGTTAAAAAAGTTAAAGTGTAAGTTCAAAGGTACGGCCAAGTTGTTCTAGTGTATGGCCGAGTTAAAATTAAAGTGTAATGTTGTGCCTAATTCACTTACTGCCGTTGACATGTTGATGCAGCTAAAGTGTGATGCTGTGAATAATTGTTATATATCCAAAAAGGATACGTTTCTTTGGTAATGGTCTGTGGTAAATTACTTGGTTTGAAGTAAATAAAAAGCTACGCCCTAGACAACATACCCTGATTCTGAGAGTTCTTGGGCGTAGTGGGCGGTAAGGTGACAGAATTTGCGGAGGAGGGAATGTCACGTTGTGCGCATACTATAAAAGCTTGGAGTTAATTTGAGCTCGAAGTAACGAAACAGAATTCAAAATTAACAACGAGAAGGACCACAGTACATACTCATTCATCAGCAGAAAAAAATTAAGGTGCTAAAAAAAGAATTGAGAAGAGAAATTAGGAAGGTAAAAAAACAAGGTAACAATTCAGATGCTTGGGGCAAGCTAAAATTACTGAAAAAGGAGTTTAAGAAACACGTCTGGCAAGAAAAACGAAAAACAATTGGACTAGTTTTGGTTTGGTATTTAAAAAAAGTTTTTTTGCCGAAGACAAATTGAGGGCAAATGAAAATAATAAAAGTAATCAAACCAACAATTTATCATTACATCATGCCCATGTACCCACTCTTGATGATACATTGTGCACTAGAGTCGAAAAAGTTATAAAATCAGGGCGAAGTGACAGTGCTCCAGGACCAATGTTATTCCACCAGCCCTATTCAAAGCTGACCCAAAATATTGGGCCAATCCCATAATGCTATTATTCAAAGAGGTGGAAAATACAGGTACGATTTCCGATAGTTGGAGAGGTTCGATAATAAAACCTATCTATAAGGGTGGTGATAAAACAAACCCATCCAATTACAGATTAATAGCTCTTACTAATCCAGAAGCAAAATACTACGCTTCAATAATATTGGAAGAACGAATTGAGTGGTCCAACGATAACAATATGATTCCGTCCCAGCAAACAGGCTTCTGGAAGGGATATGGTTAGCAGTAGCATCAATTGCGGAAAAAGGTAAATGTCTAAAGAAGAAATTACAACTTTGTTTTATAGACCTGAAGGCTTCCTTCGATCGGGTGGATCGTTCTCTCCTTTGGGCAAAGTTAAGACATTGGGGTATACAAGAAAAACTAATAAGAGCAATCGAATCATTATAAACAGCTATGTGGATTCAGATTAAAATAGGGGATGGGACCAAACTGTCAAAAAAAATACCAACGGCTAGGGGGCTTAAGCAAGGCTGCGTGTTAGCCCCACACCTTTTCAATTTATTTATGGGGGATTTGTCTCTCCACTTGGATTCAGTTAATGCTCACGCACCAAGATTAGGGCCATTGATGATATCTCATTTAGCATATGCCGATGATATTTTGCTGCTGAGTCATACAGCAATTGGTCTTCAGAGACTAATCGAAGAAACAGTGATCTATACAAAACATAACAAACTAGAAATAAATATTTCTAAACAAAGGCTATGCATATCGGGAGGAACATTGGCACATCCTTAAAGATCAAGCTGGATAATCTAACCATAGAAGTAGTCACTACTTACAAGTACTTGGGGTTTATTTTTGACAAAAATCTTAATTTTGAAGTGCAACAGCATTACATGGTTAGGAAGGACAATGCTTTGATACATGCATTCAGCTTGTTAGCAAACAAACTAGATGGACCCTTCTATCAACCATTGCTTACAGTAATTAAAGCAAAATTGCTCCCTTCGCTAACTTATGCAAGTGTGGTGATGTACAGTAGGAATGCTAAAATGTTAGATAGTCTACAAACCAAAACTTATAAGCAGGTATTCCATCTGCCCCGTAATGCCTCTCCAGCCTAAATCCATCTGGAATTTGGATTAACACAGCAAAACATAGCAAGAAGGTATCAGTTTATTAAAACCATGCATAAAATACGAAACAACTAATCGAGTGTTTTAGTTAACGCATTATGGGAAGCCATGGTCAACGATGCTAATTCAACTTATAGCAAATATTTGTTCTCATCACTACAATTAATAAATGCGGGTGATTTGTGGGACTTAAAATTGCTGCATCCCATGTTTTGCCAAGCTGTGAACAAATCGGCTAAAATTCACTAATTGATAGAGGATAAAAGTGTTTTTTCACGACGAGCCCATGCATGGATGACAATCCAATCGTACGTCACACTGCAACCTGCAACTTACTTTCAGTTAACTTATCCGGTCCACTTTAAGAAACAACTATTGGCCATGCGCCTAGGGGATTTGCCGTCTTTATCAGAAAAACCACTTTGGCGATACAATGGACCAAAAACATGTAGATTATGTGACGCCGCAGAAGAGGACTTTGTGCATTTGGTTTGCATATGCCCCGAAATGAATGCGCGTAGATTATACTTAAAGTCTTTATTCAATGAGCTAGGGATCCGTACATGCAGAACAGCAATCATGAGGAGCTTGGACTCTACTGACCGTCGGCTAAATTGTAAATTGGTGAAGTTCTTGCAAATCCACAACAAAGCAGTAAAACAGGCTTGAAGGGGTATCCAAAAAACGCAGGCTATAATATTGTTTGACACTGATAGGAGGGTAAAATTGTAGCAAACAACAACATCTAGGCGTAGAATCATGTTTGCTATTACCTGCGTACCCCACACGAATAAACTGCAAAGTACCTGTAATCATGCCCTGAATATATTTTATAAAACCGTATTTTATAACTCATGTTATGTGATATGCTAATATATATTAATGTTTTAAAGAAGATGGAGCAACATCCTTTTAATATATATTTAACCTGTATTTGTATTGTGATGGTTTTTATTAACTAAAAACAATAAACAATAATCAATCGTTTTAATTAATATTATTAGATTTTATGGTGTTTTGCAAGTGTTTTATATGTACTGTCCGTATGAACCAATAGATTTAATAAACTATTAAAATCTAACTAATGGAAAGCGCATATGCCTTTTTTCCACTGTAAAGTTGTAACTGTAATAAACACTATCTCAAACGTAAGGGCACTCGATGGAACTCCTGAGCCAATAGGATTGTTCACTTCATTCCTTCTTATGAACCAGATTCGCAAACATATTTATACATATAAGATCAACTTACACAAATACATTCATTTGGATGGGTAGAGTGCCAATTCTAAGCCAAAGAATCAGCCCTGGTGGAGTTTTACTCTCATATATGGGATTTGCAAATGCACAAATCTGCCAGGATGGAGGAATTTAGAAATCCACAAATCACATGGCAAATATATTGCACCCACTACATCATCCCAACTACTATATTGCACTGTAAGTATAGATATGGAGGTAAGACTAGTGATTATAGGCTTACCATGATGATGCAGTGGGAGCTGGTATTGTTGAGGATAATATATAACTGTAGTTCGTTGTTCACAACCTCGATATAGCGCCATTGAACAATTCTAGGGAGTTCCTCCTTGACAGGGTGGTTAACACCCACACACTTGAAGTTTGTGGGCATTCACACACACCTTGCAGGCAATAAACATTTGGAAGAGCTCATACATTTACGGCCACATGCATCAAAGTACGGTTTTGCAATTCCTTATTTGCGATTTTTAGGGAATCGCAAATAAGGAATTGCAAAATGGGATGCATGATTTAAATCGCAAAATATTTGCGATTCGGTAAAAATTGCGATTTTTACCGAATCGCAAATATTTTGCGAATTCTAATTTGCGATTTCGCAATTCCCATTGATTCCTATGGGCCAAAAGGCCCTTAGGAATCAATGGGAAGGCATTGACATTTTGCGAATTTCAAATAGCGATTCGCAAAATGTTAATGCATTCCATGGATGCAGGGGGGGTCCAAAGGACCACCCCCTGCACCCCTGAAATGTATTTTGAAGTGCATGTTTCACACACACATGTCCTAAGGACATGTGTGTCTGTAACATGACAGTGTTTTAAAATGCAATTTTGAGCATTTTAATACATTTTCGCAAATTACCACGAGGTTCACCCTCGTGGTAATTTGCACCCCCTAATTGAGAATTCGCAATTTTAAAAGTAATCATGCATTGCTTTTAAGGAATCGCAAATTTGCGATTCCTTAAAAGCAATCGCATTTTTGGAATTCGCTAAAAATAGCGATTTTTCCCAAAAAGTTTGATGCATCCCAAAAACCTATTTAGGAATCGCAAACGGCCGAATTTACCGATTCGCACCGTTTGCCCTTCCTAAATAGGTTGATGCATGTGGCCGAAAGTCATGATAGCCAGTTTATTTCCTGTGAGGGGATGGTAAACAAACCCGAATCCGTAGGGAAAGGGGTTTCACGGTGTGTGGTGAAACAAGAACAAAAAAGTGAAAAGTGTAACTACAGATTTGAGTTGATTTTTGTGTGTAGAATATTTTAGGTAATGGAAATACCACATATTTAAATTATGAATGAGAACACGTGTACTACCAACACTATGAACTGTGTAATTTTCAATGATAACTCTGTGATTCGTTCAGAGTTTCATCAAAGCCATTAATTGGCCCCGTACAAGACCACATGTCTGCCTTATGTCATTACCTTCTGTGAATAAGACCCTTCGAGCTTTATGCTGGTGCAGCAATTTGCTGTGTAAAATAAAGCAAACATTTTTGGGAGCTGAAAATCAGAAAGCATTTGCTTTAGTGCTTTCCTTGGTAGAGTTTCTCCTGCACAGTTTTATGTTCATTCCTGCTGCAGGTCGGTTCATGCAATGCTCGCTCAGATAGCAGCCACGTTCAAGGGGGGTGAGTATGTTATGACAGTTGAGCTACCTCACTCCTTGGTGTTAGAAAACCAGCAGAACTGAGGGCATGGTGCCCAGTGAGTGCTACCCCATCGTAGACGGCGAGGCAAGTAATTAGGGCCACAGCCCAGCTGCCCTGCACCCACAAGGCTGTTCGAGGAGTTATTGGCCTCGCGGGCGGAAGCAGGTGCCTGCTGCAAACGAGGGCGCGCGCACATCATAAAACTGCTCTGCCAGCATTATTCCGGTGCACAGCCACATTCAATTATCTGACAGAACACTTTCCACCGACTAAATAGGTCAAAACTGCTCTGCGGATTTAATAAATGTTAAGAGCAAATCAGAACTGGCAGGAAAGCAAATTGGCTATGAACAATGTTCCTCCTCCTGAGTCCCAGCCAAATTGCTTCTGACAAGCTGTCATACTCAGACGGAGGCACTGCTCAAAGGCTGCGAATACTTGGATGCAAACTATTTGTCCCTGCCACTTGTAAGGTCACCGAGTTTACTCCTGAGATCATTAATTTGGAGTTTATGCAAGAGTGGGAAAGGGAGGTATCCGAGGAGCAGGGCCCCAGCGTGCATAGCTGTACGTTCACCCATGCCTGCTTGTCTATCACAGTGCCTCTCTGGGTTTCTACCTGTCTGCCCATCTAAGTACCTGTCTCTATATCTCTTACACGCTACAAGGCATTCCTGTATACAGTACTATGGTACTGTCTATGTTTTTTTTTAAAATGACATCTATGTATTGTCACTGATCTAGTGGGAATAGATTACAGACAAGGGTGTAGTTAAGTCAACGAGAGTCAACCAGGGATGTGAATTTCAAACTTTCCAACTAAATAAGCAGTGGGCTTGCAGGGTGGTGGGATGAGGTGATCAAGGTTTGGGATGTAGGGGCAGATTTTTGAGGCCCTTGCGCCACGTTTAATCCGCTGTTGCGTCACGCAAGGTGGCGTAAACGTGGCGCATCCCTACGAGGCATTTACAACGTGACGCATCTATGGAGATGCGTCACGGTGTAAGGCCCTGCGCCACATGAAACCTGCGTCAGGTTTCATGTAGGCGTTCCGGTGCAGGGGGGCGGCGTTCCGTCGCAGGAACGCCCCTGGAAAGTGACTCAGTGAAATCTACAAGATTTCACTGAGTCACTTTCTACGTCAATTCCTTACGCCTGCTTGAAGCAGGCGTAAGGGTGATGCACCATGCAATGTAGGGGTGGCATCTGTGCATTGCAGGAGTCATGTCGCACTTGCGACATGACTTCAGCAATGCACAGCCCGTACGCCAAAAGATGCGTCACGCATCTTCCCTGCCTTGCACCATGGTGCGCCGCATTGTAAATGCAGCGCACCATGGGTGGCGGAGCTGTGGCGCACTGTGGGGCACATTAACTGGCGCATCCCTGGGGATGCGCCAGTTAACGTAAATCTGCCCCGGAATGTTTTGATGAGGAACAGGCTTAGTACTGGTTTGCATTACGTAGGCCTCTGTCTAGAGTGGCAGAGTGGATGAAAAACAATGGTTTGGAATGCTACCCCGAGCGAATGCCACTGGTTAGACTATTTGCACGCATTCATCCCATCGCATTTTGGGTGTTTGACTACCAGTAGTATGCCTAGAACTGAGATTAGCACTGCTTTCCAAGCCTACTACTGCCAATGTTTGTGAACTCCAAAAAGTATTACATTTTGACCAATTCAAGGAGTAGTTCTGTCAGTACAAACTTACAATTTGTTGGTAAACCAATCACAATATGCATTTAAGATTCCGTTCCAATGAACAAGTTAAAAGCTGTCGGCGACTATCTACTGCTGGTCTTATATTCTATTCCTGTTTTTCAATAAAATCAATAAAATTGATCATAAAAAAAAAGCTGTTGGCGAAATGAGAATGATGAGAAAAACTGGCACAGATATAGCAACCGCTGTCAGCACACCCAGAACCAACTACGAAGCCAAGAATGCATCTGGGGTGTCACACTCCAAACACCCTCCTGACGCTACGTCCCTGACACTCTCACCTGGTCCTGTTAATTCTCCATGTGAACTCATGATTACAGTCATGTGCATCGCAATGGTCAGGAGTCACTGACTCATTTAACATTTTCACTTTATGAACTCTTTCTTTTTCTCTGCTACGAGAAGCCTTGATGGTAGAATTGTCAAATTGGTGCATGTGGGGTTCTATGTTTCCAGTCCTCACCTTTTACAAATAATTTTATCAAGTGATTAATGGCCCCATGTACTAACCCCAAGTTGCAAATAGAGGTGGGCACACCAGCAAATTATTAGGTCTAGGCGAGGCAAAGCCGTGCCAAGTCACAGGTCTGGCTTGGCTCTATAGCCCAGATTTACAAAACAGTCACACAAATCAGTGCAGCACCTCAAGTTGCTGAACTGTATTGTGCTTGAGAGAGAGAGATGAAAAGCTCCAACTCTACTAAAATAGAATGCTAGCCTGCTCTCTCCTTAGCTCTGGTTCACATTTAGGCTGCTGAGCACCACGTGCACACCTCTGCACCTTAGTGCAAAAGTGTCTGAATGAGTCTAGCATAGGTTTTGTAATGGAAGGGTACCCTTCTAGTATAAAATACTAAATCTAGACAAACTTCAACACTTTTCCCACTTCAGATGTGTGTTGTACAGTGCAGCACACATGTAAAGTGGGAAAAGGTAGACTAAATAAAAACATTTCTACTTTTTAACACATGCTTCAAAGTGATGTTATTTTGTGCTGCAAAACCTTACCTACTGTTGTTAATGTATGAAGCTGGCTCTGTATATACTATACCAAAATGAGGTATATTGTGCACAGAGTCCAGTGGAACCCTAAAGGTAGGCAGAGGTAAAAGTTGATAGCACCTTACTCGCTATTTGTGGTACTGTGAGCGAGCATTAAGGCTTTATCAGAAGGTAGTGTTAAGCATTTTATGTACACACTCTGGCAGCAAATGATGTCACACCCTCAAAGACTGAACTCAGACCAATTTGTTTGTATCAAAAATATTATTAAGTTATTTTATTTCTTAGAACCAAGCCAAGCCTGGTGCAGGTAAGTCAAAGCAAAACCAAAGGGGATGATGGACGGAGTGTTGAACATTGCAAGCACTCACCCCCAGTCAACTGATCTGGGTTAATCCATCATCATTCTTTAGCTCACTCCGCCACCCCAGTTCAGACATGGCCATATGCAAATCAGTCTGACCCTGTTCCTCATGGGAACAGTCCTGCCCGAACTGCCAAGCCATGTCTTCCCTGGACGGAAACAAGCATCCTGGGACCGGTTTCTGGCTAATCAGCCAGGATAGCTTGAACCCAGTGGCAAAGTGAGCAAGGGACCCACGTCTGGGCATGCCCTGCCAACTTATGGCGAACAAAGCAAAACCAAAGGGGATGATGGACGGAGTGTTGAAAATTGCAAGCACTCACCCACAGTCAACTGATCTGGGTTTAATCCATCATCATTCTTTAGCTCACTCCGCCACCCCAGTTCAGACATGGCCTAATGCAAATCAGTCTGACCCTGTTCCCATGGTGCAAGTAAGTGAAATAAATGCTTTGCAAAATCTTATGCAATGTTTTACAGTTGAATGCAGGTTCAAATGCAGTTGATTGAATTACAGGTAAGTCAATGTTTCGAAATACATTTTCAGTTACTTTTCAAATTACTATGTACGTTACTTTTTATATTATTTATCAGATTACTTTGCTAATCAGTGTGATATGCCTAGATATAACACTGAGACATTACCTTGATAAAAGGTAAGTAATTCACTTATAGTACATAGGCAGTTTTTCAATGTTCCAATGCAAACCAACTCCACACTGTATTCCTATGGAGAAAAATGAAGTTAACAGTTTGCAGGTAAGTACTGGTTTGTGGGAGTTGGTATTCTGGGGTTAGAACCAGGGTTCCCCCAGGGCCAAGGATGCACTCCTGAGACAGCCGCAGCGGTACTAGGGTGGCCGGGTTCAGAGTGCTGAGGCCCATTGTTATCCAATGAGGGATAGGGGGCATCCGGTTGGTGACTGGTCATGAGCAGGCCACAAGGTTGTGGGAGCAAAGCTCCTGGTGTTAGGCTCAGGGCAAAGGGGGAACTGAGTTAGCATCCAAAGTACACCCACAGCGACACAGGGGCGGCTGGGTGCAGGGTGCTGTTTTGGCGTTGGGTGCTTTGTTGATTTCAATAGGGAATCTCATTTCAACAAAGACTGCATGCTCGGGCCGAAGATCTTCTGGAGGTGACCACTGATTGGAGGGATAAGTTGGGATGCCTGGGGATGCTGGGACACCATTGGTTGGGCCACCGAAGACTGTGGGACATTGGGTTCGGGGGTGTCTTTAGGCATCGAGTTTTCTTACCAGCTCTGGTCGCCGCCATTGGGGTCTTCCTGAAAGAGACTGCAGGCATTGTTTGGAGAGTCGAGGCAGGTCAGAGATCACAGATCTCAGGTCAGGATCGCTGGGGAGACCTCCTCGTGGTGTTGGGGCACTCGTACTTTGGCCTTGGGCATCTGGTGCAGAGTGGTGCAGAGTGGTCAGAGCTCTTGAGGCGGAAGCCGAGAGCAAGGAACAATTTTAAAAGACCAATTTTTAAAATTTGGATATTGTGATAACCTGTATTTTTAAAACGATATTTACCTCTTACTCCCTTCGTGATTCCCTCCCCGAGCAGCCGAGTCAGGCGCTGCAGCGGGTCGCAGGAGAATCGCTGTGACCCCCGGGCTACGCCCACTGACACAGGCCACGCCCCCTTCACTACTTAAAGCGCGCTTTCCTGCCAGCGCTTGTTGTAAGTCAGAGCTCTTGAGGCGGAAGCCGAGAGCAAGGAACAATTTTAAAAGACCAATTTTTAGGTCTCGCCTGTCGATGCGCATGCGCATCGAGCAAGCGAGACTATGGGGGCTTATCCACTCTTTGTCCAACTTACAAGGAATCGTGGCGATTCCTTGCAGTGCCCGTGACTTTTAAGCTCAATGCGCATGCGCATTGAGCTTAAAAGCGCGTGCACATGCCCCCAGCTGCCTGCCTTGCCTACTCTCCCGCCCCCTCACTTCTTGATTGCACGGCCGCTAGGCCGTGCCTCCCCTACTCTCCTCCTCCTACTCTCCTCCCTTCGCCGTCTGTTCCCGCACTCCTCCCACACCCTCGCTCCGCCCCCTCCCCTGCCTGCCATGTCGCGTCGCATTTCTCCTCCCCCCTCCCCCCATCCGCCTGCCTTGCCTACTCTCCCGCCCCCTCACTTCTTGATTGCACAGCCGCTAGGCCGTGCCTCCCCTACTCTCCTCCTCCTACTCTCCTCCCCCCTCCCCTTATCTGGCCTTCCCTCCGTCTGTTCCCTCTCCCCGCTCCGCCCCCTCCCCTGCCCGCCGTGTCGCATTTTTTTTTAAATCACCACTTACCCCCTACCCCCCAGCAATTCCAACACTGACGCCGTGCTCGGTGTTTCTCTTGTTTTCCTTTTCACTGCAAGGACCTTTTAGAGACTGTTTTGTTCCTCGCCCTATTCTGGGCAAGTGGTGGCTTGTTTTCGAGACCCAGAAACGAGGAGTCTTCATTCCAGGAACACTTTGTTCGTTGACGTCCTGTAGCCAAGCCAGGTTTTCAGGTTTTGATGTTATCAGTGATTCATTTACTAGGGCCAGCTTGCTCGTTCCAAGGCGAGATCTTTTCATTGTGTGGCTTTCAGGTGTTCTGCGAGTTTCCCTACCCTTCCTCAAACGTTGCCTGCTTATTCTTCCTCGTAGTGCCTGCTTTGAGATTGTTTTGCATTTATACTTTTTAAAAGGGAGATTGGCGTGAAAAAATAGGGTGTTGTCCAGTGACTTTCATTGGAGTCTGGGGATAAGTAAACTAAGAGCACGTAATATCTCTGAACAATGTTCTGTCCACACATAGTGAGCTTTCCTCCCAAATAGGGATTTCTAGGAAATGTGCTTATTGACCATAAGTTAACTCCACTTTGAGGTATTTGTAGTGAAGCTTTCAATGCTAGAAATGTGAGTGTATTTTTGTAAGCACTGAAGCCCTAGCATTAAAGATGATTCAGGTCAGCGTGTGTATTGTATGAAAAGTGTATCGTACAATCTTTTTCTACATTATATTTCTGCTTTGTCCCCCAAAATTTAGAACGCTTACCCCTATGATGCCTCTACATACAAACCCAAAAGTGGTTTAGGAAACAATTAACGGCTACCTTAATTTGTAGGCAGTTGTGTTCCTTATAACTGAGCATGCCAGTGGACCAGATTTCTGATAATAGCACACTTTTTAGCTGCTTGCTAAACTGCCGGTGTCGCGCATAGTGCTTATGGCCTGCATGCCTACTCCCGTTCCAAGGCGAGATCTTTTCATTGTGTGGCTTTCAGGTGTTCTGCGAGTTTCCCTACTCTTCCTCAAACGTTGCCTGCTTATTCTTCCTCGTAGTGCCTGCTTTGAGATTGTTTTGCATTTATACTTTTTAAAAGGGAGATTGGCGCGAAAAAATAGGGTGTTGTCCAGTGACTTTCATTGGAGTCTGGGGATAAGTAAACTAAGAGCACGTAATATCTCTGAACAATGTTCTGTCCACACATAGTGTGCTTTCCTCCCAAATAGGGATTTCTAGGAAATGTGCTTATTGACCATAAGTTAACTCCACTTTGAGGTATTTGTAGTGAAGCTTTCAATGCTAGAAATGTGAGTGTATTTTTGTAAGCACTGAAGCCCTAGCATTAAAGATGATTCAGGTCAGCGTGTGTATTGTATGAAAAGTGTATCGTACAATCTTTTTCTACATTATATTTCTGCTTTGTCCCCCAAAATTTAGAACGCCTACCCCTATGATGCCTCTACATACAAACCCAAAAGTGGTTTAGGAAACAATTAACGGCTACCTTAATTTGTAGGCAGTTGTGTTCCTTATAACTGAGCATGCCAGTGGACCAGATTTCTGATAATAGCACACTTTTTAGCTGCTTGCTAAACTGCCGGTGTCGCGCATAGTGCTTATGGCCTGCATGCCTACTCCTTCATTTCCCTATGCGTGTTCATGTCTGATCTCTTTACCATACCAAGTATATGGATTTGGACATCAGAATCTTCTGCTTCTACTAATGTAGACCAAAGACCTCTTCGATCTTTCAGTCTTTCCATTTTTTCTCCCGTCTCTTCTTTCTTCAGCTGGGTTATCTCATGCTACAGTGCTCTGCTTTTAAACAGTGTGCTTCGTGTCACAGGTTTTTTCAGCAGCTGAACAGCATGACATCTGAGAGCCAGGTGATGAGTACATGGTATCATTGAGCGCCCTATCTACCAGTGAGGTAACCAGGCACCCTTCCCAGAGACACATCTATGAGATCATCATCACACTCACCCTCACTCACCCTCAACCCCTCACCCACCCTCACCCACACTCATCCTCATCCTCACTCACCCTCAATGCCTCACCCTCATTCACCCTCAACCCCATCACCCTCACCCTCACTCACCCTCACTCACCCTCAACCCCTCACCCTCACTCACCCTCACTCACCCTCAACCCCTCACCCTCACTCACCCTCAACCCCTCACCCTCAACCCCTCACCCTCAACCCTTCACCCTCAACCCCTCACTCACTCTCAATCTCACTCACCCTCACTCCCCCTCACCCTCACTCACCCTCACCCACACTCACCCTCACTCCCCCTCACCCACACTCACCCTCACCCTCACTCACCCTCAACGCCTCACCCTCACTCACCCTCAACACCTCATCCTCACTCACCCTCACTGACCCTCAACCCCTCACCCTCACTCACCCTCACTCACCCTCACCCTCACTCACCCTCAACCCCTCACCCTCAATCCCTCACCCTCACTCACCCTCACTCACCCTCAACCCCTCACCCTCACTCACCCTCAACCCCTCACCCTAACCCACCCTCACCCTCACTCACCCTCACTCACCCTCACTCACCCTCACTAACCCTCACTCACCCTCACTCACCCTCACCCACCCTCACTCACCCTCACCCACCCTCACTCACCCTCAACCCCTCACCCACCCTCACCCACCCTCACTCACCCTCAACCCCTCACCCTCACTCACCCTCAACCCCTCACTCACCCTCACCCACCCTCACTCACCCTCACTCAGCGCAACCACAGCATCTTCACTAAATATATTTAATAAACTTTAAGCTATTGGCAATATAAAATAAAATCCATTTTATTTACGTATTAATTATTAATTGATTTTTAAAGCCATTGATTTTTTTATATCAATACATATAAGTCACATATAAGTCCCGTTAATACAAAACATGTTGCTTTACAAATGCTAGAGGTGTCACATTTACAAAAATTATAACTATTGGCTTTGTAAAGAAGAAAGCTATTAATTTAGCTATTTAGAAAAAACAACACATAAATAAAAAACAAAAAAATAAATAACACCTATAGCTCAAACTTTACTACTGCGAGACCTATTGCATTTCCAATGCTTGTTAAAATTTGTATATTGTGATAACCTGTATTTTTAAAACAATATTTACCTCTTGCTCCCTTCGTGATTCCCTCCCCGCGCAGCCGAGTCAGGCGCTGCAGCGAGTCGCAGGAGAATCGCCGTGACCCCCGGGCTACGCCCACTGACACAGGCCACGCCCCCTTCACTACTTAAAGCGCGCTTTCCTGCCAGCGCTTGTTGTAAGTCAGAGCTCTTGAGGCGGAAGCCGAGAGCAAGGAACAATTTTAAAAGACCAATTTTTAAAATGTGTATATTGTGATAACCTGTATTTTTAAAACAATATTTACCTCTTGCTCCCTTCGTGATTCCCTCCCCGCGCAGCCGAGTCAGGCGCTGCAGCGGGTTGCAGGAGAATCGCCGTGACCCCCGGGCTACGCCCGCTGACACAGGCCACGCCCCCTTCACTACTTAAAGCGCGCTTTCCTGCCAGCGCTTGTTGTAAGTCAGAGCTCTTGAGGCGGAAGCCGAGAGCAAGGAACAATTTTAAAAGACCAATTTTTAAAATTTGTATATTGTGATAACCTTTATTTTTAAAACGATATTTACCTCTTGCTCCCTTCGTGATTCCCTCCCCGCGCAGCCGAGTCAGGCGCTGCAGCGGGTCGCAGGAGAATCGCCGTGACCCCCGGGCTACGCCCACTGACACAGGCCACGCCCCCTTCACTCCTTAAAGCGCGCTTTCCTGCCAGCGCTTGTTGTAAGTCAGAGCTCTTGAGGCGGAAGCCGAGAGCAAGGAACAATTTTAAAAGACCAATTTTTAAAATGTGTATGTTGTGATAACCTGTATTTTTAAAACTATATTTACCTCTTGCTCCCTTCGTGATTCCCTCCCCGCGCAGCCGAGTCAGGCACTGCAGCGGGTCGCAGGAGAATCGCCGTGACCCCCGGGCTACGCCCACTGACACAGGCCACGCCCCCTTCACTACTTAAAGCGCGCTTTCCTGCCAGCGCTTGTTGTAAGTCAGAGCTCTTGAGGCGGAAGCCGAGAGCAAGGAACAATTTTAAAAGACCAATTTTTAAAATGTGTATATTGTGATAACCTGTATTTTTAAAACAATATTTACCTCTTGCTCCCTTCGTGATTCCCTCCCCGCGCAGCCGAGTCAGGCGCTGCAGCGGGTTGCAGGAGAATCGCCGTGACCCCCGGGCTACGCCCGCTGACACAGGCCACGCCCCCTTCACTACTTAAAGCGCGCTTTCCTGCCAGCGCTTGTTGTAAGTCAGAGCTCTTGAGGCGGAAGCCGAGAGCAAGGAACAATTTTAAAAGACCAATTTTTAAAATTTGTATATTGTGATAACCTGTATTTTTAAAACGATATTTACCTCTTGCTCCCTTCGTGATTCCCCCCCCGCGCAGCCGAGTGAGGCGCTGCAGCGGGTCGCAGGAGAATCGCCGTGACCCCCGGGCTACGCCCACTGACACAGGCCACGCCCCCTTCACTACTTACAGCGCGCTTTCCTGCCAGCGCTTGTTGTAAGTCATAGCTCTTGAGGCGGAAGCCGAGAGCAAGGAACAATTTTAAAAGACCAATTTTTAAAATTTGTATATTGTGATAACCTGTATTTTTAAAACGATATTTACCTCTTGCTCCCTTCGTGATTCCCTCCCCGCGCAGCCGAGTCAGGCGCTGCAGCGGGTCACAGGAGAATCGCCGTGACCCCCGGGCTACGCCCACTGACACAGGCCACACCCCCCTCTTCTGACATATAGGAATGTGTTGGTTCCGGAAGCGCAGCGGACGGGCGCAGCGGGCGCGCCGGCGGTGCGCCAAAGGCGCGCCAAAGGCAAGCCCGTCTGCGCCCGTCCGCGACCATACGGGACCAGGGGCCACAATCCCTGGCTCCCACATAACCCAGGGCAGGACGTACAGCTCGGCAGCCATCCACAACATAGGAAGTACAGCTGCTGCTCACTGTACTCACATCGACTCACCATCTGAGCTCCCCCCTCGCTGCCCTGGCTGCAAACACCCCTTTCGCAGCACCACTCCGCCGGCCGCTTCACAGAAATACTGTATGTATGTACTAAAAAGTCGATCATTGCCGAGGCACAGCACACAAATTGCCCTGCTGCTTGAGGAGCACAAGCCAAATGCCATCTTCTTAACAGAGACATGGCTTACATCCCAATCCGAGCCAAACATCGTCTCAGCCTTACCCACTGGTTTTCAAATCTATAGATTAGACCGGCCAGAGGGGAGAGGAGGAGGCCTGGCTATAATACTAAAAGACCAGTATCGCTGTCGGACTACAGCTGAAACCATTCCTGAGTGCGAGAGTCTAGAATTCAGCATAGATTTTAATGCGAACAGTACCTTCTCCGGCACTCTGATATACCGCCCCCCGGAGCCCGCAAAGCTGTTCCATAGGTCTCTTCCAGAAATCATAGCCAAACGACTCATGACCTCCGCTAACTACACGGTCTTAGGGGACCTTAATTTCCATTTCAACTCCCCTTTAGATCACATCGCTATGGAACTAATTGATGACCTAGGAGCCCTACAATTATCCCAGCTGGTCGCAGCCCCTACCCATGAAAAGGGTAACTTACTTGATCCGATCTTTAGCAACTGCACCGAGCTGGTAGTGGACCAACCCATTCCCCTCCCCTGGTCGGACCACTTTTTAATCCCGCTCACCTGGCTCACCTGCAAAACCCCCCTGCCTATTCCCCAAGTCACAACGAAGAGGAATTGGGCTAAACTCCCGATGGAATCCTGGACAAGCAACCTAGATTCCACCCGCCCACTTCCCTGCACAGACCCCAATGTGGCAAACAAAAATTATGAAGGTTGGATCACGAACTCTCTGGACACGATTCTCCCTCTTCGTAGATCCACCTCAAAGAGACTGCACAAATCAGCACCCTGGTTCTCAGACTCTCTAAGAGATAAAAAACGCCTCTGTAGGAAACGAGAGAGAGCGTGGCGTCTAGACTTCCTACCTGAAAAAAAGGTACAATATAAAGAGGCAATCAAGGCCTACAGAGAAGGGGTCAGGGCGGCCCAGGCTACCTATTTTGCGGACAAAATCATGGAAGCCAAATCTAAGCCCAAGGAAATCTTTCACGTAGTAAAACAATGCACTAAAGTGAACATAGCTCCCCCTTTGAAAAAAAACCAGGAACAATGTAATGAGCTTGCGGAGTTCTTCCACAACAAAGTCTCTCAGATCTACTCCGCCTTCCCAATAGCAGCCACAAATCCAAGGGCAACCAACCGACCTTCTTTGAGACACCCTCCTTCCCCAGACCAGCCAAGTCTTGAGCACTTCCCCCCACTAGACCTTGATACCCTTGGCAAACTGGCACGCCAAGTCAAATCTGGCTCCCCTCGTGATCCAGTCCCCCCGGAGATTCTGATACAAGCAATCCAAGCCATCCTGCCTGTAATCTTGGAGCTACTAAACTCTTCCATCTCCTCCTGTATAGTGCCCACTGCTTGGAAGCGAGCCATGGTGCGGGCGCTGCTAAAAAAAACCAACCTGGATCCTGATGACCACTCCAGTTACCGCCCCATCTCACTGCTCCCCTGGGCAAGCAAGGTCCTGGAGAAGTATATAAACGCCCAGTTAGTCCAATTCCTTGAGAACAACTCACTACTGGATACGTCCCAGACAGGCTTCAGACCGAAGCACGGTACTGAAACCGCCTTGTTAGCGGTTACCGAAGAATCACGAGGGATACTAGACCAAGGAGGATCAGTGGCAGTGATCCTCCTTGACTTAAGCGCAGCCTTCGACACGGTCAGCTATGCCACCTTGCTGAACCGTCTATATAACATCGGAGTATCAGGCGACGCATTGAGGTGGTTCGACTCCTTCCTGACCAATAGATCTTTTCAGATCTTTGACGGGGAAACAGTGTCATCCAGCAAATCACTAAGCTGTGGAGTGCCGCAGGGCTCCTCCCTGAGCCCTGCGTTCTTCAACGTATACATGAAACCACTGGCTGGGGTCGTCGAACCGCACGGTATCAAAATCATATCGTATGCCGACGATACCCAGCTAGTGGTTTCGCTGGCACAAGAGAGCAACAGGCAAACTCCGGAAGGCCTGTTGAAATGTTTAGAGGATGTCAAGGAGTGGATGACTACCTCCTCTCTAAAACTAAATGGAGATAAAACTGAGCTCATGCTCCTTGGCCCAGCTTCACCAGTGCCTTTCTTTTCCTTATGGCCCCCCTGTCTGGGTACCCCTCCCACCCCTAAGGAAAGTGTAAAGAGCCTAGGAATATGGCTGGACAAAAGTCTCTCTTTCTCCACCCAGGCCACTAAGTTGTCCGCCACATGTTTTGGCCTACTCAGAACACTGCGGAAGGTTCTACCCCTTCTACCATTGGAAGCCAAACAAGTGGCAGTACAAGGCCTGAATCAGTCCCGTCTAGATACGAACAACGCCCTATATGTGGGGGCCCCTGAGATGACTCTTCAGAAGTTGCAGGTGGTACAGAACTGCGCAGCCCGTACCCTGCTACAGATCCCACGCACTCAGTCAGCCAGACCCGGACTAAAAAGTCTACATTGGTTACCAGTAAGGCAGAGAGTGGCATTTAAGGCACTATGTATTGCCCATCGGGCCTTCTGGAAGACAGGCCCAGCAATCAATGACAATCTAGTCATTCGTTACCACCCAAGTAGAAACCTTCGCTCCACGGAGGCTTTCCTGGCAGTGGTACCCAGAGTAAGGAGAGCTAGGGCCGGAGGCAGGATGTTCTCCCTGAACACCTCGAAGTTGTGGAACGCACTTCCTCTACAACTCCGGTCCAACCCGAACCTGCTCTCATTCCGCAAACAGCTGAAAACCCTACTGTTTGCTAAATCCACCGAGTTCTAATCTCTTCTGCACCTCCCATCTCTGTCTACTTACTCAGCGCTTGGACGCCCTTGGGCAGCAATCGCGCTATACAAATCCATATACAATACAATACAATACTCACAGTTTTGGCTGGGTCCAGAGTCTGTTGGTGAACAAATCCAGTGCTCACGGGAGACAAAGTCTTTGGCTCGGAAGGCAGGGCAGGTCCATCGGGTTCCTGAGGCTGCTGGCTGCAAGACACACCGGGATTTTGTTGGAGCAGGTTCGAGGTGAGGACAGGCCGGTAGGGCTGGGGCCAAGTCAGTGGGCATCCTCCTCTTCTTAGTTTTAGCATGGCATCTTCGGTCCTTCTCTTCTTCTTGTTGATCCTTGTCTGAGGAGGCAAGGTTCAGGGTTGCCCCTGAACCTTGATTTAGGGGCATTACAGGTAAGTAAAGGTTGGGCCTAATGGGTCCCTTCTTTTGGGTGGATACACCCCCTATTATGCCACCCTCCAGTGCCTCACTCTGGTTGGCTGGGTTCCCCCATATGCAAGATGGCTGGGACTGAGAGTTGTGCTTCACCTCAGCTTCCCCACCAGAGGGGTGGGGTTGGCAAAGGTGGGCACACCTCCCTTCCTCACTAGGTTTTCCTGACGATTCTCCTGTCCAAAGTGGGGGTCAAAAATGGTGGGGGCCAGTTACTGGAAGCAGCAAAGGCCTGGGTTAGCTCACAAAGGTGGTAAGCCTTTGAAGCTTCCCCTTCGTGGACCCTGCCCTTCCTGTGGGAGGAGGCTTGGCCCTGGGGGGGGGGGCGCAGCGCCGCGGTGCTCGTGACGAGCCCAGCTCATCATGAGTCACAGTAGAGCTGTGCTCATGATGAGCTGGGCTCATCACGACTCCGCCCACTGATTCATTCGCCCACACAGGCGGGGAATCGATCGTGCGTGGGCCGACCGCGGCAGTTATGACGAGCCCAGCTTGTCATGAGCACAGCTCTACTGTGGCTCATGACAAGCTGGGTTCGTCATGAGCATGGAAGAGGTTAATGGCAGTACTGCACTTACAATGTCTAAGAATTGGTTTTGACACTGTAGGGGTACAGGGCTCATGCACCTGTACCCTCACCACTGGTATAGTGCACCCATCTAGAGGGTTGACAGACCTATGCCAGGGCAGTGGGTTGTAGGCATTGCACACATGTGTGCCATGTCCACTCTTCACTTTGTTCTGCATCAAAACACGTAGCCTGCAATGGCAATGCGTGTGTGTGTGTGTGTGTGTAAAGATACAGGGTCTCAAAGGGTCGCACAATAAGTGCTGCAGCCCTTAGAGTTCTTCCCTGGCCACAGTGCCCTTGGTACCTATGGTACTATTTACAAGGGACTGACATGTGGTCAAAGATTGTCAATTGCGTTTTGTTTTAATGCAGTTTTAGGGAAAGAACATAGACCCTGGGTACCCGTTTGGCAGTCAAAGTACATCAGCAGTTTAGCAAAAAGTGGGGGCAACCCTACCATGTAAAAGAGAGCACTTTCTTACAGTTAGTAGGTAGGGTTTTGTATCTGAAACCATACGTTGTTGCATGGGAACACCCATTTACCATCCAAGCAATGCCCTTTGATGCAGAGTAATGCAAAGTAGCGCTTTGCTTTAAATTGACCAAAACCAAAGGGGATGATAGACAGAGTGTTGAACATTGCGAGCACTCACCCCCAGTCACCTGATCTGGGTTAATCCATCATCATTATTTAGCTCACTCCATCACCCCAGTTCAGACATGGCCATATGCAAATCAGTCCAACCCTGTGCCTCATGGGAACAGTCCAGCCCGAACTGTCAAGCCATGTCTTCCCTTTACCAGAACCAAGCATCCTGGGACCGGTTTCGGATTCATAATCCTCATCAGCCATGCTTTCGTGAATCCAGTGGCAAAGTGAGCAAGGGACCTACGTCTGGGCATACCCTACCAACCTAGGGCAAACAAAGCAAAACCAAAGGGGATGATGGATGGAGTGTTGAACATTGCAAGCACTCACCCCCAGTCAACTGATCTGGGTTTAATCCATCATCATTCTTTAGCTCAGTCGGGCTGGACTGTTCCCATGAGGCACAGGGTCAGACTGATTTGCATATGGCCATGTCTGAACTGCGGTGGTGGAGTGAGCTAAAGAATGATGATGGATTAAACCCAGATCAGTTGACTGGGGGTGAGTGCTTGCAATGTTCAACACTCCATCCATCACCCCCTTTGGTTTTGCTTTCCTTTAAATTGAGTACTTTCCAGCTCAAAACAAGTTTTGCATTGGAAAGGTAAACCAAAAAAACATTTTCACATGTTTGCATTACTTTTGTGATGCAAATCCAGCACATAATATTTGTAAATCTGGAACTATGAGTCCATGCTGAAGACAAGCCATGAAAACGTTTGGCATGTACATCGTGCAACAGACATAATGTAAAAATGTGATACAGTCTCTTCAAAGAAAAAAAAAAGTTTATTTATTTAATAAGAGTAAGCGTTTCACCTTAGAACATCATATTAGAGCACTGCATAGAGCAACATTAAGACAGATAGTTTTCAGACATGAACTTAGAAACATTAATGGTTCGTTCCCCCAAAAGACAATGCCATTAGTGAACTAAGAGGCAAATCAGAAGTCATGTAAACCTTAACCGTGGCCTAGATTCTTATTATAAATGGAGCAACATTATCGTCTATTAAATCAAATGTAAGAGGTGCTTGTACAGCGCACATCTTGAACTCAAGTATGTAAAATTGCTCTCATATGCGATAGTAAGGAAAAAGGAGTCTCAGTGAAATAAAATGTTTGCCTGGGATCCCACAATTTGGATAATCAGGGAAGCGAATATTGATTTCAGGTTTTCTGGTTTCACAATTTGAAATTAAGTCACCAGATGTACATTTCTATCTCTCCCTCATTGTCACCTCAATGCTCGCTAGAGCATCGGGCACACATTGGAAGCTTCATCTTGTAAGAGGCCTTTCACACAGCTATTACTCAGATGATTTAACTGAGCGGAGCAGGTGAGAAAGTCACATGAAGGAAGCAATACAATCTCTTATTTAGTCAGGTGGCACGCTACTGATTCTTTCTTATGATATTTGTACACACATGTGCATGTGAGTACAGATTGGGTAAAAACTAGAAAGTGTTTGAAATAAAAAATAAAATCTGTAGCGATGTTTATATTTAAAATAAAACACTGATTGTCACATTTATTGTGACAACAGACCGTACCTGGAAAAATGAACACCTGTGTGTCCTGTTGTGAAGGACTTTACCTACTGTGCTGTAAGTGGGCCAAGGACTGAGCTCTGCCAAGTCAAAAAAGCGTTGGCACCATCAGTAGGGCTAGCATTTTATAAGGAGACGCATATCCATTTGCTTTGCCAATGCTGTTTAAATCTTGTAAAGTAAATACAAAAAATCCAAGATCTGTCGGAACAAAAATAATTCTCTTCAGTTTATGATAAAAAACATTCCAAGATGGCCACCCTTGCATAAGCATGCATTGATTCGCATCAGTAGCTACCTGGGAATTATTTTTATCATAAAGAAAAAGCATTCCATTGACATCGACCCTTGCTGAAACACCAGTAGCTTTTTAGGTTTCGACCTGGCGAGGGGCAAAGCCCCTCCCAGATCGAACACTTTTGTTTTCAGTAGGGATGTTTGGACTGCCTCTGTCTATCATTGGCTAGCTCCATAAATGGAGGCTAGCCATTGGGAGACAGAGGCTGTCAATCGCGCTTTCTCTTGAAAACGCGATTCGGGGGCGTTTCTGGTGCTTTTTTTAAGCCCCGCCCCTTTGTCCCGGGCCGCGCTGCGATTGGCTACCGGCCCGGGACACCCCCGTGACGTCATTCCCGGGCCGCGCTGTGATTGGCTGCCGGCCCGGGACACCCCCGTGACGTCAGCCAATCACAGCGCGGCCCGGGACCTGACTTGTTTTTTTTTGGTAATTGATTGGCCTTCTGGCATCTTCCCCGAAAGAACGTTTAGCATAATCCATGACAAATCAAGCATTGATAAGCCAAAGGGCAGAGGCCAACACTAGACCCATTGGCTGTGCCAACGCTATACTTAATTCCCGGCCTCCAGTGGAATCACAGAAAGAAGGGCTCAAAAGGAGGCTCGGGCAGAGAGCACCGGAGGACGATTCCCTGCTTTTATTTCTGGAAAATTGCAGGTCCTCCAAGCCGGGAACGGAGTCTGACAAAAGCGAGGGGGAGATTACAAAAGAAACGCAGCCGAGAGCGGGGATTGTGCGCTGCGAGGCGGCGCCTCGCTCTCTCGGCGCTTTTGTGCCGGCTGCGGTTGATTTCAATCCGGAGCCGGTGAGATGGAGGCGTCGAGGCCGCGAGCGGCGGTGATCAGTGCGGAGAGACTGAGCCCCCCCCCAGCCCTCGCCCCCTCTCTTCCATCACTCCTCCCGCGGACGCGCATCCCTCCCTGGCGAGCATTTCACGGCACCGCTCGCCGTCCAAAGCAAATTCATTTACAGCGGAGAGACGAGCCGAGCGGTGGAGGGAGAGGGGGGCTTCTTTCACAGGCCTTGGGGAGGGGGTGGGCAGGTGAGGGGGCGACGAGGAAGGGCTGCCTTCCCTGTCCAAGGACATCTTCAAGAAAAGACGAAACAGCGACTGGCCTGCGCAATAAAAAGTATATGTTTCTTCAATTTAACAGTGCTCACCTCTGACCTTCTGAAGTTTCTAGGGAAGGGGGCGTGAATCGTCTGGAATGAATCCCAAAGCATAAGCCAAAAGTCACCCAGTTCTCAGGGGCACCATCGGTACCCAGCCTGCTCCCCGACTTCCTACCCTAAACCCCTCGAAAAGAATGCCTAGATGCAAAAATATGACGAACAGATCACTCGAACTACAAGCCCCACAATGCAGTGTGTTGTTGAATAAAACGTGGCCACGTGTTGTATCCGACCTTGTGTGGAACACGTCAGCCGCAGGACAGGCTAGTCCATCCTGACTGGGGTTGGCCTTTACGCCACACCCAGGGCTTTTCCTCCCAAGTTAGAGCTGGGCGCTAGACTCGTTCTCGGTGACCCAGGCCTGAGATCCAGGGATGTATGAATGGGTGCAGTGGTCCATGTGCGCTCACCCTCCCATAGCGG
This sequence comes from Lissotriton vulgaris, assembly GCF_964263255.1. Lineage (NCBI taxonomy): Eukaryota > Metazoa > Chordata > Amphibia > Caudata > Salamandridae > Lissotriton > Lissotriton vulgaris. The sequence goes on from NC_141689.1 coordinate 1,575,636,540, forward strand.
CTAGACTTTCAGAGTGGGAGCAGAATGGAATGCGCAACCTTCCCCCCTCATCCCTCTTCACACTCCATCCAAGAGAGGCTTTTGCCTCACCTTTACCCCATGATAACTAGCTAAAAGTAATAGAACGCTGGTCTAGGCTGTTTGGTGCCACAGAACCCCGGCCCAGGTCATAGAAACAAACGAGGGACTATCTCCCCCCTCTCTCCGGGAGAATCTTGCTGATGGGAAAAGAAATGTTGTGGGACGCTGCTGAAGTGGGTGTATAGAGCTGCGTTTCCTTCATTGGTACGTCTACTATCTTCAGGGCCATTGAAATTATTTGGCTGCAGTTTTTTTTCTCTTATTAAGGATTTGCCACATAATCTTTGCCCAGACATCATTACCATGTTCAAACATTACCAAATAATGAAATACTATCAAAAAATTTACTGCATTATGTTTCAAAATATCTTGCCTCATACTTCATTCAACTTTTAAACATAATTTGTTGCTCCCCTGTCGCATGATTCGTTGCTCTGTCTGTGTGTGTTGCTCTGTCGGTGTGTGTTGCTCTGTCTGTGTGAGTTGCTCTGTCTGTGTGTGTGGCTCTGTCTGTGTGTGTGGCTCTGTCTGTGTGTGGCTCTGTCTGTGTGTGGCTCTGTGTGTGTGTGTGCTCTGTGTGTGTGTGCAAATGCAATAGGTCTCACATTTGTGAGAGCCGCAGGACAGGCTAGTCCATCCTGACTGGGGTTGGCCTTTACGCCACACCCAGGGCTTTTCCTCCCAAGTTAGAGCTGGGCGCTAGACTCGTTCTCGGTGACCCAGGCCTGAGATCCAGGGATGTATGAATGGGTGCAGTGGTCCATGTGCGCTCACCCTCCCATAGCGGCTAGACTTTCAGAGTGGGAGCAGAATGGAATGCGCAACCTTCCCCCCTCATCCCTCTTCACACTCCATCCAAGAGAGGCTTTTGCCTCACCTTTACCCCATGATAACTAGCTAAAAGTAATAGAACGCTGGTCTAGGCTGTTTGGTGCCACAGAACCCCGGCCCAGGTCATAGAAACAAACGAGGGACTATCTCCCCCCTCTCTCCGGGAGAATCTTGCTGATGGGAAAAGAAATGTTGTGGGACGCTGCTGAAGTGGGTGTATAGAGCTGCGTTTCCTTCATTGGTACGTCTACTATCTTCAGGGCCATTGAAATTATTTGGCTGCAGTTTTTTTTCTCTTATTAAGGATTTGCCACATAATCTTTGCCCAGACATCATTACCATGTTCAAACATTACCAAATAATGAAATACTATCAAAAAATTTACTGCATTATGTTTCAAAATATCTTGCCTCATAATTCATTCAACTTTTAAACATAATTTGTTGCTCCCCTGTCGCATGATTCGTTGCTCTGTCTGTGTGTGTTGCTCTGTCTGTGTGAGTTGCTCTGTCTGTGTGTGGCTCTGTCTGTGTGTGGCTCTGTGTGTGTGTGTGCTCTGTGTGTGTGTGCAAATGCAATAGGTCTCACATTTGTGAGAGATTAAGCTATTGGCATTGTAAATGACAATGCCATTTATTTATCTGCTTTCAAAGCCAACACATAAATACAAAATTTGGCCTTTACAATGCCAATAGCTCAAACTTTTACAAAGGCGAAACCGTTGCATTGTAAATGCTTGTTTATATTTTAATAGAGTTTGCATGGGATACCGCTAAAACTTTAATGAAGCAAGTGGTCTGACAGGCATGTGCAACAGCCAGGCCCTTGCAAATGCAATTAGAAACAAGCATAAGCAAAGCCAATAGGTTTTGCCTATGTAAGAGCTATTGGCTTTGCCAATGTCTTTTAGCCATGTTGTACAGCAACATGGCTGCTGTTTACCATGGTTAACGGTTAGTGGCATGACGTGATATGACTTGGCATGGCATAGAATAGAATGGTGTGGAAGAGAGTGGAGTGGTGTTTAGTGGCATAAAGTGGAGTGGAGTAGTGTAGAGTAGAGTGGCCTTGAGTTGAGTGGCATAGGGTAGAGTGGTGTAGAGTAGAGTGAAGTGGCGTATATTGGCATAGAGTCGAGTGACGTAGAGTGGACTGGCATTCAATAGAATGGCGTGCAGTGGCATAGAGTAGAATGATGTTGAGGAGAGTGGAGTGGTGTTTAGTGGCATAAAGTGGAGTGGAGTAGTGTAGAGTAGAGTGGCCTTGAGTGGAGTGGCATAGGGTAGAGTGGTGTAGAGTAGAGTGAAGTGGCGTATATTGGCATAGAGTCGAGTGACGTAGAGTGGACTGGCATTCAATAGAATGGCGTACAGTGGCATAGAGTAGATTGGCTTGGAGTAGAGTGGTGTAGAGTAGATTAGAGAGGCGCAGAGTAATGCTTTACAAATATACAAGGAAGAACAAAGGCGAGGAAGAACCAATGTACTTGGTCCATTCTACAGGGAGGAGCTAACACAGGAAAGTAAGGGAAGCCTTCAGGAGCTAAGCAATCGAAAGATTGCAAATGAGAAAGGAAATGAAAAGAACTAATGGTATGCTGTGGGCGGGATGTAAGATCGCTGCATTGTAAAGAATACATCACGCAGCACAGCGCATGACCTGTGCAGGTGAGACCTAAAAAAGAAAGGAACAGCATAGGAAGATATGGAAGAGGCTGTAGGAAGGTGGATATCTGACTTTGGTTGCCCCCAACTTTTTGCTTGGTGTTTTGCTGGTTTTTCGACTTAGTTGACCTGGGGCCCTGCTATTCAGGACCCCAAGCCCACTGCTCTCTCTGTAAAATGGATTCCATGTACCTTAGGTGCATATCCAATTGGATACTGAGTCACCTTATCAGTCCCTGTACAGTGTACCTTAGGTACCCAGGGCATAGGTGCACCCAGGGCCTACCAGGGGCTGCAGCATGTATTATGCCACCCCTGGCTGGCCATCCAAATCTGACACAACTGGCTGATCAATCAGCTGGGGCAAGGTGGTATAATCACCCTTTGCTGTAGATATAGTATCCCTATATCTAACCCTAAAATGGACACATATCCTCCTATCAGTCACTCCTATCGCAGGCCTTATCAATCCTGAAGGCAGAGTGCTTGGAATTATGTGAGATGGGGCTCTAGCATGAGCTCAGCCTGTCTGCAGCTTTCGGAACCAAGTCCTTTAGCTGTTTCCATGATAACGCTATACCATATACTCTTAAGTGCATTATAATCCTCGCGGTTATTGCCAACTTTGGTATAACATTATCAAAACATGTCGAGTAAGGTGTCATACGAATTGGGATACTACCCCCTCGCCAAATCTGGCGACGGGGGTAGCATTCCACCTTTCTAGAGGGACACAACATGTATGTAACTGTGAACCCCGGTTAAAGCTAACTCGAGCCTCAGCATCACAAAATGGATGCTGCCACCACAGACACAAGTCTGACCTCCTGCTGCTGGGAGTCCTTCCAGCGAGGGAGGCTTGGACAAAGGGTTTCCTGCCTTGGGAGGTGCTAGCACCACCCCAGACAGGATTTTGTGCATTAGGTAGGACAGGGCTGAAAGGAATGAGACATGCCTGGGGCACACAAGGTGTCCCTGTGCATTCACCGGTCCAAACCAGTTCCTGGGGCACTCCAGCCCCAGAGCTGGCACAAGACCGGACAAAGGAAAGGGGGTGTAACCACCCCCCTTCCTGGTCCCACCCAAAGGAGGGACCTAGTCGTAGTGCAGCCCCCTTTAGCTGAATAAAGGTAGGAGCTGGTCCCATTCCAAATTAGATTATCCTGAACAACTTTACAAGAAGAAGCTCTGGACTTCGACGTTCTGCTCCACAGAAGACTGAAGAAATCTCCCTTGTGGGCAAGGAGTGTCCACCCTGCACAAGCAGGCACCATCAGCGTCCAGCGGCTTCACTTTGTTGTCTTCCTTCCCGGATCCAGACTTCAGAACCCAACGAGACCCGGATTCCAAGACCTCTCCAACCTCTACCTACATCTGCAGCACAGCTGAGATCCGTGGGTGCGACGAGACACGTGGGACCGGCCATCTTGAAAGAACCTGCACTTCGCTTTCAGCACGACTCCCGAGGTAAACTCGACCAAGTGCTTTGGGGACTGAGAAGCCCCGACCCGAGCAGCTCCTGCACCGAAGACCAGCCCTCCAGCATCCACGAGATCTGCGTGGGGCCCTTCTGCCTGTTTGTTGCTCGACGCGTTGTCTGGTCACTTGCCGGCTGGCTGGTGACCTCCTAGACGATGAAACCCAACATCTTCACTGCTGGTCTGGTTGCTCCAGACTGGCCCTTGCTCCCCTCCAAAAGAGGAGCACCCCGGACCCTCCTGGTCCACTCCAGACGCCGTTTCCACTCACCGCGTGGGTTGCCTTTGCCAAAGCCTGTTGACTCCGAATCCGAAGCCGACACCGCCGACAGCGAGAGCCTGCGTGGGACAGCTCGTGCCTCCATCCTGGTCATCGAATACACCACCTGGTCCACGTGGCTGCAGAGACAAGCGTCCACCTTCACCTGATCGCGACGACGACAACTGGTTCCACTCCTGGTTCCACTCCAGTCACTGGCTAGTGACTTTGAAAATTGTCCCCTCTGCTTTCAGGTTCTTCTTTTCACTGATCCACCCTTGGATCACACCGGACATCTTCCTCCTGACCGCCTGCAGCATCTTTTCCTCCAGGCTCCATAGACTTCAACGCCGGAACCCGACACGACTTGGCACCTATGCACCCGCAGCCCGTGGGTGAGGTAACACGAGCATTTCGGTGCTCAAGGGTAGCTTGACTCTCCTAGTGTCCAGTTCTACCATCGTTTTGGTCCTATCTAGTCAGCGACGTCCGTACTCACCTTTTTCTTAAAACTGTACTGTCCATAGACGTTTGTACGCATCTCGCGTGTGAGCTCACACTCTGCACACGCGTTCCGTGGGCCTACTATTACCTACCTCCAGTTAGTATAGCGTGGTCCCAGCGATCCTACAGCCTCTGAACAGCTCCATTCCTATTATTGACTTTCACATTCCACTTACTTAGTATATGGTTTGTCGTGCCCCTAGGGCACCATTGTAAATCGTGCAGCTTGAACTTATTTTTCCTAAGAGTTTGTCATGTGCTTAGCCCTCTGACCTCATAAAGAGTTCAGAGGTGTATGTTAGTTAATAAATACTTGTTTATTTTCATAACAACCTGTGTGGTGTCCTTTCACTTGGTATTCAAGGGGTTATATGTGGTAAAACAGCTGGCTTCACATGCTAAAAGAGTTTAGCCTAAGACTGCTTTGTCCATGCTACCACTAGGATAGCTGGTCTATGAGGTTGACTTACAACCAATCACCATAAGGGTTGTTTGGACTGATACAAGGTGATCACTAGAACTAGTGAACATCATATATCAGGCCAACTTCTCACAGAGGCGATGATTGATGATGTACGAGCAATACCCAAAGCAACCTTATGGCAGCAATGTGCAGCTGTCAGGCCCTTGCAAAATGACTAAAAACAATTGAAAAGAAAGAAATCATGCAGGGATCAAAGGGTGGCAAAGGGAGCCAAAGGGAGCTGGTGAAACAGGAGCAATGCCTAAATAAGTGGCCTGATATGGATGTGCCGCTCCCGGGCTCTCCAGATAGAAGTTAAAATAAAAAGTAAAGAGAGTCCGGGAGAGCAAGGAAAGCGATGCACTGCCATGGACTTCGAAAGAACAAGACAAAACAGTCCCTACATGTCTGCAGTGGAAGGATGAAAGCCATGCAAACAGAAACAATGTAAAGGGGAAGTACTTATTCAGGGGTGGGACAACCACAAGAATAGGGCATAAAGTTATCGTATAAGGACAAGTGAATGGAGATCATTCCAGTCATGAGCTAGGAGCTGACCCAAAGCCTACTTCAGCTATGTTTTATTGTTGACAGAAGTTTCTTGACAACAGACAGGCAGATAAAGCTGTCTGTTAACAAGACCTAAAAAAACAGACATTGAACCAGGGCCTAAGGAATTTGCTATTTCTGTCCTTTGCCAGCTTGGAGGAGGAAGCACTATGTTATAACTTGTGTTTCCCTGCTGCTCAGCTGGTATGTATGTCATATGGAATGTTGGATGATTGGAATGTTGCTGTGCTGTGAATGTCAGTTGAGTGAGGGCTGAGCAGCAGGATAGCTGCTCCTGATGGGGTTTCCTTTCTATCTTAACTAATTAACTTAAATAAAGTAACTTGATCAATCCTACTACAACACACTACAATCAATATTCTCATTTACCATTGCTGCCCCAGGGCCTAATGATCAATTTATCTACAACTGAGTAAGCAAGTTATTCCCTTTGTACACTTAACAATCAAGCGGTAGTGATAACAAACAGGCTTATTACCACTATCCCTTAGTTACTTACTTTAAAACTTCCCTGATCAAGTGTTTTACCGCTTACGGTCAAGGAAAATGATGCTATGCAAAATGTCAGATAAATATCTTATTGTCTCCTGATTTCAGTTATTCTTTGTCCTTTCGGAGGTTTGTATGAATTTGTGAAGCGCAGAATTCTATTTCTCTCCCTAAGTTACATAGGGGCATATTACCAAGGGCCATTATCGCCGCCTTAGCGGGACTTTTTCCCGCTAAAGCGGCGATAATTTTATCGCCCTATTACCTAGCTGTCGCTAACACCAGTTAGCGACAGCTAGTAGGAGATAGCGATCATCTTGGGGCCCACTTTGCATGTCAGTGATATTTATGACTAATGACATGCAAAGTGGGCGTGCCAAGATGTTAGCGACTGGAAACAGTCGCTAATATCGCTATCTCCAATTATCAACAAAGCCTTACTTTTGGAAATATTCACGCTAAACGCAAATATCTCCAAAAGCTAACGCCTGGCCAGAGCAGTTCTTAGCCATGTTATCCAATGGAAGGTGGATAACATGGCTAAGAGCATTGTCACGATAATGCATGAATATCGCTGATTTTTCAGCGATATTCATGCGTTTCGCAGGATTTTTACCGCTTTTGAGATAAACCTTGATAATATCAAGGTATCTCAGCGGTAAAAATCGTCGGAGCGCGTGGATATAATTTTAGCCGCTAACCATGCATAGCGATAATTATCGCTATTGCTTGGTAATATGCCCCATAGTCCGCAAGTTTCTTAGATCTACTAATGAAAGTTTCTTAGATCTACTTCTTAATCCACAGCCCTTTCAGAGCCTCCCCCCTTTTTCTGCCCACTTCACTTGATGTTCCACGAAAAAGGCTATCTCTCTCATAACACATGAACTAGTAAAAGTGCAGCCTATAGATTAATTTGTAACTTGTAACAATAAAGCTTTGATGAACAGAGCCACTTTGAAAATTGGATGGACACGTCTCCAATGTCTTTTTTTAATAAGATATTTTTTTTAACTAATGACCGGGTGCTTAATGCCAAGGCCTAATTAATTTTAGACTCTGCTTTAAGGTCATTGCGCCTCCTGTTATAGTGCCCTGTCCTATCCGCTGCTTGGAAGATGTAGTACTGTTCAATGTCCTGTTACTCTGGCCTTGGACCAGCAGAAAAGAATAATGACTCCCTTGCTGGTAATTGACCTTTTTTTTCATATCTCTATAACAGGCTGATGTGGCAGCTGATTTTAATAGGATGGGTAGAAATATTGAATAGAAAGTATATTTATCTTCCATGTATTGCACCGAGTATTGAAAATGACTCTGAACTCTTTGAGCTACAGTGGATTGATATATATTTTGTTTTAGGTCACTGGTAGACTGTGATAAAACCGTAAAATACCTTAAAAGCAATAAATGTGTTGAAGAGGGATAGGATATTTGCATTATTTACAAGCCTTGTTTATTTTGCGACACTTGCCGTAATGCTGCTAGTTCGGCCGCGCAGATATTGTGTTATGTCTTGTTTCCTTTTATGCAGACATAGCTTTGCGGCTGCTAGCATGAATGGGGAATAACCTATCGGGAAGTGTTCCAAAAGGATGACAGCAACCTAGGACCTTCAGTGGTGGAGGAAGTGGTGGGGGGGGTGGGGGGGTGGGGGGGGGGGGGGAGACAACTGTTGCAAAGGCATTATAGGTTTGCTAAAGACCTAGGGAGGATCAAGAAAGTGCAGGAGACCAGTGAGAGGGGGACAATATCTCGAATCTGAAACCGAGAAAAAAGATATTAAAGTTTACAGCACAGGAATTGAAAGTGCTCATCCACAAAGCAACCATTTTTTAAAAAGTATTTAAGCCCTGAACATTCTTCCAAACCAAACATCCCATCTAGGAAAGTATTGCTGTACATTGCTTTTAAACCCCTATAACTTATAATTTAATCGCGCCGCATACCTGCGCTGGATTTGTAAATTTATTTGATTGCGCTGCATACCTGCGCTTGTTGGCTTTGTATTGGGCTGTCTGAGGGCAACATTGTAGTTGTAGCTCTCACCTGCACTATAATAGTGGCTCACCCTGCACTTGGCAGGATTTAGGGCAGTCAGGCACCGATATCCATCGCTTCGCGGCGTTTCAGGCCGCCATCTTGGGAGGGGGAATCTGGGGCTGCCGATTTATGGGCGCCATCTTTGTTGGGGGACTAGTTGTTTCCCTTGCAGGACTCCCACGTCTGGAGGAGCCTGGAGGAGCTTATTTAAACCCTGATTCGGCCGCTGGCAGGCAGACTTGCTTACCGCAGCGCGCACTTTGCTGTTCATTGCTTTTAAACCCTTATAACTTATAATTTAATCACGCCGCATACCTGCGCTGGATTTTTAAATTTATTTGATCACGCTGCATACCTGCGCTTGTTGGCTTTGTATTGGGCTGTCTGGGGGCAACATTGTAGTTGTAGCTCTCACCTGCACTATAATAGTGGCTCACCCTGCACTTGGCAGGATTTAGGGCAGTCAGGCACCGATATCCATCGCTTCACGGCGTTTCAGGCCGCCATCTTGGGAGGGGGAATCTGGAGCTGCCGATTTAGGGCGCCATCTTTGTTGGGGTACTAGTTGTTTCCCTTGCAGGACTCCCACGTCTGGAGGAGCCTGGAGGAGCTTATTTAAACCCTGATTCGGCCGCTGGCAGGTAGACTTGCTTACCGCAGCGCGCACTTTGCTGTTCATTGCTTTTAAACCCTTATAACTTATAATTTAATCGTGCTGCATACCTGAGCTGGATTTTTAAATTTATTTGATCGCGCTGCATACCTGCGCTTGTTGGCTTTGTATTGGGCTGTCTGGGGGCAACATTGTAGTTGTAGCTCTCACCTGCACAATAATAGTGGCTCACCCTGCACTTGGCAGGATTTAGGGCAGTCAGGCACCGATATCCATAGCTTCGCGGCGTTTCAGGCCGCCATCTTGGGAGGGGGAATCTGGGTCTGACGATTTACGGGCGCCATCTTTGTTGGGGGACTAGTTGTTTCCCTTGCAGGACTCTCATGTGTACGGTTATTTAAGATGTACAGTCCTTCAGCCCGCAGCGATGGCGCGCAGCGGGAGCGCGCCGGAGGTGCGCCAGAGGTAAGCCCGTTTGCGCACGTTCGCGCACAGGACGCGCCGGGTGCTGGCAATGCTGCTTCTTCGTCTCCTGTTCCCCTTATGTATTCTAGAGATGAACTCTTAAGCCTGAACCCCGGTGCTATGCTAAGCTGCCAGCCTAATTTCACTAGTAGGCACCAGCCACTTTTCAGCAGTGGGCACCAAGAGTCCTTGTCCTGTGGCTTGATGAATGTGAGATCGCTCTGCAAACATCACGTGAAAATTGCGCTACTCATCGTGTCTCATGAGTTAGATATACTCTTTATGACTGAGACCTGGACCAGAGTGAATAGCACAGTGGAATTGGGTTTAGCCTGTCCCCAGGCTATAAAATTAGACATAATCCCCGGGTGGGAGCTAGAGGAGGAGGAGTTGGTCTGATCTTTAGGGAGACACTAGATCTTTCCCAGCTTGTTATTAAAGAAATTCCGGGATGTGAACTGCTGGGTTTCTCTTTAAATGGTCAGGGAGGTGTTTTATACACTTGGCTGCTGTGCTATAGGCCTCCGGCCAGCGCTTTGCCCGCTGTGGCTGAGCTTATTGATCTTATTTTCGATCTTTCCAATTCCCACACCAGGTTTATGGTGTTGGGAGACTTTAATCTGTGGCCAGATGGACCTACCGACTCAGCTTTTAAAGACCTGGTACAAGCTTGTTGCAATATCCATCTGCAGCAGCTAGTACTCTCTCAGATTCATCTAAGGGGCCATGTCTTAGATTTGATCTTTGCAGACGTGAACCAGGTGACCATACGGAATATCCTACCACAGTGCTGGACGGATCATGCGCTCGTCCATTTCTCTCTCTCACTTCATGCCGTCTCGGTGAAGAGAGGCAGCTCAGGAGCTATTAAGGTGGGTAGACAATGGTCAAAGCTTGTGAAACAGTCAACTCTGCCTACTCTGCTTCCGGATGGTTTTACTCTGGAAGATAGTGTGGATGAAAGCTATGGGACCCTGAGCCAGCGAATTTCTGCTTCACTGGACTTACTGGCCCCGCTGCGGAAAACTTGAGACAGGACCATACACGCTATGCCTTGGTTCTCGAGGGACATTCTTCAGCTTAAACTCCAGTGCAAGCGGGCTGAGCGTGCCTGGAGAAAACAGTATCTCGAATCCGATAGAGCCCTGTTTAAACAGGCACTGGCGATCTATAAAGCTCAGATTAGGTGTGCCAAGGCCAGATTTTTAGAGGAGTTGCTACTGTCAGCAGCGAATAAATCTCAGGCCCTATTCAAGATCGTTAAAGATCTGTTGCGTCCCGCATGCGCTGCAAATGATATCCCCGCTTCTCAACTCTTGTGCGACGCTTTGGCACAGGCCTTTGAGGACAAGATTGCTACCATCTTGAGCAATCTTGTTACATCGCCTGGCTCAGACCTTCAATCTCTAAATAACTCCACTTCAACACCTATTACAGAGAGGGATGCTAGGCTAACCCGGTTGAACAGTTTTCCCCTTCCGTCCTTTGAGGATTTCTGTACACTGGCTAATGGTGTTTCTTCGGGCTCCCCCCTCGATCCACTTCCTCATAAATTCTGGAAACTGTTCCGTGAGGAGCTCTTTCCGCCACTTTTTGCCATATGCTGTCAGTCTTTCAGCGCAGCACGGGTCCCGGAGTGCTGGCAGCTGGCGGTGGTCTCCTCGCTCCTGAAGAAGGAAACACTGGATCCCACCTGTCCAGCAAATTACAGGCCGATTTCGTTACTTTCGTTTTCCAATTAAAATTCTGAAGAAATTGGCCACAAAACATCTATCCAGCTTCTTAGAGACCAATGCCTGCCTGGACGTGGCTCAATTCGGGTTTAGACCAGCCCATGGGACGGAGTCAGCATTGGTGACTGTCTTGGACGATCTTCGGACGCGTGTCGACCAAGATCGAGCAGCCGTTTTAATGCTGCTCGACATGTCGGCCGCGTCCGACACGGTCAGCCATACAATCTTGATCAGGAGATTGGAGGAAGTGGGGGTGTCTGCCTTGGCCCTGGATTGGCTAGTATCCTACCTTGGTAACAGACACCAGGTGGTGGCCTTGCCACCCGTCAAATCCAACATCAGAAGGGTTGGGCAGGGCTTGCCCCAGGGGTCGGCCATCAGCCCTATTTTATTTAATCTTTACCTCCGCCCCCTGGTTAAGTTGCTAAAATCCTTTGGCATAGCAGTTACCAACTACGCTGACAACACCCAACTTATCTTCTCGTTTGAGGGAAAGGAGGCTGTGTCACAAGAGATCTTTCACCGTTGCATGACAACTACGGCGGATTGGTTGAGTCACAATTCCTTGCAATTTAATAGCTCCAAAACCGAGGTGTTGCACTGCTCAATGGACCGCACCCCTAGGCCTCTTCCTCAGGATTTTTGGCCTTCCTCTTTTCAGGGCACTATTCTCCCGGCTGACTCAGTTCGGAACCTGGGGGTGATGTTCGGTTCCAACCTTCAGCTGGATGTGTCCGTGAATAAAACGGTGGCCACCTGTATGGCACTACTACGCATGCTGAGGAAGATTCTACCTCTTCTTCCCGTGCGGGCTAGGCCAGAGGTAGTGAGTAGCATCATCTTAAGTAGGTTGGACTACTGTAACGCACTACTTCTGGGGGCGCCTGTCACCTTGGTGGGAAAACTGCAGCGAGTACAGAATTTCGCTGCCAAATTGGCTCTCTTGCGCCGGCGTTCTGACTCTTCTTCTTTGGCAATCACGGATCTTCACTGGTTGCCAGTTCTTCAGCGGATTGACTTTAAAGCCCTCTGTTTGGTGTTCAGAGCCCTACATGGTCAGGGTCCGTCTCCATTGCAGGATTTATTCACCTGGTATACCCCGTCTAGATCTCTCCGCTCGGCCTCAGCTTGCTTGGTAGTAGTTCCCAAGATTGTGAGGACTCGGATGGGAGGTCGCTCTTTCAGGTTTACCGCAGCTAGACTGTGAAACTCTCTACCGATATCCTTGAGAAGTATGGGAGACCTCCCTTCCTTTAAGAAAGCTTTAAAAACACATCTTTTCCCTAGGACAGTGTAAGCATGGCAGTAGCTGGAAACATCGTTGTATGGATTACTGAAGTCTAAGCGCCAGGATACCCATTGGGTGACAGTCATTGCACTATACAAGTATGCCAATACATACATACATACATACAAACATACATACATACATAAGTGCAGCTGTATCTGCAACAAACATCCATAAAGGCTGTAAGTCTGGCTGTAATGTGCTAACGCATGCAAACACAGATACAGCATAAACGTGCACACACACACTATTTTTCTGTCTCTGTGCAAGCAGCTTCATACTGGGCCTCCGATATATGTGCCCTTTTTTGACAGGATATTTACAGAACGATTTGGTGAAAGTGAGAGAACAGTCATTGTACTAAAGGTGGACTTCTGAGAGCAAACGCTAACATCCATTTATCAATGTGTTTTATAATTAATGTATTGTTAAAGCATACTGGGTATTGGTAGAGAAATCAGAGGCCAGTGGAAGAAGTTGGCTAAAGAAAATAAGTAGTGGAAAAATGTAGACACACAGGGACAGATTTACTAAGATTTCATGTGGCATAGCAAGGCAACTTGAAGCACTGTGTTGCGTGAAAGGGAGGCAGGAGAGAGCACCTTATTTACAAAGATATGGAGCATTTTGGCTTCCTCCTAGTGCTGGTGCACAGTGTGCTGCCTAAGCAGACACCCTTCTGCCATGCTGCAAGGGTGCCTGTGTTACAGGCAAGATTGTTTTTTTGCAGGGAGGGACACCTTCCAGCTCAGATAAATCCCTATTCGCATGTTCCTCTTTCTATGCATGCTGCATTCTGCGGCTCACATAGAAAGAGGAAGTAACGAGGAGAAATAAAGATATTTTTCGTCATTGCGCCTGGGACAGGGAGCTGCAGTATTTTGGCGCAATCCGTTTACTGACTTTAAGATATATGTAATTGTGCCAAAATCCATGGGTGCATCCTCCACCCATGGAACACCTACCCTAAGGATATGTAACACAACGCAGCGCAGCCACTGCAGCGCGTTACATTTCATTACAAAGCCATGCAAATCGACCCTTGCGTGGCTATGTAAATCCCGATTAAGGACTTGCGTTGTCTTTTGATGACGTGCGTAACATATGGACAACGCAATTCTTCAGTAAATCTGGGCCTTGGTCTCTCTTTCAAAATCACTGTTGACCTCATAAGAAACAACAGCAATGCTCTTTCCACCAATCAACGTGCTCTACATATTGATGTCATTAGTCCACTTCCTTCTGGAAGCCAGCAGCACCGCCTAGACTCACTTTGACTATTTCTCTCCCCTCCACCCTATGCGCTGCATTTCTGCCTTCTGGTCATGGTTGCGCTACGCAGCCATGGTATTCAGAGGCTCTTGCAGGATAACATTAGTCCTTTTGTACCAATGATAGAGCATACTAATTAGCATATTGTGAATAGAGTTTTACATTAAATAAGCCTATCACAGATGTTACACGGTGTCTAATAATTTTTTGCCTGAGAGATCAGTAGACGTATCTCTCCCATACAATAACATTTCCATTGTTTTCCTATGAAGGAGAACCCAATGCTTATTCTATAGGAACACCGACATTAAGAGTAGTACAATAAACACGATTATTGTAATGACTGTTTATGAAATATTTAGCTTTCCATTTGGGTACCCAGTGTTGATTCTTTCTATTCACTGTTGTTGTATTTACTTTTTGCTGTGCTTTTTCGCTTACTGAGTTTTTAAATTCTGTCTGGGCATTGACTTTTTTATTAAAACTGTAATAACTGTTGGATTATATCTAGTCTCAACTTTCATATCATCTTCTTTGAGTTTGTCTTTGAATGACCCCACAAGTTTCCAATTCAGACCAAGTACCAGTGTTAGCATCAGTAAAACGCACATCTAATATAATCTTTAATATTGCTAGGTGGTCTGTACAACTTTTCTGATGTGGAGAAAACTTTTACAGGATTTATTTCAAGTCAACCGAAGGTGTAATAGAAAGGGCGCAGGGTCTAGCATGTGCATTTATAGTTTTTGTGACTGGTGCATGGAAGGTATTTGTGGAACATGGAGTACAGATGTTAAACCATTCGTACGTGGTTGCCTCATGACAGTGGTGTGTTATGTTAAAGTACTAAATAAACAAAGAAAGGAGTACCATCATTGGAAGATCAAAAGAGTTTCCTAATGTGGTGGTAGACTGACAAAAGGAAAGAATTTATCCTTTTGTTAAAAAACCCTCCCTCACCAGCCTAGTGGTGACATGCTTCATCATCGGGGTCCACCCTGGCGGCCTAGCGGCACCAGGGTGTGCTACAACACCTGGAATACAGTGGAGCAGGCTGTGAGTGTAAGTGCAGATAAAAAGAGTGTTAAAAATTGTCCTGGTTTAACTTAATAGGAAGATAGATTTTATTTATAAGTAACTGGACAATATTAAAAAGGTGGGAGGAGATACTGTGAGGGTAAATTAAGGCCAAAAGTATCTCTATGTGTGCACTGGTCTACATGTTTCAACCAAAGGTGGGATATACCAGGTTTTCATCAGGACCGTTAAGACAGGGAGCTGGACAGTATGTGCCCCCTAAAAGCCACACCCAATCCTAGTTCCTTGTGACGAAAGTTAGCAAAATACGCTAAATGGTAAAAAGACTCTAGCCTCAGTGGATGAGTCAGGGAAAAGTCAAAAAGACCTGTGGGAAGAAAGAAGAAAAACAGACATCAATCAGACGTGAACTATGTTACATGCCTGTTACGTTGTGCAGTGTCGTGTCTTTTATATCTTCATGCTTCATGCCACTCTCATTAGGAAAATAATAAAGGTTTCATGGTGAAATTATCACGGTGTTATAAGACCCGCTGTGGGCTGGTTGTTGAGCCAAATCACGCATACCTATCAAAAGGTGCGTGTATAACTGTCCAAGATTTTGCACTTACACTCACAACCTGCTCCACTGTATTCCAGGTGTTGTAGCACACCCTGGTGACGCTAGGCCACCAGGGTGGACCCCGATGATGAAGCATGTCACCACGACACATCCAGAGGGCTGTACGGAGGTTAACCACAATAGGGCTACTTCTGGCTAAGAGGAAAACAGCACTGCTCCGACATTAAAAGACTGTTTCAGCAGTCTAGCATATTGCAACACCAACTATGATCTATACTCCACCACACTTCCCAGCACGTCCCGCCCTAAGGACATCTAGGCCTGTGGAAACATTACACGGCAGTCGTGCAGACACAACCTGCCGCACAAATTGACTACGGCTTGCTGCTCACTGGGGTGGGCTGAGCTGGGGGAGCTTTGATCATTGGACATTGACACGTCAATTTTACTCAGGTCTGTGTATTAATCTCCCCTGGGGAATACATGTAGGTGGCACGATCTGTTTACAAGTAGAAGAGGAGATCACGAGAGGCAGACTGAATGGTTCATTTTGTGCTGAACAAGGACATGATTGTTCATTTGGATGTAGCAGGCACATTTTTTTGGCTTCTGCTGTATCCAAGCTGTCTCCAAGATTTTGCAGATACGATGTTATGCTACAAATACTGGTAAATAAAGTTTTTTTTAAAAGAAAGTAGAAAAGAGTTTACCAGAACCATGTCATTTTTTTTCAGAAACTAACCACCCATATTTAGCATATGGGTTAGGCGATATATTAAATGAGTTAAAATTAGCTAAACAAACTAAAGTGTCAACATTAGAAAAAATATATATATTTTAAAATATTTTTATTGAATATAATCAGCAATACAATACGAAGATAAGGCCAGATATACATGTTTTTGCTTGCCGTGTTAAGAACAAGTATCCCAGTCTGGAAGAAAACTAATATACACACGATTAACAATTGTACAATAAAGGGGTACCCCTGCAAACAGATACGCTCCTAAGTCAGGGCATAAACAACTATTGTAAATATCAACACTTGGGTAACTGATGAAAATATGGGCCAGCAAAAGCAAAAATGACACCCCTGATCAAAGTTCATGTGAGAGCAATTTATTAGTATAAAAAAACTAAGGATACAAAGACATAATCAATATATATCAAGAAATACATTATTCCAATAAATATACATTTATAAGCTTTCTATAAAAACAGTGTGTGCTTCCATCTACAGTCTTTAGAGGGGATGATGAGTGTGTGGAGTGTTACATTTTAAAATCCTTAGGCTCAGTCCTTTTTAAATGAAGAAGATCAAAGTAACCAATTCTTTGTAGAAAAATAGCTCTTTATTTATGATGATACAAACGTGGACAGCCGACACGTGTTTCACCCCTGTGGCGAATTGCGCCAGGGCTTTCTCAAGGCTATTTACAATTTTGTATATTACCGCAATCTGTGCATGATAAATTTCAGCATAAAGTCCGGTTTGTTAACTTATTAAGGGATTGAATCCCCGGCGTGTCTCTCCAAACAGCTCGTCTCTTCCGACGTTTCCGCAGATTGATCTTCTTCATTTAAAAAGGACTGAGCCTAAGGATTTTAAAATGTAACACTCCACACACTCATCATCCCCTCTAAAGACTTTGTTGTTTGAAAACTCAAGAGGTCCAGAGTTTTCTTGAGTGTGTTAGCATCAACAGACAAACAGTGAAAACTAATGTGGACTTGGTCTCCTTTCGTGGACCACCTCCCCTTTGCAACAAAAGCTTCCATCTACAGTACAGTTTCTCTAGCCTCTATGCTCATTCATACAACCACACTCATCCTATTCTAAACTAGTTCATGTTAGTTTTATTGCACAAGACAAACCCACAGGGAAGGATTCTCATATTCTGTTATAACACAGATATTTCAATTAATCTGTATACAAACAATTTATTTCAATACAATAAATAGTTTGTTTTGATCTGCATAGAATCACATTTAATTCCTCACTGATTAATAATTCTTGAATATTCAATATTTTGGGTTCTTGTGGCTTACAAACGAAAAGAAGGATTGGTGGGACTGGGAAGTCCTATACAACATGACTTTGTGGGGTTAGAGCATGTGTATATATTACAAAGGCTGATAGAGTATATACATGACATGACTTGTGGATTGTGTCCAACAGCCAGAAAAATAAAGAGAGAAGACATAGAATTGGAAGATAGGCGAGGAAATTACTATGAAATAGTAAAGGATATAGATGGAGTTATGTTGAAACAGAAGAAGACTACTGCTTTCTAAGTAGAATAATAAGATGCCAATCAGATTTTGGGCTCAAGTCGCCATCAGAGTGGGAATTGATGGAGCAGGGTTTTTACGAAATAAAACCTGCTTGGATTGAACTCCTCATTGTGTGAATTTTTAACTAAATGGTGTGAAAATTAACAGTGCAAAACTAAAAAGGGAAAAGGTGAAAACTGTGCAAGTTAGTTTCTTTTCTCATTAATAGTTTGAGAATAATGTGCAAACTGTAAGAGAATGTAAGCAAAAGCATTCATAGAGCGTTTAATGGTGGAGTTTTATAAAATACCCATGATAATCACACTTGTATTTGTTTTTTCCTAGAATGCATTTCACTGCTCTGCAGAGAAAGTCTCATGAGTCTTTTTAGGTTTAATTTGCTTATTAGAATGTAGAAAGGAGAAATATGTAAATTGTCCTTCATGAGTTCCTGATGAAGGCCAAGGTTGTGTGGAGGAAACAATGAACATTATGAATGGAACTTCCTTGCCAAGCAGAGAATGTGGACATCTGTATAACAATGTGATACATTTGCGAGATGGAGAACTGTACAAGCCACGGAGGAGCTGTATCTGAGTTTCCTTTGCTGATGTGAGCTGTCAAAGACAAAGGAGCTGTTGAAGAGTTGGGCACATCGAGAGTGGAGTGATTAGACACCCCCTGTTTTTAACCAATGAGATTTGAGAAATTTCTGTGTAATGATACATGAGGGATTGGATCTTTAGTGGATGTAGGTATAACTATTTGTACTGAAAGGGGAGGAGGTAGCAAGATCGCGTGGTCATTCTAAGGAGAGAGCCATTTTGCTGTTTCATAATAACTGGCTGGCTGTTGTTCTGCTGATACTGACCCTTAGGCTTTGCTCCTCATATCTTCTGGAAGATGCCCCAGTTTATCCTCATGGCCAGAGGGTAGCTTTTCAATCTTTATTATTGGGTTCATATGATATTCTGAGTTTGCATTAATCTTATCTTGTAAATGTCTTTACTTTTTTGTCTCTTCGCCTATCCACTCTCTCATTGCCCTGATATTTGAAATGTATCATTTTGAATCACTATACTATTATTTTCCTGTGTGATGATTTATGATTTGATCTGTGTTGTATTCGATGAGCATTTACATTTATTAGATAAAGCATATTAAATTATAAACAGAGTTTGTCATTATTTGGTTAAATTGAATGATTATTCTTTAAAATGATACTTCTTTAGAATTCTGATATTCATTTGCCAATCACTGACCACTATAGAAGATTCATCGGTGAAGGAAGAGAATAAAATAATAATGAGCTTATTGGTAAGTTTGGTTTAAACTCATGCAGCGTAGAAGGAACTGTTAGGTATTAAATTGGGTACAGATGATTAAACTTTGCAAGTTCCCAAACACTGTATCAGTTTTTCGTAGCAGACGTGATGGTTATATGGATTAAATTGGCAATTTAATAGGTCAGAATTAATCAATTCAATTCAATTCAAAAATGCTTTATTCGGTTTGTACAAGTACAACCATATAGCAACATAAATAAATACAATTTCAAATTCACATTTATGTAGGTTTTAAATGATGAAACAGTTTAAATTATATCAATATCTATACACCAAGCCCATTTTTCGTTATATTATTATACAAAGCATGTCTCATTTGAGTGCAAAAAGGCTATTCAGTCACTATAAACATTGTAGCAGCAATTATTATAGTAAGAAAAGTTTGTGCAAAAAACGCTAGTGTAAAGTGCAAAATACCAATCCTATTGTATACATATGGTACTTTCGACAGGTGCAAATATGCAATATAAAGTGCATAGCAAATAAATACATATGTAAACAGTTTGACTCAAGCGGTAAATCGCACACAAAATAGTACACATTCATAATATAAAAATCATATTATGATTGATTTCCTTAGTGACATACATTTTAAAATATAGGTGGCCACATAATAACACACGTCTGGGGAGGCTAAATTAAACATCAGTTGCATCGCGGCTCTTGTATTGCACATATTGTAGTTTAGGAACATTTGCTTCAGATAAAACTTTCTAAAACCAGTATAAAAATTGCAGAATAGTAAGAAGTGGCAGAAGCTCTGTTTGGATTTTCCATCACATGGACACGGACATATCCCAGGTTTTTTTGCAGTGGGGAAAGCCACTAGGTGGTGAACTATTCCCAGCCTCAGACGCGCAAGGACAAAGCGATGGGAATTAATACTAACAAATGTAAGGTAAGAAGATAGACCTGTGCTAAGGTTGTATTCCATATATAAGTTAAACGTACTTTGCGTTGCATACTTGTTCATTCTAGTCCCTTTTGCATGGTCCAGGTAAGTGGATTTGAGGTCACGCTTTGTTAAAACTGACTCTGTTAAGGTATCTTTAAAAATATCCTGACCAAAGAGGGTCTTGTACCAAAATTGTATGTGTTTTAGCCAGGGGATATTAGAGTGACGATCAAGTTTAATACAATCCACAATTACTTCCTGTGTGAACCTGGTTTCTTCCTTGGCCCATATAGATCGCCATAGGGACAAGGGACGCAATGCAATCAAATCTGTAACGTAGTTTAGGCCACGCTCTCTGTGTGTAATCTCGCTAGAGGCCGCAGCAGGGAGGCATAATAATCGTTTTAAGTACTTGTTCTCCTCCCGCTGGATGGACAGGGCAATTTGGGGATTATAACCCCATATCCCAGCTCCGTACAGGGCAGAGGTCATACACCTTGAATTATAGATGGAGATCATCTCACGGAGTCTACGACCCCCGAGTTTTGATGCAAATCTAAAAATGCAATTTACATTTCTAGTCATTTTCAGGTCAACACATGATTGTTCATTGGCCCATCTCCCATCTCCTGAAAAGGTGATGCCTAAATAACAAAAATTCCGGACGGCCTCGAGTTTTTCCCCATCCAGAAAGAATGCCTTATTTTTCCTCATTTTCTTTCCACAGGTCATAGTCATCGTCTTACCCTTGTTAATTTTAAGCTTTCTACCCTGTGTAAAAATATAGAACCTGTCAATTAACTTTTGCAGTCCTTTCGAGGTCCTGGAGATCAGGACCGCGTCGTCCGCATATAAAAGGACGGGTATTTGCTTTCCATTAATTATCGGTGCATCGGCATTAGATTCTCGTAAAAATTGATCAACCTGATTGATAAAAAGAGAGAATAAAAGTGGGGCTAACACGCACCCTTGACGGATGCCTCTTCCGATTTTAAAAAAGGGGGTACATTCACCATCTGTTCCGAATCTAACCTTACTTGAAAGACTACTATACATTCTGGCCAGGAGGTGAATGATTTCTGGTGGTGCACCCATGGCAAGAAGTGTTGGCCAGAGCAGCGCGTGTTCCACCAAATCAAATGCGGAACTTAAATCGGCAAAGCACATAAACAAATTCCCTTCCTTGGCTTTCGTGTACTTGCCGATAATAAGTTCCAGGTTCACGCACTGCTCCATAGTTCCTAGGCCCCTTCGAAACCCATACTGGATAGGTGAAAGGATATTATTGTCTTCTGCCCAGGTTTCTAGTCTCACCAGGAGTACGCGACTCAAAATCTTTAACGACGAGTCCAAGAGTGAAATTGGGCGATAGTTTTGTGCTTCTGCCCTGGAACCCTTTTTAAATAGTGGCACTATGATTGATTGTCCCCATGAGGTCGGTAACTTGTCTTCAATTGCAGCATTAAAATAGCGGGTCAGAATGGGGGCCCATAGGGTGATCTCAAATTTATAAAAATCCACGGGGACCCCATCGGGCCCAGGGGCTTTTCCCCCCTTGCTGTTCTCAATTGCCTCAATCACCTCACTTAGTGTCACAGTAAACAATATTTTCTCCCATTTAAAACAGGTGGCAACGTCAGTATTTATAGTTAAAACATCGCAGTTAAAATCAGGAGTAAAATCAGGAGTAAAATCAGAGTTAAAAATCCCAGTAAAATGTGCTATCCAGGCCCGGCAACTGACGTGCGAAGTTAGTTCAGGAATGTTATCGTTCTTCAGAAACGGGCTGTTTACAGTCTCCCAAAAAAGTTTGTGATCTTTTGTATCTGCAGCCAAGTCTAGTTTTGCCCATGCCTCATCCTGCAATTCCTTCTTCCTGGTAAAAAGTGCAGTTTTGTAGTTGTGCCGCTCTTCCCTGATTTTACTGGCATCTCTTGGTATAGCATCTAGTTATGTTTTTAGCTTTTTTAGTGACTGGGCACAATGTTCATCAAACCACACAGCCTTGACCTTCCTTAATTTCCGATTTCTGTATGTCAAGGATGTCTCAATCATTTTTGTAATGTTTAGAAAGTTGGATAACAAGGTTCGCGGGCATGTATTAGAAGACAGACAATACTCAACCTCACTGCTACATTTTAAGACCACATTGGCTACAAAATGAGTTGGGTCAACTTTTATCCATTTCACCCTCATCCCGTTTGGTCTTTCAGCCGCGATGTCATGGATAGGTTGACTATAAACATTCCTTTTGGCTCCCAATCCCAATAGTTCAACGGTTACGCTATTGTGATCACTTACTGATTGTTCGATTACCCACACATTGGAGTAAACTACGCAATAGGATATCATAATGTGATCAATAAATGATTGGCTGTTTCTCCCATGAAATGTTGGACACCTAACATTGTTTTTGTTCTTATTACATTCTAAAAGATCCAGGTCATATTTGGCTAATAGATTATTTAATGCGCTGCCATAGTTATTGTGTGGAAAATGGTCATATACACTAGTGTCCCTTCCTGAGTACTCCTCCCTATGGCCACAGGCCCCCTTAAGAGCATAGTTACATGTTTTAATGTTAAAATCTCCTACCCATAGGATTGCGGCTGATTTAGATGTTCTTGATAAAGTCACATCAATGGCCCGCTCTATGTCAGAAATAATCATTCCCCGTTTGGGCCCCACAATGTTATTGTAGAAGTTTACTACTATTAAATCTCTACATCTACTATGGGCCATGCGCAAGACGGAAGCATGCTCTCCAAGTACTACATGATGGCTAACACTAAACTCCGTCAGTGCGGTGGATACCAAGGTCACTAATCCTCCCTTGGCTCTGCCAGCCTGGGATGCCACCGCCTTCACACTAAAAGAAGTGTATCCTTCGACGTGTATTTCATCCCTGTGCCAGGTTTCTTGCAGACAGATTATGTCGAAACCCTGTTTAATGAAATCATCCCAGATGGGGGTAGTTACCTTAGAAGCTATCCCTGCTATGTTCCAGGTAATGACCCTTAGGTTCTCTTCTAAAGTTACATGTGGTGGGTCAGTAATAGTTGTGGCTAAAGGTGTTAACGGGGTTTCCAATTGGTTATCGCCAGTGCATATAATTACATCTGTCAGGGTTGAGCCATTTGAGTTTGCTAAGGCAATGTCTGGTGTAGAGTCCTCAACTGCATTTGTGTCCATCAACCCAGGGGCCTCAATATCAGGTGACTTAGCAGCGTGGATACCCCCTAGTCAATCATTCTCATCTAGGGAGTTAAATATCTGGAACCTATTAGCTGTTGGAACTGCATATTGGTCGTAGACGCTAATTCCTAACCCAGGTACATTGGGGTTATTAAAATAATTGGGGTTTGGTGTTCTAAATAGGTTCGGTAGTTGCTGTGGTACATAATGGGTGCCATGGTCGTAAGCAATCCTTGGGTGCTCAGCTAGTTGTACTGGTGCCTGCTGTACAGGCGGGTGAGACATATATATTGCTCTGGGGTGTTTAAAGTTCTGCACAGGAATTTTAAATCCCACCTGGTTCCTGTAAAAGTAGTCGAGGGGGAACAAGGTGGTATTATAATCATTATCTGATGGGATCGGTGCATTCAAGATAGAGTCCCTTGCCCATTCAGTGGTTTTATAATTTATGATTACACAGTCCCCACTTATTTCCTTTTTACTAGGTCCCACCCACCCTACCCTTTGAGTTGAGAGGATTTGACTTGCCCCTCTTAGGGGGAATCCGCAGTAATGGGCAAGCCAGTTCAGAATTTTGTTTTTTAGTGTCTCGTTATTTTCAAATTGAGAGGGTTTCAGTTTCGGGACATTGGCAAGAATTGCCACATATGGTCTGCTTTCTGGCGGGAGATTGACCACAGCGGGTATAATATTGTTATAATAGCTGTGTGCTGGAGGGTTCCCGTATACTGACGCATGACCCGTTGCCTCTTTTCCTCTGACCCCGCAAGGCCCGCTTGTAGCAATATCTGGGCCATTGTTATTTGAATTACCGAGCTTGCCAGTGGCTGCCACAGGGGCCGCATTTCTGGTGGGAATACCCAGTATTTTTATTATATTGCTAACGGTCGAATTATCCTCATTCCTGGGGGGTGCGTGCAAAGAACTTGGTATAACTTGTGTACCCAGGTGTTCGAGGATTTCTAACTTGGCGAGGCCCAATTTCTGCAAGTTTTCCACTTTTTTGCAGATCAACTCCAGTTTGTCAGTTAGAGGGGCAATAAGAAGCTTCATGACATCCATAAGGTGACACATTAGAGACTCCCCATTAAATATAGTTGGGTTAGAGTTATCCCTTAGTCCTACATTTAAGCTGGGCTGCAGTGGTGACGGCTCTCCACCGTTCGCCTGGTCTAATAGCGGTGATGTTGCCTTCTTTCTCCTGCCCCTTTGTTTCACACACACCCTACTTGGGGCCAATAATTTCCTGTTGCGTGTGCGTCTAGGTCTACGGTGGGCAGAGCCATGGTCGGTCGTGCTGTCTGCACAGCTATTATTGGGTGAGTCGGCTATAGGGATGGGATCTTCGGTGTCGCAGGGAATTAAAACCGCGCTAGCATTGAGCACATTACTCGACCCCAAAGCCCCAACCGGTGTATCATTAGTTAACAAGTTGGGAGTTAAGGACAGTCGACTTTCCCTATCATGGAACACAGCAGGGTCTATGGGATGGTTTTCCACTTGAATTAACTCAGCCCCAGGGAGACCTGTATAAGATTGCCCTAATATGGAATCATTAGAGAGTGATGTCACATTTATGTTATTTGTCTTATTTACTGTGAGTTCTTCAGTTTGTGATGACTGTAAGATTAAGCAGGCACTGGGTGGTAAAGATAAACGTCTCTCGGTGTTTTCAATGGCGTTAGCTACTACCACGATTGTCTGTTGTAGCAATCGGTCGATTGCAGTTAGAGATGGTAGTGGAGTTTTTGCTGTAACAATGTTCCTTGTAACCGAGCGTGTATGGATCAGCGTTTTTTTAACCATGGTCTTAGCGTTGGGCTTGGGCTCCATATCCGCTATTGACAGAGAGCTGTATTCGGTTGGTTGTGTAATTACCTTTTGGCACGCAGTTGAATCAACCAGGATTTGTGGCCCAGCCCAGACTCCTCAGGCCTCTGAGGGCCACAGAGGGCCCGCCCTTTGCCCGGGCTTAGCCCCGAGCACGGCCCCGCGCGCGGTCCCGCGACGCGGCTAGGCCAGCCCCTTTAACGGTGCCTCCGGGCACTAAGCCTCAACGCGACTTCCGGGCCAGTCGCGGAGGCTTCTGGGGGCTGTAGTCTCTACTCCCCCGCTCTGCGGCAGTCCCGGTGTTCGAGGGCTGCGGCGGGGGGAGGAGACAGCAGGTGTAGTTGGAAACAGGCAGCAACTCTGGTCGGCAAGGCTGGGCTGAAGTCACTCGGGTCCCCAGGCAAGGCTGAAGCAGGTCGGGACCCCAGGCAAGGCCGAAGCAGGTCGGGACCCCAGGCAAGGCTGAAGCAGGTCGGGACCCTAGGCCGCGTGCAGGTAGGCTCACGCGCAGTAAACCGCGGACTTGGGCACAATGATCTTTGGCAGAATTAATCATTTTGGTTATTAACATATTGCATCATTGTTATATGTTGGAGTCCGTCGTTGACCTTAAGAGAGACGGTCTGTAGTGGCCTAGGATCCTTGATGATATTAGCCTAATGGGCAGGTTTAGTGTGGCATACACTAAGTGATATTGCGTTGTCTGCTGGTGTGGTATTAGCAACAGATGGGTTGTTAATATGGCATGGGGAACTCTGAAGATAGTATAATGGAGATTTATTTGGGTACCTTTAGAAATCTCTTTCTTTAGTGGGGTAAACAAACAAGTTTGTTTTATGTTGTTTCTAATTTTGTTTTCCTTTGAGAAAAGTTTGTAATTTACTGCTGACATTTTTAATAAAGGGAGAGTCAGTTGTAGGAGTTATACTGACGTCACAGAGAGCTACACTGGCATTGGTCAGCTTGTGTGAATCGTCACAAAAGGGTGTTGTGTTGTTATTGGTTGATTGGTGTGAGCCGTGCTGGTATTGGGCAGCATAAACAAATAGCGTTTGTGGGGATAACGAAAAATTTTCTTTGATTTACTTGGATTTTAGTGTAGCAAAAGAAATAGAATGAAGGTATTGAAAATGATGAGGACCTTGTTTAGAAAGGTGAGCCTATACCTATCAGAGAGGGAATTCCTGTACTGCCTGATAGTATGCCTGCTTCTTTTATGTCTTTAGAACGAGGATATCATATGTGTATATGGTTGGAGAATTGGGTGAAGTATAAAGAAGGAGGTGGGAATATGGCATTTCCAGAGATCGGTACTTACAATGTAAGGATTTTAGAGAACCTGAGGTATCAAACGAATCAACTGAGATCAAATCCTAGACCTATGCAATATGATGTGCTTGAGGAATGGGAACATGAAGCAGATAAGAGAGACAGAGACAGGTCTTGCGAATACATGTAGAAATACTGTGAGTAGATACTCAGAGGCAAAATTGGATGCTCAGATGAAAAGATGAAGGAAGGGCATGATTGCAGAAGGAGAAGGTTTATATCTGGTTTTTATAGTGGAGGATCAGGCTGGAGGAAAGTGTAAAGAGAAAAAAAAGAATGTAGAATGTAAAGATCCAGATCCAAATGAAATTGATGATGAGTTATCAGATGAGTTATTACTAAAAGACCTCCACCATATCAGAAAGAACAGGATTGAAGTTGAGGTTCCTCAGTCTTCACAAGAGAGAAATTAAAAAAGAACGAGTCAGGTATACGGTGATTTGACACAAAAGATTACAAAAATGTAATCTGAATGCAGAAGCTTTGACACAAAAGATGACTCAGTTAAATCTGAATGCAGATTCTTTATCAGTTCCTGTGACGATTGGTCCCATAGTTTCATTGTATAGTGGGGGTCAGAATATTTCACAGGTACATACCTTGACAGTGCCTGTTAATGATAATAGGATTAATATTGGTGTTGAAGTGAGTGAGACAGGAACATTGATTGATATTTTAGAGAGGTCAGTGGAAACCCCAAAGTGTAATGTACCGATGGAACCTAGAAGAATAGTGCAAAATGTGAGAGAAGTGACACCTACTTCAGGGGGTTCATTAGGACCATCACCAGAAGAGTTGGATGAATGGATTTAAGGGATGGTGTCTAATAAAGTGAATACGAGCATGGATCAAAAGAGGATTTGGAGGAAATGATTCTAGGTAAGATTAGCCCAGAAAGATTGAGTAAATATCAGGAAGAAGAATTGTTTAAAAATATTACAATGAGAGCGAAGAGTCTTCATGAGAGGTTTGCTGAAGTTGCACAAACTTATGGAGTAGATATAGAGAAATCAAAGGCTTTGCAAAAGACATAGATTGCATTTTAGTGATAAAGATTTGGAGAGTGCGAATGCTTCTGGTAAGCGATTGCAGCTTAAAGAGTTGATTAATACATTGAGACGATGGGGTGAGTTGGAACGTTGGAAAGGCAGATGGGCTAAAAAGAAATGCTTGCAAATAAAGGAGCATCATCTATGAATCCAGTGAGAGAAACAGGGACAGAGAAAACAGCACTGAAATTATATATCTAATGAGGGAAGTACCAGGAGGTGGATATGTTTACTTTCCGTGGTCAAGGCAGGATATACTGTCTTTTACAAATGAATTTCCCAGATTGAGAGAGAAACCAGTTGAGTGGTATAAACAAGTAGAGAGGTTTGTAAAGTTTCAAGAGTTTTGTTGAAAGATTTGGATGGATTGTTTGATATTGTGGTTCCAGCTGATTTGTGGGTAGAGTGTAAAATTGCAGTAGATTGGCCAAAAGAAGAATATCCCAGACATGAAAACACAGGAGCGCTATCAGATGAAGTGATGAAAAAATATATTCAAGTAATTTCCCATTTGAAGGGAAAGATTTCACCGAAAGAGACGGTGTGGGGAAAAATTGATAGAACAACTCAGGAGACAAGAGAAACAGTACATGCTTGCTATGAGAGGCTTCAACAGGTGTTTAAACAGTATAGTGATTTTGAAAGCATAATTGACAAATATGTAGGACATTTTGAGTATAGGTTTGTATTGGGCTTGAAACCAGAGATTGGTAACACGATTCAGTAGCATTTGATTTGTTGGCAAAATAAGAGTGTACATTAAATATTGCGGTATGCAAAGTTTTGTAGTGATGATATTGAATTAAGGCATCAGAAGTTGAAAGAGAAATTAATGTGGGCACAGATGAAAGCAGCACAGAAATGTGGTAATTTTGTAGATTGTTCTCAAACAGGTTTCCAAGGAAAGGGTCAGAAACAGAAAACTCAGAATGGTCAGATTTCTAATATGGTAGGTGTTATGATGAATGGAGGTGTTTTTACATGAGTTAGAGGTAATAAAGAAGAGATGAAAAAGAAATATCCTTGTTATGCATGCGGCAAGGTGGGACAATGGAAATGCGAGTGTAAGGTTATTCTAGAAAGTAATGAGATAAATCAGGATTTTAATCAGCAAATGCAAGCCGAGGTGACCAGGAATCAACAGCAACCACAACAAGTAGTCACACAGGTACAAATACCACAAACTCTGATGACAAATAATGTAAATGCTCAAGTACAGTGCGAATGTGGGTTTTCATGCAGGTGAGCGAGCAAATAATAATCAAAATGTACGAATGGCTTCACAATACTGTTTGCAATGCCAGGAGAGTGATTCAGATATATCTTAATGATGGTGCCTGAGAGGGGAGGAGGAGTGCGTGCTTGGCGCATCTCTAGAGGTAGATCAGTGTGGTCCCTTTGTGGATGGAGAGGTCGAAGGTAATGTAATTACATTCCTCGTAGACACTGATGCTACCTGTTCCACTGTGAGAACAGTGGAAATCCCTAACCTACCCCTCTCGGGAGATAATATTCAAGTTGTAGGTGTTTCAAACCAATTGATTAAAACTCCAGTGACAAAACCTAAGAAGGTACACACTGGAGATTTTAGAGAATTCCTTTGTTTTGTGGTGTGTAATACAAGTCCGGTTAACCTGCTAGGTAGAGATTTACTGTGCAGTAAGAATTGCACCATCTGTTGTACACTGGATGGAATACCATTTCATACGCAGGATGAAGATATACTTTTCAAAATGATGATGGCAAGGCAAGGGACAGAAGTGAATGATTTGTATCCTTTATTTACAGCAAAAGATTGCCTGTTGAATTGAGAGACATAGTGATGACGGATGTATGGGATTTTTCAGGGAAAGACATTAGATTGATGACAGGGGTTGACCCTATTCAGATTTCAGTCAAACAAGGTGCAGAATTTCCAAAAACACTACAATACAAAATGAGCCCAGAGACTATTGCAGGAGTAACACCTGTAATTGAATTAATGATTGAACAAGTCAGTTTGAGAGGGATACTAAGGGGTCCTTGTAATTCACCGAGTATGGGGATTCAGAAACTGAGTGGGAAGTATAGGATAGTTCAAGACCTGAGGAAGATTAATAAGATAGTGTTACCTTGTTGCCCAATAGTGCCAAACTCAGCAGTAATTCTTTAGTAAATTCCTTGTGACACAGAGTGGTTTACCGTGATTGATTTTGCGCCAAGCATTTTTTTCGATGCCCTTATATCTGAATAGTCAATATTTGTTTGCATTCCGGTTCAGATGGTGCTGAGTTCCTCAAATGCATATGGAGAGTCTCTCAATCTTCAAAGAGATTTTGAAGAAGTGCTTGGAGTCATTGGTAATGCCAGAAGAGTCAGTTTTGGTGCAATATATTGATGACTTACTTGTTGCATCAAAGATAAGGGAAGCATGTGTGACAGACAGACACAATTTCTCTACTGAACCATTTGGCAGTAGGTGGGCATTAAGTGTCACCCGCTAAATTGCAATTCTGCCAAAAAGTTTTTTATTTGGGACACAAAATTGAGAAAGGAGTCAGGAAAGTATCACAAGATCAAATAACTGTGATCTAGCAAATGAATCCTCCCAGAACACAAAAATACATTTTAATATTCTTGGGTATGGTTGGATACTGCCGACAAAGGATTAGTTGCTTTTCACTGACAGCCAAGCCATTACAGAGATTGACACATAAAGATGTGATCGATCCAAGTGAACTAGATGAACAATACATGAGGGCATGTATAGAGGTGCGAGACAGCCTTTGTTGAGCACCTGCATTAGGAATGCCATATTACAGCAAGCACTTTGCACTATTCTGTTGTGAGAGAGATGGTTGTGCACTTTCAGTTCTAATGCAAACGCATGGAACAGCACACAGTCCAGTGGCATATTTTTCTGCCACTTTGGATTCAGTGGCTGCAGCATTACCAGTATCTTTAAAAGCAGTTGCTGCTACTTATGCAAGTTTGGAACTGAGTGAATCGATTGTGATGGAACATCCATTGATAGTGAATGTACCACATTCTGTTGAGCTCTTGCTGACATGAACTGGAGCACAGCATCTTACTAGTAGTCGGTTGACAAGATATGAGAGAGTGATTCTGAGAGCGGAGAATGTGACTGTGACAAGATGCACAAATTTGAATCTGGCTACATTGTTACCAAGTCCAAGTTGTGAGGAAGTGGTGGATGAAGCAGATCATGATTGTCTGGATGTGACTAAATTGTGTACAAATCCAAGGCCTGATATAAAAGACACACCATTGTCTGAATCCTATTGCATAATGTTTTGTGGATGGATCTTGTCTGAGAGATGATAAAGGCACTTTGCATGCTTCATATGCAATCTGTACAGTGGCCATGGTCCTTGAAGCTTCATACTTAAAAGGAATAAGTTCAGCACAAATTTCTGAATTGGTCGCATTGACCAGAGCATGTATAATTGGCAAAAATCTGAGAATAACCATATTTACTGATTGTCAATATGGTTTTGGGGTTGTCCATGATTTTGGATAATTGTGGATGCAACGTGGATTTTTGACAACATCAGGTTCACCAATTCAAAATAGCGATCAAGTAAAAATGTGCTGGTTGCACCTCAATTGTCCAAAGAGATTGGAGTGGTAAAATGTTCTGGGCATACGTCAGGAAATGACTATGTGACTAAAGTAAATAATTAAACAAGACCAAGTTCGACGTTTTTGTGCTCAAAATTCAGTTTCAATTAACAATGAAATGCTGAAATCTGATATAAATTGTCATCTTATGTTTTCTTCTGTGGAGACATAGGAAGAAATTAGGCAATTGCAGGAAGAAGCAAGTAATGAAGAAAAAGAAATTTGGATCAAAGCAGGTTGTTCACGTAGGGCTGAAGATGAAGTGTGGGTGTACACTTATGCTTGTTGTCATAAATGGCAAGAATGTACCATGGATTAACACATGTAGGGAGAGACACAATGATTAGGCTTTTTAATTAAACATGGTATAATTCCAAGTTCAGGGTCATTGCAGAAAGTATGTAGGATGTGCATGACTTGCCAGCAGCAAAATGGAGGGAGAAAAAACTGTTGTCAGTTGGGGAAGAATTGGAAAAGCAGCAGGTCTATTAACCAGACTGCAGGCAGACTTTATAAAGCTTCCTCTATGTAATGGATTGAAATACGTGTTGGTAGTGGCTGGTTTGTTCTGTTCTCTCATTGGGTAGAAAGTTATCCAACATGACAAAATGATAGTCTAACTGTTGCTAAATTGCTGTTAAGAGAGATATTACAGAGGTTTGGATTTCCAGTCTCTTTAGAAACAGATAGAGGAGCACATTTCAACAATGAAATAATTCAGATGATTTGTGCAGCACTGCTAATTTAGCTAAAATGACATTGTGACTATCAACCAGAAGCTTCGGTTGTGGTCGAGCAAATTAATGGCACCATTAAATCAAGACTTTCAAAAGTGTGTGCGTCTACAGCACTAAAATGGCCAGATGATTTACCTTTAGTTCTGATTAGTCTGAGAAGTATTCCAGATAAAAAAAATGGATTATCACCTCATGAAGTGATTATGGGGAGAGCAATTAGACAGCCAATAGATCCTGCAAATCAATTGATGAATATAAGTTATGATCAAGTGCTTGATGTTTGCAAAGGATTGGCAGATGTAGTGCGTTCTGTGTTTCATCAAGTTGCAACCACAACACAGCAAGAACAAGCACACAAACTATGTCCAGGAGAGTGGGTCCTGGTGGAGAAACATGTAAGGAAGTCGTGTTTGGAACCACGTTGACATGGGCCATATCAAGTGATACTGGTAACAACAACCTAAGTCCACTTGAGAGAACAAAAATAAATGAAAGTGATCAAAGAGATCATGATCAGGCTGAAACTCAAAGAGAGTCTGAGCAAAGTCTAATAAAGTGGGCACCAGTTAATGAGTCTCGTGAGACTGTTGTCAATGCCGACGTAGAAGAGAGTCTGATTCAAGAACCAGTTCAAACAAGAAAGGAAGCAAACAAGAGAAGTTTTAAATCAAGTCTTAAATCTGGTGATTCTGTGCAAGTGGAGGAGGCAAGAAAAGGAGATAAATAGCCAAAAGAAGTGAAAAGACTGAAATGCACTCTGAAAGAAAAGGTTCAAAATACAATAATAGAAGTAACGAGCCAAACGGAATAAAGTGACTCTGAAGACGAAACAGGTCGGAGAACAAAAAGAACAAGAGTTCCAAACAAGAAGTTCACAGCACCTGAATGGACATACATGGTGACTGAAGCAGCTAAACCTACAGATTATTGTGAGAAAGTGGCTGTTGAAGAATCAAGTCACAAGAACTGTTATGAGCCACCCTAAATGAGCTGTGTCAAAAACTGGGATGCAGAAGATTGAAAAGATCACTTGGAAGAGTGAAGAAAATTAAACTGCCATTTAGTCAAAGTCTGTGAAGATAAAAACAAGAGAGGGGTGAAGCAAGGATATTTAAGAAGTGCTTGGATACACTACACCATTTTTCTAGTTTTTTTTTTAGTTTGTTGTGCCTTTTTAGTTTGTTGTGCCTTATTTCATGTATCCTACTAAAAATAATATTACTAATGATTTGTGAAGTGATGAGGTCTGTAGCCAAAATGTAGTTTTATGTAGATTTATTGAGTTCAGTTACAAGTAGATGAGTTGTAGAGATACAGCCCCACCAGGAGCAGTCTGCCTGCTGCTCAGCCCATACTCCAGCCGACACATTCAAGCATCCAGGCACCCAAACATTCCATTCAAGACTCTCACATCAACATTCCATGCATCACATTCACACTGGCTAATCTGCTAGGGAGAAAGTAACCAGAGACTTACAATACAGGTTACAACATACCTTCCCTTCTTCACAAAGCAAAAATAGAAACCACAAAGAAGAAAAAGGTTCAAACAAGGAGAATCCCTGGAAATAGAAAAATAGAAAAGTAGAGAAAAAGCAAGAAGAAAGTGAACGCAAACTTGAAGGAATCATAGCAAATGTGCCAAGAAAATCTAGCGTGAGCAAGGAAGAAAATATACTGGAGATGTACAAGGGCAAGTACAAGAGAAAATGAAATGAACATTGTAGGACTTGGACTTTTGGCTAAAGTTCCCTAAACTTTTTGCTTTCCCCCTAGACCTTTTTTCTGACATGATGTTGCAAACTTACATGCTCGAGGCACTTTGCCGCTGCTGATCAGTGTCAAAGTGCAAGTGCTCCCTGTAAAGTATAATGGTCATTGGTTGTCCATGATTGGTATGTTTACCAATACTAGTAAAGTCCCTAGTAAAGTGCACTATGTGTGCCAGGGTTGCTAATTCAAATGCTACTCGTGGGCCTGCAGCACTATTTGTGCCACCCACACCAGTAGCCTTAAAGAGGGAACTGAGGACTGCCATTGCAGTGCCTGCACGTAGTTTGTTAAACTGTCATGTTGTTCTAACAAGTGCACCCACTTGCCAGATCTTACTCTTCCCTCTCTATGCACACCAGACATCCTTATGGTAGGTCCAGGGTACCCCCTGAGCAGGGTGCAGTGCATGTGAAAGGTAGGACATGTACTAAGGTGTGTACCATGTCCTGATAGTAAAATATTCTTTATTTCGTTTTTCACTATTGAAAGGCCATCTTGCCCATAGGACAGAATTGGGAGGCTGTGTAATATGTTTTCCAGCTTATCTTCCCAAAGGCTTAAGATGGAGAGGTGAGGTTTAGTATGTCTGAACTCACAATGTAATAACACATATTTCTATGAAGGTGGTTTTTGCATTGTGTGTTTATAAGCCACACTTTTAGAAGTGGCTGGGTTTTTGTGTTCTAACATTTCTGTGTGTCTCTGCCTGGTTGTGGATTGGCTGTCTGGCTTTGGAAGCGATAGGATCTCGGGAATGTCTTGACCCAGGTGAGGAGGTGAGACAACAACAGGCTGCCCTGCATCTGGAGTGTAGGGGGAGGAGTAGCCCTTAGAGGTGAAGAGGCCTGGGTTGCTGCCATAAAACAATTGTCCCATCTCCTGATGAGTGATTAAGAATCCAGACCCCCACTAATCAAAGGAAGAAGGTGTCACTGGCAGGGAGGCACCCAGAACTGGTTTGAACAGTGGTCAATGCCCCGCTGAACACAAAGACTTCAAAGCCATTAAGGGGTATAACTATGAGAGATGAAGCCCCTGAACTTTGGAGAATGGCTTGATCAAGATTGAACAAGACTGGAGCTACTTCGTGGTCAAGAGGAACCTTTGCCAAGGAAGAAACAACTGAAGAGACTGAAGGGAAGAACTGACCCTTGCTGTGTTTCTGGGACTGGCCTGTAGTTTGCTGTTTTAACCAAGGAAATGCTAAAATGACTTTGCTGTGTGCTGTGTCCTGAAGTAACGTATCCCCAAAAGCCCAAGGTGAGCTGGTTCCCTGTTGCAGAAACTCAGGAACACAATAGTTTCCAGGAGAGTCTCAGCGACGCTGTGTGCGTGTGCTTTTTGCAGCCTGAGAGCCTCGTAAGGAGTGCCCTGTGATCGTGGGCACCTGGAGTCCATGCGAGGCTCAGCAGCGCTGTGTGCATGTGCTTCTTGCAGCCTGAACCCTTCGTGAGGATCGTGTGGTTATCCTGTGCACCGGAATCCAAGTGAGTCTCAGCCACGCTGTGTGCGCATGCTTTGTGCAGCCCGAGACCTTCGTGAGGATTGACTTGTTAACGTGCACACCCGTAATCCAAGTGAGTCTCAGCGATGCTGTGGTTGTGTGCTTGGTGCAGCCTGAGACCTTCGTGAGGATTGCCTTGTTATTGTGCACCCGGAATCCAAGAGAGTCTCAGCGACACTGTGTGCGTGTGCTTGGTGCAGCCTGAGACCTTCGTGAGGATTGCCTGGTTATCATGCACCCGCAGTTAAAGTGAGTCTCAGCGAGGCTGTGTGTGTGTTCTTCGTGCAGCCTGAGACCTTTGTGAGGAATGCCCGGTGATTGTGCACCCGAAGCTCAAGGGAGTCTCAGCGACACTGTGTGTGTGCCCTGTGGCAGCCTGAGATCTTTGTAGCATTAGCAGCCCAGACCGGCAGCACCGGGGAGCTGAGCCGCTGGCCGTAGCCCGCCGTTGCCAATTTTCAAAGATTGCATTGGAGGCCCAAGTCGCTGGAAGAGGAGAGGAGAGTGAGGGGGTACCCCCCAGGTAACATGTGTCGACTCCTGAAGCGGGGTGCAGGCTCGGAGGGAGACGCTCTCGGTCTCTCTCTCATTCCTACAGAGCGAGCCAATGCTTCGGTTCGTATCGCGCCCGTACTGGCCAACAGACTGGCAGTACCGGGTCCGGAGTGCAGAGCTGCACTCTTTGTTATACCACACCCGAGTTAAGGGCAACTGTTGAAAGAGGCTAACTGTGAGTCAGGACGAGTGGCGGGGAGACCGCTTAAGGCACTGTGATCGGTACTGGAGTGTATTACGCATTACTTTATTTCTGCATACCGGAGTACCTGATTGTGGTTTTACACATTGCATCATTTCTGCATAACGAACTACCTGATTAGTGTATTACTCATTGCATTATTCCTGCATAACGAACTACCCGATTAGTGCAATGCGCATGGCATTATTTCTGCATAACGAACTGATTGTCGTATGGCGCATTGCATTGTTTCTGCATAACGAACTACGTGATTAGCGTATTACGCATTCCATTATTCCTGCATAACGAACTACCTGATTAGTGTATTACGCATTGCACTATGTCTGCATACCAAAGTACCTGGTTGTTACCTTACACTTTGCATTATTTCTACATTGCAAGACTGCCTGATTCTAGCATCACAAACTGCATAACATTGTATTAGGACTACAGTGGAATGTTTAGAAGTGCTCATTAATATCACCAGAACTTACAAGGGCTGGCTGGCCTAACAACCAGCCAGGAGGAACATTACACATACTCATATGTTGGATTTATATTGTGTGGTCTCATGGTATATCTTTTTATATAAAATATATACTTGTTTTTATAAAACTCGTGTGGAGTCCATTTGTGATGTCATCCCTGGGTTGCTGTGAGTGTGGTTGCAAATACTTTACACATTTGCCTTGAAGACAAGCCTGGCTGGTCGTGCCAAGCTACCAAGGGGGTAAGCGGGGGCTATATCAGAAGGTGTCCCTCCTTTCCCTGACGTGGAAACGGGGGTCCCTATTTGGCCTAAGGCACCTACCTCAGCCAACCAGGAATACCGGGTCTAACAAAAGGTTAAGACCGAAGTACAAGAGAAATGGAAAGAAAATTCAGAGAAAATATACAAGAGATGTACAAGAAGTACATTTAAAAAGAATAAACAATGTAGAAGAGAAGTAAAGATAAATATACATAATAATATATCACCCACACATCATCCTCCAATAATTTAAGAAAAAACATTAGAAATGGGTGACAGACACCCGAAATGACTTACCCCTAAAGGCACACATGGGACTAAAGCCCATTAGAACCCCTATGTGGAGGTCAAAGCGTGAACAAAAGAATTGAATATATGGGACCCATACGCTTTAGAACTTCTGTGTGGAGGTCAGAAACGTGCACATAAAAATAGAATACATGGGACTCAGACACATTAGAACCCCTGTGTGGACGTCAAAAACATGCACAGAAAATAAAAACACATGGGACTCGTACGCATTAGAACCCCTATGTGGAGACTAGAAACGTGCACCGAAAAGTGGAACACATGGAACTCGTACCCATTAGAACTTCTTTGTGAAGGTTAGAAGTGTTCACAGTACAATAGAATGCATGGGACTAACACCCACAACATACTACATAGGTAGGACTAACACCCACTACAAACTGCGTAGGTGGAACTAACACCCATTACAACACCCACCACAAACTATGTTTGATGGAACTAAAATCCATCAACTGTGATGGTATGTTATGTTACATGCATTTATTGTGCGCTCTGCTACTCATGAGTGTCCCAGGCAAGTCTAATAGGGTGCAGTGGTGTGCTTCAGATAAAAAGATGTGTTTGCAGGGCTTTCTTTAAAGCCACTGGGTCCTGAATAGTGCACAGAGCCAGCGGAAGACCATTCCAAACAGTAGTTGCCTTCACTGAAAAGGAGCCACCATCCATCCTCTGCCGCTTGAAACGTGGGACACTGGCAAGAAATAGAGATGCGGTGCGCAAAGAGCGCGCAGGGGCATAAAAAGACACCCGCCTATGTAGATAACGAGGCTCACATCCATGAAGCGCGCGATGGGCCATAATCAATAATTTAAATTTCACTCTTGGTGATAAGAGTGTTTCGTAGCCAAGAACTGGGTATGCGTAATACAATATTGCGTTGACACTCAGTGGGGAAAAACTTGCACAATGAAAGAACAAAACCCAACAACGGTGTGCAACCCCTCACCCGAATATTGCTACTATGGCCACACTGTTCACTTATTGACTCCAACAATCATGTAACACAAACCATCATGCATTAACAACAATTTGCAAGTAAAGATGGTCACACTAGATTTGGAGTCAGACCAATTCCAATAACCAGTGAGGGTTAAACAAAAGAAAAGTGAATTTTTTGACAATCAATGCCTTTGCCCTTAAAAGAAAACGTTAGCTGCAAACTAAATAAAACTTTAAATGTCATGGGACTCCACAGGAATTACTTGTAGCCTTCTGATACAATTTCCAGAGAAGCATGTAAATGTGTAGTAAAGTTTGGTAACCCATTGACAAACTTAGGAAAAGGGTGGCCCCAGACACAAATGCATTACCAAACTAGTTCAATTTCTTGAGCAGGCAGCCGTACTTGGAACCTGCGACGATCCCAGTCTTCATCAAAATCACGTACTTCCATGCAAGTATTGGAGATATCCGGACCATATGAGATGGAAGCTGGGCAAAATGGGACAATTTACAATGGTTCTTTTTCTGCGAAATGCAGAGTGGAGAAGCAGCACACGAGGGTCTACTAGTACAGTTCGCGGTTGGCAGAAGACGGTCTGTAGATTACAGGATACTCTGTGACTTGTGCGCTGCCTTCAACCGCAAAATGGTGGCACGCATATGACACTCCGCAGGATGGCTCATGGCGCGTCCGTGCAGCAGGGCATCCCTCAGCAGCCGCAAGCTACGTAGAATCAACGATGTCAGAAAGGATCCCACGAAGGCACTGCAGGCTTCCAAGATGCTGGTAAGATTGGGCGTGCAATTTATTGACTCATACCTCTTTTTTTTTTTTTAATGGTGCACAGGGGGATCACTGACAGAACATCGACAGACAAAATATCGAGAGGACAAAATATCGAGGCCAAAATATCGACTGCAAAAATATCGACTTCCTATCTTCAAACAGGTAAGTACAAAAATATCGACTCCAAAATAACAAGTGTAAATAATATAGACTGTCAAAATATCGAATTTTCTAAATGTCTTAAAAGTAAATTAAAAGTATTATAATAATAAATAAATTAATTTAAACATATTTAAAATACATAAATAAACGTAAAATTGAGAAATAATTAATGTAAATTAAAAATATATTTTTTTAAATACATATATATACATATTATTTACAAAACATATACAATATTTTTACTGTAGGATAGCGAAAGGGTTATATTTACTGTAACGACTCCAGTGAGTGCAACACTACGTAAAGTGTTGGATAGCGTAGGTGTAAAAATTACTATTCCCACTCCAGAGAGTGCAAAAGTAGGGAAAGCGTTGGATAGCGTAGGGGTTAAAATTACTATTCCAACTCCAGTGAGTGCAACAGTAGGGAAAGCGTTGGAT
Organism: Lissotriton vulgaris; assembly: GCF_964263255.1. Lineage (NCBI taxonomy): Eukaryota > Metazoa > Chordata > Amphibia > Caudata > Salamandridae > Lissotriton > Lissotriton vulgaris. Next base: position 1,575,675,573 of record NC_141689.1, read on the forward strand.
AGCGTAGGGGTAAAAATTACTATTTCCACTCCAGTGAGTGCAACAGTAGGGAAAGCGTTGGATAGCGTAGGGGTAAAAATTACTATTCCAACTCCAGAGAGTGCAACAGTAGAAAAAGCGTTGGATAGCGTAGAGGTAAAAATTACTATTCCCCTCCAGTGAGTGCAACAGTAGGCAATGCGTTGGATAGCGAAGGGGTTTAAATTACTATTCCAACAACAGTGAGTGTAACAGTAGGGTGAGCGTTGGATAGCGTAGGAGTAAATATTACTATTCCAACTCCAGAGAGTGCAACAGTAGGGAAAACATTGAATAGCGTAGGGGTAAAAATTACTATTACCACTCCAGAGAGTGCAACAGTAGGGAAAGCGTTGGATAGAGTAGAGGTATACATTATTATTCCCACTCCAGTGAGTGCAACAGTAGGGAAAGCATTGGATAGCGTAGGGGTAAAAATTAATATTCCCACTCCAGTGAGTGCAACAGTAGGGAAAGCGTTGGATAGGGTAGGGGTAAAAATTACTATTACAACTCCAGTGAGTGTAACAGTAGGCTAAGCGTTGGATAGCGTGGGAGTAAAAATTACTATTCCAATTCCAGAGAGTGCAAAAGTAGGGAAAGCGTTGAATAGCGTAGGGGTAAAAATTACTATTCCCACTCCAGTGAGTGCAACAGTATGGAAAGCGATGGATAGCGTACGGGTTAAATTTACTATTCCCACTCCAGCAAGTGCAACAGTAGGGAAAACATTGGATAGCGTAGGGGTAAAAATTACTATTACCACTCCAGAGAGTGCAACAGTAGGGAAAGCGTTGGATAGCGTAGAGGTAAAAATTACTATTCCCACTCCATGTGAGTGCAACAGTAGGGAAAGCGTTGGATAGCATAGGGGTTTAAATTACTTTTCCCACTCCAGTGAGTGCAACAGTAGGGAAAGCATATGATAGCGTAGGGGTAAAATTTACTATTCCCACTCCAGCAAGTGCAACAGTAGGGAAAACATTGGATAGCGTAGGGGAAAAAATTACTATTACCACTCCAGAGAGTGCAACAGTAGGGAAAGTGTTGGATAGCGTAGAGGTAAAAATTACTATTCCCACTCCAGTGAGTGCAACAGTAGGGAAAGCGTTGGATAGCGTAGGTGTTTAAATTACTATTCCAACGCCAGTGAGTGTAACAGTAGGGTAAGCGTTGGATAGCGTAGGGGTAAAAATTTCTATTCCCACTCCAGCAAGTGCAACAGTAGGGAAATATTGGATAGCATAGGGGTAAAAATGACTATTACCACTCCAGAGAGTGCAACAGTAGGGAAAGTGTTGGATAGCGTAGAGGTAAAAAATACTATTCCCACTCCAGTGAGTGCAACAGTAGGGTAAGCGTTGGATAGCGTAGGGGTAAAAATTACTATTCCCACTCCAGTGAGTGCAACAGTAGGGTAAGCGTTGGATAGCGTAGGAGTAAAACTTACTATTCCAACTCCAGAAAGTCCAACAGTAGGGAAAACATTGGATAGCGTAGGGGTAAAAATTACTATTACCATTCCAGAGAGTGCAACAGTAGGGAAAGCGTTGGATAGCGTGGGGTTAAAAATTACTATTCCCACTCCAGTGAGTGAAACAGTAGGGAAAGCATTGGATAGCGTAGGGGTAAAAATTACTATTCCCACTCCAGTGAGTGCAACAGTAGGGAAAGCGTTGGATAGCGTAGGGGTAAAATGTACTATTCCCACTACAGCAAGTGCAACAGTAGGGAAAACATTGGATAGCGTAGGGGTAAAAATTACTATTACCACTCCAGAGAGTGCAACAGTAGGGAAAGCGTTGGATAGCGTAGAAGTAAAAATTACTATTCCCACTCCAGTGAGTGCAACAGTAGGGAAAGCGTTGGATAGCATAGGGGTTTAAATGACTATTCCCACTCCAGTGAGTGCAATAGTAGGGCAAGTAAATACCTATTATTTAAATATTAATAATATAAATAGTAACTCCAATTTCAAATTAATTAAAATACTTTAACAATTGTGTAAAATATATTAAATAATCAATTTAAAATACACATAAAAATTATTTAATAATATAAATTACCTTCTAATAATAATTATTTACCTATTAAAAATAAAATAAATAACAATTTGAAAGTATTTTTAAAAATTAACTCAATAAATTAGTTATTAAAACATGTAATTACTTACAATTAAATTACTTCACAAAATATTCCCCTAAAAACACCTAACCCACTACAGAAATTAATTTAATAAAAGTAACATAATTATCAATTAATCAATTACAATAAATTTCAAAATATTCATTAATTAATTACAAATTATTATTTCATGTACGATTAGTCCTAAATAAATACTAATAATTAAATTAAATAATTTAAATAATTATAATTAAATTACTTCCCACCCTATTCCCCTATAAACCCACAACCTGCTAAAGAAAATAAATTACTAAAATTAACAGATTTATCAATTAATCAATTAAAATTAATTACCAATTACATTTTAAATAATTGCCAATTAATAATTAATTAACAATTAATTCTAATTAAATACCCAAAAATGTAATTACATATTTAATTAATTATAATAAAATTACTTCCCATGCTATTCCCCTATAAATCCACAACCCGCTACAGACAATAAATTACTAAAATTAACATATTTATCAATTAATCAATAAAAATTAATTACCAATTATATTTTAATTAATTACCAATTAATAATTAATTAAAAATTAATTCTAAATAAATACCAATGAATAGAATAACATATTTAATTAATTATAATTAAATTACTTCCGACCCTGTTCCCCTATAAACCGACAACCCGCTACAGAAAATAAATTACTAAAATTAACATATTTATCAATTAATCAATTAAAATAATTACCAATTATATTTTAATTAATTTCCAATTAATAATTAATTAACAATTACTTCTAAATAAATACCAATTAATAGAATAACATATTTAATTAATTATAATTAAATTACTTCCCACCCTATTCCCCTATAAACCCACAACCCACTACAGAATTATATTACACAAAAAATAAAAATTAATATTAACTTACCTTAAATTCGATATTTTGGTAGTCTATAATATGTCTAGTCGATATTATGTCCATTCTATATGTTTGATTCGATATTATGTCCATTCTATTCGATATTAAAATTTTCTAGTCGATATTTTGGTAGTCTATATTATGTCTAGTTGATATTATGTCCATTCTATATTTTTTACTCGATATTATGTCTAGTCGATATTAAAAACTCGATATTTTGACTCTACACCGCACAGGGGGGTGAACCACCAGAGAAGCCGCACACCCAAAGTCCAACACAATTTGCCATTCACAAGGCTGTTCATTCCCCGAAGTCATAAGCATTTACAACATAAACAACGTAACTGCCAACAGAACGGTGGGAGCGCGGTCCGCAGTGCCAACAGTAATGCTCCACTAATGTCACTAGCAAAAAGACTGTTGCCCCAAAGTCCAAAACAGTTTTCTGTATAACTTACAGAGAAATACACTCACCGCAATAGACCAGCTGCATTGCGCTGATGCTTGATTGAAAGCACAGTCAAACTGTGCTGGGCATCGTGTAGGCTTGTAGACGCAGTGTGCAGGAGTCACCCATCCAGTGCACACAATAATTTGCATTTAAACAAATATGAGCCACAGTGGTTTGACAAGAAAATTTGTAAACACCAGAACAATACCTTGTAGTCCCATATCCAAAACGATGTAGAGTGAGGATGTGGGAGTAGTGAGGGCCTGAGTGTTGACAAGTGCTCAAGATCACACGGGCTGTCACAGTAGCAAGAATTGCTGATCCTTTCAGTTAATGAAGAACGTGCAGAATGGGGCTGCCTGGTGTAGAAGACACTGGTGAAATGCTCAAGATCACACAAGCTGTCACAGTACCAGGAATTCCAATTGTTTAACCCAATGAAGTACAAGCAGGCTGAGGCTGCCCGATGAAAAGGACACTGGTGGGACTGGCACGCCTTGTATTTAAAACTAGAGGTTTCTTCTTAGGTTCTGTAGGCTTCCTTTAGAGATTTCTTGTTTTATATAATCCTTTTTAAAACATGCGTAGTTTTGTTTCAAGAATCGTCACAAAAAATTTGTAGTGAGGAGGTCAGTAGCCAAGATGTAGTTTTATGTAGATTTATTGAGTTCAGTTACAAGTAGATGAGTTGTAGAGATACAGCCCCACCAGGAGCAGTCTGCCTGCTGCTCAGCCCATACACCAACTGTCACACTCAAGCATCCAGGCACTCAAATATTCCATTCAAGACTCTCACACCAACATTCCATGAACCACATTCACACTGGCTGAGCAGCTAGCGAGAAAGTAACCAGATAAATACAATACAGGTTACAACAATTTGGTAAGTGAAAAAGTAGATGTGGAAAATCTTATAGAAGAACCACAATGTAATATTGAGAAAGTAACAGGTGATAATATATATCACCAGGCTAGCTCTATTAATGACTTTTTAGGTCTCGCTGGTGTTAGCAGCGCATAGCGCTGCTCCAGCGAAAGACCTATTGTTGTGGGTTTCCTGGGAATGGCTGAGAGGGGGTGGTTACGCGCATAACCTTGGCGATTTCACCTTGAGGACGCGCTTCAGCTGGCGAGTTCGCATCACGTATTCAGACTCTCCTGGGCTCTGCTGCTCTGGTGTTGGGAACATGCCGAACGTGCCTAATGGCCCCGCCTAATGACTTCCGTCTGTCAGTCTAGACGTCAATGTGCCCCGACGCCCCCACTCATCGGGTCTCTCATACTCCTCTCGTCCTGTTCCGCGGTAGTGGCGCTGCACGGGATTCGTAGGCGGCTAGCTCCCTTCCCTTCGCAGGAGCACAGGGTAGGCTCCCGTCTGCTTCCTGTCTGTGCTGGTGGCCCCGCCCTCAAGCAGGCAGTCCCGGGGAGTCCAGCCTGGCTTCCTGTGTCTCGCCCATGCAGAGGGACCGGAAACACTCAATCCAAGAAAGGTATGTTGCTTGTTGTGGTCGGCATTTGCTTGCAGCGTTTCTCAGTAGTGTCTACCAACTTTGTTTAATGCGCTCTAAGCTTTCAATTAGCTAGATAAGAATATTTACATTTTAAAGAGCTGCAAATGTTGTTGTATACAAGGAGGCGCGATAGGCCAAGAATCACACAAGCTGATTAAGTGGGGAGCCGGGATCCCAACCTAGGTTTCTTCGAGAGAGAGACACACTTTCTGCTCTGCCCCAGCTCACCTCAGTCTGAAGTTCCAACGCTCACTCTGACCTAAATGGCAAATGTATTTATTCTTATAGCCTTAGACAAACATTACCATTTATAGACTGTTTTAGGAGGAAAAAAGATTGCCTCAGCTGTGCGAGATCCTGTCTTCCTTGGATCCACCTGTTGGGCAGACTTCACTGCAGGCTCTCTGAGCTAGATGCACCCTGTTTAGTGGCCTCTTTATGCCGGGTGAGACAACCGCCTTTATCCTCTGGACTCTCTCCCAGCCTCTCATGGCCCTTCCTGTGAGATTCAAGCAGACCTCTTCTCTGAGGTATTGAGCCCCCTCACACCCCATTGGGCCCCTGCATGCGGGCGCAAAGCCTTGAAGCACCCTCTCTGGGGCTTTGCCTGTTTGGCGCTCAGTCCGATGCCCGCAGCCCTCATTCTAGGCCCTGCCTGTACACTGCAGCTCGCCAAGATCCCCTCCGGGCTCTTTGCCTGAGGGGAGCCAAACCACTGTCTCTCCATCGAGGACCCCCATGGGGGGCACATCCACCCATTCCTATTTGCATAGCAGAGTGCCCGTTCCTCATGGCCTGGCCTGTTGGGCTTATAGCGCAATGTCTCTGCCTGTAGAGGGCACCTGTGCATGAACCCCCCTCACTGGGCCCCGTCTGTGGAATGCAGGGGTAATGTCCTTCCATCAATGCCCCCCATGGGGTGCGCATCCCCCCAACCCTTTCCCCATTTGTACTGCAGAGCTAGAGTGCAGAACAACTGGCCCTTCCTCGTGGCCTGGCCTGTGGGGCTTATTGCGAGATTTCTCTGCCTGTAGAAGGCAGGTCTCCATTAACCTCCTTCCTGCTCCCACACCTGCGGAATGCAAGGGGCAATGTCCCTCGGTCCATACCAGTTCCCGCTCCCTCACACCCTGACACTTTCAGCTTCTGCTCTGCCTCTCCCCTCCGGGTTGAGGGTCCTGCGGGTAAGTGCGCTGCTCGATGGGACTTGGTAGGCCCCTCCCCGCATATGCTCCCAAGTACTGAGTACTTTAATGCCAATTAGGGGCGGCTGCCACACAGCCCCATTGAGCGCCGCCGGCCCCTGAATGCAACTGCCTAGAAATGAACACGAGGCGGGGATTGGGTGAATGGTCAGGAGAGGGGGCTCTCCCGGAGGAAGGGGCGGGTAGCTATGATTTTATGGAGCGCTCAGAAGCAGCGCTTTTCAGATTTATGTGCACTTCAACAACCGCAAGATCTGAGGAATCCGTTCGAGGGGGCTTCAGAGGGACTTTTGCAACCTTCTCAAAGAGGGCTGGGGCTGATCTCTGGAGGGGCTTGGCATCAATAGTAACGTTTCCAAATCACCATCATGACTCTGGGCAATAGCTTGCTTAATCTTCCCGACGGCCCACAGCGCCTAGAGACCCTTACGGGTGATTGTGCTGCTTTACAAATGTGGATTATCATGTCATATGCTAGGATTCCCATATAACTGTAATTACTAATCAAAGGCCGGCTTAATATCCCACCCGCATTCTGTTAGCCCGCACAGCTGGTCAGGGGGAGTCCTCCGCAGAGGGGTCTGGGCTGCTGCTGCCCTCACACTGCACTACAGCTAGTGCATACTGGCCGGGGTCTGCAGGAAAACGCTCAGCTGATAGAGCACCTCTCAACAGACAACCGCGTGGGAGCTATGCAAATGTTTAGAAGTGTGAATGCAGTGGCACTGGTGCCTCTCTGGTGCCTATTAGACTCGCAAGTCCTTGGGGAAAAAAACAATTTTGTGTTTATAATAATTTTTGTGCATTTAAGACAGAGCTGCACGAAACTTCATCTTAAAAGGATGCCCTGCCACGGTCTAAGGTAGCTCTGTGCCACCATGGCTCACTGCTTTTCTCTGCCCAGCCACAGACTCTGGTGACTTGAGAAATCCGTGGCTCACAGGGCTCGGGTGGCTTCCTGACACTGTGGAACTGTCCCTTCATTGTTGTCTCAGGGATACCCGTCTCTGTCGGAATCTGGCCTTCCTCTGCCACGGCTAGCATTGGGATGCTGTGGCTCACAGTACTCTGCGCCGCCACAGGTGGAGACTCACTAGAGTCAAATCTGTAGTTGCACAGTTCATTAAAACAAGCATTTGCAATGCAATAGGTCTTGCATTTGCAAGAGTTGAGCTATTGGCATTGTAAATGGCAATGCCTTTTATTAAAAGCGTTTGAAAACCTGCAAGCTGTGCGTAAACAAGCACTTTGTAATTGTAGTCCTTGCTTATGAGAAGCAAAGCTGGCAGTCTCTTTTACTGACAGCCTTGCTTCTCATAAGCAAGGACTATACGTACAAAGTGCATGTTTATGCATGGCTTGTAGGTTTTCAAAACAAAAGAATAAAAGGCATTGTCATTTACAATGCCAATAGTCCAACTCTTGCAAATGCGAGACCTATTGCATTGCAAATGCTTGTTGTTAAATGTTTTTACTAAATTACTGTATGAGTACGTGGATACTATGGATGCAAGAGATTGTTACATGTGCCTGCAATTGCCTTTGTCTGAGGGGGTAGGTTATCACCACCTGCCTTTAACTTATGGAGTTTCGTGTAGTGTACTAACAAATTTGTTCTATGGAAAAGGAAGCCTGCAGTATTTCTATTCAAGTTAGGATTTAGTATTTTCTGAAGTACCTATTAGAAAGAATATGAATAAGGTGAATAGTGCGAAAAATGCTAAGTATTTTGGAGAGTTCTTTCATTCTATTAAAACAATAGATATTGTGTATGCACATCGTAATAATTTAACCTGTAGTTTACGTCAGGAAGAGATTGAATTCATAAATTTGGTGGAAGATAGAAGACAGAGTTTTAAGGAGAAAGCTGCTGAGCAAAAGTCCCATATACCTCCTTGGGCTTTTAGAGAAGGAGATTACAAAAAGGGTGAGACATATGCTGCAATGACTCTGGACTGGCATCATAGGGGAACGCTTTGCCTACTAAGATAGAAAACAGATTTTAATAATTATTTCATTGGTTCTAGTTACTGTGACCACATTTTCCTGATTAAGGGAGTTTGGGGAGTAAGAAGTGGTACGGATCCTGTTTTCCCTCGAATATATTATGTGTGTGGAAAGAATGCCTCTATAGATTGCCTGAACATTGGTATGGGTGTTGTTATATGGGGATTATCTTTCCGAAAGTGTACCATTTGGGTAAAAGTCATGGAACCAATGAAAAGAAGAGTGGACTAACAAGTAATAAAAGAGGAATTAGTGCTGCAAAGATTGCGGGTGATATTTTTGGAGCATTGATACCTTCAGTTGGAGTAATTCTAAATTCACATAAAATTAGAAAATTGTCAACAGTGGTTGATCATTTATCAACAGACACTGCTGGTGGGTTCTTAATGATTGATACAGAAATGGTGGCTATAAGATCTAAGGATTTACAAAATAGACTTGCCTTTATGTATTGTTGGCAAAGAGGGTGCAGTCTGTAATATGTTGAAATTTCAACAGTGCTGCACATATATCCCTGATGAAAGTAAGAATCTGGGGGGATAGAGATATATTACAAATATTACATATTTACAGGAAGATTTAACTGAAGTGAAGGTTGACGGTGCTTGGGAGAGACTTGGTAAGGGTTTCTCCTCAGTGGGTAATTGTTTTCTACTTTTAGTAATAACTTGCTAGGGAAAATACTAACACCAATAGTTGCTGTTGTCAGTGTAAGAATCAAACACTAGATACAAAACGAAGAGCCAGAAAGAGAAAGAGAGAAGAAATAGATTTGGAAGATAGGAGAGGAAATTACTATGAAATAGTAAAGGATATAGATGAAGTTATGTTGAAACGGAAGAAGACTACTGCTTTCTAAGTAGAATAATATGATGACAACCAGATTTATGGGTTGGTTTTTATGATGACTTAAGTCGCCATCAAAGGGGGGATTGTTGGAGCAGGGTTTTTACAAAATAATATCTACTCTGATTGAACTCCTCATTGTGTGAATTATTAACCAAAAGGTGTGAAAAATAACAGTGCAAAACTAAAAAGGGGAAAGATGAAAACTGCACAAACGCATGCTGGGGAAGTTAGTAAAGGCCGCATATGCACACGATTAATTCAGAAAATAACAGCCAAAAGTTGCGTGTTTCTTTTTCACTAATAGTTTGAGAATAATGTGCAAACTGTAAGAGAATGTAAATAAAAGCATTCATAGATCGTGTAATAGTGGAGTTTTATAAACTAACCACGATATTCACACTTGTATCTGGTTTTTCCTATAACGCATTTTACTGCGCCGTAGTGAAGGCCACATGAGTCTTTATAGGTTTAATTTGCTTATTATAATGTAGAAAGGAAAAATATAATTTGTCCTTCATGAGATCCTGATGATTTCCAAGGTTCTGTGGAGGAAACAATGAATATTATGAATCGAACTTCCTTGCAGAGAGGAGTATGTGGACATTTGTATAACAATGTGATACATTTGCGAGTTGGAGAAATGTACAAGCCACAGCGGTATCTGAGTTTCATCTGCTGAAGGTTGATGACGTGAGCTGTCAAAGACAAAGGAACTTTCGAAAAGTTGTGCACATCAAGAGTGGATGGATTAGACACACCATGTTTTTAACCAATGAGAATTGAGAAATTTCTATGTAATGATATATGAGGGGTTGGATCTTTCATGGATTTAGGGTATAACTATTAGAACTGAAAGGGGAGGGGGTGGTGAGAGCATGGGTTCATTCTAAGGAGAGAGCCGGGATGCTGTTTCCTAGCTTTACTGGCTGGCTGTTGTTCTGTTGATCCTGACTCTTAGACTTTGCTCCTCATATCTTCTTGAGGTTGCCCCAGCTTATCCCCGTGGCCAGAGGGCCGTTTTTCAATCTTTATTTTTGGGTTTGCATTATATTCTGAATTTGCATTAATCTTATCTTGCAAATGTCTTTACTCTTTTGTCTCTTCGCCTATCCACTCTCTCATTGCGCTGATATTTGAAATGTATCATTTTGAATCACTATACTGTTATTTTCTTGTGTGATGATCTATGATTCGAGCTGTGTTGTATTTGATGAGCATTCACATTTATTAAATAAAGCATATTAATTTATAAACCGACCACTGTAAAAGATTCATCGGTGAAGGAAGAGAATAAAATAATAATGAGCATATTGGTAAGTTTGGTTTAAACTCATGCAAAGTAGAAAGAACTGTTAAGTATTTAAATTGGGTCCAGATGATTAAAATTTGCAAGTTCCCAAACTCTGTATCATCACACTCAAGTCACAAAAGAGGACCATATGGCATAACACATGGTCATTTTGTAAAGGACCTGGCTTCTTTATACATCTCGGTGAGCCATTTCTTGTGAATATCCAGGTGAGGTAATCGATAATGGCAGAGTATGCATTTTTTGGGCATGGGTTTGGCCGTTGTTGGTAGTCGGTGGGCATGCCCAGCGATGTTTGATAGATTGTTGGTATTGTGTAACATGACAAGTTGTTATGGGCAGAGGAGATGGGAGGGTTATCAGTGAGCTACAGGTTAGTTGAATGCTGGACCAAAGTGACTTGTTCTTGGAGCAACCATACAGAATATGGAGTGTGTTACAAGCTGTGTGACAGCATCTCCAGCAGTACAAGTAGTGTAGTAGTCAAGAGACAGATATCTTTTGTACGGATCCAGTATTAGTCCAGTATTATTATGAAAGACGGAACTTGATTCTAACTTGACAGGTTTGCTTGTATATAGTCTCCATGGTTTCCACCCATTCCTGTTCAGTAAAGTGTTTCTGTGCTTGGTTTTGGCATTTGAGCCGTAAATGAGAAAGGAGAGACTTAGAATGCAAGAGGTTGTAGATGCCGGACATGACTCCCCTGTGTAGTGAATTTTGTTTCAGGCATTGTACAAATGAAGAGTCCTTCAATTCCTATGTTCTAGTCCCTATACACGAAACAAACAGTGTCTCAAATGTGGGTATCACAACTATAGTGTCATGGGTATGTGGAATTTGTCCCTGAGTGCAAAAATGTTTTCAGTTCTGCTGTGGTCAGAAGTTGATTTATTTTGAGGATTCCAGCTTTTTTCTATATTTCCCAGTTTACGGAGATGTCTCCAAACCATATGCCTGCATTGCCCCAGAGGGGTGCTTGAGTGTAGACTCTGGCGTTGCACTTTAAGAATTTGTGGGCAGTTTAAATATGTTTCGTTTTATTTTTCATTCATACCTCATTTCACCCCATCAGTGTATTCACACCCTCACCTATCAACTCCTTGATACTTTATTGTATCAATCTACACACATACATCCATTGATCCACAAACTCACACTGAATTTGCAATGTAATGCTAATTCAGCACTTTCTCTCCCTATGATCTCCTCGCCCCATACTGAGACCACCAAAGTCTATCCCAAATTGGGTCTCACCGGCTTCCCTCTCTTGACCCCAGAAGATCTTCTCCTTGATGCCACCAAGTCATCCTCGCCCTTAGACCCCTGCCCTTTAAGAACCTTAAAGACCTGCAGAGGGGTCGTCCTCCCTCCGCTACTAGAGGTTTTGAACATGGCCATCAGTGAGGGGATTTTCCCCTCTTCCTGGAAGACTGCTGTTGTCAAACCACTGCTCAAAAAGCCCTCTCTTGACCTGAGAGTGTTAAAAAACTTTCGTACTATCTCCCTTCTTCCGGCCCCAGCCAAGATTCTTGAGGCCCATATCAATTGTAATCTTTCTGCTTTCATTGAGAGTTCAAATCTATTGGTTATCTTTCAACACGGGTTCCGGGCTGCACACAGCACGGAGTCTGCCCTCATGGTTGTGATTAACAATATCCGCCTGGAGGTCGACAAGGGACATTCTACTCTGCTGGTGCTGTTAGATCTCACAGCAGCTTTTGACACCCTGTCCCCATCAATTCTGATCTCCAGGCTTAAGGATATTGGGGTAGAGGGCACCGCTCTCAGTCTACTCTCCTCCTTTCTACATCTTAGGGAGCAGAGAGTTAAGTTGGGCAATTTCCTCTCCGCCTCTCAAGAAGTGCAATGTGGGGTACCACAGGGCTCTTCATTGAGCCCTTTGTTATTTAACATCTACGTTACCCCACTTGCTAAGGTGGTGAGATCCTTCGGCCTTGAAGTTCTATCGTACACCGATGATACACAAATTCTGGTTTCTATCATCTAGTCGGCAAGCGATTCAGCTCTCAAGTTTAGAGCATGTATGGAGGCAGTCTCCAAATGGATGGTGCGAAATTTCTTAAAATTGAATGGGGATAAAACCGAGATCATGGTCTTTGGTAGTAGTCGGGACCTATGGTCAAAGGACTGGTGGCCTCCTTCCCTGGGGGAATACCCTCTTCCCTCCCTCTCCACCAGGAACCTTAGAGTTCTAATTGATCCCGCTCTATCATTTGACGCTCAGGTAACCAGAACGGTGTCCACCTGCTGTGCCATCATAAGAATGTTGAGGAAGATTGCTCCCCATCTATCCCATGCAGCCCGGAAACAAGCAACAGTTGCTTTGGTCTCATCGAGGCTAGATTATTGTAATTCCCTCTATAGTGGCATTAACAAGAGCTCCATCCACAGTCATCAGATGGTGCAGAACGCTGCGGCCAGGATGGTCTTGAACCTTCCTAGGCTAGCCTCTGCAACTCTGGCCAGAAGGGATCTTCACTGGCTTCCGATTCCCTCTAGGATCTCTTTCAAACTTCTGTGTCTGGCTCATGGTGCTGTCCATGGCGCAGGCTCAGAGGGAATCAGGTCCCTTCTCTGTGTTTATACTCCCAGAAGAACCCTTCGTTCAGCATCTAAGAATTTGCTCTCGGTCCCCAGAATTGTGAAGGCAAAATGGGGTGGTAGAGCTTTTTCCACCTTAGCTCAAAAACTTTGGAACTCTCTCCCTACTGAACTCTCCAGTCAGGCTTCCCTGTCGATCTTTAGGAAATGCCTAAAGACCTGGCTTTTCTCTCAGGCTTACTAGAGGCCGCGCTTCTGGTGGTCATAGTGGTCTTCACTTGGTAGTTTGGACTTTCTGTTTGTTCTTTATCGCGCCTTGATGCCCTCTGGGGCTAAGTTTGCGCGTTATAAAACGCCTTTCATTCATTCATTCATTCATTCAATGTATTTATCTAGATGTTCCTGTATAGCTGTTTGCACACTGTCACAGTTTGGTTGCTCTTTGTGGTGTTGTGTGTGTTTGTCGCACCTTTATGTGTCCTGGGGTGTGTACTAGTATGCCTCTTGATGTGCACAAGTGTGTGTCTTGGTCTCAGCTGTTTCTTTGTCCCCGCTGTTGCCTCTCTCGCTTGGTTTCCTGTATGGGTGTCTAGCATCATGACAGAGTACAGATCTTTCATCCTCCTGAGATGAGTCCTAAAATCCTTTGTCTTCTTTTGTCCTTCACTACTTAGTCCAAGGTATCACTCCGTTTACAGGGTCTTGTCCTACATCCTTCTGGGTTGATCCCTCTAGCTCATCTTCAGCTTTCAGGGCGGATTTGGTCTACCAAAGGACTAATATTACCCTGTGCAAGAAAATCTGAATACCAGGTCTGGTAACTGAGGGGCATATTATCAAGGGGGTTTATCTCCGCTCTTTTGGCTTTAAAAGCCAAGAAAGCGGAGATAAAATCATCTCCCTATTACCTAGCTGTCGCTAACACCAGTTAGCGACAGCTAGTAGGAGATAGCGACCATCTTGGGCCCCGCTTTGCATGTCAGTGATATTTATCACTAATGACATGCAAAGTGGGCATGCCAAGATGTTAGCGACTGGAAACAGTCGCTAACATCGCTTTCTCCTATTACCAACTTTTGGAGATATTCGCGCTAAGCGCGAATATCTCCAAAAGCTAACACCTGCCTATGAGCAGTTCTTAGCCATGTTATCCAATGGTAGGTGGATAACATGGCTAAGAGCATTAGCTTGGTAATGCATGAATATCGCTGACTTTTCAGCGATATTCATGCATTTCGGCCGATTTTTATCGCTTAGGAGATATACCTTGATAATAGCAAGGTTCCTGAGCGATAAAAATCGCCGCAGCTCGGCCATAAAAATATCGCCGCTAAACCAACATAAGCAATAATTATCGCTAGTTGTTGGTAATATGCCCCGAAATCTCTTGGCCTTTTCTATACTGTTTATAATCACTTATTGTTGGCAGACACTTGTTAACATTATGATAAACACAATACATTCAATCTGAATGGGACTATTTTCAAAGGAAGGCAAAGAGAAAGAAAACTGCGCAGGACAGGCTTGTTATATATTTAGGTAATTTCTCAAAACAGTATGCTAGATAGATAAATGAGTAGGTGGATGTATAGATGGATGGACAGATGGAAGAATGGATGCAGTGCTAAATCAGTAAAAGAATATATGCCGGGCACAAATTTTGCTCAGATGCCCAAGCTCAGAGCTATCAAAGGCCAGAATGTCAAAAACCAGGCCTCTCTAGTCTTCATTCCACATCAAGCAGTTTTAGTACAACACTAAACATCCCTGCCTGTTTAATTTACTCTTGCAGGTTCTTTTCATCCCGGGCCGGCTTTCTTCCTTTGCCACTGTTTTTCTATCTTTCTCTTCTTCCTCCTTTCCCCCTTTTGTGTTTTTCTCCCTCTTGCTCCGGATCAAAACCTGTTGTGATAAAATAAGTGCCAGTCTCCATAAATGACTGACTGTGGGCACTGCCTGCAAACACTAGATTAAATTAAGGGTTGGATAGATGGTTTGGTGAATCTGGTGTGTGCATGGGTGGATGGATAGACATAAAGGAACACAGGCTGAGGTATGAACATGGATAGACAGGGAGTCCTCAAGGGAAGGGAGCATCTTTAGATAGATAGATAGATAGATAGATAGATAGATAGATAGATAGATAGATAGATAGATAGATAGATAGATAGATATTAGGTGTATCAGAAACTTGCATCACAGTGTCCCAAAATCACCACCAACTTTGTCCCACTATCACCATCATGGGTGCCATAACAAATCCATTATCATGTGTTCCCTAAAAATCTACCTATCACCACCATGGGTGCCATAACAAATCCATTATCATGAGTTCCCTGAAAATCTACCTATCACCACCATGGGTGCCATAACAAATCCATTATCATGGGTTCCCTAATAATCTATCACCCATGACCAAAACCTCTTCGAATGTGTCTTCTTTGTTTAGCACAAACTTTATTGCATTTTGAAAAGTTACGATACATCCAATATACAGTGTCCTTCAGAAATGTTCTATACATTGTACTTATGAAATGCCATTGAAGGACATGAACAGGTCTTGCCATAAAGAACAATCATCAGAATAATGTGATTGAACCCCCGCTAATAATAGGACTATGTCACCTATCTGCAAATTCAGGGGTATGAAACATCATGTATGGAAGTATGTATGGAGACCCGTAAACAGCTGCCTGCGTAGAAGTTGTAAGTACAGGGCCTAAGCGCTCTACCGGTGGGGCCCTGCTACAGCATCCAGTAAGTTGAGAAAAAAGGAGTAGTACTTGAGCCATTACCAACAACGAATGAGGGAAGGAGGTGGGGCCGTTGGTGTGGGCAAGTTTCCCTTGTATTTCTTTACCGGACTCCTTTAATTATCCCTCCTCATCTAATACTTTGTATTGCGCCGTAAATCCTGCTTAAGGGTAATCCCATTCAAGTGAGATGGAATTCTTACGGAAACCTCTGTACTCCTCCCACTGAAGTTCCTCGCTTTCTGCTAGTCCCCAGTGTGCAACCTCCTCCCGCCACTGTGCTACCTCTGCAGCCCATGGAGACTTCCAGCACCCAGTTTGGCCCAGTCTCTGTCTGACCGCTCTTTGGAAATATCAGCCTCCCATTTAGTTCTCAAATATAAGAGCAGTGTCCCTATATGAGACCAGAGCCTATGGTGGAGCTAGCGGACCAGGTGTCTGCCATGTCCCATAGTATGTAATGCTTGAAGCAACTCATGTGTCGCTGGTGCCCTCCTTTCAGGTGCCCAGTACCGTTGAACACAGCGGAGAATGTCGGCGTGTGTGAGAAGGAGAGTTTCTGGTAGCCCATGCATATGTGTAAAATCAGCATGGGACATCGGCACTCCGTCCTGAAACAAGGATCCCACTGTCAGCACTCCCTCCTGCTCCCAGGGACCGAGCCTGTGTTCCGTCAGTGTAGCTGAAGGTGTAGGAAGACCACAACAGTGATAATTAGTTCATAGGGTGCCATAGAGTCAGTATATTTGTGCACATCTTCCAGTAGAACTGTGCTACACGCAATAATGGGGAGCCCGTGGGGGGTATGACCACACCCAGACATACTAAATGATGGAGGTGGCCCGGTCAATATGCACCGCCATAATAGTCTATCTTCAGCATGCTACATCCAGCCAACCAGTAGGTCAGCTGTTGCAACTGTCCAGCAAGACAATATGCCTTAATATAAGGGTCCTCACAGGCTACCCCGTCCGCAGGACGTAGCTGGCTCTGGGCGTTTCCCCGTTGTGCCGTAAGGGTGGGGGCTGGTTTTGAGCCCCTGGGGGGTCGTTTTTATTACCGGGGTTCAGCAATATCGACCCCCTGTAAAAAAATCGGCCGAAACCGGCCCTCGCAAACACCCCTCCAGGGAGGGCCAGCCGAGCAGTTTGCCAGGACCGGTTTCAGTTCCCAGTCCAGCCCTGCCTGTCTGTCAGCAGCTGCAGTTTAGCAACGATTACTCTACGAATGCCCCGTCTCCAGGCGAGCTTCACTAGCATGGTGTTCAATAATCTGAACATAAATGCCGGTGCTACAATCGGTAAGCTCACAAAGTGATATAGCAGGCGCGGCAGCATGGCCATTTTTGTCAGGGCCAAGCACCCCGACATGGACAGAGGCAATGTGATCCAAAAAAGTTTTAGGATTGCAGTGAGTTGATTGTATGGTTGAGGTTACCCTGCACAAGGTCTTTTGTTTCACGATAAATGTGGATACCTAAGTATCAAAATGTGTGAGGTGCTAGCGGTATACTCAAAGATTAGAGAGAGTCACTTTTTCATACCAAAAGTGGCAGGGGGGGATATACCACAATTAAAAGAAGCTCCCATTTGTGTACCTAACGTCTGTGTGTCCCCTTTGCTGTCTGCCCAAAGTTCAATCTGGATGCACTAACCAATACTCTGGTGAACAATTCTCCTTTCATAAAAACATTTTCAACTCAGTCACCTTTTTCTAAAAAAAAGCAGTAATTTTTATTTTGTTTAAAAATTACAATGGAGTCTTCTATTTGTGTGTTCAGTAGTACATACAAACTAAGACCATACTAAGGTTAAAACACACATTTCTTACAATTCATTGTGCTTTTATTGCATTCATAGCCTCAAGGCATCAATAGCACTCCATATCATTATTATCATTCCAACAGTGCTGGCAATACAATGTAACTTCAGACAATTATAAAACAAGATTCACTGTTTCTCCTTATAACATTGCACACGATACATAACAATTGAAGCAAAAGGTGTCATAATCAAAAATACTGTCAATTAAAAATTCTGTCAACGTGGCGTTTCAGCGGTACTTGAAACGGTTCATGCGGCCTTCTTCGGGACAATACTTTTGTACATACCAACACTCAATTCTAGGTGACAGAGAGATATAAAAAAAACTCTTTAAATCCAAATAAACATTTCATTTTCATCAATTAGTTCACCTATCTTTTAGAGCATACTATTAGCCTATACGGCCTGCACACCCTTAAGGCTACATGGCTCAGACCCCAATGGTAGGGCTGATGACACCTGAGTCAAACCAAACCCCCAGGGTAATTCCTGTTTGATGGCCCATGCGAAGATACATTGTCCCCTCCTGGGACCAAAAATTTGCCCAGGTGTACTGTTTGCAAAATTCTTTCAAAATATATAATGATTACTTTAAAATTCTATTTTTTTTAACTCTTGGCCTTATTTGTTTAATTTAAAGCCGCTTCATGTTGGGCGACCTGGCAGTGTTATAAAATTTCCTCCAGGGAGCCTTTGTTTCCTACAAGGTACATACTTATATGTTAAGGAGTGCTCTTACCTGGTTAATACTGAGACATTCTCAGTACTCAATCCTATACCAGCTTGTAACTCAATATTTAAAATCAACAGTAGTTACTAGGAAGGCCTGTTGCAGTATCGCACATTGGAATCTATTGTAGATATATCTATAATTATATATATACAATGTTCTATTATATTATGTCAGTTTCCTATAAGTGCACAATATTTAAAGATGTCATGTTGCATCACTTACCACGTTTCTTAATTTGGATACGGCACCTTTGAGTCGGATATTTATATGGGACCTTTTAGGCAGCAGAGTTTTTCTTTTTTATTGCTGTATGTCCTTTATTCCATTATTTTATGTTCACTGGTCCTTAGTGATCCAGGGGGTTACTGCAAGTCCAGAAATAAGTCAAAATATTGGGAATAGTCTTAGGGTCGTTACTGCGTACTGTCCCTCACATTTTAACATACTCTAGAATATGTCCTATAAAGATACAGTGGTATACTGCGAGTCAAACAGTAATACATTGGGAGTACTCTCAGGGCCATTATTGTAAGCAGTCTTTTCCATATTATCATGATCTAGCATCCATTTTTTAAAAACTCAAATGACTGGCCACCTCTCACTGTGTTTGCCAAGTCATGGTACTGAAATTAAGTTGATGGGGACATTCTCTATGTTGAGTTAGATCTACCAGCTCTGTGCCTATTTCTAAGTTTGTTTGTTATATATTACTGTTAATCTAAATGCAGGGCAGATCACAAACTACTCAACCTGTGTTTGGGTGCCGCCCCATCACAACAGACTAATTAGGCGGTCTGTAACTGGAGTTATCAGCTTTGTAATAGCGTTATGTTGTCAACAGCTGGGCTGTACCATTGAATCCTATGAGGTTCTTAAGACAGGATTGTATAATTGTCGTATAAGGATACAGAATGTATCAGATGACCTATGGGAATCCCCCACTCTCCAGTCTTTCATCACAGCTGCTGGGCGATAGGTTTAACAGCCAAGATAAACAGGAGCAGTTAAAGGGGGCATCGGTGATACCTGAGTGACAAGAGGCAGAGATGTAAGGCCCAGTGCGGGTCCTGGCCATTGGCAGGGTGTATAAAAATGGCACCCATCGAATATGTGTTTTCCCTACCTGGCCAAAGCTGCCATCATGAAGTTCCATCCCAGTGTGTTAAAAGTCTGACGGATATCCAAGGATGTATAGCCAGCTAACGGGCACTGCCCCAGGCAGCATACATTATGTAAAATACCCGTTGGATATTCAGAAAGGCACTAAGTTGAGAAACAAGGGGGCATATTACCAAGAATAAGCGATAATTATCGCTAAGCTTGGTTAGCGGCTATAATTTTATCGCCGTGCTTCACAGAATGCACTTACTACTTTCGGGATTCACAGAGTGAACTTACTACTTTCGGGATTCACAGAATGAACTTACTACTTTCCTTATTCACAGAATAGATTTAAGACTACAAACTTTACGTCCGCACTCGGGCCGGAAATTCCAGCCCGGAGGCGGAGTTTCTGGCTTGGGGGCGGAGCTTATGGCCCAGAGGCGGGCCGTAAGCTCCGCCTCCAAGCCGCAAGCTCTCCCTCCGGCCCGGAAGCCCCGCCTCCGGGCTGTAAGCTCCACCCCCACGCCAGAAACTCCGCCTCCGGGCCAGAATTTCCGGCCCGAGTGCGGACGTAAAGTTAGTAGTCTTAAATCTATTCTGTGAATACCAAAAGTAGTAGGTTCATTCTGTGAATCCCGAAAGTAGTAAGTTCACTCTGTGAATCCCGAAAGTAGTAAGTGCATTCTGTGACTACCAAATAGTAGTAGGTTTAGGATTTAGTCTTAAGTTCATTCTGTGAATCGGGCCCCTGCTATTATTAAGGTTTATCTCCTAAGCGATAAAAATCGGCCGAAATGCATGAATATCGCTGAAAAGTCAGCGATATTCATGCATTACCGAGCTAATGCTCTTAGCCATGTTATCCAGCTACCATTGGATAACATGGCTAAGAACTGCTCTGGGCAGGCGTTAGCTTTTGGAGATATTCGCGCTTAGCGCGAATATTTCCAAAAGTAGGTAATAGGAGATAGCAATGTTAGCGACTGTTTCCAGTCGCTAACATCTTGGCACGCCCACTTTGCATGTCATTAGCGATAATTATAGCTGACATGCAAAGTGGGCCCAAAGATGATCGCTATCTCCTACTAGCTGTCGCTAACTGGTGTTAGCGACAGCTAGGTAATAGGGCGATAAAATTATCGCCGTTTTAGCGGGAAAAAATCCCGCTAAAGCGGCGATAAGGCCCTTAGTAATATGCCCCAAAGAGCATTGATTGAGAGTAGTTCGGTCAACTGACGCACAATTATTTTATCCTCCGTATTTAATTAAGACAAAGGTCTGTATGAGGTGAACTCAATGGACACTTTCCTGGATTTCAGCAACAAAGTTACTAATGCTTCCCTAGTAGAGGAGGGGGTAAGCAGTTCTCAAGAGAAGAATTTTATAGTTGTTCTAGCTGAGGTGTGCTACAGCGGGACTCCAAAATATATTCTAAATCACCATGGCCATTTCCCCAAATCTTCAGAACACACATTCATTCAACAGTGGGGCCCATTACACTGCACACTTACTCTGTTCATTTAATTAGGCTTTACGGGTTTGGACAACGAACCAGGAGTCCCACTATAACATTTGGCGGAGTGTCTAAACCTATTTAACAATTTTTATTTACAACTGCAATGTTAAGCAGTTTACCATGGTTTCATTTTAAACACCATTTTATACAGACACACCACCATAATGACAATGGATCTGCTAGAACGAAAAACTAGGCAGAGGAAAATCAAAGACCAGCTTTTACTTCTCCATTTATCTAATTTTTATTCAAAGCAAACTTTTAGCATGTCTGACATTTAGGCATTTATTAATTCTTTATTCAGTAAGAATCTTTAACTTTATTTCAAAATGATCATTTATTTAAAAGCTCAGAAATAGACATTTATTTAAAAGTTCAGTAAAGTTTAGCAAAGAACAGATAATTCCAAATTCACTCTCTCCTAACATCCCTAGCTAACACCCTTATCTTATCCTAACGGTCCTGCAAAGAAAAATAACCAGTCAGAAAAACAAAGTCTTACATCCAGAAATCGATCTTCAGTCTGACAGCATCTCCAGAGGAAATCGAAAAGAGCGACCCCTTCTAAGCAAAATCAGGGGTTTTTATACACTAATTCCTTAACTTAATCTATCTAAAAAGTAACTAACATCACCAATCCGAGTTCTGATTGGACCAATTTGGGGTAGATGAGCGCTTCCTCATCATTACAGCATGTTTTTCACGATGAATCAGAAGAAAAATAAAGGGGCTTTGTTTAGGACAGTTTGTGGCCTAGGCGCTTCGTTCACTTGAAACATAGGGAAAAGTTCTCAGGCTCTGAGCATTACATCGTCCATGCTTGGCACCTGAGGTTCCGTGACAATTGTAAGTGGTGTTTTCGCCCGGTTCGAATATGGACGAGTTTGGTATCTATGAACCGCAAATGACGAGTTTAGTGGGTGTACGCGTTTTCGCTATGCTGACCTAAACCGTTTCTGATGATCATTGGGGTTGTTGTAGCATTTCTGTTCACGTGTTGTCTTTGTGTACAGTGTGGTCCTGCCTTATGTGGCCTCTGTGCTACGACGTGTATAAGACGGCCACCTGTTACCAAGGAAACATTGATGGATAGAATGATGTTGCAGCAACATCTGGATGGTCTGATGAATATCGAGATCGATTCTGATATCGACTAGTGCTTGCCAACATGAGGGCAAAAGGAGCGTCTGAGGTTCCGTGACAATTGTAAGTGGTGTTTTCGCCCGGTTCGAATATGGACGAGTTTGGTATCTATGAACCGCAAATGACGAGTTTAGTGGGTGTACGCGTTTTCGCTATGCTGACCTAAACTGTTCGTCTGTTTCGTGGGTTTCTTCATCTGAACCCACGGGTTCCATTTTAGATACGGCATCCATTTTGTTTCTTGCCCTCAAGTAGCCAGCGAACGGACACTGTCCGCTTCGTGACCCTGGGATTCCCAAACTCTTGCGGAAGACACGTGTTCCTTTGAGGGTGTCTTTATGATGAGGGGGATGACACTGCAAAGGCAGATGGCCCCGCTCAAGGCTCATCTTGATCCTGCAATCGTGTTTCCGATATCACCCCCTTACACTCTTTTCAATCTGTTGACTATCTTTGTCTTCCTCTGCACCTGTTTCTGACCCTTCCTTAACTCGTTTACAGCCGGAATGGAATGCACTAATGGTGGGAAGACGTACTTTTACAGTTGGGAACCGGCGATGCTACTGTAATTATGTTCCGGGACCCTGAATACATGAAAGCGACCCCCTATGAAATTTACTGTGGGAACTGGGTTGTAAACTTTTGTTTGCCATGTTGTTCTATGACGAAAAACTGTATAAAAGGAGCGATCCACAGATGCAATTTGAAGCAGTCTCCTAGAACCTACATGCGTTGTACTTCTTGTGACTTCTGTGTTCCCTGCAGTAAATAAACCCGCGATCTTTGACGCCGAAGGAAGTGTCCCGTGTCTCTGTCATTTGTACGCCGGAACAGGTAACCCACGAAGGTTTCAGGTGTTGTCCCCTGGCACCGCTGGCTCTTAGAAAAACCCAGTCCTTCAGTTGGCGCCCAATGTGGGGCGACATCAGCGGTACCGGTCCAAAGCCCGACGATTGTGAGGAACTTCGTGTGAAATCTCCGAGGGAAGGTGCACCCCGCTTCATCGATCCTGTTGTCGAAACAAGTGGCCCGAAGACTTTTCCCGCGAAGATCCCCGCCTCCTGACGGCTGCGACGGACTGATGCCCTGACTGTCGACCTGTTTTGGCGCCTGGCGTAGACCTTGGTACAGCGAGACGATTGACGGGCCTTCCTGGTGACGCCATTATTCTTTCGGTTAAGTATTTGTGGGTCGCTCCCAGTATCCTTAGTTGTTGTTGGTGCTTAGTTGTTGCATGGTTCCATTGCATTTGTGGTTCTTCGTATTTTGTTCTTGGTTGTTCTGTTTGACGATTGCAGTCGGCAAAAACCGAGGGTTTTGCATTTTTGCGGGGACATCGTAATCCAATAACCCTTGACGTTTGTGAAACTCGGTTAGTGTGCACGATGCCTGGCCGTAGTACTTTGTTTAGCTGTTTTAGAGGTTGTGGTGCGGATTCCTGATTGGAGGACTCATGTCCGATACCTCCAGTTGGAACTCCAGTGTATGAATTATATAGTCGCCATGGTGTGGGTCCTATCACATTTAATGATTGCTAGGTCCGATATACTAAAGATGACGGTGTCCTTAGTTGGCCACCTCATGGTAGTTTCGAAACACCAATTTTGGATAATCTCGAAGCTAAATTGTTTCAAAAGAAAGCAAGGCCGGCCATGTTCGATTCCTTTCGGTTATGGCGTAAAGAAGCCAAGCAGAAAGAAATCAAATAGCTTAAACGTAATAAGAGGGAAGGTATCGTTACGACGATGAGAAATGCAGAGCAGTTTCAGCGAGATAAAGAAGAGAAGGAAAAGGACGTTTTTGATAGATTACAACGTATGACAGTGGATAAATGCTATCCCGCTTTACCGACGGGTACTGATAAGAAGGGAGAGGAAGCAGTAGAGGACCCTCTGTTGTCCTATCTACTGAAGTCGCCACCTCCATATGCGCAGGATACCACAGTCCCTGTGGTTCCCCCTGTTCCTCAACCTGCTGTTCCGGCAGCTGCTGGTCAGCCTGTCGCTGGTCCTGTCCTTGCGAATCCTCCTGTCCCTATTCCTCTACCTGCTACTGTTCCTACTGCTCCACTGCCTATACCTTCTCAAACTGTTGTTCCCGCTACCTCTGCTCTTGTGGCTACTCCTACTGATCTTGCTGCATCTGTGTTTAGCTCTCATGTTGTTGCTCCTGCACTTTTCTCCGTCTTTTCGAAGACGCATTCCTAATGCTGTTGCTAATCTTTACTCTCCTTTTGGACCGCTTCTTGGGTCTGATGTTTCTGATGTTCCCCAACGACGAAGTCAGCTTCCTGGTGGTAGAGAACGTAATACGTTAGTTAAAATGGCGCGTAGTTGGATTAGGTACCCCCTTAAAAAACCCCCGTGCACAATTTTTGAGACTTTTTCTCAATTCAATGAGCCCACACAGAGATTTGTGTTTGATGAAATGTGCAAATTTCTATGTGAAGCGATATCAAATGATGAGGTAAACGAAGTACCAGTCGACGTAACTGAACTTCAGCTTCAGTTTTCGAGTGGTATACTTGTGGGTAGCAATGTTCGACGTGCTATTGAACATCTTCTATCCTTTCGTCCCACTGTGATACCTCGAGCTTTGTTTAAAGATGAATCTGAGGAATGGATGGCAACGCCTGGTCAGTATCCCATGCGTGAAGTTCCACCAGTGTATATGCCAGGTAACCCTGGTGCTGCCCCTCCGATCCTGCCACACTTCCAGAGAGTTTGGATACACCTCCCATGGAAGCGATCGGAAGTCATACAGGTGAAGCAATCTTTGCCTGACCCCCGCAAAAATCCTGCAGGGTACTATAAAGAGTTGTCCCAATTAGTGGATGCTACGATCATGAACCTTGCCGACATCGACATGTTGTTCGGCAATGTCGTACCTCAACCGGTTTGGGCGAAAATACGTCAAGAAGATCATGCAGCTGAGTTAAGTGGTGATTGGGCGGCACTTACAGAGACTGACGGATTGCAGGTTGGTGGGGCTAAGCCTGAGCAGTTAATTACGGCTTTGCCTCAAAGAATTATTACCCTTATGAAGACACTTATGCCAGCAATGAAAGTTAACTGGGATAAACTGTCTGCCTGTAAGCAAAAGAAGGACGAGAGTGTCTCCGATTTCTTTACGAGATTTGAGGAGGCATTCATCGATCACAGTGGTCAAGATATGAGCACTGAGGGAGGTCAGAGGTTGTTTGTGGATAAATTTGTATCTAATTTGTTGCCTGACCTTAGCAACAAATTGAAAAATTCAGAGAGTTCGTGGGCTGTTTCTACCTCTGCTCAGATATTGGCCACGGCTCAATATTATGAAAATAGGGAGAAGGAGGAAAATGATCGTGCGGATAAAAAGACGAAAGATCTCAAAACAAAAGTTTTGTTACAGCAAGCGTATCCTCCGCGCTCAAATCAAAATGATTCTCAACAGCGGAATAGATCACAATCGCAATCCGCTAGGTCACAGTCGCGGAATGACTCTTCTTCGCAGAGATCTATGCTGGATACAATCAATGCGCCTACTGTAGAGGTGAGGGTCATTTGAAGTTTGATTGTCCGGTTTTGCGCGACCGAAATAATGGTGGTTCATCTAGAGGAGGTCGTAGTGGTCCTCAACAGGCTTCGCGAGGTAGAGGTCGTGCTGTTACTCAGAATCAAAATGAGCGTTCTAACAATTCATCTGATTCCAATAATTGTTTTGATCAGCGTGGTTCATCGTCAGGTAGATCCGCACAGTACCATGTGGACAATTTTTATGTCGAGCAGGGTATTGATGACGGTAATTACTAGGACAGCCACAGACAAAGAGAGGGAGTAGTATCAGTTCTGGTTGATCAGAGAGGGCCTTACGTCGCAGTTGCCACATCGGGCGTAGTTGAGCCTTTTCTGTTGGACACTGGTGCAGCGAAAAGTTCCATCATGCATTCGAAACTCCCTGGCGCACCTTTGTCTGGCTTAACGAATGTTTCCGTTGGATTCTCTGGCGCCCCTGTTAGCAATCCGGTCTCTAGCCCTTTGCCCCTTACAATTGAGCCTTGTGAGCTGAAAGCTCCTTTGATTTTGACTACTGGTTGTGTTGAAAATCTTTTAGGCCTGGATTTGCTGAAACGATTGTATGCGACTTTGTATTGTTCTCCTGCGGGAGTGGAGCTTACGTTGGGTCAGAGAGTGATCTCTCCCATGTACTTGTCATCTGATAAGCTCCCACCGGAATTGAGTTCTCTTCCTGCATCTTTGTGGGCAACAGGTCCCAATGACGTGGGCCTGCTTGACATCTCCCCTTATGTTGTTCAATTGAAATCGAACGTGCGATTGCCACGTATTCCCCAGTATCGTATCTCCCTTGATGGTGAGCGAGCGTTGTTAGCGATCATCTATGATTTGATCGAGAAAGATGTTATCGAGGAGACTCGGGGAAACGTGTGTAATAGTCCTGTGTTACCTATCTTGAAACGCACTGATCCATCCAAGCCTCCTGTTTATCGTTTTGTTATTGATTTACGGGAGGTGAACAAAATTGTGATTCCTCAGTTTCCTGTGGTGCCTGACATTACGGCTTTACTGACTCTGATTCCAGCATCTGCTTCTTGGTTCTCAGTGATCGATCTGAAGAATGCTTTCTTTAGCATTCCGATTGCTGAGGAAAGCAGAGACCTATTCGGTTTCTCTTCAGGTGGTCGCAGCTTTAGGTTTAAACGCGCTCCCCAGGGCTACTGTGAGAGTCCATCGATATACAGCCAAGCCCTGAAGAGCCAACTTGACGCGTTTGTGTTACCGGTTGGTGCGGCCTTGATCCAATATGTTGATGACTTGTTGGTGGCTGCTGACACAAAAGAGATCTGCAAGACTGCTACGGTGTCTCTGTTACAGCATCTCTGTGACTTACATCACAAGGTGTCACCTTCCAAATTGCAATATTGTTGTCAAGAAGTAACCTATCTAGATCACTTATTGTCAAAGGAGGGAAGAAGGTTGACCCCAGAGAGAATTGCAGCGATCGCTCTAATGACTGTGCCAACAACTCAGAGAGATGTGCGTGCCTTTCTAGGTATCACGTCATACTGCAGGCAATGGATTCCAAATTTTTCATTGCTAGCGAAACCATTGGTAGCCCTCACGTGCAAGGATGTTCCAACTCCTTTGCCATGGACGGAAGAGTGTCAGAAAAGTTTTTCTGAACTGCGTGATGCGTTGTGTTCGGCTCCTGTGTTAGGTACTCCTGACTACAGCAAGCCGTTTACACTATACGTTCACGAGAGGGAAGGTTGTGCGTTGAGTGTTTTGACGCAGCAATTTGGCGGTAAGCAGCGTCCATGTGCATATTTTTTCTCGACCTTGGACCCAGTATCTAGAGCTTTGCCGAGTTGTCTAAGAGCGACAGCGGCGGCTGCGGTGTCCATCCGACAATCTGCAGGATTGGTCATGGATAATATGCTTACGGTGATGGTTCCACATGCAGTTGACACTCTTTTAAATCGTACAAAAACCCAACACTTGACGAGCGCAAGGTTGTCCGGTTACGAGTTGACGCTTTTGGCAAGTCATATTCAAATAAAACGCTGTAATGTCCTAAACCCGGCGACGTTGTTGCCAACCAATATGGAATCAGACGACGTACCACCACATGATTGTTATTTGCGAACTGAGGAAGAAACGAAGGGTCGTGTTGACCTAAAAAACACTCCATTGGCAGATCCCGATGGTACTTTGTATGTGGACGGTTCGTGTTTTAAGTTGCCGAATGGTGATGTGACGACTGCGTATGCTGTGGTAACGTTGAGTACGGTTGTGGAAACTGCGAGATTGAATCAGAATTCTGCGCAGGCGGCAGAGTTAATTGCATTGACGAGAGCGTGTGTTTTGTCGAAGGGAAAGCGAGTGAATGTGTTTACCGATAGCCAATATGCTTTTGGCGTTGCACATAGCTTTGGTCAATTGTGGCTAGAGAGAGGCTTTATGACGTCGCATGGCACGAAGATCCAACACGGACAGCTCGTGAACGATCTTTTAGACGCACTTACATTGCCCAAGCAGGTGGCGATTATTAAATGCAGTGCTCACCGTAAGGTGACGGATGATGTTGGTCGTGGTAATGCGTTTGCGGATGAGATTGCTAAAGAGACAGCTAGAAACCTTGCAACTAGAATGTATGTGACGAGTTCGGTAAGGTGGCCTGCAGAAACTGGTATGTGTGAGGATACTGTTGAAAGTGTGAAAGCGATTCAGAATGAGGCCACCGAAACTGAAAAGACTAAGTGGAAGGAGAGCACAGGAAAGTTGGATGCGAATGGATGTTGGATTGATTTATCGGAAAATCAGAGGTGGATGTTGCCGGATGCATATGTGCTAGCTGTTGTGACTATGGCGCACGGTTTGTCACATATCAGCGCGAAAGGTATCTGCAAGTTGTTGTCCCCTGTATGGAAAAATGATGGTATCGCTAAGTGTGCTGAGAGAGTGGTTAAGAATTGCATGGTATGTATGATGTACAATCCTGGCAAGGGCACTCCTACACCCCCTGGCCATTTTGCTCCTCCTACATGTCCCTTTGAGGTAATCCAACTGGACTTCATCCATATGGAGCGATGTAATAACCTGAAGTACGTTTTAGTTGTGGTTTGCGCATTCTCCCGATGGATCGAAGCCTACCCTCTCAAAGACAATACTGCCCTGTCCACAGCGAAAGTCCTACTGAAGGAATACTTTCCTCGGTATGGAATGCCAAAGATTGTATGGTCTGATAACGGAAGTGAGTTTGTGGGGAGTGTTATGAAGAGTGTGTGTAAGGGCCTTGGAATTACACAAAAATTCCACAGCGCCAATCATCCCCAGTCTGCAGGTTTGGTTGAAGGATACAATGGTACTCTCAAATTGAAACTCGCAAAGATTCAGGCTACGACTGGTCTGTCATGGCCTGACGCCTTGCCTCTGGCTCTTTTGTCGACCAGGGCGACTGTACACTCTCGAGTAGGGCTCAGCCCATATGAGATTGTGTTCGGCCGTCCTGCAAATATTTGGGGGGTCCCTAGACCCAGGTCTTTCGACAGTCTTGAGTATCCAATGTTAATTGATTATCTTCATGATCTGACTGCTAAACTGAGGTTAATTCATCAACAGGTCTTTGAAGCACTGCCGGCACAGACTGAGGGTCCTGGACATCGGCTCCAACCGGGTGACTGGGTTGTCACCAGAAACTTTGGCCGGAAGCGGAACCTGGAGCCGAGATTTGTGGGACCTTACCAGGTGCTACTCGCCACGAGAACTGCAGTTCATCTGGAGGGCCGCAAACATTGGGTGCACGCCACCCACACCAAGAAGGTGCCAATACCTTTACCAGCAGACTCGTGGGTGAGGACCGGCATCGCCGCAACAGAAACAGAAACTCCGGTGAACTTTGTGCCGTTCAGTGATGCTCAGCCTGTAGGAGACACTTCAGTGCAATCAGATAACTTTGTTGAACCTTTGACCTTGGAAAACTCAAGACTTGACCTATCATCTGAGCGACAGGACTCTGTTCCGCAACCTGAACAATTATTTGAAGAACAGACTCGTCCTGGAAGAAGCAGATATTTTCTTCGTTCCCATACCAAAGACTAATAAATCTTTTTTTTAGTTTTTTTCCCCTTTTTGAAAATTCACATTACCCCCCCATTGTCATTTTGGATAATATGAACAATTGCAACATTCATTAATTTTGAGTTCTTTTCCACGTGTGTTTTTCCACAGCTAGGAGATTTTGTATTATATTGTTTGATTAAAGAACCTTACATCCGGGTTGACCGTAGGGCCGTGCGGGTACTTCCTTCTGTTTAGCAGGTTCCTGACACTAGGTCGGTACTTTTGTCGATTCCTAGGAACTCCTGGGAATTGATCATCGCTACTCAGAACGAAGTGCGTCAAGAACGTTGCGGACGGTTTTTAGAGGATGGAATTCTCAAAGTTGTCGGAAGTGGAGAAGACTTTAGCGCAAAGATCAGTACTACACAGGGTTGTACGTACTAAATGCTTTCTGTTTCAGGTGTTCCTGCTGTTCCTAACTGTTTCCATGTTATTGGTGGGTGGAGTATATTATGGAATACAATCGTTATTGCCTTCTGCTACACCTACTTCTTCCTCTGAACCAAAACCTACTCCCACTGTTTCTCCTCATTCCTTTCACCCATTACCTCAACACGAGCAGGTTAGACGTGCGGAATTCATGAACAACTCCTTCGTCCAACTTCTTCATCAACATCAGTTGGTGATGAACACTACCAATTGTTGGGTGTGTGGTTTAATGCCACATACCATGGATAGGGGAATTCTGTACTTGGTCCTTCCTTACAGTTCCCAGGGGTCAGCTCGAGCATTCCAAACTATGTTTCGTATCGCACTAGATTCCTACCCCCATCGAGAGCCACGCACTGCAGATCATGGTCCTGGCCCGTACCACAAGCCTTTGGCAAGAGCGATTGCTGATTTAGATAGGGATATCTTTGACGCATCGCTTATCCCAGAGGAAGAGGTGCGAGCATACAGAGATCTGAGTGAGGCTGAGTATAGCATGTCAGTGGGTGATCGGCAGCTTAAAAGCTCGTCTCCGATCTGGATCGTACCCCATCTCGGTAATTTCTGTTTGAAGGGTCTTGGCCGAAGCCCGCGAGCTCAGCTTGGGAGGAGTGCCTGTACTGAAACGTATGTTTTACTGATGGCCTCTTCCCCTGTTCTTTTGACTGCCAAGGGTACATACTTTGTCTGTTACGACCGCGCATATACATGGTTGCCTCGTGACTTCTCAGGCACCTGTTATATTGCGAATTTGTTGCCGCCGACCTTTACTGTTGGGTCGGATTATCACAAGACCAGAGTTGTGAGAGGCGTGATTAGCGAAGAAGACACTGCTGGTCAAGAAGCAGGAGACTTCTTTAAGGGTTTCTTGCCGTTTTGGGGACCTATGATCAATAGTAGGAACCTGAGACAGTTGACTCGAGTGGTGGAATCGACTGCTAATATCACTGCAAGTGCCCTTGGTAATCTTACAGCAGAGCTTCAGGCGGACAGGCTTATGACGTTACAAAACCGTATGGTTTTAGACGTCGTTCTTGCAGATAGAGGTGGAGTATGTAAGGTGATCCATTCGAGTTGCTGCATTTTCATTCCTGATAACGCTCCAACTGTCTATCAAGCCATCTCGAAGTTGCATAAGATCTCCGAGTCCATACACGTGGACGTAGGTGATTGGACGCTACTAGGATGATTTTGGGGCCTGATGTCGACGTGGGGTTGGAAGATTCTGATGATCATTGGGGTTGTTGTAGCATTTCTGTTCACGTGTTGTCTTTGTGTACAGTGTGGTCCTGCCTTATGTGGCCTCTGTGCTACGACGTGTATAAGACGGCCACCTGTTACCAAGGAAACATTGATGGATAGAATGATGTTGCAGCAACATCTGGATGGTCTGATGAATATCGAGATCGATTCTGATATCGACTAGTGCTTGCCTACATGAGGGCAAAAGGAGCGTCTGAGGTTCCGTGACAATTGTAAGTGGTGTTTTCGCCCGGTACGAATATGGACGAGTTTGGTATCTATGAACCGCAAATGACGAGTTTAGTGGGTGTACGCGTTTTCGCTATGCTGACCTAAACTGTTCGTCTGTTTCGTGGGTTTCTTCATCTGAACCCACAGGTTCCATTTTAGATACGGCATCCATTTTGTTTCTTGCCCTCAAGTAGCCAGCGAACGGACACTGTCTGCTTCGTGACCCTGGGATTCCCAAACTCTTGCGGAAGACACGTGTTCCTTTGAGGGTGTCTTTATGATGAGGGGGATGACACTGCAAAGGCAGATGGCCCCGCTCAAGGCTCATCTTGCCGTGCCGGTCTATTGTTTCAGCCGTGCATTCATTAGGCATGTCTCCTTTGATCCTGCAATCGTGTTTCCGATATCACCCCCTTACACTCTTTTCAATCTGTTGACTATCTTTGTCTTCCTCTGCACCTGTTTCTGACCCTTCCTTAACTCGTTTACAGCCGGAATGGAATGCACTAATGGTGGGAAGACGTACTTTTACAGTTGGGAACCGGCGATGCTACTGTAATTATGTTCCAGGACCCTGAATACATGAAAGCGACCCCCTATGAAATTTACTGTGGGAACTGGGTTGTAACCTTTTGTTTGCCATGTTGTTCTATGACGAAAAACTGTATAAAAGGAGCGATCCACAGATGCAATTTGAAGCAGTCTCCTAGAACCTACATGCGTTGTACTTCTTGTGACTTCTGTGTTCCCTGCAGTAAATAAACCTCGATCTTTGAGGCCGAAGGAAGTGTCCTGTGTCTCTGTCATTTGTACGCCGGAACAGGTAACCCACGAAGGTTTCAGGTGTTGTCCCCTGGCACCGCTTGGTCTTAGAAAAACCCAGTCCTTTACACCCATCCTAGGTTCCGGGGCAAGGCGTCCTTGAACCTCCCATCCAAGCACAGTCAGCTCACTCGCGCTTGCAGGCTTGGGATGCACATGCGCAGACCAAAACTCGCTCGCAGTGAATCAGAGTGGCCATTTTCTGTATAGGCCTCACGAGCCACATTTTGGAACTATCATAGAAACAAACACAAATTCATGTTAATTATGGTAATGAAACCCTTCTGTTTACCTCCCACCATTCTAATATTTCCGTATTAGTTGTTACCTAGCAAAATAAGCCACATATATGCATTTATACTTACATATCCAACAACTTTTTGGCACAAAACGTGTACAATAGGCACATTTAAATTGCGTTTGTTTATAATTAAGCTGTGCATTAGTTCACATCACATTAACAACACATATTAGTTCATTTTATTGCATCATGCAAGCAAGATACGTACTCCCATATGTTCATGTATTCATCTTTATACTATGGTTGATTAATTTACCACATCACACTATTAGTAAAATATTAACGTTATGGAACATTGATTTCGAGAGGGGTGCACAAAATTTGGATTTACCGCCTCGCTCCATCAATTCCCTCATCTGGTGATCCTATCACCAAACATCTTTCAAAATTTTGGAAAATTTTGCAGAACATGTTTCAAATTCTTCATAATTGTATAATCTATACTCTAGTATCCTTCTTCTTTATTTCTTTAAAAATCTTTTCCCTAACTTCTTCCACCTCTATTTCATTCTTTTCTCTTTCTTTTGCTTTTCTCTCTTGAATTGTCTTCTTTATTGTTTTTCTAAAATCTCTTCTACTTTTGCATATACAACATAATCTTATCAGAAAAATCACTATTACTATTATTGTTATTGGAATTAATATTTTACCTATAATTGACCTACCTATCTCCTGAAACCAATGCTTAATTGCTGTAAGACTTCTACCTAATTTCTCAAGAACACCTTCAACCTCCAGTGGTTCAATCTCTTTATGTAAATTTGTAATGTTTGTAATATACCTCTGTAAATTTTGACTTGTATCTGGAATATAAGTACAACAATGTTGCACTTTCAATATTCCACAGACTCCTCCCTCTTTTGCTAAAATTATATCAAGGGCAAGTCGATTTTGCATTACCATTGCTCTCATGGCAACCATTTCAGTATCAACCATCAGGAAACCTCCTGCAGTATCTGTTGACAATCGATCAACTATCGTAGACAATTTTCGGATTCTATTTGCATTGAATGAAATTCCCACTGCTGGTAAATCAGCAAACCAAAAACATCACCTATTATTTCTAATACACTCTCTCTTCTTTTTCTACTAAGAACTTTGCCTATCTCATGTTTACCATTAGCACCTCTATCTACATGGAAAATTTTAGGAAAGACCAATCCCACATAACAAGTTCCATACCAATGGTCAGGTAACTTACAATAAGCTCTATTCCCACAAATAAAATAAACACCCGGGAAAACAGGATCCTTTCCTCCTTTAAATCCCCAACCCCCTATAATTCTATAGGTGTCTTTACATTGACTTGCACTCACAAAATAATTGTCTTACACAGTATTGTCTCTTCTTATACAAAATGTCCCTAACATTGGTGTATCTATGTTTATAGCTACATTCACCTTCTTATCATTCAGATTTTCATCATTAAATGTCCAATACTTCGATTTTTAATGTTTTACTTTCTCACTTCTTGTATAAGCAATTCTTCTCTCTTCAACCATATCTAGAAAAGTATTTTCCTCAGTTCTCAATTCGCATGTCAAATTATGATTAAAAGCATACTCATGAGTCAATTCCTCCATTTCTAAGAAATACTCTCCCATAACTTTTCCAGGTCTCTTTTTGTTCAATGAATTATCAATTCTTAATTTAGCAAAAATCTCATCGACATTGGAATAATGGTATTCTAATTTTCCAACCTGATAAAACAAACTTGCAATCACACTACAGGTTACTCCATATGTAAGAGGAAGGTGATGATAAGTCACACCTTCTGACACTGATGCAGGCAATTTTACACAAACATAGCAATCATCAACATTCATGGTTTTGATATACTCATGCAATAGCTTCGAATTTTTTTTTTGAGACATCACTGATAGACCTATCCTGATGCAACTCTGGTTTATACACATGAGTCTCATGAACTTCTACTTTCTCACTTGGCTTATTCAAACTCACATTTGATTTGATTTTTTTTTAATTATCCTGGAAAGGAATAACAATAGCTAAAATTATTCATAATATTATCAATAATCCCTTACAAATGGAACAACATCTACACCATTTTCTAAAAAATAGAACACTTTGTTTTATGATTATTAGTAAGCATTTTCCCTAACACAATTTTCTTCGACCTTGTGTCACCTATAGAATTCACAATATTAGTTTACTAACAGAGTTTCTTCAACCTTGTGTCAATTCTATTCTAATCTATATTATAAATAATTTCTCTAACAAGTTTTCTTCGACATTGTGTCAACTCCGACCTCTTCTATATTTACAACATCCGTCTCACAGGACTACAGGCTTTTACTTAATATCAGATACTTTGAATACCAATCAATTTTCTCTTAAGCTGACTTATTTTACTCACTTTTCCCAATTGCTTTTGGGCAGTACAAGTTTTCTTGACTACTATTAACTTCAGCAATGGGTGGTAGGACTATATAAGTCCACTCAGGCGATTTGTATTTCTGATTTGGCCGTCTTACTCTTTTTGGCCTCTGAACAACTTCTATTTTCTTGCCCAGTGTTTCTCTCTGGCTAGTGATCTCATTCACTTGCTCTTCTGTCTCTTTTGCTTTGTTCACAAGTTTGATTCTCAGTCAACTAGTTTCTTTAGGCCAATTATCTCCTTTAAGGATTCTCTTAGTCTTTGGCTCTATTGTGGTATGCTCCACTCTCCCAGCTCTTTTCCTTGAACTTTTTCTTAATGTAATTTAATCTGAAGTGTCATCAGTTTCACATTCAGTATCCTCAACTGTGTCATTGATTCTGATCTTTACAATGTCTTTGTCTTCATCAGATTCAGCTTTCTTTTCTGTTACTTTGTTAAAAACACCTTCATAACTGGTACTTGGAATCTCATCCTTTTCGTGAGTCACTTCCTTCTCCCCAGTTTCAGGATTTCCGTTCCTTCCTTCAGAGTTTCCAGATTTTTCTTCAGCTTTCTCCTCTTCAATGACCTTATATTCAATTGCTTTCCCGTCTTTATTGGTGTCTGTCTTTACCGATTCTCGACCTTCAAATTGATCTTCAGAATCTGGTATCTCCACAATCTCCCTTTCACCTTCACCTTCAGACGCAGAACTGGCTTATGATACTTCCAGATGTCGACGTTCCTGTCGATCTTCAGTATCTGGAGTCTCTT
This sequence comes from Lissotriton vulgaris, assembly GCF_964263255.1. Lineage (NCBI taxonomy): Eukaryota > Metazoa > Chordata > Amphibia > Caudata > Salamandridae > Lissotriton > Lissotriton vulgaris. Next base: position 1,575,711,408 of record NC_141689.1, read on the forward strand.
CTGATTCAGCTTCAGAATCAGAGTCAGTTGTACTTTCACTGTTGTATGGGTATTCAGGTGCAGGCACACGGATGGTGTGGCTGGCATGTACCCACCTCTTCAATCCAGCACACTTGACTGCAGTAGTACTGACCAAGATTACCTGTCATGGCTTCTGCCACCGAGGTACCAAACAGTTTCTTCTGCGATGTACCTTCACTCGAACCCAGTCTCCAGGGACTGGATCATGAGCTGGATTTTTCTCTTTAGAATTTGACTCAGTTCCCACCTGGTGGAGCACAGAAGTTACCACATCAGACAGATTTTTGCAGTAGTCCAATATGATATCATCATTTATCGTCAGCAATTTATTAACAGGTACAAAGGCTTGTCTCATTACCCTGCCCATCAAAATCTCATGTGGACTTAATCCAGATTTCTTGTCAGGAATACTTCTCAATGGCATCAAGACAAGCGGCAAAGCATCTGGCCACTTAAGTCCTGTTGCCAAACACATCTTTGCAATTCTGTTTTTAATAGTTCCATTTGGTGCATAGACATAATATTGAGTCCAAAATATCGATTGGGCATAATATCGAGTTTTTATTATAGACTGGACAAAATATCGACAGGACAGAATATAGACAACAAAAATATTGTTTTTAAGGAAAGTGAAGTAATATCGACTGTTAAAAAAATAGATAGTTAAAATGTCGAAGTATATAATATAGATAGTTAAAAATATCGATTTTTTTATAATATATAATTTTTATAGTGTATTTTTATGTTATAATATGTGTGAAAAGTGTGTATTTATGTTATAAATAATTATATTTAATGAATTTTGTTTTTATAATTATTGCGTAATTTAATTCTGTAGCGGGTTGTGGGTTTATAGGGGAATAGGGTGGGAAGTAATTTAATTATAATTAATTAAATATGTAAATGTATTTATTGATAGTAATTTGTAATTAATTGTTAATTAATTTATATCTGGTAATTAATTTAATTGTAATTGGAAAATAATTATTATTAATTGATTAATTGGTAATGATGTAAATTTTACTAATTTAATTATGTAGCGGGTTGTGGGTTTATAGGGGAATAGGGTGGGAAGTAATTTAATTATCATTAATTAAATATGTAAATGTATTTATTGATAGTAATTAGTAATTAATTGTTAATTAATTTATATTTGTAAATTAATTTATTTATAATTGTTAATTAATTTATATTAATTGATTAATTGGTAATAATGTAAATTTTACTAATTTAATTTCTGTAGCGGGTTGTGGGTTTATAGGGGCATAGGGTGGAAAGTAATTTATTAATAATTAATTAAATAATAAAATGTATTAAAATGTATTTATTTGGAAATAATTGTCAAACAATTTTTAATGATAAAATAATTAATTGTTAATGTTTAATTATTTTTGTATTAATAGGTGAATAATTGAAATATATATAGTTAATTAGTAATTTAAAAATATTACTTATGATATTAGATAACATTTTTATTTATTTTTTAATTAATTATTAATAGATATTAATTTTTAGATTTTTGAATAATATATGAAATACTTACTTTCTCTAATGTTGTATTCTCTGGAGTGGGAATAGTAATTTAAACCCCTATGCTATCCATCGCTTTCCCTACTGTTGCATCCACTGGAGTGGGAATTGTAATTTTTACCCCTACGCTATCCAACGATTTCCCTACTGTTGCACTCTTTGGAGTGGGAATTGTAATTTTAACCCCTACGCTATCCAACACTCCCTACTGTTGCACCCACTGGAGTGGGAATAGTAATTTTAACCCCTACGCTATCCAACGCTATCCCTACTGTTGCACTCTTTGGAGTGGGAATAGTAATTTTTACCCCTATGCTATCCAACGCTTTCCCTACTGTTGCAACCACTGGAGTGGGAATAGTAATTTTAACCCCTACGCTATCCAACACTTTCCCTACTGTTGCACCCACTGGAGTGGGAATAGTAATTTTAACCCCTACGCTATCCAACGCTTTCCCTACTGTTGCACCCACTGGAATAGTAATTTTAACCCCTACGCTATCCAACGCTTTCCCTACTGTTGCACATACTGGAGTGGGAATAGTAATTTTAACCCCTACGCTATCCAACGCTTTCCCTACTGTTGCACTCTTTGGAGTGGGAATAGTAATTTTAACCCCCACGCTATCCAACACTTTCCTACTGTTGCACTCTTTGGAGTGGGAATAGTAATTTTTACCCCTACTCTATCCAACGCTTTCCCTACTGTTGCACCCACTGGAGTTGGAATAGTAATTTTAACCCCTACGCTATCCAATGCTTTCCCTACTGTTGCACCCACTGGAGTGGGAATAGTAATTTTAACCCCTACGCTATCCACCGCTTTCCCTACTGTTGCACTCTTTGGAGTGGGAATAGTAATTTTAACCCCTACGCTATCCAACGCTTTCCCTACTGTTGCACCCACTGGAGTGGGAATAGTAATTTTAACCCCTACGCTATCCAACGCTTTCCCTACTGTTGCACTCTTTGGAGGGGGAATAGTAATTTTAACCCCTACGCTATCCAGCGCTTACCCTATGCGTGCACTCTTTGGAGTGGGAATAGTAATTTTTACACTTTTGTTATTGTACGTTAATAATATTGGCTATTATTTAATTATATTTTGTTACTATATATATATATATATGTTTTAAGAAATATGAATTAACATTATTTATTTATTTAATGTCATTAATTAATAAAATATTACAAGTTAATTTAAGTATTTTTAAGTATATTTTAGTACTTAATTTTTAATATTAATTTAATTTAACATTGTTTTTAGTAAAGTCGATATTTTTTAAAACTATATTATTGTAAACGATATTTTTAACTCAATATTTTTGTACTTACCTGTTTGTAGATAGAAACTCGACATTTTGTCAGTCGATATTTTGTCAACGATATTCTTGAAGGTCGATATTTTGTCTCTCAATATTATTTCAGTGATCCGTTCCATTTACCTGCTCTACCACCCCTGAAGCCTCAGGTCTATAAGCACAATGCAGCTTCTGGCGAATATCCACAGCTTCACAGATCATCTGCATCAATTCATTTTGAAAATGTGAACCGCGATCTGATTCAATTGATACTGGGAATCCGAAACACGGTATTATCTCTCGTAAAAGCAATTTGACAACAGTTATTCCATCATTCCTCCTTGTGGGGAATGCTTCCACCCATCAAGAGAACAAACAGATTATCACAAGAACATATCTAAGCCTGTTGCATGGGGGCTATTCCACAAAATCCATTTGAACCCTTGTAAATGGACCACCCTCCCGTCCTATGGTTCCCAAACTCACAACGGTTCTTCTGTTTGGATTAAATTGTTGGCATATTAGACACCTTTGGCACAAACTTTCAGCAATCATCCTGAACTTGGGATTATACCAAGTTTACCTGAAAAGACGAATCATGGCATCTCTTCCAATATGGGCTTGACCATGGTACATTCGAGCCATGTCTGAAATCATGCTATCGGGCATTACTGGTCTTTCATCTTTGTAAACCTACATTTCATCTTCTTCTCTCTGTCTACATCCTGCCTTTAGCCAAATATATTTTTCTTCTGGTTCTGCCTCTTCCTGCATCTGCTTCACTTCCTGCCATGTTTCAACTACAGTGGTTAGCATCAAAGGACTCGGAACATGTTCTTTCAATTTAACTCGATTGATTGAAATTTGATTTTTCACACAATGCTTTGCAATGGCATCTGCATAATTATTTCCTCTAGAAATATAATCCTCAATATTTTTGTGTGCTGTACACTTTACTACAGCTATCCTTTCAGGAAGCTGAATTACATCAATCAGTGTCTTCACGAATTCAGCATTCCGAATGAGTGTTCCCACAGAAGTTAAATAACCTCTTTGAGACCAGAGTTGTCCATAATCATGATAGACTCCATAACCATATTGACTATCAGTCACTATGGTTACTTTCACCTCTTTTCCCAGTTCACATGCTCGTATCAAAGCAATCAACTCCGCTACTTGAGCAGAATGAATTCCTTTCAAACAAGATGCTTCCAACACTTCTGCTACTGTACAAATGGCATAAGCAGCACTCAAAATGCCACACTCTGTTCTCAGACTCGATCCATCAACAAACATCACATAATCTGATTCAGGTAATGGTTCATCCTTGATGTCTGGCCTGGGTTTTGTGCAATACTCAAGAACATCCAGACATTTATGATCAAGTTCACCTTTCACCTCTGCTTCAATAGTATCAGGTAATAGTGTAGAAGGATTAACATTCACACATCTGGCAATTGTCACATTTTCAGCTCCCAAAATCACTTTTTCATAACGAGCCATTCTGCTGTTGGTCATATATTATGTTTTTGCTCTTGTGAGGAGAATCTCCACTGAATGAGGTACATACACTCTCACAGGAAATCCCATCACAATTCCTTCACTTTGCTGCAGACTTACACTGGTTGCTGCTACTGCTTTCAGACATCCTGTCAAAGCCTTTGCAACAGGGTCCAAAACAGCTGAGAAATACGCAATTGGTTTTCTTATTTTTCCATGTCTCTGAATATTACTGACAATGCACATCCTTCTCGCTCACTGCAGTACAGTTCAAACTCTTTTTCATAATCAGGCATTCCCAATGCTGGTGCTTCACACAATTTTGTCTTCAGCTGTTCAAATGCTTCCATTTCAGTTTTGGTCAAAACTATTTGGTCTCTGATGTTTGCTTTTGTCAATCTCTGTAATGGTTTTGCAATTAATGAAAATCCACTAATCCATTGTCTACAATAACCTACCATTCCTAGGAACATTCTCACTTGTCTTTGAGTTTTAGGTGGTTGCATTCCTTGTATCATTCTGATTCTTTCTATCGTGACTTGTCTGATTCCTTTTGCAATCTTATGGCCTAAATATTGTTTTTATTTCTGACAAAACTGCAATTTGGATGGAGACACTTTATGTCCCTCTTCTGCCAAATGTTCCAACAGTGCTAATGTGTCAGTTACACATGCATATTTTGTTTTTGATGCAATCAAAAGATAATCTATGTATTGTACTAATACAGACTCTCCAAGCATGTTCAAACTGTCTAATGATTTCTTTAGCAACTGGTTAAAAATTGATGGACTCTCAGTGTACCCTTGTGGAATTCTACACCATGCTAGAATACGATTCTGGAATCGGAATGCAAAAATTGGCTGACTTTCTGAATGTAATGGGGCAGTAAAGAACGCATTGCACAGGTCAATTACTGTGTACCATTCTGCATCATGGGGAATTTGATACAAAATCACTGCTGGGTTTGGAACAATCGGGCAACATGGGACAACAATTTTATTAACCTTTCTAAGGTCCTGAACAAATTTAAATGTTCTGTTTGGCTTTTTCAATCCCATGATCGGTAAGAATTCCTTTCTCAATCATTTTGTCAATCACTGGAGTGATTCCCTCAATTATTTCTGCAGTCATCTTATACTGAGGTATATTTGGGTAACTTGCACCTTCTTTCACTGTAATTTTTACAGGATCAGCACCTTTCATCAATCCTATATCTTTTCCCGTAAAATCCTATGCTTCCTCTTTCACCACTTCTTTCAATTCAACAGGAATCTTTTCTGGATCAAAAAAAGGAAATAACTTGCTCTGCTCTGCCTCAATCATAAGCATTGTCATTTTGTACAGACTGTCTTCATCAGGTGTTTGCAATTCTATGCCATCTGGTGAACAATATATGGCACAGTTCATTTTACACAGAATATCCCTACCTAACAAATTAACAGGACTACTGTCACACACCACGAATCGATGCATATCTTTGTAATTTCCAATTTCTACCTCAAATGGTTCTGTCAAAGGGGTTTGTATCTGTCTATTTGCTACACCTACAACTTGGATGCTCTCTCCCGAGAGAGGAAGATTTTGAATTTCCACTGATCTAACAGTAGAACGGGTAGCACCAGTGTCCACTAGGAAAGTTATTTCCACATCATTCACCTTTCCGTTTACAAATGGACCAGACTGTTCTACCTCAAGAGTGGCTCCAAGCACACACTCTTCTCTCTCTCAGGCACCATCATAAACTTTCATCCGACTCACTGCCACCTTCTTCTTGTAACTAATACTGAGGACACGCATTCACTCTTTGCGGTCTTTTTACCTGTTCACCTCCGCTGAAACCTGTCTCTGCACTGTATCTCTGCTGGTTTACACTGTTTGGCAGTGGCGGTTGTGGCACCTGACTTTGCTGATTTGCTATCTGCTGTTGTTGCTGTTGTGGATTTACCTCAAACTGCACCTGTGAATTCAATGAATTAATTTCTACATTAACTCTTGGCGGACATTTACACTCTTTCTTCCAGTTCCCTAACTTGCCGCAATTAAAACAAGGATGCTTCTTCTTTAGTTCATCTATGTTTCCCACTAACTTTGGTTTACCCTTAAAATTTCCTTGATTCCCTGCATTCTTACTTTCCATTGGTATCACTTGTTCCACTACCTTTACTTGTGCCCACATGGCTTTCTTTTTCAGCTTATTCTGTTTTGCATCAATCTCTTCACTGCAATATTTCGCTTTTCTCAAAACATCATCCACAGTACCTGACTGCCAACCTATCATCTTGTGTCGAATCATGTCTCCAATTTCTGGTCTTAATCCATACACAAATCTGTATATAAAGTGGCTCATATCCTTCTCATTTAGTTCCCCATAACCACTATACTGTTTAAAGACTGACAGCAATCTTTCATAAAATGAATGTACAGATTATTTTGGCTCTTGCGTGGTCCTGTCTATTTTTACCCAATCGGTTTCTTTTGGAGGTATTTTATTTTTCAACCATACTATTACTTGTTCATATTTCCGCATTACATATGGTGACGGAGCTCCTGTGACTTTTTCTTTGGCAAATTCTTCCCTTGGCCAATCTATAGCTATTTTACATTCTGTCCATAAATCTGCTGGCACTACTATGTCAAACAATCCATCTAAATCAATCCATAAAACATTTGACACTCACAAATCTGTCTACTTGTCGATACCATTCTACCGGTTTCTCTCTCAATCTTGGGAAATCATTAGTAAATGACAATATATCCTGTCTGCTCTAAGGAACATGCACATATCCTCCTCCAGGTATCTCTCTCATAGGAAACTCAGTTGTTACTGCCTCCTTTTCCCTGACCGGAAAAGCTAATGTGGATTTGTGACTATTTTCTTCCTTCTTCTTTGCCCACTTAAGTCTCCATTTATTTACATCTCCCCATCTTCGCAACAGCACAATTAGCTCTTTTATTTGGAACAACCTTCCTGCAGTATTCATATTCTCAATGTCTCTTTCTGCAAAATCCACTCTGTATGATTTCTGCAAGGATTTAAATTTTGAAAATTCCACTCCCAATTCACTTGCTAATTCTTCCAATTGATCATACACTGTTTTAGCTTTCGATGTAATGCTTTTACACATAAACATACGTTCATCATCTTGATACGTGTTTAGTCTATCTGTACCAATTGTTCCAATAATTAATTCTTCCCTATCCACTTTTAGTTTTGCTACATCCAATACTTTTGGTTCATTTTCTTTTAATTTCAAAGTTTTAATCCAGTCACTCAACTCCTTATCTGACGGTCCTACAGGAGTTTGTATTAAAACTATTTTATCTGGACTTTTCTCTGGTGTTGCAGAGTCAGATTCTGCACCAATTGGGTATTTGTACAATGAACTTTGGTTAAAGGTCAATTCAGGTGGATTCATATTAACAGTTCGCTTTATTTCTGACAAATCCGGATAAATATTCTCCCTTACTTTTTGCAAACCTTGTTGCAACGGGTTTGTCAAGCTTGGATCTTTTATTCTCTGATTTTCAAATACTGGTATTACCGGTTCAGGGACAGTCACTGCTTCCATGTTTTTAGTTCTGAATTAGTTCATGTGCAGAACGTTCATAATCAGAAATATTTGGGTGCACATCACTTCGATTTTCACTACTTTGCCCACTTCTGTGTGAATCATTCCTTGGTACAGGAATACCTGTAATTCTAGCTTCCACAACAGGTGTATTTGGAATATATCTAACCTCCACTCTGTCTGGCACATCTTTTAAGCTTGAATAGGGTCTTGGGGTTTCATTATCTCTTTCATCTATTACCGGAGCATTCAGAGTATTCCATAAAGAACTTGGCTGATATGGTGGCGGTCTCCTATTTAATATTTCTTCTAATACAACATCTTCTGATTCACTATCACCATAACTTTGGTTCGATGTTTCTAAATTCTTTTTCTTTTCTGTACATTTTCGACCCTCATATTCATCCACTAACCTAACTGGGTACATACCATCAAACATGTTACTGTCTCTCCATCTACGCATTCTGCTTTCATGGGTTTCACCCCATAAATTTCGACCTCTACCTCTCGGTCTGATATGTCTACATAGCCTTTCACTCTCTTGCTCATGCATCTCGTCTTCCCATTCAACTAAAGCCTCAAATTGTGTCGGTCTAGGTCTCGGCTCAAGCTTCATCATTTTGTCTCTCAAATTTCTCAAAACTGCCGAATCAAGCGATCCTTCTTCAGGAAAAGCTAACACACCATCATCTTGAGTATACCTTGCCCAATTCTCTAACCAAACACATGTATGGTAACCATATTTTCATAACATGTAAGAAGCGGGCGTTTTCGGTGGAGGAAGTAATTTTCCCTCTCTAGTAACAATTTATTTGTCTTTTGAAAATACATTCTTTAATTTCCGAAACCATAAAAGTTTCTTCTTCTCTTCTTCGTAATAATAAGACATTTCTCTTATAATTCTCTGTCTTACAAAAGATCGCGCACTTCCCTGTTTGCTGTTCTGTACACCAACCTATCACAGCGCGGTTTACACTAACGCACTAATTAGAACAAGAAACGTCTTTTTAGTGCTTAACCAATCACTTTGCTGCTTTTTTGTGATGAACCTATCAGCTCCTACTCTGTCTTGGTCGTGTGAACCAATCCCAGCGCGACACTTTTGACGTCACCAGCGCTCCGGCTTCTGCAGTGCCGACTGACTCCTCCTTTACAGGGTTTTTCAAGAAGCCATATTTACAGGATATTTTACAAAAATCAGTTAGTCACTTACAGAAAACAATATCATTTGCCTGTTTCGCTAATAAAGTGATAACATTTTCCAATCACACAAGTATTCTGTAACTGGAGTAGACAACGCTTATGTGCTCAGAATTCTAAACTCGTCGATATAGCAACACTACTGGCCTTACCCTTCTATCAGGCAATAACAAACTCGTTTCTCCAGGAAAGCACCTACAGAGATCTTTTTCACCTCCTTAGAGACAATCCCAGAGTTTCACTTGAATGCATATTGCAATTTCATTTACACGCGTTCATACAGAAATCCCTTCCCAAATCAACATGAACTCTGTATCACCAGTGGGTAGCACTTACTTCTAACCCACCACAGAAATCCTCTTTCGTTAGTAAAGTAGATGCCACTCCTTTACCCTTCTATCAAGCTCAGGTTAACTCTTACTATTTTCTTCGGTGATAGGTTTTAGTCAGGATACGCAATGATCCCTATACTTGAAAACCGAGATTTCATAGACTACCCTCACTATGCATTTATCCATTCACACCTAATGTCCCTAAACAATGATATGCGACAATACCACCGCAGTATATGACGAACAGACCAATGCACTGTGCGACTTTACTTGCCACACTTCCTCTGCCTGCAGAGGCACTAGCTTAACACAACACTTGGAAGCTTTTCTGAACTACATATAACGTAATACGAACAACTGGCACCTACTAAAGGATTTGAATGAAACCTTCAGCAAGGAACCACTCTTTGCATTTAGAAGAAACACTAGCATTGCCAACCAACTGATACGTGCAGCATTGCCACAGACAAGTACCCCAGATTTAAGAACAATGTTGAGGTTACCTCCAATTCTGGGTCACCACAAATGTGGGGCATGTAACTGTTGTAGTACAACTGTCGAGGGCACATTCTTCAGTCATAACAACATAGGATGGAAACATGAAGCGTTTACTAATTGTAGATCAAGGTATGTTGTCTACAGCATTAGATGTCCATGTGGACTCATCTATATTGGAAAGACAAATCAGGAAGTTCGGACACGTATCCAACAACACAAATCAAGAATCAACAACAATGTATTGACAGCTCCACTGGTGAACCATTGGCCCATAAACAACCACAATGAATCGGATGTCAAATGGACAGTGATCTCTAAAGTAGAGAAAGAGGAGGAGACTTAGACTGGAAACTGTCCAAACAAGAGGCAATGTTATAGTTAAATTCAACTCAGCCACCCATGGACTTAATGAGCTTTCTGAAATTTATAAACTGAGCTGAGAAATCACATATGATTCCCTCTCGGGCTAACCAGCCTTAACAAAATATGTGAATCAGCAGCTCGCTTTCCGGGTTTCCTGAGAATTTGGAAAAACTACATATAAACCCACCAGGAGACTAATAGGAATTCACTCCATCATGGCCGACTCGTTAGTCATTTTTACATATAGGACGGAAAACGTAAGAATCAATCAAATCACATTGAACCTTTGGTGAAGTGATTATGAAATCACCAAAAACGCGTTTGAAAAAGACGTCGAATACAAAGGTGTCAGACAGTCTATGCATAACACGTACCATTAGGTGAGAATATAAGGATCCAAAAGCAGCACTGATACTACAGCTCCCAGGAACCTTTGCAGAACCGGTAGTATGGGGGAAACTATTCAGACGCTGTAACTGACCACAGCATCAAGCTCCGAACAAGATGGGTAAGCCTGCTCAATTTGTGAAGAACCGCGGTAACGAGGCTACTTGACCAGAATACAAGAGTGGACTCATTAACCGCTCTGATACACTCTCGTTTTCAGAGACCAGTCGCCCTTCTCAGCGGCCGTACAGACCACGGCACCAGCGCTGACAATGACAACAGTATTGAAAGACCAAGCGGGAAAATCTGCAACCCACAGTGATCAGGTAGGGGCCATGTAAAAAAACAAAGGAAATATCTATTAATCTGGCATGGCTACTAGCAGTGATCAGACAGAACTAACTGTTTGCTCACCTCCCCGATTTTCAGGGAGAATGCGCGTCTTGTGAACAATCCAAGGGAACTGCATTTCTGTGATTCACCACATTTTGGACCTCCACTATAGATAAAAGTAAGTGCGCACAAACTAGTGGTTGTTTAGGAAAATAATGGTAGTTGCACTGATTGTTGATTGATTGTCTTTTTCCACATAGATTGATGGTTGTATTGGATATTTGTCTTTTTCCACATAGATTGATGGTTGTATTGGATATTTGTCTCCGACGGGTGATTCCCTAAACCTCAGTCAACTCTAGAAATACTTAGAGGTAAGACAAGGTGGCTAGAGTAATGGAGTTTGCAAGCAAGGTTACCATCATTTTTTGATATGCCCCTAAAGGAAGGTTTTTGTTCTCCTTTCTTCACAGCTTTTTTGTCCTGATGAGAACTCCGCGAATGGTGTGAGTTTTAAACGCGTAGACAACTTTTTGGCCATCTAAAAAGAAGGAATAGCAAAAACTTTCGTGAAAAAGTCTTATCATTTAAAAAATTATTTTGTATATGGCTTACTGTGAATATTTCTATTCCAGGTTTTGTGTAAATACATGATGATATGTATGGATGTGAATGAGTGAAGGTATGAGTGTTTATGAACTGTTTTTGTTAATTGTGACATTGTTGATATTGTACAAAATAGTTTTGTGAATACTGTATATATATATATATATATGTTGAGGTCTTGTAATGTTTAACAAATTGGTAAAATAATAACCAATAATTCTTGAATAAGAAAAATTCAAAATAAAAAGATTCATTTTTTGACATCAGTATGGCATTCTACCATAGTGAATAATTCTTATGGTTTTGTGATTTATAAGGGAGAATTGTGACAGTATTGGCATTCTGTTGTTCATTGGTATTTCGTGGCTCAGCCTTACTGTTGGGGCCCAGACCCAGTGGTGGTTTTTGATTGGCAGTTTTGAATAAAGCCTGTCTGGAACATGTCGAGGAGATTATTGTCCATAATGTGTTGGGAGAGTTGTTTTGCGACACATTTTTCTGTGATCTTTGAAAGAAAAGGGAGATTGGTGATGGGGCGGAAGTTATTGATGTCGTTTGCATCTGCAGTGGTTTTTTTTTTTAAGGGGGGTAACCTGTCCTGTTTTGAGGACAATTGGGAGGGATCCTTGACTGAGGAAAGGATTGACTAGCCAGTTCCAGTAGGAGAGAGTGTTAGTAAAGAAATCAATGGCGATGCCACTGGGAATGGGGTCAGAGGAATGGTTGGAGGGTTTGGTTTTGCGTATGCATTTGAGAAGATCAACCTCTGAGATGGCGGCAAAGTTCTGCCAAGTGACTAAGGATTTTTGCTCCTCGATGGGGGTGGGGTGGGTGACCCTTTCCACCAGAGATTTTACCTTTTGATCGAAGAATATAGCGAACTCAGTTGCTTTCTTTGATGCATCCTCAGGCTTGATGGTTTGGGGAGAACAATTTGGGTTTTTGATGAGGTTGAAAAGTTTTTTGGGTCTGTTTTTAGCTGAATCGAGGAGGGATCTGAAATGTGATGTTTTTTCCTGGAAGATGTGTTTGTGGTAAATGGATCTTGCTGAACGTAAAAGAGAGAGGTTGGGGGTGGATGGAGATTGTCTCCAGTGCTTCTCCAAGATTCTAAGGTTTTTCCTTTCGTCATAGAGAGCTTTGTTGAACCAAGGAGCTGAGGGGGTGGGTCTTTTCCATTTGCTTTGGAGTGGAGCAACCTTGTCGATTTCTACTGCGAGGATTGAGAGGCAAAGGGGAGTGAGATCGTTGACATCCGTATTGGGGTCTAGACTAGGAAGAGACTGCGTAGCAGAATCACATAGAGTCTCAAGATCAATGATTTTTGTGTTGCGGAACCACGTAGAGGCTCTGTTGGGTTGGCCGAGAGTTAAAATGTGAGAGAAGTGAAAACAGAAGGGAATGAGGAATTGGTCAGACCAGTCAACACGGATGGGTGAAGCAGTGGTAATCTGGTCAGATTTGGCAATCACAAGGTCCAGAATTGAGCCCTTGGCATGTGTAATTTCCGAGCAGTGTTGTGCAAGATCGTTAGAGGAGAGAAAGGTTGCAAGCTTGTTGGCAGCCGAGTCTTCCACAGTGGAGATTGAAATCACCTAGGAAGATCTGCTTGTCGCTCTGTGAATATTGGTCACTAATGAAGTTGATGAGTTCCTCCATGAAGGAAGAGCATTTACCAGGCGGGTGGTAGATGGTATGGAATCTGAAGGGTGTGCCATGATGAACTTGGAATTCTAGGGAAAGGCCTTTAAAGGTGCGAAAGAGGGTGGTGGGAGAGGCTTTGATTTGGAGGGTGTTTCTGAAGATAATCACAACACCTTCCCCGATCTTGCCTGGCCTGTTGTTTCTGAGAATAGAGTAGTCAATAGGTAACAAAAGATCAAATGAAGTGTGAGAGGAGTCATTAAACCAGGTCTCAGTGAGAAAGAGCATGTCGAGATTGTGGTGAGTGATGGTGTCGAAGATTTCCAGTTTGTGTTTGGTTGCAGATCTGCAGTTATGGAGCATACAGTGTAGCTCTGACGCAACTGTTTTGGTAATGTGAGTGTCTGGACTGATGAGGGGGATAGGGATTAGATTCTTGAATGAGGGTGCTCCTTGAGGGGGAGGCTGGTAAGTTCTGACGGAAGAGATGGTCTGAATGGCAAATTGAGTAGAGTTGTTAGGAGAGGCGAGTGTAGGGGAAATGACATTTATGGTCTTCTAGGTAGCCAATAGGTTGGTAATGTCTGCGGAGGATAGATTGTGGTTGGCTCTATTGGGGCACGGGAGCAAGGAACTCCTCTGGAGGTTGTTCGGGGAGGGGGCTATCTTAGCACATAGGAGTGAAATGGACGCTTCAAGCAGGGAAATGGACGAGATGAGGGAATCAAGTTTAGTTTCCAAAGAGAGGTGTGCTGAGCATGGAGTGAAGGGTGGCTCAATGGTTAAGGGAGAGAGTGGACTAGGCGCAGGAGGACAGGAGGAAGTGGGGGACCGGGGAGAGTGTTGGGGTGCAAGGGTCGAAGGTGGGGGAGGAAGTGAAGTATGCAAAGAAGGGCAGTGGGCTGTGGGGGTCTGGGGGGAGATATGAGATGTAAGGGTCTGAGGGGGAGAAAGAAGGTGGTAGAAAGGAGTGAATGGAGTTACTGAGATATTTTTACTTGTGTTGAGCAGAGGTGAAGAATAGAGATCATACCTAGGAGGAGAAAGTTGAAAGGTAGAAATGGATGTCTGGAGGAGGAGGGAGGGAGTGGGGTAATGGGAAGGCCATGGATACGGTGAGGTGAGAGGAGAAGGGGTTGAACAGGGAGAGGAGGGAGAGAGCTCAAAGGGAGGCCACACGAGTGGGGAGAAGAGAAAGGGGTAAAGGATGATGAGGAGAGAAGGGGGGGGTGAGATCAGTGGGAGAGAAGATGATGGGATTACCAATAGGAGAGGCAGGGATGTGAGGCATGGGAGGGGGGAGAGAAGGTTGTAGAGAGATGGGGGATGTGAGAACAGAATTGAGGGTACGAGGAAAGGGGAAGAGCGGAGAGGGGTGAGGAGCAGAGGGGAGGGATGGGGAGGGTAAGGCGAGTTGATCGGTAGTACAGATTGTAAGAAAGGTGGATTAAAAAGGGGGAAATGGGAAGGAATAGGGGAGTTAGGGGGTGAGGGAAGGCAGTGAAATAGTGGGGAGATGCAGGATGTAGGGGTGAAGTGGGGTGTAAAGCAGATGAAGTAAGGGGGAGGTCCAGTTGGGAAGGTGGCTCGATGAAGTGCCCCTGATTTGTCAGCATCTGTTATGTGTTCTCTGAGTGTGTACTTTGTAGTCTATGATGTGGAGGTGTTCCAAGAGCTCCACATAGGTCATTATAGCCTCCTGTAGTTTCTCTGCTGCCTCAGCTCTCTCGACTGCCACCCATTCCAATGGGCCTAGCCTGCACTCTAATTGTGTGAGCTCTGGCATGATCTCTCTTCTGGCCCCTAACACAGCACCAATGGCCGTTCCTCTAACCACCACTTTGAAGGCCTCCCCCTCCACTAGAGGAGAGGAGGCTTTAACCGAGTTCTCAGGAAAGTATGTGACAATGCAAGTGGCAAGTTCGTCTCTGAACACTGCGTCTTCAAGCAATGCGGGCTGCAAGCGTCACGTTGGGATTGGAACTGGAACTCGGCCGTTGGACAGCGCTAGCATATTTCAAGTGGGTTATGATCGGATATTGTCATCCCCAATGGGGAATGTTAGGCTGAAGGTGTGAGGAGCACAGAATACGATCAAGGCAGGAGAGCAATGTGTGAGGAGAAGAATAAAACGAGTACTCTCTCATGCCCTGCCTGCGACTACGCCATACATCGGAGAAGCTCCAATATTTTCATCTGTCTCATGGAGACGCACCTGGCAGGGAGGATGTGAGTGGTCAAGTGGCGTGTCCAAAACTGGGTTATAATCGCCACCCAGTATACACGGGTAAGGTGTCCAGTCCGTCAACACCACCGACAGACGGGCCAAGAACACCTTCTGCTCTATATTAGGTGCATAGATGCAGCCAAGTACAATCAGAGCCGCTCTGATTGTACTTGGCTGCATCTATGCACCTAATATAGAGCAGGAGGTGTTCTTGGCCCGTGTGACAGAGCCCCGGCTAATTCACCCCTTAGCCGTACATAGCTCCCCTGAGTATCAATTCTGGTATCAAAAACTGCAAACAGGACTCCAACGCAGAGCCATATTGCAGCGCTCCTCGCAAACGCAGAGTAGGAAGTATGATATAATTGCCCTCTCCATTTTTTACGTATTTTCTGAGCCCCCGGGCCAGTGAAATGGGTCTCCTGCAAGAATGTAATATGTGTGCGGTGTCTATACAATTAGGCGAATAACCTATGCAATTTGTCCACATAGCGCATACTCTGCATATTCCAAGTGAGGATGTTATAAGTATTTAACTCAGTAGGGATCTTAATCGTTGAATTACAAACTACATCATAGTAATTTAAAAAAATAGCGCCTGACTAGAAGCATTATGATTAAGCTTTCATAGGAAACTCTATACATTGAGACTTGAACGATGTTGTGGCTGAATATATAAGTGCCCTGAAGTCCGGCATAATTAAAGTATTGCTTTATTCACAATATATGGAGTTTCCTTTGAACTAACGCCCGACGGCAGTGGTGGAGGTTGGTCTGGTCACTTGAGTGGCCCAGAAAAGTGGGTGGCGGCCCCCTAAAACAAATTGTGGGCACTGACCCTTATTTTATTTTTTACAGTAGAAACATTGCCAGTGCAGTTACTTTTTTAACTTGTTTTTATGAAAATAACTTCACACATAAAAAATAATTTATTGAAACATTGTTTAATCCCTTCAAGCATCATTCATTTCTATCCATTCGGGAGTCCTTTGTAGTGCTGCACGTCGACTCCTGGTTTCTTCGGAGCGCTCTTAAAAACACCCCTCTGCATCCGGGGTTTATTAACACGCCCCTCGCGCTGACAGTGCGAACTCTTTCACATATTAGAAGAGACGCACCAGCGGCCCAAAGGGGTTGCAAATAAGCCCCAGAATGTTCAATAAGTGTGCTTTGGAGAAGTTTTGCAGAGGTTTGGCAAATGAATAACTTCTATTTCCAGCAAGAGCAGTGAGGGCGTTCTAAGCTGTGATGAAAATTAAATTTCTGCTGCGCCTTTTTAGCCCGCATATCAAGAGTCTTTCTTTCCCTGATGCCTGCGCACCGAGCAGAGCCGGTCACACACAGTCACTGTCCATTATGGTGATGAATCGTTCGCCGCTCTTTGTTGCGCGTTCAGAGTTGCCAAGGGAGACCGGCTTTTATTAGGACACACATTGTGTCAAGAGGAAAATTGGGTACACATACCAACCGAAAAGAAAAATGATCAGGATTCTAATATAGACCGTTTCACCTTATGCTGCAAGATCGGAAAAGCCTATGAAATACGAACGTAAGCACGTATTTTTCTCGGGAAAAAAAAATCACAAAAAGTTTTTTCCTCTAAGGACTAATTTCCCTGAGGCTCTGAGGTACAGCGAGAGGAGAATTTTAAAACGTAAACCCCGTTATTTATTTTAAGCGCGGCCGGGAGCTGAGACTTTTATATCCCAGAGAGACAGTCACAGCAAAGTCAGAGATAACTGTGCAAAAGAACAAAGTCGACTTGGATTGGCTGGTGCCATAGAAACGTTCATTTAAAACCACAAAGGCTACACTTTCAAGAATTTAATCTGCTCAGCCATATTGCCTGTGACAACCAAAGCACTGTGAAACGGTGAATTTTCACACACAAAGCCCCTAAGGTACGGCATTAGAATATGAGAAAAATGACGAGCGTCCAGGAGGAATTGTGGAATGCGTCTTCTCACCACATAAAGGTTGAACTTAAAGCCGTGCACATAAAAAGCAGTTTTAATTATTGTGCTTTGAACACAGTACCTGTTTCGATTACTTATTGGTAATGTTCATTTCTCCGAGTCCAAGTTTTGCTTACCCCAGTCCTTATGTATATGAGGTGAGCCCTCACTCTGAAGCAGATAGCCCCTGCTGAGTTTATATGGTATTGCTGGTTTTATGTTTTCCTTTGTTTTGGACCCAAAAGGCAAATGCTATACAACATTTTTTTTTAAATTAAAGTATAAATGTATCAACAAGTGGATAAACAAGTGCCCTGTGTTCCAGTGATGACGGTGTAGAATGCCAAAACCAGTACAGGAGTGTACAGATGAAAGCAACGGAACAACACAATGGTAATATACAAGGTACGACTCCGAATATATAGCAAAAGGAAAGCAGCCAATCAATTCAATGTCCTCATTGCTAGAGTTGTCAACGGCATTTCGACCGCATACTTTTTAAGGGTCATAATCAGGTCTAGGAAATCAATCAAAGGGATGGCAGAGCAAGAAATGTATCAAGGAAGCAAGCGAATAAGTGGCAGAAAAAACAAGGCCACGGTAAACTTTAAGGTGTGGGGAGGGGGGTTGCAGGTTCGAGCGAATAATCACTAGTTGCCTTCCATAACAGGCAAAGCTGAGCTTCCTTATAATTCGTCTTGGCACCTTTCATCCTGATGGATCCGGATTACTGTTCTTGTTCCATGTATATGTCCCTGGTTCCAGGTAGGTATTGAGCTGTCCCCGTGCTATTTCACTTACCTGACACCAGGAGATGCACCCACTTGCATTTTTGGAGGTGCAAGAACTCGCACACTGCATCCATCCGACTCCATTCCACATTCAGTTTAGACCAGTTGGCTCATGGACACTACGTGAAACTGGGCGTTGACTCATAGCAAGGAGACTAGAGTACACAACAATTCCTGGAGCACTTCCGGGGTAGTAAGGGTCTCTACCACGTGCTGGGAGGCAGTAGAGGTACACATTTTTTTTGTGTATTTTGTTATAGCGCACAGATACCCCAAGGGGGTGTCCCGGTGCTCCTGTGCGATCTTATGCAGGATTGAGTGTTGTTTAAAAAGGTGATGGTAATTGGGTTATTTATTTTATTTGAGTGTATTTTGTTATAGCGCACAGATACCCCAACGCATCCTGATACAATTTTTTGGTGCCTGGCAATGCATCATAGTTATAGTGCTTCTCACTAGCTCGACACTCTGTATGGTTTTGCTTTGTCATTTTGCCCATTTTTGGTTTCCCTGTTGTTTTTCAGGGCAGAATTGTGTAACCAAAAGCAGCCCAGGAAAAATGTTCAAGCCAGCTTCGCTCCCTTTGTCTCCGTGCGCAATCTCTTTATTTCTATCCATCCATTCTCTCTCTTTCTCTCCTCTGTTCCTTCTCCGTCTCTGATCACTTTCTCTCTACCTTCCCATTCCCTCCCTTTCTCTCTTTTTTGAAGCATCTAGACCCCACCTACCTGCTGTAATTAACCTCGAGGAGCTGGGGAAAGTGACAGAGGGACCAGTAAATGTCCTGGGCTTTCAAAACTGTCACCCACCAGGGAAATGCCTGATAAATATGAAAGGCTATCAGATCATGTTAGTTTTCCTTTGTTTTTGAGTTATTGATGGTTGTGTTGTGCTGCCTCTTTGTAACGAAGATCCAAGCAGATAAGTAGATTCAACAAGTTTTATTCTAATTACAGGACAGAGCAACAGCAACTGTAACTGAACATACTGCACCATAGACTTTATTGACCACACCCAGACACACCCAAATACCTCCCAACTGATTACGTAACTTTGTAAGGAGTCCACCTAGGACCACAAGGGTCCTACTGCACATGATCACACAACACTACATGTGTTCTGTATAAAGTTTCCCCTTCAGCATTCTATTTCAGTTTTATTTTACCATTGTGCTTACATACTATTGAGTATTCTTACATTGTTTATGAGAGTCATTATTTTCTTAAATATATTGTATGCTCTGGTTCCTTGTGAGTAGGATCTCCGTTGCTTTTTAATACATTAAGAAGGATTGCAGCATGGTAACATCTTGCGGTGGACAGGTGGATGACAATGCTTGTACTTTTTCATGGGCAGGAGTCTTTAACCCTTAAGAGAAAATATTCCCAAATAATTTGAGTTTGGTTTTGTGAAACTCACATTTTACTGCATTTAACCTAAGACCTGTATCAGCGAGCAAACAACACACTTGCGTAAGAGCTTTGTCATGTTCCTTTCGTGTGGGCCCAATCACTAATATATCATCACTCTAGTTAAAAGCATATGTGATAGGTTGAATTACTCGATGAATGATTTCTGCAGCCGACGACACACCAAAACAGAGGGGCATATTACCAAGCAATAGCGATAATTATCGCTATTGCTTGGTTAGAAACAAAAATTTACCGCTGAGCTGCGGCGATTTTTAACGCAGATAAATATTGGTATTACCAAGGTTTATCGCAAATGTGATAAAAATCGGCCGCAATGCATGAATATCACTCAAAAGTCAGCGATATTCATGCATTACCGAACTAATGCCCTTAGCCATGCTATCCACTTCCCATTGGATAACCTGGCTAAGAACTGCTCAGCGCGAATATCTCCAAAAGTTGTTAATAGTAGATAGCAATGTTAGCGACTGTTTCCAGTCGCTAACACCTTGGCACGCCCACTTTTCATGTCATTAGTGATAAATATCACTGACATGCAAAGTGGGGCCCAAGATGGTCGCTATCTCCTACTAGCTGTCGCTAACTGGTGTTAGCGACAGCTAGGTAATAGGAAGATAATTTTATCTCCGCTTTCTTGGCTTTTAAAGCCAATAAAGCAGAGATAAACCCCCTTGATAATATGCCCCAAGGACTTTTGTATCGGAACAAACCAACATGAGTTGACAAGGTAGTAGTGTACCTTGGAAGATGACGTTGATGGCAAACAATTTTGTTTAGTCTCTATTTGCCTCAATTTATGTTGCCGTTTGGCCTTGTGGGTGTGGCCAGAATGTTTCTGGAACTTTCTGGTGCCCATATTCTCTTCCCGTTGTGAAGCACTTAACTTCTATTTTGCTTTGCAGACCCGTATGAAATGTTTTTTTCTCCCACAGCCTTAGCATATCAGTCCAATGGCGGGACATTTACCTTTGTGTGAAAACGGGAATACACATCGGAAACACAATTTCTTTTCCTTCTGAGACATCGTCTTCTGGGCCTCCACTTTGTGTTTCTGCTTACTTTTCAAGATCAATGCAGATTTATTCTGGGTTGTTTCAGCTTCCATATTGCAGCCATGAGTACCTTTTCTAGACTGAGTGGCTCTCTCATCATTAATTGTCTGATTGAATGGCTTCTTCATCATTGAATTCACTTGATTTGCAGTGCTTGATTAGGATATTGAGTCTTTCGATAAACTCATCCATTGTTTCACCAGCATGCTGTCTTGCCTGGATGAAACTGTATCTTTTTCCATCAACATTCATCACTGGATTGAACTTGGTTTCCAATGTCTCTTTGATTTGATGATACAATATTTCATCAGTTTGTGATATTTCCTTTATCACTTCTTTCACAACATCACCTGCAAGGTTCTTTAAGTATTTGATGATCTTTTTGTCATCTACTTCTTCTAGAGCATCTATGAAGTCATCGAACGCTTTGATCCATGCAGTCCATATGCTACCAATATTCAGGTTTTCAACAGTATTGAATGGTTGTGGTGGTTCCAGGAACAAGGCTACACCATATTTGGTGCTCTTTTCTGTTGCTATTGGAGGACTTCAATTTCTTGAAGACATTTTGAGTTGTGCTGAGTGCCTCCAGCTGCCCTTTTGATTGTTTCTGCAGGGACCAATGGCTTCGTAATCGTAACCCCTGTGTTTGTGCTCGAGTCTGCTTGCCGGATTTTGAGGTTGTACATCACTTTGTATGATTTTCGCTGGTGAGCAGACTTTCGTTTCTTGTACCTGATTTTTGCTGCCTTTAGCGTTTCTTTGCGCCTGGTCGTCTCTGCCTCTAGCTCTTTCTTGCAGTTGCCTCTTGCCACCTTTAGCGCTTCTTCATACATGGCTGTTGCTGCCTTGGCATTTCTTAGCACCTGGTCATCTCTGCCTCGAGCGCTTTCTTGCACCTGACTGCCGCTTCCTTTAGCGCTACTACTTTGTATGGACAATGGCTCTGTGTTATGCATTGGCACAGTAGCTCTTCTTGTTGTCTTACCAGTAGACCTCTGGTGGACTTTCTGACAGTGCTCCTTTGTAGGGCCTTCACCTGCTTCAAGGGCCTTGTACGAGCTCGAGCAGTGCTTTGACTCCACATATGTTTTTAAATAACAAGGGACCCTAAGTAGACCAGCAAAGGACCTTAGGGAACAATCTTTTGAAAACAACAATGGTCCTGTGCAAAAATGCACCATTACATCAACACAGTAGCTAATCCCGAGACGCATTGATGGCCTGGACCTGATACCGACTGATCCGGTACCCGTCCCATCCAACACTCGATCGCATTTAACGATCGCCATGACCGGTCATGATCCTTGGTGACCCCTCGAAACCCGTAATTCTACCCGGGCTCACTAACCATGATTATTATGGTTCATGAGGTTTATAACTATTAGGCATTTATGTAATGTCCTGATAATGATCCCAGCTATCTAAATGTGGGATCGAAACGCCGTTGACCAATTCATGTGCCATATACAGTGTGTAAACCATGTACTGTGTTGATGTAATGGTGCATTATTGAATATCTGTTCACATTGAGATCTAATGAACAACTGAAGCTTTTTTTTTACCTAAAAAGGCCTTTCTGGCTCACTTTGAATGTACTAAAGTGTTCTTGTATAATTGAGGTACAGGCTTGTGCCCCACATTGTGAGAGTGTCGAAGGATATTCTCTGTGTATTTTTGCTTTATACTATAAATATACTTGCTGACCACTGTCCAGCTGGGCAAGTCACTTTAATACAGAATCCACTGTGTCTGTATTCATTTACATGATTCTTTCTTGCACAGGACCATTTTTGTTTTCAAAAGATTGACTCCACATATGTCAACCGTAGCTTGCTTCTTGGGGCGCATGTGGCTCTCATAAGCAGTTTTCTGGACCTTTGCAAACTCTCAGGGAGAGCAGTCTTGTTTCTTCGGGCGCGTATCCCCTCCTCGTCGCCAGTTGAAGCATCCAGTCCAGCTCTGGAGCACGCAAATAAAACTCCACACATGGAGCTCTGTAATACAAGTATATGTTCTTCGACATGCAACCGTTAACTGAACGTACTGCGCCATAGACTTTATTGACCACACCCAGACACACCCAAATTCCTCCCAAATGATTATGCAACTTTGCAACAGTTCACCTAGGACCACAAGGGTCCAACTGCACATAATCAAGCAACAACACTACACCTTGTACCAACATCCTTCACCATCTTGCTAACCTTCTCCTCGTTCCTTATACCAGACGATTCTCCTGTAACTGTAAGTAACTCCTTATTACAGACATCCAGGAAAACACTGTCCTCCTCATTCTCATCCTTTCTACTCCCTTTCTCTACATTCCATCTATGCAAAGATACCTTGCCCATATTTCAAACTCTACCATCCTGAACTTTCACAACCTCAACCACTCATTGCAGGTCAGACCATAATGTTTGTCCCTTTGGAACGATGCCCGGCTTCCTAATGCAAACCCAACTTCCTACAACTAGGCCAAAATCACACCTTGCCTTCCTGCATAATTTCAAAATGTGATTCTTCATATTCTCTTGATTCTTTCTCACTCATTCCTTCATTCCTGCGCCACTAATTATCACAGGTTCCACCTTATGCTGTCTCATTAGCCTCCATGGTACCAATTTAGTCACACGTTTCCTCCCCCTTAACAATTCAAACAGAATTTTTTCAGTCACAGAATTGGGAGTTACCCTATATGACAACAGAGTAGCTTATAAAGTCCTTCTCCAATACAACCCTGACTTGATGGTCGACTGAATAGACTCCTTCACAATTCTGTAACACCATTCCACCTGATCATTTGCCTTTGGATGACCTAAAGCAACTGTAGTATGTTTTATGACTTACGGCAACAGGAATTCCTTCATATTTCCCAAAATAAATTGCACTCCATTATCCAATACTACTTCTTCATGAATACCCTCTCTCACAAATATATCCCCCAAAAACGTAATCACCATATCAGATGAAACACTTCCTCCCATTCGTACTTCTGGCCACTTTAAGAAATAATCAACAATAACCAAAGCATATGATTTCATCTCAGGTAAAGTTGAAACAGGTCCCATTTTATCCACTGCCACCTTCCTCTATGTCTATCCGGAATCTCCGTAACACACAGGAGCCGATAAAGAGAACAGAGACTTATTACTCCTATTACATGCATCACATTCTCTTACCCATGTATCAATGTTTGCATACATACTAGACCACCAAAACTGTTCCTGAATTTTCCTGTTTGTTCTGGACATACCACTATGCCCTTCATGCGCCAGTTCCATTAGCCTTGATCACAAATCTACAGGTGGTACAAATCGTTATTAAATTGATACTTTATCTGTATTGTTTGATTTTAAAGGAAAACGCTCTAAAAATGTTATATTTAATGAACTAAATGTAAAGGTTTTTCATTAACTGAACAATAAAAATTGACTTTGACTTGACCGACAGGTGGTACAAACTTCTTTCCTCAGATGAAAATGCCTCCAAGAATTCCTAACTCACTTTGCGCCTTGCTGAATGAAACACAATCTCCCCTCAAGTACTTTTCAGCGGGCCAACATTTCACAAGGAATTTGTCAAATGTCACCATATCAGGATCATCCCTCATTGGGTTTATCAATTCTTTCTGAGTCACAACTCCCCCTTGAACCACAAATACTTCGACAACATCCTCAAACGCAGACGCTACCTCACATTCTCTATCAATGCCCTCCCCACCTTGATAAGCTTTCAATGGTAATCTGGATACCCCGTCTGCTTGCCTTTTCATGTTACCAGAAACAGATTCAACAATTTAGTTGTAAGTGTGTAATTTAGAAGCTAATCTGCCAATCTTCGTGACATAGATCTCCCACTACCTGGTGCTAGCAGATGGACTAAAGGTCTGTGGTCAGTCCTGAGCAAAAATGTCCTTCCCCACAAATAATTCCTAAAGTACTCTGGGGCATATTATTAAGGACAGCTTTAAAATTATTGCCTAGTTTAGCGGCAGAAAATTGCTGCTAAAGCGGCGATAATGGGCTTGATAATATGCCCTGGAGAATTCCAATAGAAGCCCATGTTCACACCAGAACATGTTTTTCTATTGGAATTCTCAAGGTCATATTATCAAGCCCATTATCGCCTCTTTAGCAGCAGTTTTCTGCCGCTAAGCCGGCGATAATTTTTAACGCCGTTCTCGATAATATGGTCCTCTGTTGCCTAAGTACATGCCTATAATTCTCTTTCAATTAAGGAATAATTCACTTCAGGTGGTGTCAAGTGCCCGTGAACCATACACAAGAACTCACCTCATTCATTCTTTTGCACCAACACTGATCCTTAATCATAATCGCTTGAATCCACTTCAAACACAATGGGCCTCATTTATGTAAAGTGACACATCACTGAGTGAAAACAGCGATGCATCACTTTTCATTGCACCCTCCTTGCGACACCAATAATGCGTCATATTTACAGTATGATGCATCATGTCGCAAGGAGTTACAGATACGTCATTATTTCTGATGTATCTGAAGGCGCAAAAATGACGCATTGCTGGAGTGTGTCACAAAAGTGACGCAACTCCATCAATGGGTCATTTTCAAATGGGCAAGTCCCATTTCATATGTGCCTGCGTCAGTCTTACGCCTGCTGTGTGGCAGGCGTAAGATATTGATGCATTTGCGTCCTAGAAGTAACACAGTGAAATCTCATAGATTTCACTGCGTCACTTCTACGAGGCTTAATTGCGTCAGAACACCCACCCTGCATACATTATACCTGGCGCAGATATAATGTGGAGCAGGGGTTTACAAAGTGACGCATCTATTTAGATGCGTCACTTTGTAAATATGACGCAACATGGCACATTTTTTACCCTGCTGGTGCATCACAAAAAGTGGCGCACTGGTGGGGCAAAAGTGACGCAAAGGATCATAAATAAGCCCCAATATTTTTCCCACTCAGAAATGTCTTCAAACATGGTGCATTCATGATTTCATTTTTTATCAATCAAAAACATTGTACCTGTTCTTCATTTCACACAAATAAGGCATTCTCTTTGATAAATTCTGCATAGGTTCCACTTTACTAAAATCATTCTCTATAAATTGGGCATACAATTCTGCCAAACCTAAACATTATCTTAGCTGAATATTGTCAGTAGGAATAGGAGCATCAACAATTCCTTTTACATAGATATACTTTGGAGTAATCCCATAACACATGATCATATGTCCCAAAAACTCCATCACAGATTTCCCAAATTTTCATTTACACACCTTTACTGTTATTCCCACATTTTGTAATGCAGTTAAAACCTGTTTGAGATTTCTTTCACGTGTTTCCACATCTTTACCAAAAATTAGAGTGTCTTCCTGGGCATACTAAAGCCCCCTCCAAGTCCTTCCGCATTCCGTCATCAATTTCTGGAACACAGCTGAAGCACTGAAAGGTCCAAATGGAATTCACTTATATTGAAACCTTCCTTCTGGAGTAAGAAATGCAGTAAAATATCTATAAGTTCCTTCAGCTTCACTTGATGGTAAGCACTTATTAAATCAATGGTGGAAAACAACTTTTAGAAGGTAAGCATTTTCTTAATGTAACCATTTGGTGCCTGTTGCCTGTTGCCTGTTTCCTGGGTCACATGACCAGGTTTAGCTGGCAGTTTGTCCTTATTTACAGAGGGTGAGACAAAAGTGCATAGGTGGTGGCAAGGATGGGTCATCTCTGACTTGAAGAGGGGGAGGACCTGTCACCTACCACACTTGCACATCATAAAGGCTGTTCCTGAGCACACTCACAAAGGGTTTGACACTAATATTTTGTCACCCCAGACAAGCTGGGACCAGGCAGAGAAGAAGGAAACTCCAAGAACGTCTGGGCATGGAAACCTCCGGAACCTTCTCCTACTTCAAAGTGGGCACCAGGTATAAATATTGGACCCTCAGACCCAACTCTTCAGTACACCTCTGGACTTGTGGATACTACAGATGAAATACTGCTGTTCTGCTTTGCTACCAGAAGGACTGCTAATTTGCTGGCCTGTTAGTCTGCTGCCCAGCTTGCTGAGAAGGAAGACAGGACCTGTACCCTTTATTCCAGGCTGAAGTCACTCCAAGGGCCAGCTGACTGACCTCCTGTTCTGAGCTACATAGACATAACAAGCTCCAGAAACCAGATACCTGCGAGTGGCACTTTGTGATTTTAGGTGTTATACAAAACTGAAATTGTCTTTTCTACTGATTGGATTTTTATCATTTTGGTCTCAGACAATTTATTAAATGTAAATCTTTTTTTCTAAACTGGTGTGTGATTTGTCTTGTGTTGTGTTTTCACTTTATTACTCTTTGAAATGCTGCATCAATACTTTACAGTTCTCCTCTAATTTAAGCCTGACTGCTTTTGTGCCAAGCTACCAAAGGGTTAAGCAGAGGTTAATATGGGGTTTGCTTGTGTCTCACCCCGACAGAGATTGGGGTTGCTGCTTGAGTAGGGTTTCACCTCTGAAGCAGCAACCCACTTTCCTACTCAGTGTATATGTATCTTGTGCATATTTGTTTGGATTTCCATTACCAGTTCACCATAAAATGTGAACCTCAAAATATATTCTTACAATGCAAAGTATTACTTGGGTTACATTTGAAATGGGGTAAAGCGAATTACTTACACACTTAATTGCCTTTCATTCAGGCAAGAAAAAATGTGTTCTTTATTTCTTAGGTTCCGAAGGACAGAAAGGTATTACATAGAGCAAACCCATTAGCGGGAAATGGAGACTTTAACAAATTAGGCGAAGAGAGATACTTTAAACCTCAAATAAGTGTTTCTTATGAAAGATATCACTTCTGTATCAGATGTCAGAAGGATAATGATTTTATTACTTACAAGTAGTCATTTTCATCACTCTGAAACTTAGTCTTCATCATCAAATTAATTACACAAGATGTGCTGTGCTACCGGAACAAAAAGTTCCTACCTTATGCTTCATCTTTCCATATTTTTCAACTCATGAAGGCTGAGCTCTATATTTCTTCACTTTCTTACCATCACAAGAAAAAGAAACAAATCCTACCCACTTGCAGTGTAAGAGGGCAAACATACAGGGAAGATAATCAATGTCATTGGGAAAGGAGGGTGGGAACTATGGAATGTGAGGAGTAAGGCTAGAAATCAGAGGAAGAAAGATTATTAATGAGTAATCAGAACAGCCCTTTATGCGTCTTCCTTCTCTTAGCCTTTAGTTAATGGGAAAGTACCACAGCAGTTTCAATCACTGTAATAAAAAAGTTGCAAACACTATGAGAGTATTACTGCTTCACCTACTATCTTCCATCATTAGAAAGTTCTCATTCATTGTGTAATGCTTCCAAGACACTTGAACCAAACAACATCAACAAGACTTGAACTAATCGAAGTTTGTAATATGAAACAAAATGTGTTAGGGGATGTAAAAGTAGTAGCATTGCAGATATTCCTCAAAGTTACACCCAGCTCCCCAATAAGTAGACATTTCCTATAAAAATGGCGCTATACTCGGAAAGGGAAGGAAAGCTTTGTAGTCTCATAATCCCCCAAAAATAGCCTGATGGATCCAAAATGTAATGAAGCCGTCGAAGACCACCTCCCAATGGATCTTGATATCTATCATTTAGAATAGGTAAGTGCAAGAGGGGTTTTTGGAGCCATAGGGGCCTCCCCAACCATGTCCCCTGCCAAATAAGGGTTGCACGGCCCCTTGCCAGCTGGAGTGGGACCAATATTCTTTGAGAAGAAAAACCTTTACCACTGGTAGGAGGTTGAACTTTAGTCAATAATTTGCCATCCTCTAGTGACATTTTGACTATATTTTCCAACTTTAAACCAAAAGTGGTTGGGAGACAGAGATAAGAAATTAGAAGCCACATCATTGGGAATAAAATTGGGTGTATGGAAATCAAAGAACATATGTAAGGTTGAGTAAATAAGTGTAGGCACGTAAAAGCAATACAAAGGTAGCAGAATCTGAACTGAGTTGTATGCGTTGACCAATGAAGCTGAACCAGGTATGGAGAAGAGAGAAGATGGATGCAGCAGTTTTGAATAGATTGAAGTAGAGAGAGCAGATTTTCTGGAAAGCTAACATATAGTGAGAAAGAGAAGTTGATGCAAGAAGAAAATGATCACTCAAGCAGCAGTTTGAGCAAGGAGAAGGGTAGAAAAGATTAGATTTTTCAAATATTCTGAAGACGCATGTGAGGCTATGCTTGATGTTTGTAGTCCTAGGGAGGGGAAATGTAATTGCGCAACTCCTGAGCTGCATTTATTGGTTTGGAGTTTACACGCGAGTAGTGTCTTGCAATCTTTAAGAAGGAGCCCTTTTGGCTCCTAAGGACTCCATAGCGCAGTAACGTAGGTGTCAGAGCAGAATGCAGTGAAAGCTTGTTTTAAAATGTTGAGTTTGCAATTAGATGCAGACAAATAAAGATGTGTAATACTAAGTTTTGTGTGTGGCGTAGTCAATGGTGAGTACCCAGGCTGGGAAAGATGCTACAACAAGTGATGAGATAGAGGATAAGTAACCCAAAGGATGACCGTTCTCTCCCAGTGAGCTTGCTGTATTCCAAGCAAACTGCTCATGCATTTCACGTGTTTTACAATTGAATTATGGGAACAACGCTTCATGCATGTGGAGCCAAAGTGTAAATCCAGTTGATGTAAAGCAGATGAAGACAACGGAAGTGTTGCAAAGTATCTACACATCGAATTTCAAGGACCTGCTGGTCAGGCCATACACATTGGTAAAGCTGCCACGCAAGATACAATTGTACATTATACGGAGTGATACTGCAAAAGGCGGCTACGTATTGATATAGGAGAAAATGCAAAACAACTACAGCAATCAAATACTAACACGATACATTGAAGCTCTAGCTGAGAGAATAATGAAGAAATAAGTATATTATCATTGCACATACCAGAGCCTCGAGACCCAAGAGGGTTGTGCTTACTGAGCTGTCTAATATCTGAAGTGTATACCACCAAATCTGGCAGGTGATGGCTCAGAACAACTCCAGAGGTCAACAAGTGAAGGCTCTCAGATGGAGATGAAGGAGGAGGCCATAGTTCCCAAGATTGTCAATTACGACTCTAAGCCTGGTCCATTGCAAGGCCTCAGAAACAGAGTAAATGACACAGGTTCAAATGGGCAGCCAACCGTAGCAGAAAGAGCTCCACCCTCAATTTTAGCCACTCCCATGACTAGTTACCATGCAGCCACCTTCCTGATACAGGTAAAAAGCAAAATATTGGCGATAGATCATGTGATGATTTCATTGATGCCCTTGAAGAGACTGGAAACAAAAAGTTTATCAAGTATCTCAAAAATCTTGCTGGTGATGGTGTGAAAGAAGTCATAAAGAGATGCTGCGAACTGACAAGGAAATCACACGCAGTCAGATTAAAGAAACGTTGAATCTCAAGTTCAATCCAGTACCTTTGATTAAAAATGACACATTTTCAGTCAAGAATGCCAAAAAGTTGGGGCATTTGGTTAGCAGCTAAGCAAGTTGGCCTCATCCTAAGTGAGCTCCGGCGGACACCCGCCGAAACCCCCGAATATTAGGAAGAAATATCCATCTACCAGGCAACAAGTAATGGTCGGGAGGTCCCACAAATCTCAGAATGTTTAGACGGCATTTTGTAGCCCAGTGACAGCAAGCTTCTCCAGAACAGGCAGATGGGGCCACCACGAGGAGATGCGGCCTAGCGAGTGAGCAGGGCACTGCACTTGAAGGCCCAGTAAGGGGCAGGGGGTCGGAAATCCCTGGTCCCTTGCGAATGCGGGACCAGCTTCTGAAGCAGCAGAGGTGGCGAGCCACACATAACCCTTCCCGAAGCCGGAGAGGAGGACACTCTGCGGCCAATCCGGCCAAGGTTAGCAGCGGTGCATGTGGAGCGGAAATAGGACTGGAGCTGGTGACAATTAACTTGAAAGCCAAGACACGGAGGAGGCACCTGCAACGATTGTGATTGTTGGCTGGCTTTGAGCGAGCGAGCAAAAGACAGCAAGACAGAGAATTGAAGAGCTGCCTTCGGTGCACAGTCCAAAAGAGAAGACTGCACAGACGTGGTGAGGACACAACCGAGTGCCTGCGGTGAACACGGCCGCCGATCAACTCAGCACTAAGGCAAGGTCCGCTACTGCTGCCATCAGAGAAGATAGTGAGGAGCGGGGTTGAAGGCAAGGTGGTTGTTGTGGGGGCCCGGACAGGCATGAGAAGCGACCTGGTCATGGGGCACAGGAAGCTCGAACACTGCTAAAACACCACACGCGAGGAGGACATTGACTGGCATCAGAGACCCTGCATCAGAGTTCTACTAGGGACAAACAGACAGCCATCAACCTTAAGACTGCTGCCGATAGAGAAGATAGTGAAGCGCAAGGTTGGTAGCAAGGCATTTGTTACAGAGGCAAGGGTGGACATGGGATACATCCTCGGCTCAAGTCAGTAGTAGCACGAACACTGATAAACACCACGCGCGAGGAACACATTTACTGGCATCAAAGACCCTGCATTAGAGTTCCACAAGAGACAAACAGACAGCCGGCAGCCTAAGACAATGTTACCGGCCCTTGGGCTAGCTGGCTAAGATACAGGTGAAAAGACCAGTTGACAGAGGTGGATAAGAAAGCCGGCTGGTGCGGTGGGAAAGGAGTTGACACAGCTTAACTAACAGTCAGATGGTGAGCCACAAAGGTGCAAAGGTGACGCACCAAATAAAGGGGCATATTACCAAGGGGGCGATAGGCAATTATCGCCGGTTTAGCAGCCGTTTTCGGTCTCTAAGCGGCGATAATTCTATCGCTATATTAGCAAGCTGTCGCTAACTGATGTTAGCGACAGCTTTTAGGCGATAGCGAGCGGTTTGGGGCACGCTTTGTATGTCAGCGATCTTTATCGCTAATGACATGCAAAGTGGCCGTACCTAACCTGTTAGCGACTGAAAGCAGTCGCTAACATCGCTATCGCCTATTAGCAAGGCGGGCGTAGCGATGGAAATATTCCCGCTATCGCCAAAAACTAACGCCTGCTCAGACCAGTTCTTAGCCATGTTATCCAATGGGAGGTGGATAACATGGCTAAGAGCATTTCGTCGCTAATGCATGAATATTGCTGTATTCTCAGCGATATTAACGCTATCGCCAGAAAAAATATCGCTTTGGAGATAAACGTTGCTAGAAGCACGTTATTTCCGGCGATTCTTAGCGATAAAAAAATCGTTGCTAAGCCTAGTTAGCGATAAATATCGCTACTCGTTGGTAATATGCCTCAAAGTTAGATACATTTACACATCTCAAGGTAGACACTCGGATGGGAGGAGGTGATGACCAGCGCCAAAAGCTGGTGAATGAGGAAGGAGGCCTCACACTACAGGATATAATGACAGCAATAAAAGGAGTGTGCTCAGCACTTGAAAGTAAGATTGATACGGTTGCCTCAGAGGAAACGCTGATGCACGCAGACCTTCGAAACTTGGGGGACCAGGTAAAAGCCACTGAAAACTCCATAACTATGCTCCCGTCATCTACCAATGTGCTAGAAGTACATGTGGAAAAGCTCCAAACCACAACGGTTTCCCTGGAGGCAAGATTAGAAGACTATGAAGGGCGCACACGGAGAAATAATGTTCTAATTTTGGGGGTGCCTGAGAGGGCTGAGGGCCCATCAACTGTCTTATTTTTTGAAAATCTTATTACAAAGCATCTGCAGCCCCAGGGTCTCTCTAATTGGGTGCGCCCCGCCCCATACTGGCGAGGATTTTTTATTTCAGAGACAAGGATGTAATATTACAGGCTACTCGCACGACCCCTCCATTAAAATATGATAGTGCTACAATACCCTTTTTTCTGTATTTCATCGTTAATGTCCAGAGGATGCAATGCTCCTTCCTGGAAGTAAAAAAGCGGCTTTGTGAGAAAGAACTGAAATACGCAATGCTGTTTCCCTCCAGGCTCCGGGTGGCTGCAGAGGGGAAAGCATAGTTCTTTGATTCCCCTGAGGATGCCTGGAAATGGCTGGGCGGCTAGAAGAAGCCTGGGAACAAACAACATAACCCCCACCAACAGAAAAGTGAGAACGAATTGTGATAACCGGGGAGACAACAGAACGGGGAGTTGGTGCCAGACGATGAAGGATCCATCAACGGCCGGTCTTCATAGAATCTCCAGCCACTTAGTATGAGAACTGATAGAAGCTGGGGTTGAGCATTTTACAGAAAGCTGCTCAATACGCCAGACAGATGGTGGATATTTTGGAGTCACAGAAAGGTTACTAGCGGAGGAGACTAGTCTGGACTGGAGTGACTTGTAGCCTCAAGCTGTAACTTGATGGAAAGTTGTGGTGATGGTCTAAGATCCTGCTGAACACAATTAAACAGTTACAAAGTGCTAAACTTACTGCATGGTTGGGGAAAGGGCTCCGGTCGGTGGGAGGCCAACTGGATCATGCTCTCCAACATCAAGAAATGAGGGTTTGGGTACACAGGCACTCTGCAAAGTTGAGGGGTGGGCAGTTCTAAGTCCACGATGCAGGGAAGCGGGGAGGGGAGGCGAAGTTCCTTAGCGGGTTTATTAGGTAAGAAAGGAAGAAGCAGCTGCCAGTAGTGGAAGATGAAATTAAGAAACTAGAATCTGAACTACTACTGTCGGACACCGCGGAGGGTCAACACACGCTACAAATTAAGCAGAATTAATCTAGGGATATAGCTGAGGAGAAAGCCAGAGCACAAACCCGTGCGACCTTGCACCGACTATTTGAGGTTGGCGACGAGGCAGGCAAGTTGCTGGCACGGCGAGATAGAAGAGAACAAGTTTCCAGCGGGGTGTTCGAAATTACTTCAGAAAAGGGGGAGCCAATTAAAGACCAACAGGGGATAGCGAACTTCTTTGCAGCATTCTATAGACAACTATATGCGCTGTCAAAACAGACTACCCAGGCTGAGGCCCGGAACCTGTTATCCACTCCTAATGTGCCCTCCCTCAAAGAGACAGATATAGTTTAGAATTATAGTTGACAGAAAGTGAAGTGTTGCAGGCCATCAGGGCATTGAAAACCAGAAAAGCAATGGGCCAAACGGCCTGCTAATTGAACTATATAAATTAACAACATCCACAACTACCCCGTATTTATTGCGGATGTGTCAAAGCTGGGACGCTGCCTGAACATCAAAGACCGGGTAATATTGTGGTAAAAAAACAAAGGCTGTAAACTACCAGAAGACTGCGCATCATACAGACCAATATCTCTGCTGAATGCAGAAGTGAAGATCTTAGTGGAAGCCCTGGCAACTCGCCTGGCTCTGCTGCTGCATACTTTGATCCACCTCGAGTCTCAGGATTCATGCCCGACAGAAATACCGCACTCAACCTAAGTTGCCTTCATGGAGTGCTGGGAAGAGTGTTCGGGAGGAGGCTATTGTAATGTCACAAGACGCTAGAAAGGTGTTCAATATGATGGAAGGGCTTTTTTCTCGCGGTCCTAGACAGATTGAGATTCGGAAACAAATTTTTAGTATGGGTCCGACTCCTATACTCAGAACCCCTAGCGAAAAATGACGGTAAATGAGGGACGATTGACAGTTTTTAAACTACACAGGGGGATGAGGCAGGGATTCCCCCTATACCTGTTGGTATTGGAACCACTAGCGGTGTGGATACAGGGTGACCTGCTTATCGAAGGACTTAAACAGAAAATGGACTGGGAGGATAGAATCTGCCTCAATGCGGATGATATTCTCCTCCATCTGACACGCTCTTACTCTTCCCTGCACAGAGTGCTTCATATATTCACCTTGCATAAAAAATACTCAGGGTATACTATAAACTGGGATAAATCATTGATATATGTCCTCTGGGGCTCGAGTCCGAGGTTACCCAGAACTTGTACCGATTGTGTGGTGACAGAGGGATTTAAATACCTGGGAATTTATGTAACCAAAAACCCCGTGGTGTTCTATGACCACAATTTGGACCCTCCCTTATGCCGCCTACAGAAGATGTGTGGCATTGGAGGATTCTGCCCCTGTCACTATTAGGCAAGGCTTCCCTATATAAATTGATGGCGCTTCCCCGGTTTGTATACATTTTTCAAAACACACCATATATGGTTCCTCCTTAGTACTTTTGTGCTGTAAAAGCAAAGATACAGATACTCCTCTGTGATGAGGGAACTACGCGGATAGTGTTGAACAAACTGAACAAGAGCTGACACAATGGAGGGATAGCACTTCTATCTATGGTCGAAAACAAGAGACACCAGTGAATACCCCAACATCATCGATGGTCAAAATATGGCGGGAAACATCACTTACAACGCAACTTTTACCACGCAGTGCCTTTACGACGCAACTTTTACAACGCAAACCATTACAACGCATTGCGCTGGGGGCGCTTTAGGATAGGGAATAGGTTTAACTTACTGTCCAACTCCTTCCCTACTATCCACGGGGACTGGAGTTGGAATAGTAAATTATACTATTCACTATCCAGCGCCCCAAAGCACTATGCGTTGTAATGGTATGCGTTGTAAAACCCGCGTTGTAAAAGCATGCGATGTAAAAGCATGCGTTGTAATGTCGTACATCCAAATATGGCACATAGTGTCAGCAACGCTAGGGTGGAAAGATAAGATCACTCTGGCCATGCCACTATGGGACTCGAGTCTCTTGGGACTGTTGGTTAGTCAACCAGGCTTCAAAAAGTGGGACTTTATTGGTATCTCAAGAGTGAGGGACCTATAAGTGGGGGGGGGGGAGATCAGACCGTTTGCTGACCATTAGAAGGATTACGAGTTGGCCTCCATGGAAACCTTCCGATATCTCCAGAAATGACACGCATTGCAATGAGCCATCCCAAAGGAAACAGATCTCCCAGCCTCTTCCCCCTTGGTAATATAGGCTCCTAGACGAATATTTGATTGAAAAGGCAATTTCAAGAACTTATCAGAAAATATTGAATATCTCCCCTAAAACATTGGAGAAAGTGCGTACTAGGTGGGAGGAGGACTTAGGGAATTTAAGTGATGAGGAGTGGCTAGAGCACTCGCGTCCCCCCGGGAGTTAGCTCTACGGTCCAGCTTTAGGCTGGTCCAATTAAAACTCCTGCACAGGACATACTATAAATGCACTACACTAGTTAAAATGAATAGACTTGACTCAGCACTATGTCCTAAGAACTGTGGCCAAGAAGGTACATTTTTACATCTATGGTGGGACTGCCCCAGGATGCGAGAATACTGGAATAAGATTGTTACATGCATAAGGACACTATGCGGGAAGGAGGTGGAAGCATCCCCTCAATGGTGTTTATTAAA
This sequence comes from Lissotriton vulgaris, assembly GCF_964263255.1. NCBI lineage: Eukaryota > Metazoa > Chordata > Amphibia > Caudata > Salamandridae > Lissotriton > Lissotriton vulgaris. The sequence goes on from NC_141689.1 coordinate 1,575,747,491, forward strand.
TATCTGGGAGAAAACTGACCTTTGGAGAAAGAATATGGGCCACACTAGGCTTTTTAGTGGCCAAACGTAATATAGCAAGAAAGTGGAGGGCTGGTTCCGGGCCTGTGTTCAGGGACTGGGAAACCGTCATGGACTGGTGTATGCAAGCAGAGGGAAGAGTCTGTCCACACGAATGGTCAAAGATCTGGGGGAGATGGTACAAGAGCAGAGGAATGCTCTGCCTACTGGTTAGCAGAAATTCCCTATCCAGAGATATATAAGGGCAAAATATAACAGCAAGACGGTGGAGCCATACAAAAGGGGAGAGGGATGAACAATGTTGTATAAAAAGAAGAGGAGTTCCCGGATACATGTACAACATGTTAATTGTAGGTGTATCCAATCGAGATGATTGTTACTGTCTCTTGTTTCTGTACTTGAATTACAATAAAAAGATATTATTGAAAAAAAGATTGCCAAAAAGTTGGTGAAACCATTGATGAATCTGTGGAGAGACTGGATACATTCATCAAACACTGTAAGTTCAATTAAGTTAGAGTTACTGTTGGATGTTGTTAGGAATTGAATTTTTGGCTGGCAGAAGTATGCCCCGGGTCCAATTAGGCACCACAATCCTAGTCAATGTAAGCTAGATACACAATAAAAGATATCCTGTGGTAGCTGTGGTAGCTTGGCACAGAGAAAACACCACAAAAATATTCCACACGGGTTTTGAAACATAGAGAATATTTGTATGAGTAAATCAAGACCAATATCACAAAAATCCAATAAGTAGAACTAGAGTTATGAATTTTTAAAGAATAAACCGAAAACTTGAGGTCATTCTAGACAGGGGTAAATACAAAGTTCAGGCTGACCACGATTGAAGGCAGACCGGCTACACGACCCATGTAGGGCCCGCTGAAAAAGTACCTTGAATGGTGCTAGCATCTGCGTCGAAGACTCATTGCATCAGTTCTGAGTAATGCAGTCGGATCGATGCGTTGAAGTTGAGCCATGCAGCTGGGCCCCACGTCTTTATCGAACCTCGCAGTTGGGACATCAGATCGGCGCTGCGTCGTCGTCAAACCTCGCAGTTGCATCCAATGTCTTTGTCAAGCCGTGAAGCGATGTCTTCGGCTCTTATTGGCTCGGTGTCGAAGGGCACTACTAAGGTTCTTAGCAGTGCAGAGGGTGACAATCTGTTGATTTTTGAGAATAACAGCAGCAGAACCCATTTCTGAGGCTCAGGACTGGAGGGGCACCCCAGGCAACGGCGGACTCATAGATGGCAAAATCCAGCAGCAGGGTTGTAGGAGGTCTTTGATGGCCCTGAGACTTCAGAAGCAGGAGGTAAGCCTGCAAGCCAATAAAATCACTTTGGGTTCAAGTGAGATGGGTCCAGTCCTTGTACACAGCAGGGAAGGGATCATCAGGCAGTGGGGCAGCTCAGCACCACAGTGAAGCAGTTCCTTAAGAACAGTCAACCAACCAGAGTGGCAATCCTTATCCAAGGCAGTCCTTATTCCTGGCAGAGTTCTTCACAGGTCCAGTAGTTTACTTTCTTAGTTTTGTCAGAGCCCCAGTACTTACATCCAGTTGTGCGCGTGAAACGGGGGTGACTTCAAAGCAAGCCCTTAAGATGCGCAGGTCCCCTTTCATCCCAGCCCTGTCTGCCAGGCTCTCCGAAGGGGGTAATCAACCTATTCAGATGTAAGTGCCAGCTCTCTCTCCCTTTTCCTGCCCAGGAAGAGCTAATGCAGTTTAATGCAGATGAGTTCTCTGTCACACTCAACCGTTATGTGTTTGTGGCTGTTTAGAGGGAATGTACAAAGTGTAGCTGTCACTCATCCTAGTCATGTATTGGAGACAGGCTGCAGGCACACAGAGCTAAGTTAATAGCAGAGAAATGTCCACTTTCTAAAGGTGCCATTTCTAAAATGGCAATGTTAAACCCAGCTTTACCACTAAAGAGGCAAGTGATTTTAAATGCCAAGTCGAAGTGCCAGTGAACTGCACTCACATGCATTGCAATAAAAGACCTGAGACAGGTTTGAAAACCTACTTGTGTGGGTGACACAACCAGGGCTGCAGACCCACTATTAGCATTTAGATTAGAGCCTCTGGATATATGGTATACCACTTTACAAATGACTTATAAGTAAGCAAACTATGTCAATCAAGTATACACCAATGTCACCATGTTTAGGGGAGAAGCACATGCACTTTAGCACTTGTCAGCAGTGGTAAAACACTCAGAGTCCTAAGGCCAACAAAAAGATACAGCAAAATGTGGAGATAAGTAGGCAAAACATTAGGGGAAGCCCACCTTAAAGATGACAGGTCTAACGGATGCTTGTCAGATTCATTCAGACAATGAATGCTGAGAGAAACTCTTATGGTCTGATTTAGAGTTTGGCAGATGGGTTACTCCATCACAAGCATGACGGATATCCCGTCTGCCTTATTACAAGTGCCATAGGCTATAAGGGACTTGTAATACTGCGGATGTAAAATCTGTCACGTTTGTGATGGAGTAACCCAGTCTGCCAAACTCTAAATCAGGCCCTTAGTCAGGAGCGAGTGTTGATGGCTGCCAAACTGAGGAGCATACTGAAAGACAAGCTGCTAATATGAAGGTCGGAGGTGCCCAAAGTGAATAAGCCATGAGTGTGAAAAGTAAGCCAATGCAAAAGACTGAAGGACACAAAGTGATGTCAACACTTAAAAAGAAGTTATGATTTAGATGTGGAGTTTTGTTTCCACACAAATGTGAATGTCCCACCATTGGACAGATATGTAAAGGCTGTGGAAAATAGAACCATTTTGTGACGGTTTGTAAAGTGAAGGAAAAAGTAGGTGCATCACAGCGTGAAGACAAAATGGCCACCCGAACATTTCAGAAACAACGTTCAACGCACCCTCACAAGGCCAAGCAGGGGCATCATTTGAGGTAAATTGACACTGAACTTAGTTGGTCGTCATCTAAATCATTGTCAAACAGTTCTTCCACCTCAATAGCTAGTATAAGTGAGAAAGCTGGTTGTGCCTTGTCGATACAAACATTGTCCGAAGATTACATTGAAAATAAATGGCTGCTCAATACCTTTCACCACTGATAGTGGGGCTTCGATAAACATAGTGCTTGAAGAGAAATACAATGAATTATTTCCATTGCCAAACGTACGCCATCCAAAACTAAAGTGGTCACTTGGGCTACATGGATGCCCATAAAAAGCCAAGGTTCATTTGTAGTGACAATGAAACATAAGAAAACGAAGGTAAAGTGTCAAGTGCCTGTCTGCTCAGTTTTAGTACAGCTAGTGATATGGAACTTAATTCAGTGTATTACAACACGAATGCTCATCAAAAAATAGTATGTTAATTCCCTTCTCTGTTTCATGGTTTAGGAACGCTGAAGTCTGTGAAAGTAAAGTTGCTTAATAATGAAGATGTCCATCCTGATGCTCAGAGACAAAGACAAATTGCTTTTCATTTACAAGAAGCTGTTGAAAAGAACTCAAATTGTTACTTAAGCCTGACATTATTGAGCTTTCAACTGATCCGACACCATGGACTTCTGCCATAGTCGTTGTGCCCAAAAAGGACAGTGAAGTAGCTGTACGCATATGCATTGACATGCGTCAAGCAAACACGTCATTTGACCTTGATTTAAATAAAGGTTATCATCAGCTGGAACTCAAAGAAGATTGCAGGTACATTACAACCTTTTCTACATATGTTGGTCTGGTTCGCTACTCAGTTTTGGTGAGTCATTCGCTGCTGAACTTTTCTAAGACCTCATTCAATGTGTCATACAGCCTTATGTGACTGTATTCAATTATAGTGATGACATATTGATTTTCGGAGCTACACAGAGCCTGATAAGCTCTCACACATGTATGTCATTAATTTAATTTTGCAAGTTTGACTTTGAATGCAGACAGGTGTTAGCACCACAAGAGAAAGTTAAAGTTCTTTGGCCATATCTTTTCAGATGGGGTATGACACTTGATACTGCAAAAGTACAAGCACTGTCAAATGCTGATCCCACAAGATGTTTTTATGATATTTTTGTTTCTTGGCATGGCCAGTTACTGTTCAACATACATGCAAGGCTTTGCTATTATAAGTGCACCATTACGAGAGCCAAAGAAGAAAAATATTTAATTTAAGTGGTCACAAGAATGTGAGAGAAGTGGTATGTGGCCAAGATGGCAACAGAGTCGGCCGCTCCTTGAGTGAGCTCTGCGCCGGGCCCATAATAATCCTAAAGTACGCTTGCTAATGCCATGATTGCTGCACTAAACTGAATGCCCGACTCCCCTAGTGGTGAGGTCCTACAAAATGAGACACAGCTGGCTGTGATTTCCACGCTGCAGCGCCACCACAGGTCCTGTGGCCCGCAGCATGGGCCTTTGGCAGTGAGGGTCGATGCAGGTGTAATGTCTGAATGCCAAACTTGGCTGGACGGTGTTGACCTGGAAGGTCACTCCAAGGCTGATCCGTGCCTGGTGGAGGACATGTGGTGTGGTTGGAGCCAGGGGCACTGGGAATCCAGCGGTGAGTGGACTCCCGCATTCAGAGACACCAGGCTGGTTCACTGCTTTGGGTGACTCCTGGGGTCGCCGACAGGACCGTACTGGAGGTGAAGGTTCCCCCTGGGAAGCAGTGAGAACTGTATCCTCCTGCCTGGCTCCCTGACGGCTGAGGTCTGACTGTGTGTGGTGAACAAATGCAGGCATTGAGACATGCACTCTGGTGCTGCAGCGACACCTGATGAGTGCTAAGGAGCAGTAGAGCCGGAACTGTGTGGGCAGCTAGATGGAGAGAGGCCACCAGACCTTCTCTGTGCCACCTGGTAGGTCATATTCTAGGCTGAGTTGCGGTAGACGGTATGGGACCCTTCTCCCCTGCCCCATGATCAGAACTTGGGGCAGTGAGGGAGCTGGAGTTGCTGGGGCCCACCAAGGACCTGTCTGTGTAGAAGGAGCTTATTTCACCAGCGACGATGCACTGGGTGGTAGGCCTGACCCAGGGAGCGATTCCGTTCGAGAGCCAGGCTAGCAGATTGGTGGACACCCCCAGTTGTGACAAGGAATGAATGCACAGCCTGCCCAAAGAGGGATGGTGGGAACTGAACATCACCACACAACTGCAAGGAGTTCCCCGCTTCCCCCAGTGTGTGTTAGGAGAGAGGAACAGTGGATGAGCTGGCAGCTCCCAACTTGCCGGCTAGGTCAATCTGGACAGGTCCCTACCGAGGGTCGTTTGGAAGGAACTAGCTGAGGGCATGGACCTTTGCTTTTGTGTGAGGGCCTCTGGGTGGCCCTGATTCTTGTGCAGTACCGTGCGCAGCACTACAAGTCCCTATGCAGTCTTGACTTAATTGCAGCAGGAAGGGCCCCCTTTGATTATGGGCGAAGAATTGATGGACTTTCACTGCTCAGGCCATGGTGAAGTGGGAGGTGAATGTGAGAGGGGGCAATTCCCCCGGTTGCCTTGAGGTGGGACCGAAGGTTGCCAGCGGAAAATGCTTATACCTGTGAGAAATTGTTTTGGGTATTCCATCACCATATGGAGGTCCAACTGAGCTGAGGCATACGGAGTTGGGAGAATGGCCAAAGTTAAAGACCCCTAGCCCCCTCACTAGGGGAGAATGGACCGCCATACAAAAGTAACAACTCCTGCGGTGGAAGACTTTCTGCCCATAATGCTTGATAATGCTGCCCTTCTCCTTGTGATCCAGTCTTCCCGGAAGGTACTGGAGGGAGAGCGGGTGAGGTACACTAAGAGGTCTCCCTCTTGTTCCAGGACGTGTGTAATGTAGCAGAAAGGGCCACCTCTGCTGAAACCATGATTTCTGAGCTGGAGTATATGCCACATAGGGACTTCATTGGCCAGACTGCTGTGGGCTGACGTACTGAGCAGGAGGGGCCACAGACTACTTTCAGTCCAGAAGCACCATGAGAGTTTGGGCCTGCTCCATTGCACAGGACAACAAGAAACACGCTGCCACAGGGAGGTTTCATTGCCCAGACTGTTGTGAGCCACCGTCCTGAGGAAGAGGGGCTACAGATAGTTTGGGCTGTGCCCCGCTTGCCAAGATGCACCCGGGCAAAGCCTGGGCCAAGGTCGGACACATCCTTGCCTGTCATTGACTGGAAGAGGCAGGACAGGGCCACCCCTGTGGCCCTTTCGTCCAACATCAACTGCGTTTGGCTCTGATCGGGAGTCTGGGTTTTAAATATTGGACGGATTTGTTAGCATGAGCTGAAAGCCATTTTGTATTTCTGGCAGCCATTTTAGTTAGCCATGTGCTGCCACATGCTCGCCATGTGCTCTGTCCTCCCTCAGTGTTGACTGCTCTTGTAATCTGCCTAGAAACTAACTATATTCAGCATCTTCCACCTTCGCACATGCTCAGTTGAGCTTGCAGCTGTCCTTGCAACTGTTCCTAGTATGTAAATGTCAGGATGTGTTTGCCAAAAACAGCCACTGTTAGCTCCTCCCACTTTGTTGAGCAAGCAGATCTTGCATGTCCATATTAGTCATTTTGCATGCTTACATGAGCCAGGACTGCCCCTTGGTCTTATGCTGACTATATAACCCAAAGCATATATAAGGCCCCAGTTTTCTGTACTCCTTAGACTGCCTCATTCATTTGCTAAGGCTTCTGTGTGACGTAGTCTACCTCATTTGAAGTTTAATAAATATGTATTTTATATTTCAGCTTCTGTGTAAATTTCTTTTTTGTTGGTTTAAAAGGACCAAGTATCAGTGGGACCCCTGAGAAGGTTTCTATGTTCTACAAATGGTGCTCCAACATGGACCTCATCAGAGAAGTGGCTATCTAAGGAGTGATCTTGTCAGGAGGCAGAAATCTACTGAGGAGGACAGGACAGGACTCTACTAAGGAGGTACTCTGTTCACGGAGATTCTGCAGCCCAGTATATTTCTGATCTTCCTGATTTTGATCCTCCACATGATGTCACCCCTGACTGAGAACCTTTTTGGCGTGAGTATTCTAAAAAATGACCGTTAGGTCATTCAGAATTTGGCAGTTAGAATTTGGACAACCATTTGATTGGTAAGAGTCGTTCTGCGTCACTTGCTGTTGGTTTTGATGCCTTGGATTGGTAAGGTAGTTTAGTAACACTTACTGTAGCTTTAGTATTTTGGAATTTGTGTTGGCCAACTTTGGATTTGTATGGGATAGATATACGAATTGCAATTTGTGTAGGCAGGTAATGAGGAGACTTTTCTCTACTTTGTATAGGATTTGAACGGCGTAACGTACAAAGAGTACCTTAAGCACTACTTTGATTATAATACTGCATATTCTGCACTATTTTTGGCATGCCCGTTTCAAGCACACATCAAAGAATGTGTTGCTTTTTGGAGGTACCATAGTGAGATGCGAATTAAATTAGCCGGCTCCCCTGAGGGAATACCTAAATAAGTTTAGGCATAAAAACATATTTCTTCCTTGGTGATTCTGTATCCCCAGGGAATTAAAATATGACAATAATACAAACAAGGATCCTTTTTCTGCGCACTTTTTTTTAAATGGAGACATGCAGAGCGATTCTTTGGTGTTCTGCCAGCCAAAGCTAGTGAATTGAGTGTATTTTGGCTTCTTGGAAATAAAACAGTTTTTTTTGCAGTCTTTTGGAATACTATTGAGAAGCTCTACTTGTAAATATGACTTACACTAGTATTTACAAATAGTTTGGTTTAAGTACAGTCTGTGGGCTGTCCTTTGTTTCTGTCCTAAGTGTTGATCTGTGGGTTAAATGTGTGTTTAAATGTCTATGTGGTTTTCACATTAGTGATACTTCTGTAAGTAAATAGTGATTGCGCTCTTTGTGTAAGGATTGCTAGCCTTAAGCACGCTGTATTATGTGATTCTGAGTGTATGACCCCTTCTGTATATGTCTGGAATGAGCTCAATGTGTTCTGCAAAATGTCATTTAATTAATATTAAATAAAAATTAAATAAAAATCCAGAAATGAACCATATGATATACTAAATAATTATATGTTACTATTTAATTTATAGAGTAAGCAATTATGCACATGTACAAACTGACAATACTTAAAAGATAAAATTAGAATTCACATTGAATAGGAATAAACTAGGCCTACAAAAGAAACCGAAGGGGCATATTATCAAGGGGGTTTGTCTCTCCTTTTTTGGCTTTAAAAGCCAAGAAAGCGGAGATAAAATTATCTCCCTATTACCTAGCTGTCACTAACACCAGTTAGCGACAGCTAGTAGGAGATAGCGACCATCTTGGGCCCGCTTTGCATGTCAGTGAAATTTATCACTAATGACATGCAAAGTGGGTGTGCCAAGATATTAGCGACTGGAAACAGTCGCTAACATCGCTATCTCCTATTACCAACTTTTGGAGATATTCGTGCTAAGCGCGAATATCTCCAAAAGCTATCACCTGCCCCAGAGCAGTTCTTAGCCATGTTATCCAATGGTAGGTGGATAACATGGCTAAGAGCATTAGCTCGGTAATGCATGAATATCGCAGACTTTTCAGCAATATTCATGCATTTCGGCCGATTTTTTTTCGCTTAGGAGATAAACCTTGATAATAGCAAGGTTCCTAAGCGATAAAAATCGCCACAGCTCGGCGATAAAAATATTGCCGCTAAGCCAACATAGCGATAATTATCGATAGTTGTTGGTAATATGCCCCACTATTTTGTGTTTTGCAATAAATTATAAACATATTACAGCATTTTCCTTAGATACATTGTATTAGATATTAACAGTTAAACACATCACTTGAGTACATTTTTGCTGAACTAAACACATATTATAGAACATGCATTGAAATGCCTCAGTTTTAAATAGACTGTCCCCATGCTTACATTTAAACACTGAGAAAAGCTTTCCACCAGCTGTGTTTTTAGAGACAGGGATGTTGATTCAGCTAGTAAAACCCTGCATTTCAGTCTGCTGTTTTAAAAAGTTACAAAAATCAGGTTCAATATTTTAGATACCAGGAAAACATTTAAAGTAGGTATTTCCTTTCTTAAAGCTTTTTTTATAAGCATATTCGTGGTTCTGATGTTAAATAATAACCGTCCTTTTAAAAAGTGGCGCAAAATGTTTCATGTTTTAAGTTAGCCTTCTGTGCTTAGGCTTATGAATGAATGCGTCTAAATATGATAGGCGAGGAATGAAGCTTGCTTTTCGTATGTGGAATTATCAAAATGATTGGTTTTAATAAAAATAAAAATTGGGATTCATTATGAAAAAATTATTATAAAAAATAAGTGCTTTTAAATTCGTTTTTTAATATTTATAATGCTTAATACTCATACTGTGACCTCCTAGCATTAAAATGTAATTTAAGTTGTGTTGTACCACATAATGAGGATATTTGCATGTGAAATATCACTCTGCGCAGACGTAATAAACTCATTTTTATAAGGGTATATATGATTATTTTTTATTTCTCACTCCTGGGCTATCTGGAGAACATTCTGAGAATGACTATTATGAAAAACAATTATAGGATATTCATGTTTAAGTGCCCCAAGTATCATAGTCGAAATTGGGTAAAATTCACTATTTAAGCAGCATTTTTTCAATCCTAGGCAGCTTTTAAAGTGCCTTAGGCTTCAGTAAATGCATACATTTAGATATAATACAAATAACTGTTAGACAAGTATATTACACACTGCTTACAATTGAAAATATATATAAAAAACCAGCTGAAGTTATTAAACTGACAAAAAAGGGAATAGGTCAGCTTTCTGTTTTTAGGGTGACTTTGAATAGGAAAAGCTGCATGGAAAATTTACACACAGATTAGGACAGTGGGAAGAGTTAAACGTCAGTTCTATATTTATAAGCCTGGCAGTGCTACCAGAGCAAGGTCTGCCTTGACATTTTGACATCTGAAACTTTTTAAAAGACAAGATGGCAGCGCAGGGAAAAAGGAGAAGTTTTACCTTTTTTGGCAAAAAACAAGCACTTTATGCTCTCACGTGATAGCAAATGATATAATGGTATATGTGAACTTTGATTAACAGATAAGCTTTGCCATATTTATACAGCACTAATGCTTAAAAGCTGAGGCAATTAAATTTAGTTTGACTTCATGTGCCCTCATGTTACATTTGTACATTTGCTAAAAGGGTTTGGGGTTTGGGTATTCATGTTTTTTTAGCCCTCTTAAAAGTGCTATGTACCTCCTATAACTTTGTTCATGCCCAGTTGCTACACATAGGGGTTGATAGTGTTGACAGAATTGAAACCTGTTTCAGGTTTTTTACTGTCAAAATGGGGGAAGGAGGCTAGCTCCTCTACAAATTAAGGCTAGGTAATATGTATGTTGCTCTCTCCTTTTCTCAATTTTTTTTAGCCTGTCTAAACTGTCTGTGAAATAGCAATAAGACATTTAATTGGCTATTCAGTAATGCTGTTTTAAACATTGTTAGCAATAATAAAATGAGTAAATATATGTTATGTTACTGCCCATCCTGTTTGATGAAATTATGACAGGATAAATAGTCTATGTTGTTGTTCCCTTATTTGACCTTTAAGGGGAGCTAGATGTTGGTAGTTTTGGCTCTAACATTCTTAGGTGGTAACACCATTATTGTATGTTACTCCATGTTACATAGTTTTGCAAGGGTATTGCTAGTTTTTTATTAGCTAGTCCATGTAAATAAACTGACAGTACTTATTAGAGCTGATGTTGCATAGTCTGGATCATGAAAAATAGAACGCAGGGAAGATGCCCATGTGATCCTTAGCAAAAAAAATCTTTTGAAGAAAATGTTGTTTTATAGATAAGAAAACCTGGTAAATTAGCAGTTTTATATTTTCCTGCTGCTCCTATAACATGATAGCATGGTCCTAAGCATACAATGTAATCTGTCACACCTATCTCAGTTCTGACCACTGAAGCTGACTATGATTGTAATCATTTACATGTAGGAGTAAGGGTAAGATGTGTTAGTATTTCTCAGCATTTTATGTTGGTTTGTAGACCTTGTATACCCTGTAAAGCGCTCTGATACCCTCACGAGTCAAGTTTGCGCTCTATAAGACACTCAAATACATAAATAAATAAATAAATAAGAAGAATCATTTTAGAAGTGTCTGCAGTCCTGTACAAGTATTGTAAAATTTATGAGCAAAAGTGCAGAACATTTCCTTTTTTTAGGGTTTTCAGATTAGTACACAGGAATACACCAATGTAAGGATTTAGGGTATGTCTGTGTTGTTTTTCTCTTTTCCTCTGAGTTTAGTAAATTAAAACCGACTTCATTGGCTGCTTGGGATTGGGTGATGTTCCTGTTATACTTGCCAATAGGTCCAGGCTGTTGTTTTTTTACTCTCACATAGATAGATGGAAGTGGTGCTTGGGTGCCTTGCTAATATATGGGGCGTCCCAAGACTAGGAAATATTTTGAGACTATCCTCTCTGTTGATAAACTTTTTCTGTGCCTTGTCTAAAGACCTTTTGTTCTGTCCACTGATAGATATTTGCTGCCTTACAACCATTGCCAGAGGGGCCCGGACATCAGATTCAGCCTGGGGAGTCAGCGTCAGCACCAGTCCAGTTTGAAGCCAAAGTGAAGGTACCCAGCACAGGCATTGCTGGCAACTAGGACCTCAGTGAACGAGGAAGCCCTGTGAACAATTGTGTACCCCTGCTACTGTCTTGGGCGAAAGACAGGGTCACAAATCAGAAAGGAGAAATATTTGATGCCCAGCTCAGAGTCACAGACCGACCAGAATGGCGAGGAGGCTTTGCTTGAAGTGACCCCTTTTGAAACAAGGGTTGATTCAGAGATCCTAGCATCAGCCCTCTGAATCCTGGTCCCAAAGTGAATGCAAGTTTGCACCTTTGTTTGTTGGTCAGGAGATACATTGGTACACTGGATGCAGTGTGTGGCCCCAACGAATGAGCAGTGCACCAGCAGAGCAATACAGGAGTTACGGAAGGACTTGAGATTAGGGTACAGGTGCTGTGTCTCTGGTGCCTGTTAGATTGAAGTGAAGAAAACTGGTGCACTGCCTGAGACACTAGACAGGATCGCTGAGAGCATTTGCCTGGTGGGTGACTGCCCTATCCTGAAAGAAGAGACTTTTTTTCCTTGAAACTGGGCTGTGATTCTTGAGTTGCGAGTTGTGCAGCTCCACCGTGAAAACAACAAGAGCCTGCCTGTGAGGCTCAAACGGACACATGGAGAAGACTTCCCCCTAGCTTGGTTGTACAGCGGCTTCAATTTCCCCAAGGACTTCTTCTTTTTCTTGTCAATAATGTACCCCTTTAGTCGTCCCATTTTTGAGGAGAAGCAGCCCTTTGCAGCTCTTCGTTCTAATTCTTATGGCCCTGTGTGGCCCTCCTGGTCCCAGATATGATTGATGTTCTAGCCTTCATGTAAGGAAAATGTAAAAGTTAATTGAAAAATGTTTTTATTAGATATGTGCTGTTGGCTATTCTGAAATTAAAATGAATAGTCACTGAAATGCATAGGAGCCCTGAAAATGTTTACTAGATGATCTTAGTATTTGCTTTTGCTTAGGACCAGAAAAATGATAATTCTGTTTGTAATAGTGGTCATTACTCTCTCCTGCAATCTGTATGTTAATTATGGCCTGATGCTCCGTTCCCTTTGTATTCCTGCTTCTACCCGCTTAATGAAATGGTTAGAGTGGAAAATGGCCACCTAGCAATGAATTAGGATATTGATAAATTTATGAAAATGAATGTGCAAATATTTTCTATGTTCCTACTGGATCATAGGAATGTCTTTAGCTCATGCTAAAAGGACCATCTGTTAAATATTGGACGGATTTGTTAGCATAAGCTGAAAGCCATTTTGTATTTCTGGCAGCCATTTTAGTTACCAATGTGCTGCCACGTGCTTGCCATGTGCTCTGTCCTCCCTCAGTGTTGACTGCTCTTGTAATCTGCCTAGAAACGAACTATATTCAGCATCTTCCACCTTCGCACATGCTCAGTTGAGCTTGCAGTTGTCCTTGCAAATGTTCCTAGTATGTAAATGTCTGGATGTGTTTGCCAAAAACAGCCACTGTTAGCTCCTCCCACTTTCTTGAGCAAGCAGATATTGCATGTCCATATTAGTCATTTTGCATGCTTACATGAGCCAGGACTGCTCCATGGTCTCATGCTGACTATGTAACCCTAAGCATATATAAGGCCCCAGTTTTCTGTACTCCTTAGACTGCCTCATTCAATTGCTAAGGCTTCTGTGTGATGTAGTCTCCCTCATCTGAGGTTTAATAAATATGTATTTTATATGTCAGCTTCTGTGCCAATTTCTTCTTTGTTGGTTTAAAAGGACCAAGTATCAAGGGGACCCCTGAGAAGGTTTCTATGTTCTACATGGGTACCGGAAGTTACCTCACATTTGGCTCTGTTGGCGAGACCGCATGTACTTTTCTTTTTAGCACTTCCCTAAGTATAGCACTTGAGTACTCAGTATGCTCACAAAAGCACTGAGCATACATTTATAGACATTGTGGATATTTTTAACATCCTGATTATTGTTGTTGATTACTTGTCTTCACCTCGCTTATTCTGCTAATTTGTGGACAACTTGTATTCACCTTGCTTAGTCTGCTAATTTGTGGGCACGATGGGAAAAGAAAGGTGACAAATAATCAGCCCCCCAAATTAAAAGATGGAAGGGACCACATCCTTAACGTCAATTAAATACTTTACCGGTGCGATTGAGAAACAGATTACAACTGTCGAAGAGACATAAACTCAGGTTGATTGGGGATGTAGCTTCTACGAATAATGGTTGGTTGAAAGCTTTATTTCGACATGCAAAGATATCTTAAAAGCATTACATACATTTAAAACTGCAGATCAAAATAGTACAAATATGTCAATTATTAAAAAAGGGAAAGAGTTCCCTTTATACAATAATAAATTAGTTAAAAAGTAGATTAAATTGAGATAGACAATCTATTGCAGCGAATCAACCATGTCCACTTTAAAAATTTGGAGATTCCACAAACTATAAGAGGGGAAGTGTCAGTTAACAGGATGCGTAGCGCCACCAAATGCTGGCGCGTCCCCAAACGTCTGAATAAGGGTTTGAGCCAATGTCTCCTTGGACGAATGTAGTCCGGGCACTCAAAAAGGATATGAGCCACCGTCTCACGCCTTGTGGAGCAAAGGGCACAAAAAGGCGATAGCTGAACTGGCGATTTCCATCTGGAAAGAAGGTCCCCAATCGGGAGAGTGCCTATTCTGAACTTAAAATAGAGAGCCCTATCCACTGGCTTGGTGATTAAATGCAGGTAGGGTTCGTAGGCCACCACGTCTTTAATTCTTAAAAATACCGCGGTCGAATTGCAGTGGTGTGGATTGCCGATGAGTTGGCAGGAGACCCAGTCCCAGTACAGTTTTTTTAGGACAGCTTTTGGTGGAGCGGATTTTGTAACCCAACAGTCCCCCAAACCCAGCTCCCCCAGGAGGTTTTTAGTGTCCCTCAGCCACTTGATCTTATGCCAGCCCCCCATTCCCATCACCTCGGACAGCCCATCAGCATAGGATTTTAACTCTGGGACCCTCCACAGGCGAGCCCATAAAAGCAAAGGCCGGAGACGGGCCTGGTCCTTAATCGACTTGCAGCCCACATCCAAGAGCACAGGAACTGTAGGGGTGCTCAAGGGGAGAGCTAATAAGTCTTTCAAAAATTTGCTCTCAGACTTGGATAGGGAGTCCAAATTGCAGTGGCCCCACAGCTCTGCCCCGTAGAGTGCTGACGTGACTCCTCTTGCTTTATAGATGTTAATTGCAGGTGCCACAAAGTGTTTGGGTGAGGCTCGATATTCCCTTAATAATGCACCCCCTATCCTTTTATGATTGAGAACCATCTTGTTGATGTGTGGCGTCCAAGTCATAGTGTTACTCAGGCGTATTCCCAGATAGTCAAATTCGGAGACTTTCTCCAGAGCAACTGAATTTAAAACAGGAGGTCGGCCTAGTTTCCGTGGTGGATGCATTATCAAGTATTTGGTTTTATCCACTTTAATAACCAGTCCCTTTGTCAAACAGAAATCCTGAAAACGGGTCAAAAGCTTCTGAAGACCCTGGGGGGTCTTGGCAATAAGGAGGGTGTCGTCTGCAAACGACAGTGTGGGGATCCGAACACCCCCCAGGGAGGGTGCATCCGCTGGTTCTTGAAGCAAGTGCTCTACCACGTCGTTTACATACAGGGAAAATAGGGTGGGAGCTAACACGCAACCCTGTCTGACACCCCTACAGACCGGGATCCTATCAGTCGTTTCCCCATTCTGGCCCCAGCGCACCTGAGCATAATTGTCTGTGTGTAATTTGATCAGGAGCAACAGAATGTAGGGGGGGAGTCCAAGACCCTACAGAACCCTCCAGAGTTCCTCCCTAGGAACCAGGTCAAAGGCAGTCTTCAGGTCAATGAAGGCCAAATAAAGACTGCCTTTGCCCAGCTCCACCACCTTCCAGTGCAGAAGCATTAATCTAATAACCTGCTCAATGGTGCCCGTTCCTGAGCGGAATCCTGCCTGAAAGTCAGATAGGACCTGGTTCTCATTCACCCATTGGAGGATCCTCCCTAGAATAGCCTTCCCGGCCACCTTTTGCGTCGAGTCTATCAGGCTTATCGGCCTGTAATTCCCTGGATTGTCCCAACACCCCTTTTTAAAGATGGGGACCACCTCTGCCCCCTTCCAAGATTCTGGGACAGGTCCCCCCTCTAGGATGGCATTCAGGAGGGCGGAAACCAAATTAGCCCATTCAGTCGGGTAGGCTCGGAGTAAGTCCCCTGGAAGTCCATCAGGGCCGGCTGCTTTCAAGGGTGCCACAGACTTTATTACATTCTCAACCTCCCGCACAGTGAAGGAATCGGAATCGAGGGTACTATCCCTTACCAAGGTAGGAAGTGAGACTGGCTCATTCAGAGGCCCTTCTACCAAAGAGTATAGGGCCCCAAAATGATTGAACCAAGTCTGGGACGGAATAGTACAGGTCCTCAATGTGTCATCAGGTCTGGTCCTGGATCTCACCAGGTTCCAGAATCCCCTGGCATCCTTCCCTTGACTGGCAACCAAAAGGTCCGCCCATAATGATGAAGCAGTAGATTTGGTTTTAATAACCGAAACCTTTAAGGCCCAACAAACCCAGAATGGCTTTGTTCAAAATGTGTCGGAATTCATAACTGTTAGTGACCGTGAATGTGACACACTGCCACCATCGAAACACCCCAGAAATCCAGAGGGCACTCCCAGAGAAATAAACATGAGTAAAAAACATACTAAACACATCACAATACCAGCCATTGCATCTACGAGCCTAATGGATAGACCTCATGGGAAAAAATAATCTAAAAACCCTCACACAGAATCCACTAAATTGTTCACAATAGTGGAAGACCTAGACAGATTTTCACGAGATGCCCTAGATAGTTTAACGAACAGAGTGGCTTTGATCGAAGAGATTTTAAAAAACTACCCCAGAAGGGTAAGGGTGGGCAGCCTAACCTAAAAGCAAAGGGGGTGACTCGAGTCCATCAATAAAGAGGTAATAACTAGCCCACAGGCTGCCCCACACGGCAGCAAAGCAAATCCTAGAGTCATATTGTAAGCTGAATAAAGGTTTGCCGAAGGACGCAAGTAGAAGTCACCACGGCCACCTTACAACCCACCCAATCTGAGACAAGGAGGGATAACTCAAAAAAGGGTGACGTTTTCTTAACCTTAGCACTACACCTCCTAATAATAATAAATACTCCAACCCACGTCAGAATCAAACTAGGAATATGTCCGATTGGGAGCGTTTGGACCTCCAGCAGCCACTCCCTACACAGTAGTGTTAGCTAACCTACAGAGAATAGTGGCCCAGGAAATAGAACCTTGGGATATCTTGAAAAATAAAGCCTTGCACTTGATAGGTCTGAAAACAGGCCTAACACAGGCACTTTTTTTAGATTTTAAAATGGGCAGAAGAGTTAGCGGGATCGGCAGAGAATGCAACATTTTGCATGGTGCTTGTGTGGTATTGTCGTTTAAAACACTGCACTTGGTAGACAATATTATCAGAGAGGGTAGCCAAACGATTTATCTCCTTTATCTCGCTACTTAACACTGAGGTTAACATCTTGACCATGATATTGGCTACTAGACTCCTGCAGGTTATCACAAACCTGATCCATAGGGACCAGTCAGTCTTTAAGCCTGGGTAGTCAACACAGTACAACCTAACACACATACATAATTGGGTGAATGAAATAAGAGACCAGCCGGACACACAAGTCTTTCTAGCACTCGACATGGAAATGGTTTGATGCAGTGCAATGGCCCTTTCTGGATCAAAACCCTGGTAAAGTTTTGGCTTGTTTCCCGATACAGGAAGTGGGCGAGACAACATTATCGGGCCCCTGGTGGCAGACGTAAGAGTTAACAGAACAATGTCCTCTGATTTCCGCATCAGTAGAGGCACAAGGCAGGGTTTCCCACTGTCCCCTCTCCTGTTCGTCCTCAATATATAGTCACTGGCAGTATATTTTGACACTACACTGGAATCAGCGGCTTCAAAATTGCATGCAAGGCCGAAGTTGATGAGAAAATTCCGCTTTACACAAATGATATTTTCCTCTATAATACGGAGCCATCCACAACCCTCCCCATAATTTTCCAACTGTTGGGCGGGACAGACACGCCCCTACTTCCCAGTCGCTTGACGCATGCAATGGATGACTTTAAATATTTAGGAATATTCATGACACTGTGGAAGGAACTCTGCTTTGTTTGGAACCTTGGGAAGGTAGAGAAAGCCTATCAAGAAGAGATGGAGAGGGCTGCTCCTTCCGCTAATTCGGATTCCACCAGAGGTCCTTAATAGGATGGGGGTGTGGCATGCGTTCCTTGTTGTGGGACAGGAAATTCTCCAGAGTTGCCCTGAAAACTCTGCAACGAAACCCGTACAATGGGAGATTAGCCCTTCCCGACTTGGATGAATACTACTGGGTGGCCCATCTAGTTAATATCAATGACTGGATATTTGCCCTATTGGATCAATCAACTTTTAGGCTAGAATGGATGCAATGGGAGGCAAGGTCCTGCCTACACTATCTCTACAGAGGCAAAGTGGTGCAGTGTCTCCTCCCGGCCACCCAGGTAGCCTTAGTGGCCTGGGGAAAAACTATGAAATGTATAGGGTGGCTTCATAGACCCACTTGGGAAATGCCAATGTGGGACTAGGATTGGCTCCCAGAGAAGCAGAAAGTGCAGGGCTTCGAGTACAGGGATCTTATTGGCATCTCCAAAGAGATTTGCTGGAGGGCGGAGCTATCATGCTATTCTCCTTGCTTCAATGCGTGTTTTGGATGAATGTCAACCAGTTTCTGAAATATGCACAGCTACGGCATGTATGGAAGGCTGAGCGACTACCCGGTGAGGGCATCCCAGATATTCCCCGTTGGAAGGGCAACTGCTAACAAAGGAGCTGGAAAAGCGTGCAATCTCCCAAACCTAGAAAACCCAAAATAACAACATATCAGACACCCTACATATGCTGTGAGAGAAATAGGTAGAGGAGGTAGGAGACCTGGAAGACATTGACTGGGAAGCACCATGATGCACCCAAGGAAGGTTGAACTTAAATCAAGGCTACACTTAATCCAATTCAAAATACTCCACAGTGTGTGTTATGACAGACAGAGACTAGACGCTATCAGGAGGGCACTGAAAACACATTGTCTGCGGTGTCAGGGGAAGATGGTTAATTTCTCCATACAATTTCGGGTTGCTCACTAATTCAGAACTACTGGGCTGCATTTACTGAGTAACTCAGTGGGATTCTTTTGACAATAATCCAGCTGGACCCCATATTCATCTTCTTGGAGACCCCTAATGACATTGACCTACCTTTAACCAAGCTTTTGTTCTGTGATCTTGGCCTTGTAGTGAAAAAGAGAGACATAGTCCAATACTGGGAGGTACAGGTGAGCCCCACACTACAGGAGTGGAGATGGGTCATGGAAATGTACATAGTAGCTGAAAAAGGCGGGGGCTGCCCCCGAAAGTGCTGTAAGGTATGGGGCGGGTGGAGGCATTATCACTCACTGGAGAAACTGACAGATAGTGGAGGATGAAGCCAGGACATGCTATAGTGGGTGTAGGTGTGATATGGTCCTGTGAAAGGATGAGAAGAACTCTATGCTCTTTTTTCATTCTGAAATTGCACTGGTCGACGGTTGTCTGCGGAGAAGGTGGTGGGTGGAGGGAAGGTTTGCTGTTTATGGTTATCGTTCCCACTTTACTGACACTGGAGTTGTACTCTTGAAATCCTGTGTGGTGCTATTTTATGTTATTTTTGTAGTATATTTCTTGATTAACATTTTAAACAATTGCAGTATTGGTACAGCTGCTCCTCCACTTCGCCAGCGATTTCAATTGCAAACATCATATATTATTGTACAGCGATGTAGTTGAGCAGTGGTGGGGAAGAGAAGGGAAATGGTGGGGGGGAGCCCCCTGGGATCCAGACAAAGGTTTGCCCACACCCTCCAAAAGGTTATACCATTTATAAGTCCCATAGGTTAGGGGCCGCAAAAAAGGGGGGTGAGCGAAAGGGTCCAACACACAGTCACCATTCTCTCATCTGGTTATATTCTCCACACATCGCACAATCTACATACTGACCCCATCTGGTAGGGAGGTGGGGGCTACCCCGTGACATAAAGCCTACAATGACTCATCCAAAACAGACCATCATTCATGAGGGGTCGTCGATGTGGGCCCTGGAGATGCCGCGGGTGACCCTCCGCCTCCCCAACTTCTCCCAGTCGGTTCATCATCTTATTCCACATCTCCAAATATTTTTCTGCATGTTCATCAGTGTGAACTCTCCTGAGATGATAGTCTTCTGCTATTGCCCACTCCAGCAATCGGCTCTCCACTTATCCCGGGTCGGTGAAGCCGCATGTGCCCAGTGGATAGCAATATGGCATCGGGCCAGTATCAGGCCTAGCAGGGCAAACCTGTGTCTAATTTTTCCACTCTCTCTAGGGAGCAGCAGAAGGCCCAGTAGGCAGTGTTTGATCATCTGGTCAAGCCGGGTTTGCAGTTCACAACAGCTCCATGTAAGATGAATGAAATCGGCATGGCGTAACATCCAAGGAGGCATGACTACGCCGGATGGGCATGAGCCACCAAAGTGGAAGTAGATGAACATAAGGTGCAAGTCGCAACACATATTTTACTGCCCTTTCCCAGGCACTTTCTTATGTTATTGATAGATTGTCTGAAAAATAAAATAAATGTATTTCTATAAAAAAAGAATTTGAGAAACATTTCAAGAAAACCAAACAAGCCATTGAAACTGCTGCTGAAATGGCCTATTTCAATCTAAAGCTTCATGCAGAGGTTGTTGTTGAAGCTAGCCCAGCTGGGTTCGGCGCTCTCCTTGCCCAGCAGAGCGGACACCCAAATTCTTGAAGGCATATTGTGGCATATGCCAGTAGAAGTTTGTCTCAGACAGAACGTGCTTATTCACAACTTGAGAAGAACGTTTAGTCGTGGTATGGGCTTCAATGTATTTCTGTGCGGAAAGCCTTTTACCCTGTTAACTGATCATCAAGTTTTACTGACTATCTTTGGCAATCCAAAAGTCAAGATGCCTCCTAGCATTTAAAGGTGGTGAATACGATTACAAGAATACAATTATACCATTGTGTATCATCCAGGGAAGGATCAAAACCCTGCTGACTACTTTTACAGAGTGCCTATACAAGTTCAGAGTACTCCATCTAAGACAACTGAAGCCTACATAAATTTAATTGTAAAATTAAATACTCCAACTTCTATATCGTTAGCACAAATCATCACTGCCATGAGCCATGATAGTGACATGCCGAAGTTGAAATATATAATAGACATCAGTCATGGAACCAACACACTTGACCTTTCATCAGTGATAGTGAATATCAAAAATACAAAAACTTTAAAGATGAAGGGCCTGATTCACAAAGGTAAAGTTATACCAAAAGGTTAACTTTACTATGGGGCATGGCCAGCCACGGAAGATGGAGGACGCCTAAATTGGGAGCTCCCAGGCCGGGCAGTCTCAACCTCTGAACCCCCTGTAATCCGTGGGGCATCCATGCCATAAAACTGACGAATCCGTAGCTGTAGCTTGTAGGGCCACTTTGGAAACCAGCTGTTGCTGAGTAGCTGGCTGGTGATGCAGGAACCAGGGCTCGTCGGTGCGAACAACGCAGCAGCAGTGTGAGGCCTATGCATCCCCGGGGGACTGCAGTGCATTCTCCGGTGTCCGAGTGCGGACAAGGAAAGGACCGTTCATCTCGACGAGACCCCCCCATTACGTGGTGGGCGGCACCAGTGCTGCAATGGTGTGAGACCAGGGGAAGGACCCCCTCACCTCCGGAGTCCCCCATGGGGTCAGAGGAGTGCACAGACGGAGGGCATGCCTGTGGCCGGACCGGCTGTGGGCCTCATCTAGTGGTGGAGACAGTGGAGGCCAGTAGATTTGGCTTCAGCTGTCCACCCGGCAAGAAAACAAAGCTTTGGCTGGACTCTCCTGTGCTTCCTGTGTTGGTGCAGCGCGTGGGCATAGTTTGCCTCTCACCCCTCCCCCCCGGCCACAAGACTGGAATTTGGATATTGTGGGGGCTCCAGTGAGGATCGGGGCAGTGGCTCTCTGTGGGTGCGGTGGCCCCCTCGCTGCCCGGAATTATCCATGCGTTTGGGTGAGCGCATGATCGAAGGCCATGCTTGCGACCAGATCCTCTGCGACCCTAAACTGGTGGCAGAGATGGTGAATGTCTGTGAATTTGGTATTAATTCCCTACCGAGCAATAATACAAAGCCTGGGCCGGCCTCTCCTGCGATTTATTAAGGCTGTGCAGTGCGGGAGCATACTTCACTTCTCACCACTCCCCTTCCTCCTTCCCCCGGACAGAAGGCTGGAAATTTGCCATTGTGGGTGCTTCAGTGGAGGCTCGAGTCCATCGTTCTGTGCAGGCGTGGTGGACCCAGATGAAAATTGAGGGGTCTGCCCTGGTTGCTGCAACTCTGTGGTGCGCTGGATTGAGCCCTGGGGTTCTCTAGGAGTCCTGCTCCAGGAAGTAATTGTCTACACAGAGTTATCTGGTTGGCAGCAACACATGCCAGGTAACACAGACTCTTGCAGGAATGTAATTACGGCAGGCATAGGCGACCAGAATATTGTGCACAATTAAATAATTGGAGGGGTGCCAGGAATGTACATACACTGCTATTCACTAGTTTCCAAGCTGCGTGGAGCGCAAGAGAAGCTATAGCTACAGGGCATGGATAGCAGCTTGTGTGTTTACAGGCACCATAGGGTGCAGATCGGCAGCGTTGTTGGTCACTGTGGGGTGACGTGGGTTTGGTTGGTGAAGCTACTAGACGACGTACACACTAGTTTGTCATACTCGCAAATCCCATTCCTCCCGCATTACCTACGACGCCGCAACCCTCTCTGCCCTCAACCCTGGCCGCCCACCAAACTGCTACCAAGCCGCCCCAGGATACACCCATGAACCCTTCACCTGCCACTCCTGCAAATTCAACTGCACCAGGACCCACACCAAATCCACAAAATCCAAACAGAGCTCCAACACTAACCACCTGAAGTGCATCCTGCTCAACACCCGCTCGGTCCACAGACATGCCATTGACCTCTGGAACCTACTCGACACCACATCACCGGACGTCGCATTTCTTACAGAAACATGGATGAACACCTCATCAGCGCCCGACATCGCCATAGCCATCCCGGACGCCTACAAGATCATCCGAAAAGATCGCACCAACCAAACAGGAGAAGGCATCGCCATCGTCCATAAGAACACCATCCGCATCACGACCAGCTCCGACGATAACCTCGCTACCGCCGAACACCTTCACTTCCAGATCCACACCAACCCCAAAACCACACTCAGAGGCACCCTCATCTACAGACCCCCAGGACCCCGCACACAATTCAGCGAAAACATCACTGACTTCATCAGCCCCCATGCCCTCCCCTCCGAGAACTACATTCTACTGGGAGACCTCAACTTCCACCTGGAAAAGAAAAACAACAGCAACTGCACCTCCCTTCTGGATAACCTGGCCAATCTCGGACTCAAACAACTTGTTGACACCCCCACCCACTTGGCCGGACACACGCTCGACCCTATCTTCACCTCCAGCAAGCACATCTCCTTCGATCGCACCACAGCTCTCCATTGGACGGACCACAGCTGCGTTCACTTCAACTACATAAAGACCACGACCCACAACCCCCCACAACCTATTCCTCGAAGAAATTGGAACAAAATCACCACCGACCAGCTCTTCACATCGCTTCACCAAAACCCCCCTGCCAAATCATCGGACCCAAACCAAGCAGCCACCAACCTCACACAATGGATCACCCGCAGCGCCGACGAACTAGCACCCTTGAAAAAACATCTAATCAAGCAAGGTAGCAAAAAAGCCCCCTGGTTCAACAATGACCTTAAGAAATCCAAGAAGTTCTGTCGTACCCTTAAGAAAGCCTGGAGAAAAAACCCAACTACTGACAACCTGGCCACATTCAAGAACGCCACCCGCAAACACCACCAACTGATCCGATCCACCAAGAAATCAGCATTCAAGGATCGACTTGACAACAACGCCCAAAACAGCAAGGAACTATTCAACATCGTCAAAGAATTCACTAACCCCTCCGCCGGCACTAACAACATCACTCCCTCCCAAGACCTCTGCGACTCTCTAGCCCCTTCCAAAACAAAATCGCCGAAATACATAACAGCTTTGAAATCCAGTCCGAAGACCAGTCCACTCCACCCACCTCCGAACCAAAACGGCACTCTAACAACCTTTGCGCCTGGAACCCAATCACCACCGAAGACACCATCCGCCTGATGAACTCCATCCACTCAGGATCACCAACCGACCCATGTCCCCACCACATTTTCAACAAAGCAGACTCCATCATTGCACCCCATCTCCGCGATGTCATTAACTGTTCCCTCAACTCCGCTACCTTCCCGTAAAACTGGAAACATGCCGAACTCAGCGCCCTTCTGAAGAAACCCACGGCAGACCCAACCGAACTTAAGAACTACCGCCCCATCTCGCTCCTCCCATTCCCTGCCAAAGTCATCAATAAAGCCGTCAACAGTCAACTCGCCGCCTTCCTTGAATCCAACAAATCCCTCGACCCTTTACAATCCGGCTTCCGAGCCAAACACAGCACCGAAACCGCCCTCATCGCTGCAACAGACGACATCCGAACACTACTGGACAACGGAGAAAGAGCCGCTCTCATCTTACTTGACCTCTCCGCAGCCTTCGACACAGTCTGTCATAGCACCCTCATACAAAGCCTCAGCAACATCGGAATACAAGAAAAAGCATTGGATTGGATCATCTCGTTCCTCACCGGAAGAACACAAAGAGTCTGCCTCCCCCCTTTCAAATCAGAGGCCACCGAAGTCATCTGCGGCGTACCACAAGGACCATCACTCAGTCCCACCCTCTTCAACGTATACATGAGCCCCCTCGCATCCATCGCATGCCAACACAACCTCAACATCATCTCCTACGCAGAATACACCCAGCTAATCCTCTCCCTCACCAAAGACCCAAACACCGCCAAAACCAACTTACACGAAGGAATGAAAGAAGTAGCCGAGTGGATGAAGAACAGCCGTTTAAAACTTAACTCAGACAAAACAGAAGTCCTCATCATAGGGCCATCCCCCTCTGCCTGGGACGACTCATGGTGGCCTCCGGCCCTTGGAACTGCACCCATACCTATGGACCATGCACGTAACCTGGGCTTCATCCTGGATTCCTCCCTCTCGATGACCAGACAAGTCAACGCCGTCTTATCATCTTGCTTCAACATCCTACGAATGCTCAAAAAAATCTTCCGTTGGATCCCCACCGAAACAAGAAAGACGGTCACCCACGCACTGGTCACAAGCCGGCTGGATTACGGAAACACCCTCTACGCCGGAACCACAGCCAAACTACAGAAAAAGCTCCAACGCATCCAAAACGCCTCAGCCAGACTCATTTTGGACATCCCTCGGCAAGCTCACATTTCCGGCCACCTAAAAGACCTCCATTGGCTCCATGTCAACAAGAGAATTACGTTCCGTCTCCTCACCCACGCACACAAAGCCCTCTATGACCTAGGACCCGAATGCCTCAACACGCGTCTATCATTCTACACCCCTTCCCGACAACTACGATCGTCCAATCAAGCCCTCGCCACAATTCCACGCATCCACAGATCCACCATGGGGGGAAGATCCTTCTCCTACTAAGCGGCCAAAACCTGGAATTCTCTCCCCACCCACCTCCGCCTTACACAGAACCACCTCTCCTTCAGAAAGCAACTAAAAACTTGGATATTTGATAAGTAAAATCACCTCCCTCCCCCAAGCGCCTTGAGACCCTCTGGGTGAGTAGTGCGCTATACAAATTTTGGAACTTGAACTTGAACTAGACCACAATGCAGAGACACTGAACACCAGGCTGGAGTGTGGGGTGCCTTGTCAGGGCACTGATATAACGGTGTGGGACTACTACCTAGTGGATAAAATATCCAACAGCATGGGTGGCCAAAAGGGAAACAGACAGACCAAGGCCTTCCAGCTAACACTGCCGCTAATCTACCATGTGACTCAGAACCCACGCAAGAAGAAGTTCCAGATACTCCAATGCAGGCAGATTAACCCTTAGACAAACTGGACATTATCCTACGGGAAATTAGAGAATGAAGAGCAGGGATGGAGCATCTGCTTGGCACCCTAACTGCGGATGTGGGTCTACTCCAAGCGGATCACCAAAAATTGGCCGAAAGAGTGCAGACTCATACAACTGCCCTATGGGATATCACGCCCTGGCAAAAAGCACACACTGAAACGGTTTCCCAGCTGAAACACCAGGTTAAGAACTGCAAGATAAAGTGGATGATGCTGAAGGACGCAACTGAGCAATATTCGTATTGTAGGATTGCCTGAAGAAAGTGAAGGCCGGGACCCAACAGAATTTATTGAAAATTTGGCTGCGTACAGAGGTCGCACCGGAAGGTCTGACCGCAATGTTCAGTGTAGAAAGAACTCATAGGGTATCAGCAGGACACAGGGCCATTGGTCTTCCACCGCGACCTATAGTGGCAAAGATCCTCAATTATAGGGACAGAGACACGCTTCTCCGTAAAGCAAGAGAAAAAGCTTAACTTCTGTACGAAAACTCGAAGGATTCATTCTTTCCGTACTACACGATACAGGTGCAAAGACAGTGAGAGGCGCTCTATGCGGTCAAGCAACACTTGCAATAACTTAACCCTTTTTTAGAATTGAATTGCTAGAATTGTTGTTGTGCTTTTTAAATAACTGAAAACCAGTCTCACCATACCAGTGGGCGGACCCCTGTAACTCTGCTTGGCACCACCCCTCGGCCTTAGTCAATTTTGCCGGGAGGGGGAGGAGTCAGAGGTGGGCCTAGGCACAAATTCACGGCGCAGCGCGGGAGCACCGCACCAAAGGCAAGCCTGTCTGCACCTGTCCGTGCTC
This sequence comes from Lissotriton vulgaris, assembly GCF_964263255.1. Taxonomy (NCBI): domain Eukaryota; kingdom Metazoa; phylum Chordata; class Amphibia; order Caudata; family Salamandridae; genus Lissotriton; species Lissotriton vulgaris. The sequence continues at coordinate 1,575,774,089 of NC_141689.1, forward strand.
TGACGGTCCCAGGGGCCATGAACCATGGCCACATTTTAAAATACTCCTCTGAGGAACTCAGAACATTGGCCCAGCCGGCCTTACCACTTGATCCCTCTACCCACAAGCGTATTAGCGTAAACCGCATCTCTCAAACATGGAGGTTCCATGTCGATCCACTACCCCCCACTCCCTACCGCCCCCAAGACCCTGGCCATACCAAAGTAAAACACACTGCCCTACGTATTTTCTACCTCAAAACCCGCTCCTTGGTTAAACACCAGTTGGAATTTTTTTTGCTACTCATGTCAGAAAAAACACATATTTTTCTACTCACGGAAACCTGGCTAAACCTCGACTCTACCCCGGACATATTAGCAGCGCTACCTCAGGAATATTACATACTACATGCAAACCGGCTTCCAGGTAAAACTGGTGGCAGAGTAGCCGTCATCATTCATAAGGACCATAAATTTACTACCATCCCCCCTCTCAGCCTTCCGGCGGTAGAGAATATGGCCATAAAACTGGATTCCAGTTCTGGACCCCTTATCTGTGGTCTTGTTTATAGGCCCCCACAACACATGCCCTCATTTACTCTTTCTTTGAGTGAACAAATGGCTAATCTAGCCACGAACTATACTAATATACTACTTATAGGCGAACTGAACTGTTGGTTTAACGACGCCCTCGGTGGGCCGCATGCCACAGAATTATTTGACTTACTCTCCAACCTTAACTTTAAACAGCACATATCCTCTCCCACCCTTATAAAAGGGTACACACTGGACCAAATCTCGTCCACCAATCTAACATTGTCGGTACCCACCATCTTAACATGCTTATGGTCAGATCATCTAATAATATTCACAGCAACAATCCACCTCAACATCAAGACCCCCACAGCTGAAGGTGGCATGATTAGAAAGTGGAGGGCTCTCAATAAACAAGATTTCATCGACACCTTGGCCAGCTCAGTGCCCGCCCCCGACCCCGATATTAACTCCACAGAAGAGACCATCTCTGCCTGGCTACTTGCGGCGTGCAACACACATGCTCCGCTTACAAAACTCAATTGTGATCGCCAAGCCGGCGCTCAGAAATGGTTCTCTGCTGAGCTAAAAAATCTAAAACTAACGCTCCACCAAAAAGAAAGGAGATGAAGATTAAGATACTCCCCCGAAGAAAAAATCCAGTACTCAAAGGCTCGAAAAGAGTATAAAAAAAGCTATAACGGCAGCCAAGGCTGCCTAGTTCTCTGCCAGAATCCTGAGCTCCCATAACAGGTCGAAGAAAATCTTTACGATAGTCAATGACCTTTGTAATGCTGAGAGTATTCTCCCCAAACAGACGCCTACCCAAAACCTATGCAACTCTCTGAATGACTATTTCATGAATAACATATCCAGCATTAAAGTCAGCAATCCCACTTCCAGACATATGGAGCCTTCCGACACTATGATAACCAAAACTATCACCATAGACCACTTTCCTGCCATCAGCTGACAGACCTTCTTAGACTTGCTGGCCCGAGTCAAATCAAGCTCCCCTAGAGACTGCTGCCCCCCTCACATTCTAAAGTACATCTTCTCTGCCCCGCCACATACCGTGTTGCCCTTCCTAAATGAGTCTCTCTCGCAGGACAGGGTCCCTAACGCATTCAAGAATGCAATAGTGGTTCCTCTCCTAAAGAAACCAGGAGCGAACCCCCTGAATCCATTGAACTATCGCCCTATTTCCCTGCTCCCCATTCTTGGCCAAGATCTTGGAGGCACATGTTGCCAGGTGTTTATCCAACTTCATTGAACACTTGGAACACCTCGATCCTCACCAAGCAGGCTTCCGGCCCGCTCACTCCAGTGAGACTGTAATCCTTGCGGTTCTAGACGCCTTACGAGAAAATGCGGACAAGGGCACCCCTCAGGCCTTGGTGCTTCTGGATCTGTTGGCCGCTTTTGAAACGGTTGAACATAAAACCCTGATGACTGTGTCAGACAGGCCGGCATACAGGGTTTAGCGTGGTCACTGGGTTACTGATATATCGCCCACCAGGGGCCGCTGCTCAGTTTGGCAGCCAACTCATTGAATCAGCTACCCAATTAGCAGTTAGATATAAAAAGTTCGTTATTCTAGGTGATTTAAATCTTCACTTTGAAGATACAAACTGTAGAGAGGCACAAATGGTAGCTGCCGCATTAAACTCTGTGGGAATCAGACTACTTTCTACAGCCCCCACACACCAGCTAGGCCATCTCTTGGACCCAATTTTTTCGAATTGGGAAGGCATCAAGGCCCTACCCCCGATCCCACTGATCTGGTCGGATCATAGCATTGTCCCATTTGAAATACAAAAAGAACCCCTAGGAATTATACCCAAAAAACACCTACCTCAAAAACTTCGAATCTGGAAAAAATTCACTCCTGAACTGTTCAATAGTGCATTAGCAGAGCATCCCCCGACACTAGGCAACACCTTACAGGAGGCATGGGATAGCTATGAGAAGTGGATGTCGAAAGCACTAGACAAGGTCGCCCCTTGGACATTTAAACCACTGGTAAGACAATCTAGAACTGCTCCGTGGTTTTCAGAAAAACTCAGATTGGCAAAAGCTCAATGTAAAACCATGGAGCAAAGATGGAGGAAGAGCTATGCTCCTTAACTCAAATCATGCTACAAAACAGAGCTCAAAAAGTACCAGAAATTGGTTAGATTGGAGAAAAGTCTCCACTTTAAAAACAGAATTGAGCAAGCAGACAACCCCACGAGAGAATTATTCAGTATCTACAAAGAACTCACGATTCCATCGAGACTTGAGACCCAAGACACGTACTCTACTGAGACATGTGATCTGATAGCCGATTTCTTTGTAGATAAGGTGGATAAAATACATGCCACCTTTGTAGACAATATAAATCTCTTAAATAAAAGTGAGGACACTAGAACCATCTCAACACATAAATCACCTCTTACTAGTTTTAAAACCTCTGAAAGACATGAACTTTTAGGTATTATTAATAGTATACAATCCGGCTCCCCCAGTGACGCCTGCCCACCGGACCGGTGCAAGAGAGTTATGGAAAGTATATTAATTAACTATATCAGTCACATGGTGACACTGTCATTTCAGGAATGCTACGTACCGGAGGTATGGAAAACTGCTCAAGTTATACCACAAAAAAAAAAGCCCAATATTCCCATTTCTCAGCTCCAAAATCTCCGCCAATCTCCCTCCTCCCATTCTGCGCTAAAATAATAGAAAAAATTGCGACCAGACAGCTCATGGAGTATTTGGAGGCAGAAGCCCTCCTCCACCCCTCGCAATCGGGATTTAGAGCGGGCTACTCTACTGAGTTGGCAGTTCTATGCTCTACTGAGCGTCTTAGGCAGATAGCGGACGAAGGCGAGACAGCAGCGTTGGTCTAATTAGACCTTAGTGCAGCATTTGACACCGTGCTGCACTCAACGCTGCTGTCTCGTCTCTCGGACATGGGGGTAATGGGTTCAGTGCTTGCCTGGCTGCGTTCCTTTTTGGCCGACAGAAGCTTTCAGCTACACTGCCCACCCTTTAGATCCTCCCTTCAGGAGGTGAGCCATGGGGTTCCTCAGGGCTCAAGTCTGAGCCCTACGTTATTTAACATCTATATGGAACCCCTGGCTCACATTGTAGAGGGTTTCGGGGTGGGCATTGTCAGCTACGCTGACGACACCCAGCTGATGTTTAAGCTTACTCCCGACCGAAGAGAAGATGCCATCAATTTCTCGAATTGTATGTCAGCAGTAGCAGTCTGGATGAATAACAACTGCCTTCATCTAAATGGCGAAAAGACTGAACTACTGGTGATCAGGAGAGCAGCATCAGCTTGGTCTCGTTCATGGTGGCCTATCGAACTAGGAAATCCCCCCATTCCTGTGGAGTCGGTAAGAAACCTAGGTGTTATGCTGGACTCTGATCTCTCTGGCAAGACCCATGTCAGCAGGGTAACGGGAAGGTGCTTTGGCATACTAAAGGTTCTTCGAAAGATATTGGATCTCCTTCCTACCGGAGCTAGAAAAACAATTGTCCACGCGCTGGTGACCCCCCATTTTGATTATGGGAATGCCCTCCTGATTGGGCTCAGTCAAAAGGGATTACATCAACTCCAGTGTGTGCAGAATGCTGCTGCACGCCTCGTACTCGGACTCTCACGTAGAGCTTCCGCAAAAACTGCCCTGGCCAAACTTCTCTGGCTTCCGGGTAAGGAGAGGATCAAATTCAAAACCCTTTGCTATGCTCATCGCATCGCTCAGTATAAAGGCCCTGAATACTTTTCAGGGCCAGAATGGGTGGCAGCTCCTTCAGGTACCTAGCCTCCAAACATTGGAATGCGCTCCCGCTCCACTTGCGGATGGAACCATCTGAACTGAGATTTCGGGGAAAACTTAAAACGCTTCTGTTTCCCAACATGTAGTATCTCCTGAGCTTCTTTTCCACAGCTGCCTTTTGATCTCTGTATTTTATCAGCAGTTAGCGCGGGGACACACAGTTTTTGTATAGCCAGGCGCTCTACAAATGATTTATTGTTATTATTATTATTTATTATTTTTTCAGCCTTCAACTGTATCAAGTCCTTCCTCGAGGGCTGCACCCAAGCAGTATACCTTTCCCCTTTCACTGCTCCCAAGATCGCTACCACGTGTGGGGTCCCACAAGGATCATCGCTGTCTCCCCACCTGTTCAATCTTTACCTCCTGCCCTTGATTCCCTCTCTAAGGAACAGGAAGGTAACCCTATTTAACTACGCTGATGACCTTTAGCTTGTTTATTCTATTGACAAATCCCCTGACTCATCCAAGCCACAATGCTCCATATCCAGCGCTGGATGGACCTCAACCATGTTAAACTCAATCCGAGCAAGACCGAACTAGTCGTGCCCGGGATGGGCAAGACTTTCTGGGGCCCTCACTATTAGCCGACTGAACTGGGACCTCCCCCATCCCGTCCCCCTCCGTAAAAATCCTCGGAGTAACCATAAATGCTGATCTCTCACTTAGAAGCTAAGTAGGGACAGTGGTCTTCAGATGCTTCTTCCAGTTGCGTAAAATCAGGAAGATTGCCCACCTGCTTACCCACACCGCTCTCATACAGGTAGTGATCGCCCTAGTACTCTCCCATCTCGACTTCTCTAATTCTATTTACCTTGGCCCGCCACTGTTTTTACTCAAACGTCTCTAGCTGGTGCAAAACCAAGCTGCAAGACTAATCCACAAACAATCAAGATGGCATTCTGCCATACCATTATTATCAAAACTTCACTGTCTCTCTTTTGCCCAATAGGCAGCTTTTAAGACGGGGTGCCTAATCATTAAAGCCCTTCATTGCAGGAGCCCTAAATTCATCAGCTGCATGATATCGAGGCATGTCCCCCCCGCAACCTGCGTTCAGCACACCTCCAGCTGCTAACTACCCCTGCCTTCAAGCTCAAGCGCCAGAGAGGGTGTGAGTTTTCCTATCTGGCCCCTAAATTATGGAACTCCCTACCACTTGTGATCCAATCCTGCAACACCCTCCTGGGGTTCAGGAAAATGCTCAAGCCATGGCTATTTGAGCAGGCTCTTGCGTAATCCGTTTCGGCCTTGACAATGCCCAAAGTAAAGCACCAAGAAACCTCTTGGTGTACGTGCCTATGGAAATTTTTATTAACATAACATTATTAACATATGCACAAATTTCCCCAGCCAAACTGAAAGTGCTGCACAATAATGCTTGGCACTTCTTTGAAGATGTTCAAACAGCGTGGCTGTGGATAGAGGTGAATTTTCTGAACCTGGCAATCCTGGATGATCACCGCCAACCGCGTAGACCAAGCCAACGCCACAGGTGCACAGGACTGCAGAACACGTCGAAACAGAAGGCGCACGACGACAGGGTACCTACTCTTGAGCAAAAAATGAAAGTAGAAGAGCGGCTTTGAAAGCAGCAGCAGCAGCATGGGGAACACCGAAGGAGACCAGCGGGTGTGAATTGTCATCGGAAAGTGTGCCAACAACATACTCGGAGGCCAGTCAGCTACTGTTCCCATCCTTGACGCCGCAGACTGCCATAGAATTGGAGGACTAAATGCACACACAGGGCAGAACACAAACATGAATGCAGTGCACTGCCACTGGCGAGTGAGGTGGTGTGCTGTCAAAAGCCAGTGACACTAAGAACTCACAAGTGTTGAAGGCGCACGTAGGACAAAAGCAACAGCTGGTAACTGTATTGGCATGGATGCTCCCAGTGGCGTAACGAAACTTGAGGGGGCCCCCCTGCAAACTACATGGAGGGGGCCCCCCTCCCATCCTCCGTGCCAGTCTAGAGCTCTCAGGCCAGCGACCCGCCATACTGCGGGGGATGCGGGGCTATTGTTACACCACTGTAACTAATCCAGCCGTTATAAGTAACACTGGATGGTGGAGTCAAAGGTTGGGCTTAGTCTGCCAGCAGGCTATCATAGGTGGTGGTTCATTCATTACAGGGTCTCTGCCATCAGTACGCCAGGGAAGTTTGCCCAATTCTAGGTGGGTTTTCTGATGCAGACTCCTGTCATGATATACAACATCGGGCCCACTCATCGTTCAGTTTTGACAAAAGTGCATCCACTACTCCTTTTCATTTCCGTTTTAAAACATTAGACAATGCGACAATGCAGTATTTCAAAAGCAGATGTAACTACAAAGAGCACATTTTGATAATACATTTTTATTAATAGACAATAGCAATCTTAAGAGGCATTGCATAGCTTCATACACACCGTGACCCCAATTCCATCACAGTCTCTCTCTCAGTGAGTCAGTCTCTCTCTCTCAGTCAGTCAGTCTCTCTCTGTCATTCAGTCTCTCAGTCAGTCAGTCTCTCTCAGTCAGTCAGTCTGTCAGTCAGCCAGTCTGCCAGTCTCTCTCTCTTTCTGGCAGTCTGTCAGTCAGTCAGTCTCTCTCTCTCTGTCAGTCAGTCTCTCTCTCTCTCTCTCTCTCTCTCTCTCTGTCAGTTTCTCAGCCAGTCAGTCTCTCAGTCAGTCAGTCTTCAGTCTCTGAGTCAGTCAGGGGCATATTATCAAGGGGGTTTAAAATTATCTCCCTATTACCAAGCTGTCGCTAACACCAGTTAGTGACAGCTAAAAGGAGATAGCGACCATCTTGGGCTCCGCTTTGCATGTCAGGGATATTTATCACTAATGACATGCAAAGTGGGCGTGCCAAGATGTTAGAGACTGAAAACAGTCCCTAACATCGCTATCTCCTATTACCAACTTTTGGAGATATTCGTGCTAAGCGCGAATATCTCCAAAAGCTAACACCTGCCCTGAGCAGTTCTTAGCCATGTTATCCAATGGGAGGTGGATAACATGGCTAAGAGCATTTGCTCGATAATGCATGAATATCGCTGACTTTTCAGCGATATTCATGCATTGCGGCCGTTTTTTCTCGCATTTGCGATAAACCTTGCTAATAGCAAGGTTTATCTGCAATAAAAATCGCCGATGTGCTGCGATAATTTTTGTCTCTAAACAAGTTAGAGACAAAAATTATCGCTAGTTGTTGGTAATATGCCCTTCAGTCTCCACTCTCTTTCCATTCTCTCTCAACTCTGTCAACTCTATCTCTACTCTCTCTCTCTCCACTCTCTCTCCACTTTCTCTCTCTCTATTCTCTCTCCACTCTCTCACTCTCCCTCTCTCTCTCTCTCTCCACTCTCTCTCCACTGTCTCCCTCCACTCTCTCTCTACTCTATTCTCTCTCTCCACTGTCTCCCTCCACTCTATCTCTCCACTCTCTCTCCACTCTCTATTCACTCTCTCTTCCTCCACTCTCTCTCTCCACACTCTCTCTCCTCTCTCTCTCCCTCCACTCTCTTTCTACTCTCTCGCCACTCTCTCTCCACTGTCTCTTTCTCTACTCTCTCTCTACTCTCTCTCTTTCCACTCTCTCCCTCTCCACTCTCTCCACTCTCTCTCCACTGTCTCCCTACACTCTCCCACTCCAATCTCTCTCCACTGTCTCTCTCTCCACTGTCTCTCTCCACCCTCTTTCTCTACTCTCTCTCTCTCCATTGTCTCTCTCAACTCTCTCTACACTCTATCTCTCTCCACTCTCTCTCTCCACTCTCTCTAAACTCTCTCTCTAACTCCACTCTCTCTCCCACTCTCTCTCACAAAGTAGTGTGTGTTGCCATGGGCGTACGCAGAAATATTTCCGAGGGGGGGGGGGGGGGGGGGGGGGAGGGGGGACATTTTTAATTTCTTTACCATTCCCCTTGCACCCTTCTTCCCTCTGCCTTGCACCCTTCTCCCCTTCCCCTTGCACCCTTCTCCCCCTCCGCCTTGAACCCTTTTCTACCTTGCACCATTCTCCCCTCTGCCTTGCACCATTCTCCCATCTGCCATGCACCCTTCTCCCGTCCCCTTGCACTCTTCTCCCCTCTGCCTTGCACCCTTCTCCTCTCTACCTTGCACCCTTCTCCCATCTGCCTTGCACCCTTCTCCCATCTGCCTTGCACCCTTCTCCCCTCCCCCTCCCCCTTGCACTCTACTCTCCTCTGCCATGCACCCTTCTCCCCTCCACCTTGCGCCCTTCTCCCCTCTGCCTTGCACCCTGCTCCCCTCTGCCTTGCACCCTGCTCCCCTCTGCCTTGCATCCTGCTCCCCTCTGCCTTGCACCCTGCTCCCCTTCTCCCCTCCACCTTGCACCCGTCTCCCCTCCGCTTTGCACCCTTCTCCTCTCTGCCTTACACCCTTCTCCCCTCTGCCTTGCACCATTCTCCCCTCTGCCTTGCCCCATTCTCCACTCCCTCTTGCACCCTTCTCCTCTCCGCCTTGCACCCTTCTCCCCTCTGCCTTGCACCCTTCTCCCCTCTGCCTTGCACCGTTCTCCCCTCTGCCTTGCACCCTTCTCCCCTCTACCTTGCACCCTTCTCCTCTCTGCCTTTCACCCTTCTCCCCTCTGCCTTGCACCCTTCCCTCCTCCCCCTTGCACCCTTCTCCCCTCCGCTTGGCACCCTACTCTCTGCCTTGCACCCTTCTCACCTCTGCCTTGCAACCATCTCCCCTCTACCTTGCACCCATCTCCCCTCTGCCTTTCACCCTTCTCCCCTCTGCCTTGCACCCTTCTCCCCTCTGCCTTGCACCCTTCTCCCCTCTGCCTTGCACTCTTCTCCCCTCCGCCTTGCACCCTTCCCCCCTCTCCCTTGCACCCTTCTCCCCTCTGCCTGGAACCCTTCTCCCCTCCCCCTTGCACTCTTCTCCCCTCTGCCTTGCACCCTTCTCTCTACCTTGCACCCTTCTCCCCTCTGCCTTGCACCATCTCCACTCCACCTTGCACCCATCTCCTCTCCGCCTTGCACTCTTCTCCCCTCTGCCTTGCACCCTTCTCCCCTCTGCCTTGCACCCTTCTCCCCTCTGCCTTGCACCCTTCTCCTCTCTACCTTGCACCCTTTTCCCGTTTTCCGAGGGGGGGGCACATTTTTAACTTCTTTACCATCCCCCTTGCACCCTTCTTCCCTCTGCCTTGCACCCTTCTCCCCCTTCCCCTTGCACCCTTCTCCCCCTCCGCCTTGAACCCTTTTCTACCTTGCGCCATTCTCCCCTCTGCCTTGCACCATTCTCCCCTCTGCCTTGCACTCTTCTCCCCTCTGCCTTGCACCCTTCTCCCCTCTACCTTGCACCCTTCTCCTCTCTACCTTGCACCCTTCTCCCATCTGCCTTGCACCCTTCTCCCATCTGCCTTGCACCCTTCTCCCCTCCCCCTCCCCCTTGCACTCTACTCTCCTCTGCCTTGCACCCTTCTCCTCTCTACCTTGCACCCTTCTCTCCTCTGCCTTGCACCCTTCTCCCCTCCACCTTGTGCCCTTCTCCCCTCCGCCTTGCACCCTGGTCCCCTCTGCCTTGCATCCTGCTCCCCTCTGCCTTGCATCCTGCTCCCCTCTGCCTTGCACCCTGCTCCCCTTCTCCCCTCCGCCTTGCACCCTTCTCCCCTCCGCTTTGCACCCTTCTCCTCTCTGCCTTACACCCTTCTCCCCTCTGCCTTGCACCCTTCTTCTCTTTACCTTGCACCCATCTCCCCTCTGCCTTGTACCGTTCTCCCCTCTGCCTTGCACCCTTCTCCCCTCTACCTTGCACCCTTCCCTCCTCCCCCTTGCACCCTTCTCCCCTCCGCTTTGCACCCTACTCTCTGGCTTGCACCCTTCTCACCTCTGCCTTGCACCCATCTCCCCTCTGCCTTGCACCCTTCTCCCCTCTGCCTTGCACCCTTCTCCCCTCTGCCTTGCACCCTTCTCCCCTCTGCCTTGCACTCTTCTCCCCTCCGCCTTGCACCCTTCTCCCCTATGCCTTGCACCCTTCTCCCCTCTGCCTTGAACCCTTCTCCCCTCCCCCTTGCACTCTTCTCCCCTCTGCCTTACACCCTTCTCCTCTCTACCTTGCACCCTTCTCCCCTCTGCCTTGCACCATCTCCACTCCACCTTGCACCCATCTCCTCTCCGCCTTGCACTCTTCTCCCCTCTGCCTTGCACCCTTCTCCCCTCTGCCTTGCACCCTTCTCCTCTCTACCTTGCACCCTTTTCCCGTTTGCCTTGCACCCATCTCCTGTCCGCCGTGCACCCTTCTCTCCTCCGCCTTGCACCCTTCTCCCCTCCACCTTGCACCCTTCTCCCCTCCGCCTTGTACCCATCTCCTCTCTGCCTTGCACCCTTCTCCTCTCTACCTTGCACCCTTCTCCCCTCCCCCTTGCACCCTTCTCACAAGACCTGGAACCCATCTCCTCTCTGCCTTGCACTCATCTCCTCTCTACCTTGCACCCTTCTCTTCCCCCCTTACAAACCCCCCTGCGGACGCTCACATGGTGAGTGCTAACAAGAGTGCTTACCTGAGGGCACCATTTTGCTGCCTCATCCCTTCTCATATGAGCTTTGCCCTTGAGAATGCTGACAGTCTGACTCTGAGGGCCCCCACTCCCAAAGGGGATACCGACTCAAGACATACTCCACCTTTCTCACAGTTTAAATTCAGTGAAACAATATACTGATCTTATAGAGGCACATTCACTAAAGAATACAAACTTTCCACACCACTCTCACCAGAAAGCTCGAAAATATCCAACCCAAAGATTTCCTATAGGAATCAAGCTATTGTTTAAAATACTTCACAGTGGAGAGCTACAGCTAAAGGTGCAGTGTTACATGACAACCAAAGTTGTGAAATAGAACTACAATATTTGACAACATTGCGAAGATAGGATCTTGAAACCATTAATTCAAAACCTAGTCTTGCAAGTGTGTGGGACAGCATACCCGTCTGCCCATTCTTCCTTAGGAAATGGCAACCAGTTCATGAATACCATGCATATTTGCATCCATACTCTTGTCATGAGTGTGGTATGTGCCTTCAAAACCTGGAAGAACACCATCTCCATTTCCCTCTCACAACTAGGTAGACCTGACCTCATGACTTGTTCTGCGTCCTAATTGCTCTGTGCTGCCTCCTGCTCAGGGCCCCCACCCACCCCATCCTCCTTCCGGCCTTGCTAGCTCTGACTGAAGAGAAACATTGCAACTTGTTACTTTGTTTCTCTTCAGTCAGAGGGAGGGGGCGAGGGGCTCGGAGCAGGCTGCAGACAGCCTGCACCTGTTTTAGAGGGAGAGAGGCTTGCTTCAGCGCAAGCCTCTCTCACAGCTCTCTGAAGTGCGGAGGGGCCGGGGCCCCCTTCATTTACTGAAGAGAGTGGGGGCCCCCCCGCACTGCGGGGCCTGCGTGGGTGTTTGTTACGCCCCTGGATGCTCCAGTTTATATGGTATAATATATGTTGTTGTGAGGGCGTGCCCTGGGCCTGAGAAGTAGTCCCATTTCCTCCCCTTTTGCTTCTATTTTCTCTTCCCAATTGTTTCCTGTATTCTTACTGACTCGTCTCACAATATTAGACTACACTGTGACTGGCTAACGCTTGTCCACGCAACAACTTACGCCTTTATATCGTCATTACCCGCTCCCTATATCATTAACACAACACAAAAAAGTAACGTATGTCCTCAAACGTTGGCATCGCGAATCAGAGGCAAGACAGTGGCGTGATACATTGCAAGGATTCAGAGGTGCGTTTGCTGTTGAGTGATAAAATCAGCCGGAGTGAGACACGGAAGGAGAAGCGAGCTTTCAGTTTCGTAAGATGATTTCAAGTCCTAGCAGCAATAATAGGACACAGGCTCGACGCTTTTTTCACATACTTTATTTGCACAACTGTTCCCTTTCATTCCCTACTCTAATCTGCCTTATCCTGTTCCCTGCTCCTCCCTTTCCAGTCCCTCTATTGTCTCCACCCCCAACTTCTAGAATGCTACTTGCACCATTACATCATTACATCTCCCCTCTTCTTAAACAAATGCAAAACAAAATCATGCCAGCAACCCCTGGATATCTCAATGTCAATATGAGACATTTATAGTTCCTCAATCAACTGTGCAGGTCTACGGATAGTCCGTTGTGGTCTCAGATGTGCTTCTGGGCTCTCATTTTCACTCTCAGCATGAGTCTCGGGCCTTGACAGAGCATCACCGGAAACTGCACTCTCCCTGATCAGGATTCTTGAAGGATTGTCAAGGGCATCTTTGACTGCCAAAGAACACTTTTGAAAGTGTGATACATTTCGTGTGATCCTCTTATTTTCAGACTCCGCAGTTTTCATAGTGCCCTTTTGCTGGGTAATTACTAACGGCTCAGCCCTGTAGCGACAGTCCGTTTTCCGCTGTTGCTCTTGTTTGACCAGAACCCAATCTCCTTCATGAATTGACAGGTTTTTGGCTCTCCTCCGAGCATCCGCATATGACTTCATCTTTTCTTTGTTTTTTTGATCAGTGCAGCAATGTCTTTATGTTCAAGTGCGTGATTGTCAGACTGTAGGGCATCATCCAGAGTGGGTATCCTGGTCCGTATGGATCGCCCCAGCATGAGAGTGGCAGGGCCTTTGCCAGTAGTCGCATGAGGAGTTGTGCGATACGCCCGCAAGACTTCATTTAAGGCAACTTGTGGATCTTTCTGGTCAAGTGCCGCTTGTTGGAGTGTCTTTTTTAAAGTGGCCATAAACCGTTCAACCATTCCATTGGCTTGCGGCCATAGAGGTGTAATCTTGCGATGCCTAAAGTTAAGGTGTTTAGCAAATTCCCCAAATTCTTGGCCGTTGAATGGTGGTCCATTGTTTGTCTTAATCGTCTTCGGTATGCCCCACGCAGCAAAGACTTCATCCTGAACGGCGATGGTAATGGCAGCTTTTGTGGATGAGACGAACTGAGCGATGGGGAACCTTAAGTATTCGTCCATGACAACTAGAACATACTTCCCTGATTGAAGAGGCCCAAAGAAATCCAGGGCGGCATCTTGCCAGACGCTAGTGGGTAGCGTGGACATTTGAAGGGGAGCGGGAGGTTCTCCTGGCTCACCAGTTGACACTGAGGGCAATCTTTGAGAGCCAGCTCAACCATCTGATCCAATAGTGGGAACCGCACTCTCTCTCTGAGCGCTCTTTTAGTGGCCACTATCCCACGATGTCCTTCATGGGCTAGGTTAATTACACCTTGGCGTAATGGCATGGGGTCTCGGAGCACAAGTCCGTCCTTTGAGACAGCTAGTTAATCTCTTACATGTTTGAATGCACTCAGTTCTTGTCTCTCACCCAGATCTCTCGTTTCATCTTCCTTTGAATGTCACCAAGTGTTTGTTCGCAGCCGGAGTTTCACTTGTTGCAGGACAGCGTCTTGAGAGCTGGCATCACAGATGGCTTCTAGCGGGACAGCAGGTGGCTTGGCTTGGTCAACCACAAAGTGGATATATTCTTCAGCTAGGGAGGGCCCTGATGTGCGTGTGATTTTGGGATGCCTCGACATGTAGTCGGCAGGATTGGCAGACTTCCCGGGTTTGTGAATTATGGTGTATGTGTATTCCTGAAGGCTCGTGGGTTGCCAAAGATGGTAACCAATGCTTGTGTCGGTGAGACTCCTGCTGGCATACGCAACGATGTGTCTCTGGTCAGTGTCGTGATCAAATTGTGCTAGGATTGCTCCTGAGCTAACAGGGCTGGCATCAACTGTAATTTCTGTTTTCCTCTTGGGATTAAAATATGCCAGGTTGTCTGTCGATTCGACTGCCCTTTTGATCTCTTGAAAGGCTTGTTCGCATGATGGTGTCCATTTGAATGGCTGTCCCTGTTTGGTTAGATTTCGCAATGGGTAGCTAATGGTGGCATAGTCTCTTACGTACCGAGCACAATAGTTCACCATTCCTAGAAAAGATCTCACATCTCCGACGTCCTGACGGCTCTTTGTATCATTCAGTGCTGCCTCTTTCTCAGGGTCTGGCTTCATCCCTGCTACTGAGAATATATGTCCAAAGAATTTCAATGTGGACTTGTGAAATTCACACTTTTCTTTGTTCAGAGTGAGATTAGCGTCAAAATGGGCATGACAGACTCTATCTAGTGCTGTGTCATCTTCCTGCACTGATGCGCCATACATCAAGATATCATCGCTGTAATTTAGAGCATTGGGAATGTGATGAATTGTCTTTCTTATGGTTTCTTGAAATATCTCCGCGGCAGAGGAGACTCCAAAACTGAGCCGCTTATATCTAAAAAGTCCAAGATGGGTAGCAAATGTGGTGATATACCGTGATTTTTCATGTAACTCTAATTGGTGGTAAGCTTTATTAAGGTCTAGTTTGGAAAAGACTTTGGCTCCATTGAGGGACGCGATCATATCGCTCAGATGCGGCCCAGGATGACGCTCTCACTCAATGGCAGTATTGGGTACCCTTATGTCAATGCAGAGGCGCACTTTGTCTCGGGTACCCTTATTCGGCACGATCACTACTGGTGAAACCCAGGGAGTGGGTCCATCCGTTCTCTCAATTATATCAACTTGTAGTAGCTCTTGCAGTTCGTCTTCCACGGTCCTCTGGAGGTGAAACGGGATCCGTCTGTGATGCTGGGCTATGGGAGTTACCTGCTCATTAATGTGTAAGCGCACTAGACAGCGAGCCATTTTCCCAAGCCCCGTGAACCATTTGAGGAACTTGTTAATGATGTCCGGGTCATCACTTACACGATAGAGGATCTCTACCAGCCGGAGCCGTTCAGCGGTGAGGAGGCTGAGAAGACAGTCCGCTTCTGGTCCCTCGATCACATGTATGTGGGCATGCACAGTGTGGTCCTTGTGAGTGAGCGTGGTCGAGAACTTTCCTAGACAAGGAAGCGGTTTTTTAGACATCCATGTGTATACCCTCACATGTGCTGGGCTTAGTGGAGGAGGTGGCTTCATTCTGCGATATTCTGTCACTGGAAGTAATTTAGAGATGCTCCGCTGTCGAGCACAAATTTAGCTGCGTGATCACCTATGCGTATGTCAAGTCTCAGGTATTTCTTGAGTTGATCAGGGTCAGCCACCATGCAGATGTACTCATCACTATCCTGTGACACAGGTGATGGCGACCGTGATTCTTGCGACGGTGACCTTCTCGGCCCGTATGATTTGTGGGACGCCCCACTTGAGCCTTGGTGGTCTCGGACTGCTGTGGCGTGATGGGTGGGCGAGAAGACCTCCCAGGGTCTTTCTGTTTGTCCTTCCTATATTCTCCACAGACATTTTCAAAATTATTGTCTCTCCCGCATCTCTGACATTGTTGTCCAAGGGCAGGACATGCATCAGTGTGAGGGAAATCATACCCGCACCGGTAACATTTGAGCGGACGTTCTCGTCTCCTATCCCTTTTACTGGAATCATGACGTCTGCGAACTACTTGTTGATGATGGGTTTTTGGTCTTGACGTTCTGTGTCTGTCACAAGATTGTCTGCGGGTGGTGCGTGATTGAAGTCCGAAGGCTTGTTCACGCTTCTCGGTGCGTCCTGCCTCCATCTTCTTGGCATGTTCCTCCGCTTGGTCGTGAACTCTGGTCATCTCTTCAATCTCATCTAGAGTATAGCTTTTCTTTAGAAGTCGTCTCCTTAGTGATCTGATTGGCAGCCCTCTATAATGCGTAGCCTGAAGGCATCTTCAGTGCAGTTCTTTTATGAGTTGACCAACCTCCTTTCCTACGAGGTTTCGCAAAGCGATTAACTTCTGATCTTCCTCTGTCACGTGAAACCCTTGCAGGAAGTCTTCAAAATCTTCGAGCCATTCTTGCCATCGAAGGCCCATTCCTCCTCCAGCCACAAGCCACAAGTGCGAGCGGTTCCGGAGGGCGTAGAAAGGAAACGCCCATCATGCCTGGTCGGATGGCGCCAGCTGAGTTTTGGGCTCTGCGTGACGGGGATCCTGATATCTTTGCGGCTAACTCTTTTATCTTGCGTGTTTATTTTTCATGCAGTCACTTTTCTGACCTCAGGTGTTATCTTGCTGCAAATGTCCACTTGTGAGGACAGGGTGCTTGTTGAATGCCTGGCTTCTTTCCTTTTATTATACTCTAGCAGTCTCTGCACCAGTTCGTAGTGCTAAATCATGTATTGTGTACTTGTATTTGCTTGTGCTTATTGATGAAACCACTCTTGTGCTTGTATTTGCTTGTGCTTATTGATGAAACCACTTTGTGCACTTGTATTTGCTTGTGCTTATTGATAAACACCACTTTTTTTAGGTCTCGCCTCTCAATGCGCATGCGCATTGAGCGGAGCAAGACTATAGGGGCTTAAACAAGACTTACCTAGACTGGCGATTTGATGCTGTGCCTGTGCGCTTTTAGGTCAATGCGCAAGAGCATTGACCTAAAATGCGCGTGCACATCATCAAATCGCCAGCCATCTGTTCCCCAGCAGCTCTTCCCGCTCCGCCCCGCAAGCTTCCCCCAGCGTGCGCTCTGCCTTAGCAGCACTCTTCCCACACCTTTGAAGTGAAGCTTAGCTTCACTTCAAACGCCCCTGCTGCTTCACACTATTCATGGCCGTAAGGCCGTGTCTCTCCCCCATCCGCCCCCTGCTGCGGCCGTGTCACATTTCTCCTCCCCCCTCCCCACAGCAATGCCCTCCGTCTTGTTTTCCCTTCCCTCTGAAGAGTGAGCTCAGCACAGCCCAGACTTTTAATAATGGGCGGCTGCGAGAACTTAATAGTAGCGACATTGTTTTAATATGAAACATCTGCCAGCATCTAATATGATTAATCATCCCACTCGGTCTGTCTCTGTTCTCTGGTGTTTGTATATGTCGCTCAGTGTCTCCACACTCCTTATGCGCCACTCGACTATGACTATTGGTGAGCAGTACTCTGCCTACTTCTCTTACGCTCATTACTGCTGAGTAGCAGTCTGTCTTCCTACTCTTGTGTCTTTCTGTCGGCTTCCCCCATCAGCCTGCTCACCCATCCGCCCACCCACTCACCTATCTGCTCATCAAACTATTCATCCACCCACCTTTCCTCTCAATCCATTCGCCCATCTGTCCGACAAATGATTTTTTACTCGCTCTCGCCCTCGTTCTCCTCTCTCTGCCTTAATTCTTAATTTATCACGCACCTCGACTTTCCCTCCTTCTATTTCTCCTCCTCATCGCCCTGGCTTTTTCACTACTTCCCCCAGTCTCTAGATGTCCCCTTTGTATTACCTCCAAGTGGGCTTCTACCTCGTTCATCTCGTTCCCCATTTTGTATGCCTGATCTCTATTTTGGTACTCTTACGTGTGCGCTTACGACGTGAGCTTGCGTGTTTTTATCTCAGTTGCTGTCTACTTTCTTCAGTGCCTATTTGCTTCAGCGGTTATTTTCTGCACTCTCAATTTATTTTGACTATGACTATTGGTGAGCAGTACTCTGCCTACTTCCTTCAGTTTTTATAAGGTGTCTGTCATTTCCTCTTTAAATAGTAAAGTCGTAGGCATTTAAAAAAAAATACAGTTCAGAAATTGCATAAAGTCGCTCCATGGCAAGATGGCTTATTTCCTGTGCGTGAACTGCCTGACCCCGTCTGTATATACAGTTGAAAGGAGAATAAAGGGGGCTGGGAGATGGATGGCTTGTCTTCAGTTACCTCGAGCGGGAGGGAGGGCAGTTCCGCCCGCATTGCTGCGGTGGCAAATTATAGGCCTTCACAAAAGAGGCAAATGAAAGGAAACACTCACTCCCTCACCCTCACACACCCTCACCCTCACCCACCCTCACACACCCTCACCCACCCTCACCCTCACACCCTCACTCATCCTCACCCCTCATCCTCACACACCCTCACTCACCCTCACACCCCTCACAACCCTCTCACCCTCACTCAGCCTCACACCCTCACCCTCACACACCCTCACACACCCTCACCCTCACACCCTCTCACCATCACCCTCACCCTCAGTCACACTCACACCGCCTAACCCACACCCTCACTCACCCTCACACACCCTCACCCTCACACACCCTCACACACCCTCACCCTCACACCCCCTCACTCACCCTCACACTCTCACACACCCACTCACCCTCACCCTCACACCCCCTCACCCTCACACCCCTCACCCTCACACCCCTCACCCTCACACCACTCAGTGCTACAACACATATTGTGTTACAATAGGTGTCACATTTGCGAAAGATAAAACTATTGGCATTGTAAATAGCAAAGCTATTAATTTAGCTATTTTCAAAACAAGCACATAAATAAAAAAATGTGTCCTTTACAATACCAATAGCTCAAACTTTCCTAATGCGAGACCTATTGCATTGCTGTGCTTCTCTCCCCTGCTGCACTCTCCTGCTCTCTAGAGATGTGGCCTAACGACCAGAGCTGCCATCTAAGTCACGTAAATACAAAACATGTTGCATTCCAAATGCTATAGGTGTCACATTCGCGAAAGTTATAACTATTGGCGTTGTAAATGACAAAGCTATCAATGTAGCTATTTTAAAAACCAACAAATAAATAAAATATTTGTCATTTACAAGACCAATAGCTCCAACTTTTTCAATGCGAGACCTATTGCATTTCCAATGCTTGTTTTTACTTGTCTTTGCTTGTGCTTCTTGATAAAACTACTTCTTGCACTTGTATTTTCTTGTGCTTGCTGGGGAGAACACTGCCGCCTGACTTCAAAATGGCCGCCGACTATTCCTCACAGGGGATAGGTGCAGGGGGCCTGACTTCAAAATGGCCGCCATACTTGAAATCTCGCTTCTCGCGAGATTTGACTTGCTTCTAGACACCCCAGGGCCTCAGTATTCATAGGCGGGCACTCACCAGACGGGCAATCACGGCGATTCATGGGCACAATGCAGAGACTCCGGGTATTCTCCCGACGTCTCACAGCAAACTCCTGGGCAGCCAGTGCACACGGTAAGACCGGAGTGGGCTCCCAGTATCGGCATTCACCTCTCCTGGGCACCACACGTGGCGAGTGGACACTCTGCATCCAGCGCACATCCGCGCTACTTTTCACAGCTTACAGGCTGGGGAAACTCAGGGCCGGACAGGCAACACTGACGGCGTCGGCTCTGCTGGGGGGCCGGGTGTACAGGTGACCGCGCTTGTCGCTACAGCGACAATACACGCGCGCGCGTCACGGCAACAGATCTGTCGGCCTCGGGGAGCAGCGCGTTTAGGCTATGCGATGCATCCCACCCTCGTCACCAGTTGTCAAGTCCTAGCAGCAATAATAGGACACAGGCTTGACGCTTTTTTCACGTACTTTATTTGCACAACTGTTCCCTTTCATTCCCTACTCCAATCTGCCTTATCCTGTTCCCTGCTCCTCCCTTTCCGGTCCCTCCCATGTCTCCACCCCCCAACTACTAGAATGCTACTTGCACCATTACATCATTACACATGACAGTGCAAAGCCGCTGTCCATGCCTAGGTCCTCAGCACACCTCCAGGCCCAAGGGCGCCCCCAATAACACCCACCCGCAACAGTTACGACTAAAAAGATTCAGAGTAACAAGTGCGCTCAACACACAGAACAGAGCCCTAAGCTGGATATAGGAGGGGTTATCGTCACACAGATCGGGCACCTTCATAAAAATAAATCCAATCTACAAAACACAGGGTTTAGCCAGGTCAGGTCGCACACTGTCAGTGGCTCAGTGGACACTAGTAAGGACTTCATTGTTCTTGTGATTTTAATTTTGAAATCATTATAGTGTAATTATGGAAATACAAATACCTGATGACGTACGAAGGTGCTGGCTCGGGGCAAAATGGTCCGCGGCTGGCATACCATCATCCCCCCTTGAAAAAGCAGATTGCGAGTTTCAGCTGTCGTTGTTAGTAACAGCTGTTTGGTCGAGCACAGTTTGGGAGTTGAACCTTCAAATTGGGGTAGCTAGATGTTAAGCATAGCATTCACAAGGGAACGCTTTAGTACACAAGACAGATCACACCAAAAACTAGGGACAGGGCACATGGTAAAATACTACACATTGAAAGTAGAATGAATGGAGTCGAAGGCATAATATAAATTCCTCATGTGGAATGTGAGAGGGATGGGATCCCTTCACAATAGATACTGCACTCATGCACAGCTTGGAAGGTGGAAGGCACATGTAGTTCTCCTTCAAGAGACTCATTTGAACAGCATTGAGGCGAGCAAATTAAAGAAAAAATTGAGGGGCAGTTATATAGCACCGTTTATTCTGCATTTGTGAGAGGCGCTGCAGTATGGATACGGGTGGGAGTCCCTTGCAAAGTACTAGAACAGAGGGTGGACGTGGAGATTTGTACTACTGAGGAGCAAGATGGATGGTCAGATGTTGGTGATAGGGAGCATATATGCACCAAACACGGAGCAGGGATGGTTCCTACAACAGTTAAATAGCTCTGACAGACTGGATGCAGTACCCTTGGATACTAGGGGGAGATTATAATGCTGTGCTGGATACTCGGATGAACAGATCACACCCGCTCCCTCCGGGGAACATTGGCAAGGATACAGGCCAAGACACTTAGGACGTGGATAGATGGGTGGAACCGCCCAGATGCGTGGCGATCTAAAAATAAATCAACAAGAGAGTACTCTTTTTATTTCCCGGTGCATGCAGTACATACTAGAATAGACTAGGTCCCAGATGTATCAAGCCGTTTGCGAATCCTTATTTTGCCATAGCATTTAAGGAACCGCAATTTTGCGATTCCTTAAATGCTATGAATGTAGCATTTTTCAATTGCAAATTTTGGTTAAGAAATCGCAAATTAACACCAACTTGTAGTCGATGTTAATTTGCGAATTCTTTCAAAAATGCACAATTTGGCATTTTTGAAGGTGGCATGTGAAGCACACACATGCCCATAGGGCATGTATATGCGCCATATGCACACACATTTCAGGGGTGCAGCAGGGTGTCCTTGAGACACCCCTGCACCCTTGAAATTATTCTCAATTTGCGATTAGCAAATTGCGAATCGCAAATTGAGATTAATTTCACAATCATTCCTATGGCCCATAGGAATGAATGGGAAATTATTCCATAATTGCGAATTCGCAATTTGCGAATTCGCAAATAAGGAAGATTAAGAAATCTCTAAAAAATAGCGTTTTTTTACATACATCCCATTTTGCGATTTCTAAATAGCGATTCCTTAAAAATCGCTATTTAGAAATCGCAAAATGGAATCTTGATACATCTGCCCCTATATGTTTTGTTCCGCCACGCTACTACAGCAACTACTAGGCATAACATACTTGGGAAAAACGCTCTCGGACCACAGTTCGCTAGAGATGGTTTTGGAGTGAGGCCTCGTTCCGACTCCTGTGCCGACATAGAGATTTAGTCCCCAAGGACCGTCAAACTTGTAATCAGGCCCTAAATATCTGCCACGGCCTAAGCTTTATGCTGCAAAGAAAACAGGCATTTGGTTTCAGCAGAGCTGCTAAGCTGTGAAGGGCCCTTTGGGGGTTTCTTCTGGTCCAAGGTTGGCCACTTTAAAATGCTGGCGATTGGTTCATTTATCGGGAGCGCCAATAACAATCCTGAGCTACTTCTCTTTAACTTGCCCCATTAAGAGAACCCTATGTATTGATAAATCAAGAGTAATGTCCATCAGGTGACTATTTTCAACCCTGACGTTTTAAAATTTTGCAGGCAGGCTAAAAGGAAGTAGGAATGCAGTAAGGTATGGGACAGGTTTTTTTATGTGATTATTTCAACACTACACGTTCCCAATTACTTTATAAATATTCTTGTTTTCTGAAATATCCTTTAAATTGCACCATTTGCTACTTTTTTTTCAACATTTTCTTGTGGGGAAAACCCCCCAGCTCCTCTTTTGTCAGTTGGGCTCGCTAGCGACACAACTCACATCCACAACTGGTTCTAAAATGTGTATCTACCATCTGTGAAGTAAAATAATTAACTTCAGGGCCCTTATTTATGAAGGTCTTGCGTCAGTTTTGCGCCGCCGGTGCGTCACTTTTTGTGACGCACCGGCGGTGTAAAAAAAGCGCCTTGTTGCGCCGTATTTAAAAAGTGACGCATCTAGGTAGATGCGTCACTTTTTAAACCCCTGCGCCACATTATACCTGCGTCAGGTATAATGTATGCCGAGGGGGCGTTCTCCCGCAAAAAGCCTCGTAATAGTGATGCAGTGAAATCTATGAGATTTCACTGCGTCCCTTTTAGGACGCTGTTGCGTCAAAATCTTGCGCCTGCCTCACAGCAGGCGTAAGACTGACACAAGCCCTTTCACATGGGGCTTTCCCCATGTGAAAGGACGCATTGCTGGAGTTACGTCACTTTTGTGACACACTCCAGCAATGCGTCACTTTTGCATTACAGATACGTCAGAAATACTGACGTATCTGTAACTCCTTGCGACATGATGCGTCATACATTAAATATGACGCATCAGGAATGTCGCAAGGAGTGCGCAGTGAAAAGTGAGGCATCGCTGTTTTCACGCAGCAATGCGTCACTTTTCATAAATGAGGCCCCAGGCATCTATGCTGCTCAACAAAGAGTGTGGTGCGACTTATAAGGATAGTAGGCCACATGACACTATGAGGAACTGGATAGCTATGGTCAGAGAGCAGGTAGGAAAGCTGCGGAGTAGTTAGGGATAGCAAGGTAGTTGTTGCATGTCTCACATGCTATGTTTCATTTAGATTACTACCCACCTGCAAAATGAGGACCTTATTCTGAAAGCAGACCAAGCAGGTGAGGTCAACCTATGGCTCAAGTGTTAGGTGTGATAATACGGATTTCACAGATAATTCTGTTGTGTTATAACGTTGTCCGTTTTGAGACAGGTGACCACAACATCCTTCTGTGACAGTGACATTTCCCCTGGTCAAGCTGACAGTGTTTCTCATCCCATTAACCTTTTCTCTCGGTGCCCCAATCTATGACGTAGAAGAATTAACTGGTGAACAGATGTGTAATATTAGGTTTTCGACGTTATCAATAAGGTACATTCAGGAGAGACTTCAAATGCCAATTTCACAGGTACTATGTCATGGGCTTGAATTATTTACTTTTCGTAATTTATGGAAATTACATTATCTCCATAAATTATGGATCTCAAGCAAATAAAAGGCCAGAAATTAGTGTAGTTTACGGCAGCCCACCACAGTATTCTTTAGTACTGTTTAAGTACATATTTACCTATTTTAAAAACGTGAAAAAACATACATAGCAGGTAAAAATGTTTTAGAGTTCGGTGCCATTTAGAAATCGCTTGGCCTCGAGAGCGAGAGATAAACAGTAATTTGTTACTGTCTACCTCTTTGCGCTGTTTATTGTTTAAGAATTCATTAATTTCTCAAAGGTTAAAACATGCAATGCAATCTGAAGAGAAAAGAAGAGTTAATTTTCTCACTGGAGTAAGGAGATCGAAATGGGTGAAGAAACCTTTAGAAATTAGCCTGGATGATTTTCTGTCATTTAACTTCCCCTAATGACAGTAACGGTGATGCATTCCTTTTGTGTTCTGGTGAATTCATTATGCAAATTACACTGGCGTCTGCATTTGCATGAATCAACTTGGCACTACTGAACTTCTCAAGAGTGTATTTAAAGACTGGTTAGCCTAATTAAAGTATCATTATGAAGCAAAGGAATGAAACACTTGCAGATCATGTATGCAATTGAAGTCTGTCATTGCACCATATGTCTGAAAATCTTTTACAATACATATGATCACCTTTTGTATGCACGGTATACAAATTATTGTTCCCCTCAAGTCAAAACTATTTTTGCAAATTTCAAATTATTATAGGGCGGTTTAAATTACTATTCCTAACGCCAGGCCTGGAATATATGGGGGAAAGTACTTATAATTACAGATAGTTTTCAACCTACTGTTCGTAGTCAAACACGCTCCGACCTGAACTAGCAATCAGCTATGAACTAAAATCAAATTTAAATTGCTTATTTTCTAGAAAAGCATACATGCTTGTACATTTAAAGAGTCAGTGATATTATCGCTCTGTGATCTATCTATATGTGTATCCGCAGATAGATTGCCCAAATGGCCCATACAAGCTGCACGGTCTCCTATCCAACGCTTTATGTGGGTAGGTCGTTGCATTCATCAAGCACCAAGACTTCTTGTATAGGGAAGGAGGCCTGTCTGAATTTTTCACCAGAGCTGAAATACTTCCACATGCAGAGTACCACTTCTTCGTAGGCAGCATGTACTTTGGCATAATGAGCATCTAGTCTTCTAGCTACTATGTAGTCACTGTCTTTGTCATCTTTAGATACAAAGCCCTGCATGGTGTCCATACCAAGGTGGATTGTTGCCCTGTGTCTGTCCAAGGGCAATATCAATCCATGTCTGTCCCACCACTTCTGCTGGGAGCTCTGATTTCACATGATTACCTATTGATTTGTGACTATGACCTGGGTCTTATAGTAGTGTGCACTCAATCTCATATTTAAGCTTGCAGTTGCAGAGTAAAGGAGGTGTGTTGCATTGATATACTGTGCAAATGTATATTTTTTGTGAATCATTGTTAAGGTTTAAATTGTTGTAATGGTTAGGGGTGCCTGCGTTCAGGTAGCCAGTAGAAGACAACAGGTTCAGAAGCACTAATCCAGAAAGAATTCCTTCCGCCTTCTTCACATCCAGAAGCACTCCAAAATTGGTGGTAGCAATAGGAAGATAGCATGGTCGGTTACAAAGTGAAAGGATTCTAGGACAACATGCTATGGTGGGAGGCAATATCTCAGCAATGGCATGAAGTCTGTCTGTGTGTTTGAGTACAGTCATTGTGATGATTATTGGCCTTTAGCAAGGCATCTATGACCAGTGAGAGGATATTGGCTAAGGTGGCCTCCTGCAATCCATGCTCCAAGCCATAGACGGCTGGGTGCCAATGTTGGATTCCAAAGCACCCCTGATGGATGTCAGGATAGCTTATTGTGTCCAAGGCGAAAGGTGATGTTTTCCAGACCTGAACCATGCACATTTGTAGAGGGGTTCAGTTTTGTCCTTTTTGATCCAGGCTTTTCTCCTGTGTCTTTGAATTGGCGTGTGCCTGTGGCACTGGGCTTCCTGCTTTACTGTATTCAGATTCTCACTCTTGCTGTATGTCAGAATATCATAGTTAGACATATCATCTAATATAAATTTTGTGCACTAAATATTGTTTCCAAAAATGTCATCTCACTAGGAGTAACATTTATGGTAACTCCAATGGGTTGATCTTTTTTTAAGCTATATTTAGAAGAAAATATTTTTAGAGAGAATTTGATATTCATGGCTTATGCATGCTATTTTTGACACTTGCGCTAATTATATCATGCAGTAGTTACAAAATGTGGGACATACTGTATTTGGTAATTATCACATGTAGTTTTCTTGCTCACTATCAAGTGGAGTCCAAGAGACATACAGTAAATACTTATCCTTCCAGTATTGCGGTAGCTGTGATCCAGCAAAAGGCCAGGGATGAACACTCCACAGTCAAGAAAAAATTAAATGGGGTCCATATACACATTCAAATTTCCTGGCTGTTTCGCTGGGGTCAAGTTTTGTAATTTCAGTTCAATCCCGATTAGTCATTTATAGACTCAAATTTATTTGAGACATTTTTCAATGTCTAACTAGTCGAGGGACCATTAGTTGAGTAGTTGATGGTGAAATTAACAATTAACTAACTAACTTACTGATCTCAGTGAAATAACCACAGACTCTGGGTAAGATTAAATGAATTTTTATCTAAATCTCAGTCATAAATGAACGCTCATTAGTACAATTCACAGTGCAAACTCCATCAACTTTCATGGGAGAGAACATTCAGTTAGCAGACTCATTCCACAAAACAATGACTTAGGAGTGGATAGATGAAGAGACAAAAGGCATAATAAATCATACAATTGTAAAAGATATGCAAATTTAAGACAGAATAATATTTACCCAATGGTGATAACGGAAAACCAACCCTCTGGCCAAAGGAATGGTGGAGGTCCCCTGTTTAAGAACCAGGAAACAAGGACTATAGGACAGGATCAGGCCAGAGCAATACTTACTAAACGTCTCTACAAACCCGATGCATCAGGGTGCATCCTTCTCTTACACTCTCTCCCTCCTCGATATTCGTCTGGAATCTGCACTCTAATCAGGCTGTCATCTGTCATTCTGGTATGAATCTTTGCAGTCTGATCTCTCCTTTCTCAGCATCAACTCTCGTCTCTTTCAAATCTTTTCTTTCTATGCATTGATGTCAATCTCAAATAGCTTGCTCGATCGCATGCATGCCTCTCCTTGCTTGCAATTATTACTAATTTTAAGTCACTCTAGTTATAGTTTTCATTTATGCACGACCCACCCTCAAAAGTTGCTAATATCAATGGAATAAGGACTTTTATTGCGCAGGGGCAGGGGATGTGTCATCAACTCATGCTGACATATTCCCTTTTTAATAATCTTCTTTTGTTTGACAATCCCTTCCTCTTTGGCTCATTCGTAATTTTAATTTGACTTCATTCCCATATATCTAATGTTGCAAATTAAATAATAATGGTTAAATACAGTTCCCCATTGAAGAACAATTTTCACACAAGTCTTGTCCTTGACTCTAAGCAGTCGTTCAGCTACATGGTCATGGGGTCACTTCATTATTATTATTGCATTTCTTATATAGCGCCAGAATCGACCCCCGAAGGGGTATCTCCGCGCTCGCCTTGAGAACCCGTCCTGGCTTTTCCCTGTGAGATAGCCCCTACAGGGCATCCCCAAGGTGAAAGCCAGGCATCCCGCCGCGGGGGGCCGTTGTGGAGTATAAGCAAGCTTAATGCCCAGAGTTGCAGAGTGTGAACCCATGATTAGGTCAGGCACCGAAGCGAGAATTATCGAGTCCATGGACATTTGAGGTCAAGACCCTGCCGCGTCGGGAATCGAACCCTAGTCCTGGGTCTGACCTCTGCTTCAGGGTCTGCCTGCTCTAACCAGTGAGCCACACTTCTCCACTTCACTGCGCATGCGTAGCTTGCCTCTATCTCGCGGCCATCTTTCTTCCATCATGCTTAACAATAGACCCAAACGTACTCTATTAATAAAGGAATCATAAACAAATGTTAATTTCTCAAATACATGATTTTCACTGTTCACCACCCACTCCTACTCTATCCCATGTTATTATCTCTTTCATTAAGCAAAAGCATTAGCAGCAATAGCTTTCTTTAAATTCAGGCAAGCGTATGCCAGGCATGCGGTGCATCAAGATATCATGTTAATAGTTCAAAATGGATTAGTCACGTTACTATCTACGCAATCCTAGTTCGCACATGCGCAAAAGCATTTTCCAGTTTAAAACGGGTTTTAGTCATGTTGCATTTTACTCTTCGTTACTTAAGCATGCATAAAGCTCTCTTCCCATATGTAAATGTTGTGCGTGTATATTAATTTTGTTCTCTCTACTATTTCTACCGATTAGTACTGGTAATGAGGGATTGCTCCAAGCAAGTTTCATTTTCTTGAATCAATGCTCCATAAATCCCCCATCTGATGGCCTTTTAGAGCCATCATAAAAATTCCATCATTACCAAGTGCCAACTTTATCTAGTCTTGGCATCTACGTTATTTTCTATACATCCTCCATTTTTCTCTTTCATGTTCAGCTCCTTCATTTTGTCATATAGATATTCTTTCATTTCTTCTAACTCAATTTATTCCCTTTTTCTCTTTCTTTCCATCCTTTTATTCGTTGTTTCAACCATCAATCATGCTCTCAATTTTCCCTTGCAACACTTACAAGTCATTATTATCATCAAAATTACTAATGCTATTGAAATTACAGGGATTCATATTTTCCCTAATAAGCTACTCCCAAAAGTGAAAAACCAACTACCTATAGTGGAAATACTTTTACTGAGTCTTTTGTTTAAACACCGTCAACCTCCAGTTGTGTCAAATCTTTATGAATCTTTGTAATATTCTTAATATATCCCTCAATACCTTTACTTTTGTCTGGGATATATTACAGCAGTGTTGAACTTTCAAGATGCCACAGACTCCACCCTCTTTTGCCAATAAAATATTTGGGGCAAGTCTATTTTGTAAAACCATAGATCTGATTGACACCATTTCGGTATTGATCATTGAGAACCCCCCAGCAGTTACTGTTGCTAAACAATCAACTCCTGTGGACAATTGACATCTGAGTTCAATACGAGTCCAACTGACGGTATCAGTGCACCAAATATGGCACCTACTATTTCTGGAAACTTGCTCTTTTATTTCTTTTTAGTCCTTTACTTATTATATCCATTTCATTGTTCTTAGATATGTGATATACCTTCGGGAATACAATGCCAAAATAACAACTACCATACCATTGTGCAGGCAGCCTGTAATAGGCCTTTTTAATGCATACGTAATAAATTCCTGGGAAAACAGGATCAGTAAATAGGATCAGTTCCACCTTTTAGTCCCCATCCCCCCATTATTAGGAAGGTATGTTCACATTCACTAGTACCAATGAAAATACTATTATATTCTGTTTTTAGTCTATGGAAACAGAATTTCTCCAATTTTGACATAGGGACATTGCAGCATGAGACCCGCCTTTCTTATAGTCCCCCTCCAGTGTAGCCCATGTCGGTGCATGTGACATTAGCTCAACAGCCTTCATTTGGAAATCCTGTCTTCTTGCCTCTACTAAATTTAGAAAAACATTCTCTTCATCATGTAAAAGACATGTTAAGTTATTACTATGAGCATGTGTAATACTATGGGATTCGTTGTAAGGAAAAATTCACCCATAAACTCTGCATCTTTACTACTAAGCACAGGATTCAGGTTTCTTGGAATAGGGATTTCTTAAAAGTCCAAATCCGTATTTAAGTAATAGTTTTGCAACTTGCCCATTACATAGAACAAACAAGAAACAACACTACAGGATACACCATAGGTTAATGGAAGATGTTGATATGTCACCACTTCAGAGACAGATATAGGTAGTTTCATTCAAACATAACAGTCACTCACATCCATTGTATCAACATATTGATAAAGGAGATTAGTAAATACATTTAATGACAGATCACTATTTGATTTATCATGATGATACATGCTCTCATCCATTTGCTTTAAACTTGCAGTAGTGGTTCCCTTAGTAAATGTATTCATTCGTTCACTAGTATTTGTGTTATTTTGATAGTTAGTTACCATTAGAACAGGTATCACAACAGTTAACATTAACCACATCAACATTAGTATTGTATTTCTACATAAACAACGTTTAACACATTTCCATTTTTGACTAGATTTTGGATGTTCACTCACCCTTATTTCTGCCATTTTTAATATCTGAAAAAATAATTTAATTCATTTCTAAAATTATTTCCTCTAAAAAAATATAATTAAAAAAAATCTTTCTGTGATTCAACACTTCAAAAGCTTTCCGTCTTTATGCCCCCCTTTTCTTTGTTTTTTTTCTTCTTTTTTTTGTTGATAATTTTCTCAATAGAGTCCACCTTTTGTGCAAAAGTCTTTCTTTAAGGTGGTCTCAATTCCCTTTCATCAAATCCTTCAATAGTGTCGCTTTCTGGTTCTTCATTTATACCAAGATTTTCAAAATCTTCAAGGACGATGTACATCCAATCTGGAGCCTTATATTTTCTACTTGGAACCCTCACCTTTTTTGACAACCTTAATGATCTTCATCTTGATTGTTTTGCTCAACCTGACTTGACGCCTCATTTACTTGTTCTAATTCTTTCCCTGTTTTAATTCTTTGAAAGTATCTCAGTCTCTTTATTCACCTTGGCCAGAAATCACCATTTCTAACCCTTTTTGTCTGTTCTGACCTTTTCACCTTCTTCGCCTATTTCAAGTGTCCTTTTATTTTCTCTTTCTTTTGGTTGGACTTGTTCTGAATTCTCTTCTTCTTCTTCTGTTGTTTGTATTTGTTCTAAACCCTCCGGTCTTTCTTTTTCTTCTTCTGACTGAGCTTGATCTGGATTTTCTATAGTAGATTCTTATATTCTTTGCTCACTTTGTTCTGGTCTTTCAAGCTCTGGCGTTTCCTCAGCCTCTACAGCAGTCTCTTCAGTCCCAGTAACTGGTGCCCACTCTACTTGACTTGTACTTGGTTGTTCATCGTTGATGCATTCTTCAGAGTCTGTTTCTCTGATCTCTTTGGCTTCACAAATTTCAGCTTCTGGTTATTTTCTTTGCTCTACCAGTTGCTGCTCTTGTCATTCAGGCAGACTTGGGACTCTTTGGGTGTGACTGGCATGGATCCAATTAGGCCAGCCAGCACATTTCACTGCCGTTGTTGTGACCAATATAATTTGATGAGGTCCTTTCCACCTTGGTTCCAAACACGATTTACTTGTGTGCTTCTTCACCACGACCCAGTCTCCTGGATACAAATTATGAGCTTGATTTGGCTGTGCTGTGGTTGCATCTACTCCAGCCTGGTGAGACACAGAACATACCAGATCAGCTAGTCCTTTACAATAGTCCAACACTAGATCATCAGTTATGTTCATCAATTTGTTTCCAGGTACAAATGATTGTCTCATTGCTCTTCCCATGAGGATCTCATCTGGACTTAATCCTGTTCTTCAGTCAGGAATGCTTCTAAGGCTCATTAAAACAAGGGGCAAAGCATCAGGCGATTTCAGTGTAAGTGAATGCAAACACTTACTCTAACCTGGATTTGATTGTGCCATTGATCTGCTCGACCACACCAGAGGCTTCTGGTCTATAGGCACAATGCAATTTCTGATCAATTTTGAAAGCTGTACAGATCAATTTGATTACCTCATTATTAAAATGAGTTCCTCTATCTGATACCAAAGTGACTGGAAATCCAATGCTGGGAATGAGCTCTCTCAACAGTAATTTGGCAACTGTGAGACTGTCATTCCTCCTCGTGGGATAGGCTTATGCTCATCGAGAAAACAGACACATCATGACAAGGACATACTTCAACCCGTTGCACAGTGGCAACTCATTGAAGTCAAGTTGCAATCTTGGGAATGGTCCCTTTGCTTTTCCAATTTTTTCCCAACTGACAACTGTCTTCCTACCTGGGTTTTTATGTTGGCCGATCAAACACCTTTGGCAGAGACTCTCAGCACTTACCATAAACTTAGGATTATACAATGTCTGTCTGAAATGTCTAATCATGGCATCCCTCCCAATGTATGTAATTCCATGATATACCTTAGCCTTTTGTGATAATAAACTATTTGGCGTTATTGGCCTACCATCTGGACACACCCACACTTCATTGTCCGCTCTTCTTGTGCAACCTGATTTGATCGAGAGTTCCTTCTCCTTTGCATCTGCCTCACCCTTTAACTGTCTAACTTCGTCCCATGTTTCAAAAGCAGAGAAAAACATTAGTTGCCAATTGGTAAGTTCTATTTCCAACCCTTTGTTCACAGACATTGTATTTCAAGCACAAAATTGTGCAACTTGGTCAGTGTACCGATTACCCTGTGTCACATATTCATTTGACCACTGCAATTTCTTTTGGCACTTGCAATGCTTCCAATAGTTCTTTAACATTTTGCCATTTCTAATAGGAGAACCTGAAGACGTCAGAAATCCCCTTTGTAGCCAGACCTGACCGAAGTCATGCGCAACCCGAAAACCATATTGAATATCCTTAAATATGGTTATTCTCAATTTCTTCCTAATTTTGCAGGCTTTTATTAAAGCAACCAATTCGGCAATTTGTGCAGACTTGACTCCTTTTAGACAGGAATCTTCTAGAATACCTGACACAGTACAAACCTCATAAGCAGAACTCAATTCTCCATTCTCCTGTCTCAAACATGACCCATCAACAAACATTTTCAAAGTCAGACTCTTCCAAAGGAACGTCAATTATGTCAGATCTGGGCTTTGTACACATTTCTGTCACATCCAAACAATCATGATCAACTTCTTCACAGTATGAATCAGGCAACAAGGTTGCTGGATTCATCATGGTGCATCTTGTCACACTTACATTCTCAGCACCTAGTATTACTCTTTCATACGTAGTCATCCAACTAGGGGTCAACTGCTAAGTACGAGTCCTTGTTAAAAGGACCTCAACTGAATGTGGCACATAAACCTTTATGGGATGTTCCATCACAATCGATCCACTCTGTTCCAGGCTCACACAATTAGCAGCTACTACTTTTAAGCAGCCAGGTAATGCCGCAGCCATTGGATCCAGAGTAGCAGAAAAGTATGCTACTGGACGTCGGGACAATCTGTTTCTCTGTGTTAACACTGAAAGTGCACAACCTTTCTTTTCACAACAGAACAAAGCAAACTCTTTTGTATAACCTGACATTCCCAATGCTGGTGCTTGACACAAACAATCTCTCAATTTTATGAATGCTTCTTCACTTTCATCATCCCATTCAATCGGATCCATCACATCCTTTCGTGTCATCCTTATTAAAGATTTTGCAAGCAGTGAGAATCCACGGATCCATTGACAACAGTATCCAACCACTCCTAAAAACATTTGCACTTCTTTCTTGGTTTTAGGAAGACTCATTTGTTGAATCACTTTTACTCTTTCTTGTATCACTTTTCTAAGTCCTCTTTCTATCTTGTGTCCTAAATATTGAACTTCTTGTTGACAAAAATGTAATTTTTCTGACGACACCTTGTGTCCTCCTTCTGCTTAATGGTTAAGTAAAGCTACTGTGTCAATGACACAAGCGTCTCGTGTCTTTGAAAGGTGTTCTGTATTTAAGTGATAACTCAGCGTGTCCTTTCCCTTGTGAATACCTCTTTTTAGAAAAAATGTTTTTAGCAGCTAATGTCTCTCTTTGCTGGCACCGGTAAGGCAGCATAAAAGATATTTTTTTGTTTCCTGGGGAATGTGCAAATAGCGTTATCTTTCACACACCTTTGAACCCTGAAAATTTCAATCCTGTTGAGGTGAAGTGCTTTTTCCACGTTGTCTTTAAATAAAATTGCTTTGCGCTATTAGGGTACATGCAGGGATTTTAATTATGTGATTGGAAGACCAATGGACTTTAAAAAAAAAACTTCTCTTCTAAGTGATTTAATGCCTGGCTGTCTATGCATAAAGGCAAAATTAATTTTTCAGAAAATGCCATTAATATGTGTCAGGGATGTATAGGGCAAAATATATATATATTTTTAAAATATTTTTATTTGCTTTTATAAAGTGCATAAACATAACAGGCATGTCACATATAACCATCTTCCAAACCCCGTCTCCCATCCACCCTCCTCCCGCCAAACCACACTCCCAGTATCCTCACGATTGGACTACATACTACTGTCTCATAACTCTATAAAGTGCATAGATGGCTCCGAAGCCGCCCCTCATGCAACCTGTTCAGCCGGGTACCTCCTGCTCTCCCTTTCACAATCCCCCATCTAGGCCATGATATCGTCTCTATTTCCCCCATACTCTATTGAATTTCTTAGGGCAACCCCTCGCTTTGTATTGACCCAATCTGCTGCCATATACATATCCATGCCCCTTTTCCAGTCGTCTATCCGAGGATGCATGGGAGCCCCCCACGCCCAGGCCACGTCCCTCTTAGCCACCACCAACGCTAGAACTATGAATATCAGGAGTGGGCGATTCAAGTCTACATTGTTTGTCATGCCCAGCAGCACCAATTTGGGGTCCACCGGTAGAGGGACCTCCAGCACCTCACTCAATGCCCCAGAACCTCAACCTAGTATGTCTGAATTATAGGGCACATCCACACAATATGATAAAAGTCCCCCTGCCCCTGACCACATCTCAGGCAATTAGTGTCACTAGCTTGTCCCATGCGGTGCAGCCGTAGCCTGTCATAATATACCCGATGCAGGATTTTATATTGAATGAGCCATAGACGGGACTTAATTGCGACTTCCCTTGGATGCATCAAGGCTGCCTCCCAGTCCACTGTATCCATCTCCCCCACATTTTGCTCCCACGTCTGTCTGAGCTTCATCAGCCCATCTGGTGTATTATTGATCAGAGTTCTATAGGTCAGGAAAACTACCTTGCAAGGGATGCGTTCCTGCAATAAACTACCTTCAAGCGGGGCGTACTCTGGCAAGGGAGAGGAGAGCAGCTTCTCTGCCTGCCAAGCATGGCGCAGTTGCGCATACCTTAGATACTGAGTGCGGTGCAGCCCGTATTCCGCCCTCAAGACCTGGAATGCCTTTAGGTCTCCCCTTTTCATCAGATCCCCCAGTACGGAGATTCCGATGTCATCCCATCTCTTGAACCCTCTCAGCTTATTTAGTTCCTTTAACCACGCACAGTGCCATATTGGGGTCTGTTTTGTTGGTTTATGAGTCCATCTAATCGCCCTGGTCGCTCTCTCCCATACCTCTATCGTAACCCGTGTTGCTGAGTGCAATCCTTCCTTCCCTCTACCCTATATATATAATGCAAACAGGTGCGCTGTGCCATTGTCCTTCTCTCTAAGTTGTATGTGGGGTGTTCTACAGGAGCGTGAAACCAGTCGTTGATCGGTGTTAAGTGTTCCGCCCAGTAATAAGCTTTGATATTCGGCAGGGAGATCCCCCATTGTACTGATTCCTTTGCAAGGTGCCTAGGGTTATCCTGGATTGTCTCCCCAGCCAGAGCACTGATCTCAGCTCAGCATTTATGTCTTTAAAAACTTGCCCGGGGAGTGGGAAATATTCATTTTGTATGCCGTACAGGAACCGCGGTAGCGTTATTATTTTAAACATGGCAGCACGCCCTAATATCGTAAAGGGGAGCATCCTCCACCTAGCAGCATCATCAAAAAAGTTTGCAAGCACCCGCTTGACGTTTCTCCGGTTTCTATCCAAAGTTATATATACCCCCAGTTACATAAACCCTTTGTCTGTGACCTAAGAGCACCGGGCAAGAGGGGCCAGCCCTTTTCCCGTCGGGGGGTATATAAGATTGACTTATGCCAGTTTATCTTATAACCTGCATGAGCTTCATAACGGCTCAAGGTGGTAAACAGCACCGGGATCGTAGTAGCAGGGTGGGTGACATACAAGAGGACGTCATCTGCATATAGCAATTTTTTTTAGTCGTACGTGTCTGTCTGCTCAATTTTAAACCCTCTAATTTCCTTTTCCTGACTAATTTCACATGCCACTATTTCTATAGTAGGGGCAAAGAGCAACAGGGACAGGGGGCATCACTGCTGGGTCCCTCTTCTTATGGGGAAATCCTCTGATAACACCCCATTTACTCTTACTCTGGCGTATTTTCCTTTCCTCCTTGCCAATTAGTTATCCTAATACAACCGAACTGCATGCCTCATGCTATGGTATTTGAGTTCAACTATTTCAGAATCATTTAAAATTCAGAAATAGGAAACTATTAGAAAAATGAAAATAGAAATTATAGGTGAATTGTTAACTATTCTTCAAAATACTAAATTATGTAAAATTTGAGTGACTGTAATGTTTCTGTTTGGATAAAAAGGCTCCTTTAGATGCGAAGGATGAGCTGTGAAATATTTGTAAAGAAGATGACCTCAATTAGGTCGCCGGGAGATCCTCTGCCTCCATCTAAGTTGAGGGCCTTAGAGCCTGATATTTTGCAAGTGCTAGTAGGACTCCAGAACATCTTGCTTATACAAGGAATGATCACGCAGGCATGGAAAAATACCTTGTTTCGAGCCCCCACGAAGAAGGAAAACCTGACCCTAAGAATTGGTCTAATTACAGACAGTCTCAATCCTTCCCATTATGGCGAAGTAGAGAA
Organism: Lissotriton vulgaris; assembly: GCF_964263255.1. NCBI lineage: Eukaryota > Metazoa > Chordata > Amphibia > Caudata > Salamandridae > Lissotriton > Lissotriton vulgaris. The sequence goes on from NC_141689.1 coordinate 1,575,810,169, forward strand.
GCATGTGAACAGACAACTCTATCGTTTCATAGAGTTCCAACCGTTTTTTTCTCAGTTGGGGTCAGAGCAGGGCACAGTACGGAATCTGCCCTCCTAGGTGTCACAGAACATCTGAGACGGCTCCTAGATGAAGGCAATAGGGCTGCGATGATCCTTCTCAATCGCAACGCGGCCTTTGACACTGTTGGGAATATCAACAACAAGTAGCGATAATTATTGCTAAACTATCTTAGCGCGTTTTTCAATACCGTCGTGTATCACTGGTCGCCGTGTCATCGGTGTATTAACAATTCCTAGCGAACAGGCGATGTCATATCCAGCGATACACGGCGAGAATCAGCTTTAGCGTGTGAAATCTGGCAAAGATTTCACAGCGCTACTGAAATGCTTGCTGATAGGGGAGTGTGGACCTAACCAGGCAATCCACCTCCCATTATCAGTATAACTAAGTAGATTTGAAAGGAGACGTTAAATTACAGCGATAACCGCAGATATGCTGCAGATTTGTAAATATTGCGAAACCGTGGACAAGAGTATTTACATGGAGTGTGGGCAGGAACGCCCACTTTGCATGTCATTAGTGATGTTCATTGCTGACATGCAAAGTGTTGAAAAAAAAGCAGCTAACTCAAGGAAACTTGCGTTACCGAGTCCTTGTAAATAGTGACCTACAGGAATCGCCGCTTTTCAGTCACTATGTTCCGGAATATGTTTGTTGATAATATGCCCCTGTGTCCCATACTGCACTTACAGAGAGGTTGGCCTCGCCTAGCTGACATCCTTTATAGAAGACTGGTCTTTCCAGGTGATCGCCGCCACGGATTATTCGGAGCAGTATGCTCTTAGCTCGGGAATTCCTCAATGATCCGCCGTGCACAATACCAATTCGAGAAGTTGTTACATATGTTACTTATTTATTGTGATCACATGCTTGCCATGCTCACACTGTAAAAAAAAATCTATATATTTGTTTATTTATTTCGACTATGCTGGTGTTTATGTGTGTGGGTTTTTTGTGAATGGGTTAGTAGGCGAAAGCAAGAGCGAGACAATGGCTGGATGAATGCATGAATGAGTGCAAGGGTGAGTTGCAGAGTGCATGTATGATGAGTTAGAGTGTCTAAACTTACCAGTGATTGGTGACTCACTTGCAGTTGTAAACCAGACATATTAGCACTGCCAATGCATTTCCACTAGCAACTACTTACCTTCTCAGTGGAGTAGCAAGGGCGGGGGGGGGGGGGGGGCGTGGTGTCTTCTCCGTGCAGCACCAGTTTTACATGAGTTTGCGCAGGGACAGCAAATGCTGGAATCATCGACAGCACCACCCCTCCCCCATGCTCTTCAGCAGGGGGGATGCTGGTGGCAAAGTGCCTGAGTGCCTAGCTACGCCACTGTACCTTCTGGTTCAGTCAGGTGGTTTAATGCCCTGCACATAACCAGAGCTAATGGAACTTGTGCTCGACTTCTAAAATGCAAAACCGCTACCCATAGGCCCAACTGATATCTTTAATGAGGCCCTTAGTGTGGTAAAAAGAAAACATAATTTATTTGTAATAGTTTTGCTGATTCTCTTTACTGAAAATGTTCCACTTACAAAGTAGAGCTATATTTCCTCTTGTTTACTTCGTGCTTCACGCATATTCCTAGTACATCATAAATAACATTCATTTAAAATGCAGGAACCCTTATTAAAATTGAGTTTGACATAGGATAAATAGCTGAACATGAATTGCTCCATGCAAATGAACTCATTTAGATGAACACTGTTAATAATGCAGTACGAACTGCAGCGTGCCGAGTTAATAAAATATCTCACAGTGCTTATCACCAGCTCTCTGGCTTTCAGCAGCTGTTCATTGCAGGAGTTACTGCACAAACACACAACACAGGAAGCCGATCTAATCAGATATTAGATTTAAGCGTATCACTCCGCAGTTAAACATAAAAAACATCCCTGGATAATTGATTCTGACTTGATTGCACAGAAAATTAATGCTAATGGTAACTTCAGAGTGCAAAAATACCTATTTTATGACACACAAAGGGAAGTCTTAAGCACGTGCTGAACAAGTTACTAGTACTAGTGCATGGTGCTTTATAAATGCCAGAAAAAAGTCTCTGCTCTTGCCTGTGCATTAACTCTCATTGCTTGAAACAATCACTAAATAAATGTAAGCATGCTACATGAGGATTAGTGGAGCAACCATTCACCACACTGGGCTGTCTCGTGTAGGATGGAGCATGTAGCCTGCATGGTGAACAGTTTTCTGAGACATGTGCTCAGTTCAGTGATCCATTACTATCATACCTCAAGCTCTTTTTACAGATTAAACCGCTGTTTGCAGTTTGTATGTTTTTTTTGGCTTCTTTGCACATAAGTTGGTTTGCAGATAAGAACTTGGAGTACACAAATGAAATACAGAGCCTTCCTATTTTACAATTTAAAAAGTTTATTTTTCCTATCCTGCATGGGTCATAGTGTATCAACTGTATAAAGATTAAAACCTGAGTCGCTTCTTCCAGGATTTGAAAACGTTTATAGAGATGTTAAACTCCTGCTATATTAGCAGAAAGAGGGAATTAATAAAATCCCTATTGGAAGATGTTGTGTCACAAATGTATTATAAGTACTTTGGATGTGTCAGTACTGGACAGCAATGTATTCTTCAGAGCGTGGGAAAGGTAGATTGATGGATTTCTGGAGGATGCCTCTGTATCAGTGCTCAATTTGAGCAGGTGGTTTCCGGTGCTCAGCATTAGCACATAATCATTAACATTGGCGCTTTTAGCGTGAACTTGACCCAAAGGTATTGGAACAGGGGGCCTCTCCAAAAAGTGCAGGAGACCGCAGAGGCACAGGACTGTCCGTTGCTTCTAATTGCGGGGCAACAGCTCTTTTAAAATAACCGGCACAAGCATTCTGGAGGCCCACTTAGGGGTCAAAGACCAGGAGAAATCACGGAACATTACAGACCCACTGGAGGGTAATAATTGACATAAAGGGAACTACAGGTACCAGCCTGCACCGATAGTGAACTTACCTTAGAGGCCGACTGGAGGGCATAAAATTGAATAAAATGATGGAGTTTCCTTTTCCGGTAACGTGTTAGTTTCCAGCCTGTGAACAAGGAGATAGGCATCTCCGAAATGCGTAAAGCATTATAAATATCAGGAGGTGAAATACCGGTATGCCTAATTAAAAATTCAGTTGAATGGACTGTTGCTGAGTGGAGTCTTCATGCATGGGTAAATCTTGAAGTAATATATATACCATAGGTTTCAGCCAGGTTATAGTTAGGAATTAGCATTTAAAAAACCTTGCAAATTCACTGATAAAAACCATAGGGTTCACACATGTTATAGTTAGCTGGAGATTTCACTCATACAAACCCATTGAAATCCCCCCGTTATAGTTAGTTCAGCTAAGTATAACTCGCGCGCCCGCAATGCACTGCTGATGACATCACATACTACATCACTCATGACATGGTCAGTGACATCACTGATGACATCTCAAATGACATCACTGATGACATCACTGATGACATCATCCAGTGAATGTCTGTCTTTCTGAAAAATAAATATTTTTTATATATGTATTTCTAAAGGTTGATGGAAGAATAAATGGGTAAATAAGTGTCTAAATATTTTTTTTGTAAAATTGATTGTATAACTGACTTATTAAGTATATCTTAGTGAATACATGTATTAGCGAGTAATGTTTAAACATGTAAATATCTGTATCAGTGTCTCACTTTGTGTATAAGTGGCTGCATGGGTTAGTGAGTAGCTACATGAGTGTCTATATGGGTTGTTAGTTGTTTTTTTGAGTATCAGAATGAGTGTCTGTATCGTTTGGTGGGGGGTATTACTTACCGCACAGATCCATGAATGACTGACTCACTGTTTGTATGTGTTTTGAAGACAACATGTGTGCAGGACTGTATGGGTGGATGATTGTGTGTATGGGTGTGTTAGTGAGTGAATGACTGCCTCAATAGTGTCTTTATGAGTAAGTACATATGTTTTAAACTAATATACGTGAGTATTGATGTATATAAGTAAGGATATATGACAGTGACAGATTGGAAGAGTTCCTGTATAAAAAAGTATGTATTTCTATAACTGATTGTTTAAGAGAGTAAGTTTGTGTACATTTCTGTAGAAATTAGTGTAGTGGTGTGTGTAGAGCTGTAAATGCAAGTAAATGGATGTTTGATAGTTTATTTCCATGTGTGAGTATATGTGTGAATAACTCTATGTATAAGTGTAGGTGTGTTACAGGATGTATAGGTGCATGAGTACATATGATGAGTGAGTACATGCATGAGTGACTATATAGAACTATTGGTGAATGAGTTGATGTATATATAGATTTAGGAATTACTGAATAGGTTGTTCTAACTGGTATTGGTATCTCCATTCTTTAGAAAATTTTACGTTCTATTTTTTAATGTGTGTATCAAAGGTTATACTAGGGTAAGAGGAGGTCTGCCACTCTTTCACAAGGATGATGTCATCAGTGATGTCATTTGAGATGTCATGAGTGATGTCACTGACCATGTCATGAGTGATGTAGTATGTAATGTCATCAGCAGTGCATTGCGGGCGCGCAAGTTATAGTTAGCTGAACTAACTATAACGGGGGAATTTCAATGGTTTTGTATGAGTGAAATCTCCCGATAACTATAACATGTGTGAAACCTATGTTTTTTTCAGTGAATTTGCAAGGTTTTTTAAATGCTAATTCCTAACTATAACGTGTTAAAACCTATGGTTTTTTCAGTGAATTTCAAAGGTTTAGTAAATGATAATTTTTAAATGTATAAAATATTACATTTCTTTATTTTTATACTAATTTCTTAAATTTTTATTAAAAATATTTATATTTATTTTATTTTTTAAATTATATTTCATATTCTTATTGTAAAATAATAACAAAACTAAATTCGAATTTTTTTTATATAAAAAAATTCTCAATTTTTTACAATTACAATCTGTATAATTCCTTTTTCATATTTTTTTGGGTAATCGCACCGTACGCGAACAGTGATCGCACCACATTTTGTACGGAAAATGGTCCTCTGCGCTTAGCCGCACACTTGTTACAAATACGCTTTGACCTTGCGCATCGCATCAACGCTTCTGCGTGACGTCATATACGGCGCCCCGTAATCGTAAGGCGCAAAAGTTTCTAATTGTTCAAAAACATATATTTATGTATTTAATGTACATATTATGGGAAGACAGTATCTAGGACAATCATGAAAATAGTTTTTTTAACTTTTAATAAGCGATTATTACTTTTAAAAGCAATTACGCAAATCGCAATGGTACATCGTACATACTCGCATCTTAAGAGCACCGTAAGAGCACTGTAAGTGTACGCAAATTCATTTGACCATAAAAGGAGAGTTTTGATTGGTTCATAATACTTCGTATTCCAACTGTTGAAAGACCCCTCTCATTTTGATCATCCTACTTCGAATTTCCCAGGAAAAACATCTATTGTGTGGAGCTGTAGTCTTTTACAACCAAACTCTACAATGGCTACTCTTTTAGAGACTTCATCAGTACATTCCTCTAAGGAAGATTTTGTTACTGACCCACCTCAGAAAAAGAGAAAAGAAGCTTTCATTTGGAAGTTTTCTTTATTTCCGAAAGGACAGAAACATGTAAATGTACCGAAAGTAACATGCAAGATCTGGGAGGTTACACTTTCCAGGGCTGACTTCACTAAAAAGTTCTCTTTCGGGACAGCCTCAATGGGTCGCCATGTCAAAAATTTGCATCCAAATAATTATGGAAGGATGGCAACACAAAGGTTCTAGGAAAACCCTCAACCTGCAGTTCCTTCTACCTCAACTGCATCACCACCTCCTCCGAGCAGTCCGCACCTATTATTGTGCATCAGTTTGCAGATCTTACAATTCATTGTCAATTTTGCAGAGAACTCTTTTGTTACGGTGAGCAGTCTATTCACCTTATTGTGAAGAGCAAAGAAGAGCACCATTGTCCAAAACAATAATATTTTTTTTTCTTTTTTCTTCCTGTTCCACAGTTGTTTTGCTTCCAGTTTCATTTTTTTGGTTTTAATAAAAACAACTAAAAACTTGCTGAAAAAATAAAAAAACAATAGAAAACTAAAAAGAAAAAAACCACATCTTTTTAGAACTACCTCCACTGGCTTAAAAAAAAACTATATTTCTATATTAGTGAGTAAAACTTTGTCAGAATGAATGTGTAGTGCATAAATGAACGAATGAATTAGTAGTGTATGGTGAATGTGAAAGTGCAAAACTATAAGAGAGTGCTACAGCATAAATGTATAAGGTTTTTACCTATACTATACTGTAGTACCTCCAAATAACTTCCATGTAACACATCCATATAAATATGTTAGAAGTCTATACTTCAATTTGCACTGCTAGTGAAACTGCCTGGGTGAATTTGTATGTGTTAGGAGCGAATTTACAACACCCTTGCACCTCTTTTACACATCTTTTCCGTCACTTTTGTGATGCAGCGGTGTTGCAAAAGATGTACCATAGTATCTGATATTTACAATGTGATGCATATGGAAGGGATCAAAAAGTATTGGGAGGAACCCTTTTTAGGTTTTGCCTGGCAAAAACGATGCGAAAGCATCGTTTCGCTAGGCGAAAACCTAATGAGTATAGTATGGGGCTGGGAATCCGCCCCTGTCTTCCATTGGCTAGCTCCATAAATGGAGGCTAGCCATTGGAAGACACGTCTGTCCGTCAATGCCGGACCAGATTCTTTTGGCTTTTGGCTACGTCAGCCGAAAGCCTGTTCTCGGGAACGCCCCCGAATCTGGGCCGGCATTGACGGCACCCGCCTTCCTGCTCGGGGCCCTGCTGTCTTGTAGGTTCATTGCCGTTCTACATTAAGGTAATACTAAGCAGCTTTCTGACCCTACCGCTACACACGGACGTTTCATTTCCCTCGTCCGCTTCTCAGCTGGTCGTCGGACTCCAGTCCGGACTTTACCCTTGCCCCTCTGTGCTGGGCGGGCGGCGTCTCCTGCTGTCTGGGTGGACATGTGCCGGTGTCTGCCGGGGAGGAGCCAGGAGAGGAGCAGCCGAGGAGTGTGGAGCGCCGGGACCCCCACAGCAATATATACGTCAAATTGAATTTAATTCATAGAGTTTTCATTTTAGCCAAGATACTGCTTGATCCCGAATGCCAATTCTATAATAATATTGAGCATTTTCTAATTCTTTCAGTGTCTTTGTCAAGCTTTGAAATTGTGGCATTCAGACCATCGGAGATGCTTGCAGCAAACGGCTAACTCGCTGAGCCACCGTGCCTCCTCACATCTTGCAAAGCAGCGCTGGTAGTTCCTTAGATAAAGAGACAGTCTTACTCGTGGTCACATCATAAAGATGGCTATTATTAACAGTAAACATCTGTCTAGCAAAATGCACGTCCTAGCATGCTTTGTGGGCTAGCCCTGCACAATGACAACTGCTCGAACACCCGTGCTGCAGACAGAAAAATAAGTATGCCTTTTTTAAGGCTGTACGTGTGCATATAATGAAAGATTCGAGCAGCAGCGAGGCTTAGAAATATTTCTTTTTAAGGCGCTCGACGGGTGCTGTCATGCTTTATGATGTGGCGACAACTCCGTATCAGAAATGCTTCCTTGCGTTTACCTGTTCCTAATACATTATTCTGTAAATAAAGCCGCTCTGTCGCCTCATCCGTCAGGCAGGCGGCCGAGGAACGCGCGCCCATGGCTCTCCCAGCGAGGCCTTGGCTGCCTGGTATCACGCCTGAAGAAGAGCGCGCGCCAAGAGCAGAGCGCCCAGACACGTGCTGCAGGGCAGGCCCATTCGCGGCAAGCATGTTTATTCTTAAAATAAATGCATGGCAACAGAAAATTTGCTTCTGATCTGCACTGCAGAAGGACCGGAAATATATTTGGAGTGTTTGCCAGTGCCTGGGCCACCACCCTTCAGCAGTCTGAAGAGGACATTCAAGGTCATTCAAATATTAAATACCTAATTTAGTGCTGCTGTAAGTCTATCTGCAAATACGCCCGTTAATTATTTTTGTGATATGCATCATCGAGTGCCTTCTTCACCGGATTTACATAGCTCTGATAAATGCGGGAAATAACGCGTTAATTTCAGCTACCTATACTAACCAAACATTCGTTTCAGGAATTCTGTTGACGTTTCAAGGCCCTTGCACTTTGCTCTTTTGATGGTAGGAGTTATTTAAGAGGGTGAAGGTCACAGGAAATAAGATGGAATTCACCATCTCTGGCATTAGGCAAGACCTTTTGTTTTTTATACAATTATGTATATACTTGTAGGCGTATTGAGCCACTCCTCTTCATCCATTGGGCTGTACTTGTGTCATTAACTTTGTATTTCCTGCAAATGCAGCATGGGGCACCGTGTAAACCCTCCTCAGTCATTAGCATCACTGTGACTGACAGCTTTTTGCTCATTCACAAGGAGCACACTAGCACACAAAGTAGTTCCCCTGGGATTACTATGGCAATGTATTATATTGTATTGTAATTGCATTTATATAGCGCTTACTACGCCTGACGAGGCGTCAAAGCGCTTTTTCAGCAAATAGCACGCTACTCCGGGTGCTTTTTAGTCCCAAAAAATATTCCGGTTTTAGCCAATTCTTTATGTTTAATATATTTATAACATTTTACAAAAACCTTGACAGAACAATGTCGAAAGACCAATGGTGTAGCTAGACCTTTAGCCACCGGTGGCGGTCCCTGTGTTTGCCGCTCTTTGGTGGGCAAGAGTGGAGGGTGCCGGGAGAGGAGCAGCCGAGGAGTGTGGAGCGCCGGGACCCCCACAGCAGCCCTCTGACCTAGGGACCGCATTGCTCGTAATCTGGCTTGATCCTCCGACCCCCATGGGTTGCGGCCGGGCCTTGGAGAGGAAATGCTGCTGGGATCTTCTTGCGGCAGGTCGAAGGATCCCAGGCAAATGTTGTGGGCGGGAATGGGAACAGGCGGGGAGGGGGTGCATTGATGAGTGCTGTCGTCATGCCCGAGCTCTGACCCTAGATTAAACGCCTGCATGAAAAGATGATGGAGGGGTGTTGAACGGCTTGGGAAATGGATGGTAAGAATAGAGAGAGAGCCCGCCTTGAAAAGGTTCTGGAATCGCAGCATCGGTTTGTGCTTTTTCGTCTCAGTATTTTGTGATTAATGTTTACACACATTCTATGGGCATCTGCTTTTCTGCTCAGGGCGTGTGCTGTGCGACTCCGAGGCTCCTCTGTCATTTAGTCTGTTAGTAGAGGGCACTTCCATAGTATGTGTAGAGGGCTCTGGGGGCACTGCTTAGTTTTGCGAGCCCACAGAGGCTCAAGAGCAGTTTCTTCTCCCCCCCCAAGTAGCCCCATTTGATTTCGAGTCCCGAGAGGTTCCCGACCGCATTTCTCATTTGGAGCCCAGGGGGGCTCGGGCCGCATTCTTTGTTAAAGAGCCCAGCGAGGCTCAAGGCTTAATCTTATTGGTTAAAGAGGGCTCCGGGGGGCATTTGTAATTAGGAGCCCCGAGGCTCCAGGGCAAAATCGTTGTATTGAGAGCCCAGGGAGGCTCTAGGGGGGCATTCCTTTTGGCCAGAGCCGCGCTTCTCCCCTGCCTGTCCATGTTATGCTGCCCTCCTGTACGTCTCCACCAAGAGTTGCTTTCTAATCCATGTGCTCCTCCCCACCCGCTCCATGACGTTCTTTCGCCTGTTGCTTCCCCCTAACCCCGACCTCCATGTTACTTTCCGCCACCCACACCCTCTGTGTTGTTTCCCCACCATCATCCTTTGCGATTCTTCATTCCACCTGCACACTACATGTTGTATCACCCTACACCGCTATCATGGGGTCTCCTGGCCCGCGACACAGTACCCCATCACCCAGCTCACCACTGTCATCCTCAGGAGAGTGAACGAGGCATCCGGCCTGTACCAGATGTTCGAGGTCCTAGGGGAAGTGATACTTTTGAGCCTTGTACACCTGATGTTACACAAAGAGCTTCTCCCACCCAAACCTACCCATTATCTACACACTCCCTCTCACACTTCTTGCTGTGTACAACCCTTTTCACACTCCTCTTTTATCTGCACAATCCCTCTGTCTCTCACTCCTACATCATCATCATCTCTCTCCCCAGTCTGTCACCTTTGAAGTCCTTTTTACACCTGTTGGTTACCTATGCGTTTCATCTCTAACAACAGTGTATAACTTGCACAGGGGGGCTCGCAGTTTGTGGGGGGCTCTGTGTGGGGGGCTCTGTGTGGGTTTGTGGGGGGCTCTGTGTGGGTGTGTGGGGGGGCTCTGTGTGGGTGTGTGGGGGGCTCTGTGTGGGTTTGTGGGGGGCTCTGTGTGGGTGCGTGGAGGGCTCTGTGTGGGTGTGTAGGGGGCTCGCAGTGTGTGTGGGGACTCTGTGTGGGTGCGTGTGGGGGGCTCTGTGTGGGTGCGTGGGGGGGCTCTGTGTGGGTGTGTGGAGGGCTCTGTGTGGGTGTGTGGGGGGCTCTGTGTGGGTGTGTGGAGGGCTCTGTGTGGGTGTGTGGAGGGCTCTGTGAGGGTGTGTGGGGGCTCTGTGAGGGTGTGGGGGGCTCTGTGAGGGTGTGTGGGGGCTCTGTGAGGGTGTGTGGGTGTGTGGGGGGGCTCTGTGTGGGTGTGTGGGGGGGCTCTGTGTGGGTGTGTGGGGGGCTCTGTGTGGGTGTGTGGGGGAGCTCTGTGTGGGTGTGAGGGGAGGCTGTGTGTGGGGGCTCTGTGTGGGTGTGTGTGGGGGCTCTGTGTGGGTGTGTGTGTGGGGGGCTCTGTGTGGGTGTGTGTGTGGGGGCTCTGTGTGGGTGTGTGTGTGGGGGCCCTGTGTGTGTGTGGGGGGCTCTGTGTGGGGGGCTCTCTGTGGGTGTGTGTGTGCCATTTGCGAGAGATTAAGTTATTGGCATTCTAAATGACAATGCCATTTATTTATCGGTTTTCAAAACGAACACATAAATAAAAAATTTGTCATTTACAATGCTAATAGCTCTAACTTTTCCAAAGGCAAAACCGTTGCATTGTAAATGCTTGTTAGGAAAAGGAAATGGGTTTGTATTCAACAAAAACAAGAGTCCCTTTTCCTTGTTTTATCATCAAATTCTGAAGCCCTGCGCCAGAAAGAGACTTTCCTGCCCAGAGAAGGGGGGGAGGGGAGGGAGTGGAGGTGTTCTAGCATAGGAACACCTCCTAAAAGTGACAGAGTGAAATCTATAATATTTCTTTCAGTCACTTTTAGTCCTATGCTACGTCAAAACCCTGCACCTGCTTGAAACAGGTGTAAGGATTGACACTGCTTTGTGAGCATAGAACCCCAAGAGCATTTCTGGAGCTGCCCTGCTTTGCACTTGGAACGCAAGTCAAGCAATGCACCACCTTCACAACACAAATACATTACATATCTGTGCCGTTTTTGCTCCATAATACACTACATTGTAAATACGGTGCATCCATTGTGCTGATATCACATTGCACAATAACTGCCATATCCCTGGGAATGTACCACTTATTGTACTTCTGCTGATTACTGTTTCAAAGTAGTGAATCAATTACTACACACTGATCAATGAGTCACTACAAAACTATAACAGGAATGACAGAGTGTTTGCTGGAAGTGTAAGGATAGAGACTGGGGAATTCAAAATATAAAAGGTAAATTTGCAGGTGCATAGAACAGTACATGCATAGTAAATAGGAGTTTGAAGCAGTCCATATACTAAGGCCTACTTTGCTCCATAATCACTTGGGTACTGACTGTCAGTAAAAAAACTTTATTTGATTGATTACAACCATAAAAGTGTACCCTATACATAAAAATGATAATAAAAAATAGCCAGAATCATATTAGAAACATGGTATAAATACATATCATAAAATACTCATTTTCCTTCATGTAAGATACAAATGTCTTTCGTCTTCCTCAGAATCCTTCCAAGGAATTCCAAGCCGTACCATTACCTTTTACATGCAAAGCATTACCTTACCCCGAGTGCTCATATAAAATAAAAGTATTTTACTCTGTACGCTTGAGGAACACCCTGACCTTACTCATAAATTTCCCAATAGCACAAGCAATGTCTAGGTTCTTCATTTCAACTAGAAGGCTAACAGCGTGCATCCTATTTCTGATCATATATTTTTTAAAAATCGGGCATAACATCTCTTTCCGAGAATGTAAAAACTTTGTTCAATCTAGTAAAATATGCACAATATCGCAATGATTACCTAACGCACAAGTACAGGTACCATTACTATGCAACATAAAATATTTGATCTCAATATTCCCATAGCAGGGGTTTATCCCCATTCGCACTTTTAGTACCTCCCGTCTTAGGTGGAAGCTCAGCAATCTGTCTAGGTAGGGGTACTGTTCATTAGATTCCCAAGCCAGAGTACTGACTGCATGATTACAGTTCTGCAAAGAGAGTGCATGACTGAATTTATAAGAGCTTCAGTTTTACCACAGTACATATATAAGGAAATACTGCTGAATGGCTCACTACAATATTGAAACAGTAGAGTGAGAGTGATTGTGAAAGTCTAATGATACAGACGGGACAATTGAATGTATAAAAAACAAATGTGCAGCTACATAGAAGAGTGCATGCATACTCTATACAGGTTTAAAGCAGTACATGGCCTAAGGCCTACATTGCACCATGATTACTTGAGTACTGACTGGATAGTTACAGTTTTGCAAGGAGAGTGTCTGTCTGAATTTAGAAGAGCTTCATTTTTAGCACAGTGCATACATAAGGGCATTCTGCTGAATACTTCACTACAATACTGAATCAGCAATCAAAAAGAGTTTACTGGAAGTGTAAGAATATAGACTGGATAATAAAAGCTATAAAAGACAAGTTTCCCATGCATAGAAGACTGCATGCATAGTGTATAGGAGTTTGAAGCAGTCCATGCCCTAAGGCCCACTTTGCACCATGACTACTTGGGTACTGGCTGAATTATTACAATTCTGCAAGGAGAGTGTTTGGCAAAATGTACAGCAGCTTCAATTTTAGAACAGTGTATACATAAACACATACTGCTGAATGGCTCACTGCAACACTAAACTAGCAGTACCAAAATGTTTGGAGGAAGTGTAAATATACAGACTAGGCAATTGAAAGTTTAAAAGCCAAGTCTACAGGTGCATAGAAAAGGGCATTTATTATTTAATAACCTTCCCAAAGCCCCAAGCGCCATCACACCTTTCCGAGGGTAGGATTATGATTTACAAATGCTAGCATTTTTTAAATTAATAACCATAAAAAGAACAAATGTTAAACCTTTTTTTTTCTTCTAATGATAACGATATTTTTTATACGTCTTCTATTTAGATGCTTTTGATCATGAAAATGCAAGGAACACATTTTACCGAGTAACACTTTTTAAACTCTCCAACGTATGTAGATAATAATACCTTATACGTGTTACTATCAAAATCGAAACCTTTACAGCTTCACAGTTTGTAACTTTTCCGAACACGTGCAGAAGAAAAACAGTTAAAATGTGAGCATGTTTAAACTGCAAAACGTGCCATCTACATAGGCGGAGCCACATCTTCCTTCCATAGACTACTAAACAACAACAAACTATATAAACCACACCTACTGTGCAATTAGTTTTGTTTTCCCGAGTTATTTCTGAATCGCCAATCTCTGTTGCAGGTTCCGTTCTCTAGCATTAGATTCTCTTTTTGCGTCAACAAACATATTCCGGAGTTGTACGTTCTTTCAAGATGGCATAGGCATAGTAGTTAGTTATAAATAGTGACTATTTGTCAATATTTAAACATTTATATGTAAAAAAAAATGTTATTGCATGTTTTCGCTTTTTCTCTGTAACGTCAGCAGCTTGTTATTAGAAACAGATATATTATAACAAATATTACTCCTTTTCTGGCTCCTTTTACCTTATGTATAGTGACTTTTTATATTATAATATTGATACTGTACTTCGCTCGAGAGGTGTTGCTAACCCGTCGATGCAAACCCTAAACATTTACAATCAACGTGACAATGATACACTTGTTATTATGTTTTCCCCTAGAGATCACATACTGTTAATATGTATACTATAACAGGCTTAGTGATCCTAGTGGAATTCACAATCCGTCGTCACAAACAGTAATGATAAGTAAGCAACGTTACCGGCTTGCAGCTTTCAGCCTATTTTCCCCTTGTGATCATATGCTGTGAGAATATATACATATTATTATTCTCAACGTCATGATTTCAGAGGAGTTTATGACCCGTCGCCACGAAGATCTAATTTTTTCACCTCCCGGAGAAAAGAAGTTCAGTAAATAATTACCGCTCGATACTATTTTATTATGGATGTTCGGTTAAATACATACCTTTATTTTCCTTTTCTTTTTACTGTAACAATGGTATCAATTCTTATATTATAATAGATTGTCCTATTGCTACAGAACAGGAATGGGACATTTTTCAGCGCCATCTGTGATATAATTATCAAATATTTATAAAAACTTGATCAGATATTTTTATATATATTAAAATATAGCTATCATGCATACTTTGTTACTTTAAATATTTAATAAACACTACATTTCTGAATGTTATTTTCTAATTTGTATTCTTATTTGCAATATGGCAGGGTAGTTCGCTTGTGAACTACCCTGCCATATTGCAAAAATCACTTGTTGTGTTCTATGTTTGTTTGCTAATGGTTTTTAATGCACAGTTCTATGAATTACAAAACAGTCTTACTATGAATTAAGTTATAAAATGAAAAAAGATATATTTGTATACAAATAATATTTTCAAAAAAACGAAAAAAAGAGTTTCTTCTGACTAAATAAAAGTATATAAACTAATGCTTAAGCACTAGTGGGTGGTGAGTTCATTTATAAGTCATTATTGGTGTTTATTATTGTTTGTGGTTTATTACCTTCGTATTCTCACTTGACTATAGACCTTTACCAAACTGTTTAGTTTCCCTATGTATAGCAAGTGTATCACTATTTGTATATAGGGGTCCCCTTCTTCCCAAATTACTTGTAAACACTACGACAGCACGTTTATGAATTGTACAGAATACAAATTTTAAAAATAATAATGCATGCATTTCTATGTAATATGAAACAATTTAGATTTTACTGTTTTACTTGTTCTCTTGATCTGAGATAATGTAGTGCGCGAGTGTTTGTTGTAGCACTATTCTACTTTCAACACTTTTACAAACTATAGCACAAAAATTAACTATATAGCCACACTTATCTGATATTTTATGAAATTCCATTTTTAATTGTCACCCCTTTCATATATACTGCGACAGTTTCTGAAGAAAGTTTATTTATATTTGCCTAATAAAAACTGTTTCAAACCTAGACTGAATTTTTTGCTGCGCAACCACACCTCCCCATCATGAAAGTAAACACCACATTATAAGTAAATAGTAGTACTAAGAAGTATGTCACCTACAAACTTAATAAAAGAAAACAGCACAAATTACTGTCATTTTTCCGCCGTGATTTATACACCACACGGCAATTATATAAATGGCCCTTGAAACATATATAAAAAATTGTTTACCTCATAATTCCTCTCCACCACCTTATGGGCACTGTACACAGTTAATATTTTTCCTAAACTACCTTCTACTACTGTCTTTCCCCATACTCTTTTGGAAAATGCATCACAATATCAGTGACAACAGTGAACCGTTCCCACCCAATAAGGAGCAAACTTGTGTTCGGAACACTTTAGCCAATAAATTGTCCATCTTGTTCCAAAGACGAGCAAGGAATGACTGCTAAGCCTTCTACTTTTAATACTTTACAGCCATTGAACATTAAACTTCGTAAAGTCCCGCTTGGAGCACGTTACCCTAATACTCCCCGAACAGGAAGGAATCCTTAATAAAACTTTTCCACGAACTTGTTCTATGACTAACGGTTCCTATGAAAAAAATAAATATAAATCTCCAGCACAGTAAGTATTTCAATTAGCAACATATTGTGATGAACTTCTAACCTCTGTACTCACGCAACTGATCCATGAACTGTTACTATGGTAACAGGCAGAAAAGTAGTGGCTGTACAAAAAAACTTTATATTTACCTTGGATCCTCTACAAGACAGAAACAAAACCAAAATACCACATTTGCACGCCCTTTGCACAGTTCTTTTTAATAAAAAGAGGCCCGGGGGATGAGGGGGGGAGGGAATCGAGTGGAGGAGAAAGCGGTCCCCGGAACTCCGGGGGGCCATGAGCCCCCCGCATACATATAGTTAAAGATCCGGGGGTAGCAATCCCTGCACAGGGGAGACCCTCTAGGCCCCCCATTATGAAAAACAAATTGCCCCACAGATTTGACCCTCCCAGAGGCTAATTAACAATAAAGCGGGCTTCACGTTTTTTTTCTTTTTCTCCCAAAAGGCGTACCCTGCGTTTAAAAAAAATATATATATATATCCCGCATGATGTCATATAAGGCGCCCCGTACATGTATTCCACGTAAGATTCTAATTGTTCAAAAACATATATTTATGTATTTATGTATATATTAAGAGAAGACATTATCTGGGATAATCATAAAAATATTTTTTACAACTGTAAAAAAGCGTATATTACTTTTAAAATCAATTACGGAAATATCCCACGTACGTCGTAAGAGTAAAGATAGTTTGAAGACTTATACATTTTATAAAACAATATAGCACTGCACACTAAAGAAGAACAGTCAACACAATTATTGACCCCTCTCCCAACAACAGTACAAAGCCCAGATTTCCATTGTAGTGATTTCTTAGTTGTCAGATCGACACACAGATCGACACACACTCTCTCATGGCTGGTATACACCCACAATAATACACTGGGGGGGGGCATGAGTGGGAAATATTTAATGACCTAGCATTGTTACAGTCCCTATAACTACATAACAAACAAAATGTAACAATGGGTCAACAGAAAAATAGTGCAGCTATCTAGATGACTGTGTGTATATTGAAAGAACACAATCCCTGAATCCAAAGTATTCTTGGTGAAAAAATATGTTCCCATCAGATACCCGTCCTGTACCGCCCTACATCACTTGGGATCCTTCACCCGAAGGAAGTGGAAAGAACCACTTAGGATTAGGTAGATTGTGGCCTAATCAAAGTGTGAAGGGATGTAAAGTTTGTGGGTCTAAATTTTTGTAATGGTATCAGGGGGCACAAAAAATTAACCAAAAGCAGTGCATGAAGTGCTCACTGTAGCGTGTGAAAGTGAAAGAATTAATATTGGGTTGTGGGAGTGGAAAAGAAGTTTATTTGGGTCCTACCCACACCCAAGGCTAAAAAACAGTGCAAGTAGTGGTAACAAATAACTACTAAGATTTTAACTTGGTCGACATGTTTCTGCAGTATTCGTTGGTTCAAAAGATACCAGTCTGCTTCATCAGGACCTTCTTATAAATAAAGTGCAACTGCTAATTTAAAGTGTATAGTGTGTATTAAAAATCATATCACCTGAAAGCACCAGTGGATATGATCCAGTCAATGAGCAATGGACATCAAACATAAAAGACAACAAAAATGCACACAGTTAATGACGAAAGCTGCAAAGCACAGAGGTAAGCTCGTGAAATACATATATGCCAAACAATTTATGGTCAGTGTTTGTAACAACAATCAAACATATGAGCCAGGTACATATATCCTGGGTTTAACCAAACTTATATTCACTCACCCATGTTCTGGGGAATGCACTCTCCACCTCACCCGGCAACAGCTCAGGTACAAATGGAGCACCGCTCTATTAGATGTGAACAAAGAAAGATGAAAGAGGAAGAGTTCGCTAGAACTCAATCTGAAAACACATTCCCTCTATCATTGGGGATTTCTAACCAGAGGTAGAGGCGAGTTACTACTGTTAGTAGTGCCCTGTGATATTCAGCCGTGGGCAAATGTAATCTCCTGCTTCAATTAGCACAGTCTGCATTGTTGAGTCTAATGAAGCATTGTTAGATCTAATAAGGAATCATCCTGCTTAATGCGATGGAAGGGCGATCTGTTATGTCTCTAGAGTTGTTGACCCACTATGCGCAATAAGCAGGCACTCTCAGCCATGATATACTAAATATTTACAACTTGCCATAATGTCTACTAAGTCTTGCAGTGACCAATCATTTTAAGCGTAGAACACTCGGGGGCCGATCGTGTTCTCCAATCGAGTCAGCACACACATATGTATTGCCGCCGTACTCAAAATCCAAAATGCGACTAGCCTGTTAAGCTTTCCTTGGTGCCTGTCTTGTATCTAATTCTCTTCGAGTCCACCCGTTTTAAGTGTCGAGTATTCACAGACCCAACGTGGTCTCTAAAAAAGAAGAACCAACAGCCACACAAATTGGCTCCGTAACAACCATGTCTCGCTTACCTGTCCGTCGGTACTCCTCGCCTTCCTCTAGGCTGACTTTGGGAGGTACCGATTAGACAGGAAGCGGGATATTTAGCCCAGATCTAATTGGTCAAGCGCACAACACGTGTGCTGCGTGTTACCGCGCGTCACCAAGCGCGTGGAGCGACCAGCAGTAATGTAGTCCGGAAATGTAGTCCGGAAACACCCGCTAGGTAGTCTCCTCACTAGCTATTCGCCGAGGGGACAAAACGTGAACCTCGCGATAGCGTGCGTGTCAAACCACAATGTAGTTTCTTGGTAATGTTTATATTCAATAGCGCGCAATCGGCCCTGGAACTACAGAATAGATGGGATTTGTAGTTTAATTGTAACGCTTGGTCCCCTTGTTATTTGTAAACAGAAGTATGTAATGTGACCTGCATCTGAGTTAAAGAAATTGTATATTTCTAGGTAGAATTGAGGGATTTGTAGTTTAATTGTAACGCTTGGTCCCCTTATTATATTGAACAGAAGTATGTAATGTGACCTACGCCTGGGTTAAAGAAATCGTATATTTCTAGGTAGAATGGAGGGCAGTGATAAGAAAATAAAAAACTGATCAACTAGCATGCCTATAGTTTTAATATGATTCAGTCCTTTGCTGGAAGAAATTAAGCACTGATAGAGTGGCACATCTTCAGTATTGATGAATTGCAGTCCCTAACTGAAAGACTGATGGGGATTGGTTGGTAGGCAGTGTGTTGTGGAGACAAGTGTGTTTCTACTCCCAGTGGGTATTGATAATGAACAATCTGGGTACTATGCAACTGGTGTCCTGGTTTATAGGGACATCCACGGGATGTCTTCATTCAGACCCGAAATATCGGTCTGAAGTTTGTGCACCCATCTCTGTTCTCTGCGATGTAAAAAAGTACTGATGTCTGTGATATGTTTAGGGATCATCGGCTGTTCGAGCTGTTCGAGCACAGTCCATTGTAGGTCTGTAGGTGCATGGTGTGCCTCCAGGAAATGTTTTGTCATACGAGTTGTTTGTTTATTACAGCGTATTGAACTCTTGTGCTCTGAGATCCTCGTCTTCACTTTTCTCGTGGTCATACCCACACACCTTTTTTCGCAGGGACAGCTGATTAAATAAATGAGGTTAGAACTGTTACAGTTCGTGAACCTCCGCTGTTCCCAAGGATGTTCTGTACCAATATCGATTGTTGTGGATTTGCGGGTCTGAGGGCAAGCTGCACATTGTCCGCACGGGTGGTGTCCAATTACAGCTGGCATCTCCCACAGGGTGCCCGTATTTCTAGGGATTTCAGTCTTTGGTCTTGTGTGGACCAGTTTGTCCCTAAGACTAGGTCCCCTTTTGAAGGCAAATAGGGGAACTGGTAGTGTGTCATTTCCCGTGTTCAAAATGCCCCAGTGTTTTTTGATGACACTAGTTATTTGGTTAGATAGTGTACCAAATGTTGTCACACATGTCATTCTTTCTGTTTTCTCTTTTGGCGGTGAGATTTCCAATAGACTCGCTCTGTTGTTATTTTGTGCTCTTTTCTTGGAGCGGTTTATCAATTGTTTTGGGTAGTCTTTCTCTAAGAGATCTTTTCTTAAGTTGTTTGCATGATTTTCGAAAGATCTCTTATCTGAGCAGTTTCTGTGTATACGAAGAAACTGCCCATATGGCAGATTGTCCCGGAGGGACTTTGGGTGGCAGCTATGGTAATTCAATAGGGAATTACGAGCCATGGGTTTTTGATAGAGTTCAGACCTAAGTCCATCCACTGTGCCGATAATCATCAGGTCCAGGAAGGCCAGTCTATCTGTGTTGAATTCCATGGTGAATTTCAGGAACCGATTTCTTTCACTTGTCTCCACAACACACTGCCTACCAACCAATCCCCATCAGTCTTTCAGTTAGGGACTGCAATTCATCAATACTGAAGATGTGCCACTCTATCAGTGCTTAATTTCTTCCAGCAAAGGACTGAATCATATTAAAACTATAGGCATGCTAGTTGATTAGTTTTTTATTTTCTTATCACTGCCCTCCATTCTACCTAGAAATATACGATTTCTTTAACCCAGACGTAGGTCACATTACATACTTCTGTTCAATATAATAAGGGGACCAAGCCTTACAATTAAACTACAAATCCCTCAATTCTACCTAGAAATATACAATTTCTTTAACTCAGACGCAGGTCACATTACATACTTCTGTTTACAAATAACAAGGGGACCAAGCGTTACAATTAAACTACAAATCCCATCTATTCTGTAGTTCCAGGGCCGATTGCGCGCTATTGAATATAAACATTACCAAGAAACTACATTGTGGTTTGACACGCACGCTATCGCGAGGTTCACGTTTTGTCCCCTCGGCGAATAGCTAGTGAGGAGACTACCTAGCGGGTGTTTCCGGACTACATTTCCGGACTACATTACCGCTGGTCGCTCCACGCGCTTGGTGACGCGCGGTAACACGCAGCACACGTGTTGTGCGCTTGACCAATTAGATCTGGGCTAAATATCCCGCTTCCTGTCTAGTCGGTACCTCTCAAAGTCAGCCTAGAGGAAGGCGAGGAGTACCGACGGACAGGTAAGCGAGACATGGTTGTTACGGAGCCAATTTGTGTGGCTGTTGGTTCTTCTTTTTTAGAGACCACGTTGGGTCTGTGAACACTCGACACTTAAAACGGGTGGACTCGAAGAGAATTAGATACAAGACAGGCACCAAGGAAAGCTTAACAGGCTAGTCGCATTTTGGATTTTGAGTACGGCGGCAATACATATGTGTGTGCTGACTCGATTGGAGAACACGATCGGCCCCCGAGTGTTCTACGCTTAAAATGATTGGTCACTGCAAGACTTAGTAGACATTATGGCAAGTTGTAAATATTTAGTATATCATGGCTGAGAGTGCCTGCTTATTGCGCATAGTGGGTCAACAACTCTAGAGACATAACAGATCGCCCTTCCATCGCATTAAGCAGGATGATTCCTTATTAGATCTAACAATGCTTCATTAGACTCAACAATGCAGACTGTGCTAATTGAAGCAGGAGATTACATTTGCCCACGGCTGAATATCACAGGGCACTACTAACAGTAGTAACTCGCCTCTACCTCTGGTTAGAAATCCCCAATGATAGAGGGAATGTGTTTTCAGATTGAGTTCTAGCGAACTCTTCCTCTTTCATCTTTCTTTGTTCACATCTAATAGAGCGGTGCTCCATTTGTACCTGAGCTGTTGCCGGGTGAGGTGGAGAGTGCATTCCCCAGAACATGGGTGAGTGAATATAAGTTTGGTTAAACCCAGGATATATGTACCTGGCTCATATGTTTGATTGTTGTTACAAACACTGACCATAAATTGTTTGGCATATATGTATTTCACGAGCTTACCTCTGTGCTTTGCAGCTTTCGTCATTAACTGTGTGCATTTTTGTTGTCTTTTATGTGTGTTTGTCCATTGCTCATTGACTGGATCATATCCACTGGTGCTTTCAGGTGATATGATTTTTAATACACACTATACACTTTAAATTAGCAGTTGCACTTTATTTATAAGAAGGTCCTGATGAAGCAGACTGGTATCTTTTGAACCAACGAATACTGCAGAAACATGTCGACCTAGTTAAAATCTTAGTAGTTATTTGTTACCACTACTTGCACTGTTTTTTAGCCTTGGGTGTGGGTAGGACCCAAATAAACTTTTTTTCCACTCCCACAACCCAATATGAATTCTTTCACTTTCACACGCTACAGTGAGCACTTCATGCACTGCTTTTGGTTAATTTTTTGTGCCCCCTGATACCATTACAAAAATTTAGACCCACAAACTTTACATCCCTTCACACTTTGATTAGGCCACAATCTACCTAATCCTAAGTGGTTCTTTCCACTTCCTTCGGGTGAAGGATCCCAAGTGATGTAGGGCGGTACAGGACGGGTATCTGATGGGAACATATTTTTTCACCAAGAATACTTTGGATTCAGGGATTGTGTTCTTTCAATATACACACAGTCATCTAGATAGCTGCACTATTTTTCTGTTGACCCATTGTTACATTTTGTTTGTTATACACCCACACCACACCTATCCAGCACATCCGTCACTACTCACGTGACCCTATGTATATAAAAGACGCAAGTGTTCCACGCCATTTTAGAGTTGTTCCCAAACTACCGTACAAGGGGGCCCACTACTACATGCGTGGCCTTTTTGGTCACTGAGTTAGGTGTGCCCAAAGCACTGAGCGGTTGAACAACCAGCAATGATAATGGTGGGAGCACGAGTATGTCGTTAGCCACATACATTTACCACCCATGAAAAAGGCATAAGCATAATAATGGCTTTCTGGTGACGGACACGCGTTGTAATGGCTGTGGCTTACATGCTTCAAATGACTTTTTACGTATATGTGTCACCAAGTCTGATAACATTGGAGGCCAAAGACAAACACAGGACATCTCATCGATCACAGACAAGATAGGTGGAGGGTAAAATTAAAGTAACAGGTATAAAAAAAAACGGAGGAAAACTACTAAAATGGCGGAGGACGGAGTATGTAATGAACATTTGGCGCCTCAACAATATGATTATTAATATATTACAAAGATATAGCAGTGATTGACACACACAGGTGGGAAAAAGAAAGCAACAAATTTAATACCTGAAATGAGGACAGCTTTGCTTGGCGAACTTAAAGAAAAAGAAAGAAACAAAGGCTTGGAAACAAGGCTGCTCATGCATAGAGAGTACAACTGGTGCACAAAAAAAAACGGAACGTTTCACATACTATCATAGAAATATAGCTCTTTTTTTCACCAGTAAAGTTAGTTCTCAAAAAGAACTGTAGGACATATTATCAAGCCTGGGCGATAAAATTATCGCCACTTTATCGACAGGAAACTGCCGATAAAGTGGCGATAATGGGCTTCATAATATGCTCTATGGAATTCCAAACGAAGCTCATGTCAGATGTCCTTCACATCTTACATGAGCCTCAAATGGAATTCCATATAGCATATTATCAAGCTCATTAACGCCACTTTATAGGCAGTTTCCTGCTGATAAAGCGGCGATAATTTTATCGCCCAGGCTTGATAATATGGCCCTGTTTTTTTAGCCCCAATGCCCCCACGATCCTCCCTGCGTCCTTTGAGAGCCGGCATTGCTTTGTCAGAGAGAGCAGCTTACATGCTGCTCTCCCTATTGAAAACCAATCTGCTTTCCTATTTGAAAGAGAGACCAGATTAACATGCTCTCTCTTTCAAATAGGAAAGCGGTTTGCTGTGGTAAAGTGGGAACAGTATCGCTCACACCATAACATATCAAACAGCAATGTTCACGGGATAGGCACCCCTAGACATTGCAGGAGTCGGCCCTGGGAGGCGGTGATCCCCATGGCCATCAAGGGCTCCAGGAGGGAGGCCGCGCGATCCCTCCCAACATTAAAGAGCCCTGGGGGTGCAGGTCCCCGGGGCTGAAAGGTCATTTTACATATTACTGCCCCAGGAAGGTAGCGGTCCCCGGGGCGTGTACAGGAGGAGGGGGTGCTGAAAACATACCTTTTTAAAAAAAAAAAAACCCTGAGGGGGTGGCGATCCCCAGGGCTGCGGGTGGGCCTTACAAGCCCTCCTTTATGGATAGAAATTGCCCCCGAGATTTGGCCCCCCGGAAGTTAATTGAGAATAAAACGTATTTCTAGTTTGACATCCAATCAACAAGCAGCTCGTGCTCGTAATTGTACGGATTTCGGTACTTCGTCTCTAGATATCGCTATGATTTTACTTTTGATTTTCTCAGGAACTACTGAACGGATTTACACCATTTAACAAAAAGCACAATCTGCGAACCAAACTCTACCTCTCTGCCAAATTTGGTGTAATTCCGTTCAGCCGTTCGGGCTGTAGCCCTGGCTAAAGGTCCCAATAGAAAATTGCATGGGGAAAATACGTTTTGGGACCCCCCTTTTTTCTTGTGCCCCACTTGATGAATGACCCCCAAACTTTCAGGGATGGAGCGGAGTGGAGCAGGCCATTTTCTTGGAGAAATTCGCGAAGATTCGTCCACCGGCGCCAAAGTTATTCCAAATAGAATGTTGTGGATTTCCTATGGAAACTAGGTCCTAACTATAACTACCTACTGGCAACCGCCAGTAAGTAATATTATAGTTAGGACCTAGTTTCCATAGGAAATACGCAACATTCTATTTGGAATAACTTTCGTCGACCGGCGCCAAAGTTATTCCAAATATAATGTTGTGGATTTCCTATGGAAACTAGGTCCTAACTATAACTACCTGCTGGCGACTGCCAGTAGGTAATATATTATATATATATATATATATATATATATATATATATATATATATATATATATATATATATATATATATATATATATATATATATATATATATATATATATATATATATATATATATATATATATATATTTATATATATATATATATATATATATATATATATATATATATATATATATATATATTCACTGAAAAAACCATAGGTTATAGACCATATAGTTACTCATATAGCTACTGATTTAAACATGCAGCAGTTTACAGAACAACAGACATAATGATGCACAAATTAAGACAGTTTAGTCACTAACCCATGCACTCAATGAGACACATTTAATCACTCACTTATACAGTCAGTCATGCACCTACTAAATCCTTCATCCAGACACTTATACATCCACTCATTATTCAATATGTAATACATATTTTAACTTTACAGAAACATACAGTCACTGGATGTTGTCATCAGTGATGTCATCAGTGATGTCACTGACCATGTCATGAATGATGTAATATGTGACATCATCAGCAGTGGATTGCGGGTGCGCGATATATAGTTAGCGCAACTAACTATATATGCGAATTTCAATGGTTTTATGCGAGTAAAATAAGGTTTTGTAAATGCTAATCCATAACTATATATGGTCTATAACCTATAGTTTTTTCAGTGAATTTTCAAGGTTTTGTAAATGCTAATTCCTAACTATATATGGTCTATAACCTATGGTTTTTTCAGTGAATTTTCAAGGTTTTGTAAATGCTAATTCCTAACTATATATGGTCTATAACCTATGGTTTTTTCAGTGAATTTCAATGGTTTTTTAATAGCAAATATCTATAGCTGTAACATATGTTCTTATTCTAATTCATAAATATATTTTATATATATTTGTATTATATTTTTTAAATTCAATTTATATTATAGTTTAAATTATTTTTTCTTGTTTCGCTGCCGATCCGCGAAACGGTAAACGTTCCGTTAGTGCAAATACCGCGTTAGAAAGGCACATCGCGATGCGTCCCGTAAACGCAACATATCGCGTTACTACGCAATGTCCCTTAAGACGTTCTGCATTAGCGCACCCGGAAGCGTTCTGGAACGCGAACCAAGGCGCGAAACGTAAAGGCTCGGAATCGATCCGGGGCGCGCCGCGCAGCGCGTAACGTAAGCATAACAGGTCATGTGACTTGTTTATAAAACTTTTCATTGGTTCATTTTACTTTTAGTTTCCTAATGATGGAACGCTTGAGCATATGACGTAAAATAAACACTTTTCATTGGTTTAGAACATTTTCTTTTCTCAAATGATGAAAGTCCCACCTTTTTTCCTCACTCCGACTTTCATTTTTATGAGAGAAAGACCTGTTTTTGTTTGCTAAGACATGGCATTTGTATTAGCTGCAGCTGGTGGATCTCCACCACCTCCACCACCACCAAAGAAGACAGGACCGACTAGCCAAGTCATCTTCGACCAGGAAGAAGAAGAGGAAGACGAGGAACAGGAGCAAGGGACAAGTGGCTTTCTAAAAGAAATGCCAAGAACGTCCCATATCAAAGTGAATTTTATCTGGCAATTTTTTTCTCATTCTTCTCATGAAAAGAAAGTTAATGCCAGATACGTTACCTGCCTCAGCAGCAAAAAAAAACTCTCGAGAGGGACCGAAAAAAAATATAGCTATGGTAATCATACCATGCATCGGCACATGGAGAGGTGGCACCCTCTTAATTATTCTAAAGCACAACTTCGAGATCTGATGGATAACCCCCGACCGGCTAAAATATCCACCAATGACTTAGCAATAAGTGAGTCAGCGTCAAGAGAAACGGTCCCAAATCTCCAAAAGAACTTTGGGCAGATGAGATTTACATGTCTAGCATGTGGAAAATTAATCTCATGCGGAGAGATGAGTATTACTTTAATAAATACATCACTTGAAAATCATCAATGTCCAAACCGTCCAAGAAAGTAAATTTTTTTTTGTTGCTCCTGTTGAGCCCTTTGAAGTGAATCATTTTTGTTTCCCCTTCCTCCAAAAAAACACAAAAAAATATAAAACATCAAAAAGAATAAAAAAAAGTTCTTTTCAGAACTACCTTACCTTTTTAAAAAAATTGCTAGAATGTTTAGCACTCTAGCATCCTCTATTTCTTTTGATTCGCTTCCCGGTTAGCGTTCGGGTACGCGAACCGGGAGCGAACTAAAAAAAAATATTTTTAAAAAAAGACAAAGAAATAAACAGAGAGTAATGTGAAAAGAAAGACAAATAGAGGGAGTAACACACAGTTACTGTTGAAAGAGGGACTGATAGAAGAAGTGAAAAGAGTAGTATAAGTAAGTAAAAGAAAAAGAAATGAAGGAAGTAGCAAAGACAGGAAACTAAGTGTTAAAGAAAAGAAGCAGTGGAACTAATAAAAGTTAAATCTGATAGACATGTAACGTAAAGAGTACTAAACACTTACCTTTTAATTGTCATTACCGTACTAAATTATCTTTTTTATACTTTTAATCTGTGTAAGAAAGAACACAAAAATTTAAATTAATAGAAGGTGGTAAAAAAAGTGTGAGCATGAGACAAAATGAATGTTAAATGTTAAATGTGGTATACTTGTAAAGCGCACAGCTGCCCCAGCAAAGAGGCGTCCCAGCGCTGTATACCGCTGGGGAACCCATCCTGGCTTTACCTGAGAGATGATCCCTCCTGGGCATCCCCAAGGTGAAGCCAGGCATCCCCGGCGCTGATAGGGCTGTTAGTAGAGATTAAGCAAGCTATTGCCCAGAGTTGCTGAGTGGGACCCATGGTTGGAGTAGGCACCGAGGCGAGAATTATCGAGACCGCTGACCATGGCCCAAGACCCTGCCACGTCAGGAATCGAACCCTGGTCCCGGGTTGACCTCTGCTTCCGGGTCTGCCACCTCTAACCAGTGAGCCACACCAATCCATATATATATTAGAAATCACAATTCAAAGTAGAAAATTAATTAAACATATTTAATGGTTTATTTTTGCTGTTATCAGAAAATATCAAATTTCACTGAAAACAGTGAGTTGAAGGTATTCATCATATAACAGCGGGGGAAAAAAAACACAATCAAAATGATTGTGTTTAAAAAACCCAAATAATATAACTAAGCAGAAATAAGAACTCCTCCAAAGTAACTTACTTTCTATGACGTCAAAGGATATCCTATGAACAGCTTATACTCTGTTGAGCTGTTACTATTTTCTGCCCGCCACTTTCTGAAAGATAAACTCAATTGTTTTAAGAAAACTGAGACATACAAAGCAATTTGAAACAGCAGACTAAGTTACAGCAACACCTAGAATCATTATAGTCCAATTACCTACCCTAAATTCTGACTTCAAAAAACAAGTCAAAAGGCAACATTGCTTCATAGTCAATTAGTAATATTTGCTGAAAGACTAGCCATTTTATAAATTTTAAATAAGCTGTGTAATATCCAGATGTTGTCAAAGGACCAGTATATTATATAATAGCTGCAGTTGCAAATGTTCTTCCTGAAATCGATGATTATGTAGCCAAAACATTTTTAATTAGACTGGACAACTTATTTTCTTCCAGTTTATGTAGTTGAAATTGTAAAATGACATTTCATCCATAAGTTTCCATAAATAATGTGGACAGCATTGCAGACTTACATTTCCTCTACTCCTTATTTTGATCTGTTACTTGACTTTGCTTATAAAAACAAACAGTTTTCGCTCTGTACTACAATTATCCACAAGGCCATATAGAGTAGGAGCCATTAGAACATCTTGAAATTCCTCTGAACAAATCCCAAGCTTTTTTTCTTAAAATTTTGGTTGTAAGAACACCAGGTAAGAATTTTGAAGGTGTAAAGGCAATCTTTTTTGGAAAGTTAAAACAGAATCATTGCAGAATGACCAGCCGTTTCCAGATTTCAAATAGGCTGTATAATGTCCTGAATTAGTCGAAGGACCATTATGATATATAATTGCAGTAGTTTTAAAAGTCCTTCCTGATATTGACAACTGCGAAGCCACAAAATTATTAATTAAAGTTGTCAATTTAGTTCCATCAGGCCTACATCGTTGGAACATTAAAATGACATACTGGCCATAACTTCGTAAAATTAACGTGGACAGCATTCCAGACTTACATTGGCTGCACTCCATATTTTGATCGGCTGCCTTTACTAGCTTATTGAAGGATACTGATTTACTGTCAGGCAAAGTTAAATATATAAATCTTTCTGAGTCTACACTATTAGTACTTGATAGCCTACAGTTCTCGCAGTCATGTTGCCATTGATAAGAAAGGCCAAATAGATAATCTACATCTACACCTTCATCTTGCAATACATCAAGCATATACATTAAAAACTCCTGACAATCCTGCTGAATATTTTCAGAGAATTCTGTTTGACCTGAACATTCGTCTAACAGAAAACGAATTTCAGACACACTTTCTACTCTCGTTTTATCAGCACTACATTTCTCTAACACAGAATTCAACAAACAGCATAAACTTTGTTCCGAATTGATCACAATCTGTTCTTTGAAAGTCTCTAGTGAAAAGAGAACATTAATAACTACATTAGCATAGCAGTTGACACCAGAACTATTTTCAAATTTAAAACCAACAACATTTTCAACAGAATTCATTTTATTGCTGCTTCCACTTTTGGGTTCATCGACTTTTGGTCTTTTTGCATCAACCTCCCTACTATTACTGATATTTCTTCGTTTTCAGCCTACCACACGTTTCTCAAACAAAGGATATTGAGTCAAATGTGGCGCATACTCTCTTCTTAACCTATTGTATTCCTTAACACAATCTAGATCCGCACAAATGTTTTTGACATCACAGTCAATCAAGTACAATCCCGATAAAGTTCTGACTCGTGACAATGCTACATAAGCCATATCCTCCTTGAACACAGAACTGCCAATATTCACCAAAGCAGTGTCTACACTTAAACCTTGCGATTTATGGATTGTCACCGCATATGCCAAGCAAACAGGAAACTGTTTACGGCGAACATATAAGTCTTTAACAAGCAAAAACCTAGCAGAGCAACGACCAATTAGCTGTACTTCCTCAATGCCATCAAATTTAATTTTAAAAAATTCAATTCCATCTCTACTTCTGTATCGCTCAAAATCAACAACATTACCCATTGATCCATTTACCAGACCTCTTTCAACATGTAAATTCCTTCTCAAAATGATTCGGCAATTTAAGCATACATTCAAAGTCTTTTCAAAACCCGCAGTTTTAGATATAGTCTTCTCTAATGAATCCAATTTAGATTTCAAATTCTCTGACAAAATAATTGTTGCTCCCATATGCTCTATTTTGTCAATAGCTTCAAGTTTTACAATGTCTTGCTTTTCTAAATTCAACATTTTGTTGTTGAAGATGGAACATTCTGCAAGAGTTGGCATCAACCATATTCCAGATTTCTTCTCAGTAATTTTCTGAAAAATATCCTCTGGCAAAACGTCTTTTTCTGGATATAAATTTGACAGTAAGCGTGCATGTAAAGCTTCTTTACCACGCTCAGTCACTTTCCCGATTCTAACATCTTGCAGAATATTCTTGTAATCTTCGTCCTTCGCCTGACGCATATTTTCACGCAGCTCAGCATAACTGAAGTTTAACCATATGTTAACGTTGCCAATGCTCCCTAGGCACTTCTTTGTATCTTCATGTGTAAGCAGTTTAAACACTGGTTGTCCTTTCACTGGTGTCAGCTGCAGAAGATCACCAAAAACAATGATGTGTTTGCCACCGAATAACACATCATACTCTGTTTTAAGAACTTCCTGCATTCTCAAATGCACAAAATCAAGCATGACATTTGAAACCATGCTTACTTCGTCAATGATAAGAAGTTTCATCTTCTTCAGGACTCTAGATACTTCACAACAAGCATCTCCAGATAACTTGTGGTATTGTAATTTGTTATCATGCTCCACTGGCAGCATCAGTAACCGATGCAAAGTAATCCCTTTAATGTTATGAGCTGCCAGTCCAGTTGGAGCGTTACCAACGCAAGACAGCGATGATTCAGTCCTTTTCTGCAGATAACATGAAATTGCTTTAATGAGGAAACTTTTTCCAGTTCCTGCTTCTCCACTCACGTACAGTCGGACAGGCTTCAACGACGTACATGAGCACTCTTCCTTCTCATGACTTAATCCATGATCAATTTGGCTGGTAACTTCGTCATATATTTTCCTCTGCTCAACGTTGAGTTGTCTTTCCAATTCTTCTAAGTTAACTGCATCCTTCTGAGCATGTGCCATGGCTCTTTCCACTTCAATCATGGCAGTGGCAGCTTCATTTTCGATAACTGGTTCTCCTAGTGGATCCTGACTCAATGAAAGAGAACTCTGACTGTCCTGAGAACTGTCTCTAGCAATCTCGGCTGCAATTGTTGCTTCCTGCTCAATTTCTGCATTCAACATTTGTAGATATTTGGGAAAAACAGGACATTCTATGGACTCCTTGGCTGCATTGAAGGAGTCTTCGTAACAGAGAAAATCCCCAAGCA
This sequence comes from Lissotriton vulgaris, assembly GCF_964263255.1. NCBI lineage: Eukaryota > Metazoa > Chordata > Amphibia > Caudata > Salamandridae > Lissotriton > Lissotriton vulgaris. The sequence goes on from NC_141689.1 coordinate 1,575,841,453, forward strand.
GTTCCTCTTCTGCACGCCAAGGCTTGAAAAGTTGCAAAAGAGCTAAATAGAAAAACTCTTTTCTTTCGGAAGATTCACAATCCAATTTTCGATGATTTATCAATTGACATTTTTTTTGCTTGACCAGACATCCTTCACTTCCAATTACAGCATACACTCCTTTATCGATATCTTCTTTGATGTTCCTTTTGAAAACGTAATTTTGAAGAACATCATACAGACAAGCATTCTCCAGGTGACTGCTTCGATTTGGATAATATGTATCCAACATGTTGGTCTTCAAAATGTCGGTACTGTTTGGCTCCTTTTCCGCCAAATACTCAATTTCCCGGACAGGTTTTAGAACTCGATTTCGCGATGCAGCAAGACCAAGACTCGCCCAAACGATACTCCTGGATTTGGCATAGAGACTTGCTGAAGACAAGCGGTCAGAACATTCGTAAGCTCCGATTTCTCGATGCGACAACATCTTCAAACTGAAACTGTACAACTTCTTGCTGAGGCTCTTTTCATGGGAAATATCCTCCCACATATCCTTCAATTTAGTCTTTTCTTTTTTGGTGATATAAGATGTCACATACCGAGCCACAGCCATACAGTTGTCAGCCACAAACTGTATATCCATGTTAGCATTCCACATGGACAAAATCACAGGGTTGTAGTCGTTGATGTACTTGGACTCTTCGTTTCTTTTCAAATTGTATGTGTTTTTGGGTGATTTCCTCGTCACATTATGTCGCAGTGAAGACATCAAACTGTTTACTCTTCCTTTAGAAATCACCGGTCGTGGAAAGTTGAAACGACATTTGGTGTAGAACTTGTCCTTGTTTCTGAATTTACGACGACAGTACTTTCCACAACGATGGCTTTGGAAACGTAGAACTTGTTCTCTTCGGCTTTTCGTCTCCTTTGCGTTTGGAACAGCACACGAAGAATACTGTTCTATGAAACTCATCACTAAGTCATCCGGATCTGTTCCAAATTTAGGTGCATCCTTGATCCATAGCAGCATATGTATATGAGGAACACCTCTTGCTTGGTACTCCTTTCTCCAGAAAAAATCCAACACCTCTCCAAGAGGTGGATTCTTCTTATTCATGATGAAAGACATCATAGCTTCAAATCTATGATTGAAGTACCTGCATACATTCACTGGATCTAAAGAGCACAGTTCTCCGGGTGTCTTGAATTCAATATTTTCAATGTTTCCATTTGCCTCTCGTAGAAATTCAAGTAAGTCTTCCCAGCTATACTCGGCACAGCTGAGAGTGAGGAACCATGTCGGAGTTCCTAAGTTCCTCAGCATACATTTTAAATCACCATGACGACGGTACCAGTACTCATTAGTACCACGCTGACACGCCATGAGATTAATTAGGTGAGAATCCAAAATACTGTCTTGGACATTGACTTTATCCATAAAGTCCCTTGCCGAGATGTTTCGCATCTGTATACCACTTTTCAAGATGTGGTTCACTGCATATGACAGTCCAGACAGATCGCTTTCAAACAGGAGATGAAACAAATAGGGAATGCATTGTCGAAACCTAGCATCTTCTGTATACAATCGCAAAGTCCGGTATTCTGAAGCAGGAACTTGAACAGGTCGCTCGTCATATCGTCCTCCTCGACCTGTAGGAAATAACTGTGGAAAACATCGAGCTTCCAAACTTTCCTCCCAAACACTAATGGGACTCCCTTTGGCTTGTTTCATTTGAAACAACTCAATAGCATTCCCCATGACTTCCCTGGAATGCAAAGGATGAACACTATAATGTTCATATATTTCTTCCTTTTTAGAGGCTTCTACTTTCTCAATTTGTCCAGGACACAAATCGCTGTCCTCTTCCTCACTTACTTCCTCTTCTGCAACGCATACATTCTTGTAGTACTTATTGTTTTTTATCAAATACAATGTTGCCTTTTTGACTTTCCTAACATCCACTAAATCTTGCCAGATTTTCTTACTCTTTGTCGGAACACCATTGACTATGATAACCAGAGGTTCCTCTTCCACTTTCTCTACTCCTATTGTATTAATGCTTTTCTTCAAATCCAAAGGCAAATAAACAACCCTTCCCTTTAATCCTCTCTGTAAATCTGATGGAGGCAACTTCCCTGTCTTTGGCTCCATTCGTACAATAGCCTGGAAGGGATGGACACTTTGAATCAAAATAGATTCATAAGTATTTAAATCCTTCAATTCAGAAGGAATGCCATCTAATTCCAGATTATTATGAACCGCTCTCGCAGGCATCTGGTTTTGGTTTAATTTGTTAAAACAATAAGTACACATACGTTGGTCCGCTCCCAAATCAAAACAATTTTCTACCATCAAGTATGTGGCAAAATCCTTCCATTCACTATTGTTTTCCATATCACTTTTTGCATATATATCCACTAACTTAGTCTGATTCTTATAATAAGTCCGTCGACAACACACACAAGTGAAATTAGGCCTCTCACTTGATTTCACCATAAACGTGGACATTTCCTTATGAAACTTATCTGTACTGAAAATCTGTACACTGTCTTCCACATTACCTTCTTCTAGTGATTCAGTATCAACATTGTTCTCTTTACCAGCAAAGTAACAGAACTCAATTTCTTGACAAATATTCTTCACATCTACTTCAGAACCATGCAAAAGAGCACTGCTTAATTGTTTAAGCATAATTGCTGGACTCTTAGCATAATACAACATTCTCACTAATTTCCTCACTTTATTATGATGCACTGCTAGCATCCTGAAATGATGAAATACACTCTGGCATACTCTCCTGGAAAGACAAGCCAGTGAATGACCACGCAAACCTGTCACTTGTCTCACTCTGCAAGGATCTAATTCTTGCAACATCTTTATTTTTTGCTTTACACTTTTCTTATGAAATGTCCGTATAAAATCACAAAGCAAATTGATGGAATCCTGTCGTACACTGCAAATAGAACTACACTTCCAGATGTACACTGGTCCCTTAGGACGTCTCCCTAAAACCTCATCACTTAACGCCTCTTCTGCATCTGCAGACACAAGTATTTCTTTTTCAACCGGTTGACCGTCTTTCACCTCATAAGCTCGACCACTGGTGTCAACTGCATGCACCAAATCATTGTCCTGAAAATAACTCTCCTCATTAAAAAATGCCTCACTATTTGAACTATGCATCCATTCTCCTGAGAAAACATCACAAAAATTAGTTCGATTTACTTCTCTCTTCCATCTACTATTAGATTTGAAAACATAGATTACCTTGTTTAGTTTCCTAATTCTATTAATTACCAAAATAAATAACTTTCGCTTAATTTCGAAAGCCTGATCAATAATTTTCTCTACATTTTTCTTTTTCTTATAAAATGCCGCTTTCTGTTGGCCTTTCTTGAATTGTTTTAGCAAATTGACAATTACCCTGTTGCGAAACATTCGCCTACGAATGTCCCTGAATACATTTTCCCTTCTACTGCCATGCACAGAGTTATCTCCAGCTGTAGCAGAAACTTTTTTGACGGGCCTTTCCTTTCCATTTAAATTGGCTCTCTTTTTCGGCACTAAAACTTGTTCTGTAGTTATACTTTTGTTTCTACAAATGTTTCTAAGAAATGATTTCGTTCGCTTACCCGAAGTTTTCTTCGTGCGTTGAGATGATTTAAATGTAGAGGACTGCTGCAAAAATGTAGTAATCTGCTGTCTTTGACGTTTCGTAGACTTTCGGATTCTATCTTTAGATGGCATTGTCTAATTTCTCAATAATCTGCAGTTGAATCTGTGGTAAAATATAATAAAAAATGCTATTAACCACTAATACCAAACAGCAAATCAACAGTAAGAATTTGATTCAGCAACGCTATAAAGATGATTCATTAATTTTTTTAAAATTTTACTGTGATAGTGATAGTATTACAAGGCTTTCATGCAAATGACTACCCACCCTGGAAAAAAAAGCCCACATGAAACTTTACGCACATTAAACTGTGTACTTACCTGCAATAATCCATATGCCAGTGTTTACGTCCCTCCACCCTGCCCCTCACCCTCCCCGCATGCCTGCCCCACCGTAACTCCCTCCACGACCCACGGCAGCTGTTTTGCAACATGGTGCTTCTTGTAAATCTCTCCTGCATTACAAAAGTGACGCACCAACAGCACAAAAGAGGCGCACAACCATCATAAATCTGTCTCTAAGACTTTAAGGGCCAGATGTAGGTCGGTCGGTAACGACCGAAAAACGGTATTTTCGGCCGTTACCGACCAGATAACAAAATTTGTCATGTAAGGGGCAATATATTACCGAATCGGTAAAATAAAACATCGATAAATATACAGATTTAAAGCCACCCATATGTAGGTAGGACTCTTCTGGTCATAATTTGAAAACACAGCACAGCTCCTATGTACATACACACCTTATCAGTACTAATACTTTACATTAACTACAATTACAATTGGTAAAAAAATGCAAAATCGCCTTTCAAAGCATAATGCAAACACTTGACGCAAAACATCATTTAAAATATACATGTGGCCTTGGATTTAGGCCCCTACATACCGATTGCCCATTTACCGGTCGGAAGCGGCCGAAATCGGCCGTAACCGGTCGGTAAATGGCCTGAAACGACCACCTACATCGGGCCCTAAGTGTGCATGCATTTGATTTCAAACAAAGTTTTTAAACCTTTTATGTAAAACAATAATACACCTACATTCATGCGGAACAGACTTAAGATGCCCTAATACACATCAAAAAGTTTTTTTAAGGAACTTGCACCTTTTTTTCAATAACTTTTAACATGGCTATGTAACTCAAACAATCAAAATGAAAATTTTTCAGGCACACATGGGGGCGTATTTACAAGGGCCTTGCACTACGGGGAAAGTGACTTCAAATGACCAGACACACATGGGGACGTATTCACAAGGCCCTTGAACCCGGGGGAAGTGACTTGAAATTGCTAAGCACACATAGGAGAGTATTTACAATGCCCGTGCAACACTTATGCATAATTTTTTACATATACACCGTAATAATACCAACACAAAAGCATCATATATCTGTTCCGCAAAAGCGACGCATTGCAGGAGTCACATCACAAGTACATAGTTTCTCATAATTTTTTAAAGCATGCCTTTTCCTTAAAAACGATTTTCCGATCATAATTTGAAAACACAGCACAGCTCCTATGTACATACACACCTTGTCAGTACTAATAATTTACATTATCTACAATTACAATTGGTAAAAGAATCCAAAATCACCTTTGAAAGCAGAATGCAAAAGACTTGACGCAAAACATCATTTTAAATACACAGCTGACTTTCTTATTTACGCAAAAAAGCATACTAGTCTTTATCTAAAATATATAAACAATAACTCACCTTTACAAATTCTTTTTGAAATTCAAAACAGACTCAGAAACACACCAATTATTCTTTAGCAGAATTAAAGGTATGCACTCCAGAGGCTGGAACCAACAAAGGCACTGAAACGCTGATATTCATCACACATATCTCTCATGTCAGCCAATCAAAACTCTTCCCTCACTATTTTCAAATCAACACCCTTCCCCCCTCTGCCCTTTCTACCTCTTTTCGATAGCAACTACCGCCTTCACACAACAATGTTTCAAATGAACTCTGAACTCTCAGTACACCTGCTAATCCACTGAAATCTTTCATAACATAATTTTTTATTAACCATTCAAATTACATCTTTCAAAGAACACATCCATGCACCCTAACTTTCTGTTTTCAGCAATAGAAATACACCAATCACTGCTAATGAATCATTTGCACTTAAACTCCACAGTTTTTTTTCATTACAAACTTCACTATTTCAACTGCCATTTCATTTCCACACTTCATCTGACTGCAGCAAAAACTCCTCTAGCCATGTTTTCAGTCTGGATTCTTGGACACAGCTACATCCACTGGGCTCACAGGTATGCTGATAACAGAAATTTACACAACCTCAATTTACAAAATGTGGTAATTAAATGGATTGGCCGAAGAGGATTGAAATGTCACCAATTGATACCATTGGTGAAAACCTTTTTACATTTGCCAAACCCTGACCTCATAATAGTGCACTGTGGCGGAAACGATTTAGGCACTTTGACTGGGGTAGGTCTGGAAATGCTCCTAAAGGACACCTTTGAGCATTTGATGACACTTTTTCCTCAAACTGCCTTGGTATATTCCAATATATGCCAAAGACAAAAATGGAGGTGGTCCCAATCAATTTTGTCCACAAATAGAAAAATCGAGGAAGCATGTAAATAAGTCTGTTTCAGCTTACATGAGGGACCATGGAATGGGCTGCATCTACAACAACAACTTGCGTTACTACATGCAAGATATCTACAGAGGAGATGGCGTGCATTTCTCAGATGAGGGGAACAAAGTTTTCATACTAAATTTAAGAATGTGTATTGGTTCCTACTTATAAGTTTCTAGAACATACACAAAACCCAAAAGCTCTTTTCAGAGCTACCTTAACTTAGTGTACTCTTTTGAAATTTTGAATGTACCTTTTTTCACTTATTTTCACCTATATTCGCTTCCCGGTACGCTAACTAGTTCGCGTACCGGCAGCTAACCACGCGAAAAAAAAAAAAATGTTAACGACAAATATGAGCCTCCTGAGCCACCCTCAGAAAACTTAGGGAGACAGGATACGTCTAAACTACCCCAATATACCCATTCTGAACATTATTTACCCTCCATCTTGTATCTCAATTCCACCGAAACACAAAATGGAGGACTCCCGTAACGCTGCAAGTTTGCGTACCGGGAAACACACTGACAAGCACTCGCTCAAAAAAGGTGGGAAAGTAATTTACAGAAAAACAACTGGAGACACTTTCACCAATTAAACATTAGCTCATACTACATACCAATCCCTACCATTTTCACAAATATTGTTGGAATACCATTTAGCCATTTAGCATGTAGAACTCTCTAAAATCCCTGAGGTAAATTACTTCACAAAACATATCGGAAGTGTTGGAAATGATAACCAATTAAAAGATTACTTTCAATTTCTACTATTATATCATGACATTTCATTGGTTATGTACCTGAATATATATATACAAAGAGAGAGAAACACACCCATTTTGACTACTACTTCGTGAAGTGCATAACAACAAAAAATTAACTGATAACTTCAACTTATATTTAAAAGGTAAGATATTATTTATAAAACTGAAGTATGTTCTGTACTGAAACCTAATTAGAAAAACATTTTCTGACAATTATATTCTATCACTCTGTAATACTTATAGAAAAAAATAGACTTCTCTGTTTTAGTTATGGCAGGGCCAGTCCTAGGATTTGCAAGACCATGGGCTAAAAGGGAACGTGCGTGAGGCCCCCTCCAAATTACAGAACTGGCCACTTACAAGGACAACATGCACCGACACTGTGGGGGCCCCATTGTCCATCATTTTGACGCCCCCACAGTTTTAACTTTTACTCCACACGCATTTCTCACACCTTCATAGGTGTGAGAATTGATTGTGGTCTAAAAGTTAAAACTGTGGGTGCGCAAAAATGCTGGACAATGGGGCCCCCTCAGTGTCTGTGAATGTTCTCCTTGCAATTGAAGGAGCGTCTCCTTCTCCCTCCCCTATACCTCCTGACACCATCCATGGGAGGCCCAAGGAGGGGGCCCCCTCCAATGGACCTTAATTGCAAGCGACACCTTTCTTTATGATAGATCTCCAGGAAAACAAAAGGACACATCACCAGTGCGTGGCCCCATGCTGGTGGGCTGAGTGCGAGACCATGAGCGGCAGCCCACGCTGCCCATGCCTAGCGCCGGCCCTGAGTTAAGGATAGAGTTAGACTTCTATAGTATAATTCAGAATTGACTAAGAGTTTATATGATAATTTTCTTCATATTTCTACTTCTAATTTGATACCATACACTGTCCAAAGAAAAAAACACTATATAAATAACCAAACTACCAATCTGTACTGAAACCCAACAATGCCCTTTCTGTACTGATAATTTTTTTAAAAATTCATTTTTCAGAATTGAAAATGGAAGAACAACAAAACAACATGAAAACTGAAACAGGAAAAAAAATTGAGACACAAGTTGACATGGATTTCTACGACGACACAATAAATAGTGAACTTGTGCAATGTGTAGATGCAGTAGATTTTCTACTAAAAAATGAAGAAAAAAATGATCACGATTTTTTAGATTTTCTTTTAAATTTTGAAAAACAAAATAAAAAATAAATTTTAATTTCTTAATTCAAAAATTGTTTGACACATTATTTATTTTTATATGTATATTGAAAACTAGTAGCAAATGTATTATAACGTGAAGTCAGACTTAAAATATACTGTGCAACTTTTTAGTGTTACATACTAGCTTTGTTCATAGTTACTTCCTTTCTCCCACTATATAATCCCCAATGTGTATTTAACATCTCTTTATCATCTCCTGCCACCATGTTGTTTCGGCTTTCCAGACAGACTATGGTATGAATTCCATATACCACAATAACTTCTATAACAACAGGCAAGATATTTACAAAGGAGACGGCGTTTATTAAATTATAGACTCTGCATTGGTACCTACATGTAGCTACGTAAATAAAAAAAAACAAAAAAAAAACAAAACGAACAATCAATAAACATACAATAAGTTAAAAGTCAATCATTCTTGTTTTCTTAAAGTACGCTCCCCAGACCGCTTTCCGGTACGCGAACCGGGCGCACCCCACGAAAAAAACAATGTTTTTTTTTTTTTGGGGACCCGCGGGGCACTTTAATATCCCCCTCATCAATCCTAGGGGGTCAGAAGGGGTCTACCTTGCCCCCTTTCCTTTATTTCCCCCTTCGTTATGGCCTCCTCTTGTCTCTCGATCCTACCGAGAGACAAAATGGCGGCCGCTACGGACTGTTTAGAATGTTGACAGACACCGGAGAGCCAATCAGCTTCGCTTCGCAAAGCTCCGTTACGCGAAAAGTACGCGAACTGGTGCGCTATCCAGGACGCTGTCACAGATATATAAATTTTTTAAAACGTTAATTTCTCAAAATCCACTGGAGCACATATATTGAGACCCAGCAAAGGCACATCGGCCTAACAGTCCCTACAATTTTGCCAAGTTTCGTGCAAATCCATTCAGCCGTTCGAGCTAAAAGTGAGGCCAAACGCCCTATGGAAATTAACATGGGAAAAACGCGTTTTGGGACCCCCCTTTTTTCTCGGCCCCCCCTTGACGAAACCCCCCCAAATTTTCAAGGGCTGCTCAGAAACAAAATGTGCCATTTTCCTGAACATTTCAGCCGATTCCGTCCACCAACGCCAAAGTTATTAGACATAGAATTTTCAAAAGTCCCATAGGAAAAAAATCCTAACTATATATACCTACTGGCGACCGCCAGTAGGTAATATATATATATATATATATATATATATATATATATATATATATATATATATATATATATATATATATATATATATATATATATTCACTGAAAAAACCATAGGTTTCACACCAGTTATAGTTAGCTGGAAATTTTACTCGCATAAAACCATGGAAATTCCAACGTTATAGTTAGTTGGACTCCCTATAACTTGCGTGCCTGCAATGCACTGCTCATGACGTCACATATTACATCACTCATGACATGGTCAGTGACATCACTCATGACATCACTGATGACACCATCCAGTGAATGTGTGTCTTTCAGTAAAATAAATATGTTTTACATATGTATCTGTAAAGGTCGATGGAAGAATACATTTTTAAATAAGTGTCTAAATGGATGTTTATAAAAAAAAAATTGATTGGTTAACTGGCTTATTAAGTGTATCTTAGTGAATACATATATTAGCGAGTAATGTTTAAATATTTAAATATATGTATCAGTGTTTCACTTTGTGTATAAGTGGCTGCATGGGTTAGTGAGTAGCTACATGTGTGTGTGTATTGGTTATTAGATGGTTTTTTTAGTATCAGTATGAGTGTCTGTATGGTTTGGTGGGGGTATTACTTAGCACAAAGATGCATCAATGGCTGACTCACTGTTTGTATGCGTTTTGAAGACAGCATATGTGCAGGACTGTATGGGTGGATGAGTGTGTATATGTGTGTGTTAGTGAGTGAATGACTGTCTGACTAGTGTTTTTATCAGTAACTGCATATGTTTTAATGTAGTATATGTGAGTATTGATGTATATAAGTGAGTATATGTGAGAGTGAGAGATTGTAAGAGTTCCTGTTTAAATAAGTATGTGTTTCTATAAGTGATTGTTTAAGAGAGTAAGTATGTGTAAGTTTCCTTAGAAGTAAGGTGGTAGTGTGTGTCTATAGCTGTAAATGCAAATAAATGGATGTTCAATCGTTTATTTGCATGTGTCAGTATGTGTGTGAGTAACTTTTGGATAACTGTCGGTGTGTAACAGGATGTACAGGTGTATCACTACATATGATGAATGAGTATATGTATGAGTGACTATATAGAACTGTTGGTGAATAAGTGGATGTTTATATAGATGGTGGAATTACTGAGTTGGTTGTTGTAACTGGTATGTGTATCTCCATTTTTTTGAAAATGTTAGTTTCTATTTTTGAATATGTGTTTCAAGGGTTACATTACACTGAAAGGAGGTCTGTCACAAGGATGGTGTCATCAGTGATGTCATGAGTGATGTCACTGACCATGTCATGAGTGATATAATATGTGACGTCATCAGCAGTGCATTGCAGGCGCGCGAGTTATAGTGAGTCCAACTAACTATAACGTTGGAATTTCAATGGTTTTATGCGAGTAAAATTTCCAGCTAACTATAACTGGTGTGAAACCTATGGTTTTTTCAGTGAATTTAATAGGTTTTTAAAATGCTAATTCCTAACTATAACTGGTGTGAAACCTGTGGTTTTTTCAGTGAATTTCACAGGTTTTTTGAATGCTAATTCCTAACTATAACTGGTGTAAAACCTATGTTTTTTTCAGTGAATTTCATAGGTTTTTTAATAGCAAATCTCTATAGGTATGAAATGTAATATTTTTTATGATGAGTTTTATATTTTATAATTATGTAATACTATTTTTTTTTAAATTAAATTAAATGAGTGCTCCCGGGGCGCGTACCGATGCGCTCACCGGTGAGCGCATTGCTACGGCGCACCCCGGTGCGCGTACCGGGGAGCGTCCCGATAGCGCTAATGCTGCGAATGAAAACATCATCGTGACGTTTCGCATAGCCGCGTCCGCGTGATACGCACGGCGTAAGCACAACCGGCAGCACCCACGCGCATACGAACGCGCTACGTAAGCGCCGCCGGGGGCGCCCCGGGGCGCGTAGCGTAAGCGCGTCGGGTCATGTGACCTGAAAATAACACTTTTCATTGGTTCAAAAGAGTTTTGGTTTCCAAATCATGAAAGCCCGGCTCATGTGACCTGAAAATAACACTTTCATTGGTTCAGAACAGTTTTGTTTTCCAAATGATGAAAGCCCCCACCTTTTTTCCTCATTCTCACTTTATTCTTTGAGTGAGGAAGACCTGCTTTTTTTCTTACAGATATGGCTATAGTACTATCAGCAGCTGGAGCATCTGCCCCACCACCACCACCACCACCACAAGGACCACCAGAAGATCACATTGGTGGTCAAGAAGAAGAGGAGGAGGAGGAGGAAGAGGAGGAAGGGACAAGGCAGTTCCTGCATGAAGACAATCCCCCATACAAACCAAGAGAGCACTCCATATGGAAGTTTTTCAAAATCCCAAGGGGTTTTAAAAAAGTAAACGCTGCAAAGGTGACTTGTCTCATCTGTAAAGCTGTGCTATCCAGGGGTAACCCTGCTAAAAAATATTCCTTTGGGAATCATACTATGATACGACACATGCAGCGTTTGCACCCTAATAACTATTCTGCAGCAGAGGTGAGGGAAATCTGCAGTAACCTACCCCAATCATCATCCAGAACCTCTACAACTCAAGAACCCACTCCATCGGGTCCAGGAGCAAGTGAAGTGATTCCAAATATACAAACAAAGTTTGGGGGATACAAAATTGTTTGTATTTATTGTAACAAAACCATTAGTTATGGTGAAAAAAGCATTACACTAATCACTGTTGCTATGGATCACCACAAATACCCGAGGAAACCATAATTTTTCCTGTTTTTTTTTGTGCTCCAGTTGAGCCATTTTCCATTCCCCTTTTTTTGTTTCTCCCCATAAAAAATACAAAAAAGTATAAAACTGTTCAGAAAAGCCAAAAAAAGAAAAAATGTTAAAAAAAACAATAAAAAAATATAAAACAACAAAAAAAATAAAAAAAAACAGTTCTTTTTAGACCTACCTCCAATTTATAAAAAAAGGCTTCATTTTTAAAAAACTCTGTCATTCTTTTTTCCTCATGGTACGCTACCCCGTCCGCTCCCCGGTGCGCGTACTGGGCGCTCCCCCCGCAAAAATCGGAAAAAAAATTACATTTTTTTTTTGCCTCGCGGGGCCCTTTTATAACCCCCACATCAAACCTATGGGGTCAGGGGGGGTCTACTCTGCCCCCTTATGGTCAATTCCCCCTTTGTTTTTGCCACCTCCTGTGTCTCGATCCTACCGAGACACAAGATGGCGGCCGCTCCGGACTGTTTGGAATGTTTACAGACACCCGAGAGCCAATCAGCTTTCGCGCGCAAGTCGCGTAGCTCGCCCGGAGCGCTCCCCGGTGCACGTAACCGGGTGCGGCCATAGATATATATATTTTTATGAACCTAAATTACTCAAAATCCACTGGAGCACATATCTTGAGACATACCAAAGGCACATCGGGCTACCACTCCCTACAATTTCGCCAAGTTTGGTGGAAATCCATTCAGCCGTTCGGGCTAAAAGTGAGGTCGACCGCCCTATGGCCCGGTGGCAGTGGGCTGATTGGTCGGTTGCTTGGCGAGCTGCTGCTTTTCCCATTTCCCGCCCCGCTGATTGCGAGCGGTGGCGACATCCTGGCTGAAATTGTTTTTAAAACTGTTATTAACCTACCTTAAACTTGTGCAGGTATTTGACATTCTTGGGCATTTAGGGGTGAGCTGCCGGCTGGGGCTGATCGTGTTCTTCGCGGGCTCCCAGCGGCAGCGGGCGCCATCTTGGCTTGGGCTTCGCCTTCCACCACAGCCCTGCCCCTCCCCCGCCGCTCCGCCCCTACTTAGTAGGGCGTTTCCTGCTCCCCTCGTGTCTGACCAGTGGCCCTGTGGCAGTGGGCTGATTGGTCGGTTGCTTGGCGAGCTGCTGCTTTTCCCATTTCCCGCCCCGCTGATGGCGAGCGGTGGCGACATCCTGGCTGAAATTGTTTTTAAAACTGTTATTAACCTACCTTAAACTTGTGCAGGTATTTGACATTCTTGGGCATTTAGGGGTGAGCTGCCGGCTGGGGCTGATCGTGTTCTTCGCGGGCTCCCAGCGGCAGTGGGCGCCATCTTGGCTTGGGCTTCGCCTTCCACCACAGCCCTGCCCCTCCCCCGCCGCTCCGCCCCTACTTAGTAGCGCGTTTCCTGCTCCCCTCGTGTCTAACCAGTGGCCCGGTGGCAGTGGGCTGATTGGTCGGTTGCTTGGCGAGCTGCTGCTTTTCCCATTTCCCGCCCCGCTGATTGCGAGCGGTGGCGACATCCTGGCTGAAATTGTTTTTAAAACTGTTATTAACCTACCTTAAACTTGTGCAGGTATTTGACATTCTTGGGCATTTAGGGGTGAGCTGCCGGCTGGGGCTGATCGTGTTCTTCGCGGGCTCCCAGCGGCAGCGGGCGCCATCTTGGCTTGGGCTTCGCCTTCCACCACAGCCCTGCCCCTCCCCCGCCACTCCGCCCCTACTCAGTAGCGCGTTTCCTGCTCCCCTCGTGTCTGACCAGTGGCCCGGTGGCAGTGGGCTGATTGGTCGGTTGCTTGGCGAGCTGCTGCTTTTCCCATTTCCCGCCCCGCTGATTGCGAGCGGTGGCGACATCCTGGCTGAAATTGTTTTTAAAACTGTTATTAACCTACCTTAAACTTGTGCAGGTATTTGACATTCTTGGGCATTTAGGGGTGAGCTGCCGGCTGGGGCTGATCGTGTTCTTCGCGGGCTCCCAGCGGCAGCGGGCGCCATCTTGGCTTGGGCTTCGCCTTCCACCACAGCCCTGCCCCTCCCCCGCCGCTCCGCCCCTACTTAGTAGCGCGTTTCCTGCTCCCCTCGTGTCTGACCAGTGGCCCGGTGGCAGTGGGCTGATTGGTCGGTTGCTTGGCGAGCTGCTGCTTTTCCCATTTCCCGCCCCGCTGATTGCGAGCGGTGGCGACATCCTGGCTGAAATTGTTTTTAAAACTGTTATTAACCTACCTTAAACTTGTGCAGGTATTTGACATTCTTGGGCATTTAGGGGTGAGCTGCCGGCTGGGGCTGATCGTGTTCTTCGCGGGCTCCCAGCGGCAGCGGGCGCCATCTTGGCTTGGGCTTCGCCTTCCACCACAGCCCTGCCCCTCCCCCGCCGCTCCGCCCCTACTTAGTAGCGCGTTTCCTGCTCCCCTCGTGTCTGACCAGTGGCCCTGTGGCAGTGGGCTGATTGGTCGGTTGCTTGGCGAGCTGCTGCTTTTCCCATTTCCCGCCCCGCTGATTGCGAGCGGTGGCGACATCCTGGCTGAAATTGTTTTTAAAACTGTTATTAACCTACCTTAAACTTGTGCAGGTATTTGACATTCTTGGGCATTTAGGGGTGAGCTGCCGGCTGGGGCTGATCGTGTTCTTCGCGGGCTCCCAGCGGCAGTGGGCGCCATCTTGGCTTGGGCTTCGCCTTCCACCACAGCTCTGCCCCTCCCCCGCCGCTCCGCCCCTACTTAGTAGCGCGTTTCCTGCTCCCCTCGTGTCTGACCAGTGGCCCTGTGGCAGTGGGCTGATTGGTCGGTTGCTTGGCGAGCTGCTGCTTTTCCCATTTCCCGCCCCGCTGATTGCGAGCGGTGGCGACATCCTGGCTGAAATTGTTTTTAAAACTGTTATTAACCTACCTTAAACTTGTGCAGGTATTTGACATTCTTGGGCATTTAGGGGTGAGCTGCCGGCTGGGGCTGATCGTGTTCTTCGCGGGCTCCCAGCGGCAGCGGGCGCCATCTTGGCTTGGGCTTCGCCTTCCACCACAGCCCTGCCCCTCCCCCGCCGCTCCGCCCCTACTTAGTAGCGCGTTTCCTGCTCCCCTCGTGTCTGACCAGTGGCCCGGTGGCAGTGGGCTGATTGGTCGGTTGCTTGGCGAGCTGCTGCTTTTCCCATTTCCCACCCCGCTGATTGCGAGCGGTGGCGACATCCTGGCTGAAATTGTTTTTAAAACTGTTATTAACCTACCTTAAACTTGTGCAGGTATTTGACATTCTTGGGCATTTAGGGGTGAGTTGCCGGCTGGGGCTGATCGTGTTCTTCGCGGGCTCCCAGCGGCAGTGGGCGCCATCTTGGCTTGGGCTTCGCCTTCCACCACAGCCCTGCCCCTCCCCCGCCGCTCCGCCCCTACTTATACAGACATCATGAGGCAGCGCAGTGGACAAGCGCAGCGGGCGCGACGGAGGCGCGCCGGAGTTGCGCCTGAGTTAAGCCCGTCTGCGCCCGTCCGCGGCCGGCCGGGGCTAGGGGCACGGGACGCTGCTGGTTATACCACCTACACTCCGTCACAGCTATGCCTCTTGTGGTCCCCCGGCTGTATTAATTCCGCTACCACTACTGGCCTACAACTCCTGGGTCTATACAGTCCTCCCCCATCCCACCCCCCCAGATTAGTATCATCTCTTGCTTCATCTGCCTCCACATCCTCCCCTGCTCCCCCTTCACCCCCAGCCCCTCCTGCCCAATCGTCCTCTACCTCGGCTACCCTTCTAAACACCAGGTCCACCGTAAACCACCAATACGAGCTATTTGACTACCTTGACACCAATGATCCAGATCTCCTGTTCTTAACTGAGACCTGGTTCAAGACCGACTCCCTGCCCAATGTGCTTGCCGCCCTACCATCTACTTATTCCGCCATTCGTGCGGATCGCCCTGACGGCAAGCGGGGAGATGGAGTGGCTTTAATAGCTCGTACTGATGTCAATTTTCAAATCCTTCCCTCCCCACTTATCACCGATGTTGACCTTCTTGTAGCCCGTTCTACCTCCCATCAAGTCCCCCTTACTTTTGTTCTTATCTACCGTCCTCCCCAGTCCACTCCTTCATTCCTCCCAGAGATCCAGACCCTTTTGGCCACTTTGGCAGTTAATCACTCTTCTGTACTAGTACTAGGGGACCTTAATTTCTGGCCCAATGACCCGGCTGAAACCCCCCAATCCAAGGAATTCACCAGCCTCATGAAAAATTTGAATTTTGTACCGCTCATCCACAGTCCAACCCACCTACATGGCCACACGCTGGACCAAATTTGGACACTAAATGTTTCATCCACTCCTCCTATTATTTCTCCCTGCCCATGGTCAGATCATTCTACCATCACATTTTCCCTTGCCCTATCACTCCCGGTTAAACCCCCCCTTCCCAAAAACACCTGGGTTCGGAAATGGGGTAAGGTAAACATGCCCTCCTTCTGTTCGGCCCTGGCCACGACCTGCCCGGACCTTACTGGTCTGACAGCCGGCCCTCAACTGGCCGCAATTAACAACTGGCTCACGAGGGCAGGCGACAAATTCGCCCCCCTCAGGCGCCTCTCAGTAAAACGGGCCCATGCAGCCAACCGTTGGTTTACCTCCGACCTTAAAGAGAAAAAACTCGCTGCAAGAAGGGCTGAAAGAGCTTGGCGAAGAACTTACGACCCTGCCTTAAAACAATTTACCTGGCCACTCTGCATACCTATAAAAAGAGCATCCTGGAAGCTAAGGCTGAATATTACACCCACAGGATACTGGTTGCGGAGTCACAATCGAAAGAAATCTTCTCCACCGTTCATGAGCTTGCCTCATCCACTAGAGCCACATCAACCATTCCCCCGTCCCAATCCCTCTGTGACTCGCTTAACGAGTTCTTTATAGATAAAGTTGTAAAAATTAAACATAACATCCCCCAACTTTCCCCCACCTTTGTGGACCCCTCCCCCCCTCCACTGTTAAACTGACCAACTTCCCACTCCTTACCATTGACACCCTTTGCCCTCTGCTTCAACGGGTCAAATCAGGCTCACCCCAGGACTTTGCCCCTGCCAGCATACTCAGGGAAATCTACTTAGCCTGCCCCATCCCCCCTTTGACCCTCCTCAACGATTCACTTATCCATGGTCATGTTCCCATTTCACACAAATCGGCGACTGTCATCCCAATTTTAAAAAAATTGGACGCCGATCCCTCCTCTGCTTCTAAATACCGCCCCATTTCACTCCTTCCCTACCTTGCAAAGGTTCTCGAAACCCACATCACTTCCACGCTGAGTACCCACATCGAGGCAAACCATTGCCTCTCCCCTTGCCAAGCTGGTTTTCGCCCCCTGCATTCTACCGAAAAAGTGGTCATTTCAGTCATGGACAAGTTGCGTGAAGGAATCGACATCAACCTTCCGCAAGCCCTGATTCTCCTTGACTTATCCGCCGCTTTTGACACGGTGGACCATACCATCCTCCTCAACCGTGTCAAGGCGGCGGGTGTAGAGGGCCTAGCCTTTTGCTGGCTAGAGTCCTTTCTTGCTGGGAGAACACAGGGAGTCCATCTGGCTGGCTTTGCGGCGGCCTCTCGTAAGGTAGAATGCGGGGTCCCCCAGGGTTCATCACTTTCCCCTCTTCTGTTTAACCGTTACATCTTCCCCCTCATTTTTATGTTACAGCAACTGGAGGTCACCGTGTTCAACTACGCGGACGATCTCCAGTTAATCTTCAACCTGTCCCACTCACCTTCATCTGCCCTGAACGTTCAAACCATCATGACCCTCATTCAAGATTGGATGAACTGCAGCCACCTCAAACTCAACCCGGACAAGACCGAACTGGTCCTGACCGGAGGTGGCTGCAGTCCCTGGTCTTCCTCTTTCTGGCCCCCCTCCCTTGGTGCCCCTCCACTCCCGGTTCCCAAAGTGAAAACCCTGGGTATCTTTCTTAATCCCCAGCTTACTGTTCTCCCACAAGTTAATTCTGTGGTCTCTTCATCTTTTTTTCCCTCAGAGTGATTAGGAAAGTTTCCCGCTTCTTTTCCCCCCCAGCTCTAAAAATCATCATGCTGGCCATGGTACTGTCCCGTATAGACTATGGCAACATAGTCTATAACGGAGCCCCTGCATACATGATCCATCGTTTACAACTGGTGCAGAATCAGGCGGCCCGCCTGATCCATGGCCTTCCCAGATATCATCGGGTCACCCCTTTACTCAAAACTCTGCATTGGCTCCCCATAAGAGAGCGTGCCCTGTTTAAACTCGGCTGTCTTACCTATCAAGCCAGAGCGGGCACTGCTCCCGAGTTCATCTGCTCCCTCATCAAACCATACTGCCCAGGCAGAGAACTCCGCTCGGCCCATTTGGCCCTCCTTACCATTCCCCGCTTTAAAAAGCAGAGGGCGGGCGGAGCGAGATTCGCTGTCCTGGCTCCAACGTTTTGGAACTCCCTCCCGATTGCTCTGCGCACCTCACTCTCCTACCCCCTGTTCCGGAAAAACCTTAAAACTTTTTTGTTCACCCAAGCCTACCCCTAAATCTCTCTGCTGCTGCCATCCACTGATCACCACTAGCGCCATGAAACCGCTGGGTATGCGAGCGCTGTACAAATGTTTTTAAATTCAAATTCAAATTCAAATTATGGAAATTAACATGGGGAAAATACATTTTGGGACCCCCCTTTTATCTCGGCCCCCGCTTGACGAATCTCCCCCAAACTTTAAGGGAAGGACCGGGGCGCCGCGAGGCAAATTTGAGGAAATTTTCAGGCAGATTCCTTTACCGAGGCCAAAGTTATTCACAATAGAATGTTGAGATTTTCTATTGAAAATAATCCTAACTATAACTACCTATATATATATATAGCAACAGAAGATTTGAATCGATTGAAGAAATTTACATATGATGCTGTGATTTAAAGTTTATTTTCGATCTTAACATTGATTACATCATAAATACAATGAGGTGAGATACATTTGCACTTTAGCATATTTTTGCACATGTTTTTGCACCAAAGGTGATATTTGCACATCAATAGTCTTGCACTTGCACTTTAAATCTTTATAGATCAAATACACAGCAATAGACAATGATCATAATGGCACTTTAATCAATAGCATTACACCCAGAAGAATTGAAACATGAAATATTATATTTATGTATGTTTATAGTCATTTAAAACATTTGGTATTTAACTATGACACTTTGTTTTTTCCTACAATGTTCCTCAAGTTGACATGCTCTGTACAATCTGAATGGTTCAGTGTTGCTTAATTCGGTATTTTACCGTAATTCATTTTTAGCATCTGAATAACATTGTCATATATTGCACTTACCCTGTAAGCCCAGTATTTTGTTTATGTCCATGCATAGCCCTCTCATGTGACGACAATGAACCTATCACTGACACTTTAAAAGGTCCAATCCACTACGAGAACATTGTCATGTGAACAAGGCTATATATATATATATATATATATATATATAATTCTCTCTCTCCTTCATCCAGAAGACTCCAAGGGACAACAAGGGCTCTTTGCAGTTAGTTTAATCAGGAAACTTGTGGCATAACCGGTTTTGGCTCGTGCCTTCGTCAAACGCCATAGTCCTTAAGCTGTGAAAGCCCCCTCACGTTAACTCCTTTAAAGCTCCTCCTTCCCAGTGGTGGCGGGCTCACCTGAAAGGGATTGCTTCTGCTCGTGTCTGTATTCAGGACTACCAGTCCCAGAGTTCAACGGGCTCGCAAACATTTTTAGGGTGATCGGGTTTCACTAAATTCATATCCCTTGTGGCTGCTCAAGTCCCATACTTTCTGCCACTTCCCCCGAGGTATCACAGCTGACGGCTCAATCCCATTGTCAGCGTCACTCTGCACTGTATGCGCCCGATGTTCCCAGCTGCTTGCTGTTCCTCTGAGGCTTAAGTGGCGGGCCGTACAATCCTCCGACCCCTCTGCAACAATTCAAACATTTCCAATAGTTGCACGGCCACTTAGTGAAAGGGTCCCTTGAACGCGTTACTGGATCCACGTTAATTATAAAATTCTCTCTCTCCTTCATACAGAAGACTCCAAGGGACAACAAGGGCTCTTTGCAGTTAGTTTAATCAGGAAACTTGTGGCATAACCGGTTTCGGCTTGTGGTTTCGTCAAACGCCATAGTCCTTAAGCTGTGAAAGGCCCCTCACGTTAACTCCTTTAAAGCTCCTCCTTCTCAGTGGTGGCGGGCTCACCTGAAAGGGATTGCTTCTGCTCGTGTCTGTATTCAGGACTACCAGTCCCAGAGTTCAACGGGCTCGCAAACATTTTCAGGGTGATCGGGTTTCACTAAATTCATATTCCTTGTGGCTGCTCGAGTCCCATACTTTCTGCCACTTCCGCCGAGGTATCACAGCTGATGGCTCAATCCTAGTGTCAGCGTCACTCTGCACTGTATGCGCCCAATGTTCCCAGCTGCTTGCTGTTCCTCCGAGGCTTAAGTGGCGGGCCGTACAATCCTCCGACCCCTCAGCAACAATTCAAACATTTCCAATTGTTGCACGGCCACTTAGTGAAAGGGTCCCTTGAACGCGTTACTGGATCCGCGTTAATTATAAAATTCTCTCTCTCCTTCATATGGAAGACTCCAAGGGACAACAAGGGCTCTTTGCAGTTAGTTTAATCAGGAAACTTGTGGCATAACCGGTTTCGGCTTGTGCCTTCGTCAAACGCCATAGTCCTTAAGCTGTGAAAGCCCCCTCACATTAACTCCTTTAAAGATCCTCCTTCCCAGTGGTAGCGGACTCACCTGAAAGGGATTGCTTCTGCTCATGTCTGTATTCAGGACTACCAGTCCCAGAGTTCAACGGGCTCGCAAACATTTTTAGGGTGATCGGGTTTCACTAAATTCATATCCCTTGTGGCTGCTCAAGTCCCATACTTTCTGCCACTTCCCCCGAGGTATCACAGCTGACGGCTCAATCCCATTGTCAGCGTCACTCTGCACTGTATGCGCCCGATGTTCCCAGCTGCTTGCTGTTCCTCTGAGGCTTAAGTGGAGGGCCGTACAATCCTCCGACCCCTCTGCAACAATTCAAACATTTCCAATAGTTGCACGGCCACTTAGTGAAAGGGTCCCTTGAACGCGTTACTGGATCCACGTTAATTATAAAATTCTCTCTCTCCTTCATACAGAAGACTCCAAGGGACAACAAGGGCTCTTTGCAGTTAGTTTAATCAGGAAACTTGTGGCATAACCGGTTTCGGCTTGTGGTTTCGTCAAACGCCATAGTCCTTAAGCTGTGAAAGGCCCCTCACGTTAACTCCTTTAAAGCTCCTCCTTCCCAGTGGTGGCGGGCTCACCTGAAAGGGATTGCTTCTGCTCGTGTCTGTATTCAGGACTACCAGTCCCAGAGTTCAACGGGCTCGCAAACATTTTCAGGGTGATCGGGTTTCACTAAATTCATATTCCTTGTGGCTGCTCGAGTCCCATACTTTCTGCCACTTCCGCCGAGGTATCACAGCTGATGGCTCAATCCTAGTGTCAGCGTCACTCTGCACTGTATGCGCCCAATGTTCCCAGCTGCTTGCTGTTCCTCCGAGGCTTAAGTGGCGGGCCGTACAATCCTCCGACCCCTCAGCAACAATTCAAACATTTCCAATTGTTGCACGGCCACTTAGTGAAAGGGTCCCTTGAACGCGTTACTGGATCCGCGTTAATTATAAAATTCTCTCTCTCCTTCATATGGAAGACTCCAAGGGACAACAAGGGCTCTTTGCAGTTAGTTTAATCAGGAAACTTGTGGCATAACCGGTTTCGGCTTGTGCCTTCGTCAAACGCCATAGTCCTTAAGCTGTGAAAGCCCCCTCACATTAACTCCTTTAAAGATCCTCCTTCCCAGTGGTAGCGGACTCACCTGAAAGGGATTGCTTCTGCTCATGTCTGTATTCAGGACTACCAGTCCCAGAGTTCAACGGGCTCGCAAACATTTTCAGGGTGATCGGGTTTCACTAAATTCATATTCCTTGTGGCTGCTCGAGTCCCATACTTTCTGCCACTTCCCCCGAGGTATCACAGCTGATGGCTCAATCCCAGTGTCAGCGTCACTCTGCACTGTATGCGCCCAATGTTCCCAGCTGCTTGCTGTTCCTCCGAGGCTTAAGTGGCGGGCTGTACAATCCTCCGACCCCTTGGCAACAATTCAAACATTTCCAATAGTTGCACGGCCACTTAGTGAAAGGGTCCCTTGAACGCGTTACTGGATCGGCGTAAATTATAACATTCTCTCTCTCCTTCATACAGAAGACTCCAAGGGACAACAAGGGCTCTTTGCAGTTAGTTTAATCAGGAAACTTGTGGCATAACCGGTTTCGGCTCATGCCTTTGTCCAACACCATAGTCTTTAAACTGTGAAAGCCCCCTCACGTTAACTCCTTTAAAGCTCCTCCTTCCCAGTGGTGGCGGGCTCACCTGAAAGGGATTGCTTCTGCTCGTGTCTGTATTCAGGACTACCAGGCCCAGAGTTCAACGGGCTCGTAAACATTTTCATATATATATATATATATATATATATATATATATATATATATATATATATATATATATATCCAAACAAACTCTCCACACCACCTCCAGCTGCAGTTTAGCCGGATGTTGCGTTTCGGACTACAAAAAGCCCTTGATCACATAACGGCTCCAGTAAACACATCACTTTTTTAAATGCTAGACTGTGCCCACCCCTTGCACCATGTGACTCAGTCATGTGATAGATAACAGTGAAGAAATACTGCGCACAAATCAGATCATTCTAGATGATAACTGATGTACTTTGAAAAACGCGCTTTAAAAAAAACCATCTTTCATTTTACATTTTTTCATGCCATTTCTGACATAAGACATCTTCCTGTTTAAATACATGAAGAAACAATGCAAATTTTGTTTGTAATAACTGTATAAATACAATTTGATGAAGATTATGAGATCTACGTGTTTGTTACTGAAATATTACCTGTAACAAATACCTTGCAATTTGTATACCTAAAATACAAATTAACATTTCAAATCTCTGTCCTCAATACCTACCAATATTAAATTCCATGTTATCAAGTCTGTTATGTCCGTAACTGATGAATGTGCAAATCTTGAAAAAGTGAAAAGTGCTTAACTGTGCAAAAAATTGCTGTGCAAAGTTTGTGTTGTGCAAAGAAGCTTAGTGTGGAAATAGTTATTATAAAGTGCAGAAAACCGCCTGATAAATAGCATCTAATCATCACATATATTCAACAACAATGAACCCTTATAAATAGGATAAAACATTGTCTTAAAATATATACATAGTGCTATAAAATTTTATCATTTGGTAAATCTATACAAAACAGAGTTTAAAAAGATTTTTGTCATGATACTCAAACTTAATCTGATCCGATTATTTACAATATTTATATTTTTACAGACCTAATTGGAAATAATGTAAAAAAAAACAAAAAACACAAATTGTCCTAAATAAATATATGTATAATCTGTTATTTTCATCTAATGTCACACTCATGAAATTAGGAAACCTATGTTTCATATGGAATTATACAAATGTTGACCCAATGCTAGCAAACCAAAAAATTGTACTGCTTAAACCATTATCAAAAGTTAAAACCTAATATTAAATTAGTATTGTATAGCAAACTCTATCCCTGATTGATTTCATTTATAGAAAGTTATGCATTTCTTCTGTGTTATTTAACCCATTCGGCCATTTGCTGTCAAATTCAAGTATCATCTTTGTTTCCAATTGACGCAATTGCCGTTCACGATCCCCACCTCTGCGAGACTTTGGTATAGCTCCTACCACATAGTGTTTGAGGCATGCTACGTCATTATTATGACATTTTCTAAAATGGCGTGCTACAGGGTAGGCTGGGTCATAATGTAAAATTGCTCGAAGATGCTGCAAAATGCTGACGTGCACCTGTAGCTTGGTACTCCCTCCTTTTTTTAATCCACAGGTGCACGTCAGGACATATACAGCAAACTCTGTTCTGCAATCATAACTTTCGGAGATTTCCACTTCTTGAGCACTGAAAGGGGTTCGAAAGTGAGTAGTATTAATCCCAAATTTACATGCTCTACAACTAGAACATTTGCCAAATCCACTCGACGGCTTAAGCCACATATTGTTAGCGAGTGTTTCTGGACTGTTTTTATCCAATTTTTGTCCCATATTGTTGGCCCTTCTGAAAGTAAGAATGGGGCTGTCTGAAAGTCTAGGACCTAGAACACTGTCAGTTTGAAGGATCAGCCAATTTTTCCTAATTATGGCCTGAAACTTTCTCTCCTCCCTACTGATCGTTGTTATTAGTCTAGGACACTGAGTTGGTGCTACTATTTCTAGTGGAGTCTCTGTTGGATTATCCATTGCATTGATAGCTTTTGGGATTTCAAAAAGGCTTTCTCTAGGTCTTAATTCTGCCTTTTTGATTGCTTTTTGCAATAAAGCATCAGAATACCCCCGATCTTTCAATTGTGATAACAAATCAGTCAGGCATCTATCAAACTCAGATTCAGTACTACAAATACGTTTCAATCTTAAAATATCTCCATAGGGGATGCTGGCAATGAGATGTTTAGGATGCAAACTTCTTGCGTGGAGGGTGGAGTTTCCAGCTGTGGATTTACAATGTAACGTAGTCTCAATTCTTTCTTTCTCAATGTATACTTTTACATCTAAGAATTTTGCACTGGTATTACTGATGTGGGAAGTAAATTTTAAATTGAGTTCGTTTTGATTGATTTCATCCACAAAGGCATGGGCTTCTGACTCATCTCCCTGCCATAAAATAAATAAATCGTCTATATAGCGGAGATAACAAATGATTTTTTCATTGTACCAAGTCTTGTGCTGTATTTTTAGGACTTGTTCCTTCCACCAGCCAACGTGTAAACACGCGAGCTGGGGAGAAACAAGAACCCATTGCCACACCTCTCATTTGTTTGTACAACTCCTTTTCAAAAAGGAAGAAGTTGTTATTTAAACACCATTCAATAAGTTTAATCAAAGCTTTGTTGTGCTGATATAATTCACACGGTCTTTTGGACAAAAAGTATTCAACAGCAAACATTCCATGTACATGATTAATACTTGTATATAATGACTCTACGTCAAGCGTAATTAATAACATATCGTCACTCCAGCACAAATCATTAATTTTGGATTAAAAGTCACTAGTATTCTTTACATAACTTGGTAAGTCCTCAACCAAGTCCTTTAAGAAATAATCAATATACTGACTCACTTGTTCCCCGGCACTTTTGATAGCTGATATAATCGGCCTTCCGGGAACAGGCATGATTTATATATATATATATCCACAACATTCTATTGGATTAACTTTGGCACCTGGAAGATGGGGCGCTCCGCTCCTATCCTAAAAGTTTCGGGGCGATTTGTCAAGCGGGGGCTGAGAAAAAAGGGGGGTTCCAAAACATGTTTTCCCCATGCAATTTTCCATAGGGACAGTTAGACATGGCTATAGCCCGAACTGCTGAACGGAATTACACCAAATTTGGCAAAAGGTAGAGTTTGGTTCACAGATCACGCTTTTTGTTAAATGGTGTAAATCCGTTCAGTAGTTTCTGAGAAAATCAAAAGTTAGGGAATTAATTCCTCTTCAATCCAGAGGTCCCCTAGGGGCGAACTAGCCCAACAGGAACCTCCAGTAAGCACCACGGAGCTGCGTTGCAGAGTGTTGTAAAAAGGGGGCGTGCCCGCTGAATACCTCTCTGCAACGCAGCTCCCTGGTGCATACTGGAGGTACCTTGTGGTCTAGTTGGCCCTCAGGGGACCTCAAGATTGAAGAGGAATTAATTCCCCAACTTAAAACGCGCCACAGGGCATGTTTGTACATATGTCACCTCAGGCCCCGCCCCCTTCTTTCACTATTGAGCAAAATATTCCTCTAAAAACAGCCGAACTACGAATTCCGATTTACTCACCTGTTATCACGCGAGACGTCAGTGCTGCATCTTGGAGCCCGGTACGGACCCTGAAAAGTAAATCTAAGCATACTTACCAGTAACCTGTATTTCCTTCCATAGGAATCTATTGTGTGTTTTTCACCAGAAAAGTTTCTAAATGTCTATTTTTGAAACGTACAAATATTCCTCTAAAATCAGCCGAACTACGAATTCCGATTTACCCACATGTTATCAGGAGAGACCTCAGTGCTGCATCTTTCAGCCCACTACTGATCCTGAAAAGTAATTCTAACCATTCTCACAGTAACTTGAATTTCCTTCCATAGGCTAACCGTGACTGGTTTCACTTGGAAATTCTTCTAAGTGTGGAGTTTTGGAACTTTAAAAATTTTCTTAAAAATCAGCCGAACTACAAATTCTGATTTACTCACCTGTTATCAGGAGAGACCTCAGTGCTACATCTTTCAGCCCAGTACTGATCCTGAAAAGTAATTTTAACCGTACTTACCAGTAACTTGAATTTCCTTCCATAGGATATAATTGCCTGCTATATAAAATATATATACATAAAAAAATATTCTAAAAAAAATTACAATTTCAATATTTTTTAAAAATTTTTTTCAATTCATATTAAAAATATGTTATGTAATTTAAAAAATAAAATATCTAAAAATAAAAACTTTAAAACAATGTAGTACATCAGTATTAAAAAAATATAACAATTAATACATTTCAAAATTATCATTTACAAAACCTTTGAAATTCACTGAAAAAACCATAGGTTTCAGCCTCGTTATAGTTAGGAATTAGCATTTAAAAAAACCTTAGAAATTCACAGAAAAAACCATAGGTTTCAGCCACGTTATAGTTAGGATTTAGCATTTAAGAAACCTTAGAAATTCACTGAATAAACCATAGGTTTCACACATGTTATAGTTAGCTGGACATTTCACTCATACAAAACCATTGAAATTCCGCCATTATAGTTAGTTCAGCTAACTACAAC
Organism: Lissotriton vulgaris; assembly: GCF_964263255.1. Lineage (NCBI taxonomy): Eukaryota > Metazoa > Chordata > Amphibia > Caudata > Salamandridae > Lissotriton > Lissotriton vulgaris. Next base: position 1,575,868,504 of record NC_141689.1, read on the forward strand.
TTGCGCGCCCGCAATGCACTACTGATGACGTCACATATTACATCACTCATGGCATGGTCAGTGACATCACTCATGACATCACTGATGACATCTCAAATGACATAGAAATGTTCATCTGCAACATTTGGCGAGAAGGTGCCCGGGATCCAAGGACACCTCAACGGATGCTGGATGGAAGGATGCCATGCTGAAAAAATCAGAAGACCGACACCTGCCCTGAGGGACGTGCCTTGGGCGTATCTACGATTTTCGGAGTTTTGTATTAGGGACAGACCCAGAGGGAGAGCAGATCTTGTGAGGAGGTTGCTAGAGCAGGATGTAGGCAATTTAGACAGTGTAAAGGGAACTTAGGGCAGAGTGGGGTGTATGAAGGAGCATCTTAGAACGAGCTCAGTAGTCAGTCTACTCATTTGAAAAACGTGAATGCACTTCTTAGGAAGTCTTCACGGCTGACCCTTTCCTCTTGCCTGAAAGGGATTGTCAAGTAGGGATGTCACCTTAGAGTTAGAGTAGGGGCAGATTAATCCTTTCTTTCCTTTTTGTAAATGCAGTCCAGACTTCAAATATGAACTATAATTGGATGCCTGATGTTCCTAGAATTGACTTTGCTTTTCATTCTGAGTCGTCTGAGGCTCCTTCGTAAGGTTATGTTTGTATTAGTGCCAGTCTATTTCTTGAACCTCTTGCTGAGGTGCTTATATGTCCAATTATTTTTGACTTTGTAATAAATTTTAACTTCAGTTCGTAGTCAGTGGTTCTTTAAATTGGATTTGATTGTCGATTTGAAAAGCTGTTTGATTATGAGTTTGGAAACCGCCCCTCTACAATTCTTAGCAGACAAAAAGGTCCAGTCGATCTGTACTGGGATTCTGGAGAATTGATAAGGTAAAAATCTAAATAAGAATCCCAGCTCCGTCATTATCCCTTGCACACCTTCCCTGTGTATAGACAAGAGTTGTTTTGTATTGCCAACTGTTGCTAAGGAACCTATGCATCCACCACTTCCTATGTGTTTTGTCCCCACACAGAGTAGCTCACTGGTTTCTGAATCAATACACGAGTGTAAAGTGAAATATTCAGTTTGTACAATAAATGGAAAGAAACACATAGACATTGTAATATGACTCACCTTTTCTTTCTTGTTATTTGTGTTTTTATTTGTGCTTTATCAATTGTCACTGAGCGTGGATGTTGAATTTCAGTCGTTGGCAGATAAATTGGATGCATTTCCCACTACACAAGCATTTTGTACAGGGGTAATTTAATTTTGCTCATCAAAGAGTTTTGCTGCTAGGTGTCATCAAATTACTTATTCATTGCTTTAGTTTCTCGCTGTCACCATGTTCACTTATGTAGTGAGTCATTTGCCTAGCAGAATCCATGCAATGGATCAACAGTGTCCTGCATTTTTGTTTAATTTCATAAAAGTGCCATTATTAATAAAAGCGAAACCAGCTAGACGAGAGGATGAGTGTGAGAGAGGACAGAGAAGAGGCATCATAATCCCCATCAGTAAATAAACCAGAAGCAGAATATTATGACTGAGACTTGAAAAATATGTCTCGGCATATTTGTGTCTTGTCTGCAGAGCTCCAGTGCTTACAGTTTCTTGTAGGTGGATTCATCGACTGCACTGTGTACCATAGACCCTTAACCTGGGACAATCAATGGTATTTAAAAAATTCAACCGACCTACCACTGCAGCCATTTTGTTTCATTTTCTAACATCCTATGAAAGTTGTTAGGGGGGAGGAGCACGCTGCCTCATATCCCCGCGCCATTACCCCGTTGCATCCTGGTTAGTGTTGTACAGGATTTCGCGCTTGCATCAAAGTTCATCATAATTTTTACCACAGCTGATGCAATCATTGCCATATCTCTAGACATGTGTTTCTGGATTCTTCTGTCATCAGTAGAGAATTATTCTGGGGTTGCTGGACATGCTCCCACACATTTCCTCAGGTCAATACCACTCCGGGCATGCAGGAGCTCCGAAGCTTTTTGGCTTATAGGCTCACAGGAGCCTTTTTAAACAGTAAGGGGGATAGGAGCATATTGCTTATAAAAGTTGCTGGCTTTTGATCCTGAACTACAGATACTCCCATCTTGCCACCATGCGCTCTATTCCTTAATATGCTTGCACTCTTTAGCGCCATAAACGTTTTTGCATTTAAGGGCCACTCAGGGGGAACTATCATTAACGTGTAATCTTGTGTAGGTGATTGCTTTGGATCCTGGTTTAATACCCTGCATGTTCATAATATGGCCAGATGTTGGCAAAAAAACAATTTGTGCTAATGAGTCAGTCTTCACAGGAGCAGGATTTATTACATTTTATGTCAAAAAACTGAACATACGATGGTGGATTGGGCCCTGAAAATGCACTGAACACCAAACACTTGTAGGCCTGTGGGCATTCATGAACATTTTTCAAATAGTTTTCCTTCCTGTAAGCACACATAAATGTGCTCTTCCGAAAGGCAGGAGTATGTCCGATTTCCGAATGGGGAAGTAAGTCCTCATATCACGTGGGTGTAGGGGCAGCGTTTCAGCCCATCCCATATTATGCAGATTTTCCATTTAGTAGAACATCCATATGAACAGATTTTGTGGAGTAGGAGTGCTCTGGAAAATCTCCAAGGTTATAGATTTGCTGGAGTACTACTGGGACATAAGTATCTTAGAAAGTAAAACAAAAAAAGTGTGAGTAGGTTATTTTTTTTAACTTGTGGTTGAATGCCCCTTATATTTCCTGATTAGATCTTCATGGAGTCGCATAAGACATTAAATATAATTTTCTATTAAATACGTTATTGATATCTTTAGTGTTTATATCAGCAATGATCTATGAATCATAGATGGAAAATTAAACAGGGTTCCCTTTGCGATTCCTGCTCAGCAGCATAATTAAATTTGTGGCTTGTCATAGAATTATAGTCTAATGTGGTGTGGGGCTATAACAAGGGAGAGAGCCTTCAATGGCTGGTATAGCCCGAAGCGAAAGGCCTACAACGATATTAGAACATTTCATAAACTGAAGGAAGAATATTCTAATTGAAACAGGAAAAACAGAAAGACGACCATTGGAAGGTTGGAGCAACATTTTACTTTACCAGTGATAGTAAATCAAACAGCTGTACACTACCAATGATTCATTTTAGTTGGCTCCTAGGCAGTCGGTATTCACTCAGGAGATTCATAGCTCGCACTCGAGGTAAGCTTTGTTATCGCCATCTTTCCACCACAGCTGCCTATGTATAGATCACAGAGTTCAAATCAAGAACTAGAGCAGGGCCCACGACTTTGCCTCTGGCCCTCTTACTCCACCTTGGTCAATAACTACCTCAGAGTGCCTTCCTCTTTGGATAATATTTCTAAATTATGGAATGATATTCATTTATTTTTTGAGTTCAAAAGAATTTTATTAAACAAGAAAAGGTGTCAATACAAGAAAACGAGTTAAACATAATAGAAATAATGATATTCAAATAAAGCAATGAATCAATATTAATAAGTAGAATAGACTATGAAGAAGCAAATGAGGCTATATAATAAAAAACTTTTAAAAAGAAATAGTACTTAAACATAGTAGAAATAAAATGCATATGAAACGGTAAGGTCAATCAAGGGGGTTTAGAGACTTCTTGCTGAATGGGAGGTAAATGAGATGATCGTTTAGCACACACATCAAGGTACAGGGTTACAGGGAGCCATAAATTGGTACGTTTCGCTGCTATATTAGGAGGAAAAACAAAGGCAGTATCCAGTCTATGATTGTGACATACATTGTACCACCATGCTCTGAAAGAGATATACGCAAAATTCTTCCACTTAACAGTAATTTGTTGAAAAGCAACAGCTATCAGTAAATCAATGATCTGAGCATTGAATGTAACATCAGCCCAACAAGGAGAGAGACTCCCTAAAAAAATGTGAGTAAAAGAAAAGGGTATGTGGGTGTGGAATATATCATTAATTTGGGACCAACTTTGTTTCCAAAAAGTATGAATGACAGTACAAGAGAAAAGCATGTGAAATAGAGTTGCACTTGGTGAAGAACAGGACCAACAGAGATCAGGAATGGAGGAGAATTTTTTACTCAACATGTGGGGGGTAAAAAGAAGTCTGTTGTAAATAAAGAAAAGTGTTTGTGTGAGAGAGGCAGCTCTAGAAGATTTGCGAAGTTTGGTCCATAATTTATCCCAAAGAGAAATGGGCCAGGAAGTAGCAAAATCACATTCCCATTGCTCCTCTACCTTAGATTTTGGTCGTGGTGAAAGGGTGGTGTGAAGAGATTTGTAAATGAAAGAGGCTTTAGAAGAAGTACATAACAAGGAGTGGAGTGCGAGGTTGGATTAGGAGGCGCAGGTGGAGCAGGAGAGTGCAGGAGATGGGCATGAGTGGACAAAACCGCTTCTTTAAGTATAAGGAATTTACGGGCAAATGAAGCAGGAAGATTAAAAGATTGGCTGAGTGTTGGGAAAGATAAGAAAGTAGAATTATAGAAAAGTTTATAGACACAAATTAATCCCCTTTGTCTCCAAGACTTCCAATAGAAGGGCTTGTCGTTGATAAGGAGACTCTTGTCATGCCAAATGGTAGTGTTTAGAAAATCAGCAACAGTGGAGGGAGGGTCAGGAGAGGAAGATCAAAGTAGTTTGGTGGTAAATCTATGAATAGGAGTGGATTGAAGCTGTGGTTTACGAGAAAAAGAAAGATATTCAGCAAATGTAAAAGGGGATAATGAGAGACGTTCTACTGTAACCCATAAAGGGGAGGCATCAGCAGGGTCTCGTAACCAAAAAGAAGCTTGCCGCAAAAGGAAGGCCTTGTGGTAAGTTGGAAAATCCAGAAAATTGACCCTGCCTTCTGATTTGGGTCAAGAGACATGCAGGGTTTTTTTCCCAACCAAAGGAAGGAAGAAAGAACAGTGTTAATTTTCCTAAAAAACTTCGTGGGAATAGGGACTGGAATATTGGAAATGGTGTAGAGAACAATAGGGGATAGCATCATTTTAATGGTGTCAAGGCGACCCCACCATGAAAGATAAAGAGGGTGCCATCTAGTTGTGAGATCGGAGAGTTTCTGGGTGCATTTATTAAGACAGAGCGAGACTGTATCAGCAAGGGAGGGGGTAATGTGCAAACCCAGGTATTTGATATGGGAGGGCCTCCAAGTGAAGTTAGAAGCAGCAAAGTCAGGTTTGAAAGTGAATTTTGTTAAGGGTACAATTTCGCATTTGTCATTATTCAATTTATATCCAGAAATGTGTGAATATTCACGAACTTCAGCAAGGAAGGCGGGAATGGAATTAGTAGGGTTGGACATAAAGAGTAAAATATCATCTGCATAAGCAGCAAGTTTAATGTGTGAATGCGATGTCTGGAAACCATGGATGTTAGGATTTTGATGAAGGTTGGAGAGAAAGGGTTCCAAAGCTAAGTTAAAGAGAAAAGGGAAAAGGGGACAAACTTGTCGAACCCCTCTTCCTAAGTCAAAAAAGGAGTAAACTAAGCCATTAGCACAAACCGCAGCCCTTGGGTTTGAATAAAGAAAGGAAATTAAGGAAATAAATTTGGGACCAAAACCAAACCATTTTAAGGTAGAGAAAAGATAATTCCATTCCACTCTGTCAAACGCTTTCTCTGCGTCTAAAGCAATTGCTGCTAGAGAGTTTTGAAAGCGGGAGGACTTGGAAAGAACGTTAAACAAAAGTCTGGTATTGTCAGTAATAAAGCGACCCTTAACAAACCCAGATTGTTCTGGACCCAGTAAGTCAGGGAGAAAGGGATCCAACCGTGCAGCTAGTGACTTAGTATATATCTTGTAATCAATGTTAACCAAAGAAATTGGCCTATAAGTTTTACAATGTCGGGTATCTTTCCCTTCTTTAGGTAAAACACAAATGTGGACATCAGAGAAAGTGCCAGAGGAGCTACCGCGGGCAATGAATGAATCAATTAGGGAATGTAATTTAGGTAAAAGTAATTTAGAAAAGTGAAGGTAGAATTCAACTGTGAACCCGTCTGGTCCAGGAGCTTTATCTTTTTTGAGGAGTTGAAGTGCAGTAAGTAATTCTTGTTGAGATATGGGCAATTCTAGAGAGGTTAAGTCAACAGGAAAGTTGTGAGGTTGTTGTATGTTAGAGAAAACATTAGAAAGAGAATGAGCAGTAGGGTGAGTCTCAGAGGAATAAAGGGTAATGTAAAAGTGGGAAAATTCATCTAAAATATCAACATCCTTATGCTTAAGAACGGAATTAACATCAAAAACAGATTCATTATTGAACTTATTGTGTTTGATTTTTAAATAATTAGCTATAATTTTTCCCGCTTTATTCTTTCCGCCATAAAATTTCGAACTAGATTTCAACAGATATAAAGAGGCATCCTCAGTGGATTGCTTAATAAATTTCATCTTGGCATCAATAAGAGCTGTCAAACTTTCCTGTGAATGAGAGGTGTAATAGGAGTGTTCCAAACTCCTGATTTTTTTGAGAAGATCACTAGTAAACTTACGAGCAATCTTTCGTTTCTTAGCCACGTAACCAATGATAAAATCCCTAGCTGTGGCCTTAAATGCATCCCAAATAGTGTGCTTGGAGATAAAAGGTATATCATTAATATCAAAAAATTCATTACAAAAATCAATAAAAGAGGCAGTAAATTTAGGATCTAGAAGTAAAGTATTGTTAAAACGCCATCTCTTAAGGCCAGTAAGTTTAGGCAAGATATCAATGTTAATCAAAACGGGAGCGTGATCGGATAACAAAATAGGGCCAATTTCTGCGAAGGGTGAGAGTCTGAGAAATGTGATGAGAAACAAAAATGTAATCAATTCGTGATTGTGAATGATGAGAGGGGGAATAGATAGTAAACTCTTTAGTTGTTGGATTACACAGACGCCAAGCATCAACAAGTTTGTGCTGTGAAACTGCTTGAACAAAGAGTTTGTGAGGTTTGTTGGGAATGAAGGAGGCTTTAGAGTGTCTGTCCAAAAAAAGGATCAAGAGTTTGATTACAATCCCCTGCCATAATAAAGTTATCATAAATGAAGTTGGTGATACGGGTGGCCATCGTATGCCAAAAGGTAAGGTCGCCTCCTGTAGGAGCATAAACATTGAGAAGAGAGAGAGGAACACCCCTTAAGGAAAGTTTGACGAACAACCACCTACCATCTGGATCTAATTCAGAAACCATCAAAGAGTGAGCAAGAGATTTACGAACTAAAATAACTACACCATTGCGTTTTCCATCACTGGGAGCAAAAAAGACGTCACCCACCCAACCTCTCTTAAGTTTGACAGACTCAGCTTCAGACAAATGAGTTTCTTGCAAAAAAGCAAGGTCTACATTAAGACTCTCAATCTCTGTCTCTTAATAGGAGAATTAAGACCTTTTACGTTCCATGAAACAATACGCACTGACATTAAAGGTAATAAAGGATATAACAATGAAAAACAACAATGCAATAAGAAAGAGCCTCAAAACGTATAAAATCGAAGAAAAATGAGAAAAGGAAGAATGGAGATAGTAAAGTAGAAGTGAAAGACATAATAAAGGATGAAAGAGAAACTGAGTGTATGTTAGGGAATGAGAAACGCAGTAAGGGTAAAAAGAACAGAGCAAGACCGAAGCATGAGCAAGGAATAGCATTACCTATAAACCAGCAGAAAAGGAAATTATCCAGATACGAAGCAATGAAAGAATAAACAAGAAAGTGAATAGAAAAAGAAATGGAAAAAGAGTGAGAACAAGAGTGAAAAAAGGAGGTAAAGAGCATCAGAATGAAAAATACAAAGATAGAAGAAAAAGGTAAGTAAACCCAGTAAGTAAATAAGGGGAGAAGAAAGAGGAATAAACAGAGAAATGCATGCAAATAAAGAAGAAGTAACACCTTAGACCAAGAGAAAGATAAGGAAAATGACAAGGGAGAGAAATAGGAAGCAAGGGTAAACATATCAAGCTGGGAAGGAAACGTACTTACAAGGGAGGGATGTGAAGGAGCACAATCAGGAAGTGGACCGGACGTGAAGGGAGGGAGGGTAGGGCCAACTGGAGAATGCAAGGCTCAGTGAACCGTCCAACCGGGGGAACAACACGGAACGCGAAATATGATCTGTGAAAACATGAGGAGAATGTCAGGAGAACAAATGAATAAAAACGACAAGGAGGTGTATAAAATCAGATACAATGAACAAGGAGAAGGTAGACATGAAAAATTGTCACAGAACAAAATTAACAGAAAAAGGTTCATAAGAAAAAAAACAAGAACATGGTATGAAACAATTGAACTTGAGTAACTGGTAGGAGAATCAAACTGGAAGAACAATCAGATGCTCAAAAAAGTCATGGAGGGAAGGAAATGGAGGGACCAGAGAAATCCATATCAGCAGGTCCGCAGGAATTCAAGAAACTTCGGAGTCGTGCAGGATCTTCATAGGTCGTACTTTTATTATTGTAGGTAACTTTGAATAGACAGGGGTGAAAGAGGCCATCTCTGGCACCAATGGAACGGAGATCAGACCTCATATCCAGGAAGGCTTTACGGCCTCTAGCAGTGGCTTTAGCATAGTCTTGCGCAAAAAACAAGGAGGACCCCGACCAAGTGAGACGAGGAGAAGCTCTGGCTGCTGAGAGAACATTTAGAAGGTCAGTATATTCTAGAAAGTACATGATCACACCTCTAGGCCTCGGTGAAGTGGAAACAGATGAGGGAGACCGGCCAAGTCTGTGAGCCCGCTGAATATTGAGCATGGTGTCCTCCGGCAAATGCAAGAGTTTAGGGAGAAAAGATTTGAAAAAAGCAATGGGGTCACTCCCTTCGCAACTCTCCACCAGGCCGTAGAGACGCAGGTTGTTACGTCTGTTTCGATTTTCAAGATCCTCCATCTGCTTTTGGAGAGAGGAAATCTGTGAGTGCATGTAGGAAACCTTGGTAGCTGATTCCTGAAGAGAGGAGATACTTTGCTTCACAGTTGTGACTCTTGCATCCATCGAAGACCAGCTTAAAATTAGTTTCCTCCATGAAAGGGCGGAGGGCTCTTATCTCCTCCATCAATAGTTCCATAGATATGGCTGAAGTGGATTTAGAAGGTGAGGGAGGGTCCTTTTTTTGCCTTTTTGTGGTGGTATTCCACGAGGGCTGCGTAGGATGTTCCATCTTAAGCTGCATCGCGTTGATGGGAGGTGGTTGAGAGGCTTCTTCTGAGAACAGCTTAGAATTTTTAATATAGTTGCATTTCGGGGCCTTGTTATCACAGCCTGCCGTGATCCTGCCCATTAGGTATTAACCACCACTGAGTAGAATAAGAAATAGCACGCCAAAAAGAGCTCTATGTGCATTGAGATATGTAAATAGCAACAGGAGGATAAAATAAAAGAGCGTAGTCCACCAAGCGGAAAGAGGAGTTAACAGGAGCCACTAAACTGCGTAGAAAAAAAGAGACAATATAGGCAATAGGTCCAGGTGACAGGATTCAGAGAGCATAAAATGGCCGCCAAAACTGAGGAAGAAGTAAATAGCGTCATTGAAGAGGAGGGGAGCCTCAAAAGTTAGTAAAAGTCAGTAGAGAGTAGAAAGCAGCCCACCTTGTATGAGGGGAAGCCTTGCAGGCATCTTGAAAAACTACTGGGGCCAAGAGAATATTGTGTATGTAAACGCGTAGCTGGAAAATGAAAAAACTAAATGGCAGCCGTGGCCCTCATAGAGCCGCGACCGGAGAATCTTCGCTGGAAAAACGTGAAGACCAGCCGGTCAAAGTGCTGCAAGTAGGCTCAAGGCATGCCCAAAGCTTCCGCCACCGGAATCCTCCATCTACAGCTTTGGGGAAAGACGCGAACCACGAGTTCACTCCGGCATGAACGGAGCACTCACGCCAGCGCCGCCATCCTCGCCGGGCGCCTATCCACGCCCCCATGATATTTATTTATAAGGTGCACAAAAACATGGGGTGTCCTGATGCTGTTATCGAAAAAAGAGGAGGGGGAACAATCAAGATGGCCGTGGAACGGATTAAAGAATCAACAGATAGATCTTCAATAATTTGCAGAACTAAAATAAATGGCGTTGAAATAGGATCATAAAGGGAAGGCTGTTCCAAGAGAAGGCAGTGATAGAGGAAAAAGCATGACTGCCCATCCATGATTTTTTGGCATGCGGAATGGACACCATAAAGGAATTTAGTGACCTAAGGGTGGGACTGGTAGAATGAAAAACAGAACCAATATAGAAATCTTCGATAGAGTAGGGAACAGTGCTCATGTCAAAGACAAAGCGATGGATGTACAAGAACTGGCACATCTCTGTATATTAGCATAGAAACTCCAGTTAATTTGCGACACTTAAAAAAAACCTTGCTCCATCATGGATGCGTCGCATTTACAATGCGGCGCACTGTGGCGCAAGGATAGACAGATGAGTGATGCATCTTTTGACGTAAGGGCAGCACATTGCTGGAGTCGTGTTGCAAGCACGACACAACTCCAACAATGGTCAGGATTGCCCATTCCTATCATGCTGCGTCACTCCTTACTCCTGGTTCAAGCAGGCGCAAGGTTTTGACGCTGTGGCGTTGTAAAAGTGACTCATTGAAATCTTGTAGGTTTCACTGCGTCACTTTTACAAGGCTTTCTTACATCAGAATGCCCACCCTGCATACATTATACTTGACGCAAGTATAATGTAGCGCAGGGCTTTACAACATGCCGCATCTCCCTAGATGTGTCACGTTGTAAATATGTCGCAACGTGGCACATTGTTTACGATGCCACTGCATCAAGGAAGTGACGCAATGGTGGCGTAAAGTTGTCGCAAAGGGCTTGTAAATCTGCCCCAAAGCGCCTTAAAAATGATGTTTTTCGAAATTGGAAGCCATTGTAAAGACTCAAGCAATGGGGTGGCCCTCGAACATTTTGGTGGCTGAAGAATCAAGCACGATCTGCCGTTTTGAATGAGTTGGAGTTTATGAATAGAGAGTTTCAATAGTCCAGCCTGCTCAAGATTGGGGAATGAACTCCCGTCCGTCCGACATCGGAATCTTCCCGTGAGTGCAGAATGGGATTCCCAAAAGTTGGTGTGCACATCTCTCTTTGATCTTGCTTCTCAATGGTAGTAGGGAATTTGGACTGTAGTTAGATGGTTGAAGTGTGATTACCTGCTAGAAAAGAAGAGAGGAAGAGGTTTGATACGTTCAGGAGAATTAGATCTAAAGAGGAACCGGATGATGTTGAGGTAAAATAAACCTTACATTTATCCTGTGATACCTCATTTAAGGAGGTCCATTTTAAAGGCATGTTGGGGTAGTGTTCAGGCAAAAGAGAGTGGGATGTAATGAATGATCTATCAGATTGGCTATTTTATTCTGGATAACATCTGAAAGAATAGTATATAACATCTGAAAAGGGGTTATGAGGTAGGGAGGGCCTCGGGATATGCCAAAGATCCATAGATTGATAAACTCTCTTTCGAAGGGTCGAATGATTTAGAAATCCGGTTATGATGGAATCGAGACCTGAACTCAGTAATAAGTAGTTTATATTTTCGCAATTCTAGGTAAAGGACAGTAAGGATGTCTCAAAAAAGGCTGTAGTTTTTTCCATTGTCTTTTGGCTATGTGTAAATCATAATTATTTGCTGTAGCTTTGTACAATATCTAAACTAATTAAGTGGCAATAAAATGAAAGTTTAAATGCTACCCATACATCCAAAATATCCTATCAGTAAGTAAGTAAGTAATTCTTTATTTAGATATAAAAACATATCTTTAAAAGATTGTACAAATCACATTATGTACAGTTTTATAAATAAAAAATGATAAAAGAATAAAATGTAACCGTAAGCATGCTAGTTAAAACGCTTCAATTCATAGATTGGCCCACCCGGGCATTGCACGTTCTGTTAAAGAGCATGTTCGATCTTGACACTCTGCAGTACAGTCTCAGCAATGTTCATTTTATCTAGGGTGCGATAAGCGTGCTGAATGAATTTGGACAAGTTTATGTTTAAGACAGTATTATCTGGAGACAGAGCAGCGATGATGGCATGCCTACAGGTCCGAATTCCGAGCCTGTTCCATTCTGGCTTAAGCAGACACCTGCGTTGGAAATTAAATGAGGAACAGATGCAGAGCACATGCAAGATTGTTTCTGTTGCTAACCCGCATCCTCTGCATGTTGTGTCTTCCTTCTTACAGCGCCAGGTGGGTAAATTTTGGAGAAAGCGCCAATCTCCCATTCTTAGGGCTATCAAGCAGCGCTTTAGATAAAGTGAAAATGTCGAGGAAAGGTAGGCTGCAGGGGTCAATCGCTTGTAGGAATTAACTACCGCCCAGGAGTGACTACGTTTCGTGACAAGAGCTTTGTCTAACGCCAGAGATTTCAGTCTTACACATTTTTTGATTATATTTTTAAAAACAGTCTGACTGGGGTTTAGAGCCCAAAGATCAGCAACTGACATTTGATGGGTGTAATCATTCAGAAGGCGCCCAAATGTTCCCCCTGGATTAGTCTCGTTGATTTCTTTCCAGATTAGGGACTCTAGTGTACCTGCTTCGGCCTGTCTTAATTTATGACACAGCTTAAGGTAAGTACCCACGTTAGAAGCTTCATAGTTGGTTAATCCCAGCTCTAATCTAATCTGGGCCGGGGAAGCAGTGCTCGGTAAATGAAGTACCTTTCTGTAGATTTTGGTTGTGTGTTTGTTTAGGGCAGTATTCATTTTACCTTTAAAGATCTCTATGCCATAAGAAAGTGTAGGCCCAATTTTTGCTCTAAGGACTTCTAGTAGAGGGGCAAGGGTTAGACCTGAGAGTTTCTTCGATAGCTTGGCCAGGGATACCACTAGGGCCGTAGTTTTAGCTATGATCACACTACCTTGCTTTGAAAAGCAGCCCCTTGCGTCCAAATGGACGCCCAAGTATTTGTATGATTGGCCAATCGCTAGATTTATTTTGTTAATTGACCAACCACCGCCACTGTAGTGTTTCTTACCAAAAGGGACTATCAGGGTTTTCTCCATGTTAATTTCTAATTGATTGCCAGTCGTATATTGCGATAGTGCAACAAGGAGCCTTTGTAACCCTACTCTAGTGAGGCTAAACAGGGCCAGGTCGTCGGCATATAAAAGATTGCATATTGCCGCGCCTCCTATTTTGGGTGGATGACTATTTACCTTGTCTAGAGTACTTGACAGGTCAGATATGAATAGGTTAAAGAGAAGAGGGGCCAGCACGCATCCCTGCTTGACACCTCGTGAGGTCATAATTTTTCGCGAGAGGTGCGAGCTGGACCCTAGCTTCACTCGAACCCATGTGTCAGAGTAAAGCTGAATAATTGGGTTCAGTATGTTGTTTGGAATACCCCACTGTGTCAGTTTTTTCCAGAGGGCCGCCCTAGGCACTCTATCAAACGCTGCTTTAAAATCGACAAAGCAGCAGAAGGCCATCCTGTTTGTTGATAAGGCTTTGTCGATTATAGTGGAAATTGCCAGTAAATTTGTTGTGGTTCCTGAATTGGCAACACACCCTGTCTGGTTCAGGGGGATCAGATCGTGGACCTTTGCCCATTGCCTTAAATCCTCCAGAATGAGTCCTGCAAAATGTTTTGCCTCTATGTCCAGTAAGGCGATTAGTCTATAATTGTTAGGCATAGCACGTGATCCAGATTTATGAATGGGATGAATTATTGCGCCCCGCCATGAGTCCGGGATTGTCTGTGTTCTCAGGGTGTAGTTAAAGAGATTTAGTAACACCATGGACCAGAAAGGAATGTCCGATTTGAATAGCCTTTGTGGTAGGCCATTCGGGCCTGGTGCTCCATCTTGCCTCCCTTTTGTCACAGTTTTGGCAACTCGATCCTCGGTTAGTGCATATGCAGGGGTAAGTCCTCGGATTGTATCCAGGGAGATATTTTGTGATGCATCTTCCGCAGTCCCACAGCCCCTGGGTGATCTGATGCAATCCTGGTTGTCTTGTGCCTGAAAGTGATCTGTTAGAAATGTTGCCCATTCTGCTTCCTGTATATTTGCAAAGCCAGAGTTTGTTAGGGGCAGGTTGGTGCGGTTAACAAGGGACCAGAATTTCCTTGAGTTTTTTTGCTTGCTTTCCCACACCAATTTTACCCAGTATTGATTTTCCTGAGCCTGTTTCTCTTGGGAGACTGCCCTCCTGAATGCTTTTTGGGCATGATAATATGTAGCGAGGAAGGCGCTGTTCCCCGGGACTTTTAAAGCTAACCTCAATGCGGAGTTTCTTGCTCTCTTTAGTGGTTTTAAGACAGCGGAGGTTGAGGCCCCTACTGGAGGTGGGCTGTTTAATCTCCGTGCAGTCGCAGGATATGAATTGATCAAATGAAGGCACAGCTGCGACCATTTCCGTATCGGGTTGACATCTTTATCAGGGCTGCCTGTCATGAAGTCCTTGCTTGCTTTTAAAACACTCAGACTGTTGGATTCATTCCATTTGAGGCGCTTAAGGTTTTCTGTGAAAATTCCCTCGTAGGTTATGGGAGCCACTTTATGGAGTTCCGGGTTTGTGGTGAAGGAGATGACCTGGGGCCTGTGGTCGCTTTCAGACCGTGGGTGGATGCAAAAACAGTTCAACTTAAACAGTAGTTCTGAGTTGCAGATAGTAAAGTCTAAGTAAGACTCTTTTTTTCCATTCGACCAGGTCCAGTTTGGGGGTGAGTCGCTTGCTGTTCTTCCATTCACTACCAGGTATCCTGCGTTATAGAATCTCATCACGGAGAGTTCACCTAGTATGTTTGGGGCTTGCTTCGAAGGTTTGGATTGAGGCAACACTTCAAAGATGTTAGTCAGGTCCGGCCCTTCCATATCTGCTGCGTTCCCCTGAAATAGATTTGTATTGAAATCTCCCGTGATGATACGGTCTGAGTTGGGATATTCAGTAGCGATGTCATACATGATTTCGCACAGTCGGACCAGGTGGTCTTTTTTTGTACGGGTGCTGGGATTAATGTACACGTTGACGAGGAGAATTGGACGCTGCGTCCCCCTGGGGTTGAATTTGACCCCAAGTAACCAGTCTTCTTTGAGGTGAAGTTGATTAAGAGCACCTTTTAGGTTATTTGAGATGTATATGGACAAACCGCCTTTGGGGTGGCCAAATCGGTTGTCCCTGAGAGCTGGTTTCCAAAACTCGATGTATCCTTCTATGGGACGGCCCTCTGTCGCCCAAGTTTCCTGTAGGGCGATTGCCGTGTGTTTGCACAAGAAAGCCACAGTGTCTTCGTTTGAAGTTTTTTGATGAAGTCCACTGATATTCCATGAGCACAGTGAGAATGGAGGCAATCCCTGCTTGGTGTCTCTTTTGTGCCATGTGTCCGCCGCTGAGAGAGGTTTTCTAGAGGGGATGTGTGTTTCTACAGATGTTTCCCTCGCTTGCGGTCAATTTAAATGTTTTGATGACAGAATTGCCGGCAGCCACCCCCAGCTGTAGTTAGGTTCTGCATTGGCCCCGGCTTTTTCGGGCCCTTTTGGTTTGATGTCGGCCCCTATAGCATTTTTTAGGACTGAGTAGGGTCTCGCGCATCCTGTTTTTTTAGATGTTAACAGGTGGCTGGGTGAAGTCGGCCTTGTTAACAGGGAGGTGGGGTACCCGGGGGTGGAGTAAGGGTACACTCTAATTCCCCAGTTCCGCAGCGTCGACTTCTGTTCAAGAAAAGCTCCTACCCAGCTAGTCGATGAAAAAGTCACCACAGTGACCTCAGATGGTTGATTACCTCGAGGGGAAAGGAATTCGATGGATTCAATGTTGTTCGAGGCCAGTTCAGCTAGACCTGGAATTCCTTCTGCTAGTTTTAACAGGTTAGATCTATTAAGAATGTCGTGCCGCCCTTTGTATTTATATTCGGGGGCCAATAGAATCTGGTGGCACTGTGGATCGTTATTGGTTGACTCCGGAGCACTTGCGGGTTTGGTGTTGAAGTTTTCGAGTGTCCTGTCTGGTTTGATTTCGTATAGCTGTGGTGACAGTCGTTGCGAAGCCCTCGTCGAGTGTAAGCTATGACTGGTCGCAACTTTGGAGTCATTGCAGATGGTTTTAGAATAATTGATTCTTGACATTGCGTTTTCTTTTCCCGGGGGAGTAAGAGCCATCAGTGGTCTGGAGGTTTCTGGTGTCATCTTGGGCCCAGTTGCACTTGCCGTGTCTGTGCTCTCCTTGATGGTATCTGTGTGGGCCCTGCCCTCGGTTGTTTCTGGGGCCATTGTTTGAATGCTTAGGGCCTTCGGACTACTCGCAGATTCTTGGGTAAGTTTTTCCGGGGAGACTCCCTTGGGGGTAATTCTTTGCTCTGCGGCACTGTTTTTGACAGGGAGTTTTTTGTGTTCGACTTTTTTGAAGATAGAGAAGAGTTCCTGGTGGGCCATGTTTGGGTTTGCCTTAAGTTTATTTCTGGCTTTGCGCTGACGTTTACGCTGTCTTTTACTACGTGGTAGAACTGGCCCCGGGAAGGCCGCCATTGTTGAGTCACTTTGAGAAATGGGGCTGTTTGATTGCACAGGCTCAGGATGATCATGCCTGGTAGTGGGTCCGATTGATGACAAGGGGGGGCCGTTTTCTGCCGTCTGGTTTGATTTTGCTTGGGCGCTCTGAGTGTGTCCGTTCAGCTTCGTTTGCCCAGTGGTTGTTCCTATATTTGGAGCCTCTCCTTCTTTTGAGTTTGTGTTCTGCTTGGCAGGAAACTCAGTGGGTTTTATATGTTCTTGCTGTGCGGGGGGTGGCGGTTTGGTGAACACGTTACCTCCTCTCAGCAACTTTACTTCCCTTATGACTGTGGTTAGACATTCTGGGAGCAGAGAGAGAGAATCTATGATTGGGGAGCAACAGCAGGTGGTTTCGGCAAGCTTCGTGGAGGCTTGCGCTCGTAAGATTAAGGAATTGAGTTTATCTAATTTGCTATCAATCCCAGAGGTAAATAGTGCTAGGGTGTTTAGCAGGTCGACCTGTACCTCCAGTTTTATCGAATGGTAATTGAGTGCGTTAACTGTTTGCTGCAGGGTTTGTAAAAGTTGTGGCCAAGCTCCGGTCCCGGTGTTTTCTTCAATATTTTGTTTTTCTTTTGGTATCGGGCTGGACCTGGGTAAACTTTCAGACGTCTTGAAGAAAAGAGACAAGTCCGTTATAAACTGATCGTTCTGGGCAGGCAATGCTGGCTGGCTTTGCGATATATCCTTTGTGTGTCCAGATGGTGAAAATATCATGTACGGGGGGCTCAAAGCTGGTGGTAATGTTGTGGAAATTATTGTTTGTGGGGTTGAGGATTGTTTACTGCTATTGGAGTGCTCGGGGTTGTCTTGCCCGTGGATTTGTGCCGTCGTTATTTGGTGAGGGGGGGCCACAAGAGGCACAAGAGGCATAGTCGTGGACGCTATGTTAGATTCAGTAGGTTTAGACGGCTTTACTTGGACGTCTTGGACGTCTGGTGGGCACATGGTGATCTCCAGCTGGGTTTGTAGCGCTTGACAGGACCAGCGGTCCTCTGCTGGAGACACTGGAAACTTGTCCGATGGAAGGAGGTCAAGTTGAAAGTTTTTGCTGTTTTGGTCGTTACAGGTGGACCCAAAAATATAAATCTCTGATGGCTCGATTTCCCTCGCAGTTTCAGGTGCCCAATGTTGCACCAAGGCCAGGTTGGGCGACCCAGGTTGCACCAAGTTAATCGACCCTGGTTGCGCCAGGGGAGTAATGTTCATTGCCTCCAAAGACTGCGCTCTTGGTTGAGGCGATTCCGCGGACTTAGATGACGTTTTTTTAAAGAAGTCCCGTATGCTTGGCGGTTTTTGTGTCGTTAAAATGTGGCTGGTATTGGCCAAGACCTCTGCGACGTCTGGTTCTGTAGCTTTCCTTCTTTTGGCCGCTGTGTACTTCCTCACTTTTCCTGATCTCATTGTTTCCCGAGGGCCTAGGCTTGGGCTTGGGCCCAAAGCGCTTGCTGCCTGTTGATCACCTGCTGGGATGGAGGCGCTTGATGACTCTCTTTGCCTCACCTCCGGGGTTGGAATAACTTTCTTGTCTTGTGCAGGACCGGTTCAAGGCGCAGGCTCTGATGTCCGGCGCTCTGTTGGCTGATTGACAGGGGGGGCAAGGTTATGCGAGTCTTCAATTAGTACAGGGGTTAGGGGCAAAACACTGCTGGATCACCGCTGGAAGGTGTCTCCCAATTATCTGCGTAATCTCCTCCACAGATCATAGGTCGCAAATTCAGTAGCTTTATTTCTTTGTCGCTAAGTAGCCGTGCTACTTCGCCCCTGCATCACAAAAGTTCACCAAGTTCACCCAGGCGTAAGGTAGGCATATGATGTCAGCTGTAAATTGCGCTATCAATCAGAGGCCTCAAATGCACCTCTGGCTACTGTGTAGGGCTTTGTGTGCATTATATGCAAATAACAACCCAACCCGTTGAGCGCAGGGCCCGCTGATGCTAATACAGTAGCAATGCCTAATGCCGAGTATCTCGCCCCGCTCACCGTTTAATGCCGTCAATAGTCCGCAGCGGCTCTACCTCGCCCTCCTTCACTCGTGGGCGGGGAGCCGTATGCCGTTTGCCGTGTGCCGGGAGGAGGCTGTCTGGAGGATGGCTGGAGTCTTGCCTTCCCTCGCCTCCCCTCGCCTCGCCTTGCCACCGCCACCGCAATCCCGGGTCCCGGCTCAGATTCAGGGTCTCTCTTCAAATAACAAGACGACTGCTGCTGCGAGCGGCTGATGGCGTTTTCGGCGTTTTCGGCGTTCACCCTTCCCGCCCGCTTGCTTGCTTCAGCTGCTGTGACTGCTCTCCGCGTGTTCTGACAGCTCTCTGCTGCGCTCTGCTGGCAAATATCCTATCATTTAAAAGAGTATTGATAAAAACATTGAGATGTGAAATTGCTCTGTATCACTAAAATAAGTGGGTTCTGCAATTTGTAATTCGTGGTTTTCAAAATGGGAATATTAATATAACAAGCATTATTAAATGCATTAGGTTTTGCATATATATATATTTTTTAAAACAGATTTTATTTGTCAAATAAGCAATATATCGCAAAGCACTGTAACCCAGCAACTCATGCATATAGGATGAACAGTGAATTGACTTTGACAATGTCAATGGAAATATAGGACAAATTAAGAACAATCCATTTGAAATTGTAGCAAACAAAAAATACAAAGAAACAAACCGCAAAACCCACCCACGTCGCACTCACACCTACCCCAGAGCAGCACCATAAGAGAACAATCTCATGCATTCAAACACATTGCACCTGTATCATAAGAGCAATGTTGCATACCAATTACAGTAGGAGGGACACCAAGTCCATAGGCCTGGCCACTGAAAAAGTGTCTAGTTCCTGGCCACAATATTCTGCCTGTCGCCTCCAGATTTTATAATGTTTAAGCAGACACCCCCTGGCTACAAAGATGGAGATCTCCAGCCCCATACAGAAATCCATGCTATTTTTCCACACAAATACAGAGGGCGCCCTCGGAGCATTCCAGGCTTTGGCAATATCCCTCTTATCCAAGGTGAACCCTAATAGCATAAGATGGCGTTTGTATATGTCACCTCCTTTATCATCCATAACATGTAACAGGACCAACTTTGGGGAATTGGGGAGATCCCAGCCCAGTACTTTGGAGAAGCACAACAAAACTCCCCGCCAAAATCTTGCCACGGCGGTCCACTGCCAGATTGTATGGAGCAAGGTACCCTCCTCATGTTGGCATCAAAGACACACCGTGGAGGCCACTAATCCTGCCCTCCAGAGCCTGACCCTGGTGAAATAGACCCGATGGAGATACTTAAACTGAATAAGACAAAGACTTATGGATATAGATGACCCCGTGGGGAGGCCAGAGCCTCCACCCAGTCCTCCTTCTCCAGTGGGCCTATGTCTCCCTCCCAGGCCTACCGAAGGTGCTGCAGTGTGGGGGAACAATGTGTAACCAGGAACTGGTAAATCATCAGCCAGGGAGCCCAACCCCTCGAAGTAGGGGGTGATTGCATGTCAGAGCTCTAGATATCGGAAAAATTGGGTTTTAGGCATGTGGAAGTCCTTTTGTAGATCCTGAAAAGGACTTTAGAACCGGTCCCTGCATGATGTCTCCAAGAGTGGAGATGTCAATATGGTCCCAGCTCCGAAAACTGGACAATACCGCCAGCTGTGGTCGCCGCCCATTCAACCAAAGGGGAGTCTCCCGAGTCAACTTATTCCACCACCCAGTCCTCTGCAACGCCTGTCGCCATATTTTAAAGGTAAGTTTCGTACCAGTGGCAATGAGTTACTCAGCGGCGAGAAATAAAGTATAGTATGTAGGGTGTGATCTCCCATACAGAGCCTCTCGACTGCATAGGCTGGGTCGGCCCTATCACCATACCACCAGTCATAGAGGACCAGTAGATGGGAGGCCATATAATAGGATAGAATATCGTGGACTGGAAGTAGGTCAGCGGAGCTACCTTCACCATTCCACCAGCGCATAAAAACGGACCCAAGGCTGTATTAACACATCTAAACCAGCCGGCAGAAGTCGGTTAGGGATGGTATTGTAATTGATATAGGAGGAGGGGAAGCGATACCATTTTAAAAATGCCCGACAGGCCATATATTGAAAGAGGCATATAGATTAATTTACCAGGAGGTGATTGGCGAATCCGACAAGAACACTCCCAAGTACTTCAACCCCCCAAGAGGATACTTGAATAGAGGAGGCCCAGTGTAGATTTACGAGGGTTCATGTACAGGCCTGACGTCTCACCAAAAATCTGCATAATACGCAGTAGACGTGATCCCGTCCTATCTATAGTCATAATAAAAAAGGTTACATCATCTGCATACAATGCAATACAATCCGATAGACCTGTCGCCCCCTCCAGACCAGTCACTTGGGCATCAATCCGTACCCAGGACTCTAAAGGTTCCATTGCCAATGCAAACAGTTAGGGGGAGAGCAGACAACCCTGCCTAGTGCCCCGTCCAATAGAGAACGAGGAGGAAGCCACACCCGCCACTCGTACGGACGCCATCAGGTCTGTGTAGAGGAGGGTCAGATAGGACAGGAAGCATGTTCCAAAGTTTAATCTGCTGAGAAGTGCAAATAAATATACCCAGCTAAGGGAGTCAAAACCCTGTCCATATCTCCCCGAGCCCCTGGACAGTCACCACTGCATCATGTGCATCATGGGGCATAAACCCGGCCTGATCGGGAAGAACCAAGGATGTAATATGGGCATGGAGGCGATTGGCCAGTGCCTTGGCCAACACCTTGGCCTCCACATTAAGGAGGATATAGGGCGATAAGAAGCATGCTGATCCGGGGGTCACCCCACAATCTTCACGTGTCGCCAGTCACGAAGCAAGCAACTCAGCTCCCTGGCCTCCTCAACCACTTTACAGAAATGGGGTCCCAACTGCAGCAAATAGCATTTACAAAATTCGCAGGGGAAGCCATTCGGTCCTGGGGCCATTCCAGGCTGCATCTCACCCAGCGCTGCACCTAGCTCCTCCTCTGTGAGCGGGAGATCCAGCTCCTCACGCACCTCGTCGGAGAGGTCCTTGAGCGGCAGATCATCAAGAAAGCGACCCACCACCGCTCCAGGGAGGCATTCCCAAGGGGCTTAGAGGTCTGGATAGTACATAGCAAAGCTTTCAGCTTTCATGGAGGGGTCAGTGATAGCGGATCCATCCTGGCCCAAAATGCCTGGTAGAGCCTGGGAATACAAAGACCTCTGGCACAGCCTATGTAACAACTTGCTGGATTTATCTCCCCACTGGTAAATCCTACTGCGAGTCACCAGCCAAGCCTGTCGGGCTTCATCAAGCAGAATATGTGCATGTTCCTGCTGCATCATAAGAAGTTTGCGGCAAGCCTGTTGGTCGGTACCATCCCTACTACGGGATTCCAATGCAAGTAGCTTCACCTCTTCCTGAACGAGGGACTCCCTACGCAATCTGCGGGCCGCTGTGCAATACGAGATATCTACACCCCTAAGTGTGGGCTTCAGTGCTTCCCGCAGGCAGTCAACCCCTCCACTGTCCTTACATATTAATGACAAAAGTTGGTCAATGGCATCTCCCATATGTTCTCTATACTCCTCCCTCTGGAGGTTCCACGCCGAGAGACACCACCGAAAGGGCTGCTGTGCTCGACCCATATGTAACGTAAGAGTGATCGATGAGTGGTCCGAGAGTCCACGCTGAAGAATATCAGCGGCAACCACCCTGTTCTCTATGGCCCGAGGAACGAAGATGTAATCGAGGCGGGGGAAGGAGCCATGGACGACCGACAAGTATATATAGCCCCGTGCCATCCCATGCAGGCATCGCCAGGGTTTTACGCAATCCAGACCCATCACTAATGAATACCGCTTAGTAGGTCCACTGTAACCAATGGGCCGCCAGGCCACCAACGATCCCCAACCAGGTCTAATACACCATTCCAGCCTCCTCCCACAGCCGTTAACCCATCAGTCATGTTTGTCCACAGCGTCATGAGTTTTTCCACCATGCCTCAGGAAAGGGGCTGGGGGCATAGACACTTCCCAAAACTATGAATTCCGTCCCTATCATCCCCTGAAGAAATAAATATCTACCCTGTGTATCCCTCCATGCCTGCACGTGGGTGTATGGAACTTTTCTATGTATCAGGATCGCAACCCCCTGGGATCCCCTCACATACCCGGAGTGAAAAACGTGTATACACCCAAACCGTTGAAAGCATAGCGCCTTATTCCCCTTAAGATGTGTTTCCTGCAGCAGGAGAACGTCAGCATGTGCGCGCTTCACCTGTTTGAGTATTGCATCACTCTTGATTTTGTCTAGCGCCCCCCTGACATTCCAACTCATTATTTGAAGGGTCCCAGAGGGATCCCGCTTATCACTAAAAGGGCCAGCCATGAGAAGGTTCAAGAGAGACATGAATGTGTTCCAGGTAAGAACATGTGGACTGGATAAGGTGACTCTGAAGCAATGTCGGTTAGTGCGATTGAACAACAACACCCCCCTCCCCCAACCAATCCAACAGCACCCCCCCACCCTATACCTAAAAAATGATGAAGTATCTGTTGCGGCGAGCGTGAGTGACAGACCCCAACAGGGGGTCCCCCCGCCCACCAATGGATCCCCAACTTACAGCCCATTATCAGCTGGCCCTATCCCTGTTAACAGATGCGTTGCAGGGGTACTGGCCCTCAATCATGCTTCCCTGGTCAAGGCAAACATATCATGAGATTAATGAATTAAAACACTCCCCGCAAGTCAGTCCAATGTAGTAGGCAATCGCTGAGCCGATGCAGCTCGGGATGAGGTTCTACATGACAGAGATCTGCATCTGGACCTGGGGCGTCTATTCCCTTTCCCCTTCTGCGTCGGTTGTTTTCGCACCATATTGCTCGACGAAGAGTCTGAGTCCCTCCGGGGCGGTGTGTGGGCGAAGGCGCACTGTCTCATCTGTCCATTGAAAGACCTCTTCTGGTGAATTGAAAAAATGGGTGTGGTATCGATAGACCACCCACAGACTGGCTGGGTATAACGGAGCATAGGGAAGATTGAGCTTTCGGAGACGGGCCTTCGCAGCCATAAAAGACCGCCATTGTTGCTGAACCAGATTGGTATAGTCTGGGAAAATCAGGATACGGGCATTATCAAACAGCAGTGGTTCCTTGGCCCTGGCCTGTTTCAGGATAATGTCTCTGTCGTGATAATTGAGTAGCTTCGCGATAACAGGTCTCAGGCGGGTGCCAGGTGGGGGCTTCTGGGTCAGTGCCCTGTAGGGGCGCTCCACCACAAAACACTTAGACAATGACACCGGAGGGAGTCAAATCTCGAGCCACTGGGTGAGGAACCTCTCCATGCCACCGTCCTCGCATCCCTCCGGGAATCCGACAAAGCGAAGGTTATTGCAGTGGGCCCTCCCTTCAGCATCTTCCTCCCGGGACGCCAGCCCACATTGGATTGTCTCCAGGGAGGCCGCTCGCTTCTGTAAGGTCTCCACCACATCTTCCACCCCAGAGACCCTTGTTTCAGTCTCCATAATCTGTGCTACTGCATTGCGTAGATCTTGACACAGCAGCATTACGTCTGATATCACCGCTCCAATTTTAGCATCCAGGGCATCTCTCGACTGGGTGATGGCGGCCAGGAGGGCGACGTTATCGGGCACATCGCCCGGTGCTCCCCCCGACGCCACAGCAGAGGCCCGGGGGCTGTGAATTTATCCATTGTGCTTTGTTTGGATGACCCCCCACCCGGACGGTCTCTTGTCATGACAAATACGAAGTGGACCGGTGGGTTAGAGGGTACTGCGCCAACCCCTATGCAATGTAATCCAGATAGAATGGTTCCTCAAATTATCACTGGGGGGTAAAGTGTTGCAGTTCTAGTGTTATACCTATTGACCCAACCCACAGACCCAGTGTCTGACAATGGGAGTCCTCTCCAGATGACGTGGCTTGCCCACCTAGCACGAGATGGGCACCAGAGCAAGCAGGAGGGGAGCTCCGGAACTCTGCACAGCTAGGGAGCACAGCTGGTCAGTGGACCACCCACCAGACCCACCCACCGTCGAGCAAACCACTCTGAACAGCGCTCTCAGCCGAGGGCCCAGGGGAGTAGAAGACAGCCTTGCCACAGCACCTCAGGAGCCTTCACACAGTGCATATATGACATCACTCCAGCAGCAACAGGGCACCTGCGGCCGGCTCACATGGCCCGATAGACCACCACGGCGAGCCTGCCATTCCGGAAAGGGGGGAGAAGACACCCGTGGCGTGGAGACTACACCCGGGCCCAACTCCACTGGCAGAGTGTCAAACACGGCCCCACTGTGCAGCCGGCCCCCAAGACAGGGCCCTCAATAGTGTTGTGGGGGCAGTCCTGACAGGACCCACGCCAGGGCCCGCAGGACCAGGAAGCCTTGTCCCAAAAGTAGTAGGCCAGTCACAGCCCCCCCGCAGCATGACACAGCTGCCGATTATAGTTCTCAACAGGCGGGGGCGGCTGGGAGGCTCACCCAGATTGCCAGGAATCACCACCGCGGCCCTCCACCAGGGTCCACGTGGTCTGATAGTCCGTCGATATGAGCCAATGTGAACCCCACACACTACAGGGGGCGAAAGCCACAGCGGGCGCCCGACCAGGGGGAGCCACTATCTGTAGCTCGGATCAACTGTAGGGGTTCAACGTTCAGCCCCCAGTCCAGCCATGCACGCCTCTGCCCCTACGCTGTCTCTCTCCCTCACGGCCTGATGGACCCACCGACCAGCCTCACTCACCGCTCCTCCGCGGACTGGGGGGGCTCGTAATCCACCCCGGCGGCCGTGCCTCAAGCCCAATAGAGTCTGCCACGTCCCGGACGACTCCGGGGCAGTCCGCGCCACCGAGGCAGCACACCAGCTTTCGGTCGTGGCAGGGCCCCTACGCAGTCTAGTGTTACGACTGCCGCCGCAGGCCGCCCGATCTCCGCAGCAGTAGGCCCGGTCCAGGCCCTTGTCAGTGGCACCCGCTCAATGCCACAGAGCGGTTCGAAACTCGGCTGTAGTGGCAGTCTTCGGTTCACAATGTCTTTGGGGCACTATTCAGACAGGGAAGTAGACTGGGGAAGCAGGAGAATGAAGGATGTTGAAGTGGGCTGGACAGAGCTCTCCTAGCACACATCTGCCATGATGGCTCGCTAGGTCACGCCGCCAGGCTTCGCATATTTGATCAATAATAAGCTGTTTTTTGTTGTAAGTTGTAGCTTGCTGAGTAGTTGCACAATATAAGTTACAGAAAATCTGTTAAAGTGTTGTGACTTGTTTATGTAGAAAAAGGTAATATATATTGTGCTGTTACTAGTGGTATTATCAGTTGGGGTGATTAGGTAAATGGTGGAGGACAAAGATAAAAAATACATGTACTTGATAGGTAGGCTTGAAAGTGGTGCAGATAGGCGGGGAATTGGTGAAGGGTGGATGAAAAACCATAAAAGTACAGCATAAGTACTGTTTTTGCAATTTAAAAAAAAACAAGATTAAAAAACTAGAAATAAAGGTGTTGTTTGGTTATTGAAAATTAATTTTACATTTTTCAAAAGAGCATTTGAGTAGTTGTGCATTATAAGTGAAAGAAGCACACTGAAAGTGAGATTATTGTTTTATTGAGATGGGCAAGTTTTTTTATTTCAGATTTCTCATATGAAGTTTTTATTTTTATTTTGCACTGCACTTTTATATGATATGCAAAAAGACTTAAACATGAACATAAACTATGAAACAATAATGAGCATATAGTAAATATTTGCACTTGCATTGTCATTGGCATTGTGTTACTTATGGTTTACAATTTTTCTTTCTTTAAACGGTACAATATGACATCTTCAATTATCGTTCTATATACTTTGAAGTTTGTATCTTGTAACAAATACTGTATTTTTTCCAAGGTATTTGTTAGAATATGTACCAGTGTCGCTGCACCTGATTCACCATTGAAACCATGGCCCTAGTGCCCACAGATAAATGCACTTTGCCTGTTTTAGGAATATGCAGTTGGCGCAGTTGATGTTCTTTATATTATATAACAACGAAAATGCAAGAGGCTGTTTAGATTACTTTGGGCAACTCAAACCCTTTTTAGCACTTATTAAACTAAAATATCACACGTTAAAAGTATGCAAATAAATATGAATGTATTTTACATCCACAGAAAGATGAACAGAAACATTCTCACTATTAGTAAATAACTCCTGCTCAGTTTACAGAGTATTGCTCAATTACCACGTTGCTTTTTCATAAGGCCAACGGAAAATACAGCAAATAATTTAACATGTTTTTGGTGCTAGAACAATACAATCTGCACAGTAAAGGCCAGGCGCAAAAAAGCCAGTCATACCACCTACCTGCTTACTAAGCTAAATGCTTGATGGTTAAAAAAGTGGAGAACTCACATCAAAAAAAGAAAAAAACTCTTTTTTTAAATTGAAAAATATTCCAAAATAATAGATACCTTCCGAAAAAAGAACAGCAGCACAAATCTCATACAGTTCAAACACACTTGCTCACAAAGACAAGCTTCGAGGCAATGCAACAACAATGCCCATCAGCTGGAATTCTCGAATTCACTGCTCTTGAAATTATACAGCCTGCAGTGAAGAAGACCTCTAGAATGGCTACAATATTGTCAAATGATTATACGTATTCAAAACATACATAAAACTGAATCTAATGGGAGTGAAAAATGCACTCAGGTGGAATATGTAATGTACCTGTGCACATAAAACCCCCAAAATATTGAACGGTCCAATCTTCTCTTTACTGATAAAACCAGACCACCACGGTTCCAGCCAATAGAAAGTTTTACATCTGTGATTATAGGGGTGGGCAGAACTTATGGAATTTCACTCCATGGAATTCAGCGGAGTTACATGAAAACTCTGCAAGATTCCGTGAAGTTCTGCAAGCGGGTGGAATCAGCACGTTGTGCTACTTGCACTGTTTTTTAGCTCCTGGGGGTAGTTCCTCGCTGCTTAATCAGCACGAACGACACCACATGGTGCTCCAGAGGGTGCTCATTCTTTGCTGCTGCTTTAGTAGATTTTCTACTCGAGCTGCAGCTTTCTCACCGTGTCTTGCCGCGACCACCCGCATTGAGAAAATCTCACTAGGACACTCCAATTCTCACTTGCACTCACCAACTTACCATCGTGTGCCATGCTTGAGAAAAAGCTCCTCCACACGGCGGTTGTCAGAGTTTTTCCGGAACTCTATGTTGCAAGTGTAACATGGAGTGGGCAAAATTCTCAAACTCTGCCGGCGGCGCAGAATTATTGCCCACTCCTAGAATGGACTCCCAATTTCAGACAGCTCCACAAACCTGCATATGTGATCGAAATGTTATTTATGCTCCACCCACAGGATTATTATCTCTTACCTCAAGCTATTGACTGTTTAGTGTACTATTCCACCTTCCTGGACATTTTTCCATTGGAAAACATAAGAAAGTATTTTACATCTGAAAAGTATATTCAATCATGACAGCGTTTACCATATTCAAGTATTTATCTGCTAGGGACTGTGCTTACACTCCTACTATGAAAACTTTAGATCTTAGGCTTTGTTTGAAGCAAGACATTGTCGCCTCTTCCACCGGGGATATTGACAGTCTTGGAGTACAGCTATTGTTTTTTGGTTGGGTCCCCTGATACTGGTCAGGTCTTCAATGCAGAAACTCAAGTGGGCCATTGACCATCCATCCTTATGCCTTTCACGCCGCAAAATAGAGGAGGCCAGTGGACCCAACCACTGTTACTGATGATGCTACGGTCTCTTGAGAAGTTTGAATCAGTTCTGTTCTCAATCAAGGACAAAATTAGTGTGCTGGATCTCAAGATTGAAGGAGTTGCCCAGGCTTTGGGTCTCCTTTGTGCAGATCTGAAGAAATTGACTTAGAGTTTTACAGAAAACTCGTTCCAAATTTCCAACCCTGTAGTGGGGACCTATAATCACAACTGAATGAGATGCATAAAAAAATACATTGAGCAACATGCTAAAGATCCTGAAAGATGACGTTGCCAAAACTATGGACATCAGGTGCACCTTCTTGAGCACGGCCAAGAGTCCAAGCATTGAACTCTGTCGGCAGTACTGTCCAGCATGGCGGTTGCTCCACGAGTTTATTCTCTTTTTTGTAAAGTGAAATATGCAGCTAGAGTACAAGTAGTGATGCCTGCATTGAAAATGTAGAGGAGACCTCATGTTGCAAGGCTTTTGATAGTTAGAGATCATGATTTTTATTTTCAGAGGTTGTGGAAAAGTGTGTTAGTGTTGTATCTTGAATCCTCTCCATAGTTTCTTAGTTCCCTGCTGCTCAGCCAGTGTATGTGTGTGATGTAATAAAAAGTTGATGAGTGCCTGGGCTGTAACAGTGTCAGTTGGAGAGAGAGGGCCGAGCAGTGTGAATGCATGCTGCTCCTGGTGGGGCATTTACATTAACTTGTAAGTTAAGAAATATCTTCTTCAATAAATCTACCTTGTAACCTACCAGCGACTGACTCCTGCCTATAAGAGGGTATCTTTTATTTACAATACTGGCAAACAGCATGGGATACAGATTACTTTACAACTAAGAATGCATTTTATTTTGATTTCACTTTCGGAGCACAACACCAGCGGAATTTCTTATGCACAGTGAAACAACACTTGCAGAAATTAGGCTTGAAGTTGATGCTGTACTTTCCTGCTAAGCTGAATGTCCTGTATGGAGGGCGGTTGATCTTCTTCATATATCTGACGGAGGCCCATGAATGGACAATGATCAGCTTGCAAAGTCTGATGAGAGGCCCAGACCACAACATGGCATTAGGTGAAACAGACACAGGCCACCAGCGTCAAACAGGCTGTCAATAGGGTGACCAACTGGCATGGGTGCAAATTCATGCCAGAAGGTCAAACTTCAGGACAAAAGGTACATTTTACAGACAGATCAGAGGAGGTTGCACAATAGCATATAGGTAAGAAAATAGACAACCACTTAAGAACAAGTGAAAAGAAGTATATATGAGGTCGGGACAATTGTGCACTACATGGTTTTTCAGTATGCATGCAGCATTGAGAAAATGTGCAGGTCTTTTTGTGGTAACAAAACCGCCCTCCCTCCCACCCCCCACCTTTCCAGCCTCCCAGGGAAATGTCTGATGCCAGTCCGGCCTTGCTGCCACCCTCCAATGGTGCCCCTCATCTTCACATAGACCCTCTCTCATGTGTATGTAATTTCTTTTATAGGGCTACTCATCCGAAGTAAGTAGGACAGGGTGTCGGAGTGTGTTACATCACGCACATAATATTTAGAGACAATGACTCATATAAATGTGAAAGTCAATCTATAAGAAATGGGGGTTACAAGGTGTAATCATTCTTTCATCCATCATTCAGTCTTTCACCATTCATTCTGTCCTTCATCTGTGTGCCCATCCATATAAATATTCAACCATTTGCAAACCTATCCATCATCTATCCTTCCATCCATCCGTCATTCCACTCATCCATCCCTCCATCCACCCTTTCACTCATGCATCCTTTCACCTTATCTATATGTGCACTCATCGATCCACTCTTCCACTCTTCCATTCAGTCACTCATCCATCCAGCCATCTACCCTTTCACCCATCTAGCCATCCTTTCACTTACTCATTCATCCACCCAGTCACTCATCCTTTCACCCTTTCAGTCATCCATCCATCCTCCCTTTCTCTCTCCATCCCTCTTCCACTTAGCCATCCATCTTTCCATCCAACCATCCATCTACTCATCCACTCACGAATGCATCCATTGACCCTATCACTCATCCATCCTTTCACTCATCCAGCAATCCTTTCTCTCATCCAACCACCCTTTCACTCCGCCATCCATCCTTTCTATCATCCATCCACCCTTTTACTCCTTCATTCATCTAGCCACCCTTTTGTCCATCTACCCTCCCTTTCACTCACTCTTCCAGCCTTCCATCTACCCTTTCACTCATCCATCCATTCATTCCTCATTTCACTTATCAATTCATCAATCCACCCATCAGTTCATTTATCCAACCACCTATTCACTCGCCTACCATTCACGCTTTCACTCATCCATCCATCCTTTCACTCATCCATCCATCCTTTTACCCATCCATCTAGCCTTCCACCCATACATCCATGCATTTACCCTTTCTCTCATCCAATATTCCACTCATTAACCATTCCATTCACCCTTTCATTCATCCATTCATCCTTTCACTAATCCACCCAGACATACACCCACCCCTTCACTTACTCACTTTTTCACATTAATTATGAGCTGAGCCTTTGTCTTCAGAGTTGCAGACAGAAAAGGCCCATCAAGGACTTCACCCATACTGTAGTTCCTAAAGCAAGGGGCGGGGCGGGGGAGAGGGCTCACTATGCCCCTGCACATAGGAAATCTGAAAAAGTGTAAGTCATGAGGCATGCATGATGCACAGTGCCACTGTGACATGGTGGTGTTTCCAGGTCTTTAATTGGGATGAAAAAACTGGGGGGTCTCTCTTAAGGGGGTGTTTGTTGTAATTAAGGGCATGGCTTAAAACCCCTAAGCTAAAAATCTGTGCTTAGCACAGTGTGCCGCCTGACTTGTAATTTGCTGCTTCTGTCATTGTATCCAGATATATAACACAACAAGTAGTGTTACACCTACAAGCCAGAACAATTGGCTTTGTCAATGGTTGTCAGTTGCATAAAATAAAAAAGCAGCAACCATGGCTTTGTTGAATATAACATTGAAAATGCGTCCATTTTAAAATGATAAGACAGTGAAAGACCCATAACCATTTTTTTAAAAACTTGTTTCACTGCCTTCTTTTCATGAACTGGATTGTCACCTAGCATCATGGGCGTTTTTGTACATTACTTCCACCTGACAGAGTTCCCTGCCCTAGACTGAGGCTGCAGGAGGCCCACTACATGCAGTAAGAGCACAGACTGGCCTATTGTTATTCTGTATGTGGCAATCAGCCGCAGACAGAATACCAATGGGCGGCTGGGGCTGCTCTTATGTGTGTGCTGGGTATACTCAGACGTGAGTCCCAGGCTCTCCACACCACTGGAGTCAAGCTATCCAGGCTGATGAAGGCTGATAGCTAGAAACCGGTCCTTGGATGCTTGATTCCGGTCTGGGAAAGACATGGCTTGGTAGTTCGGACTGGACTGTTTCCATGAGGCACAGGGTCACAGGTGATTTGCATATAGCCAGTGTCTAACCCAGAGTGGTGTGGAGTGCAAAAAAACGATGGATTTAGGCCCAGATCCTTGTACTGGGGTGAATGTATGACATTGTTCTACATTCTATCCAACAACTGTGTTTTTTGCTGCTCTTATGTTCCCAGGGAGAGTGTGAGGCGGCCCCACCAGGGAGCTGATGCTTCCGGCAGGGGAACAGTGTGTAGTATTCTTGCATTACGTTTCATTCTTTATGTTATCCTGTTCCTAGCTGGTCAGCCTGTGTGTGTGTGTGTACTCTGTATGGAATGTTGGTGAATGGACTTTGAGTGGAATGTTTGGGTGACTGGATGTGTGATGAAAGTTGGTGGATGGGGCTGAGCAGCTAGCATGCTGCTCCTGTTGTGGCTGTCCTACAGCACTTATACACCTGCTGATGGAGATGTATACTACTTGTGTACTTACCTGAATAAACCCGCTTGGATTAAATCATAACAACGTATCTTCATTACTACATACATTTTGGCGACGAGTTGGAGACGTCCCCATGCTCTACGATTGGTACAAGTAGCCGGAAGAGACTTCAAGATGCCTTCTGCAACATGTTGGGAAGAAGATTTAACAGGGAGAAGACAACAGGCCAAGACAACACGAACAAGACGCAACAAAAAGGTGTCCCATGAGGCTACACAAGTAAGTCATTTTATAAGCATTATCCTACAAAGGGAAGAAATGAAACTGGTACAGCGTGCCGTGCAGCTCCACCAGTGTCATCACATCGGACAGCCCCTACTCAAGGGTGCATTACCTCATTACAGCAGAAAATAACTCGCCTCGCATAACGCTCGCCTGAATTGGGAACTTGTAGCATCAACTTATTAAATTAATGTGATTTCGCCTCTGCCCACGAAGCTTTCACTGTTGTTGGCCCCAACCGGTTCCGGTTTCGATTCTCTAGCCATTTAGGTGTTGTTGTGCCTCGGAGCCCGTCCCCTCCACCACGCACCCGCCTCCCAGCTGACCCTCCCTCGCTCCGCCCCCCTCCACTATCCATTTATGACAGATGGACCTCCGTGCAGCGTCCATGCGCAGGGGCCGCGCCCCATGCGCGCCGAAGGTGCGCCAAAGGTAAGCCCGTCTACGCCCGTCCGCTCCTGGACCACGCCCAGCGCCAGACCCCCTGGCCCCCGCAAACCGCTCTCCTCCAGCATAACGTATGACGCCACCACCCTCCTAGCCCTTAACCCCGGACGCACACCTCAATGCTACGAAGTTGCCCCGGGTCGTACCCACGGTCCTTTCGCCTGCCGCTCCTGCAAATTTACCAAGTGCACAGTGTTTGTGCCCTTATGCAGAACATAATAACAACAGTATTTACCCAATTCTCGGAATCGCGTGCCATGCGTGAGAAATTGCGTCAAGGAACTGTGCCGTGAGGGTGCTTAGTCTACTGGAGAGAGGATTTACATTGTGGGGTGATGGTGCCAGGCTTAGTGACTACGGGTGGTACAACTAGAGGGTGCCCTTAGGGTTCTATACTGGAATTGGTTTTATTCATACCTCAGAATATCGAGGTGGAAAACCTCAAAAGGGGGGATGGTCCTTCTCATCAGATTGCAACGATGGTGCTAAAATGGGGTCAGAATAAATGGAGTTTCAGGTTTGTAAATCTGAGAGGTCATGGAAGCGGTGGAAAAAGGATGAAAATAAACCTACCACGTAAGTATACGTCAAGGAGGTCTTTAAGGGGGGTCCAGAAGAAAATTGCTTAATTTAAAGGACGAATTTCAGGGTCCGTTTCCGACTGCATCGAATGGCAGCTCTGGAATCATAAAGTAAAAATAAGCTCAGTGAGGTGTCAAAGGAAGAAGGCTCCCGACTGCGGTGGTAGGAAAAGGCAGAACCTACCTTACTCCACTTTGAATGAGATCAGGGAGTAGCTTTAACGGTGCAGGCAAAGGTGGCCGTGCATGGGGAAAGCCAACAGTGTGGCGTTACAGACGCTATAAAGAGAAAAAGGGGTTGCATGTCAGCGCATGGCTTAATAACGGGCCATGAACCGAGCAGCGAAAAGTATCAAGAATACAAACTTACCGAGTCTAAGTAAAGACGCGTCTCTCCTGGGGCTGCTCGGATAATGCCGGATGCAGTGCAGCGGTAACAGTGTGCGAGCGGACTGAATGCAGCCTCGCCGGTCACGTGCCCGCTAATTCGAGCGTCATAGTTGATTGTAAAGGCGGGCGCCATCTTAGAGTGGATAATGGTAGGCGCTAGCGCTATCAATGTGAGGGGGTGCACGCAATTATAAACAGTGGTGATAAAAGTGTAGCATTCAAAATTTGTGACAAAAGTGAATTCAAGTTATCAGGATAAGTTCCCAGATGTCAATACAATTTCCATCCATCTTATTCAAACTGCATGTATGGATACAATTATGTATTTCCTTATGGAAAAAGTCTGCTTGTGAGTTCTAGAATATTTCCTGTTTTTAGTTTCACCAGGTTGTCATAGCACTCATTCTACTGCTGTTGAATGGTATAGATTGATGCTGTTGAATAGTCCGGTTCAATCAAAGCAGTGTGGTCCAGTCCTCGCTGCGATTGAGTCCTTTCTGAATGGTATTGAACTGGATGATTGATTTCAGTTCCTCACGGTTCAATATCTGTTGCAGGTTACCACCTCTTTGGGGTAATTTGATGGCCTTCAGAACGGTCCAGCGGAGATCATCTGCTGTATGGTTCATGTGGGTAAAATGTTCAACCAAGGGTGCGTTGGGGGTTCCGCATCTTATGCGACTACGATGTTGGCTTATTCTTGTTTTTATTTTTTGTGTCGTCTGGCCCACATACATCAGGGGGCAAGGGCATAAAATCGCATAAATCACATTGTGACTGTTACAGTTTGTGAAATCCCTCATGTCAACAGTGATGTTATTGTGATTAAACGTGCGCCCCTCAAGTGTCAGATCACATACAATACATTGCCCACATTTCGCGTGACCTCTCAGTGGGGGCAGGCCCCAGTTTGCCTCAATTGTGTTCATGGCAGGTGGTGCTGGTAGGGCCGCTCGAACAAGATGGTCTTTTATATTCCTACTCTTTTTGAACGCAAACAGGGGTTTTTCAAAGGTTAGTTGGCCCGAGTTTAGGGTTGGCCAATGCCTTAAAATTGATTTGCGGATTTTATTGGAGATTGGCGAGAAAGTCGTGACACAGGCTATTCTCTCTGAGCTGGGCCTAGTCTTAGGTTGGAGCAGGACCTCCCTGGGACAATACCATGCCCGTTTAGAGGCATTCCTCACTATTCTGCTTGGATATCCTCTTGCCTTAAGCTTGGAGCACAAGATATCTGCCTCTCTAAAATAATCAGTTTTTGAGGAGCAATTACGTCTTATCCGCAGGAACTGCGAGTAGGGAAGTGAGTCCTTGAGGGCCTTTGGGTGATTGCTGTCATATCTGAGTAGCGTGTTGCGCTCAGTGGATTTCCTATAGAGGCGAGTAAGTAGCTCACCTGACTCATGGTAGATCATGAGATCCAGGAATGGTATTTCAGTCTTGTGATGTGTCAGAGTGAACTGCAGATTGTCGCAGTTATTGTTCAGCCAGTGTAGAAATGAGTTCAGAATTGCGCTCTCTGCATTCCATATTAGAAAAATATCGTCTATGTACCTGCGCCAGACACCTATACTGGCTATGAAGGGGTTAGTATCAGCTAAGATGGTGCCTGTCTCAAGAGCATCCATGTACAACACCGCCAGGTGAGGAGCAAAAATTGCTCCCATCGCGGTGCCTTTTATCTGCTGGTAGAAGGTACCGTCAAAGACAAAATAATTTTTCGTGAGGCATAGTTCAAGTAACTGCAATATGAACAACGTCGGTACTCTATGGGGTCTTGGTCTGGAATCAAGTGTCTTCTCAACCACACGTAGAGCCGCTCCCTGGGGAATATTAGTGTAGAGCGACTCTACGTCTAGTGTACACAATGTCTGGGTGCTGGGGTCATAGGGCTGATGTTCAACAAGATTAATCATTTGCATGCTGTCACGGACGTAACAGCATGTGTCAGGCACAAAGTCCTTGATAAAAAAATCCACGTAAGACCCTAAAGGCTCCAAAATAGAGCCACAGGACGATACTATCGGTCGTCCTGGTGGGTTCTCAATGCTTTTATGAACCTTAGGAAGGGTGTAGATGACGGGGAGACGGGACATTTGACATTCAGAAAAGTATATTCCTTTTTACTGAGAAAACCCTCGTCTCTGGCATCTGTAGTAATCTTTTTTATCAGAGCTTGGATTTCAACCGTAGGGTTGCGGCCAAGTCTCAAGTAGTGTTCCCTGTTGTTTAACTGGCGTATGATTTCGTTTTTATAGGTATCAATATTCTGCAGGACGATGCCACCGCCCTTATCCGCACTTTTAATGATTAAATCATTATTAGATTTGAGTGAGTCTATTGCTTCCTTTTCAATTTTGGGGATATTGTAAGGAATATACAATCTCTTCTTTTCAAGAATCTCAAGCTCTTTGAGTATAAGTTTTTCAAACGTAATTATCTCTGGCGGAACCATATTTGCCGTTGGTAAGAAAGTGGAGGGGGGGCAAAAAGGGGTATTACGATTTGGTTCGGGCGCTGGGTGCAATTGGAAAAATGCTTTCAGTCGAACCAATCTGAAAAAACGGAGTAGCTCTGTCTGTAGCTCCATATAATTTGGGCGCACCGTGGGAACAAATGAAAGACCTTTCTTCAGGAGTTCTAACTCAGAATGTTGTAAAATGTGATTCGATAGGTTAAAAATGGGCAATGTTTCAGTCAGGTTTTGTGTTGTGGGTATCACCACTGGTAAAAGTTGTTGCGGGTCCTCCGCTCTCCCGGAGCGTTGAACCATTTCCTGGGTTTCTTGGCCCTCCCTCTCAGTGGAGTGTCTGGCTGGCCTCTGGGTAAAAAATTCCCTTGTGCTCCTCCGCGTCCTCGCCCACGGTTGCTTCCTCCCTCACCTTGGAACTACATGCTCAAGACAGTGGCTGGCACTAGGTATCGATATTGCTACAGAGACGTTAAAAACACTTGAGACAGAAATTGCTGATCTGCTTAAACAAATTAATGATTCCGACCCCACAGCTGAATGTAAAAAATTATTGGAGCAAGTAGACAAAACAATAGCTGATTATTATCGCATTGAACAGAATAAAAAGTCCAACAAAATTAAAAAGGATATTAAAAATTATAGCGCTGAAACCACTTATCCTTATTTAAACAAAGATTTCTACACTAACAGACCCTACTTCAATCCTCAGAACAGACCCTGGGGACGTTTTAATAAACAACAAAATATAGTAGGTTTTTCAGACACCTCAGAAGACTCATCTGACAACTCAGATCCAGGTGAGGGAGGAAGCAACCGTGGGCGAGGACGCGGAGGAGCACAAGGGAAATGTCAAATGTCCCCGTCTCCCCGTCATCTACACCCTTCCTAAGGTTCATAAAAGCATTGAGAACCCACCAGGACGACCGATAGTATCGTCCTGTGGCTCTATTTTGGAGCCTTTAGGGTCTTACGTGGATTTTTTTATCAAGGACTTTGTGCCTGACACATGCTGTTACGTCCGTGACAGCATGCAAATGATTAATCTACACTGGCTGAACAATAACTGCGACAATCTGCAGTTCACTCTGACACATCACAAGACTGAAATACCATTCCTGGATCTCATGATCTACCATGAGTCAGGTGAGCTACTTACTCGCCTCTATAGGAAATCCACTGAGCGCAACACGCTACTCAGATATGACAGCAATCACCCAAAGGCCCTCAAGGACTCACTTCCCTACTCGCAGTTCCTGCGGATAAGACGTAATTGCTCCTCAAAAACTGATTATTTTAGAGAGGCAGATATCTTGTGCTCCAAGCTTAAGGCAAGAGGATATCCAAGCAGAATAGTGAGGAATGCCTCTAAACGGGCATGGT
Source organism: Lissotriton vulgaris (assembly GCF_964263255.1). Taxonomy (NCBI): domain Eukaryota; kingdom Metazoa; phylum Chordata; class Amphibia; order Caudata; family Salamandridae; genus Lissotriton; species Lissotriton vulgaris. Next base: position 1,575,906,164 of record NC_141689.1, read on the forward strand.
ATTGTCCCAGGGAGGTCCTGCTCCAACCTAAGACTAGGCCCAGCTCAGAGAGAATAGCCTGTGTCACGACTTTCTCGCCAATCTCCAATAAAATCCGCAAATCAATTTTAAGGCATTGGCCAACCCTAAACTCGGGCCAACTAACCTTTGAAAAACCCCTGTTTGCGTTCAAAAAGAGTAGGAATATAAAAGACCATCTTGTTCGAGCGGCCCTACCAGCACCACCTGCCATGAACACAATTGAGGCAAACTGGGGCCTGCCCCCACTGAGAGGTCACGCGAAATGTGGGCAATGTATTGTATGTGATCTGACACTTGAGGGGCGCACGTTTAATCACAATAACATCACTGAAGACATGAGGGATTTCACAAACTGTAACAGTCACAATGTGATTTATGCGATTTTATGCCCTTGCCCCCTGATGTATGTGGGCCAGACGACACAAAAAATAAAAACAAGAATAAGCCAACATCGTAGTCGCATAAGATGCGGAACCCCCAACGCACCCTTGGTTGAACATTTTACCCACATGAACCATACAGCAGATGATCTCCGCTGGACCGTTCTGAAGGCCATCAAATTACCCCAAAGAGGTGGTAACCTGCAACAGATATTGAACCGTGAGGAACTGAAATCAATCATCCAGTTCAATACCATTCAGAAAGGACTCAATCGCAGCGAGGACTGGACCACACTGCTTTGATTGAACCGGACTATTTAACAGCATCAATCTATACCATTCAACAGCAGTAGAATGAGTGCTATGACAACCTGGTGAAACTAAAAACAGGAAATATTCTAGAACTCACAAGCAGACTTTTTCCATAAGGAAATACATAATTGTATCCATACATGCAGTTTGAATAAGATGGATGGAAATTGTATTGACATCTGGGAACTTATCCTGATAACTTGAATTCACTTTTGTCACAAATTTTGAATGCTACACTTTTATCACCACTGTTTATAATTGCGTGCACCCCCTCACATTGATAGCGCTAGCGCCTACCATTATCCACTCTAAGATGGCCCCCGCCTTTACAATCAACTATGACGCTCGAATTAGCGAGCACGTGACCGCCGAGGCTGCATTCAGTCCGCTCGCACACTGTTACCGCTGCACTGCATCCGGCATTATCCGAGCAGCCCCAGGAGAGACGCGTCTTTACTTAGACTCGGTAAGTTTGTATTCTTGATACTTTTCGCTGCTCGGTTCATGGCCCGTTATTAAGCCATGCGCTGACATGCAACCCCTTTTTCTCTTTATAGCGTCTGTAACGCCACACTGTTGGCTTTCCCCATGCACGGCCACCTTTGCCTGCACCGTTAAAGCTACTCCCTGATCTCATTCAAAGTGGAGTAAGGTAGGTTCTGCCTTTTCCTACCACCGCAGTCGGGAGCCTTCTTCCTTTGCCACCTCACTGAGCTTATTTTTACTTTATGATTCCAGAGCTGCCATTCGATGCAGTCGGAAACGGACCCTGAAATTCGTCCTTTAAATTAAGCAATTTTCTTCTGGACCCCCCTTAAAGACCTCCTTGACGTATACTTACGTGGTAGGTTTATTTTCATCCTTTTTCCACCGCTTCCATGACCTCTCAGATTTACAAACCTGAAACTCCATTTATTCTGACCCCATTTTAGCACCATCGTTGCAATCTGATGAGAAGGACCATCCCCCCCTTTTGAGGTTTTCCACCTCGATATTCTGAGGTATGAATAAAACCAATTCCAGTATAGAACCCTAAGGGCACCCTCTAGTTGTACCACCCGTAGTCACTAAGCCTGGCACCATCACCCCACAATGTAAATCCTCTCTCCAGTAGACTAAGCACCCTCACGGCACAGTTCCTTGACGCAATTTCTCACGCATGGCACCGCGATTCCGAGAATTGTGTAAATACTGTTGTTATTATGTTCTGCACAAGGGCACAAACACTGTGCACTTGGTCACACACTGAAAAATGGTCACACATTGAAAAATCGTTACAAAGTTGGTATATATGTGCAAAATTCTCTTAAGACGTTGAAAAATCTTTGTTTCTTCTCTTTTCTCCTAAACAGGCTTTTTCATTCAGGCATGTTTTATTAAAAAAGTCCTGATGATGATCCCATGTATCTAGTTGAGCAATAGGGATCGAAACGTCGACACCTATGAGTGGTTTACACTTATAATATTGGTAAATGTGATTGTGTATACTTCACTCCAGGCGATACTGTTATTAATTCTTGATCTGCTCACAGTACCCTGTCGTTGCTCTCTTCCTTTGCCTGAAAGACACCCCTTTCACCCTAATTCTATCCTTCTTTTCCCTTTTTTTGTGTACGGCACAGGCTTGTGTCAAGCTATTTCGTGTATATTGTAAGATTGGACATTGTCTCCAGAAAATAAACTCCTTTCCCGGCTGGGTTTGGAAATCTTAATTCGTATAGTTTTCCATTGTGTTCCTATACTGTATTGTGTTGATTCGTAAATAAGCTAAGGACCTTTGTTCTCTAAAACTTAGTTATACCCATGGTACTTAGCTATCCGTTGGGTCCCCCTTGTATTATAAAAACCTGCAAATTTACCAGCATCAAGACCCATACCACTACCACTAACCACAAACACAGCTCCGACTCCAACCACCTGAAGTGCATCCTGCTGAACACTCGATCGGTCCACAGACACGCCACCGAACTCTGGGATCTACTCAACACTACATCACCGGACGTCGCCTTCCTTACTGAAACATGGATGAACGCATCATCAACACCTGACATCGCCATAGCCATCCCGGACAATTACAAGATCATCCGAAAAGACCGCACCGTCCAAACAGGAGGAGGCATCGCCATCGTCCATAAGAACACCATCAAAATCACGACCAGCTCCGACGATAACCTTACAACCACCGAACACCTCCACTTCCAGATCCACACCGACCCTAGGACCACACTTAGAGGCACCCTCATCTACAGGCCCCCAGGAATCCGTAAACAATTCAGCGAAGACATCACTGACTTCATCAGTCCACATGCCCTCGCCTCCGAAAACTACATTCTACTAGGAGACCTCAACTTCCACCTGGAAAAGAAAAACAACTGCAACACCACCACCCTTCTTGACAACCTGGCCAATCTCGGTCTAAAACAACTTGTTGACACCCCCACCCATGTTGCCGGACATACGCTCGACCCAATCTTCACCTCCAGCAAACACATCTCCTTCGATCGCACCACAGCTCTCATTGGACGGACCACAGTTGTGATCACTTCAGCTACAAAACCACCTCGACCCACAACCCCCCACAACCTATCCCCCGAAGAAAATGGAACAAAATCACCACCGACCAACTCCTCACATCGCTCAACCAAAACCCACCCACCCTCTCATCGGACCCAAACCAAGATGCCATCAAATTCAATCAATGGATAACTCACAGCGCCTACAAATTAGCACCCTTGAAAAACCATCACACCAAACAAGACAGCAAAAAGGCCCCCTGGTTCAACGATGACCTTAAGAAATCCAAAAAGCTATGCCGTACTCTCGAGAAAACATTGAGAAAAAACCCAACCACCGACAACATGACCACTTTCAAGGCAGCCACCCGCAAACACCACCAGCTGATTCGATCCACCAAGAAATCAGCATTCAAGAATCGACTCGACAACAACGCCCATAACAGCAAGGAACTATTCAAAATCGTCAAAGAATTCACCAACCCCACCGCAGCCTCAAACGACATCACTCCCTCCCAAGGCCTCTGCGATTCGTTATCCTCCTTCTTCTACAACAAAATCGCCGACATACATAACAGCTTCGAATACAGTTCCAACGAACAATCCTCTCCACCCCCCTCAGAACCTAAACCGCCCGCTAACAACCTCCGCGCCTGGAACCCAATCACCACTGAAGACACCATCCGCGTAATGAATTCCATCCACTCTGGCTCGCCAACCGACCCATGTCCCCACCACATCTTCAACAAAGCAGACTCCATCATCGCACCCCATCTCCGTGATGTCATCAACCGCTCCTTCATCTCTGCTACCTTCCCAGAAATCTGGAAACATGCCGAAGTCAGCGCCCTCCTGAAGAAACCCACAGCAGACCCCTCTGAACTTAAAAACTACCGCCCCATATCCCTCCTCCCATCCCCGGCCAAAGTCATTGAGAAAGCCGTCAATAGCCAACTCGCCGCCTTCCTCGAATCCAACAACTCCCTCGATCCCTCACAGTCCGGCTTTCGAGCCAAACACAGCACCGAAACTGCCCTCATCGCAGCAACAGACGACATCCGAACACTACTGGACAATGGAGAAACAGTGGCCCTCATTCTACTCGACCTCTCCGCCGCCTTCGACACTGTCTGTCACAGCACCCTCATACAACGCCTCAGCAACATCGGCATAAAAGGAAAAGCCTTGGACTGGATCATCTCGTTCCTGGCTGGAAGAACTCAGAGAGTCCGCCTTCCCCCATTCAAATCAGAAGCCACCGAAGTCATCTGTGGTGTACCACAAGGTTCATCACTCAGTCCCGCCCTCTTCAACCTTTACATGAGTCCACTCGCTTCCATCGCGCGTCAACACAACCTTAACATCATCTCCTACGCTGACGACACCCAGCTGATCCTTTCCCTCACCAAAGACCACAACACCGCCAAAACCAATCTTCACGAAGGCATGAAAGAAGTAGTCGTATGGATGAAAAATAGCCGCCTTAAACTGAACTCAGACAAAACGGAAGTGCTCATCCTACGATCATCCCCCTCGGCCTTGGACGACTATTGGTGGCCTGCGGACCTGGGCTCAGCACCCATTCCCACAGACCACGCACGTAACCTTGGCTTCATCCTAGACTCCTCACTCTCGATGACCAAACAAGTGAACGCCGTCTCATCCTCCTGCTTCAACATACTGCGCATGCTCAAAAAAATCTTCCATTGGATCCCCGCCGAAACAAGAAAGACTGTCACCCACGCACTGGTTACGAGTCGACTAGACTACGGAAACACCCTATACGCCGGAATTACAGCCAAAGTACAGAAAAAACTCCAACGCATCCAAAACGCATCAGCGAGACTCATTTTGGACATCCCTCGCCAAGATCACATTACCGGCCACCTGCTTCCCGTCAACAAGAGAATAACATTCCGTCTCCTCACCCACGCACACAAGGCCCTCTACAAACTAGGGCCCGATTGCCTCAACACTTGACTGTCCTTCTACACACCCACCCGCCAACTAAGATCCTCCAATCAAGGCCTCGCCACAGTTCCGCGTATCCAAAGATCTGCCATGGGAGGTAGATCCTTCTCCTACTTGGCGGCCAAGCCCTGGAATTCACTCCCCACTCACCTCCGCCTTACACAGAACCACAACTCCTTCAGAAAATAACTTAAAACCTGGCTATTCGATAATGAACCCCTCCCCAAGCGCCTTGAGACCCTCTGGGTGAGTAGTGCGCTATATAAATCCTTGAACTTGAACTTGAACTTGCTGTACCCTATCTCAAGTGAACACAACAAGGACTCAGCCTTCAAGTACTGTAAGCCTCTTCACTTATTACATGGACGCTGCCCATCAGGTGATTTTCATGTACTTTTTGACCTCAACGAGCTCTACAAACTGTTCATGTGCACACCAATTGAGAAGTGTTTGCACTATGGTTTTGTGTATTCCTGGTAATCTTCACCTTCAGATACGTGCCTTCTACAAACTGATTTCTGCCTGCACTGCAGCGGTGGATCCTACACACTGGGACTTGCACAGAGATACGCTTGAAACTCCTCCGATTGGATCTCATGGACTTAAGCATCGCAATCACCAGCTCCAGCTCCAGCTCCAGCGTGTGGTTCCCCTGGCTGTCGTTGGGATAATGGCGACAAGTTTGAATAGGTGCTTTTGAATAAATGGGGGCAAAGTCAGGTGAGATTTTTGTCATTGATTGTTTGGTCCAATCTGCGACCTTTTGCCTGCGGTAACACAACCGCCATTTTCAAATGTAAAACAAACGTGGTGTGAGACAAGAATTGCACCCTCTTACCTGTTTTCAGTCTTTTGGCCACGTGTATTCGATTCTACGTTGAGTATTACGTCCTCTTCCGAACTTTCGCTGTGACTGACACAAACTCTTTAGCTCTGGATTTGCCTTCAGATCTTAGGGTTGGCAATGGTCCTTGTCAACAAAGCTTTTTGGGTGTTGAAGCCTGACAGGATCATGAGGATTGATTCTTGCTTCTTGTAGCAAAGTGTTGTTGTTGCGTTTTGGGTGTCTTCTCGAGCCACATCTCTTCTGCCACACATTTATTTACAAATGGTACATTTAGATTTTTGCCAATCAGCCTCACAGTTGTTCTTTGGCTTTGGTTGTGTACTGCATCTACAACAAGCCTACCAGACACTTTCTGATAGCCTGCTGATACCAAATACTTCTCCTAGTAGCTGCCAGTGTGCCTTTGCACTGTGTGACAATTTCTTCTATGTTGCTTTTCCTTCTAAGCTTATGGAGTGACTGTGCAGAACTGTCGTGTTTCAACAATAAGTTGACCATTGACTTGTGGTTGTTTCGCAGACTGTAGTTGCTAGATCTACAGCTTGGCTTGTGTTAATTTTACAGGTTAAAGTTGGGGTGCACAACTTAAGAGTGTGCCCAGTGTGACGTCACTCACGCTACTCGGGTGAGAGATCGCTCACCAGCATGGTTAACTTTTACAGATTAACCATAGAATTTGAACAGTTTTATAGAATTTGAACAGTTTACAGAATCTGTACAGTTTATTTGTGACAGTGATGGCACAGTCTACCCTATTTATGTACAAAGTATTTACATGTTTTGAAGTTTATGGGTACTGTTACCCTATCTACATTGGGAGCTTTTGTGCCCTTACATGAGGGTGGGCTCTAAGGGTTATGTTCCCTTTTTGTCCTGTTGCAAGTAGTCATTTTCCTTGTGTGCAAAAGACACCTTGTGCCGCACGATACATTTTTGATGCAGGGTTGTGTCCCCTGTGTGCGTAAGACACCTTGTGCCACACATATTTTTGTTGGTGCAGGGTTTTGTCCTTGTTTGTCTCCTCACACGAAAGTATATTAGTTTTTTACAGGTTGTCCCTTGTTTATGGTGGGGGCAGGACATTGGGTTTCAGGCCCTTTAGTCCACACAGCATGTCTCCTCACACGGAGAGCACATACGTTACAGGTTGTCCCCTATTAAATGTAGGGGCAGGGTATTGGGTGTTAGTCCCTTTTGTCCACACAACTTTTCTCCACTAAACATTGTTGTCCCCTGTTTTGTTGGGGCAGGATATTGGGTTTTGGCCCTTTTTGTCCGCATCACTAGTCTCCTTTCTTGGAGAGCTTACATTTTGACGTTTATTTTTTGTTATTAGAGAAGGGGGCTGGGTATTCTGTATCCATCTTTCCTTCTTGTCTTTAGTTCCTTACCCTCTTGTGATGCGGTGCCTCCATCATCCCTGGGTTTGGGCTTTTGACTCTCATTGCTTTAGTTCCTATCCTTTTTGTGATGCGGGTTGTGTTTCCCTCATCCTGGGGTTGTGGACTATTTACTATTGCTGTACTTTCATGTTTATAGTTTTATTGTTTTGCTGCTCATTAGGGAAGTGATATGTAGTATTCTTGCATTACTTTCATTCCCTATATTATCCTGTTCCTAGCTGCTCAGCCTTTGTATGTATACTCTGTATGAAATGTTGGTGAATGGACTTTGAGTGGAATGTTTGGGTGACTGGATGTGTGATGACAGTTGGTGGATGGGGCTGAGCAGCTAGCAGGCTGCTCCAGGTGGGGCTGCCCTGTAGCGCTTATACACCTGTTGATGGAAATTTATACTACGTGTGTACTTACCTGAATAAACCCACTTGGATTACATCATAACAGCATGTCTTCATTACTACACAGTGATGTTCCCCAATGCTCAAAATTACGGACAAAAGGCTTCTGTAAAAGGGATTGTCACGGACAATGGACATGAGATCCAAATTACAGACAGTTCATGAAATTTACGGACAGTTGGTCACCCTAGCTGTCAAAGATACACTTGACTGACGAGTGTTTGCAGCCAGTGCCAGCAGCAACCCGAGTTCATCTTGCTGATAGAAGTGAGACCTTGTACTGACTCTGATTCCACATGCAGAGTTCAATCAGATCTGCTCTCAGTAATGAAAGAGTGCTGCAACAGACCACTAATTCAGCCTGCCGACTTTACAGCCCAATGCAGTGGCATAGCTGGGAGGGCGATAATCCCTGGGTGTCACTTCTCTGGGGGCGGCTGTGAGCCGTGATTCTCATTTGCCTCGCTAAATACCCCACAACGCTCGTTCTTGACTGTCAATCTTGCCCGCATCCCCCTCCAGAGCAACATCATCTTTACTTCTTTTTCCAGCACCCCGTACCTCCTTTGCTTTTCCCGGCACTGGTTGGCAAAGTAAGGGAATGCCCCGGGCCTCCAAATCACTCGCTACGCCACTGGTCTGATATTTGTAGCCACCAACAAGAGTACAGTGAGTGTGCATGAATGATTACATAATCACCTTAAATTCGACCTCAAGTGGATCGCATGGAGCAGTTGTAATGCTACATTTGAGGATGGGTTGGGGGGGGAGAATGTGAGCTGACCTTTTGTGTTTCTTATTCCCCAATCATAGCTACTTCATTGACCCACAGCACGGTTCTGGGGCATTAACTGGTTTAGTTTATGTAAGTTTGGGCATGGGCATGTTTCAACTTGTTCTTAGGCGTGAAATGATAAGAGGCTTAATTAGTGAGCCCTGCTGGTAGTTAATTGCCCGCTTATTGGATGAACAAGATATGCAACAAATAATGCTTCTACGAAATGTGGGCGTGGGTTTCTTATTCCTACATGCTAAAGCACATTCTGAGGGCAGGAGATCTTCCTGGAGTTTATTAATAATTGCCTACGGATCTTCAGTCTTATAACTGTGGTGCTATCACATATTTCTTCACCTGGAACATTAAGGGGATAGATGCATTTTGAAGAGTTATAAGATACACACAAAAATGTTGGAAACGCATCTTACCTGTGTGTAGGTGAGACACTGATTGGGATGAACAGTTTCACTACACAACATATTCAGCTGATTCACAAGGGATTCTGCTGGGTACCAAGCCATGCTTTCTACAAACATGCCTTCTCTCCCCTGACACACATCTTCTGCCAAGGAAAGTCTAGCATGTACCCAGGTGACTGCCTAATGGATGCCTATCAGGTTACCCTATTTGACATGTGCTTTCGGTGTCAGGCCAGGGTTTTCCCACTCCATTTGCAACCAAAACAAGTATCTGACCTCCTGCCAGGCAGTGTGCGCACTTGCAGGAGTCACAGCAAACGCTTGGACAGAGAGGAGGTCACACCACCCCCTCACCAAGTGGGCTAGTGAAGTGATACATCAGAGCAGTGAGATTCAAAGGCTTCACCCCCTCTGATATGCATCTGGGATTTCCCCCTGAGGAGGACACAGCACTCCCCTTGCCCCAGGAATGCTTGGACACTGTCAAGGTGGGAAGTTAGGTATGCAGTAGGCGTACACCTCCAGGAAGGCTGGCCACACCTCACGGGTTAACAGCCTGATCTGTACACCTGAAGTTGATTTCTTCCATCTTCAGGAGGTCTCTTGGTAGAAAATGTGACCTACTCCACTGGATGTGGTTTCTCAGGGATGGATTAGCAGTAAGGGACTAGCGGCCCATTGGCTACTAGCTCCCATACCCCTAAATCCCCTAAATCCAGGAATTAAGGGACCCCCCTGAAGCCAGAACCTCAGTTCTGATCGACTTACTTCAAAGAAGAACACCAAGAAGACTGTTTCACTGACAATAAGGCTTGCACGAAGAAAGGGAATGATACCCTGCACATGTGGCAATACTGCATGGAAATGTGTGCTCGACTTTGGTCATTGGCCAAAACTTGGCATTCCCTGGCAGAGGGACCCCTGTAGAAGCCAGAGGCACACTTATCCTCCCCTGGATTAGTGGAACCAGTCCCCTGCAAAGTGCAGGTAAAACAACGCTCTGCATCTAAAGAATCGTTGGCCATCAGGCACTCTGAAGGATCACCTAGAAGTAAATGGTAAAGTGCATTCTGGCAGTTGCAGTCTGGCTTTCATCAATCTTACAAGCCGCTACCACACTCCCCTGGACCGCAGGACGCCAACGTTCCTCTTAGTTACTTTTACTGCTACCAATGCTTGTTGGTTATCAGCACCTGCAACCGACGTCAGCAACAACCCCCCTCTTGTATATTTGCATCTCCTTTTGGGTGGCTAATTTCCAATGGTGGAGGCAGACATTTAACATTGACCGCAATGTTAAACGTCTGCACTTTTTTTTTTTTTTTTTTTACACTGCTTTTAATCAAGCATTTTTTTATGATTCTAATTACTGGCCAGTAGCTGTTGATAGTACCCTTTTTTTTTTTTTAAAGGTCTTTCGTTGTGTACTTTATATCATATTAACCCTCATAACATGAATTCTTAAAACTAACACGAGTCATCACACTCTGGTATTCATTCCACGTTTACATCGATCAACCAGCCATCCCACAAGTCCCTTGTCTTGCCGCTCATTAAAGCTTCTAACAGAACGATACTTTGCTTGGTCCAGTAAATTCAGCAACTCATCCTCCCCTTCGGAGTCTAGGTCTTCTCCTTCTGGTAAGGGCTCACAGATTTCCCCCTATATACATTCCATGCTGCCCACACCTTATTCCATTTGTGGGGGCAAGCCCTGAGCACATACACCGCTATTTCCGTAACCATCAGCACATCCATATTTTTAGTCCATCTATTCGCTGTAGGCAGTTCTGGAGCACCCCACTTCTGTGCAATGTCTCGTTTAGCCACTGTCATGGCCAGTGTAGCCCATATCAATCCATATCTATCCAGATCATTGGGGTCCCAGATGTTCAACAAGCATTTGCGAGGTTCGGGTAAAACGGAGATCTTAAGCGTTTGTGAGACAGTGCGCATAATTTGCTCCCAGAATTCCTGTATCTGTGGGCATTCCCATAGTGTATGAAACAGTGTCCCCTCCTCCCTCATCCCCTAAGGCAAAAGGGATGGGGTGCCCTATGTATTTTGTGAAGCAGCGTCCTAGTGTAGTAGATGCGGTGCAAAATTTTAAGTTGCACTAATCTGAATTTTGCTGAAATGCCAACTTCTCTCGGGGAGGCTAGTGCTTCGTTCCATTCCGACTCATCAACCTCACCTATCTCCCCCACCCATTTCTCTTGTAGTTTCATTGTAGGGTCCCCCAGGTTGTTGATCAGTTTTTTATATGTGAGGGAAGTTGCGCTTTGTTGCATAAAGTCTGTCAGCAGTCTATCCTCTAGCGGTGAGGATTCTGGTATTTCAGTGCCAGCTGGGATCGCCTGGAGTAGTGCATGTCGTATTTGCACGTACCTAAACGTCTCGGTGGGGCTTAGGCCATATTGCTGCTGGAGCTGTGGAAATGTAATCACCGTTCCCTTGCCCCATAGGTCCCCCACTGTGGAGATTCCTATGCAGTCCCATTGTGTAAACCCTTTACAAGATCTGAGGTTCCCCAGTGACTTCGTGTCCCACAGCGGTGTTAGTTTGGTGATTTTTCCTTTCCAGCCTAACCGTGTTTGTGCTATGTGCCACAGGGCCGCTGTGTGCTGCGTCGGTCCCAACAGTCTTTTGACGTGTAATGTATTATATAATACTGAAAGAATGCAGTCTGTCCCCAGCTGCGACCAGTCCGCTCTGTATGCTGGGTCATTTCACGGGGTGTGGATCCACTCGTTAATTATTTTAAGCTGGGCTGCCCAGTAGTATAATTGAATGTTAGGTAGTGCAATTCCTCCCTCATACCAACTTTTTATCAACTTGTCATATGCTATACGTGCCGGGCCATTATTCCAGAGTAGGTTTGAGACTAGTGCTGCAACCTGTTTGAAATATCTCGGTGCGACAAGATAAGGGGTGTTTTCTAGCACATAGAGGAATCTGGGAAGCGTCATCATTTTATATAGAGCCGCCTGCCCGAGGAGGGTCAGTGGCAAGGTCGCCCAGTGTTTAACGTCTGCACGTAGGCGTTCCATAGGCGGCTTCACGTTTTTGTCAAAGAAGTCCGTGGCATTATTCGTAATGATAATGCCCAGGTATTTGAAGGAGTTTGTCGTCAATGCCAGGGGGCAGTCTTCCTGCAACAGCGGTTCCGGACCCTTCAGTATGTATATCACCGACTTGGACCAGTTCAGGGTATAGCCCGACGATTTCCCATGTGTGTTACAGAGATTCAATAAGGCTGGGATACCGTTTTCAGGCTCAACCATATAGATGAGCATATCATCCGCGTATAAGGAGATTCTATCTTCCCATCCATCCTCCCATGTGATTCCCTTGAGCAATGTCGTTGTTCTAATCAGGATTGCCAAGGGTTCTAGCACTAAGGCAAAAAGTAAGGGTGACAAAGGGCACCCCTGCCTAGTCCCCTGTCCCAGCGGGAACGTTTGCGAGATGTGGCCATTCGCTACCACCTGCGCCACCGGTTTCGTGTAGAGTAGTCGTATCCATGCTATATATTTCGGTCCAAAGCCCATACGTGTCAGTACCGCAAATAGATATTCCCACTCTATTAGATCGAAAGCCATTTTGGCATCAAGGGAGAGAATCACTGCCTTCTCCGAGAGAAGGTGCGCACGTGCCATCACCCCATGAACCCGCCTGAGATTCAGTGCTGTACTCCTGTGAGGCATAAAGCCTGACTGATCAGGGTGGATCAGTGTTTGCAGGTGTTGTACCAGACGGCTGGCCAGTAGTTTTGCCAGAACCTTGGCCTCTACGTTAAGCAGGGAAATTGGGCGGTACGAGGTGCATTCAGTCGGAGGTTTACCCGGCTTTGGCATGGCCACAATCGTGGCTGTACGCTGGTCCAGCGGTAGTTCCGCCTTTTCCAGGCTTTCCATATACATGTCAAAAAGTGGTTTACTGAGTACGGAAGCCATTGATTTATACCACTCCACGGGTAGTCCATTGGGACCCAGCGCTTTACTCGATTGCAGCGCCTGAATCGCCAACTGAATTTCGTCTTCTGTCGGTTCAACCTCTAGTTCTTGCATTGCCTCCTGTGTGAGCTTGGGTATGTCAATGTTTTCAAGCGAAATTGACGCCGCTTGTGCAGTGATGTCGTGCTCTGGGGTATATATCACTCGAAAATGGCGTGCTAAGGTGCACACTATTTCTTCTGGATGTGTCTGCAGCTGTCCGTCATGTGTGTGGAGCCTCTGTATCCCTCTAGCACTCCCCCCTCCCTTATCTAACCACGCCAGCATTTTCCCGGCTTTGTCGCCTACATCATATATTCTATGCGCTGTGTTTGTGATATAGCCTTGGACTTTTGTTTTAAGGTGGGCCTGGTATTGCTGCTGTCGTAACTGTAGTAAGTGCGCTGTTTCCGGGGTGGGATTCGCCATGTGAGTAGTGTTCGCGCTATGGAGCATCAGCTCGAGCTCTGTGAGGTCTCGCCGGGACTCTCGTTTGTGCCCTGTTATTGCTGCTATTGCTTCACCCCTCAGGACCCTTTTGTATGCTTCCCACAGGACCGAGGGAGAGGACACCGTTCCATCGTTTTCCTCAAAGTAGTGTGTGGTCGCTAATTTAAGTTTCTTCCTGATCCTAGGGATTTTTAAATAGTTTGGGTATATTGGGTAGATTCTAGCGCATTTCTTTTCTTTGGTGGTGAGTGATAGAGATATAGGTGAATGGTCAGATATGCCTCTGGGCAGGATGTCTATTTTGTCTATTTTCCCCAGTCCAACCCCCAGGAACAGGAAATAATCTATTCGTGACAGGCTATTGTGTGCGGCGGAGTAAAATGTGTATTGGGTCGCTGCGGGGTGTAACTGTCGCCACACGTCCGTAATGCCCATTGCCTCTAGAAAGCCAGGGAGCGTTGCAGTTCCTCAGGGGCGGTCTCTGATTTAATAGGTATCTAACGTGGGGTCCATTATCGTATTGAGATCCCCCCTATGATTGTATCTCCCTCTGGGAGGTCTAGGAGGAATTTACCTAGGGCAGGCAGTGCAATAGAATGGAGTGCCGGGGGGATGTATACGGACACCACGTTGAGGGGCCTCCCCTCCCACTGGCCATGTAGTGCTGCGAAACGACCCTGTTCATCCGTCTTGCGGTGTTCTACCATAAAGGGCGATGTCTTTTTCATAAGTATCCCCGCCCCTCTGGAGCCTGTCGTGAATTCTGCATGTACTGCCATCACATATCCGCGTCTATCAAGCGCTTTACAGGTTGTCCCGGTGATGTGTGTCTCTTGGAGTAGTACTAGATCAGTGCCCTGGCACTTAATTGCTTGCAGAACCAAACCCCTCTTTATTTTATTCCCCAATCCCCTGACGTTCCAAGTAAGCAGGCGCAGGAGGGGTACTTCGATTGTCGTAGGGGCGCCCTCAGTGGGCGCAGCGTGTAACCGTTGGGCCATTGGATCGTTTGGGTAGTGTTCTGGATGACATGCTGCTGGACTCAGTGCATATGTAGCGTTCCGTGTTGGTGCATAGGAATAGCATAGCGGTGCGTTCGGGTACCATGTGACGTGTGTGATGACTACTAACATTAACATTAACTTTAGAACTCCCCCTCCATCCCCCCTCCCTGCTCCCCTGCTCCACGGACTCACCCCCTCCCGCTTCCCCAACTTTGCAGAGTGCTTTGACCCATCCCCAACTATCTTACTTGCTCGTGGGGTCGGTGAGTCCCCTACAGGCACCGGCTCTGCCCACCCTACTCCACTTCACCAGGCCCACGTTCCATTGTATTGCATTCGGTCTGCCCCATATTCAGTCCCTCTTCAGACAGGGGCCGGCTGCCCAGAGTCAATTGGATGCTGATCCACGTCGGATTCCGCTCCCGTTATGCCATCTCGATGTGCCAATTGTTTGGTCTGCTTGTCCGTGTGTTTGCCGTTGCGATGGTTCGGTCGATCCCTGTGTGGACGGTGAGGTTATCCCACCTGCCTCCAGCCGTCAAGCCAGTCCTGCGCCACTTCCGGCTTGTCAAAGAACGACGTCTTCCCATCGGCTACAATCCGCAATTTGGCAGGAAACAGCATTGAGTATGGCAGTTCTCTGTCTCTCAGCGCCTTTTTCACCTCATTAAATGATTTCCGGCGTCTGGCCACTTCCGCCGTGTAGTCCGGAAAGAAAGCCAAAGTTGAGTTTTGGAGCTTTACGGGTGGTGAGACTCTCGCTGCTTGTAAGATCGCATCCCTGTCCCTAAAGTTGAACAGTCTAGCCAACACAGGCCGCGGTGCTGCTCCTGGTTTGGGTGTTCCGCCAGGCACCCTATGTGCCCTTTCTACTGACGTCTGCACTTTTAAATGCATTTATTTTCTAATGCTTTGAAAATCCATAATTCTGGTTATATGTATGCTAAAAAATTCAATTTGGTATCTAAATTTATATAAAAATATACTATATTTTTATAAATTGTCGTTGGAGTTTTCTCAAGTCTTGTCAATTACAAATGAACCCTTAGGGTGTTGTAAATGACTTAACACATGTTGCACGAGTAATGCCTGACTGCTCTTTGCCACACTAAAAGGACTGAGCTAAGGATTATTGTTGTGAATAAAAGAATCATCTTTGAGGCATTGTGATAATCTTGTAGGGTAAGGGTACTCAATAAGCATGGGCGGAAAATCCGTTCCGCCTGCGGATTTTGCGGATTTTCGGTAAATTTGCAATCTGCGAACGCTCACGAATTTACCGAAAATCCGCAAATTCGCACGCAGCGGATTTTTTTTTCTTGGTGATACAATTTTGCGGCGTGCGGCGTTCACTTACCGTCATTCAGCGTTTGCCGAGTTGTTTTTCTCGATATTTTGCGAGTGCTGCACCATTTTGGATCTTGCTGCGGGATCCCGCGGAAGTTTGGCGACCGCGATTACGTAATCGCGGCTTGCCACCTTGCACAGCACGCATCGCGAGAGTTCGCAATTGCGAACACGTAGATGCGGCGAGCAGCAACAATCTCGCACGCGCGAAATTACAAAATTTGAAATTCTGCACAAGAAATTCACCAGCAAGCAGCATAAACCTTCTGAAAATGATGATTTTTATCAGAATAACTCCTCAGGTTGACATTTGCCTGCACTTTTTTTTGCAAGGAGTCCATTTTGGGGGGGGGGGGTTGGAGGAAGGAAGTGCCCCACAGTCTCCAACTTCCTGTTCCTGTCCAGCAGGCTCCTCCCAGTGCTTTGTCCATCTCCTGGTCACTTTTCATTCGGATCTGGAGCTGGAAGGATTATTTTTGTGGATGCTGCTGGATATTTGGATTTGAGGCCTTTTTGACTTTCTTTGGATCACTTTTGGATTAGAAATTTCACAAGTAAGTTTGTTTGGGGCATTACAGTTGCTGCAACTACAATTTTGGAATTTTCAATTTTTGGGCTGTTGTTGGAACCTTTTGCCCAGGGGTACTCAGTGGTGGGTGGACTGAGTCTTTCTGTGGGGTCTCTTTAATAAAAACATCATGGAGGACCTGGATGGCTTGGGATTGTGCTGATTTTTCTGTGATTTTCGTTTTTTTGGGCTGTTGTTGTGGCCTTTTCACCAGGGGTAGTGAGTGGTGCATGGGCCTTGTCTTTCTGTGGGGTGTCTTGAATTTAAACATCATGGAGGGCCTGGATGACATGGGATTGTGCTGATTTTTCTGTGATTTTCGTTTTTTTGGGCTGTTGTTGTGGCCTTTTCACCAGGGGTAGTGAGTGGTGCATGGGCCTAGTCTTTCTGTGGGGTGTCTTGAATTTAAACATCATGGAGGGCCTGGATGGCATGGGATTGTGCTGATTTTTCTGTGTTTTTCGATTTTTTTGGGGAGTTCATGGGGACAGGCCATGTGGTTGGGGGCCATTTTGAATGCTGCTACAGGCAGGCCCTGGCCATGTGCTGGGAGGCAGGGGCCATTTTGAATGCAGGCAGTGTTCTTAGGTCTGCAACCATTTTGCCTAGCTTTCAACCTTTATGCCCAGGGGTAGTGAGTAGTGCATGGGCCTAGTCTTTCTGTGGGGTGTCTTGAATTTAAACATCATGGAGGGCTTGGGATTGTGCTGATTTTTCTGTGATTTTCGATTTTATGTGCTGTTGTTGTGGCCTTTTCACCAGGGGTAGTGAGTGGTGCATGGGCCTAGTCTTTCTGTGGGGTGTCTTGAATTTATACATCATGGAGGGCATGGATGGCATGGGATTGTGCTGATTTTTCTGTGTTTTTCGATTTTTTGGGGTATTCATGGGGTCAGGCCATGTGGGTGGGGGCCATTTTGAGTGCTGCTACAGGCAGGCCCTGGCCATGTGCTGGGAGGGAGGGGGCATTTTGAATGCAGGCAGGGTTCTTAGGTCTGCAACCATTTTGCCTAGCTTTCAACCTTTATGCCCAGGGGTAGTGAGTGGTGCATGGGCCTAGTCTTTCTGTGGGGTGTCTTGAATTTAAACATCATGGAGGGCTTGGGGTTGTGCTGATTTTTCTGTGATGTTTGATTTTTTGTGCTGTTGTTGTGGCCTTTTCACCAGGGGTAGTGAGTGGTGCATGGGCCTAGTCTTTCTGTGGGGTGTCTTGAATTCAAAAATCATGGAGGGCCTGGATGGCATGGGATTGTGCTGATTTTTCAGTGTTTTTCGATTTTTTGGGGTGTTCATGGGGACAGGCCATGTGGGTGGGGGCCATTTTGAGTGCTGCTACAGGCAGGCCCTGGCCATGTACTGGGAGGCAGGGGGCCATTTTGAATGCAGGCAGTGTTCTTAGGTCTGCAACCATTTTGCCTAGCTTTCAACCTTTATGCCCAGGGGTAGTGAGTAGTGCATGGGCCTAGTCTTTCTGTGGGGTGTCTTGAATTTAAACATCATGGAGGGCTTGGGATTGTGCTGATTTTTCAGTGATTTTCGATTTTTTGTGCTGTTGTTGTGGCCTTTTCACCAGGGGTAGTGAGTGGTGCATGGGCCTAGTCTTTCTGTGGGGTGTCTTGAATTTATACATCATGGAGGGTATGGATGGCATGGGATTGTGCTGATTTTTCTGTGTTTTTCGATTTTTTGGGGTGTTCATGGGGACAGACCATGTGGGTGGGGGCCATTTTGAGTGCTGCTACAGGCAGGCCCTGGCCATGTGCTGGGAGGCAGGGGGCATTTTGAATGCAGGCAGGGTTCTTAGGTCTGCAACCATTTTGCCTAGCTTTCAACCTTTATGCCCAGGGGTAGTGAGTGGTGCATGGGCCTAGTCTTTCTGTGGGGTGTCTTGAATTTAAACATCATGGAGGGCTTGGGATTGTGCTGATTTTTCTGTGATTTTTGATTTTTTGTGCTGTTGTTGTGGCCTTTTCACCAGGGGTAGTGAGTGGTGCATGGGCCTAGTCTTTCTGTGGGGTGTCTTGAATTTATACATCATGGAGGGCATGGATAGCATGGCATTGTGCTGATTTTTCTGTGTTTTTCGATTTTTTGGGGTGTTCATGGGGACAGGCCATGTGGGTGGGGGCCATTTTGAGTGCTGCTACAGGCAGGCCCTGGCAATGTGCTGGGAGGCAGGGGGCCATTTTGAATTCAGGCGGTGTTCTTAGGTCTGCAACCATTTTGCCTAACTTTCAACCTTTATGCCCAGGGGTAGTAAGTGGTGCATAGGCCTAGTCTTTCTGTGGGGTGTCTTGAATTTAAACATCATGGAGGGCTTGGGATTGTGCTGATTTTTCTGTGATTTTCATTTTTTTGGGCTGTTGTTGTGGCCTTTTCACCAGGGGTAGTGAGTGGTGCATGGGCCTAGTCTTTCTGTGGGGTGTCTTGAATTTAAACATCATGGAGGGCATGGGATTGTGCTGATTTTTCTGTGTTTTTCGATTTTTTGGGGTGTATAACTGTCTGATGTTCCTCTGTCTTCCATTGCTTTTAGGTGCACAAGACTCAAGAGAACCACCAGTGCCAGGAAGAAGTCCTGCAGCGGTATGTGTGTGCAGCATAACGTCACGGACGTCACGTCTGGCCACAGACAACTCTGCAACTCGTGCAACTGCGGCCTGCTGTTCTGACCTCTGAAGAAGATGGCCCCCAAAAAAGTTCCCCGTAGCTCCTCTAGCAAGAAAGTTGCCAGTAAGGAGCAGAAGAAGCAAGTTACCAAGGAGACTGGTGTGCCGCCCGCCACATTTTTTGGGAGTAAAAAAAAAGTACGCCTGCAGCAGCAGCGGGATCTGCTGGGGACCAAGCTGGGAGCAGCACCCCCGCTCCATTGGGCTCAGTGCCACCACCACCACACCAACTTAAGTCCAAGCCCTTGAGTGCTGCAGAGGCACTTAGTCTAGTTGTTCAATCACCATCGACCAGTGATGTTGGCACATCGCAAGAAAGTAGCAGCAATGTCCCTCAATCAACACAGGTTGTTGTAACTCATCTGATGAGTGTTGAACAACCACAGCCGCATTAACAACCACATGTGCAAGTACAAGCCCAAGTACAAGTGGAAGGAGAGGCAGCGCAAGGAGATGCACAAGCAGAGGTGCATGGAGGGTCACAAGTGCCCACAATAGTTGTTCCTCCCGAAGTAGGGGCACATCAGGAAATCGACAATCAAGGCACGGTATCATTTGAGGAAGCCACTCCTCCTGATGATCATTCATTATCTTCCACACCCCTAGCATGGAAGAGATCAAGGGTGGTGTCTACAACTTCTTCAAGCACACCTCCTTCTGATGATACGTTCAAAATTGGGAACCAGCACCACTGCCGTCTGAGAGTGAGGCACACCATGATCTGACAAAGGTAGTTAAGCGTAAAAGGATGCGCGTCCAAAGTCTCATAGTTATGGAGTGTGATCAGGCTCAACAAGAAGTGGCGGATACTGCTGCTGATGAAGACTCTCACGATCACGACCCAGTCATCATAAAGGTCACTGCAACCCCAGCGGGCATGCCGCAAACAGACATTTTGACCCTAGCCCGAGAAGCTGCTGAGCGTGATGATGATGTTGTCGACGAGGAGGCAATGGAAACACCACAATCATTGGAGTTAACTAGTACACCAACACGTACCGCTTCCATATTTCTTCCTCGCCAGAAGGGACCTCCATCCACCTCAACCTCAATTAGTGGTGGTGAAAGTGCAAAACGTACTAAAGTTTGGCAATCCACATCCTCCACTTCATCTGGCATTAGCAGCAGGACCACCACCACCACCACCAGTATCGCCGCCTCCTCCGGCCCCCAAAGACATTTCAAGTCCGCAGTTTGGGGCTTCTTTAGTGTTTGCCCAAAAAAGGAAAACTTAGCCATTTGTAGCATTTGTAAGCATGCAGTTAGTCGTGGTAAGTTTGGTACCAACTATGGTACCGGAGGCCAGAGAGGTCATCTTGAGAGACAGCACGCTGTCCAATGGTTTGCGCACCTAAAGGAGATCAAGGAAGCCCGAAGTGCAAGTCAAGAAAGCGTTGATGTTTCATCTGATGATGACGAGGAGGAAGAAGACGTGTCAAACACTTTACTTACACCCAGTACCCCTGTCAGTAGCACACCCCATGTGAGCCACACTAAGAGTGTGGGAAAGAGTGAGACACCAATGCGAAAAAGTTCATCAGCGAGCGTAACTGGGTCGAAGAAGTCATCATCATCCCGTAAATGCTTGGCCCAGGGCAACATTAGAACCATGTTGTTTTCAGAAGCGCCATATGAACGCAACCACCCACTGACGCGTCTGTATAACACTAAGCTGGCTAAAATGCTAGCTCTGGACCTTCTCCCTTTTTCTTTTGTAGAAGGGATTGGTTTTCTAGAATTAGTGGCAGCGCTCTGCCCTAAATGGAAGGTTCCTAGTCGGTTCTATTTTGCCAGAGTTGCGGTTCCAGCACTACATGAAGATGTGCTAGAGGTGATTGGGGCAGCTTTGCAGAAGAGTGCTGTTCACACTATACATCTGACAACAGACATGTGGACCAGTGGCGCAGGCGCTGATTACATGTGCATCACTGCACACTGGGTCTCCTTTTCAGGGGTTAAAGCAAAGCTAAACGCAGGTGTTGACCCGGACCAAGTTTTTAAAGCTGTTCGGAAACATGCAACACTAGCCATGTTTGGCTTGGAGAAACGTCACACAGCAGAAAACATTTTGAATGAGTTTAACACAAAGGTCTTTCACTGGCTGTCCCCAAAAAAACGCCAGATTGGTTATTTTTCAGCGGATATTGGCGCCAATGTAGTTAAGGCCATGGAGCTGGGTCACTATTTCAGAGTGCCGTGTTTGGCGCACTGTATAAACCTGGTTGTTAAAAAATTCTTGAGTGATGAAGACAGTCCAGCGTGCGAGCTAGTGGCCACCTGCCGAAGAATCTGCAACCATTTCAGCCATTCTTTTAAGGCCCGTAAGCATCTGAGGAGCCTGCTACATGAACGTCGAATGCCAGTGAAAGCACTCATCCAGGAGGTGCCAAAACGTTGGAACTCAACCTTCTACATGCTTGAGCGTCTGTATGAGCAGTATACGGTACTCGATCACTATTTCTTAACACTGGGTACAGTTCAGAAGGACCTGAGGCTAGATGCGGCGCAATGGGACCTAGTTAAAAGCCTGACAGACATGCTTCTTCCTTTTGAGGTCTTCACGCGTGCAGTCAGCAAGGAGGACTGTAATTTGGGAAAAGCTATCTCATTGTTGTGCATGCTGGAGCACCAACTGAAGGCGGTGTCTTCTGTGTTTCAAAAAGATGAAAAAAACCAAGACCCTTTTGTTTTGGCAGAGAAATTATTAGAGCGCCTACGTGGTGATGAACGTCTTAAAATGATCCACTCAGAACAGCATTACATTTGTGCTACTATTCTGGATCCACGCTACAAAAAGGCGCTGGCAGGCCGAGCATTCTTTCCCTTTGCTGATGAAGATGTTACAAAGTACAAACGTTGGCTAGCCTTGTCAGCCAAGAGGTTTGAAAGAGAACGGCAGCAAATTGAAGGAAAAGGCAGTACATCAGCATCAGCAGGCCATCCCCAGTCAAGACAATCCACTTCTGCACCTGTGGCTGTGGCACAAGTGACCTCTCAGCCGTTAAAGACACCGGCAACCGGATCATCTGCACCAGACACAACAGTAACATTGGATGCAGAAGAGGATTGGCTAACTCGGCTTGGGTTTGGTTCTCAAAAGGTCACAGCAAAAAGTAAGCAAAGTGGAGGAACCTTGGAGGACCTTGAGTCAATGGTGCAGGACTATCTGAATGACTCAACAGAGGTCTATGTTAATGCTGACCCATTGGCGTATTGGCATGGGAAAAAAGAATTGTGGGCACAGCTCTCCAACCTGGCTCTAAACTACTTGTCTTGCCCACTCGCAAGTGTATCTTCTGAACGGGTTTTCAGTGCTGCTGGTGGCATTGTAACTTCCAAACGGAGCCGCCTCTCGCCCAAAAATGTGGAGAGGTTAACAATGATCAAGATGAATCAGCACCTCATACCACCAGATTACAAAGTACGAGAAAGCACGCCGCATGAAGACGAGGAGGAGGACAGCAACGTAAATGAGGGAATTTGTTCTCTGTTAGGTGAAACTGACCTCACCCTGCCTGAATTCACAGAGTATGATGACAAACTCTTATTCTTATCCCCTGACACCGAGCCCTGAAAATGAGACAATTAATCAATAACTTTCTTTTTCGTCCTTATTCACTTTTATTCCTGTGTGTCTGTCTTTCTTTGTTTTGCACAGTTAATTTAATTCAAACTTTAATCACCTAATCACAAAAACATGCCCATCAGCAGAACTGTCTTCACTTGTTTGCTTATTGATTTGAAGGTGCCCCAGTGTGCATTCCTCAGGTTCACAAGTTCACAAGAACAAGCTCCTCTATCCTCCTCCTCCAGACTCCTATTTCCCTCAAAGAAGAGGGCTGGATTACGCCCAATGAAGAAAGACTCAGCACTTGTGAGGGTGTTCTACTTCTTTGCGGGTGAGTTGAAGGCTCTGGGGCCATTGCTGGGAAGCTCTAATACCGGATAGAAGTGGTTTGGACCAAATCGGAGGCGGAAATTTCTTTGCGTTTTTGTTGACTTGCTTGCCTTTGAGGTGCTCTTTGGGGGGGTTCCGGGTGTTTGTGGGTGAGTTTTGGGGTCTGGGAGCACTGCTGGGACAGTCTAATCTTGATTGCATTTGCTTTTCAGGAAATCCGTGGTGGAAAACGGGAGTTATGACCTAGCTGCACAGCGCGTTTGGACCGAAGGCCGATAAATATTGTAAGTATGAGATTTTCCTTTTTGGCTGTTTGGGGGTGTTGTGCTTTTTTGCGGGTGGGTTGGCGGGTCTTGGGGCATTCCTGGGAAGGTCTAATACCGGATAGAAGTGGTTTGGACAAAATCCATGCAGAATTTCTTTTTGCTATTTCTGACATTTTGCTCAATGTAGTGTTTTCGGGGGCCTGTTTGGGGGGCTTCCTGGTGTTTGTGGGTGGGTTTCAGGGTCTGGGAGCACTGCTGGCTACGGATACTTTAGATTGCAAGAGGTTTGAAGCAAATCCATGGTGGCAGAGGGGAGTTAGGGCTTAGCTGCACAGCGCGCGCGGAGTGATTTTGGAAATTGCCAAGAAAATAACTAAGTTCCCATTTTTGTACTTTTGCTTTTTGGCTGTTTGGGGGTCTTCTACTAGTTTTCGCCTGGGTTGACGGCTCTGGGGCCATTGCTGGGAAGCTCTAATACCGGATACAAGTGGTTTGGACCAAATCGGAGGCAAAATTCTTTTTGCGTTTTTGATGACTTGCTTGCCTTTGAGGTGCTCTTTGGGGGGGTTCCGGGTGTTTGTTGGTGAGTTATGGGGTCTGGGAGCACTGCTGGGACAGTCTAATCTTGATTGCATTTGCTTTTCAGGAAATCTGTGGTGGAAAACGGGAGTTATGACCTAGCTGCACAGCGCGTTTGGACCGAAGGCCGAGAAATATTGTAAGTATGAGATTTTCCTTTTTGCCTGTTTGGGGGTGTTGTGCTTTTTTGCGGGTGGGTTGGCGGGTCTTGGGGCATTCCTGGAAAGGTCTAATACCGGATAGAAGTGGTTTGGACAAAATCCATGCAGAATTCTTTTTGCTATTTCTGACATTTTGCTCAATATAGCGTTTTTGGGGGCCTGTTTGGGGGGCTTCCTGGTGTTTGTGGGCGTGTTTCGGGGTCTGGGAGCACTGCTGGCTATGGATACTTTAGATTGCAAGAGGTTTGAAGCAGATCCATGGTGGCAGAGGGGAGTTAGGGCCTAGCTGCACAGCGCGCGCGGAGTGATTTGGGAAACATTCTAAGTACGAGATTTTCCTTTTTGGCTGTTTGGGGGTGTTGTGCTATTTTGCAGGTGGGTTGGCGGGTCTTGGGGCATTCCTGGGAAGGTCTAATACCGGATAGAAGTGGTTTGGACAAAATCCATAAGGAAAAGCCTTTTGGCACTTTTTGTAACTTAGGGTTTGTTAGGGTTAGCCCTAGCAGCAGGATTGCATGTGTTTCGGGGTGTTCTAGATTTTTGCAACTGAGTTCTGGCGTCTTAGAGCACTCGTGGGAATGTGTAATTTTGGTTGCAAGTCATTTGAAGAAAATCCATGGTGGGAAAGGGGGGATTTGGCATAGTTAAAGAAAGCCTTTGCCACAATTCTTAACTTAGGGCTTGTTAGGGTTAGCAGCATTTCTATTACATGTGTTTGGGTGGGGGGTTTTCGAATCTTGAAGCGATGCTGGCTATGGATACTTTTGCTTGCTTGCAAGTGGTTTGAATACAATCCATGGTGGGAAAGGGGGTATTTGGGCCTACTTTTACTTTCAAAGTACGTTTTGTCACCAGTTTTCTGCTAGGCCTCGTTTTTTGGAGATCTGATTGGGGGTCTTCTACATTTTTGCAACTGGCTTTAGTGTGGGAGCACTGCTGGGAAGGTCTAATTTTGTACTAAAACACAGTTTACAGTACACCTAGCTTGAGGGGAAAGATCCGCTAAATTAATTTGCCCATACTTATTTATCCTTCAAAAGGTGACTCAGACAGAGTACGCACTTTCAAAAATATTGTACTGTCTATTAGGAAACTCAAAGTGTGACTTTTTGCACTACACAGCGTACATACCTTATATTTACTTATCAGTGGCCTTCTAATATCACTTCCTGTTTTTCGTTCAATAATTACAGGCCGGGTTTCAGTCTGTGCAATGGGAAAAAAGGATGGAGTCAGGCTTCACATTAGCGAGCCGCAATTCAGCATCCGCCAGGCAGGCAGTGGACAGGGTATCTTCTGGTCACCAACATTGATGGACGAAGCGTCAGCTGGAATGGAGGAGTGCCGCTAATAAGAGGAATTGTTTACTGCATGCAACTTACTTACCAAATTCAACAGGACAACTACAACAACATACAGATACAGTATCCATTGTTTTCTTCTGTGAGTGTGACTGCATTTCTTGGATCTCTCTCTGCTTATAAATTGATCCCTACTGCCATTCTATAGGGTTAGCCGCCGATATTCGGTGACAGTGGCATCCAGCCTCCGTTGCCGGGCCATTCGAGCCAACTCCTTCCTTGATGGTCTGTTTGATTTGGAAGGAGCAACTATATGAAGAAAGAAAGACATAGTCTGTAACCAATGCTCCTTAAGATTAACACAAAATGATTGAGCAGAAAGTTGTGTCACAGTACAAATAGCAAATTGAAAGCACAGTACATAACTATTGAGGACAGTAGCTATCTAACATCCCACTTCTTCATCCTTGCTCTAACATTAGTGGGAGTTTAAGGAACAAATTCTACGAGCACTATGGACTTCCATTACAGTCGACTATGACAGAACACCAGTCTTATTCTTCTTCTTCTCTCTTGTTTAGGAAAATTGGTACGTTATCTTATGCAAGCCGGCATAATGCCAACGCAGTGAACTTGCACCCGAGAGAAACAGACGAACACCATGATGAGTGAGACAGACTTGCGTTACTGTACCGGTCCAGTACATGCAGGTGGTGAAGCTCTTACTTTTCTATTACGGGTGGCACTGAGAATACTCTGTTAAAAGGGCTACTTCTTAATTAATTTAGCTTTCACCCTACAGTGCAAATGAGTACTAGAAAAGGAAAATGAAGAAGCTAAATAATCTTATTATCTATCACTTCACATGGGATGTATTTGATTACATATGGGATGACTTTAGGTGCTTTGCTTATTATTGAGTGAACAGTGATACACCCACACATGAATGACTTACTACTACTAAACTAAAGTTATTAAGAGAGATAGGGAGTGTCCACCATAAGAACCGGATATATGCTGTGCTTACAGTTGCAATACAAACTATTGCTACTATTCATGGTAGTATTTGGACAAAATTACAACTTCTTTTCCTTGCCTTTCATACACTGGAACGGACATGCGGGTGCGGTGTTACATGCTCTTCAAAGTAACACTTAGTTCATCCAGTGACCGTCTACTCTCTCTAGATACACATATGCTATCTAAGAGTATATGCTATCTAAGAGTCAGATAGTACCATGATCCAGGCATCCATCCATTCAAAGTATATGCACACATACAGTTTCTGTTTCACCCACCCAGGCTGTTCTCTTTCCACCCATCCTTGCTTCATCATTTACCCAGCCATGCACCATACCATATTATTTCCTTCCCAGCCACCTCGGGGACCAAGCAAACACATATCATTCTTCTTTGCCAGTCATCATTACATTTCTCGTCCTTCCACACTTACTTACACCCTTCTTTCGCTTTTCGTTCATCCCATCCATCAAGTTCATCTCAGATCTGATTGGGATTCTTCTCGCCAAAAACTACACAGCTAAGTCGAAGTACATTTAGAGGAGGCTACTACCTGGTTGATTTATAATACACCCGTGCAGATAGCAGGCGCAGGCTCCTTGCACTTGCTGGTGCGCCCCCTCCCCCTCCCAGAGCCCCAGATAGCACACTCTGCAGTCTTCAATCTCAATAAGTATGGAATATATAGCTTACCTCTGCCCGCCACCACCGTGTGAACCCTCACAGGCACACTGGTGTCGTCCGGCACTTGCACCGCATCCTCCCCAGAACTGTTCCCCTCATCCACCACCACCACCTCCGCGCTGGCCCCGCCACCAGATGTTCCACCTACAAAGAACATTTAGGAATGTTAGAATACACCACTCACTACTATATAATATTTGGTCTAGGAATAAAGAAATGTTAAAAAAACAGCAAACAATGTAATAATTTGTGGCTGTCTACTCTAAAGTAAAAATGTCCCTTTTTCCAGGGAAGGCTGTTGTCTTGCTGCACTTTTTGGCACAACTGATGAATGCTTGCTTTTTATTTTGAACACACACCACTTTTTCTCCTAACAGACAGAAGCTTGACTTCTAAGAACACGAGCAAGATCAAGTTCAAACCAGGTGAGAGCTCGGCTCGACCACAAGAAATGTGTCCAATTAATCGTCAGCACTAAGCACTTTTCCATTTTCAGTTAAACGTTTACTTTTATGACAAACTTGATTTTAAAAAATGTGTTTACTTTTAATAAAGCTTTTAAACTTAAATAGACTCTGTGGTTTTTGGTCCTCCAGAATAGAGTGGGTGAGCTAAAGGTTTTGGAATTTTTGCAAGCATGAGTCCGTGCCTCTGACACTTCTTGACTCTGACTCCGTACTCTTGTCCTGCGTTGGATAATCTAATCATCATTGGGGATCAATCATCGGTGACTTTGGGAGCTAAATGAATCTGCCACACTATCTAGTCAGTAAGGAGATTGCGGGTTCAACTACAAAGTCTGTTATCACTGAGGTATGTGGAAAGTCTAACAGCACCTATTATAATTGATAAGCTAAGCAATGCATTATTTAGTGTCCATAGTTCTGTTTCTGCAGATTTGTCCCTGCAACAGGAGTAGAATGGATTGTCCTCCTATCCAAACCAAAAGTAAAGTAGTATCTTATTCTTTCTTGGTGGTCATTCACCTTTTTATTGTTGGCAATTGTCAAAGCATAAGCATTTAGAAGACTTGAAAAGACAGTATGGACAATCCCAGAGAACTGCACTCAGTGCATAGAGCTATTGCTGACTAGAATGGGAGTCCAATGGAATTGCCAAATGTGCAATCTTAGTTAGTTACACAGACAGACTAATAAGAA
The DNA here is from genome assembly GCF_964263255.1 of Lissotriton vulgaris. Lineage (NCBI taxonomy): Eukaryota > Metazoa > Chordata > Amphibia > Caudata > Salamandridae > Lissotriton > Lissotriton vulgaris. Next base: position 1,575,934,305 of record NC_141689.1, read on the forward strand.
TAATCTAGTAATACCACAGGGAGTCATAGTCGAGGCAGGATAAGAATTTAGATCCAGCCTACAAGAAGATCAAATACGATTTTGAAAAAATTGAATGAGGAACGCTAGGAAAAAATAGGTACTCTATATTAAAATTAAAACTTACCGGGGCCAGCAAAGGAGCCCTCGCCTGCCCGATCCTGGCCTGCATCTTGGCGAACAGCAGCCTTCTCCTCCTGTGTCCCCTTGCCCCTGGGGGGAGCTGATGTACAACATGAAAGAAAGAAAGACCAGAAAACATGGATGAGATTTGTCAACCAAATCAAACATTTCAAAAGAACAATAACAAAATATTTTGGCGAAATAGCAAATAGACAACTATTCCACGGGATATATTGACCGATCTCATGTGGTCTACTACGTTATTAGTATTGCTTGATTTGCAGACCGTCGACTTGGAAAGTTCTTATGTAACTCACTAAACAAAGTACTAAAAAGGTTTGCCTAGGACTGGCAGGCAGCAGTCCGCAGCACACGAAGTGACAGACAAAGTCCATCGTGATTGCAGATCAACGACAACACTAAAGTTTCCTACTACATTAACCAGCCATTAAAATACTCAAACTATCAATCCACCACCACTATTTCTTCTCATCGCCATGTGTACAAAGGAAGGACTGGACTTGAGTCTGTAGGGGCTGATTTAGAAGCCCCTTGCGGCTCTTTGCTCCATTGTTGCGTGACTTTTGTGACGTAGCGGCAGAACAAAAGAGGCGCCATGGTGCGGCGTATATTAACAACGTGACGCATATGGGAGATGCATCACGTTGTAAAGCCCTGCGCCATCAGGGGGCGTTCCGGCGCAAGGGAGGGCGTTCCTGCGCAGGAACGCATCCTAAAAGTGGCTGAGGGAAATCTACAAGATTTCAATCAGTCACTTTGAGGACAATGATGCGTGACTTAAACCCTGCGCCTGCTTGAAGCAGACGTACGGCTTGACGCAGTATTGGGGATATAGGGCACCCCAGAGCATTGCTGGAGCTGCGCCATCGTTGCTACGCAACTCCAGCAATGTGCCGCCTTTACGGCACAGATGCGTAACGCTTTGGTGACGTTTTGGGCCCATGGTGCGCCGCATTGTAAATACGGCGCACCATGGGTGGAGGTGGCGTGGCGCACAATTACTGGCGTATCCCTGCTACTTTGCAGGGATGTGCCGGTAATTAAAAATCTGACCCTTAGTGTCTAGCATTAGGCAGTTCTTTAAACTACACTCATGCATAATTTCACAGGCCAATGAAATGAGCACAAAATCGTAAACAAATAAGCATAGTAGCAGCGCTACTGAGAAGGAGAGCAGTGCACCTGAAATGCACAGAAGATTTTGAAATATAATTTACCTACAATGTAATCAGCAGCATTATTGCTCTTGGTAAAAAACTAAAATTTTCAAGATAATAACACACAGAGCAGGAGAAAACATAGTAAAGAAATAGCTACTACTACTCACCAAGCCCGGGAATCTCAAGGCCGAGCAGGTCGAGCAGATCGCGTTCCCGGTCCAGGACATCCGTCCAGCGGTGGGTGGCCTGGTTGTAGGTGCGCCGGACCCGAGAGTGGTGGTACATGGCCCGGCACACCTTCTCCCACCGCTTCCGGCGCTCCTGGATCCCGTACCCGCTAGCGATCTTGCTGCCTGCCATGATGGTCCTGGGGAGGCGGTGCTGAACATAAAAAATTAGTGCGGCCACCTCCTCCGGGCTGAAGATCTCCCGGGGTGCGCCCTGCTTCCCCCCTCAAACGCCCGCACGGGAGCCGGGCACGGGGTGCGCTACCCTTCCCCTTCTCGGACTGCTTCCCGGCTCCCTTCACCATGGTCTGGGCAGAAAGGAAGCTAAATAATAAAGAAAATAGAATAGGGAAGAGAAGAAAAGAAAAGAGTTTTAAAAAGTAGTTTAAAATTAACCAAAAGTCGCAGAAAACACAAACATATAGAGCTAGAAAAATAGAGGGATAGATAATAAGTAAAATAGATCAAAAAAAACTTCAAACAAGCAAAGGATGGCAGAGATACAGAGAGGATACAAAAAGCATGCTCAGAACCATAGCAATGAATGAGAAACAAGATGGCCGCGCCCGTTCACGACCGCGTGGGTAAGTTCGCGCGAGATTTTTCTTGCGGACACACGCGAAATTGTACTAGCGAGCCGCACACTTTGCGAGATTACACATCGCGCCCGGAAACGGAAATACGTCATGCAAACAAGATGGCCGCGCCCGTGAACAACTGCGAGGGTAACTTCGTGCCGTTGCGCTACAAGCGGCTCGCTAAAACGCACAAAACCTTGCGAACTAACACGCCGCAAAATAAAAATCACATATTCGCACGAATTTGCGGCTTCCGAATTCGATCTCGCGCAAGTTCGCGCCACGCGAATCCCGCGAAATTGCAGAAAAACGAGTTTTGCAAAAGTGAAAGCACTCAGCAGGTGCAAAAGTTCAAACTCATCATTAGTAACCATTCCCTGCAGTGATTCCTGACTGGGGCCCCTCCAGAGTTCAGTTGCTAGTTGCAACAATTGTATGACCCTGCTCTGACCCTCACAGCAGGCTCATAGAATAGCTACAAGTAGGCCACAAAGGTCCTGGAAAAAAAATGCACTGCAACAGAAAGCAAATTACTGATAAGGAAGCAGGTGCCAGACTGGAATTTTAAAACAGTGACACATTAGTAAACCAACCCCAAATTAATTCATGTCAGTTGAAGCAGGGCAGGTGTGCTTGCTTTCCCCCCCCATAATCTACAGTGATGATGAACCAGAGGGTGGCATTGATGTACCAGAGGGTGGCATGGGTGAAACAGAGGGTGGCAATGGTGAAACAGAGGGTGCTGGGAACCTGTGAGGATGAACCAGACGTAGAAACAACATAGTCGCGACCGTTGCAAGCCGACAAGTAAGTTTGCAATTGCGAACTGGTACCAAACCCTTGCGAACTGGCAGAAACCCTTGCGAACACACAAAAAAAGAAATCCGCAAATTTGCGAGAATTCTCGGATTTTGAGGATTGCGAGTTCGCAAATACGCAAATTCGCGAACGCCAGATTCGCAAAATTCGCCCATGTTTAGTACTCAATCATACCACCTAATATTCCACTTTCCTCAGCAGACATGTTCAAACTTGTGTGTGCTGCACAGCTACTGATGGGCGAGTTAGGCACACAGTAGTGGATCTTTACATGAGAGGGCTGGTAGGTCCCATTCAAGTGGCACAGGTAAAAAGGCCTGTTCCCTCTTATGACTATTACAAAAACACGGTATGCTGTCACTACTACACTCATGGTGCTTAACTTTTGGTAATGGCAGTAGCTCTTTCCCACTACATGGCTAGCGCATTGTGGGACACTCCTCCTCCTTCAAGAATGCAATGTGTGAGATAGGCTTAGGTCATGGAGCACACACATGATCCATATTTGTCCAATGCAAAAATCAGTACCAAAGATCCACAGATCATTGAAGCTGGGGCACTTCATCCCAACAGTGGTGTCTCTAAAGTGCCATTTTCGATTTTAATTTCATGGGATTATTTGCTCTTCGATACAGAAAAAATGTCTGAATGGAATTTCACCAAATTTGGCACAAAGTTAAAACTTTACGCAAGGACTGTAGATTTGTTAGATTGGTGTAAATTTGTTTAGTAGTTTTTGAGAAATAACCATTTAAAAAAGTCCTTGTTTCGGCATGAAGAAGTTCAAATATAGATATATCTGGACCATTTGGCGGATCCTCAGCAGATTCACAAATCTACAGAAACTTCTTAACCCCACTTAAACAAGTAAAGGCACCCAGTTGGGTAGTGTGATTTTTCTCTCTTTATGCATTTCGTTTTTGCTAATTGTTAGACCTGACAGCCGTAGTAGCGGTCTTCCCTATAAATGTTTTGCCTTCCTCCTCAGCTTTTTCTGACCGTGTTTTTGCAGGCCTTAGTACTCTGAGCACCCTACCACTATTTAATTGACTTATAAGTCCCTAGTAAAGTGCACTACATGTGCCCAGGGCCTGTAAATTAAATGCTACCAGTGGGCCTGCAGCATTTGTTGTACAACCCACTTAAGTAGCCCTCTAACCATGGCTTAGTCCTGCCATTTCAGGGTCTGGTGTGCAGTTTACACTGCAATTTCAACTTGGCAAGATACATCTCTTGCATGGCCCAAAACTTCCCTTTTTATACATATAAGTCACCTTTAAGGTAGGTCCTTGACAACCCAGGGGGTAGGGTGCAGTATAATTAAAAGGCAGGACATGCACTTTTAAGTTTTACATGTCCTGCTAGTGAAAAACTCTCAAATTAATTTTGACCTACTGTAAGGCATTACACTCCCATAGGATAACATTGGGATTTCCGTATTACATTTTATAAGTGTAATTCCAAATTGTGAAGAGATAGACTGTTTAAGTTTGGTGTATCTGGAATCACAATTTAAAATACAAACTAATGATAAGTCAGATTTAAAATTGCAATTCTGAAAATTCCACTTTTAGAAAGTTTTAATTTTCCTACTTTAGCCATTTGCCTGCCTCTTATTGTGCCTGGGTGACAGTTAGGCTTTGTCTATTTCCCCCTAGACAGCCACACACAATGAGATCTTAGGTGTGACTTGATGGGCCATCCTGACAGGATGGAAGGGAAGAGTTGGAACCAGCCTCACCTACACATGAATAGGATGTGTCCTGTTTCCACACAAAGTTCTGTATACCCCCACCCCTCCTTTTGTGAGTCTGGAGCCAGAGCAGGTTGTCAAAACCTCTGTGCACCTCAAAAGCATGTCTTTGGTGCCCCCCACACTTAAAAGGCACAACTGGGTACTGGACCTCTGACACCACCATTTCAGTACACTTCTGGACCTGTGAAGGCTCTGCCACGGAAAGGACTGCTATGCTACTGAAAAACTGCCACTCTCCTAGACTTCTGCTTTGCTTAACTACTGCCTTGCTGTGCTGCCTGCTGTCCCCCTGTCTGAGTTAGAAGGACTGGACCTGCATCACTTGAGCTCAGAGTGACTTCAAGGGCGTGCTGTTTGGCCTCCTGATCTGAAGTCTCAGGGACATAAAATACTTCCAACCACCCTGCATCTGCACCTGGACTATGCCATCTGTGAGTGTGCCCCGCCAAGTGGTGCCACCCCAGTCCTGGACCTCTGGAAGTGGGCCTAAGGTGTTTGCTCCAGCAGTACCCACACATATTCTGTTGAGCCAGTGCGTCGCCTCTGTTAGGGGGATCCGAATCGGCACGTTGCATGGTACAGCATAGATGAATCACTGCCATTAAGTGGACCAGAACTGGCATATCACCTCCCCTGTGTGAATCGGAGCTGAAAAGCCTTGTCTTTGGAACCTCCACTGTGCATTGCTCCTCTCGACACGAGGCTGAATCGACGACGCTGCAGAACCTCCACATCCAGCTCATTGGAGTCGGTGCATCACTGCTGCTACGCGGATCAAGACCAGAGCATTACTGCAGCTTACTGGATTGGCACTGGTGCATTGCCTAGGCTGTACCCCACATCCTTGACAATTGTCACAATCAGGATCAAGGTACTTTTGTCCAGCGGGCCTCATGGGGTCCCTGTATTCAGTCCGCGCTCCAACGTTGTCGGCCTGCACTTTTGACTTTGTCCCGGTTCAGGCATGAGCAGACATCCCAAATAAGCGCTTAGTGCTTCTAAGCGCTTTTTTCCAGGTTATTTCTTAAAACATTATATCTTAAGTTCTACTTATTGGATTATTGTTGTTTTGGTATTGCTTTATTTATTAAGTTAAGCTCAATCTTTCTAACTTGTGTGGAATCTTTTTGAGTCGTACTTTCACTGTTTTTCTGTTTGAAGTGTTGCACACATACTTTACACATTGCCTCTAAGTTAAGCCTCACTTCTCTGTGCCATGCCACCAGAGTGTGATCACAGGTTAATATCAGGGTTTGCCTGCTTCTTCCCATGACTAGGATTATGGTTGCTGCTTGACTAGGGCTCATAGCCCAGTCAACCTACAACCCAATTTCTGACACTAATCCACCATGTTTTGACTGGCTGGCCATCAAGGAAACATTTCTGTTGGGGCTACCATTACCGAATATGGAGCAGTAAGTACCTGTTTGGAAAAATTCAAAAGATAAAGGGCTTAAGAATGTAGAGTGAACCTAACCTGACTCTCAGACTCTGGTTGGGGTGGGGCACAAATAACCCCCAGTATTAAATAAGGATGAAAACATTATCACAGGATGTGTGAATTTTTTGGGGGGATTTGTTGATTCAGGACTTTTATAGGTCCCTAGGCTACTCTAGGGATTCAGGATTCATAAATTCGAGATACCTGCAAAAACCTGAAAAATGAAGCATTGAAAGCGCTAATGCTATGCTTGGCCAACAGTCACATGTGGGCATTGACCACATATATGTGGTGAGAATAGGGCCTGGCCACAGTCCAGGCCCTGCAACCTACACCCTGCTGTGCACACTGTAGGCTGAGGTTGGCTGACCATGGAGTGTTGGGGGCAGAGCCTCTCTGGAGCCTAGACCCAGAGGTCGACTTTCTCTAGGCACAGCTGAAAGCTTGCACTGAGGGTGTTGGCCACATGCAGAGAGTTGGGTACATGAAATGGGCGAGGTCAGGCATTGGCATTGTGGCCAACCCCCCCCTTCCCCCCCCTCCCTGCACTGGCCATGCACAGCAGAGGTTGGCTACCCACAGAAGGCTGGGCCCTGTGACAAACCATGTGATGCAAAGCTGAAGGTCATGCTCTATGGGTGATGGTGGCCCGTGATGAGTTAGATGTAGGGGCTGGCTGGAGGCCTGGTTCTACACCCAATCCCACTGTACACAGCAAAGGTCATGTGCACCAGCAATGGTTGGCTAGCTGTGGATGGTGGGGCACAGAGTTCAGATTCAGGCCCTGTGCCAACCCTACTGAGCAGGGCCTTGAATCATGCACACCAAAGGTTGGCCGCCCTCAGAGTGGTGGGTGTAGGGCCAAGCCCTTGGTCAACCCCCACTATGCACTGTCATTGATCATATACTGTGTATGCCAGCTGCACATAGAAGGTTGGGTGCAAGGCCTGTCTGTCAGCCAGGCCGCACTGTCAATCCCATGCTGTGCACCACTGAAAACCATGCACCCCGGAGGATGGGGGGGGGGGAGGAGGAGGATTTTTCTTTTTAAAACAATTTTGATTAGCATTTCCAGAAGTGTGGTAAAGTCACAGTTAGGGACAATGTATTGTACTACAACTTCCTGAGGTTGTAAGAACAATAGAAAAACAAACGGTAAAAGGAGGCACATGACAGCGAGAATGTAGGTATGATTAAAAGGCAGTACAACCTCGGGTAAATAATTTCACATTTCCCATCTGTACAAGCAAGTTGCGTTATTGAGTTCAATGATGCTGAAGGAATAACTGCGGGATAGGGGGGAATGAGAGGCTAATAAACAAAGCGGAAATCCAACATGGTAAACAAATGACCACTTATCAACTGGGTGTGACTCCTAGCCTGTGTAATGGATCAATGAGACAAGGAGGGATATAGGGCAGTGGGAGCCAGGAGGTGGGTACTGTCAGTCTATCTTGCAATCATCTGATATTGAAGTGTCGTGTACATTTGGCAAGAGACCCACTTGGTGAGAGGCGGTGTCTCAGTTATCATCAGAAGAGTCATTGTCTGGGTCAGGGAGTGCACTGCCATTAGGGGTCACCAATGGGCAGGCCTATAGTACACTTGCAAATGGTTATGCACAAGAAACTTGGTGGTTGCATATATTCAAGAATTAACCGAAAAAGCCGAAGTCAAGTTATGGTTAGCTTTTCTTATAACACCTCAATATATCTTTAATGAAAACCTGAGAAATTCATCTAAAACCCATTGTTAAAGTTCAGTTACTGTTAAGAATTCAAATTAAAAAATGAAGTCTTAGGGCTGGGGTTTTTCCAGTGCTAAGAAAGAATTTTAATCAGCCAAATGAAAAAGGCCAACCATAATACCATGCAATATATATTGAGGGATGCTTGGATTTCTGTCATTGCAAGCCAGTGTAGCATTGTCCTCTCTTTGGGCCCGATTAGGATGGCGGGTGGTCCGCCACCGCCGGGCGATGTGGCCTTCCGCCGGCCTGGCGGGTGTAGTTTTGCCAACCACAGCAGTGAATGTCCGACCGCCACATTACGATGGGCAGACATAGCCCAGTTTCCGTCCGCCGTGGTATACCCAGTTCCACCGGTAGTTTAGTACCGCGACTAGGGCGGACGTAGTCAATAGCGAGAGCCCGCCAGGCGGAATGATGTGAGACCGCCGTACCAATTACAATGCCTCAAATAGGTCACCGGGCCGCAACAGAAAAACCACCCATCGAAACACGGCGGAAGCAACACAGCGGAGCAAAATGGGAATCCCAGAGTGCTACACGTGGTCGCTACCGCAATGGATCCTGCCATCAGACCCTACCACTGCTGTTCCTGATCCGCCATCAACAAAGATGCCGCCGCCGTGCACAACGCCGCAGGTACATCAATGACACACATCAGCACACAATATCAACACACAACACCTGACCTGCAAATGTCTTCCTGTCCACTCCAGACCTCCTTGTGGGCACAGGACCATATCCACTAGTGTCATTGCAAGGCGCCGCTAGTTGTGAACACACAGATACGCACCCGTACCATCCATCAACAAAGTAAGCATGGCCATCTCCCCATCACGTCACCGCACCGGTGAGGACGCGGGAAAACATCACCACAACCCAGTAGGCATGGCCAGCGCCACGCATGCGCAGTGTCAGTGAGGGGGTAAGGATTGAGTGGGACCTGGGCCCAAAGTAAATAGCATGCCCCTATTGGTAGCAGTGGTCATTTCCTGATACAATCACAGCAACTACCATCACAACCTGCAGCACATACAAATGTGTGCCCATCTGACAATCAGGGAAAGTGATGTCTGGCAACCAGGTCATAGGTGTAATGTGGAAAACCAACACCTGTATTGACTTGCCACACTGGTGCCCCTGGTATCAACCCCCCTCCCTGATAGTGGCAAGGTGAGTGTCAGGGACCAAAGCCCAACAGCATACAGGTGCCCCTGGTGTCAGCCCCCCTCCCTGATATTGGCAAGCTGAGTGTCATTGACCCAAGCCCACCAGAAGACAGGTGCCCCTGGTGTCAGCCCCCCTCCCTGATATTGGCAAGCTGAGTGTCATTGACCCAAGAAGCCCACCAGAAGACAGGTGCCCCTGGTGTCAGCCCCCCTCCCTGATAGTGGCCAGGTGAGTGTCTGGGACCAAAGCCCACCAGCATACAGGTCCCCCTGGTGTCAGCCCCCCTCCCTGATAGTGGCAAGCTGAGTGTCAGGAATCAAAGCCCACCAGTATACTGGTGCCGGACAGGTGCCCCTGGTGTCAGCCCCCCTCCGTGATAGTGGCAAGCTGAGTGTCAGTGACCAAAGCCCACCAGCAGACAGGTGCCCCTGGTGTCAGCCCCCCTTCCTACTAGTGGCAAGGTGAGTGTCTGGGACCAAAGCCCACCAGTAGACAGGTGCCCCTGGTGTCAGCCCCCCTCCCTGATGGTGGCAAGGTGAGTGTATGGGACCAAAGCCCACCAGCATACAGGTGCCCCTGGTGTCAGCCCCCCTCCCTGCTAGTGGCAAGGTGAGTGTCCGGGACCAAAGCCCACCAGCATACAGGTGCCCCTGGTGTCAGCCCCCCTCACTGATAGTGGCAAGCTGAGTGTCAGGGACCAAAGCCCACCAGCATACTGGTGCCACACAGGTGCCCCTGGTGTCAGCCCCCCTCCCTGATAGTGGCAATCTGAGTGTCAGTGACCAAAGCCCACCTGCAGACAGGTGCCCCTGGTGTCAGTCCCCCTTCCTGCTAGTGGCAAGGTGAGTGTCTGGGACCAAAGCCCACCAGCAGACAGGTGCCCCTGATGTCAGCCCCCCTCCCCGCTAGTGACAAGGTGATTTTCTGGGACCAAAGCCCTCCAGCATACATTTGACCCTAGTGTCAGCCCCCCTCCCTGGTAGTGGCAAGCTGAGTGTCAGGGACCTAAGCCCACCAGCATACTGGTGCCACACTGGTGCCCCTGGTGTCAGCCCCCTCCTTGATAGTGGCAAGGTGAGTGTCTGAGACCAAAGTCCACCAGCATACTGGTGCCACATAAGCAATCGTGGTTGAACCACATGACAGGCAGAGGCAAAAGTAGTTGGCAATACACCACACAATCCATGTGCAAATTTAGTCGAGATTGTGTGGATCAGACACACAGCAGTGTGCAAAAGCACATACTGACATGTGACCATCACAATTACATGAATACCAATCGATGTGCCTGATGGGGCAGCAAACCTAGTGGATTCAATACACTGACAGCACTGCATGCCCAGTAAGCAGTCTGGCAACAAAAACAAAACACAATCTCTGATTGCCCCAGCATGTGGATACACAATACAAGTAATCACACTACTCACATCACAACACACACGGCCAATGCAACTGTAGCTCTTCAAACACACATACAGCAGTGACCACAACCACAGAGGAACAACAAAGCAAAACACAGATGCATACAACTTGACTAGAGCAATATGCTGTAGAAACACATGCACTGCACATGTGCAACCATTCCTGCAAGCAGGTACCTTACAATGACACCCATATGCATGCTAAAGTGTCCTGAGTGGCACATAGGACCAGTACGCCCAGCAGCTACTCACAGCACCACTCCACACCATGAAGTGCTGGTGAGGGTAACACATTGTGAACGCATGGGGTGGAACACATGCGATTGAAGTGGTGTAAAAATCAGGATTGCACAGGTGATTATTGTACAGCCAAAAAAACATCAACCAGTCATGCACAATGTGCACACATCATAACCACACATAGGGGTTGCCATGAATACACACAACAAACACTGCATCAGAAAAGGAAAACAGACAAGTCACAGCAAGGCTGGTGAAAATTCCACCAACATGTCAGTCTGGCTTAGTAGGACAGCACAAGTAGCTCACGATTACATGACACACGTGCCTCAACAACAATACACAACTCACACTTTGCAGTCACATACTCTGCACACTCTCAACTGACAGCAAAAACATGAATGTGTCCACAAGGACTGCAAGGACACACTGCCCAACATCAAAATCATACATCTGCAAACAATTATTGGCACTTGTCAGACCAAATAAACAAACAGGCAATGCATACCAAGATTATGCACATGTGTATTTTGCACGTTAAGTGCCACATACACATCAACAACACTGACATGGACTTGCCAAGCACACTGTCTGACTACTCAAGTGCGCACATACAAATATACCCAATGTGAGTATCCAGACAGGCTTACACAAGATTACAACACACACACTACTGTTCACATATCCAAAACCATCACACAGATAACTCCAACCATGGTTACCCTGCAAATCACACTGTGTGTATAATACACCTTGGTTGTGGCATAGCCTCCTAACATCACATGTGAACAATTGAAGGAATCTCAGGGTGATATGATGAGTGTAGGAGTACATCAACACAAACAGGCATAATTGCACTCCCAAGCCACATAGTTGATCCTAACAAAAGGGAGTGTCACACCAGTCAAACTGTTACAAACTTAATCAATGAAACGGCAATGTGGAAGTGCCATGCAGAGCATGTTGCACAGTGAGCTATACACACCCATAAAACTGTTTAGTCCAGCAAGTGCACCAATGACGTTTCCAACAGGAGTAACACTTTTTATTGCAAATAACATGATAGCCATCATATTGCCAACAAAGGAAATGACCTTGTCCAGTCTATAGTTCAAACAATGCACATTTGCGCTTGAGAATGTACACAGTGAATGTGCCACACAGTGCACTGACATGTGAACCCAAATGCTACCGTGATACCAGAGCTCCGTCCAGGCAAAGCTGTGGGAGAGATGGGAATGTGGGGAGCATTTGGCATCAGACCTGCCTGTCTTCTGGACTTTGAGGTGGCAGAGTGTCCAGTCCGCTGGTTGGACCTGACCGCGGTGACAGAGGACCAGCAGAGGCAGAGGCAGTAGTGGCTGTGCCATGCGGAGGGCTGAATGGCCCGGGTGGCATGGTGGCACGTGGAGGCGTGCATAAGCTGCCGTGACACAGGGTGGGTGAGGGAGAATGTGGAGGGCTGACTCTACACTTCTTAGGGATGCGATATTTCAGAAATGTCTTGGGCTGACTGGGAAGTGATGTGGGCACAACAGATGTGACAAAGGTGTCACAGGTGCAGGCGTCGGTCCCTGTGGGGATTTGACGGATTTGGTTTTAGCCTTGGTGATGGCCTGACTTTTGCTCCCCATCCCCTGTAGTCCTGTTGCCCCCCACACATTGCTCTACTGACTATGCTTCACAGCGGTGTTGGTGGGAGTAGAGGTTTGTGGTGAGGGTGTCTTAGGGAGCTGTTGTTGCTTCGCATTCACTGGCACCTGCACCACAGCGGGAATGGCAACTGACTTTATGTCTTTAGCAGTAGTTTTCTGGATGGGAGGGTCCTGTGCTGGGTGTGATGTCTTGGAACGTGAACCAGAAACCTGCTTCTTTGCCTAATGCCCCAGAGTCTCATCTGAAGGGCTTGTTTCTTTGTCACCCTCTCTGCCTGTGTCCAGCTTAGGGGCTGGTGTTTGTGGTCTGCCACTCTTGGGGTGGTGCTGTCGTGGGCTGCGTCTCACCAACTTGGGGCCTGAGGGCTCTGTTGTGTCTACACTCTCCACTGGTGTTGCCACTGGCAGTGTGCTTGTTGAAGGTACAAGAGCCGGACTTTGAGGCCGGTACAGCTGAATTGCAGCAGTCACGGTTAAGGACAAACTCTGGAGAGTCCTGTGTAGCCCACCCACGTCCAAATGAATGCCCTCCATGAATGCCAGAACTTGTCCCAACTTCTTGTCCTGATCCTGGTATGCATTTAGTAGAGCTGTTTGCCCCACACACAACTGCTGCAAGAGGTCTCCCGCCTCAACACTTAGGGCAGGGGCAGCAGTGCCTGGGGTGAATGCGACTCAACCCTTAACAGCCCTGCATGCACGGAATGCACTAGTGGTAGTAGGCGGGATGGTGGACACTGGCCGATGTGTTGTGGATGTAGATTCTGCATTGTCACTCCCTGTGGCCACCATTGCTGCAGACTCCCCACTGGAGTCATCGGATGTAGATGTTGGGCTCTCTGGGCGCGATTCTTCATGAACACTCCTGTCCCCCTCTGAGACGCTGGACACCTCCTTGTCTGTGACCTCATGTGACTCATGCGTGCCAGATGCTTCAGCACTGGTGTCCATATCATTGCCTCCTGTGCACTCAGTAGATTCTGCAATGTACAGAGACATAGGTTTAGTAAGGTGCAGAGACACAAAGAAAGTATGCATGCAAAACACCAAAGTACATAATGACAACACCTTGTTGCAGTACACCCTGTGCAGTGTGCGTTTGGAACAACAATGCTAGGTACAGAGGCAGATGCAAAAGTGCATTGTTGACAGCACGGTCCCATGTGACGTACACACAGGCAAACATCCGGGGCGTGCTCCCTATGAACCCAACATGGACATCCCTGTAGGCAAACCCACGTGCCTGTATGTGATGTAAGCATACAATCCAGCCTGTTGCCCTTGTCATATATGCTGTCACTGTAAGGAGACAACACTAAAACTAGGAATTGCTTCTTACATTCCACCAGAGCTAATAATGCATCTTAAATAGTGCAAGTAATTACAAAAACCTTTGCATGTTGTTGACAGAAGTGTAGGTCACACCATTTCAAAGTGCTGCAAGGGACAGATTGTGAAATGCACACTTACATGTTGCACACTTACATGTTGCACACTGCTGTAGACTACCTTGTTGATGTTGTTAACACCAACATTGCATAACATATCATTATTCCACATGTAATGATGCAATATCAAGTGCCATTGTGCCTTAAACATGTGGATTCACATCCATGGAAGTAACAAGAACCCTGTACTCCACTCATAGGCCACTGGGTAGTAATCTTGTCGGAATTGACACATCAACGACAACAGAAGTGGCTCACGTATACAATTCATGCAGTCAGTCAGTCACACACGAAGTCAGCCTTCTCAGAATACTCACCACATATATCCTGCTGATGGTCCCTCAAACATCCATACAGTTCTGGCTGTGTCACAGTCAAGAAATGGGACATAATTGGAGTCAGGGTCCGTCGCGCCAGCCTGTCTGTGCGAGGTGCCAGCCCCAATGTCATCTCTCCCACGGTCTTGTTGAGACGGGAGATGTCGTCCCACCTCTTATGGCAGTGTGTGTGCCATTTGTTGGATACACTGAGGGCCAGCACCTTCCGTGCAATGTCCTTTCATGCGGCCTTACGTTGGTTGACCTTCAACTGCAGGCATGGGAGACAAGAAAAGGAAGTATCAGACACCCTGTGTGAATTCACAACGTGTGTCAGTACAGGAGAACGGAAATGCATACTACACTAAAAATCAACATCCTCATCAGATGACATACAGCATTACACATTGTACATTTGCATGACATCACTACATACATATGTACGTATGATGCAGGACACAGGACATGGCCATCACCTACACAGGCACAATGGCAGCACTGAAAGCTATGTGTAGTAGGCATCAATCGGTGACAGTCGGTAAGTGAGCAACACATGTAACACAGTGCAAGAGATGTGTTGTACCTGATTGACTGTGTCAACCACTCCCCCATACCCCAATGCCCTTGGCATGGTGATGCCTCACTGCCTCGTGTGTGAAGCATTTCTGGACATATTATTAGTCATCATGCCCTTAACTCAAAGTCAATACCTGTACTGTGCAATACTCAGTCCTATGATGTCTCTTTGGGTAGTAGGTGTGTAGAGTAGGAAATTACAGAACTTGGTAACAATCATGCATGGGACTGTTGAACATGCTGCACACCTAAACCTCGTGCCCTATAGCATTTCACAAGACACATCATCCATTGGCCCAATACAGTATACATATGTACATCCACAAGTTAGTATGTCGTGTGGGCAATTACATCACATGGTACAGTCAGAGTAACTCCTGACTTGGACTGGATCTAAACAACATTTCTCCGTGTGCCAGCTTTGTAAAATGCAAGGCACTCCCTACCCTCTGCCCTGTCAGCTATGTTGCCTAATGAGGCTACAAACATTATTTGCATTACATTGCATTTCATGGCAGTGTGAACCCCCAGATTGCTGTAGTGCACGAATGGCGGGAGAGGTGTACAAATTACCTCCTCAGCACATGTGTCCCAGTGCAATTCACAGGGTCCTTGTATGGTGCATGCAATGATAACTAAATGGATGCCTGCACCTGAACTTGCAGTCACAGGCACATACTAGTGCACAGGAACATCAAGGTGACATCCTGAGCAGTATCACCCTTGTATTCAGTCACACTAACCAGTACACCTGGCGCACCAAAAAGCCGCCCATACTGAACAAGGACCTCGTCCACCAGAACCTCAAGCTCCTCCATGGTGAAGGGACTGGCCCTGACTTTCTCCGTCCTCGACATCACAGTATCCAGGTATCTGGGAAAGGATCAGTTGCTGTGGAGTAATGGCAGTCAGCAGTGTCTGAAGGCATGTGAGATCTGTTGGGCTATCACAGACATGTATAGGCCCCTGGCGTTGTTACAGTGATAGCCAGCTACTGTAAATGGGCTGGCTGGCTGGCATCTTTCAAGTAGGTCCAATGAGCTGACCTGCGGATGCAGAGCACGCCTACCACGGTTTTCGAATGTTCCATCACACCAGCGCGATCACCGCTACCATTGGCTGCAATGGCTTTGGCGTTGTCACACCACGGAGGCCAGGCGGTCGCTACCGCTATGTTGCATCTTACAAGTATGTCCAATGAGCTGACCCGCGGATGCGGACCACGCCTACCTCGGTTTTCGTATGTTGCATCACACCACCGCGATCGCGGCTACCATTGGCTGCAATGGCATTGGCGGTATCACACCGCGGAGGCCAGGCGGTCGGTACCGCTATGTTGCATCTTACAAGTATGTGTAATGAGCTAACCCCTCATGCGGGGCACGCCTACCTTGGTTTTCGTATGTTGCATCACACCACCGCGATCGCAGCTACCATTGGCTGCAATGGCATTGGCAGCATAGCACCGGGGAGGCCAGGCGGTCGGTACCGCTATGTTGCATCTTACAAGTATATCCAATGTGCTGACCCGCGGATGCGGAGCACCCCTACAGCGGGTTTCGAATGTTGCATCACACCAGCGCCATCACGGCTACCATTGGCTGCAATGGCATTGGCGGTGTCACTCCACGGAGGCCAGGCGGTCGCTACCGCTATGTTGCATCTTACAAGTATGTCCAATGAGCTGACCCCCGGATGTGAAGCACGCCTACCTCGGTTTTCGAATGTTGCATCACACCACAGCGATCGCGGCTACCATTGGCTGCAATGTCATTGGCGGTATCACACCGCGGAGGCCAGGCGGTCGGTACCGCTATGTTGCATCTTACAAGTATGTCCAATGAGCTGACCCGCGGATGCGAAGCACGCCTACCCCAGTTTTCAAATGTTGCATCACACCACTGCGATCTGGTACCATTGGCGCCAATGGCATTGGCGGTATCACACCGCGGAGGCCAGGCGGACGGAACTGCTATGTTGCATCTTACAAGTATGTTCAATGAACTGACCCGCAGATGTGGAGCAAGCCTACCGTGGTTTTCGAATGTTGCATCACACCACAGCAATCGCCGGACCCATTGGCTGCAATGGCATTGGCGGTGTCACACCGCGGAGGCCAGGCGGTTGCTACTGCTATGTTGCATCTTACAAGTATATCCAATGAGCTGACACGCGGATGCGGAGCAGGCCTACTGCACATATGGACACTATATGCACTAGCAATGTGAGTCAGCGACTTTTCTTCCTGGATAAGATGGCAGCACAGTGTCTTCTTGGATTTGTATCTCAATATGAATGCTAATGTGACATACAACTCACTGATGCCTACACATGTCATGTGTGTGCGCAAAGTGAAAGGCCTTGACATGCACTTACTCCTGTCAGCCATGAAATGTGTATGCATGTACATCTCTTGCTCCTGTCATATGGTACAATGTTTACCATGTAATCACTGAGTGAGAGGGACAATCATTCCACACACATGATTGCATGGACAAATACTGCTGGAATTTTGATGTGCACTCATATATGAATGATGTAGTACATGTGGTCTGCATACACACTCTGTTTACATTGTGATGAACACTGGTGGTCTGTACAAGTTGATCAGCAAGGTGTGGCAGGCAATGCAGCTACATGTTCGTCAGCAGTGTAGCTAGATCATACATCTGCTGTGTCACCTACTCCTGAGGCTTGGTACACAAGATGCACTGGTGTGCCATTCACGACGTCCATATGTGTTTTAGACTTAGTCAGTATGTGCAACATGACCTGCTGTAACCCGACATGTGTTCAATGTGTACCTGCATTGGAGTTGTGGATTCATGGACGGTTGAAGTCCCTAAATTGTTTGTGCCGCATAAGTCAATATGTGATATGTTTGACACATGTCATAGCGTTAACAGAATTACATTATTCCTCTTCCTTGTCATGTAGGTGACGACCAAATGTGCACCCTCCTTTCACAGTGCTGGCAGACATGGAGGATGTGGACGTCATCGCGAAGTTCCGTCTTGATCGCGCAACACTGCAAGAGCTGTGTGCTTAGTTGAAGCCCCATCTGACACCTTAATGGACATATCCAACTGCCCTGTCCCCAACAGTGAAGCTCATGGCAGCACTGCATTTTTTTGCTACGGGCACTTTCCAATGCACGGTTGGTGGTGGTATGGTGCAATGCACATTCAGCATGGTGCTGTGGGAGGTTGTGTCGGCAATGATGCTGTACAAGGACCATTACATTAGATTCCCAAGTAGACAAGATTTTGCCAGCTGTGAAGGCTGGTTTTTATGCCCTTGGCCGCATTCCTCATGTAGTGGGGTCCATTGACTAATGAAAATAACACACCCAGGCAAGCAACCTAGATATACAGTGTGACCCAGACAACTGAAAATGACATGGAACAGCAAAATAGTATCTGTTTTTTAGAAAAATGTTAACGTTTTAATAATTATCATATACATATGAATAAAACGTTTTACATACAAGATATTTAAACATAATAAAAGTACATTACATGGACAACACATTATATAAAAAAATATATATAAAAAATGGTGCAAATGAGGTAATGACGAATTCTTCTCTACGCGTTTCGACAACAAGTGTTTTCGTCAGGAAATTACCTGCCAGGGGCACGGGTGCTGGTACTATAGTACAATCACTGATATGTGTTGTCTTGTAGGTAGAGGCCCCGGTGTTTTAGAATGCTCTGTGGCAGTACAAGTCATGCAGGGGGTGGTGTTCTGAGTAGATTCACTTTCGAATGCAAGCAGACTTGGCTTATTAATAAAAACAGCATTGCAGCTTGCTGAGGATTTGGCAGCTGTTATACGAAGCTGAATGTGCTCAAGTTCTGGTGCATTAAAAACTCAGCTAGTAAATGAAGGCGACGTGTCAGCTTGCCGAGGATGTGGTTGCTGTCACATGAGAGGGCCATTATTGTGGGGATGTGGCAAGGACCCTCGATAGAGTGACCACTGCAGTGGAACATCTGCAGTCTGGAACTGCCAGTTTCAGCAGTGTGGGAGGGGATGAGGTGAGTGAGGCAGCCTCAAGTGCGAGCAGCGTCACAATGCCTGAGACAAGCGGGAGGAGGCGCAGCGCGCGCAGCGCACCAGCCACTGAAAGTCATCAAGGAGATGTTGAGGAGTCACGGGACAGGAGGCTTGGTGTCCGTGGCAAACGTAAATAGCCATGATGCAATGGCTCCCTGGCCATGGTGAGGTAACCATGGACCAACTGTAGTGCCAAATGCAGCACCTGTGTTGTCAATGGACATTTTCTCTTTTCATTTAATTTACGCTGCATCATGTTTCTGTTACATTAATCAGCATCAGTCAGGTGCTAATGGGCATTAAACCCTTGCAATGCATATCATCTTGTCATGGCTCTTTCTTACCTGTCTCAGAAGTGATGCTGTGTGATGTATGTCCGCCTCCTTTGCCCTTCTGCTGTGTTGGGCACATGTGCCTGTCGGTGTTGGGGGTGGGGTTGCTGTGCACGTAGCTCGTCCTCATGGTACACCTCTATGGGTATCCCCCTTCTTGTTGCGATGTTATGCAGGATGGCACAGACAGCTATGATCTGGCAGCAGGTCACTGGGTCATACTGCAAGGCACCTCCTGTCTTGTGCAATATTCTAAAGCGACTCTTGAGGATGCCGAATGTGCACTCCCCCACTTTCCTTGTGCTGATGTGTGCTCTGTTGTAGCGATGCTCTTGTGGTGTTGCTGGGTTGAGGTAGGGAGTGCGTAGATACTCACGCAAGGCGTAAGCGCTGTTACCTGCAGGATGGAGAGAGAATGGTCAGCGGCATGAATGCAATGGTACATGTGGGGATGGATAAAATTATGTTGCATCAATACATGCCTAGTAGGTGTCCAACTCCAAATTCACCGTTGATCAGGCGCCTGTGGATGCCACTGTGACGGAAGATGTATGCGTTGTGTGTGCTCCCTGGAAATTGGGCTACGAGGTCCGTTATGATGTGCCTGGCATTGCACACAACCTGCACATTAATGGAATGGTATGACTTCCGGTTGCGGAAGATGTATTCGGTGGCTGAGGGAGGACAAATGTGGACATAGGGGAATTGTGACACCTGGTAGAACTCACGCTTGGTGCGGTTCAACTGTTGGGGGGTCTTGGGGAAGGTTATGTGGCGATGTATCATTGCTAGCATGGCATCCAGGAACCTGTGGAAGAAGCGTGATAGTCCGCTTTGCGACACGCCTACGGCTTCTGCTATTAACCCCTGGAAGCTTCCAGACGCCAGCAGGTGCAGGCTGCATAGGACCTGGACATGGGCTGGTATTGCGTGGGTCCTAAGGGTCTGGTGCTGCAGTTGTGGTTCCAGATCTGCTATTAGGCGCATGATCAAGGCAGGGCTGAGTCTGTACTTATCGTACACCTGCTCATCTGTTTGCCCCAGCAATGTGATGCGCACCTTGAAGACCCTTTCCTGGATCATCCTCCTTCGCTGGGCCAGGGCATTGATTCTCCTCCTCCGAACAAGCACGTAGGGGGCAGCCATTTTGGTTGACTGACAGGGTTTCCAGGGTCATTTTTAAAGGGTTACTGATTGTCAGCACCTGTCTGAAATGTTTTTTTTTTCCTCATTCAAATAACTTTACCTCCAGTTTGAGATTCCCCTTATTTAGCTCATGCTAAATAGCGATTATTGAGTGTTTCGGTATTTGCGATTTTTGATGCATTCCGTTGCGATTCTTTATTAGCGAATCGGTATTTCCGGGGGCCTGCTTTGGTTTTCGTTATTTCCGATGAGCTGGATAGCGATTCGGTAATTTTGCAAGTGGATTTTTTTTTCCGATTCTTTATTATTTACCGATTTGTGTTGATGCATTGCATTTGGGGGTTTTGCGGTCGGTATATGCCTGTTTTACCGAATCGCTGTTTTACCGGGAGGTATTTTGCTAGATGCATCTGCCAGAATGTGCTTATTCAACTTGCATATATCATTCTAATAGCACAATTATCAAAGTGCCCCAGGGAGAGGAAGGATAGGGTGGGGTGTTTGTGTAAGAAGAAAGGGATGTGCAGAATTGGTCATAGTGCAAACAACAATATCAATACATAAAAATACATGAAAAATCGATGCGACTGGCTTCAGAGCACTGAGCCAGTAGAAAGATGGAGCAACTAATGCTCAACAATTTTATTATACAAATTGTGCTATTAGAATGATATATGCAATTTGAACAAGCACATTGTCATTAAATAACAGGGTGTTGAAGCAATAGAGTTCTATTTGTGTTTGATGAATTTTTTAAGTATTCTGTTGTGTACTTTTTATACCTCCCACTGGGACCCCTTTGTTTGTATCATATAGCACCCAGGTCCCAGTGACTTTATTGAGTATAACCCCCCTTTGTTTAATTCACGCCATGTGATTGAGCGCACCTTCGGCCTGCTGAAGTCCTGATTCCGGTGCTTGGACAAAAGTGGAGGTGCACTGTTGTACTCCCCACAGAAGGTGTGCCGGATAGTAGTGGCATGCTGCATGCTCCACAACCTTGCTGTGCGCAAAGCCATTACACTCCTCCTGAATGCGGATGAGCAGCAGATACCCCCTCCTGCAAACCCACACACTTCCAGTGATGACGATAGTGGTAAAAAGGAAGGTGGTGACCTGCATCAACAGCTAATTGCCAACTACTTCCCTTGAATGTAAGTGACTTGGTAGGACAGGGAGATCATGTGTTGACTTGGATGTCAGTGTGAAGGCATTGATGTTCTTGACTGCTGGCTGTTGTTGCGTGTGAGATGATGGCTGATGTGTGTTGCACAGGATATTTGTCTCCAGGTACTTCATGTGTATGTTGAGTTTATTGCGCATTGCTATGTGTGCTTGTCTAAGTACCACTGATGACTATTGATATGTTTCAGCTGCAATTGCATGACATGAGTAGTAAATGTCATTCTCTACTGTCTTTCCAGGTTCTTTCACACTGTCAAGGCCTCTTCACATTCACTACTGGTGTTACGTGGACACTGATTTGTCATTGTACCTAAGTAAATAAACATAGCGCTGACACAAACATAGGTATGTGATGGGTGTTTATTGAAAGAGAAGATTTGTGCAAGTGAAGTGAATATGTACACAATTGTGCAGAGTATATACATTGATTGTCTTTCATGGTAGATGAGATAAATATAGTAGTGTGCGCAATGCAGGAGTCACACAGTCCAACAGACTCAGGCCATCAACTTGGCAACGTGGCCTAACAGAGTCTACAGAGTCCAAGCAAGGGGGAATTGAAAGGTACCATTATGGCTGGCTCCGTGTGAGGCGTTGGTATGGTGGCCTGCCACCAGAACCTCCCCTGAGGATTCTCGGACGCCCCCTGGTGCATTTGGCAGGGGCTGCACTTGCTCCAGGGTCAGTGGTGTCTGAGGACTCCCTCTCCTCCTGCACAGCCCTCTCTGCTCTGTGTCTATGGCTGATTTGTTGTTCTGCCTGGCAGGCATGCCACTAGAGGGGGGTTGATCTGCACTTGTGCCTGGGAGCCTGTCCCTCAGCACACCACTAGCTGTCCAACAACGTCGACCAGTTGGCCCATCCGTGTGTCCATGGACTGCTACAGCATGCGGCTCCCATGCATGTCCTCTCAAAGCTGGCACATTACTCCATGATTCTCCTGGTAGGAACCAAGGACTCTTGCAATGGTGGTCAGGGATTCAGGGTCACTGTCCTCCCGTGTCTCTGCACCATGTCTCCTCCCACCTGCCCTCCTGCCATGTCCCTGTGGCATTGTCCCATGACTCACTGGCACACTCTCCCTGCCATGATGTGAATCGGCGGTGGTGTTGGTAACCACTGTGGCAGGGCGATTGTTACAGGTAGTAGTGGTGATGGGGTTGTTGGAGGCCACACAGCTCGTGGTGGCAGGGGTCAGCACAGTTGTAGCCGTGGTGGAGAGGATGGTGGTGGATGGCGCACAGGTTGTAGTGGCAGGGGCCAGGCTAGTTGTTGTTGCCATGTTGGAGAGGATGTTGGTGGATGCCACACAGGTTGTGGTGGCAGGGGCCAGGCCAGTTGTTGTTGCCGTGGTGGAGAGGATGTTGGTGGATGCTGCACAGGTTGTGGTGGCAGGTGTCATGCCAATTGTTGTCGCTGTGGTGGTGGTGACGGCGAGGGTTTAAGCCATGTTATTCCCTGGCACACCAGAGGGGCCAGCTTCTGAATCCAGGTCGGAGAATATGAGTGAATCTGCATCTGAGTGGTCACGTTGTGGTGGTGGGGACTGGCTCTGCATGCTGTCATCATCCTGTGTAGTTCGTTGTCGTTGTCGTTCTCCTGTTGGATAGAGGTCATATGGAAATTGAGTTGCACGCAACAAGGTTGATGTTACACTGATATTTGTAACCTTTGATGCAACAGATGATTGAAAATGGCATGGCTTTGCAAGGTCTGCAAGAAGACAGTGCACCATGACATGATGTTGAGGTACATACCTTACTACTCCATGGTGTCTGCTGTGAATTTGAAATTGTTGCACTGTTGTAGGCGGGATGGTGGACACTGGCCGATGTGTTGTGGATGTAGATTCTGCATTGTCACTCCCTGTGGCCACCATTGCTGCAGACTCCCCACTGGAGTCATCGGATGTAGATGTTGGGCTCTCTGGGCGCGATTCTTCATGAACACTCCTGTCCCCCTCTGAGACGCTGGACACCTCCTTGTCTGTGACCTCATGTGACTCATGCGTGCCAGATGCTTCAGCACTGGTGTCCATATCATTGCCTCCTGTGCACTCAGTAGATTCTGCAATGTACAGAGACATAGGTTTAGTAAGGTGCAGAGACACAAAGAAAGTATGCATGCACAACACCAAAGTACATAATGACAACACCTTGTTGCAGTACACCATGTGCAGTGTGCGTTTGGAACAACAATGCTAGGTACAGAGGCAGATGCAAAAGTGCATTGTTGACAGCACGGTCCCATGTGACGTACACACAGGCAAACATCCGGGGCGTGCTCCCTATGAACCCAACATGGACATCCCTGTAGGCAAACCCACGTGCCTGTATGTGATGTAAGCATACAATCCAGCCTGTTGCCCTTGTCATATATGCTGTCACTGTAAGGAGACAACACTAATACTAGGAATTGCTTCTTACAATCCACCAGAGCTAATAATGCATCTTAAATAGTGCAAGTAATTACAAAAACCTTTGCATGTTGTTGACAGAAGTGTAGGTCACACCATTTCAAAGTGCTGCAAGGGACAGATTGTGAAATGCACACTTACATGTTGCACACTTACATGTTGCACACTGCTGTAGACTACCTTGTTGATGTTGTTAACACCCACATTGCATAACATATCATTATTCCACATGTAATGATGCAATATCAAGTGCCATTGTGCCTTAAACATGTGGATTCACATCCATGGAAGTAACAAGACACCTGTACTCCACTCATAGGCCACTGGGTAGTAATCTTGTTGGAATTGACACATCAACGACAACAGAAGTGGCTCACGTATGCCATTCATGCAGTCAGTCAGTCACACACGAAGTCAGCCTTCTCAGAATACTCACCACATATATCCTGCTGATGGTCCCTCAAACATCCATACAGTTCTGGCTGTGTCACAGTCAAGAAATGGGACATAATTGGAGTCAGGGTCTGTCGCGCCAGCCTGTCTGTGCGAGGTGCCAGCCCCAATGTCATCTCTCCCACGGTCTTGTTGAGACGGGAGATGTCGTCCCACCTCTTATGGCAGTGTGTGTGCCATTTGTTGGATACACTGAGGGCCCGCACCTTCCGTGCAATGTCCTTTCATGCGGCCTTACGTTGGTTGACCTTCAACTGCATGCATGGGAGACAAGAAATGTAAGTATCAGACACCCTGTGTGAATTCACAACGTGTGTCAGTACAGGAGAACGGAAATGCATACTACACTAAAAATCAACATCCTCATCAGATGACATACAGCATTACACATTGTACATTTGCATGACATCACTACATACATATGTACGTATGATGCAGGACACAGGACATGGCCATCACCTACACAGGCACAATGGCAGCACTGAAAGCTATGTGTAGTAGGCATCAATCGGTGACAGTCGGTAAGTGAGCAACACATGTAACACAGTGCAAGAGATGTGTTGTACCTGATTGACTGTGTCAACGACTCCCCCATACCCCCATGCCCTTGGCATGGTGATGCCTCACTGCCTCGTGTGTGAAGCATTTCTGGACATATTATTAGTCATCATGCCCTTAACTCAAAGTCAATACCTGTACTGTGCAATACTCAGTCCTATGATGTCTCTTTGGGTAGTAGGTGTGTAGAGTAGGAAATTACAGAACTTGGTAACAATCATGCATGGGACTGTTGAACATGCTGCACACCTAAACCTCGTGCCCTATAGCATTTCACAAGACACATCATCCATTGGCCCAATACAGTATACATATGTACATCCACAAGTTAGTATGTCGTGTGGGCAATTACATCACATGGTACAGTCAGAGTAACTCCTGACTTGGACTGGATCTAAACAACATTTCTCCGTGTGCCAGCTTTGTAAAATGCAAGGCACTCCCTACCCTCTGCCCTGTCAGCTATGTTGCCTAATGAGGCTACAAACATTATTTACATTACATTGCATTTCATGGCAGTGTGAACCCCCAGATTGCTGTAGTGCACGAATGGCGGGAGAGGTGTACAAATTACCTCCTCAGCACATGTGTCCCAGTGCAATTCACAGGGTCCTTGTATGGTGCATGCAATGATAACTAAATGGATGCCTGCACCTGAACTTGCAGTCACAGGCACATACTAGTGCACAGGAACATCAAGGTGACATCCTGAGCAGTATCACCCTTGTATTCAGTCACACTAACCAGTACACCTGGCGCACCAAAAAGCCGCCCATACTGAACAAGGACCTCGTCCACCAGAACCTCAAGCTCCTCCATGGTGAAGGGACTGGCCCTGACTTTCTCCGTCCTCGACATCACAGTATCCAGGTATCTGGGAAAGGATCAGTTGCTGTGGAGTAATGGCAGTCAGCAGTGTCTGAAGGCATGTGAGATCTGTTGGGCTATCACAGACATGTATAGGCCCCTGGCGTTGTTACAGTGATAGCCAGCTACTGTAAATGGGCTGGCTGGCTGGCATCTTTCAAGTAGGTCCAATGAGCTGACCTGCGGATGCAGAGCACGCCTACCGCGGTTTTCGAATGTTCCATCACACCAGCGCGATCACCGCTACCATTGGCTGCAATGGCTTTGGCGGTGTCACACCACGGAGGCCAGGCGGTCGCTACCGCTATGTTGCATCTTACAAGTATGTCCAATGAGCTGACCCGCGGATGCGGACCACGCCTACCTCGGTTTTCGTATGTTGCATCACACCACCGCGATCGCGGCTACCATTGGCTGCAATGGCATTGCCGGTATCACACCGCGGAGGCCAGGCGGTCGGTACCGCTATGTTGCATCTTACAAGTATGTGTAATGAGCTAACCCCTCATGCGGAGCACGCCTACCTCGGTTTTCGTATGTTGCATCACATCACCGCGATCGCAGCTACCATTGGCTGCAATGGCATTGGCAGTATAGCACCGGGGAGGCCAGGCGGTCGGTACCGCTATGTTGCATCTTACAAGTATATCCAATGTGCTGACCCGCGGATGCGGAGCACCCCTACAGCGGGTTTCGAATGTTGCATCACACCAGCGCGATCACGGCTACCATTGGCTGCAATGGCATTGGCAGTGTCACTCCACGGAGGCCAGGCGGTCGCTACCGCTATGTTGCATCTTACAAGTATGTCCAATGAGCTGACCCCCGGATGTGAAGCACGCCTACCTCGGTTTTCGAATGTTGCATCACACCACAGCGATCGCGGCTACCATTGGCTGCAATGTCATTGGCGGTATCACACCGCGGAGGCCAGGCGGTCGGTACCGCTATGTTGCATCTTACAAGTATGCCCAATGAGCTGACCCGCGGATGCGGAGCACGCCTACCTCAGTTTTCAAATGTTGCATCACACCACTGCGATCTGGCTACCATTGGCGCCAATGGCATTGGCGGTATCACACCGCGGAGGCCAGGCGGACGGAACTGCTATGTTGCATCTTACAAGTATGTTCAATGAACTGACCCGCAGATGTGGAGCACGCCTACCGCGGTTTTCGAATGTTGCATCACACCACCGCAATCGCCGGACCCATTGGCTGCAATGGCATTGGCGGTGTCACACCGCGGAGGCCAGGCGGTTGCTACTGCTATGTTGCATCTTACAAGTATATCCAATGAGCTGACCCGCGGATGCGGAGCAGGCCTACTGCACATATGGACACTGTATGCACTAGCAATGTGAGTCAGCGACTTTTCTTCCTGGATAAGATGGCAGCACAGTGTCTTCTTGGATTTGTATCTCAATATGAATGCTAATGTGACATACAACTCACTGATGCCTACACATGTCATGTGTGTGCACAAAGTGAAAGGCCTTGACATGCACTTACTCCTGTCAGCCATGAAATGTGTATGCATGTACATCTCTTGCTCCTGTCATATGGTACAATGTTTACCATGTAATCACTGAGTGAGAGGGACAATCATTCCACACACATGATTGCATGGACAAATACTGCTGGAATTTTGATGTGCACTCATATATGAATGATGTAGTACATGTGGTCTGCATACACACTCTGTTTACATTGTGATGAACACTGGTGGTTGTACAAGTTGATCAGCAAGGTGTGGCAGGCAACGCAGCTACATGTTCGTCAGCAGTGTAGCTAGATCATACATCTGCTGTGTCACCTACTCCTGAGGCTTGGTACACAAGATGCACTGGTGTGCCATTCACGACGTCCATATGTGTTTTAGACTTAGTCAGTATGTGCAACATGACCTGCTGTAACCCGACATGTGTTCAATGTGTACCTGCATTGGAGTTGTGGATTCATGGACGGTTGAAGTCCCTAAATTGTTTGTGCCGCATAAGTCAATATGTGATATGTTTGACACATGTCATAGCGTTAACAGAATTACATTATTCCTCTTCCTTGTCATGTAGGTGACGACCAAATGTGCACCGTCCTTTCACAGTGCTGGCAGACATGGAGGATGTGGACGTCATCACGAAGTTCCGTCTTGATCGCGCAACACTGCAAGAGCTGTGTGCTTAGTTGAAGCCCCATCTGACACCTTAATGGACATATCCAACTGCCCTGTCCCCAACAGTGAAGCTCATGGCAGCACTGCATTTTTTTGCTACGGGCACTTTCCAATGCACGGTTGCCATTGGTGGTGGTATGGCGCAATGCACATTCAGCATGGTGCTGTAGGAGGTTTTGTCGGCAATGATGCTGTACAAGGACCATTACATTAGATTCCCAAGTAGACAAGATTTTGCCAGCTGTGAAGGCTGGTTTTTATGCCCTTGGCCGCATTCCTCATGTAGTGGGGTCCATTGACTAATGAAAATAACACACCCAGGCAAGCAACCTAGATATACAGTGTGATGTGACCCAGACAACTGAAAATGACATGGAACAGCAAAGTAGTATCTGTTTTTTAGAAAAATTTTAACGTTTTAATAATTATCATATACATATGAATAAAACGTTTTACATACAGATATTTAAACATAATAAAAGTACATTACATGGACAACACATTATATAAAAAAATATATATAAAAAATGGTGCAAATGAGGTAATGACGAATTCTTCTCTACGCGTTTCGACAACAAGTGTTTTCGTCAGGAAATTACCTGACAGGGGCACGGGTGCTGGTACTATAGTACAATCACTGATATGTGTTGTCTTGTAGGTAGAGGCCCCGGTGTTTTAGAATGCTCTGTGGCAGTACAAGTCATGCAGGGGGTGGTGTTCTGAGTAGATTCACTTTCGAATGCAAGCAGACTTGGCTTATTAATAAAAACAGCATTGCAGCTTGCTGAGGATTTGGCAGCTGTTATACGAAGCTGAATATGCTCAAGTTCTGGTGCATTAAAAACTCAGCTAGTAAATGAAGGCGACGTGTCAGCTTGCCGAGGATGTGGTTGCTGTCACATGAGAGGGCCATTATTGTGGGGATGTGGCAAGGACCCTCGATAGAGTGACCACTGCAGTGGAACATCTGCAGTCTGGAACTGCCAGTATCAGCAGTGTGGGAGGGGATGAGGTGAGTGAGGCAGCCTCAAGTGCGAGCAGCGTCACAATGCCTGAGACAAGCGGGAGGAGGCGCAGCGCGCGCAGCGCACCAGCCACTGAAAGTCATCAAGGAGATGTTGAGGAGTCACGGGACAGGAGGCTTGGTGTCCGTGGCAAACGTAAATAGCCATGATGCAATGGCTCCCTGGCCATGGTGAGGTAACCATGGGCCAACTGTAGTGCCAAATGCAGCACCTGTGTTGTCAATGGACATTTTCTCTTTTCATTTAATTTACGCTGCATCATGTTTCTGTTACATTAATCAGCATCAGTCAGGTGCTAATGGGCATTAAACCCTTGCAATGCATATCATCTTGTCATGGCTCTTTCTTACCTGTCTCAGAAGTGATGCTGTGTGATGTATGTCCGCCTCCTTTGCCCTTCTGCTGTGTTGGGCACATGTGCCTGTCGGTGTTGGGGGGGAGGTTGCTGTGCACGTAGCTCGTCCTCATGGTACACCTCTATGGGTATCCCCCTTCTTGTTGCGATGTTATGCAGGATGGCACAGACAGCTATGATCTGGCAGCAGGTCACTGGGTCATACTGCAAGGCACCTCCTGTCTTGTGCAATATTCTAAAGCGTCTCTTGAGGATGCCGAATGTGCACTCCCCCACTTTCCTTGTGCTGATGTGTGCTCTGTTGTAGCGATGCTCTTGTGGTGTTGCTGGGTTGAGGTAGGGAGTGAGTAGATACTCACGCAAGGCGTAAGCGCTGTTACCTGCAGGATGGAGAGAGAATGGTCAGCGGCATGAATGCAATGGTACATGTGGGGATGGATAAAATTATGTTGCATCAATACATGCCTAGTAGGTGTCCAACTCCAAATTCACCGTTGATCAGGCGCCTGTGGATGCCACTGTGACGGAAGATGTATGCGTTGTGTGTGCTCCCTGGAAATTGGGCTACGAGGTCCGTTATGATGTGCCTGGCATTGCACACAACCTGCACATTAATGGAATGGTATGACTTCCGGTTGCGGAAGATGTATTCGGTGGCTGAGGGAGGACAAATGTGGACATGGGGGAATTGTGACACCTGGTAGAACTCACGCTTGGTGCGGTTCAACTGTTGGGGGGTCTTGGGGAAGGTTATGTGGCGATGTATCATTGCTAGCATGGCATCCAGGAACCTGTGGAAGAAGCGTGATAGTCCGCTTTGCGACACGCCTACGGCTTCTGCTATTAACCCCTGGAAGCTTCCAGACGCCAGCAGGTGCAGGCTGCATAGGACCTGGACATGGGCTGGTATTGCGTGGGTCCTAAGGGTCTGGTGCTGCAGTTGTGGTTCCAGATCTGCTATTAGGCGCATGATCAAGGCAGGGCTGAGTCTGTACTTATCGTACACCTGCTCATCTGTTTGCCCCAGCAATGTGATGCGCACCTTGAAGACCCTTTCCTGGATCATCCTCCTTCGCTGGGCCAGGGCATTGATTCTCCTCCTCCGAACAAGCACGTAGGGGGCAGCCATTTTGGTTGACTGACAGGGTTTCCAGGGTCATTTTTAAAGGGTTACTGATTGTCAGCACCTGTCTGAAATGTTTTTTTTTTTTCCTCATTCAAATAACTTTACCTCCAGTTTGAGATTCCCCTTATTTAGCTCATGCTAAATAGCGATTATTGAGTGTTTCGGTATTTGCGATTTTTGATGCATTCCGTTGCGATTCTTTATTAGCGAATCGGTATTTCCGGGGGCCTGCTTTGGTTTTCGTTATTTCCGATGAGCTGGATAGCGATTCGGTAATTTTGCAAGTGGATTTTTTTTTCCGATTCTTTATTATTTACCGATTTGTGTTGATGCATTGCATTTGGGGGTTTTGCGGTCGGTATATGCCTGTTTTACCGAATCGCTGTTTTACCGGGAGGTATTTTGCTAGATGCATCTGCCAGAATGTGCTTATTCAACTTGCATATATCATTCTAATAGCACAATTATCAAAGTGCCCCAGGGAGAGGAAGGATAGGGTGGGGTGTTTGTGTAAGAAGAAAGGGATGTGCAGAATTGGTCATAGTGCAAACAACAATATCAATACATAAAAATACATGAAAAATCGATGCGACTGGCTTCAGAGCACTGAGCCAGTAGAAAGATGGAGCAACTAATGCTCAACAATTTTATTATACAAATTGTGCTATTAGAATGATATATGCAATTTGAACAAGCACATTGTCATTAAATAACAGTGTGTTGAAGCAATAGAGTTCTATTTGTGTTTGATGAATTTTTTAAGTATTCTGTTGTGTACTTTTTATACCTCCCACTGGGACCCCTTTGTTTGTATCATATAGCACCCAGGTCCCAGTGACTTTATTGAGTATAACCCCCCTTTGTTTAATTCACGCCATGTGATTGAGCGCACCTTCGGCCTGCTGAAGTCCTGATTCCGGTGCTTGGACAAAAGTGGAGGTGCACTGTTGTACTCCCCACAGAAGGTGTGCCGGATAGTAGTGGCATGCTGCATGCTCCACAACCTTGCCGTGCGCAAAGCCATTACACTCCTCCTGAATGCGGATGAGCAGCAGATACCCCCTCCTGCAAACCCACACACTTCCAGTGATGACGATAGTGGTAAAAAGGAAGGTGGTGACCTGCATCAACAGCTAATTGCCAACTACTTCCCTTGAATGTAAGTGACTTGGTAGGACAGGGAGATCATGTGTTGACTTGGATGTCAGTGTGAAGGCATTGATGTTCTTGACTGCTGGCTGTTGTTGCGTGTGAGATGATGGCTGATGTGTGTTGCACAGGATATTTGTCTCCAGGTACTTCATGTGTATGTTGAGTTTATTGCGCATTGCTATGTGTGCTTGTCTAAGTACCACTGATGACTATTGATATGTTTCAGCTGCAATTGCATGACATGAGTAGTAAATGTCATTCTCTACTGTCTTTCCAGGTTCTTTCACACTGTCAAGGCCTCTTCACATTCACTACTGGTGTTACGTGGACACTGATTTGTCATTGTACCTAAGTAAATAAACATAGCGCTGACACAAACATAGGTATGTGATGGGTGTTTATTGAAAGAGAAGATTTGTGCAAGTGAAGTGAATATGTACACAATTGTGCAGAGTATATACATTGATTGTCTTTCATGGTAGATGAGATAAATATAGTAGTGTGCGCAGTGCAGGAGTCACACAGTCCAACAGACTCAGGCCATCAACTTGGCAACGTGGCCTAACAGAGTCTACAGAGTCCAAGCAAGGGGGAATTGAAAGGTACCATTATGGCTGGCTCCGTGTGAGGCGTTGGTATGGTGGCCTGCCACCAGAACCTCCCCTAAGGATTCTCGGACGCCCCCTGGTGCATTTGGCAGGGGCTGCACTTGCTCCAGGGTCAGTGGTGTCTGAGGACTCCCTCTCCTCCTGCACAGCCCTCTCTGCTCTGTGTCTATGGCTGATTCGTTGTTCTGCCTGGCAGGCATGCCACTAGAGGGGGGTTGATCTGCACTTGTGCCTGGGAGCCTGTCCCTCAGCACACCACTAGCTGTCCAACAACGTCGACCAGTTGGCCCATCCGTGTGTCCATGGACTGCTACAGCATGCGGCTCCCATGCATGTCCTCTCAAAGCTGGCACATTACTCCATGATTCTCCTGGTAGGAACCAAGGACTCTTGCAATGGTGGTCAGGGATTCAGGGTCACTGTCCTCCCGTGTCTCTGCACCATGTCTCCTCCCACCTGCCCTCCTGCCATGTCCCTGTGGCATTGTCCCATGACTCACTGGCACACTCTCCCTGCCATGATGTGAATCGGCGGTGGTGTTGGTAACCACTGTGGCAGGGCGATTGTTACAGGCAGTAGTGGTGATGGGGTTGTTGGAGGCCACACAGCTCGTGGTGGCAGGGGTCAGCACAGTTGTAGCCGTGGTGGAGAGGATGGTGGTGGATGGCGCACAGGTTGTAGTGGCAGGGGCCAGGCTAGTTGTTGTTGCCATGTTGGAGAGGATGTTGGTGGATGCCACACAGGTTGTGGTGGCAGGGGCCAGGCCAGTTGTTGTTGCTGTGGTAGAGAGGATGTTGGTGGATGCTGCACAGGTTGTGGTGGCAGGTGTCATGCCAATTGTTGTCGCTGTGGTGGTGGTGACGGCGAGGGTTTAAGCCATGTTATTCCCTGGCACACCAGAGGGGCCAGCTTCTGAATCCAGGTCGGAGAATATGAGTGAATCTGCATCTGAGTGGTCACGTTGTGGTGGTGGGGACTGGCTCTGCATGCTGTCATCATCCTGTGTAGTTCGTTGTCGTTGTCGTTCTCCTGTTGGATAGAGGTCATATGGGAATTGAGTTGCACGCAACAAGGTTGATGTTACACTGATATTTGTAACCTTTGATGCAACAGATGATTGAAAATGGCATGGCTTTGCAAGGTCTGCAAGAAGACAGTGCACCATGACATGATGTTGAGGTACATACCTTACTACTCCATGGTGTCTGCTGTGAATTTGAAATTGTTGCACTGTTGTAGGCGGGATGGTGGACACTGGCCGATGTGTTGTGGATGTAGATTCTGCATTGTCACTCCCTGTGGCCACCATTGCTGCAGACTCCCCACTGGAGTCATCGGATGTAGATGTTGGGCTCTCTGGGTGCGATTCTTCATGAACACTCCTGTCCCCCTCTGAGACGCTGGACACCTCCTTGTCTGTGACCTCATGTGACTCATGCGTGCCAGATGCTTCAGCACTGGTGTCCATATCATTGCCTCCTGTGCACTCAGTAGATTCTGCAATGTACAGAGACATAGGTTTAGTAAGGTGCAGAGACACAAAGAAAGTATGCATGCACAACACCAAAGTACATAATGACAACACCTTGTTGCAGTACACCATGTGCAGTGTGCGTTTGGAACAACAATGCTAGGTACAGAGGCAGATGCAAAAGTGCATTGTTGACAGCACGGTCCCATGTGACGTACACACAGGCAAACATCCGGGGCGTGCTCCCTATGAACCCAACATGGACATCCCTGTAGGCAAACCCACGTGCCTGTATGTGATGTAAGCATACAATCCAGCCTGTTGCCCTTGTCATATATGCTGTCACTGTAAGGAGACAACACTAATACTAGGAATTGCTTCTTACAATCCACCAGAGCTAATAATGCATCTTAAATAGTGCAAGTAATTACAAAAACCTTTGCATGTTGTTGACAGAAGTGTAGGTCACACCATTTCAAAGTGCTGCAAGGGACAGATTGTGAAATGCACACTTACATGTTGCACACTTACATGTTGCACACTGCTGTAGACTACCTTGTTGATGTTGTTAACACCCACATTGCATAACATATCATTATTCCACATGTAATGATGCAATATCAAGTGCCATTGTGCCTTAAACATGTGGATTCACATCCATGGAAGTAACAAAGACACCTGTACTCCACTCATAGGCCACTGGGTAGTAATCTTGTTGGAATTGACACATCAACGACAACAGAAGTGGCTCACGTATGCCATTCATGCAGTCAGTCAGTCACACACGAAGTCAGCCTTCTCAGAATACTCACCACATATATCCTGCTGATGGTCCCTCAAACATCCATACAGTTCTGGCTGTGTCACAGTCAAGAAATGGGACATAATTGGAGCCAGGGTCCGTCGCGCCAGCCTGTCTGTGCGAGGTGCCAGCCCCAATGTCATCTCTCCCACAGTCTTGTTGAGACGGGAGATGTCGTCCCACCTCTTATGGCAGTGTGTGTGCCATTTGTTGGATACACTGAGGGCCCGCACCTTCCGTGCAATGTCCTTTCATGCGGCCTTACGTTGGTTGACCTTCAACTGCAGGCATGGGAGACAAGAAATGTAAGTATCAGACACCCTGTGTGAATTCACAACGTGTGTCAGTACAGGAGAACGGAAATGCATACTACACTAAAAATCAACATCCTCATCAGATGACATACAGCATTACACATTGTACATTTGCATGACATCACTACATACATATGTATGTATGATGCAGGACACAGGACATGGCCATCACCTACACAGGCACAATGGCAGCACTGAAAGCTATGTGTAGTAGGCATCAATCGGTGACAGTCGGTAAGTGAGCAACACATGTAACACAGTGCAAGAGATGTGTTGTACCTGATTGACTGTGTCAACCACTCCCCCATACCCCAATGCCCTTGGCATGGTGATGCCTCACTGCCTCGTGTGTGAAGCATTTCTGGACATATTATTAGTCATCATGCCCTTAACTCAAAGTCAATACCTGTACTGTGCAATACTCAGTCCTATGATGTCTCTTTGGGTAGTAGGTGTGTAGAGTAGGAAATTACAGAACTTGGTAACAATCATGCATGGGACTGTTGAACATGCTGCACACCTAAACCTCGTGCCCTATAGCATTTCACAAGACACATCATCCATTGGCCCAATACAGTATACATATGTACATCCACAAGTTAGTATGTCGTGTGGGCAATTACATCACATGGTACAGTCAGAGTAACTCCTGACTTGGACTGGATCTAAACAACATTTCTCCGTGTGCCAGCTTTGTAAAATGCAAGGCACTCCCTACCCTCTGCCCTGTCAGCTATGTTGCCTAATGAGGCTACAAACATTATTTACATTACATTGCATTTCATGGCAGTGTGAACCCCCAGATTGCTGTAGTGCACGAATGGCGGGAGAGGTGTACAAATTACCTCCTCAGCACATGTGTCCCAGTGCAATTCACAGGGTCCTTGTATGGTGCATGCAATGATAACTAAATGGATGCCTGCACCTGAACTTGCAGTCACAGGCACATACTAGTGCACAGGAACATCAAGGTGACATCCTGAGCAGTATCACCCTTGTATTCAGTCACACTAACCAGTACACCTGGCGCACCAAAAAGCCGCCCATACTGAACAAGGACCTCGTCCACCAGAACCTCAAGCTCCTCCATGGTGAAGGGACTGGCCCTGACTTTCTCCGTCCTCGACATCACAGTATCCAGGTATCTGGGAAAGGATCAGTTGCTGTGGAGTAATGGCAGTCAGCAGTGTCTGAAGGCATGTGAGATCTGTTGGGCTATCACAGACATGTATAGGCCCCTGGCGTTGTTACAGTGATAGCCAGCTACTGTAAATGGGCTGGCTGGCTGGCATCTTTCAAGTAGGTCCAATGAGCTGACCTGCGGATGCAGAGCACGCCTACTGCGGTTTTCGAATGTTCCATCACACCAGCGCGATCACCGCTACCATTGGCTGCAATGGCTTTGGCGGTGTCACACCACGGAGGCCAGGCGGTCGCTACCGCTATGTTGCATCTTACAAGTATGTCCAATGAGCTGACCCGCGGATGCGGACCACGCCTACCTCGGTTTTCGTATGTTGCATCACACCACCGCGATCGCGGCTACCATTGGCTGCAATGGCATTGGCGGTATCACACCGCGGAGGCCAGGCGGTCGGTACCGCTATGTTGCATCTTACAAGTATGTGTAATGAGCTAACCCCTCATGCGGAGCACGCCTACCTCGGTTTTCGTATGTTGCATCACATCACCGCGATCGCAGCTACCATTGGCTGCAATGGCATTGGCAGTATAGCACCGGGGAGGCCAGGCGGTCGGTACCGCTATGTTGCATCTTACAAGTATATCCAATGTGCTGACCCGCGGATGCGGAGCACCCCTACAGCGGGTTTCGAATGTTGCATCACACCAGCGCGATCACGGCTACCATTGGCTGCAATGGCATTGGCGGTGTCACTCCACGGAGGCCAGGCGGTCGCTACCGCTATGTTGCATCTTACAAGTATGTCCAATGAGCTGACCCCCGGATGTGAAGCACGCCTACCTCGGTTTTCGAATGTTGCATCACACCACAGCGATCGCGGCTACCATTGGCTGCAATGTCATTGGCGGTATCACACCGCGGAGGCCAGGCGGTCGGTACCGCTATGTTGCATCTTACAAGTATGTCCAATGAGCTGACCCGCGGATGCGGAGCACGCCTACCTCAGTTTTCAAATGTTGCATCACACCACTGCGATCTGGCTACCATTGGCGCCAATGGCATTGGCGGTATCACACCGCGGAGGCCAGGCGGACGGAACTGCTATGTTGCATCTTACAAGTATGTTCAATGAACTGACCCGAAGATGTGGAGCACGCCTACCGCGGTTTTCGAATGTTGCATCACACCACCGCAATCGCCGGACCCATTGGCTGCAATGGCATTGGCGGTGTCACACCGCGGAGGCCAGGCGGTTGCTACTAAGCATGAGCGGATTTTGCGGATTGGCAATCCGCAAATTTTGCGGATTTGCGGATTCGCAATCCGCAAAATCCGCGAATTCCCGCGAATTTGCGGATTTTTTTTTTTTTGTGTTCGCCCGTGTTTCTGCCAGTTCGCGAGGGTTTTTACAATTTCGCAATTTGCGAACTTACCTGTCGGGTCGCAAGTTTTGCGAACTTGTTGTTTCTACGTGTCCAGCCTGTTTGGGACACTCTTCTTCATCACTGCCACTCTCTGTCACCACTGCCACTCTCTGACTACTCATGCCACCCTCTGGCCCACCCATGCCACCCTCTGTTTCATCACCACACCCTCTGGTTGTCCAGTGTACATTATTTTCGGCAAAGCAAAGCACACCTTCCCTGCCTCAAGTGACCTGAATTAATTTGGGGCTGATTAATGTGTCACAGAATATTTTTTTAGCTGGCACCTGCTTCCTTAGTGCGCCCTGATTAGTGATCTTTTGCACTTGCTAAGTGCTTTCATTGTTGCAAAATTAGTTACAACACCTGCCCTGCCCCAACTGACAATAAT
The DNA here is from genome assembly GCF_964263255.1 of Lissotriton vulgaris. Lineage (NCBI taxonomy): Eukaryota > Metazoa > Chordata > Amphibia > Caudata > Salamandridae > Lissotriton > Lissotriton vulgaris. The sequence continues at coordinate 1,575,972,022 of NC_141689.1, forward strand.
GAATTAGGGGCTGATTAATGGATTTTAACTTCCAGCCTGGCTCCTGCTTGTCTCCCTTAGCTGTAATTCAGGACCTTTGTGGCATATGTGTAACTATTCTGAGGTTCAGAGCAGGGTCACATAATAGTTTCAACTGGCAACTGAACTCTGGAGGGGCCCCTCAGGAAGCACTACAGGAAATGGCTACTAATGATGAGCCTGAACTTTTGAACCTGGTAAGTAGTTACTTTCAGTTTTGCTAAGATCGTATTTCTGCAATTTTGCACTTATTCGCGGGGCGCGAACTCACGCGAACAGTGCGAGCAGCGCGAGCAAAATCCGCTGCTCGCGGATTTGCGGATTTTGCGGGAAATTCGCAAATCTCGCGGATTGCGGATTTCCCGAAAATCCGCAAAATCCGCGAGCGTAACGGATTTTCCGCCCATGCTTAGTTGCTACTGCTATGTTGCATCTTACAAGTATATCCAATGAGCTGACCCGCGGATGCGGAGCGGGCCTACTGCACATATGGACACTGTATGCACTAGCAATGTGAGTCAGCGACTTTTCTTCCTGGATAAGATGGCAGCACAGTGTCTTCTTGGATTTGTATCTCAATATGAATGCTAATGTGACATACAACTCACTGATGCCTACACATGTCATGTGTGTGCACAAAGTGAAAGGCCTTGACATGCACTTACTCCTGTCAGCCATGAAATGTGTATGCATGTACATCTCTTGCTCCTGTCATATGGTACAATGTTTACCATGTAATCACTGAGTGAGAGGGACAATCATTCCACACACATGATTGCATGGACAAATACTGCTGGAATTTTGATGTGCACTCATATATGAATGATGTAGTACATGTGGTCTGCATACACACTCTGTTTACATTGTGATGAACACTGGTGGTTGTACAAGTTGATCAGCAAGGTGTGGCAGGCAACGCAGCTACATGTTCGTCAGCAGTGTAGCTAGATCATACATCTGCTGTGTCACCTACTCCTGAGGCTTGGTACACAAGATGCACTGGTGTGCCATTCACGACGTCCATATGTGTTTTAGACTTAGTCAGTATGTGCAACATGACCTGCTGTAACCCGACATGTGTTCAATGTGTACCTGCATTGGAGTTGTGGATTCATGGACGGTTGAAGTCCCTAAATTGTTTGTGCCGCATAAGTCAATATGTGATATGTTTGACACATGTCATAGCGTTAACAGAATTACATTATTCCTCTTCCTTGTCATGTAAGTGACGACCAAATATGCACCGTCCTTTCACAGTGCTGGCAGACATGGAGGATGTGGACGTCATCACGAAGTTCCGTCTTGATCGCGCAACACTGCAAGAGCTGTGTGCTTAGTTGAAGCCCCATCTGACACCTTAATGGACATATCCAACTGCCCTGTCCCCAACAGTGAAGCTCATGGCAGCACTGCATTTTTTTGCTACGGGCACTTTCCAATGCACGGTTGCCATTGGTGGTGGTATGGCGCAATGCACATTCAGCATGGTGCTGTGGGAGGTTGTGTCGGCAATGATGCTGTACAAGGACCATTACATTAGATTCCCAAGTAGACAAGATTTTGCCAGCTGTGAAGGCTGGTTTTTATGCCCTTGGCCGCATTCCTCATGTAGTGGGGTCCATTGACTAATGAAAATAACACACCCAGGCAAGCAACCTAGATATACAGTGTGATGTGACCCAGACAACTGAAAATGACATGGAACAGCAAAGTAGTATCTGTTTTTTAGAAAAATTTTAACGTTTTAATAATTATCATATACATATGAATAAAACGTTTTACATACAGATATTTAAACATAATAAAAGTACATTACATGGACAACACATTATATAAAAAAATATATATAAAAAATGGTGCAAATGAGGTAATGACGAATTCTTCTCTACGCGTTTCGACAACAAGTGTTTTCGTCAGGAAATTACCTGACAGGGGCACGGGTGCTGGTACTATAGTACAATCACTGATATGTGTTGTCTTGTAGGTAGAGGCCCCGGTGTTTTAGAATGCTCTGTGGCAGTACAAGTCATGCAGGGGGTGGTGTTCTGAGTAGATTCACTTTCGAATGCAAGCAGACTTGGCTTATTAATAAAAACAGCATTGCAGCTTGCTGAGGATTTGGCAGCTGTTATACGAAGCTGAATGTGCTCAAGTTCTGGTGCATTAAAAACTCAGCTAGTAAATGAAGGCGACGTGTCAGCTTGCCGAGGATGTGGTTGCTGTCACATGAGAGGGCCATTATTGTGGGGATGTGGCAAGGACCCTCGATAGAGTGACCACTGCAGTGGAACATCTGCAGTCTGGAACTGCCAGTATCAGCAGTGTGGGAGGGGATGAGGTGAGTGAGGCAGCCTCAAGTGCGAGCAGCGTCACAATGCCTGAGACAAGCGGGAGGAGGCGCAGCGCGCGCAGCGCACCAGCCACTGAAAGTCATCAAGGAGATGTTGAGGAGTCACGGGACAGGAGGCTTGGTGTCCGTGGCAAACGTAAATAGCCATGATGCAATGGCTCCCTGGCCATGGTGAGGTAACCATGGGCCAACTGTAGTGCCAAATGCAGCACCTGTGTTGTCAATGGACATTTTCTCTTTTCATTTAATTTACGCTGCATCATGTTTCTGTTACATTAATCAGCATCAGTCAGGTGCTAATGGGCATTAAACCCTTGCAATGCATATCATCTTGTCATGGCTCTTTCTTACCTGTCTCAGAAGTGATGCTGTGTGATGTATGTCCGCCTCCTTTGCCCTTCTGCTGTGTTGGGCACATGTGCCTGTCGGTGTTGGGGGGGAGGTTGCTGTGCACGTAGCTCGTCCTCATGGTACACCTCTATGGGTATCCCCCTTCTTGTTGCGATGTTATGCAGGATGGCACAGACAGCTATGATCTGGCAGCAGGTCACTGGGTCATACTGCAAGGCACCTCCTGTCTTGTGCAATATTCTAAAGCGTCTCTTGAGGATGCCGAATGTGCACTCCCCCACTTTCCTTGTGCTGATGGGTGCTCTGTTGTAGCGATGCTCTTGTGGTGTTGCTGGGTTGAGGTAGGGAGTGAGTAGATACTCACGCAAGGCGTAAGCGCTGTTACCTGCAGGATGGAGAGAGAATGGTCAGCGGCATGAATGCAATGGTACATGTGGGGATGGATAAAATTATGTTGCATCAATACATGCCTAGTAGGTGTCCAACTCCAAATTCACCGTTGATCAGGCGCCTGTGGATGCCACTGTGACGGAAGATGTATGCGTTGTGTGTGCTCCCTGGAAATTGGGCTACGAGGTCCGTTATGATGTGCCTGGCATTGCACACAACCTGCACATTAATGGAATGGTATGACTTCCGGTTGCGGAAGATGTATTCGGTGGCTGAGGGAGGACAAATGTGGACATGGGGGAATTGTGACACCTGGTAGAACTCACGCTTGGTGCGGTTCAACTGTTGGGGGGTCTTGGGGAAGGTTATGTGGCGATGTATCATTGCTAGCATGGCATCCAGGAACCCGTGGAAGAAGCGTGATAGTCCGCTTTGCGACACGCCTACGGCTTCTGCTATTAACCCCTGGAAGCTTCCAGACGCCAGCAAGTGCAGGCTGCATAGGACCTGGACATGGGCTGGTATTGCGTGGGTCCTAAGGGTCTGGTGCTGCAGTTGTGGTTCCAGATCTGCTATTAGGCGCATGATCAAGGCAGGGCTGAGTCTGTACTTATCGTACACCTGCTCATCTGTTTGCCCCAGCAATGTGATGCGCACCTTGAAGACCCTTTCCTGGATCATCCTCCTTCGCTGGGCCAGGGCATTGATTCTCCTCCTCCGAACAAGCACGTAGGGGGCAGCCATTTTGGTTGACTGACAGGGTTTCCAGGGTCATTTTTAAAGGGTTACTGATTGTCAGCACCTGTCTGAAATGTTTTTTTTTTTCCTCATTCAAATAACTTTACCTCCAGTTTGAGATTCCCCTTATTTAGCTCATGCTAAATAGCGATTATTGAGTGTTTCGGTATTTGCGATTTTTGATGCATTCCGTTGCGATTCTTTATTAGCGAATCGGTATTTCCGGGGGCCTGCTTTGGTTTTCGTTATTTCCGATGAGCTGGATAGCGATTCGGTAATTTTGCAAGTGGATTTTTTTTCCGATTCTTTATTATTTACCGATTTGTGTTGATGCATTGCATTTGGGGGTTTTGCGGTCGGTATATGCCTGTTTTACCGAATCGCTGTTTTACCGGGAGGTATTTTGCTAGATGCATCTGCCAGAATGTGCTTATTCAACTTGCATATATCATTCTAATAGCACAATTATCAAAGTGCCCCAGGGAGAGGAAGGATAGGGTGGGGTGTTTGTGTAAGAAGAAAGGGATGTGCAGAATTGGTCATAGTGCAAACAACAATATCAATACATAAAAATACATGAAAAATCGATGCGACTGGCTTCAGAGCACTGAGCCAGTAGAAAGATGGAGCAACTAATGCTCATCAATTTTATTATACAAATTGTGCTATTAGAATGATATATGCAATTTGAACAAGCACATTGTCATTAAATAACAGGGTGTTGAAGCAATAGAGTTCTATTTGTGTTTGATGAATTTTTTAAGTATTCTGTTGTATACTTTTTATACCTCCCACTGGGACCCCTTTGTTTGTATCATATAGCACCCAGGTCCCAGTGACTTTATTGAGTATAACCCCCCTTTGTTTAATTCACGCCATGTGATTGAGCGCACCTTCGGCCTGCTGAAGTCCTGATTCCGGTGCTTGGACAAAAGTGGAGGTGCACTGTTGTACTCCCCACAGAAGGTGTGCCGGATAGTAGTGGCATGCTGCATGCTCCACAACCTTGCTGTGCGCAAAGCCATTACACTCCTCCTGAATGCGGATGAGCAGCAAATACCCCCTCCTGCAAACCCACACACTTCCAGTGATGGCGATAGTGGTAAAAAGGAAGGTGGTGACCTGCATCAACAGCTAATTGCCAACTACTTCCCTTGAATGTAAGTGACTTGGTAGGACAGGGAGATCATGTGTTGAATTGGATGTCAGTGTGAAGGCATTGATGTTCTTGACTGCTGGCTGTTGTTGCGTGTGAGATGATGGCTGATGTGTGTTGCACAGGATATTTGTCTCCAGGTACTTCATGTGTATGTTGAGTTTATTGCGCATTGCTATGTGTGCTTGTCTAAGTACCACTGATGACTATTGATATGTTTCAGCTGCAATTGCATGACATGAGTAGTAAATGTCATTCTCTACTGTCTTTCCAGGTTCTTTCACACTGTCAAGGCCTCTTCACATTCACTACTGGTGTTACGTGGACACTGATTTGTCATTGTACCTAAGTAAATAAACATAGCGCTGACACAAACATAGGTATGTGATGGGTGTTTATTGAAAGAGAAGATTTGTGCAAGTGAAGTGAATATGTACACAATTGTGCAGAGTATATACATTGATTGTCTTTCATGGTAGATGAGATAAATATAGTAGTGTGCGCAGTGCAGGAGTCACACAGTCCAACAGACTCAGGCCATCAACTTGGCAACGTGGCCTAACAGAGTCTACAGAGTCCAAGCAAGGGGGAATTGAAAGGTACCATTATGGCTGGCTCCGTGTGAGGCGTTGGTATGGTGGCCTGCCACCAGAACCTCCCCTGAGGATTCTCGGATGCCCCCTGGTGCATTTGGCAGGGGCTGCACTTGCTCCAGGGTCAGTGGTGTCTGAGGACTCCCTCTCCTCCTGCACAGCCCTCTCTGCTCTGTGTCTATGGCTGATTCGTTGTTCTGCCTGGCAGGCATGCCACTAGAGGGGGGTTGATCTGCACTTGTGCCTGGGAGCCTGTCCCTCAGCACACCACTAGCTGTCCAACAACGTCGACCAGTTGGCCCATCCGTGTGTCCATGGACTGCTACAGCATGCGGCTCCCATGCATGTCCTCTCAAAGCTGGCACATTACTCCATGATTCTCCTGGTAGGAACCAAGGACTCTTGCAATGGTGGTCAGGGATTCAGGGTCACTGTCCTCCCGTGTCTCTGCACCATGCCTCCTCCCACCTGCCCTTCTGCCATGTCCCTGTGGCATTGTCCCATGACTCACTGGCACACTCTCCCTGCCATGATGTGAATCGGCGGTGGTGTTGGTAACCACTGTGGCAGGGCGATTGTTACAGGCAGTAGTGGTGATGGGGTTGTTGGAGGCCACTTTCCCACTTTCCTATCTACTAACGATCTTATCCAACACTGCACTGAATCAACCCATTCTAAGGGCGCAATCCTGGACCTTGTTATATCTAAAGCAGGCATGCTTTCTACCACTACCCCAATTCATGTAGATTGGTCTGACCACCTCCCCATCCCATTCTCTCTTCAACTTTCTCACACTATAACTCTTGGCCAACCCAAGAGGGCCATCTCATGGTTCCGGGATGCAAAAAACATTGATGTCGGTCCCCTCTGTGAATCAGCTTTGCTATCCCTTCCAAGGCTCGACCCGAACCTAGATGTTGACGAACTCACCTCTCAAAGCCTCACAGTTCTTGCAACTGAAATTAATAAAGTCGCTCCACTCAAAAGCAAAAGGTTAAGGCCCACTCCCTCAGCACCTTGGTTCAACAAATCCCTTTATGAGGAAAGGAAGCAGCTAAGATCCCTGGAGAAACAATGGAGGCAAGTGCCCTCCTCCGACAATCTGGCCAAGCTTCGCTCAGCAAGATCCAAGTACCACAAGCACATCTTCCTTGGGAAAGCGACACACTTCAAAACCCTCCTTGATTCCGCCAAAAATAGACCCAAAAAACTATTTGATCTCATCAAAATGCCTAACTGCTCTCCCCCAACCTCCAAGGTGGATGATTCTACAAAGAGAGCAGCGGATTTTGCTATTTTCTTTGATGAAAAAGTGAAATCACTTGTGGATCAGGTCGCTCATCCTACCCCTCCAGAGGAGCGCAAATCCTTAGCCATTTGGCAGAGCTTTGACCCTATATCTGAAGATGCCCTTCTCAAGTGCATACGAGAAACGAAGCCATCCAACCATTCTCTTGACCCTATCCCCAGTGCCATTGCCATTGACTTCTATACCCATTCCCTCTCCTATTGGACCACTCTGATCAACCTCTCCCTCTGGCAAGGCTCCCTTCCTGCCTCCTTCAAAACTGGGCAGGTCACCCCTCTTCTGAAAAAACCCACTGCTGATGCGAATGACCTCAACAACTTCCGCCCCATCACTAACCTTCCCTTTCTGGCGAAGATCACAGAAAGATGTGTAGCAAAACAACTCTCCTGTCATATCAAGGACAATGACCTTCTAGACCACTGTCAGTCCGGCTTCATCCAAAACTGCAGCACTGAAACAGCCCTACTGCAAGTGGTTGATGACGCGTTGAGGATACTCGATTCAGGGGGGTCCTGTCTGCTAATTCTCCTTGACCTTTCCGCAGCCTTTGACACTGTCAATCACAATACCCTCCTCAATATTCTTCAACAGAGAATGGGCATGGAGGGCACTGTGCTTAAATGGTTTGCATCCTTCCTTTCTGGCAGATCCCAAATGATCAAAATAGCGAACAGTCTTTCACCTCCTGTGGCGGTAGGTCAAGGTGTTCCCCAAGGCTCGATACTTGCTCCCACACTGTTCAATCTCTATTTAGAACCACTGGGAAATCTCCTAAGTAAATCCGGGATTCACTATCATCTTTATGCTGACGACACTCAACTCTACCTCAAGATTGCCTCTACTCACGATCTTTCCATCCTAAGCTCCACTCTCGACTCCATTCAAAACTGGATGTCAACTCATCAACTGATTCTGAATCCCTCCAAAACTGAATTCCTCCTCTTCTCCTCCTCACTCTCTCCTCCCCCGGTTCAATCATGGATGGATCAGATGAATCTACTAAACAATAAACCCATCATTGTCGACAGCGCCAAATCCCTTGGTGTCATACTAGACAAAAAACTTAATCTAATTCCCCACATCAATTCCATTGCGAAATCAGCTCGATACCAACTGCGCCTTCTTTGGGGAATACGTCGCTTCTTCGCGGAGCGGGACCTTATAACCCTGGTGCAAGCACTGGTCCTCTCCAGACTCGACTACTGCAATTCTCTTCTTACTGGCCTCCCCAAATCCCACGTGTCCCCACTTAAGTCTGTTTTCCACTCAGCAACTCGTTTCATTTATGGGGCCAAAAGAAGCGATCACATCACACCGATGTTATCTACCCTCCGCTGGCTTCCCTTGGAGGCTAGAGCTATCTACAAGACCGCTTGTATCACCCACAAAGCCCTGCACTCCTCTTCTCCTCTCTACCTGGCGAACAAACTGAAACTCTCTGGAGGTTCTAGACCTTCACGCAATGCGGAGAATCTACTGCTTGAACCTCCCACTTTCAAGAAGGAAAGAACGATGGCCCAATCATTTTCAGGCAACGCAGTGAGAATCTGGAACTCATTGCCGCCTCAGCTCCGGACCACAGCCTCCTCCCAGGCCTTTAAAAGGGACCTCAAAGCTCTCCTCCTCCAGAGACACCTCCAAAAGTAACTCTCTTCTGTCTGTAGGAAGATCTCCCACCACTGATAATTTCTACTTCTCATGTCCATGGAAGTGCCTTCCCAGTGTGTTCTTGCGGTTAGAGTGTTTGCCTTTTATTGCAGTATTATCCATGTACTTGTGTTTGGTACCCTCTTGCAACTTGCACTCACCACTTTGCCCCTGTAACACACGGTTTGCTTCCTCTCACAGGTTTTTTACCTTTGATACTTGCACAAGTGCCACTTTTGCCTACGTAATCGTTTGTTCTTGTGCTTGAGTGTGTAACATATACTGCAGTATTATACCACAAATTATACTCTATTTTCTCTTGTAGCCTGCACACTTGTCACTTTCCCCTCCTGAGCACTTTTTACTACCTCATGTATTTTTGGTAGCCCACATTTTTACTACCTCATGTATTTTGTTTGCTCACAAGTGTCACAATTACCTTGTCTACCTCATGTATTTTTGGTTTCTCACAATTTTTACTACCTCATGTATTCTTGGTTGCTCACAATTATCACTTTACCGTATGTAACATAACGAATGCCTCTGCAATCTGTTGCTCGTGTAACGTTCTCAGTTTGTATCTTTTCTGTTCCTATTGTGAAGCGCTCTGACACCTTCGGGTAAAGTCCGCGCTATATAAAATTGCATAAATAAATAAATAAATAAATAAAACACAGCTCGTGGTGTCAGGGGTCAGCACAGTTGTAGCCGTGGTGGAGAGGATGGTGGTGGATGGCGCACAGGTTGTAGTGGCAGGGGCCAGGCTAGTTGTTGTTGCCATGTTGGAGAGGATGTTGGTGGATGCCACACAGGTTGTGGTGGCAGGGGCCAGGCCAGTTGTTGTTGCCGTGGTGGAGAGGATGTTGGTGGATGCTGCACAGGTTGTGGTGGCAGGTGTCATGCCAATTGTTGTCGCTGTGGTGGTGGTGACGGCGAGGGTTTAAGCCATGTTATTCCCTGGCACACCAGAGGGGCCAGCTTCTGAATCCAGGTCGGAGAATATGAGTGAATCTGCATCTGAGTGGTCACGTTGTGGTGGTGGGGACTGGCTCTGCATGCTGTCATCATCCTGTGTAGTTCGTTGTCGTTCTCCTGTTGGATAGAGGTCATATGGAAATTGAGTTGCACGCAACAAGGTTGATGTTACACTGATATTTGTAACCTTTGATGCAACAGATGATTGAAAATGGCATGGCTTTGCAAGGTCTGCAAGAAGACAGGGCACCATGACATGATGTTGAGGTACATACCTTACTACTCCATGGTGTCTGCTGTGAATTTGAACTTGTTGCACTGTACACAAGGTGTGACAACACAGACAAGTCGTCATGTACATGATTTGCATTGCTGTTGTGGGCATGTGGCAACATGCATATGGAAAAGCTGAACATACTGCACATGGCTACTACCTACCTGTAAGTTTAACTATAGCAATGTGAGAGCTTCCCCATGCTTGGTGGTGGTGTGGGGAGTGCTACATCCTGCTCAGCTGTGGGACAAGGGGGCCTGGTGGGATTTGTAGTGCAGGCCTCCCAACACAAGACAGACCTCCCAGGCAAGATGCCTACCTACCTGTTTGGTGAAGGTGAACAATGCAATGGGTGCAAAGTGCTTCTGGGTTGGTGTGGAGTGCTACATCCTGCTCAGGGGTGGGACAGAGGGCATTGTGGGAGTAGTAGTGCAGGCCTCCCTCCCCCAAACAGCCCTCCCAAGCAAGATGGCTACCTGTTTTGTGAAGGTGAACTGTGCAATGTCTTCCAGGTGTTCCTGGGTGGGGTGGGAGGGAGTGCTCCTTCTTGGTAGGCTGTGGGACAGGGGCAATGGTGGGAGTGCTGGTACAGGCCTCCCTCCCCCAAAGAGCCCTTCTGGGGTAGTGCTACATCCTGCTCAGCTGTGGGACAAGGGGGCCTGGTGGGAGTCGTAGTGTAGGCTGCCTGTACATGTGCCACCACTAAAATACTGCTAGGTACATTCATGCTGAATGAGAGGGAGTTGATGTGGGATCTGTGGGACCTGTCTGGGGTGAGTGTTTGGGACATGAGGAGATTTGGGCCTAGGAACAGTTGCTTTACAGTTGTTGAAGATGCAAAATTGCAGTGTTATGGCAGTATTGTGTTGGTACTTACCAGACTCCAATGCACCCTAAATTCCAGTGCAACTCTCTGGATGCCGTATACCCAGCACCTTCTCCTCCCATGCATTGAATGTTCTTGGTGGGATGGGAGGTTCACTGCCAGTACTGTTGGCCAGCTCATGGTTCTTGCTGTTCTTCTCCTTGACCTTGCTCTTGAGGTAAGTCCACCTCTTTCTGATGTCCTTCCTGTTGGGTGGAACTTTCCCTACAGCATTGACTCTGTCCACTGTCCTTTGCCACATTTGACTTTGCCTGGCTGCTGGTGTCTGTTGTACCTTGCTTCCTAAGATGTATGGCTCTACTCTTATGATCTCATCCCCCATGACTGACAACTCACCATCAGTGAATTTTGGCATTTTCTGTGCCATAGTGTGTGATGTGCTGAGTGGTTGTGAGTGCAGTTGTGGATAGGGGGGATGATGATGTGTGGGGTGTGGGTGTGTTTGTGAATGGGTGATGTGTTCAGGTTTGCCTTTTGTTTGTGTGATGAGGTAGGGCCCTTCGCTTCTGGAGTTTGTATGGGGAACTTGGATTAGGCAGGGCCTGCTTTTATGCTCAGCTATCTGGGTGTGTTTTCAGGTGAATATTCATGTCAGGTGTGTTGTCAGTGTTATGTCAATGAGATGTGTTACCTGTTTCTATTGGCTGAGCAAGTTGCACTTCCACAATAGTTGGTTTTGTGCTGTAGTAGCCTTCGACCGCTATTACTATTTCCGAAGTACTGCTGTGGTCGGACCGCGCTGATCCTGTCTCCAGGGCTCACATTCATCATTATTGATATTCGCGGCGGTCGGTAACACTCGGTCGTTACGCAAGCACCGCAGTGCCATCATAATTGCACTGGGGCTTGCTGTGGCGAATAGGACCGCCGCGGACGGTGTTTCAGCTTTTAAGGACGTGCACGGCAGTGTTTCATGGATTCTGACGGCGGCCGGTGTTTTTTCCCCGCGGTGCATCGTAATGAGACCGGCGGTGCCGCCGCGAGCCATAGGGGCGGTCTTTTCACATTGCTATAGTGGTACGGGCGGTGTTCCGCCTGCCATCGTAATCAGCCCCTTAGTCTTGAGAAATCTGTGCTAATATGTATATGATTACTGTCAGATCTGGGTCTATCCTGAACTACCTGGCCATGGTAGCGAAGTCTGCTAATGACTAGAAGTCATGTTATGTTATGTTAAAAAAATTGTAGAGTGCAGCAAATACCCAGAGGTGTCTTGGTGCTAGTCAGAGTACAGAGCAGATGCAAAAAAAGAGAAAGCTACTGGTTAAGAGCCATGGTTTTAGAGATTTTTTGAATTGTAGAAGAAAGGGAGCTGATCCAATGTGAAAAGGGAGAAGATTCCACTTTATGGTTACTCCTGCCAGAAAACTGCTTCCTCCTCATTTGGATGTTTTGTATCTAAAGGTGTTTATTTTACAAGATCCCCTTTATCTAAAGCTTCTGATGGGAACGTACCATGAACAGGCTTTCCTAAGAAAGACTGGTCCTGAGTCGAGGAGGGCCTTGTAGGTAAGACAAAGAGATTTAAATTTGATCCTATTTTTTACATTTCGCCACTGAAGATCTTTTATAGCAAGAGAGGCAGAATGGTGCTTGGGCAGTCCCAAAAGTAATCTTGCTGATCAGATCTGTAGGACTTCAAGTTTGTTGATGTATTGAGCCTGCAGGATATTGTATAGGCCACTGCAGTAGTCTATCTTAGAAAGAATCGAGGTAAAAATAACTGTCTTCCTGGCACTGATGGGAACAACATATTTTCTCAAGGATTCTGAGGGATTTATAGGAGGATGAGATAACTGCATTCATTTGATTATCGTTCAGAATGACCCCAAGACTCATGGCTTTATATGCGGGGGAGGCGAGTTGTCCCATTTCAGCCTTCCAGCAGGATGCCGACCAGAAGGGTGTAGAGACAGAATATCGAGTAAAAAATATCAAGTTGCATAAATATCGAGTCACTAATATCATGGGTCAGAAATATCGACCACAAGAATATCGACTTAAGGTAAGTAATATCGATTTAAAAAATATCGAAGTGTTTAATATCGTTTGAAAAAATATAGTTGTTAAAAATATCTTTTTTTTATTAATGGTATGTATTTTAGTATATATTTTATATGGATGTGATGTATTTTTTTGTATAAGAATTGATTGTGTTTTTTATATTTGTGTTAAAAAAAGTTTTGGGGAATTTTGCATTTTTAGTTCCGTAGCGGGTTGTGGGTTTATAGGGGAATAGGGTGGGAAGTAATTTAATTATATTACATTTATTGATTATTTTTTATTGATTAATATTTGTTTACCTGAGATGTTACAGTGTTAAACGTGTAAAGTTATTTATTATTAATTAATTAATAATTGGTTGTTAATTCATTTTAATTAATTAATTAGTAACTAATTATGGTAATTGTGTATTTAATTTTAGGTGTGTTTTGTGGTGTTTATAGATGTAAAGGGTGGGAAGTAATTTATTTTTAATTAATGAATTTATAATTGGTTGATAATTAATTTTAATTGGTAATCAATTATGTTAGTTGTGTAATTAATTTTAGATGTGTGTTGTGGTGTTTATCAGAGTAAAGGGTGAGAAGTAATTTGTGTTTGAATAAATAATATATAGCTGTTAATTAATGTTAATTATTTGATGTTTATTTTGGATAATTGTTTATTTTTGTGTTTGTTGTTTTTACTTTTAAAGGGGTAAAGGGTGGGTATTAAATACATTTAAATTATTTAATTATTAGCTGTTAATAGTAATAGTTTTAAATTTAAAAATAAGTTTTAATTGTGTTTATTATTTTATAGGTTAATTTAGGTGTGTGTTGTGGATATTATAGTGTTAAAGTGAGTGTAGTCACTTAATGGTTATTAGTTTTTTTATTATTAATATTTTTGTAATTGATTTTTAAGTATGTTAATTATGGAACCAAATGTAATTAAAAACGTTCAGGTGCTTTGTTATTGGTCCGGTGTTATAGGGTAGGAAATAAAATAATTAAATGTATGTTTTCATTCATTTTTTGTTTGTAAATATTTTCTAGTTTAAAAAAATTATTAGTTATAAATTATTTTATATAAAATTTGTAGGTTTTTGTTATATGTAATTAATATTATAATATGTGTTCTTTTTATATGTTTAAGTTATTTGATGTTTTATTTTTTAAATATTGTTTATTTATTTTGATGAGTTTTTAAATTACATTTTTTTTAACTGTATGAGTGTTAATACACACTTTTTCCCTCCACTATCCAACACTTTCCCTACTGTTGCTCTTACTAGAGTGGGAATAGTAATTTATACCCCTCTGCTATCTAACACTTTACCTACTTTTGCACTCACTGTAGTTGGGATAGTACATTTAATTCCTCCGCTCTCCAACACTTAACCTACTTTTGCACTCACTGGAGTGGGAATAGTTATTTTTACCCCTTTGCTTTCCAACACTTTCCCTACTGATACACTGATTGTACTGTGAAATGGAAGTTTTAATTTATTATAGTTTTTTTAACAATCATTAATATATATTTTTATTTTTTATATTATTTTAAACTTTTAACCTAAATTAAAAAAAAATAGTTTATTCATTATTTTAAAGTAAATATATATGTATACATTATTATGTTTGTGTTTTTTATTAAGTGTATTTGTTATATTTTATTAAAATGTATATTAAATATATTTATTTAATTAATATTATATTCAATATTTAATGTATTTAATATATATTATTTTATAAAAGTCAATATTTTATACATCTATATTTTTTACATCAATATTTTTGAGTCAATATCTTTAAATTTACCTGTTTAAGTATGAGTCTATATTTTTAGTCAATATTTTTAACATCGATATTTTTTACATCAATGTTGTGCCAGTGAATCGACCAGAAGTTAGGAATATTTCCAAACAAGATTACCTCAGTCTTTTCTGAGTTCCTCTTAAGGCAGTGCTTGCTCATCCAGATGCTGATTTGTCTCATGCAGTTATGGATTCGATGGCTAATGGCTAGTGTCGTTGGAGTTGTTTGTGGTGGATAGATGATCTGCGTGTTATCCGCATAGGATGTGAGCGAGGAGCCGAATGCTTGAATAAGAGGGGCAAGTTCTGCTACATAAATATTGAAAAGAGTAGGGCGATGATCCCTGTGGCACTCCACAGGGAAGCAAAAAGGATTTAGACGAGAAGTTATCTAATATGACCGCATTTTCCCTATCAGTAAGGAAGGATGTAAGTCATTTTAATGCTAAATTTGTTATGCCAATGGCATCCAACTGGTGGACCAAGATAGAGTGGTCCACAGTGTCAAAATACGCAGACAGATCTAACAAGATCACAGCGGCCACTCCACTATCGTCCAAAATGAACTTTAGTTCATTGGTGGCCTTAATGAGGCTGTCTCAGTGCTATGCTCCGATCTGAACCCAAATTGAGTAGGGTCTAGTCGGTTATTCTCTTTGATAAACTGATTCAATTGAGTATTCATGACCTTTTAGGTTATTTTGGAGCGAATGGAGAGTCTGGTGATGGGACGATAGTTAGCTAAGTCTTCCGGGTCTAGATTAGTTTGTTTAAAGAGTTTAGAGGCTATGGGGTTTGAGATAAACTTAAGCACCGAGGGAAGGCATTAATCATCAGGTAATCCAGATTTAGTAGAATGAGATTAACCTGTGCTATTGTGACTTGAGGAAAAAACATCTAAGGAGACCATTGGGATGTCACTATCCGATTGACCCTCCATCCTGGCTTTAGTCACTAGCGGTTTCATATCTCTGGGGTGATTAAACAGATTGAAAATGTGGTCAGTTTTATCTCTGAAGTGCTGAGCGAAAGTATCACAGAAGGATTGACTAACCCACCCTTCTTTACTCTCAGGCTGTTTGGTTGATTTGTTTATTACCTGGTAGAGTTATTTTTGCAGAGTTTTTAGAGGATTCAATTTGAGAATTGTAGCATGTCCTTTCCTTAACCAGGAGGGACTTATATTTAGATAGGGATAATTTGTAGATTTCTTTCTCACGAGAATCGTATTGAGCCCTCCATTTCCTTTCTCGTCATCTACAACGTTGTTTTTCCAATCAAAGGGCTTCAGAAAACCAAGGAGCAGAAGATTCTGTATTTAGCCAATCAGAATAGGCATGGGCCACGAGCTCTGGGTTTTCTACCCATGGACGGGAAGATTCTGTCAGCACTTGTTGCAGATGTTTATGATCAAGGTTGGTCCATGCCCTTTACTTGGTCATGTTTTCCCTATTGTTTGGAGTTGGAATTCCTTCCGCACAATTAAGCTTGGAAAAAAAGGCTGAGTAATTCGACCAGGATAGTAGGAGCAGTTTGAGAATGGAAATAGCTTTTTTATTGGAGAACAAGACGTCTAATGTGTGACTGGCACTATGGGTGGGTTCTTGTATTAGCTGGGGAAAGTCGAGAGTATTCATAATTTCAAGTAGGGTAATAGTATCTTTATCATCCTGTAATTAAAATCGCCAAGGACTGTATAATCTGTACTACAGATGTTGTCCTCAATGCGAGAACTAATAGAGTTTAAAAAACTGTTTCTAGGGCCTGGAGGCCATGCTGTTAAGTTTAAATTGTTTGGTGACAGAAAATCATGCTGCTCTAAGAAGCAGCTACTGAGGTAGTAAAACCTAATCACCTGCCACATGCCTTGAAGTGTTTATCTGTCCAGTTTACACAGTGAATTAATTTTGCTTTATATTTTTGCACTGTGACCATGGGATTTTATTTTTTTCTTTAAAAGCCACTATGAGAACCACCATGCATTGACTGTTATCAAGCATGTGTGCCTTTGTTTATATGAAAGCAGTGAAGGGACTGTGCACTTGCTGGGCATGTTTGAGAGTTGCACAAGGCACTTTTTTGTGCATGTGTAGTGTCCACAGTTTTCGAGGATTTTCCTGCTAGGGGCAGAACAGCTTTTCTAAAAATATTTCTTAATCATTTTCACACACTTCCCCGCATTAACAGCTCAACAAAAAACAACATTGATCCCACAATCAACATTCATGGTTATTTGCAGGGGTGATGTTGCCAGGTGTCAGGGGTTGTTTCTGGTCCAAAAGATCCAAGTTTAGTTTTGCCACAGAGGCAGTAGTAATGGATATTGAACTTAGTGGTCCTGGGGCGGAATCATGAACGTCAGTACCTAGGCTCAAAATGGGTCCTTGAACCTGCTTGTGCTCTAATTGTACTGACTGAAGTGTGTGCTAGGAAACACAGAGAAGAAGTTTCATTTGCATGCTTCTCATGTGTGCTATATAGCTCACAATCTAACTCTTTCTGAGTTAATGTCTGAGAGGTGTTTGCACAAAATATTGAATAAAAATATATGGGGGAACAAAATAATCCTGTCAAGAATATCAGGCTGTCCAAAATATAATCGATAGGAATAAAAATAAGGTCAGACTAAGGTTTTAAGTGTTGTTTTAAATATTGCTGTAAGATATATTGACTTTGAAAACATTTCTGTATATAATGTTGTTTGTAAGTGTTATTTTGTATGTATTTTATTGTAGTGTTTGATTTCATATTTTTAATAATTATTTTTATTTGTGTGTTTAGTAAGAGAATTGATTAATTATGAATATATATATATATATATATATATATATATATATATATATATATATATATATATATATATATATACATATAATTTATTTTTAGTAGCGGGAATGTTGGCTTTTCAAGAATAAGGGTGGGAGATTTCATGTAAATGACTTTAATGATATTGTACAATTAACATTGTACAAATCATAAATATATTTTCCTACAATAATATTTTTTCTAAACAATCATTTCTTTTTTGAATGTATATATAAAGTATAATAAATGTAAACAAATATTTTATCGTACATATTACAATTATTATTTAAATAATAGAAAAGTTTGCAAAATGTAAAATATATTAAAAATGAATGTAATAATTTAAAATATGTGTACATTATTTTTTACACAAACGTATATTTTATTTTTTTAATTAATTTTATTTTCTTAACATAAAATATTTCTAAGGATTTTATGTTTATATTTATTTCAGAAAGTTTTAAACTGCTGTCTCACATAAATAAAATATAATAAATATGTATTATTTATGATGTGTACATTTATATATTTTGTATATTTATAAGTTATAGTTTTAGTTAAAAAACGTATCATCTACATTTTTATAATGGGATTTTTACTATGTTTATTATTAGAATAGGTTTATTATTTGGAATATATTTTCATTTTTAGTCTCTCATCCGGGATCAAGGTCACTGTAATAAGCTGCAATTCATCAAAACAGGTAAGTCCTTTTTAAAGGTCTAGAGGTTTGTTATGGTGTTGTTTATGGGTTTTATGTACATTTAATTGCATTATTTGTAGTGTCTTTCAGTAGTGTAGAGGTTTGGGTCATTGTACACTTTTTCAGTAATGTATTGATATGTTATGTTATATTGTGTGATGTGACATGCTGCATGGTGATTATGGTTAATGTATATGTACTTTTGGGATGGCAATGTTTTTTGAAGGTATGTAATGAGGAAATAGAAATTTTTGTATGGTCAATGTGTCCCCCACTCACACCCTATCCACGTACATATGCTCCATGTATGTCCATGTTATCATGTAATTCCTTTCCCGTGCCTGGCATAATAATGCCCCTGCATTTCCGTCTAACGTTGACATGTCAGTTATTAGGCCTTCCATGAATGAAACGTTAATTCTGCACTAAGGCCTGCATTGCCAATGCATTTACATGGTACACGTTTAAATAACGCGAAGCACACGTTTTTGTGGCCCAGCCGAGCCAGGCCCTGAATTCAGGCTCCGAGCCTCTTCTGTCTCCGAAAGCTGCAGTTTGCATCCCTGACCTCTCCCTTACTTCCTGCCCAGTCGAGAGGTGCCCGGCCTGGCCTGCCTGCCAAGACGGTATTTTGCCTACAGTTATCTGCTCAGCCTCCGCAAAAACACATTCCAGTCTAGTGAAATAGGTAAACACTTTCCGCCTGCAGAGCATAGGGCCTAGCCTTTCTGTCTCCATGCAAGTGATTTCCTGAACCCGTTGCCATAGTAGGCCCATGCCCCCACGTAATGCACTAAGAAATGTATGCACATACTAGCATTTAGTGATGAACGACTTCTGCTCGAGAGACCTTTATTTCAGACAATACATCCTCCAAACACAAGATATCAGATATGCCAAAGGTGCAGGTCATTCTGACATCCCAGACTCCAGACTCCTCTTCTAGTGCTAAAGGCAACCCCCCAGCTCTCCCCAGTTACATGTCAATTACACGCCATGACTAGTTGCGCGCGCATGTCGGGTAAAGGTTTCTGCTGACCCTGCAGATCTCCTCCATGCATCCACCCACCTGTGACACTCCTATGACACGCCGAGTGAACACCCACGTGTACGCCTCTTTACACGCCTCTTTCTATGCCCATATGTTCTTATCTCTCTCTTTTCACTTGCTCCGCCTGGAGTGTTACGCCTACTGTATTCATTGCAATTATGTGATTTTACTATATATAATGTGTGATGTTAATAAAACGTTAGATATCCCTTCCTGAACCTTAGTGGTGATGGAACCCGATTCTCCCCTGGCTCGAGCCATTGGAATAAAGCCCTTATGACTCAGATACCACGGACTCTGCCTCTCATTATATGAACTATCCTTATTGATATTAATGTATAGAAAAATGTATAGGTAATTTAATTTACCACATAATCTGGCGCCCGAATAGGGACCTGTCCCCTTCCCCACGCGCCGGCGATGTAAGCGCAGCCCCTGACCCCTTCTATAGCCGCGACGGACCCATACAGTGCACATCCGTGGGTTTTCCTGCTAACTCCCTCAGGCCCACGGAGGAGACGGAGACTGCGACCAGACATCCACACGAGGCGGTGAGGATTGCGGACTATCCCGACCAGAGCCCGAGACGAGAGAGCAAGGTCCGAGGTATCCGGAGGCCCACCTGTTTTGAGGCGCATGCACAGCAAGAAGCCGTAGCTGTCCAGTCCAGTATCGAGTTTCCGAGGCCTTCAGTTCTGCTTCCCGGTGAGTACCGTTGTTGGGAACGCATATAGACGGGTTCATTTAATTGAGCCCGGTCAAGACGGGTCTGGGTACACAGATCCGGTATAGACGTGTCCACTTAGGTGGATGCGGTATGACGTGTCTCTTTATGGGACCGGTATGACTGTACTGTTCTAGCAGTGCATCCAGTATAGTATTGTACTTTAGGGTTGTTAATAATTGTGTTATTCTATGTACTAGTTAGTATCTGTTTCAAATGTCTTAACGTCGTGGTACGAATGATTGTTTGCAGTCTATTATTGTGCCTATTGTGTTTTTGTTCAAGCTAGTTTAAACATGCCGCTGTTTTCGAAATTACGTCAGATAGGAACCAGGAAAGGGATACTCGAAGAGGCAGTTCCTGTCCCGCCGAGGGACACTCCCGGACATTTTATGTACCACAAACATGGCTTAGATGCCATACTGTACTTGGATTTATAGGTTGATTATACTAAAGATCAAGAAGAGAAATATAGATGGCCTGTCTCAGGGACATGGGATGCTGATTGCATCATGAGAGTAGAGGAAGCACTGTGGAAAAAGAAAGCCAGACAATCTCAGAAAGATGCCATAGAATTATGGCGTAAAGAAGCGCATAGAAGAACAGAGAAAGAAATTAAGAAAGCAGAGAGAAGTAGAGAAGCATCAGAAAAAGCCAAAGAAAAAGAACTACTAGAGGAAGGTGAACGAGTTAAAGCAGAACAATTAGACAGACAAAGAAATGCCCTTATTAAAGGCATGTATCCCCTCCTCGCCGAGGGCCTACCTAAAGTGACCCCGGAAGTGCCCAGTAACTTGCCGCCACCATTGATCCCGACTAAACTCCGTAGTCATAAACAGACCGCAGCGGAAATTTTCCTTTCTTCCTATTTAGACGACGCTGCCCCAGAGTACGTAAATGTAAACCCTCCTCCTCCTAATAACCATCCTCCCAACCCCGTCGTTCCTGTCGATGCTCCTACTCATCCTCATACTGTTCCTCCTACCACTGACCCTACCAATCCTTTTCATACAACACCTGTAACCCAAGATCAACCTGCATTACCCGCACCAGCATTACCAGCGCCAGCGCTGCCAGTAAAAGCTGATTCAAGCTCAGGCGACTCTAGTCTAGGAGCCGCGGGAGGGGGTCCCTCTACCCCACCTCCATTAAAACGAACATCACTACGGGAGTTAGCACTACAACACACTCCAAAAGCGACATACGCAGCCCTTAGACGGAACCTTACCGATTGTATATATGATCCAGTACCAGGTGAGGGTTCTATGGTCATACACTCACTACGATTAAGACGCGTTGCAGATTATTTGATCACTTTACCAGGCATGAGGGAGCATCTAGACAGAATATACAACTTCATTAGAACTGGGGAGAGACCAGAAAGTATACAGGAGGCCATGGCACATAGAAAGGTGGAGACTCAACGCATGATTTTACAGTTTTTGATAAATTGTTTGCTCAGGGAACAAGACCAACCAACTAGAGAAGTAACTAAACGTATGTTAGATTGGAGTGACAACATAGCGGTTGGGAAACATGATAAACAAAGTTGTGTAGAGGCAATGTACAGGAAAATACGTAAAGAAATTCTTGACATACGTACGAAAGAACAGGCCGAAGAGAACGAAGCCGAGAAAGAGGACGACGAAGTTTCAGAGGAGGAAGATGTAGCACCGAAGGACCCAAGTAAAATACATTACGTAGGTAGGGCAAGACCGTTTGATAGACCCATACGCCTAGAATACAATAAACATTCTCTCTCTCCCGTACCAGAACAATATTCCCTTGAACACATATTCCAAGCTACTGACCAAGCACTGAAAAACCGAGTAGGGAGGAGTGAGCTTAGTACTTTGCATGAACAGGAACTAGCCCGGTCAGCAGTTCAATGGGCTAGCAATTCTACCATATATAAAGATGACGTAGTAGCGCAAACATTTTTGAGTCTTTCCCCAGAAGAACAGCGATTAGCTGGTAGTTACATGATTCAACACCTCATCACACTATATGAGAGTGAGCATTCTGATCCAGGTCCCTTGTATAACTTATTGGACGATTTACTCCTAGCTAGATGGAGAGGTTTAGGTACCGAATTAATTAATAAAATTCTGGAGCAACGACATAGATACATGACTTTCCTAACTCCACACTTTGTTCCTGTCCCTAACCGAGAAAGAAAGACTTTTTACATAGACAGACAGAATCCCTTACGAGAGGTTCATCCCGTTCGGACTGCAGATGGTGAGCTTGAACGAGTATTCGTTTACACACCCTTAACGAAAATGGAACTATTGGAAATGAAAGAATTGGTGCCCTGTCACGATAAAGACCCAGGGGGGTTCCACCGTGAATTAAAAGACATGCTCCGCATGGGGGAGTATACATACGCCGATATCCTTAAAATGTTGAAAGTATTGTTGCCAGCAGGCATTTACGAAAAACTTAAAGAAAAAGAGTGGGAGGTGGGAGAGAAAAAGATTAACTGGGCAGAATTAGAAAACGAAGATAATACACGAACCCCTGGTACTGGTCTCGGGGAAAAAGCTAGAGAATTGCCCGAGCTATTGATACAGGTTTTGCCGAGATTACTAGCTACTAAAAAGGAGGACTGGGATGCTATCTCAGCTTGCAAACAGAAACAAGATGAAGACACTAGTGATTTTTACTCTAGATTCGAGAAATGTTTTATTATTAATAGCGGCCTGAAGACAAGTAGTGAATCGTACCCACATCTTTTTGTGACCAAATTGGTCGAGAATTCTTTACCCCAGATTAAAAATAGAGTACTGAAGGTTGAGAGTACCTGGCAAGCAAATAGCCCTTCCCAAATGTTACAAATGTTACAGTACCATCAAAACCGAATTAGAGAAGAACACGAACACGAACAGAGACGTATAAAAGACACGAAAATGAAAGTACTAGTTGCTCAGTCAGTCCCAACCGATGGTCAGAAAAGGGGTACGGCACCGCCCGGTCATTCAGCAGCTTCTGTTAAAGGGAACTGCAACTATTGCAAGCAGCCAGGTCACTATATAAATGAATGTGCTGTCCTGAGACACAATATCGCTACAGGCAAGACAAAAGAAAGACCGCGTCCTCCTAGACAAGAACATATTCCACAAAACATCCCGCAGAACACGCAACCTCCACAGAACGCACAGCAGACAGTAGCTGTACCCCAACCCCAACCCCAACCCATTGCTGCCACACAACATGTCACGCAACAAATGTACCAGTATGCACAGTCAGACTACCCAGACTATCAGCAGTACTCATGAAACAGCCTAGAGAGGGAGGTTGGCTTGCCCCTTATTGAAGTTCCTGTAGATCAAGAGGGTCCCTATGTACATAGCCGTGTATTGGGAAAAGACAGAAAAAAATTTATTGACTCGGGGGCGAGCAAAACCACCATCAGTCATGACGAGGTTCCAGGGGCACCCCTCTCAGGCTCACAGAATATTTCCCTGGGATTTTCAGGAAAGCCTATTGTTAACGAAGTGTCAAAACCAGTTCCCCTAGGAGTTGGTCCATTGTCCCGAACTACAGACTTGTTGCTTACGAAATCATGTCCTGAAAATCTGCTGGTATAAAAACTTTGAAAGAACTAGGAGCAGTGATTTGTTGTTCTCCCGAAGGAGTGAGATTGTTTTTACGTGATTTTAAAGGACACTATGTATTGAGAGATTTTGACCCCAGACTTCAGAATGTACCACAGCATTTATGGGCGCAAGGTCCAACTGATGTAGGTTACATGCACATTACACCATATCGTGTCACACTCAAGCAAGGAGTTGTACTGCCACGAATCCGACAATACAAATTACCACCTGATGCTGTAGTAGCCTTACTGAAAATTGTTGACGAGCTCATTGCACAAGGACTGGTTGTAGAAACTGACTCCAATGTATGTAACTCTCCTATCATTCCGATTCTTAAACGAACTGACCCAAGTGCACCACCAGTCTACAGACTAGTGATTGACCTCCGGGAATTAAACAAATGCATAATACCGCAGTACCCAGTGGTCCGAGACATTTCTTCACTATTGAGTGCTATTGATTCCGAAGCAGCGTTCTTTACTGTAATTGATCTCAAGAACACCTTCTTTAGTGTCCCAATACATCCGGAAAGCCAGTACCTCTTCGGATTCTGTTTAAATGGCCGGAGCTTCAAATTTGCGAGAGCTCCTCAAGGATTCACAGAAAGCCCTAGTATTTACAGCCAAGCATTGAAACGACAACTTGACAGTATTCACATGCCTACTGACTCTGCACTGCTCCAATACATTGATGATCTATTGATCACAGCACGGACAGAACAAGACTGCGAACGTGCATCACTGACAGTCTTATACTTCCTGGCGGAGAAGGGGCACAAAGTGTCCCCTTCTAAGCTGCAATTCTGTGCCCAGCAAGTGGTATACCTTGGACACTTGCTGTCCAAGAGGGGTAGACAGTTGACACCTGATCGCATTCAGTTAATTGCACATCTTCCACAGCCCAAGACACAAAAGGAAGTACGGGCTTTCATTGGCCTCACTTCTTACTGCAGACAATGGATTCCCCAGTATGCATATCTAGCCAAACCACTCATACAGTTGACAACACAGGAGGCAGCGACTTCGACTGTCCTCCCATGGACTCAGGAACATACACTTGCTTTTGATGAACTGAAGAAAGCTCTATGTCAAGCACCTGTTTTAGCGACACCATGTTACAGTAAACCTTTTACACTTTTTGTCACTGAACGCGATGGCACAGCATTATCGGTTCTCACTCAAGATCAGGCAGACAAACACAAGCCCTGTGCTTACTTTTCTAGTACATTGGATCCAGTGGCCCAGGCTCTGCCTGAGTGCCTAAAATCAGTTGCAGCAACAGCTCTAGCAATCAGACAAAGCGATTCTATAGTGTTAGGACATCCCCTGACAGTACAAGTTCCACACTCAGTGGAAGTTCTCCTGAATCGGACACAGACACAGCACTTGACCATAGCAAGACTGACAGGATATGAATTGACACTGTTTCAGCCACACATTGAGATCAGACGTTGCAATACATTAAACCCTGCTACACTTTTACCTTCGAGCACAACAGACCCTGCACACATGACTGTGTGGAAGTAATTAACACTGTAACAAAACCAAGACAAGACTTGACAGACATTGCATTACCCGACCCAGACCTGACACTTTATGTGGATGGTTCATGCATGAGAACAAGCAAAGGAGAGTTAGTGGCCGCATATGCCGTGACCACTGATACTGAAGTCATAGAAACACATCGAATTGACACCCTGTCTGCCCAAGCAGAAGAGCTTATTGCTCTAACCCAAGCCTGTATACGAGCCAAGAACCTGAAAGTAAACATATACACAGATTCGCAGTATGCATTCGCAGTCGTTCACGACTTCGGTGTCCTCTGGCAAAAGAGAGGTTTTCTGACCTCCCACGGAGCCAAAATTCAGCATCGTTCCCTCATTCAAGCTCTGTTAGAAGCAATACACTTGCCTACAGCCATAGCCATCATGAAGTGCAAAGCACATACGAAAATCACTGACACTATTTCCCAGGGTAACGACCTGGCAGATCGAACAGCTAAACTTACAGCTCAGGCTCAAACAGACATTCCGACTAACACGACTAAGACTGATGTACCATCACTGACACATTGTATGACAGTCAGGGATCCCTCACAAGATGTACTCGACATACAGACACATGCCACTCCAGACGAAATCAAGAAATGGACTGAACAAGGAGGGGTCCAGACAGATCAGGGATGGATGACGAAGGGCAAAGCTACATGGTTCCTACCCGACTCCATGGTTCAAGCTATCATAAATACAGCACATAGTCCAGCACACTTAGGAGAAAAAGCCATGTTAGACAGTATACAGAATATTTGGTTCAACAAGCATTTACGTGCAGCAGCGAAACAGAAAGTGCGTACTTGCATGATTTGTTGTCAGTTCAATCCAGGCAAAGGCATTCCCGTGGAACAAGGTGGATTTCATCCTCCTGACCACCCTTTCGAAGTCCTCCAGATGGATTATATTCAGATGGACAGATGTTGAGGATTCAAGTATGTCCTCGTAGTTGTATGTGCCCTTTCTAGATGGACAGAAGCGTACCCAGTCCCAGATTACACTGCTGTGACCACTGCTAAGCAATTGGTCCGTGAATTCTTCCCGCGATACGGCTTGCCCCGTGTCGTGTACTCAGATAATGGACAGCCATTCTCGTCTGAACTGATGAAACAGGTATCACTCCTGTTAGGATACCAGTGGAAATTCCATTGTGTACGACACCCCGAAGCAGCTGGTCTCGTTGAGAGACACAATCAGACTCTCAAAACACGGTTAGCAAAGAACTGTGCAGAAAAAGGTGTAGATTGGATGGTAGCCTTGCCGGTTGCCCTCTTGCGTATGGTAGCTCACTCCAGAACCGGACTATCCCCGTACGAAGTGGTTTTTGGCAGACCACTGAATATGTGGGGTACGCCTATGCCGCGCAAGATCACCGATGTTGATAGTAATATGCTGACAGATTACCTGGCTTCCTTGATGTCTGCACTACTTTCTTGTCGTTCACAGGTCGCAGCTGCCTTCCCGGACAACACCCAGGTGAAACCGCATGAAATTGTTCCAGGTGACCTTGTTTGTATACGCAACTTCGACCGTTCAAGCCCTCTGGAGCCCAGGTGGCGGGAGCCGAAGATGGTGTTGATGACCACGAGGACCCCAGTTAAAGTCGAGGGAAGGAAAGGCTGGCTCCATTCCAGCCACGTGAAAAGATTCCATGGACTTTGCCCGGAGACATTTTCTAAGAACTGTCCTGATACTGATACTAAACTCCCCTTGCTAGAAAAGACTCCGCAACAGGAATACAGGTCGAAATTACGGTCTAGTAAGTCAGACAGCGTTTAATTGTTTAAGTCCCCCTCGGGTGAAGCGGTTAGACAGGTTCCTGACATGTATGAGACTGTAGACCCAAATAGTGAGAGAGATAGACAGAAAGTAATGAAAGACAAATACTGCAAGAACTTACGCAGTAGATGCATTATATCCCTAATCATTATGTTTTTTTTAAGTGTTTCGATTATATGTATAAGCTTGATATTACATGTTTTCTTTCCTCCTCTTGGTTCACATGTACATTCTTCTTTCAATGACACCGTAGAGCACACATTCAGTGACCTGCCACCTCACGAACTATCCTATCGACTAGCACTGCGCAACAACACTTTCATTCGTATGTTACACCATACTCACCAGACCAGCAATGTCACAAATTGCTGGGTATGTGGCCGACTCCCACCTTATCAGAAATTTAAGGGAGCTCTGCCCCTCTTTCCCTATCCGTTTACACACAATGGTTCGTGCGGAGCATGGTTCGCCTTAATGTCATCACTAGACAGTAGATCCTCAGTTTCCCAGGGCGATTGGATGTGGGGAGACCTGAATACAGTTATGAATAAAGCATGTTTTCCAGACGCAGACGGTCTTCCCCAAAGGAAAGGGACCGATCTAGAAAATGAAGTGTACGAATTAGGCAATTTTTCCCTCAACCTCATGATTCTGAACGTCCAGTCCGAGACCAATACAGGTTCACCGTTTATTACAGTTTTACCAGTGAAAGGTGAATTATGTGTTAGGAAGAATGGTTCAGTACATCTAGGGCACAGTGATTGTAATACTGTGGTCGAATTCAGTGATAAAGGAAAGTCTACTTTCAAAGCTTCCCGTCATTCCTATTTTATTCGTGGTCAGACGGCTTATGTACGTCTGCCCTTAGACTGGAATGGAACATGTTATATCGCGTTCCTACTGCCACCTGTTTTTCTAGCCCCATCCAATTACCATCGAGATACCCGACTTGTACATGTAAGACACAAGAGAGACCTTCCTCCAGTTATCGATTACTCTGAGTCAGCGTGGGACCAGTACAAGGATTACATTAAAGGATACTTCTGGTTCATAGGTCCCATCCAAAATAGTAAAATAATACGCAGGTTAACCAGAACTCTTGAAGCAGTAGTGAACAAAACTACTTTTGCCTTAGGAAACTTGACCGAAGAGCAGTCTGCTATAAGACTTGTTGTTCTTCAGAACCGCCTTGTTCTTGACGTCATCCTGGCCGATAGGGGTGGAGCTTGTAGAGTGATCGGCTCCAGTTGTTGTGTGTTTATTCCAAATAACGCACCATCAGTGTATGCAGCAATAACAAGACTCCATAAGATAGCCCGTGAATTGCATCAGGACCCGTGGTCTTGGTCCGGCTGGCTCTGGAGTGTAATAGCAGGATGGGGCTGGACCGTACTGTAATTTTTAGGGATAGTACTGCTTATAGTATTCAGTTGCTGTCTCTGCCTGCAATGTGGCCCAGCGATTTGCGGCTTGTGTGCCACCGCTTGCATTCCCCGTCCACGTTCACGTTCCCGTGCTCGAATGAAAAAAGACGAGCAAATGATGTTATATGAACAAATAGATGGTCTCATGAAAATAGATATATCCTAAAGGGCGCAGTAGGGGCCAAGGAAGGAATGAGGAAATAGAATTTTTTTTATGGTCAATGTGTCCCCCACTCACACCCTATCCACGTACATATGCTCCATGTATGTCCATGTTATCATGTAATTCCTTTCCCGTGCCTGGCATAATAATGCCCCTGCATTTCCGTCTAACATTGACATGTCAGTTATTAGGCCTTCCATGAATGAAACGTTAATTCTGCACTAAGGCCTGCATTGCCAATGCATTTACATGGTACGCGTTTAAATAACGCGAAGCACACGTTTTTGTGGCCCAGCCGAGCCAGGCCCTGAATTCAGGCTCCGAGCCTCTTCTGTCTCCGAAAGCTGCAGTTTGCATCCCTGACCTCTCCCTTACTTCCTGCCCAGTCGAGAGGTGCCCGGCCTGGCCTGCCTGCCAAGACGGTATTTTGCCTACAGTTATCTGCTCAGCCTCCGCAAAAACACATTCCAGTCTAGTGAAATAGGTAAACACTTTCCGCCTGCAGAGCATAGGGCCTAGCCTTTCTGTCTCCATGCAAGTGATTTACTGAACCCGTTGCCATAGTAGGCCCATGCCCCCACGTAATGCACTAAGAAATGTATGCACATACTAGCATTTAGTGATGAACGACTTCTGCTCGAGAGACCTTTATTTCAGACAATACATCCTCCAAACACAAGATATCAGATATGCCAAAGGTGCAGGTCGTTCTGACATCCCAGACTCCAGACTCCTCTTCTAGTGCTAAAGGCAACCCCCCAGCTCTCCCCAGTTACATGTCAATTACACGTCATGACTAGTTGCGCGCGCATGTCGGGTAAAGGTTTCTGCTGACCCTGCAGATCTCCTCCATGCATCCACCCACCTGTGACACTCCTATGACACGCCGAGTGAACACCCACGTGTACGCCTCTTTACACGCCTCTTTCTACGCCCATATGTTCTTATCTCTCTCTTTTCACTTGCTCCGCCTGGAGTGTTACGCCTACTGTATTCATTGCAATTATGTGATTTTACTATATATAATGTGTGATGTTAATAAAACGTTAGATATCCCTTCCTGAACCTTAGTGGTGATGGAACCCGATTCTCCCCTGGCTCGAGCCATTGGAATAAAGCCCTTATGACTCAGATACCACGGACTCTGCCTCTCATTATATGAACTATCCTTATTGATATTAATGTATAGAAAAATGTATAGGTAATTTAATTTACCACAGTTTTCTGTTTTACCCTGATGGTTTTTCTCTTTGATGGTGTCCTATGGGCATTTGGATTTACCTTTATTTTTTTAGGAAATGTCTCTTTAACTTTTTTGGGGTGGTTTTCTTTTATAAATACTATTTCTGTTTTTTCTATGGTTCCTAGATACTGTTAGCGGCCTATTAGGATCACGGGCTGATAGCCAAATGTGCCTGTTTAAACCCGCCATATTAGTATGGCGAGGGGAACCGTGGCAGACAGAAATTCCGTCCGCCGTTTTTCCACAGGTCGGAGAACTGGCCGCCCGGAAAAGGCAGATAATATGGTGGCAGTGCCTGCAAGGCACCGCCATCCATTTTATGATGGGTGCGAGGGGCATGCCTTTCCATGGCGGAGACTCCCCCATGGAAAGGCCTGTGGAGAATTACTTTGGGGGCCCGTTGCGGGCCCCCGGGGGGTTGGAGGGTGCACTTGGGGTGTACCTATGGAACCCCCCAGCATTGGCATGCACAAGGTGGCAGGCACTGCGCGGTGCCTGTCACGTGTGCATGCCAATGCACAACATGCGTATCTTGCATTACAGCGAGTGCTGCTTACAACACCGCCCACCGCAATGTAAAATATGTGGGATGCGACCACCAGGGTGGCGGTTGCATCCTATTGGGCCTAGCGGGACCGCTGCACCTCTGATGTTCGGTCCTGTTTACCGTTACGGTGGCGGGCAGACAAAGTCCGCCCACCATGGTAATGGGGCCCTTAGTTGCTTCGACGGATCTCTATTGGATTGATTTTATTTTTCAATGTTTTTGGGTGCTTTTGGGAAAAACAGTAAGTCATGTTTAATTTATTTGTTTTGGGTGGCAAATGTTATATTTCATTATTTGTTTAACTATTATGTGATTGTTCTTTGGAAATGTGTATTTTATGTGTTGCAATTGTTTCACGTAATAGATTGAGTTTGTTCTTTGAGCTTTTAGGTTGGTGAGGTTTCGATTATTTTTACAAACAAATTATATATTATTTTATTATAGCAGTCTTATTTAAGATTGGAGTTTTATTTACTGTTTGACTGATGTAATAAAATATTATATTTATTATTTATATAAAAATGATTTGCCATGTTGGTTAAGATTATGTAATAGTTTTTTTGGAAGTTCTGTACGTTAGTATTTATTTTATAAAATGCTTATGACTATTATTGCTAAGTATTCTACTCCTTAGTTGTTTATGAACAGTTTAACTTTAAATTATAGCATGCCATGCATTCTTTTGGTTTGTCTTCTACGTTTAGGTGCAATTTTCGATTGCAGATTGCTCCATTTGTAGTTATTGGTAGCTTTTTTCTTTTTGTATGTCTACTATAAATGTATAGTGGAGGTTGGATTCAACCTGGCTTGTTCAAAGTCTATAAATACTTTTTGTGGGTAGTAGTGATTTTTTAAGTTTAATGTGTTTTAAGAGTTTGTATTAAGTGCTACTTTGTTTATGTGGTAGTAGGGAATAAGGATATTTGTGTTTTGATATTCACCATATATGGTGACTATCTGAGTGAATTGTTTGGGACACATTTTGAAGGTCCCAGCCATCATCCAGGTTTGACAAAGGCTTAGATTCAGTAAATTATCTGCTGTAGACAATAGTAGGATTTGTGTATCTTGTTTAGGTTTGTCATATAACAGGAATGGGTCCTCATTATGGGGCTCATTAGGATGGCGGTCGGAAAACCACCCGACCGCAATGGAAGCGGAAAACAACCGTCCGCCTGGACCGTGGATAAACAGGCGGTCAAATTAGGATCAACTGCCAAAAGAGACTGACCACGGCAGTAGCAGGCAAATAAAAACCGCCAGTCGCGAACGGTGATGTCCAAAATCCGACTGCAACGGTCGGAAACGCAGTGGAAAATCTACAACCTGCTGCAAGCATAGCAGAGACATCACACAGGAAATTAGGATATCCCCGAGTCCCCCGTGCTACGATCCGCTGTCTCCGACCGCCGTAGTCACACCCTGAAGTGAATGGGAGAGCCAGCAGAAGAGCTGCAGCATAGCCACCACAGCAGACGAACCAAAGAAAACATGTCAGATGATGCAAAAACCCCACAACAATGCCAAACAATGAACAAATCAAAGTAGCCATGCCCCCGAAATACACCAAACACATCCCAATGAAGCCAATACATGCCAAACAGAAATATACAATTCCCAAGACAACACTCACAACACACCTGACAGCAAAACCCCATTTGGACACACCCACATATCTGAGCATAAAACCAGCCCCTTCCCTGACCACAAACCTTTGCAACACTCCAGAAGAGAAGGATATCCACCAGATCATAGAGGAGAGGCAAAAGAACACAGAACACTCAATACCACCACCACCACCACACCAGCACCAACAAGCCCCCAGCACATAACACACCTCACACACCAACATCACACCCACCACCCCATACCCCTATACCCACAAACACATTGAACACCACACACCATGTCCTCACATAAAATGCCCAAATTCACAGAGAGAGAGTTGACAGTCATGGTAAATGAGATAGTCAGACTGGAACCACAACTGTTTGGTAGCCTGGTGCAACAGACACCATTAGCTACAAGGACACAAATGTGGGAGAGGATAGTACAAAGGGTCAATGCAGTAGGGACCACCCTGCGATCCAAGAAGGAGATCATGAAGCAGTGGCATGATCTGAAGAGGGTTGTCAAAGAGATGAGGAGCAAGAACTGGGAGCTGGCTAACCGGACTGGCAGTGGCCCTCCCATCCCACTCAAAACATTCACACCATGGGAGGAGAAGGTGCTTGCCATACTGCATCCTGAGAGTCTCACAGGAGATTCCTGGGGGAGTGGAGGCTGGTAAATACAAACAAATGTTAACCAACACATTGATATGTACTTTCTTGCACAACCAAAAACCCACACCACCCGCGAAAAATCCCATCCATTTGCACCACACACCCACAAAAACCTGTCTCACAGATCCAACTCACTCCCATTTACCTTAAACCTAGCTAGCAATATTACCATGGGATCATGAGCATAGGCAGCCTGCACTACCACCATGCCTCCTGTCCCATAACCCAGCTGGATGGAGCACTCCTCCACTCCACCCAGAATTAGTTATAAGCCATTGCATTGCTCACCTTCACCTAACAGGTAGGTAGCCATCTTGCCTGGGAGGTCTGTTTGGGGGTGGGTGGCTTGTACCACTACTCCCACCATGCTCCCTGTCCCTCAACCCAGCAGGATGGATCCCTCCCTCACCCAGGAGCACATTGAAGCCATTAAAGTATACCAAACAACCTAACAGGTAGATAGCCATCTTCCCTGGGAGGGCTGTATGTGGGTGGGGGGGAGCCTGCACTACTACTCCCACCATGCCCCCTGGCCTACAGCCAACCAGGATGGAGCCCTCCCCCACCCCACCCAGAAGCACTTGGAAGCCATTGCAGTACACCAAAGTACCTAACAGTTAGGTAGCCATCTTCCCTGGGAGGTCTGTTTGGGGGAGGGAGACCTGCACAACTACTCCCACTATGCCCCCTGTCCCACAGCATCATCAAGATGGACCCCTCCACCACCCCACCCATAAGCCTGTGTCAGGCACTACATCACCCTCATCAAACTAACAGGTAGGTAGCCATCTTCCCTGGGAGGTCTGTTTGGGGGAGGAAAGCTTGTACCACTACTCCCACCATACTCCCTGTCCCACACCCCAGCCGGATGGATCCCTCCCCCACCCAGGAGCACATGGAAGCCATTGCAGTACACCAAATCAACTAACAGGTAGGTAGCCATCTTCCCCGGGAGGTCTGTTTGGGAGAGGGAGGCCTGTACTACTACTCCCACCATGTCCCCTGTCCCCCAGCATCATCAAGATGGATCCCTCCACCACCCCACTCACAAGCATGTGTCAGCCATGACATCACCCTCATCAAACTAACAGGTAGGTTGACATCTTCCCTGGGAGGTCTGTTTGGGGTAGGGAGGCCTGTACTACTACTCCCACCATGCCCCCTGTCCCACAGCATCACCAAGATGGATCCCTCACCACCCCACCCACAAGCCTGTGTCAGCCATTACATCACCCTCATAAAACTAACAGGTAGGTAGCCATCTCCCCTGGGAGGTATGTTTGGGGGAGGGAGGCTTGTACCACTACTCTCACCATGCCCCCTGTCCCACAGCATCACCAAGATTGATCCCTCCACCACCCCACCCACAGGCCTGTGTCAGCCATTACATTACCCTCATCAAACTAACAGGGAGGTAGCCATCTTCGCTGGGAGGGCTGTTTGGGGGAGGGAAGTTTGTACCACTACTCCCACCATGCTCCCTGTCCCATACCCCAGCCGGATGGACCCCTCCCCGAACCAGGAGCACATGGAAGCCATTGCAGTACACCAAACGAACTAACAGGTAGGTAGCCATCTTCCCTGGGAGGACTGTTTGGAGAGGGAGGCTTGTATCACTACTCCCACCATGCACCCTGTCCCACAACCCAGCAGGAGGGATCCCTCCCCCACCCAGGAGCACATGGAAACCATTGCAGTACAACAAACTAACAGGTAGGTAGCCATCTTCCCTGGGAGGGTTGTTTGGGGGAGGGAGGCTTGTATCACTACTCCCACCATTCTCCCTGTCCCACACCCCAGCAGGATAGAGCACTCCCTCCAACCCAGAAGCAGTTGGAAGCTATTGCATTGTTCACCTTCACCTAACAGGTAGGTAGCCATCTTCCCTGGGAGGTCTGTTTGGGGGAGGGAGGCTTGTACCACTAAACCCATAATGACCCCTGTCCCACACCCCAGCAGGATAGAGCACTCCCTCCCAACCAGAAGCAGTTGGAAGCCATTACATTGTTCACCTTCACCTAACAGGTAGGTAGCCTGTATATAATTTAACTGTGGCGCATATCACCAAGAACATTCGAATCTGATCTCCATTGCGCATCCAACCACAAGATATAATATAAAATTATTGCATGCTATTTTGCACGCACCTATAGCTCTTGATACAACCGTATCCCAGCCTTCATGATAAGCGTTCACTCCCACCATATGAGCACGCTTATCAACGTTAGAAGCCTTTTTCAAACACCACTATGGTATGCAGTATGTATGCACTGAGAGTCTGCACTAAGAGTCTGCACGGCGTTACAGGCTAGTAACAATAATCTGCGCCTGATTCCCTCTTTCATCTCTTTTTTCCACAGGTTTTTACTGATGCTCCACATTTTTGTGAGTGTCCTACCAATGGTACATTTTACCACTGGTTTATTAAGCATTTAGGACAGGGTGAGTCTTTTAGGGGACTCATACCTCCCATCTCCTTTGGTCCTGAAGAATACCGGGGATTTTTCCCAGATGGTTGAAACATGTTGACCAATGCACTACGAACACATAATTGAGATACGTAGGTCGTAACTCCCCTTCCAGTATCTCACTCTTTATTATTTTAATATTGTCCAGCTGCTTTTTCATTAAAATTTATTCACAAAGCCAAAACTAGGACAATTTTTAACACTGTATTTTCTTTTGCACCTACACTTCACAACCTGCTCCACTGCATTTCAGGTGTCGAAGCACACCCTGGTAATGCTAGGCCACCAGGGTGGACCCCGATAATGAAGCATGTGACCACTAGGTGGTGAGTGAGGTTTTTTTTACAAGGAATATTCATTCCACGTTTGGAAAACCTTCAACCTACTCATCGGGGATACTCCTTCATTTGTTTTTCAATATTCGTGATCAGGGGATCAGGAGTATTTCTCGTCCATCGTGTATGGACATAGTCCCTTACTCTCCATTTTGGTTTTTCGGATGCATTGATACCTCACAACATGTATAAGTAATGTATGTACCTCTGCGCCATGTTAGGCGGCACAGTAGGGCACATAGAAAACAATGTGAAGATCAGTTAATTGTGTAGTGTACAGACAGTGGATGACACACAGCTAACAGCATGCTTGCAGAGTGCACAACAATGAC
This sequence comes from Lissotriton vulgaris, assembly GCF_964263255.1. Lineage (NCBI taxonomy): Eukaryota > Metazoa > Chordata > Amphibia > Caudata > Salamandridae > Lissotriton > Lissotriton vulgaris. Next base: position 1,576,007,515 of record NC_141689.1, read on the forward strand.
AATTCCCCATCTAATCCACAGGTGACCAAGAAATTACAGCTGAGGACAACACCAACGACCAGCAGAGCCAGTCTCCCCCCGGTACATGGACTCTCGATGTAGACTCCCAGGATTTTCTGGACGATGAGCTTGAGGCCGGCCCATCTGGTGTGCCAGGGAGCAACAGGTCCCAAGACCCCATCCTTCCCACCACCACATCTGCTGCAACACCAACTGCACAGCAGACCCCTGCTGTTACGGCCTGTGCATCCACCGCCACCACCACCACCAGTGCTACCTGCAACACCCTCTCTGTTCCAGGGGATGAGCACCCCACACCAGCAACTGAGGACAGCAGGGAGAGTGTGCATGGACCCACAGTGGCGAGGCAGCAGGTCCGTGGCAGCAGGGCAGGTGGGAGGGTCAGGGTCACCCCCAGACACCAGGAGGCTGGGACCCCATCCCTGATACACCTCACCATGGGGCATACGAACAGGCCCAGGGACAAACTGGCCGGTCGGATGATCTTTTATGCGAGGTCATCCTGCTAATGAGGTCTATCGACACACGCATTGGACAATTGGTGGACCTCATACTTTTTTTGTGTCAGCTTTGTCTTTAGTGCAGGACGTACAGTTTACAAAATGCGCAAAATGTATCCGAAGTATGTCCTGTATGTAGGCAAGGATCAGTTTGAGGCACCTAGGGAAACACAACAGAACAACATTCACTGGTGTGAGTGTGGCATCACAGATATTACACTACACCAAGCATCTACAGAAGCCAACATGCAGACAACACAATGGGCAAAAAGTGTCAACATGAACGTCACGTATACGTTCACAGATGGCATGTCACAGTCACATATCCACACACAGGTGACTTTTCATCTGGCTGTTCATACTATTTGCACATAGACCTTCACAACAACAGCAATCTCACCAGACAATGAATATGTTGGACTACATCACCCACCTTCAAGTGAAATAGCGGGTGATGAGCTGTTGGCGCATGTCACTACCCTCCTCCTCTCCACTGTCCTCATCACTGGACTCAGGTTGTTATGCAGGGGGGGGGTCTTGGTTCCTCATTATCATCCAGGAACAGGGGAATATCCTGGCGAATGGCCAGGTTGTGGAGCATGCAGCATGCCACTATGATCTGACACACCTTCCGAGGCGAGTATGCCAGTGCACCTCTGTTTTTGTCCAGACAGCGGAAACGTGACTTGAGCAGACCAAAAGTACGCTCCACCACACGACGTGTCCTTCCATGGGCCTCATTGTAGCGGACATCAGCTGGGGTCCTGGGATTCTGCAGTGGGCTCAGCAGCCATGGACAGCTGGGATATGCAGAGTCTCCTAGGTATGACAAATGGACATTGTAATGTTGCACATGCAGAGGGCAGCAGGTCACACACCCAGCACGACATACGACTATGCATACTCACCCACAATCCATGTGCTCGGGTAGCAGATTAGCCATCAGCTGGGGCACAATGCTGTTCCTCAGGATGTAGGAGTCATGGGCTGAGTTGGGGAATCTGGCACACACATGCAAGATGATCATATATGCCAGGCACAACACCTGCACATTGATGGAGTGGTAATGTTTGCGAATACGAAAAATGTGTTCACTTGCCTGTGGTAGCACAAGACCAACATGTGTGCAATCTATGGCACCAACAACATGGGGGATCTGCCCAAGGGGATAGAAGTCTCCCTTCACAGCTGGCAATTCCGAACCCCTGGGGAAATGGAAGTATCTGTCCATGTAGATCATCATGGCGGACAGAACATCAGGCAGAACCATGCTGAACATCAGTTGAGACATCCCACCAGCGCTGGCCACAGTCCCCTGGAACGATCCAGTGGCAAAAAAATGGAGGGCTGCCATCACTTTATAAGTTGGGGTGAAAGCTGTTGGATATGTCCGGCGAGGCTGCAGGTGGGGCTCCAACATATCACAAAGGGTCCTCAGGGCGGCTCTATCTAGCTGGAATTTGTGAATGATTGCCACATCCTCCATGTCCTCCAGCAGTGTCAAGTGACAAATCAGATTTGGCCTCCTCCTAGTTGAGATTAAAGTGGACACATGTAAATGAAATCCATCATGAGATGGCCACTGCATATCCCGTTCGGGCTGACACAGAAAAAACTAAAACTGACTTGATAATTGAGTGACACACCATGTTACATGGGTGGGCGTTTGGGCCACACAGAGGGCACATCTTCCTATTTACAATAAACAAGCGCCTCAAACACAACATAGGTCAATGTGAATGCACATAGTCAAATGGCCACATTTCACATGTGCATGCCTGGAAGTGTGGCACCCAGCCAATGTGTGACTAATCAACACCACTGTCTCATACCCATCTGCTGTAACTGTCACACCTAAATGCATAATGCTAACTTGCCACACATCTACAACACAATGAACACAATTGTAGGTGAACAGACAAATGCGTGTATGAGCAGATAGAAGAGCACTAGTAAGTAACAACATCATACAGTGAGACAAGCCTTCCCGAGGTCATCACTGCCTCTCAAAAAATTGACATGTGTACACATAATGGAGTCCACTACAACATTGTCCTGCCTCATCAACCATCTAATGCATTTTTGACATGTTAGGGACTACAGACCAATGTACGTCACTCAAACACAACCATTGAATGTGTAGGCACCAGTGGAGTCAATGGAACATTGGCATTGTGTGCACGATGAATTGCCCTTCGCCATGTGGCCACAGTGCACTGTTGAACTGTTCCCGATGGACATTGCTATTGTATGTGCCCCAAATCAAGGTAGCTACCGCCTGGCCACGGCGGTGTCACCCCCCACGACACAGGTGCCATAGTCATTGTCATCAGCAAGTATGTGGACCACTTTTTACGACCCATAGTATGTGGTCTCAAATCCTATGTGAGATATTCTGCTCACATTATTTCCCTCATTGACGGGAAACAGTTCTATAGAGAGACTCAGTGTCTGGTTACTCTGGACATTGAGTATCTCTACATGAACATACGCAAGAGGACACTGTGAAAGTGATTCATGATGTCCTTGAGGATCAAGACCTAGGTGGGGCCAACAGTGACTTTATTGTAAGATGTGTCAGATTAATTAAAAAAAAATATTTTCTTATTCAAAGATGAGTATTTTAAACAGATGAAGGGGACCAGCATGGGGGCCACTTGTGCCCACAGTCTGGCCTGCTTGTATGTAGGGCATTTTGAATCTAAACACATCTACAACGAGGGGGCCCTTTCTATGAGAATGTAGCGGGCTGGTACCGCTACATTGATGAAATCTTTTTCATTTGGGAAGGGGCCACTAAAGTTTTAGAGGAGTTTCTCAACTGTCTGAACTTGGGTGGCTCGAATCTGAAATTCACATCATATTACAGAAAAACTATGGTGGATTTTCTTGATATTTCAATTAAGGATGAGAATAGAGTCTTGGAAGTGGAGTTGTTCACTTAGCCTATGGCAAAAAATACTCTTCTCCATTTTTCAAGTTTTCATCCCAAGTCACAGAGAGATAGCATTCCCTTCAGCCAATTTCTTCGACTGAGGAGGAATTGCTGTGATCTGCAAGACTTTTACAAGCACTCTGAGGAACTGAAGCGCAAATTCATAGACAGAGGCTATCCCAAAAAACCTTCTATCACATTCCTTAAAGCAAGCAAGGTTTTATGATCGTGATGCATTGGTCAACAAACCTGTTTTTAAGAAAGAATCACCCAACAAGGTAGTATTTGTAAGCAAATTCTCTAATTTGAGTAATCAGCTTAAGAACATTGTCAACAGGAACTGGCACATATTGAATCATGAAGAAGACGTCAAATTAGAGAGACTGTTGTATGCATTTTAAAAGAACAAGAATCTGAGAGATATGCTAATGCATACATACGGGGAGGATAATCAGGATACCCAGATGACCATTGCAAACATCCCAGCAATTACCAATGTTAGATGTGGCACATGTAATATATGTCCACAATGCTTACAAACAAAAGAAATCACACACAATGGTTGCATCATTAGATCACGGACTCTCTATGTAGAAGTAAGAAGGCCATTTATCTCCTACTGTGCCCATGTGGCTTGGGCTATGTGGGGGAGACTGTCAGAGAGGTACGCACCAGGTTTCAGGAACGTAGGTCTGCTATAAAAACTAAAAAACTAACAGCACCCCTTGTGCCCCATTTTTTAGAACTTGGTCAAGGGGAGAATGACTTCCTCTGGTTCATTCTGGAAAAGGCCAAGTTAGACAGGAGAGGTGGGAATATCCATTGTAAACGTAAAGCACGGGAACAATGGTATATTTCCCACTTGAAGACTTCATGAAAAGGATTCAATTTGAGAGAGGAATGGGAGCGCATTTTAGGGGCGAGGTAGATAATAGCGCTTCTGGTCTTTGATGTCTTTATCTACCTTTTGGATACAGTAAAGGATAAGGGACTCAAAACCCTGGAGGGATCCTGGTTCCGTTTCTATATGTTTAGGAGTAAGGACCCCGATATTATAGTTCTAGATTTAGTACTAACTCAGTCGAGGTATCACATGAGTCATCTGTACCTGTTCTGAATCTTCCAAGACATGTACACAGACTGAGTGAATTTAGACATGGTATAGATGTTCTCACCTGTTGGGAGTGGGAAAGGATTTGGCATGCTTTTAGTCCTCTCGTTTTTTGGTTTATAATTTGGCAGTTGTGCGAGGAGGGTCCACACAGGACTGGTTTATACAGTGTGCTGCAGCATGCATTTTAGTCCAGTGAGAGATAGCTAATATTGTACAGATGCATTTTAGATTAGTAAAAGATCGTGAATATATGTGCATGGTTTACAACACTCGAAGTAGGGTTTAGATGCCCTCAAAATCAGCGGACCGATTATATTTTCGGTGTTCCCTTAATGACACTAGGGGTGTTTCTCTTACGATGCTAGTGATGTTCTTTGAGGGTTTAAAATTGTTCACCGGCAGTATTCATATACTTCCAAGATGGCGGACAGTCATTTTCATTTAGTATTAGGGAGAGAAATTAGCTGTAACCGGAAGTACAAGTTTACTTCCGGGTGGTAGGCAGCGCAGCAGCGCCTATTTAAGGATAAGTGCAGGAATGGTTGATGTTTGATACCAATTGGAGGCATTTACCCCGAGGGATACCGTTAGGCGGACACAGGTATGTGTAGCTGTACCCCGTTAGGACTATTGGATTTTTGATATATTATCATATGTCCGGTAGAGTAAACACAGCCCTTATCTGTTTTTCTATTTATAGATCTCGGTTTGGGACTGTTTTTAACATTTTCTTGTGCTTGCTGGGAGCTATTGCAACTCTCAAGGTAAATTTGGGTTCTGTCTTGAGGATTCTAATGGGAGACTAGTCCCGTGACAGGGTTTGTTATGTGGTCTGCCGCTATACTCTAGCCGACACAAGTACGCAGACTCACAGTACAGGGAGATCTGTGATTCTACAACTGTAGGCGGTGCCATATTTACTCGCTGGAAGAACGCGTTATTTTCAAATATGTTATGCTGGGGGGATGTACATCTAGAATAACGCCTACCATCTTTTGTATGAATATAAATGTGCTGCAGTATTGACTGATATAAAATACATTGCCTGAGGGGGCAGCATGTGTTAATACTTAGCAACCGATACCCACCTTTAGATAGACATGGCAGGTAGTTATGTCCGACAATGGAGCCTTACTATGAGTATTATGTTGTTTTCAGATCAAACCCGGTCCTAGAACTACTGAAGGACCATTGAAATGTAGTGATAGACTAACGCCCAGCAGGAAAGTTTCTATCATACTTGTTGAAGGTAATTATAAGAGGTTTAAAGATGGGTAATTGACTTTACTTACACCCGCAAATGGCTTATGCGGGCAACGCTATCTTTTTCGTATGCAGGCATACTATTTTGAGTCATTTTTCCTGGAGGACCGCACTGAAGTATTTCTATGGTGTAACCCACAGCAGTGGATTGTGTAGTTTATCCAATAAAGGTAACCAACAGCAGTTGATTTAGGCAATCAATGATATGTATATCTATAATGGGCTAGTTGGATAATTCATAGTTCTTCTGTGGCAGATACAGATTGTTTCAAGTACCAGGTGGAAGCGTTGATCCGGAGGCGTATGCAAGCCGTGGAAACACAGGTAGACTCTTAAGTCTGGTCTGATTGTGCTATTAAAATTAGTGATGTCGTGTGGAAGACCGATAATAGGGAGGGGTGAGGGCCCCCTACATATGGGACAATGGGACTTTTTTAGCCCTTAGTTCTCTAAGAAATATGTGGGATGTCTGGATATTTTTGGCACAATTAGATGTATATGGAGATGAATAGTCCAACTGTTGGGATGCTTCCAACTGGTTCTCAGCTTTATAAGATATGCTTTGTTTAAGCTATGCTTTGTATGACTATGCATGAGACTAGTATATGTGCGCCTCAAGTTTTATCACCAGTGTGTAGAGTTATGGACATGAGGATGATATATTTAATAAAGTGGGGATCCTATGCATTTTTTCCATTCTACTTAGGGGGTTTTGTAATGTTTATTGTGTGTTTACTTTTACAGACTGTTAACATTGTGATTGGGACGTATTTTACTTTCCTGAAAAAGGTGATGGCCGTGCATTAAAGGCCCACAGAAACGCGTTGATGCCCATTGAAGAGGAAACCACTTAAAATCTGTTACGACAATTGTACTGGAGAATTGTATCTGGATTAGCACCCATTGTGGTTACAATTGAATATCGGCTTGATTTAATGGTTTCCTCTCTAGAACTAGGAACTATTTTCTTTTCTTCTCTCTTTATTCCGAAATTTTATTGTTTCCAAATGCACTGTGTGGAAATATACTGGGGTTTTATATCATGTTTGATTTGATGTTTTTAAACTCTTGCACTGTTGTTTAGCCTTTTTTAAATTGATTATGATCTAAGATGTATATGGTACTACTGCTTCATCAATAAACTTGCATCCTTTTTTAGACTTGTTTTTCGATCACATCCTTTTTGTCCATTCTCAACTTACCGGTGTGAGGCAATACATGTATGAGTGGTACGGTAAGTGTGTAAGTGGTCAAAGGAGGTTCTCTTTTTGACTAAGGTCATTGTCATGGATACATGCCCAAATGGCAGTTGGCATGCTCCGCCACCCTATTTGCGGTGACTCATGTCATTGTATGTGCCCCAAATCGCGGTACCTACCGACTGGCCACTGCGGTGTGTCACCGCCATGAAGCATGCCCTAGATCAATGGGAACGATGATTGCAGTGGCATGATCCAATTTTGAAAATCGCGGTAGGCCTACTCCGCCAGTGCGGAGGCAGTCATTGGGTGCTTTTGAAAGATGCACCATCACGGTAGCGCACCCCGGGCCCCTGCGGTACATCACCGCCATGAAGCATGCCCTAGAGCCAATGGGAACGATGATTGCGGTGGCATGATCCAATTTTGAAAATCACGGTAGGCCTACTCCGCCAGTGCGGAGGCAGTCATTGGGTGCTTTTGAAAGATGCACCATCGCGGTAGCGCACCCCGGGCCCCTGCGGTACATCACCACCATGAAGCATGCCATAGAGCCAATGGGAACGACGATTGCTGTTGCATGATCCAATTTTGAAAATCGTGGTAGGCGTGCTCCGCCACCGGGGAGGCGGTCATTGGATGCTTTTGAATGGGGCAGACCTGGACAACCAAATGTTGCTGCTTGTCACATTTGAAAAGACCCCAGGGGCTATATATGTGTGGGAGTGAGTCTCACATTTCCACTGCTCACAGAGCCTGATGCAGAGACCTCTGATCTGCTGCCTCCAGGGACTGCTGCCTGAGACCCCTCATCTGCTGCTGCCTCCAGGGACTGCTGCCTGAGACCCCTCATCTGCTGCTGCCTCCAGGGACTGCTGCATGAGACTCCTCACCTGCTGCTGCCTCCAGGGACTGTGGCCTGAGACCCCTCACCTGCTGCTGCCTCCAGGGACTGCTGTCTGAGACCCCTAATCTGATGCTGCCTCCAGGTACTGCTGCCTGGGACCCCACACCACCCAATTTCACCACAGGTTTTCCATGTCCACAGGGATGGCAAGGACAGAGAAGATCCGTGCCAGTCCATTCACAAGCGAGGAGCTGGAGGTCCTGGTGGACGAGGTGCTCACACACTACCCAAGGCTGTATGGTGCCCCAAATGTCGTGGTAAGTAATCAAAAGCGGAGGTGTAGGGCAGGGGTGGGCACACATGGATTTGGACTGATGCAGTATATGCCTGAGGGTGTGGGGTTGTGTAATGCACTGTCAAACATGCTGTCTCCAGGGGGAAGGAGTGTGTGTTGCAATGTCACAGGTTTCCCTGCCTGCATTTATAGGTATGGATGAAGTGTGTTGCATTGTCAGCCATACAGTGACACAGTATGTTGGCCATGCAGGTGCCAGGACAGTGATTTCTTGGCTGAATGGCTATGAGTGCCCCTGTTGTCTGTCTCAGTGTGAGCCCAGATAGTCAGCACAGTGCCCGACCACTAAGACGAAGTGACATCCCTTCACTTACTGTGTCCTTACTATTGTTTATTCACAGTAAAATCCAAATATGCACCCTCTCAGCCCTGTAGAATTGCACGCAACCACATTTGTGTAGATCTATATTTTGTATGTGAGTCCATGTCCCTCAATGCCACACACATGACATATTGATATATCCACAGGGCATGAACATTGAGTGCTGCACAGTCTTGCACACAGTGAGTCTACCCACCGACACAGGTCAATTTGTGATATGTGTTGTGGCCAGAGAAGCAAAGGAATGGAGATGTGTGCAAGCCACATAGGGGGTCCAGTGCTGTCATCCTGCATGTGTGTGAGATGTTCAGGGGCTGTGTACGCCCTCATAAATGCATGCAATCACATCAGCTTAGCCCATGCAGAGTGCCCATGTGAGATGTACCCCAAGGTGGGATGGGCAGATAGTAGGTTTTGTAATGAGTTTGTGTCTTGCTACTGTACTGCTAGATGTTGGTACATGACACTGTGTCACTGATCATTTTCCCCTCTTGTCTCCCATGCCTGCAGGTCAAGGTACACCAGAGTAAGGCCGTGTAGAGGGCCATTGCAGCAAAGGAGCGAGCTCTGGGGGTATCTAACCGACGGCACACCCACTGCCACAAGAGGTGGGACAACATCAGCTGGCTGATGAAGAACGTGGCAGAGATGACCTTGGGGCTGCTCCCTCGCATGACATCACTGATGGGCCACATCTTGGCAGTGACTCATCCTGAGCTGGATGCACGTCTGAAGGAGCATCAGCAGCAAGGCAGAGGTAAGTATTTGGGGAGGGAGACATTGGCTGTGAGCAGATGCATGTGTACAGGGCCTGTGCCAGCAGTGGACTATGTTATGTTGGTGGAGTGGTGCAGTGCAGTGTCATGTAAGTGGCTGCTGGGATGGGTGCCAGTGTCATGCATTTGCCCAAAGTGTTCTTACAAAGGTGATTCTCCCTGCTGTGCATTCCCATTGCCGTATGTGTTATGCTCTTCATGGTTATTCAGCATTGGGATAGTTTGGAGAATCGATTTGGGAGTGAACAGCAGTGTTTCAAATCTGAGTGTGACTACATCTCTGCGTACATTGTATGCACCATGAATGTTGAGGGCTACACATCTGACTAAAATGTGCACTCTTTGGGCCCCAGAGTACAACATGGTGTTTGGCATGGGCTATTTGCCATTGTGAACTGTCATGTCGTAATAGGTATCTGTGTTGTCCCCTACTGTTCCCTCAAGGTCTGTCAGTGGCAACAAGTGGTGTGCCCACATCATGTCTATAGGTGTAGGCAGAGCAAGTTGTGTGTGGTAGACTTCAGCCATGGGCAGGGTGTTGTGCTGTGTGGCCTTGACATGGCTCAGTCATGACAGATGATCAGGGTTATATGCACTGTTGTGGTCTATGTAGTGAGTTGCTTCAATGTGATTGCAGAGTCTGGTGTGCAACAGGTAGATTTGGGCATATTTTGTACTTCATTGATTGCATTGCTTTGTCTTGTTGATTCCACTAACCTGACCCTGCATCTCTCATGCAGATTCGCCAGTGGTCATGGAGGGACAGGAGCCGGACACCAGTGGGGGTGAGACCAGCACTACAGCTGCACAGGAGCCCAGTGACACAAAGGTCGCCAGCGCCTCAGAGGGGGACCAGAGTATGCAAGAGGAATCCGTGCCTGAGACACAAAGTACCACATCATCTGATGCCAGCAGGGATGCATCCATGTTGGTGGACACAGGGAATGGAAACTCTGCATCATCTTCTACCACACAGCGGCCAGTGCCCACCCTCCCAGCCACTTCCTCTGGTGCTGCCCGTGTCCGTGTCAGTAAGAGGGGATGAGCTACATTCACACCTGGCACCACTGCCCCTGTACCTGTCCCCCCTGCTGCCCTCAGTGATGAGTTTGTTGAGCTTCTGTGCCACCTTTGTGTGGGTCAAACAGCCCTCCTCAATGCCTTCAGTGACCATGACAAAACATTAGCCCAAATTGTTGCCTACATGGAGGACATACACTCTGACGTGTATGGGCGGCACCGTACTGTTCAGGCTTTGTCGTCCCCAGTGACATCTGCCCTTCAACAGGTACATACTCCATTCCTGCTCCAGGGCCTTTGTCCACCCCCCAGTTAGTGGACATATCTGATGATAGTGACCACAGTTCCCATGCGTCACAGTCACGATACAGCACAAGAAGCATCCAGCAGAAACAACCCAAGCGGGCCTGCCCGCAGACACCATCCCCACAGAAGAGCAAAGCCACCCCAGAAAGCAAAGACAAGAGCCTGTCAGGGGAAAGCAAAGCCCAAAAACAAAGAAGCAGACCTCAGGCTCACATGCCTCGGAGGCATCCCCAGCTAAGGACTCTCCTGTCCCTAAAGCTTCATGCAAAGCAAGACATGCCATTTCTGTGCCCACTGAGGAGGTGTTGAATGGCAAGGGTACACCTAGGAAGGGCTCAGAGCCACATTCCCCCACCACATCAACTCCCATTCCAAGCCCAGTGAAGCAGGCGAAGGAGGGCTCCTTAGGGTGTACCTCTGGAAAACAGGGGAAGGAGGGCACTGTAGGGGTACACCTGGCAAACAGGGGAAGAAGGGCAAGAGGCGTAGCCATATGAAGCATTCCACAGGATCCAGCACCTCACCAGAGGAAGTGCCTGTGTCTGCACCTGAAGCGGCTCTGTTGGTGTGTGTGCCTGTTGTGTCAACATCAGTTCCCATTAACCCCAGTACAGGGAAGCCATTTCGAATTCCCAAGAAGTTTAAAGGCACCCCTCAAACCTCTACCACCCACACTGTGTCTCAGGTCTGCATGACTCCACCTCCCCGTGCCACTACACCACCTGGTCCAAGCAGCCCTCGGGCTTGCCAAACCACTGATAGCCCTACCTCACCTGGGCCACTCTCTCCCCAAGCAGGTGCTCCTGATGTCCCTGACACACAGCCAGCTCCCAGTCTGCCTGACAGCCAAGTGTGAGTGCTAGTCCCCCTCACACACCTGTCTCTCTCACAGGTGGGCCTGTTCTACCATTTGTTACCCCCTGACTGTTTTGCTGCCCATGGAAGGGTAAAGTCGCACACACTCTCTGTGCACATTCTCATGTACTCCCTCTGTACTTTGCCATGCCCACTGGTCTTCGTGTTCTGCCGTTGGCTGTGCAGATTCTCATGTACTCGCTCTGCACTTTGCCATGCCCATTGGCCTTCGTGTTCTGACCTTCCCAAGCAGCCTTTCGTGTACTTGCTGTGCACCCTGAACTGGCCCCTGGCCCTGTTAATATGCTGTGTTGGACTCTTCCCTGTGCAGCCTCTCAAGTGCTTTCTGTGCACCCTGAACTGGCCACTGGCGCTGTTGCTCTACTGTGTTGGACTCTTCCCTGTGCAGCCTCTCATGTACTTGCTGTGCACCCTGAACTGGCCACTGGCCCTGTTGCTCTGCTGTGTTGGACTCTTCCCTGTGCAGCCTCTCATGTACTTGCTGTGCACCCTGAACTGCCCACTGGCCGTGTTGCTCTGCTGTGTTGGACTCTCCCCTGTGCAGCTTCTACTGTACTGACTCTGCACTTTTCCCTGCCCACTGGCCTTGTTGTTCTGCTGTGTTGGACTCTTCCCTGTGCAGCCTCTCATGTACCTGCTGTGCACCCTGAACTGGCCACTGGCCCTGTTGCTCTGCTGTGTTGGACTCTTCCCTGTGCAGCCTCTCATGTACTTGCTTTGCACACTGAATTGCCCACTGGCCTTGTTGCTCTACTGTGTTGGACTCTCCCCTGTGCAGCTTCTCATGTACTGACTCTGCACTTGCCCTGACCACTGGTCTTCGTTTTCTACCCTTGCCAGTGCAGATTCTCATGGATATGCTGTGCATTTTGTGCCTTGCTCTTCTCTACTGTTGGTGCCTATGTATGCAACATGTGAATAAAGACAGTTACTCCTATTGTCTGTTTTATCAGTGTCCTTACTGAATAAAGGCAATTTGGTGTGTACATATCTTTGGCTGTGCTCTATGTGTCACTTCAACATTGCCAAGGTCATTGCTCGCCTACTCTTTTTTCACAGGGGTGACAGGGGCTTCAGTTATTTCTGACACTGATACTTGTGGCATCTGTGGTGTTAATTTTAAATGTGTTGCAGTTCTCTTTTTCCAGGTTTTCAGTTGTTGCCTACATTGTTCACATGTCAGGTTGGGGGACACTGCCAGCACAAATTGTGACTCAGTGCACAGGCTTGCATGCAGGCTGGGCATTGTCATCATGTATGTGTGTTATTCCTTTATGTGTGCCCTGCTGTGTATGTATATGGTCATCTTGTGATGGCCGGTCATCCTGGTCCCATGGCCTACATGAGATGTGTGCTCTTGGGTTGTGAAGAGGTGTGCAGTGTGTTGGTATGTCCATGCAGTTCTGTCTGACTCCTACTTGTTGTTTTAGTCACTTGTGAGTGTGCAGAGAAGCTCGCTAGAATGATCCTGTAGCCACTGTTGGGCTTGCCAGCCAGCATACCTGCCAACAGCCAAATGATCCTGTATACATAGCAGAAAGCCGCCAGAATTACCCGCCTGCCTCCCGCTGCCTCACTCACTTTCACCAGTGCGGCCGCTGAGCGGAGTGCGGGCAAGGGGACTTCAACCCCCAGCAGCCCATGCGCAACGTGCACCAGGAGACCGCGCCAGGAGGTGCATAAGAACTGCGTCAGCCCCTGCCGAGAGGGGAAGCTTGCTAGAATGATCCTGTAGCCCCTGTTGGGCTTGCCAGCCAGCCTACCTGCCAACAGCTAAACGATCCAGTCTACATAGCAGAAAGCCGCAGAAAGCCGCCAGAATTACCCGCCTGACTCCCGCTGCCTCACTCACTTTCACCAGTGCGGCCGCCGAGCGGAGTGCGGGCCAGGGGACTTCAACCCCCAGCAGCCCATGCGCAACGCGCACCAGGAGACCGCGCCAGGTGGCGCATAAGAACTGCGTCAGCCCCTGCCGAGAGGGGAAGCTCGCTAGAATGATCCTGTAGCCCCTGTTGGGCTTGCCAGCCAGCCTACCTGCCAACAGCCAAACGATCCTGTCTACATAGCAGAATCCGCAGAAAGCAGTCAGAATTACCCGCCTGCTTCCCGCTACCTCACTCACTTTCACCAGTGCGGCCGCCGAGCGGAGTGGGGGCCAGGGGACTTCAACCCCCAGCAGGCCATGCGCAACACGCACCAGGAGACCGCGCCAGGAGGCGCATAAGAACTGTGTCAGCCCCTGCTGAGAGGGGAAGCTCGCTAGAATGATCCTGTAGCCCCTGTAGGGCTTGCTAGCCAGCCTACCTGCCAACAGCCAAACGATCCTGTCTACATAGCAAAAAGCCGCCAGAATTACCCGCCAGCCTCCCGCTGCCTCACTCACTTTCACCAGTGCGGCCGCCGAGCGGAGTGCGGGCCAGGGGACTTCAACCCCCAGCAGCCCATGCGCAACGAGCACCAGGAGACCGCGCCAGGAGGGGCATAAGAACTGCGTCAGCCCCGCCTCGCGGGATGCCGGGAGAAGCCCGGACAAAGGGCGGGCCCTCTGTGGCCCTCAGTGGTCTGATGAGACTGGGCTGGGCCATACCCTTTCCACAACTGACTTGACTCCACTGCCCTATGAACACTAAGGTACTGTGACACTTAATCCCAACAATTGGAAAGCTGTTCCTTTAACTTTGTGTATTGTCGCTGCTGTTCTGATTGGGCAGACTCTGATCTCTGCCGCCCATTTCTCATTGCAGAAGTCTTTTGACTTAAAAACAGCGAGTAATTATGTCACCGAGGGCCACGTAGGGAACACAATCATTGATGGAAGGGTCAACAAAGGGAACACTCGATCAGTTCTTCATCAGAGCAGCCTCCAGGCTGGAGCATGAGATTGCCATAACAGAGCGACGCATATCATCTGAACTCCATAACAAACACATATCTATAAGCCCCTCACTTACAGCGGCCTCATTGGTATCTTTATCAGACAATGAGAGATTGCGTCTCAGTGACATTGTTATACCTTACCTGCTTAAAGACGTGACATCGCCTTCCGAGTCTAATAGGTCCCCAAGCAGTAGAGACTCTAGTGCTGATCGTGCTATAGACTTACTCTTAGAAGACCCCACACCATTAAACCCCCCAAATCCTGGTGTTGACAACAAGGTGCGGGCCCAAACTACATCCAAAGGACGCCCGGAAAAAGGAAAAGGGGGGTTAGCAACCAAGTAGGGAGACAGGCCAAACAGACCAAGACACACCCCCGTACTCCAACAAAAGAAACGACTGGAGTAGGAAAAATACCCACGAATACAAACTTAGAACATGGTCCACTGTCCCCGTCCCTAATTCAGGAACTGACAGAGAACATTGAAATTCTAATGAAATCTCTGTTCCTGCCAATTGTGGAAAGACTAAAGAGAGTTAACTCCCAACTAGGGTCCATAGAAAATGCTGTTATAGCCAATACAGCCCTCCATAAGGATGTATATGATTTAAAGAGGTCCGGGGGAACGCCATCTGGCCCCGGGGCCTTGTTACTTGTCAGTCCAAGGATTCCTTTTTCGACCTCGTTAATTGAGAAGAGCAAATAGTTCTCCTCGGGGGCATCAAATCTGTATTCTGCTTGTGGCACAATACTTTTAAAAATGGAACTAAAATGGGAAACCCACTCCTCTTCTGGGATGTTTGTGCCAAGGGCAGAATTACTGGGTTGATCAAACAGAGGCTTATTTATAATTTCCGGAACTTAACGCTGTTTCCCAAGATTTTGGGGTCTAAGAGGGTCTCCCAAACACTTGCCTTCACCTCTTTCTTTCGCTTAGCAAGGGATTTGTTATAGTTAGTGGGCAGAGCCTTAATACGGGCCGGGTCTCTAGGTTTTGTCTTTAAGGCCATCTTGAGATCTCGGCTGGCCTTAGAACAAGAGTGGTCAAACCATTTTGGGCCATTACCTGCATGCCCTGTGGATGGCACGGTTAACAATGTCCCTACTGTTAATACAACACCCTCAAATGCAGACAAGGTTAGTTGTGGTGACGATGCTGGCGACACACAAACCGAAAGTTCAGAACTACACATGTTATTGATTGAAGTGTACAAATCGTTGGAGTTCACCAGTGTCCATTTTAGACGACGTTTTGCGTCAGTACTCTTCAAGGTCCCACGGGCTTCACGTGGCTTGCGCAGATCAAAGATTCCTCCACCCAATTTAATACAAAGAGAATTATGGTCGCTATGTATATTTACTTGGATAGAAAAATCCAACATGAAATTGGCAAGTTCACCAGATAATAATATATGATCTATATATGAGCCAACTGTGTGTCCTTTATACGTGGGGTTGGGGTAAAGGGTGTGATCAGCCACCGTGGACATGGCAGCAGTTAAATTGTTTTCGTTCATCAGGTTGTTCAGTTGGTTTCCTCGTCGAGAATGATCGAAATGAAAGCCTCTAAGGCTGTTGCACCCCATTTGACCC
The DNA here is from genome assembly GCF_964263255.1 of Lissotriton vulgaris. NCBI lineage: Eukaryota > Metazoa > Chordata > Amphibia > Caudata > Salamandridae > Lissotriton > Lissotriton vulgaris. The sequence goes on from NC_141689.1 coordinate 1,576,023,520, forward strand.
ATAGTAGTCACTCCTGGATTCCCACAGGGGTGTGCATTGAAATCACCTGCAATGAGTTTTTGACACGGCAAAATACCCACATTATCTCTCAAAAAGTCATACAGGCACAGTAGACTACATTCTCCATTCTGGTTTACTGCGTTGTAAAAGTTAATCAGGGTTAAAGAGTTTTTACCCTTCTTCAACACTAAGACTTGGATGTTACTGTTACCAGGAAGGTGCTTGATTATTTGACATGGGAGTGCCAGGTTGACATAAATTGCCAAGCCCCCCTTTGCTCTTCCGCTAAGCGATGGGTCAGCTGGTGTAAAGAAACTTTGATACCCCTCGATGAAGACGTTTTTTTCTACCAGCCAGGTTTCTTGGAGGCATATCACAGCATGTTGTTTGATAAAAGTCAGCCAGGTGGGATCGCAGACTTTATCTGTCAACCCTACAATGTTCCAGGAGACTAAGCTTGAGCTACAAGGTGTCGAAGAACATGATGTTTTAGTAGCTATGTTTGTGTACTCCCTGTCAGCTGGATTTGAGCCGAGTGCCTCTATATAAGTGATAACCTGTTCTCCCGTGGTGTTACAAGTTTGATCAATATGGAGGGTGACAAGGCTGTGATCGTTTAGTGAAACACTGCCTGAGCTTAGCCAGGCTTGAGGTGACAGGGCCTCCAATGGAGATCTCATTTCTTGTGTTGTAAAGAAACTTAGTTTAGCGTTTTTTACAGCTATTGTATCATGCGGTGCATTGATATTAACCTCATTTGTTGGGCCTCTATCAAGATTAGTATGGTCAGTAGTTTTGTGGGCAGTTGATAGTTCATGTAGTCAGTCTACCCCCTCCAAGCCACCCTGTCCAAGGAAGGCATTAAACCTATTGAAGATGGGAACCCTATACTGGTTGTTTACATAATTAGAGTAAGGATACTCATGTTGGTATGTTTGGTATGGGTTTTCCCTCCTCTCTGGTTGTGTAACAAAGGGATTTATAATTCTATAGTCCCTAGGTATGGCCCGAGTTAAATACTGTGAGTCATTAGGGATATATGCCTGTAATCCCCTGAATTGTCCCAGAATGGATGCTGATTAACATGGGCATGCAATGTCCCCTGTTCCAACAGGTGGTGTTGGTACATATTGCTAAACCTAAGCATGGGCGGAAAATCAGTTACGCTCGTGGATTTTGCGGATTTTCGGTAAATTCGCAATCCGCGAACGCTCGCAAATTTACCGAAAATCCGCAAATTCGCACGCAGCGGATTTTTTTTTCTTGGTGATACAATTTTGTGGCGCGCGGCGTTTACTTACCGTCATTCAGCGTTTGCCGAGTTGTTTTTCTTGATATTTTGCGAGTGCTGCGCCATTTTGGATCTTGCTGCGGGATCCCGCGGGAATTTGGCGAGCGTGATTACGTAATCGCGGCTTGCCAACTTGCACAGCGAGAGTTTGTCAACGCGAGTACGCCGTGATCACGTATCGCGGTACTTCGCAATTGCGAGCTTGTAGATGCGGCGAGCAGCAACAATCTTGCACTCGCGAAAATACAAAATTTGCAATTCTGCACAAGAAATCCACCAGCAAGCAGCATACACCTTCTGGAAATGATGATTTTTATCTGAATAACTCCTCAGGTTGACATTTGCCTGCACTTTTTTTGCGAGGAGTCCATTTTGGGGAGGGGGGGTGGGAGGAAGGACGTGCCCCACAGTCTTCAACTTCCTGTTCCTGTCCAGCAGGCTCCTCCCAGTGCTTTGTCCATCTCCTGGTCACTTTTCATTTGGATCTGTAGCTGGAAGGATTACTTTTTGTGGATGCTGCTGGATATTTGGATTTGAGGCCTTTTTGACTTTCTTTGGATCACTTTTGGATTAGAAATTTCACAAGTAAGTTTGTTTGGGGCATTACAGTTGCTGCAACTACAATTTTGGAATTTTCGATTTTTGGGCTGTTTTGGGGCCTTTTGCCCAGGGGTACTCAGTGGTGGGTGCACTGAGACTTTCTGTGGGGTGTTTTGAATTTAAACATCATGGAGGGGCTGGATGGCTTGGGATTGTGCTGATTTGTCTGTGATTTTCGTTTATTTGGCCTGTTGTGGCCTTTTCACCAGGGGTAGTGAGTGTTGCATGGGCCTAGTCTTTCTGTGGGTTGTCTTGAATTTAAACATCATGGAGGGGCTGGATGGCTTGGGATTGTGCTGATTTTTCTGTGTTTTTCGATTTTTTGGGGTGTTCATGGGGACAGGCCATGTGGGTGGGGGCCATTTTGAGTGCTGCTACAGGCCCTGGCTATGTGCTGGGAGGGAGGGGGCCATTTTGAATGCAGGCAGTGTTGTTAGGCCTGCAACCATTTTGCCTAGTTTTCAACCTTTATGCCCAGGGGTAGTGAGTGTTGCATGGGCCTAGTCTTTCTGTGGGGTGTCTTGAATTTAAACATCATAGAGGGCCTGGATGGTTTGGGATTGTGCTGATTTTTCTGTGATCTTCGTTTTTTGGGCCTGTTGTTGTGGCCTTTTCACCAGTGGTAGTGAGTGTTGCATGGGCCTAGTCTTTCTGTGGGTTGTCTTGAATTTAAACATCATGGAGGGGCTGGATGGCTTGGGATTGTGCTGAATTTTCTGTGATTTTCGTTTTTTTGGGGTGTTCATGGGGACAGGCCATGTGGGTGGGGGCCATTTTGAGTGCTGCTACAGGCCCTGGCCATGTGCTGGGAGGGAGGGGCCATTTTGAATGCAGGCAGTGTTGTTAGGCCTGCAACCATTTTGCCTAGTTTTCAACCATTATGCCCAGGGGTAGTGAGTGTTGCATGGGCCTAGTCTTTCTGTGGGGTGTCTTTAATTTAAACATCATGGAGGGCCTGGATGGTTTGGGATTGTGCTGATTTTTCTGTGATTTTCATTTTTTGGGCCTGTTGTTGTGGCCTTTTCACCAGGGGTAGTGAGTGTTGCATGGGCCTAGTCTTTCTGTGGGTTGTCTTGAATTTAAACATCATGGAGGGGCTCGATGGTTTGGGATTGTGCTGATTTTTCTGTGATTTTCATTTTTTGGGCCTGTTGTTGTGGCCTTTTCACCAGGGGTAGTGAGTGTTGCATGGGCCTAGTCTTTCTGTGGGTTGTCTTGAATTTATACATCATGGAGGGGCTGGATGGCTTGGGATTGTGCAGATTTTTCTGTGATTTTCATTTTTTTGGGGTGTTCATGGGGACAGGCCATGTGGGTGGGGGCCATTTTGAGTGCTGCTACAGGCCCTGGCCATGTGCTGGGAGGGAGGGGGCCATTTTGAATGCAGGCAGTGTTCTTAGGCCTGCAACCATTTTGCCTAGTTTTCAACCATTATGCCCAGGGTTGTGAGTGTTGCATGGGCCTAGTCTTTCTCTGGGGTTTCTTAAATTTAAACATCATGGAGGGCCTGGATGGTTTGGGATTGTGCTGATTTTTCTGAGATTTTCGTTTTTTGGGCCTGTTGTTGTGGCCTTTTCACCAGGGGTAGTGAGTGTTGCATGGGCCTAGTCTTTCTGTGGGTTGTCTTGAATTTAAACATCATGGAGGGGCTGGATGGCTTGGGATTGTGCTGAATTTTCTGTGATTTTCTTTTTTTTGGCCTGTTGTGGCCTTTTCACCAGGGGTAGTGAGTGTTGCATGGGCCTAGTCTTTCTGTGGGTTGTCTTGAATTTAAACATCATGGAGGGGATGGATGGCTTGGGATTGTGCTGATTTTTCTGTGTTTTTCGATTTTTTGGGGTGTTCATGGGGACAGGCCATGTGGGTGGGGGCCATTTTGAGTGCTGCTACAGGCCCTGGCCATGTGCTGGGAGGGAGGGGGTCATTTTGAATGCAGGCAGTGTTGTTAGGCCTGCAACCATTTTGCCTAGTTTTCAACCTTTATGCCCAGGGGTAGTGAGTGTTGCATGGGCCTAGTCTTTCTGTGGGGTGTCTTGAATTTAAACATCATGGAGGGCCTGGATGGTTTGGGATTGTGCTGATTTTTCTGTGATTTTCGTTTTTTGGGGTGTTCATAGGGACAGGCCATGTGGGTGGGGGCCATTTTGAGTGCTGCTACAGGCCCTGGCCATGTGCTGGGAGGGAGGGGGCCATTTTGAATACAGGCAGTGTTGTTAGGCCTGCAACCATTTTGCCTAGTTTTCAACCGTTATGCCCAGGGGTAGTGAGTGTTGCATGGGCCTAGTCTTTCTGTGGGGTGTCTTGAATTTAAACATCATGGAGGGCCTGGATGGTTTGGGATTGTGCTGATTTTTCTGTGATTTTCGTTTTTTGGGCCTGTTGTTGTGGCCTTTTCACCAGTGGTAGTGAGTGTTGCATGGGCCTAGTCTTTCTGTGGGTTGTATTGAATTTAAACATCATGGAGGGGCTGGATGGCTTGGGATTGTGCTGATTTTTCTGTGATTTTCGTTTTTTTGGGGTGTTCATTGGGACAGGCCATGTGGGTGGGGGCCATTTTGAGTGCTGCTACAGGCCCTGGCCATGTGCTGGGAGGGAGGGGGCCATTTTGAATGCAGGCAGTGTTGTTAGGCCTGCAACCATTTTGCCTAGTTTTCAACCATTATGCCCAGGGGTAGTGAGTGTTGCATGGCCCTAGTCTTTCTGTGGGGTGTCTTTAATTTAAACATCATGGAGGGCCTGGATGGTTTGGGATTGTGCTGATTTTTCTGTGATTTTCGTTTTTTGGGCCTGTTGTTGTGGCCTTTTCACCAGGGGTAGTGAGTGTTGCATGGGCCTAGTCTTTCTGTGGGTTGTCTTGAATTTAAACATCATGGAGGGGCTCGATGGTTTGGGATTGTGCTGATTTTTCTGTGATTTTCATTTTTTGGGCCTGTTGTTGTGGCCTTTTCACCAGGGGTAGTGAGTGTTGTATGGGCCTAGTCTTTCTGTGGGTTGTCTTGAATTTATACATCATGGAGGGGCTGGATGGCTTGGGATTGTGCAGATTTTTCTGTGATTTTCATTTTTTTGGGGTGTTCATGGGGACAGGCCATGTGGGTGGGGGCCATTTTGAGTGCTGCTACAGGCCCTGGCCATGTGCTGGGAGGGAGGGGGCCATTTTGAATGCAGGCAGTGTTGTTAGGCCTGCAACCATTTTGCCTAGTTTTCAACCATTATGCCCAGGGGTAGTGAGTGTTGCATGGGCCTAGTCTTTCTGTGGGTTGTCTTGAATTTAAACATCATGGAGGGGCTGGATGGCTCGGGATTGTGCTGATTTTTCTGTGATTTTCGTTTTTTTGGCCTGCTGTGGCCTTTTCACCAGGGGTAGTGAGTGTTGCATGGGCCTAGTGTTTCTGTGGGTTGTCTTGAATTTAAACATCATGGAGGGGCTGGATGGCTTGGGATTGTGCTGATTTTTCTGTGGTTTTCGATTTTTTGGGGTGTTCATGGGGACAGGCCATGTGGGTGGGGGCCATTTTGAGTGCTGCTACAGGCCCTGGCCATGTGCTGGGAGGGAGGGGGTCATTTTGAATGCAGGCAGTGTTGTTAGGCCTGCAACCATTTTGCCTAGTTTTCAACCTTTATGCCCAGGGGTAGTGAGTGTTGCCTGGGCCTAGTCTTTCTGTGGGGTGTCTTGAATTTAAACATCATGGAGGGCCTGGATGGTTTGGGATTGTGCTGATTTTTCTGTGATTTTCATTTTTTTGGGGTGTTCATGGGGACAGGCCATGTGGGTGGGGGCCATTTTGAGTGCTGCTACAGGCCCTGGCCATGTGCTGGGAGGGAGGGGGCCATTTTGAATACAGGCAGTGTTGTTAGGCCTGCAACCATGTTGCCTAGTTTTCAACCTTTATGCCCAGGGGTAGTGAGTGTTGCATGGGCCTAGTCTTTCTGTGCGGTTTCTTGAATTTAAACATCATGGAGGGCCTGGATGGTTTGGGATTGTGCTGATTTTTCTGAGATTTTTGTTTTTTGGGCCTGTTGTTGTGGCCTTTTCACCAGGGGTAGTGAGTGTTGCATGGGCCTAGTCTTTCTGTGAGTTGTCTAGAATTTAAACATCATGGAGGGGTTGGATGGCTTGGGATTGTGCTGATTTTTCAGTGATTTTCGTTTTTTTGGGCCTGTTGTGGCCTTTTCACCAGGGGTAGTGAGTGTTGCATGGGCCTAGTCTTTCTGTGGGTTGTCTTGAATTTAAACATCATGGAGGGCTGGATGGCTTGGGATTGTGCTGATTTTGCTGTGTTTTTCGATTTTTTGGGGTGTTCATGGGGACAGGCCATGTGGGTGGGGCCCATTTTAAGTGCTGCTACAGGCCCTGGCCATGTGCTGGGAGGGAGGGGGCCATTTTGAATGCAGGCAGTGTTGTTAGGCCTGCAACCATTTTGCCTAGTTTTCAACCTTTATGCCCAGGGGTAGTGAGTGTTGCATGGGCCTAGTCTTTCTGTGGGCTTTCTTGAATTTAAACATCATGGAGGGCCTGGATGGTTTGGGATTGTGCTGATTTTTCTGTGATTTTCGTTTTTTGGGGCTGTTGTTGTGGCCTTTTCACCAGGGGTAGTGAGTGTTGCATGGGCCTAGTCTTTCTGTGGGTTGTCTTGAATTTAAACATCATGGAAGGGCTGGATGGCTTGGGATTGTGCAGATTTTTCTGTGATTTTCGTTTTTTTGGGGTGTTCATGGCGACAGGCCATGTGGGTGGGGGCCATTTTGAGTGCTGCTACAGGCCCTGGCCATGTGCGGGGAGGGAGGGGGCCATTTTGAATGCAGGCAGTGTTGTTAGGCCTGCAACCATTTTGCCTAGTTTTCAACCTTTATGCCCAGGGGTAGTGAGTGTTGCATGGGCCTAGTCTTTCTGTGGGGTTTCTTGAATTTAAACATCATGGAGGGCCTGGATGGTTTGGGATTGTGCTGATTTTTCCGAGATTTTCGTTTTTTGGGCCTGTTATTGTGGCCTTTTAACCAGGAGTAGTGAGTGTTGCATGGGCCTAGTCTTTCTGTGGGTTGTCTTGAATTTAAACATCATGGAGGGGCTGGATGGCTTGGGATTGTTCTGATTTTTCTTTGATTTTCGTTTTTTTGGCCTGCTGTGGCCTTTTCACGAGGGGTAGTGAGTGTTGCATGGGCCTAGTCTTTCTGTGGGTTGTCTTTTGAATTTAAACATCATGAAGGGGCTGGATGGCTTGGGATTGTGCTGATTTGTCTGTGATTTTCGTTTATTTGGCCTGTTGTGGCCTTTTCACCAGGGGTAGTGAGTGTTGCATGGGCCTAGTCTTTCTGTGGGTTGTCTTGAATTTAAACATCATGGAGGGGCTGGATGGCTTGGGATTGTGCTGATTTTTCTGTGTTTTTCGATTTTTTGGGGTGTTCATGGGGACAGGCCATGTGGGTGGGGGCCATTTTGAGTGCTGCTACAGGCCCTGGCTGTGTGCTGGGAGGGAGGGGGCCATTTTGAATGCAGGCAGTGTTGTTAGGCCTGCAACCATTTTGCCTAGTTTTCAACCTTTATGCCCAGGGGTAGTGAGTGTTGCATGGGCCTAGTCTTTCTGTGGGGTGTCTTGAATTTAAACATCATGGAGGGCCTGGATGGTTTGGGATTGTGCTGATTTTTCTGTGATTTTCGTTTTTTGGGCCTGTTGTTGTGGCCTTTTCACCAGTGGTAGTGAGTGTTGCATGGGCCTAGTCTTTCTGTGGGTTGTCTTGAATTTAAACATCATGGAGGGGCTGGATGGCTTGGGATTGTGCTGAATTTTCTGCGATTTTCGTTTTTTTGGGGTGTTCATGGGGACAGGCCATGTGGGTGGGGGCCATTTTGAGTGCTGCTACAGGCCCTGGCCATGTGCTGGGAGGGAGGGGCCATTTTGAATGCAGGCAGTGTTGTTAGGCCTGCAACCATTTTGCCTAGTTTTCAACCATTATGCCCAGGGGTAGTGAGTGTTGCATGGGCCTAGTCTTTCTGTGGGGTGTCTTTAATTTAAACATCATGGAGGGCCTGGATGGTTTGGGATTGTGCTGATTTTTCTGTGATTTTCGTTTTTTGGGCCTGTTGTTGTGGCCTTTTCACCAGGGGTAGTGAGTGTTGCATGGGCCTAGTCTTTCTGTGGGTTGTCTTGAATTTAAACATCATGGAGGGGCTCGATGGTTTGGGATTGTGCTGATTTTTCTGTGATTTTCATTTTTTGGGCCTGTTGTTGTGGCCTTTTCACCAGGGGTAGTGAGTGTTGCATGGGCCTAGTCTTTCTGTGGGTTGTCTTGAATTTATACATCATGGAGGGGCTGGATGGCTTGGGATTGTGCAGATTTTTCTGTGATTTTCATTTTTTTGGGGTGTTCATGGGGACAGGCCATGTGGGTGGGGGCCATTTTGAGTGCTGCTACAGGCCCTGGCCATGTGCTGGGAGGGAGGGGGCCATTTTGAATGCAGGCAATGTTCTTAGGCCTGCAACCATTTTGCCTAGTTTTCAACCATTATGCCCAGGGTTGTGAGTGTTGCATGGGCCTAGTCTTTCTCTGGGGTTTCTTAAATTTAAACATCATGGAGGGCCTGGATGGTTTGGGATTGTGCTGATTTTTCTGAGATTTTCGTTTTTTGGGCCTGTTGTTGTGGCCTTTTCACCAGGGGTAGTGAGTGTTGCATGGGCCTAGTCTTTCTGTGGGTTGTCTTGAATTTAAACATCATGGAGGGGCTGGATGGCTTGGGATTGTGCTGATTTTTCTGTGATTTTCTTTTTTTTGGCCTGTTGTGGCCTTTTCACCAGGGGTAGTGAGTGTTGCATGGGCCTAGTCTTTCTGTGGGTTGTCTTGAATTTAAACATCATGGAGGGGCTGGATGGCTTGGGATTGTGCTGATTTTTCTGTGTTTTTCGATTTTTTGGGGTGTTCATGGGGACAGGCCATGTGGGTGGGGGCCATTTTGAGTGCTGCTACAGGCCCTGGCCATGTGCTGGGAGGGAGGGGGTCATTTTGAATGCAGGGAGTGTTGTTAGGCCTGCAACCATTTTGCCTAGTTTTCAACCTTTATGCCCAGGGGTAGTGAGTGTTGCATGGGCCTAGTCTTTCTGTGGGGTGTCTTGAATTTAAACATCATGGAGGGCCTGGATGGTTTGGGATTGTGCTGATTTTTCTGTGATTTTCGTTTTTTGGGGTGGTCATAGGGACAGGCCATGTGGGTGGGGGCCATTTTGAGTGCTGCTACAGGCCCTGGCCATGTGCTGGGAGGGAGGGGGCCATTTTGAATACAGGCAGTGTTGTTAGGCCTGCAACCATTTTGCCTAGTTTTCAACCTTTATGCCCAGGGGTAGTGAGTGTTGCATGGGCCTAGTCTTTCTGTGGGGTGTCTTGAATTTAAACATCATGGAGGGCCTGGATGGTTTGGGATTGTGCTGATTTTTCTGTGATTTTCGTTTTTTGGGCCTGTTGTTGTGGCCTTTTCACCAGTGGTAGTGAGTGTTGCATGGGCCTAGTCTTTCTGTGGGTTGTCTTGAATTTAAACATCATGGAGAGGCTTGATGGCTTGGGATTGTGCTGATTTTTCTGTGATTTTCGTTTTTTTGGGGTGTTCATTGGGACAGGCCATGTGGGTGGGGGCCATTTTGAGTGCTGCTACAGGCCCTAGCCATGTGCTGGGAGGGAGGGGGCCATTTTGAATGCAGGCAGTGTTGTTAGGCCTGCAACCATTTTGCCTAGTTTTCAACCATTATGCCCAGGGGTAGTGAGTGTTGCATGGCCCTAGTCTTTCTGTGGGGTGTCTTTAATTTAAACATCATGGAGGGCCTGGATGGTTTGGGATTGTGCTGATTTTTCTGTGATTTTCGTTTTTTGGGCCTGTTGTTGTGGCCTTTTCACCAGGGGTAGTGAGTGTTGCATGGGCCTAGTCTTTCTGTGGGTTGTCTTGAATTTAAACATCATGGAGGGGCTCGATGGTTTGGGATTGTGCTGATTTTTCTGTGATTTTCATTTTTTGGGCCTGTTGTTGTGGCCTTTTCACCCGGGGTAGTGAGTGTTGTATGGGCCTAGTCTTTCTGTGGGTTGTCTTGAATTTATACATCATGGAGGGGCTGGATGGCTTGGGATTGTGCAGATTTTTCTGTGATTTTCATTTTTTTGGGGTGTTCATGGGGACAAGCCATGTGGGTGGGGGCCATTTTGAGTGCTGCTACAGGCCCTGGCCATGTGCTGGGAGGGAGGGGGCCATTTTGAATGCAGGCAGTGTTGTTAGGCCTGCAACCATTTTGCCTAGTTTTCAACCATTATGCCCAGGGGTAGTGAGTGTTGCATGGGCCTAGTCTTTCTGTGGGTTGTCTTGAATTTAAACATCATGGAGGGGCTGGATGGCTCGGGATTGTGCTGATTTTTCTGTGATTTTCGTTTTTTTGGCCTGCTGTGGCCTTTTCACCAGGGGTAGTGAGTGTTGCATGGGCCTAGTGTTTCTGTGGGTTGTCTTGAATTTAAACATCATGGAGGGGCTGGATGGCTTGGGATTGTGCTGATTTTTCTGTGGTTTTCGATTTTTTGGGGTGTTCATGGGGACAGGCCATGTGGGTGGGGGCCATTTTGAGTGCTGCTACAGGCCCTGGCCATGTGCTGGGAGGGAGGGGGTCATTTTGAATGCAGGCAGTGTTGTTAGGCCTGCAACCATTTTGCCTAGTTTTCAACCTTTATGCCCAGGGGTAGTGAGTGTTGCCTGGGCCTAGTCTTTATGTGGGGTGTCTTGAATTTAAACATCATGGAGGGCCTGGATGGTTTGGGATTGTGCTGATTTTTCTGTGATTTTCGTTTTTTTGGGGTGTTCATGGGGACAGGCCATGTGGGTGGGTGCCATTTTGAGTGCTGCTACAGTCCCTGGCCATGTGCTGGGAGGGAGGGGGCCATTTTGAATACAGGCAGTGTTGTTAGGCCTGCAACCATGTTGCCTAGTTTTCAACCTTTATGCCCAGGGGTAGTGAGTGTTGCATGGGCCTAGTCTTTCTGTGGGGTTTCTTGAATTTAAACATCATGGAGGGCCTGGATGGTTTGGGATTGTGCTGATTTTTCTGAGATTTTTGTTTTTTGGGCCTGTTGTTGTGGCCTTTTCACCAGGGGTAGTGAGTGTTGCATGGGCCTAGTCTTTCTGTGAGTTGTCTAGAATTTAAACATCATGGAGGGGTTGGATGGCTTGGGATTGTGCTGATTTTTCAGTGATTTTCGTTTTTTTGGGCCTGTTGTGGCCTTTTCACCAGGGGTAGTGAGTGTTGCATGGGCCTAGTCTTTCTGTGGGTTGTCTTGAATTTAAACATCATGGAGGGCTGGATGGCTTGGGATTGTGCTGATTTTGCTGTGTTTTTCGATTTTTTGGGGTGTTCATGGGGACAGGCCATGTGGGTGGGGCCCATTTTGAGTGCTGCTACAGGCCCTGGCCATGTGCTGGGAGGGAGGGGGCCATTTTGAATGCAGGCAGTGTTGTTAGGCCTGCAACCATTTTGCCTAGTTTTCAACCTTTATGCCCAGGGGTAGTGAGTGTTGCATGGGCCTAGTCTTTCTGTGGGCTTTCTTGAATTTAAACATCATGGAGGGCCTGGATGGTTTGGGATTGTGCTGATTTTTCTGTGATTTTCGTTTTTTGGGGCTGTTGTTGTGGCCTTTTCACCAGGGGTAGTGAGTGTTGCATGGGCCTAGTCTTTCTGTGGGTTGTCTTGAATTTAAACATCATGGAAGGGCTGGATGGCTTGGGATTGTGCAGATTTTTCTGTGATTTTCGTTTTTTTGGGGTGTTCATGGCGACAGGCCATGTGGGTGGGGGCCATTTTTAGTGCTGCTACAGGCCCTGGCCATGTGCGGGGAGGGAGGGGGCCATTTTGAATGCAGGCAGTGTTGTTAGGCCTGCAACCATTTTGCCTAGTTTTCAACCTTTATGCCCAGGGGTAGTGAGTGTTGCATGGGCCTAGTCTTTCTGTGGGGTTTCTTGAATTTAAACATCATGGAGGGCCTGGATGGTTTGGGATTGTGCTGATTTTTCAGAGATTTTCGTTTTTTGGGCCTGTTATTGTGGCCTTTTAACCAGGAGTAGTGAGTGTTGCATGGGCCTAGTCTTTCTGTGGGTTGTCTTGAATTTAAACATCATGGAGGGGCTGGATGGCTTGGGATTGTTCTGATTTTTCTTTGATTTTCGTTTTTTTGGCCTGTTGTGGCCTTTTCACGAGGGGTAGTGAGTGTTGCATGGGCCTAGTCTTTCTGTGGGTTGTCTTTTGAATTTAAACATCATGGAGGGGCTGGATGGCTTGGGATTGTGCTGATTTTTCTGAGATTTTCGTTTTTTGGGCCTGTTATTGTGGCCTTTTCACCAGGAGTAGTGAGTGTTGCATGGGCCTAGTCTTTCTGTGGGTTGTCTTGAATTTAAACATCATGGAGGGGCTGGATGGCTTGGGATTGTGCTGATTTTTCTGTGTTTTTCGATTTTTTGGGGTGTTCATGGGGACAGGCCATGTGGGTGGGGGCCATTTTGAGTGCTGCTACAGGCCATGGCCATGTGCTGGGAGGGAGGGGGCCATTTTGAATGCAGGCAGTGTTGTTAGGCCTGCAACCATTTTGACTAGTTTTCAACCTTTATGCCCAGGGGTAGTGAGTGTTGCATGGGCCTAGTCTTTCTGTGGGGTTTCTTGAATTTAAACATCATGGAGGGCCTGGATGGTTTGGGACTGTGCTTATTTTTCTGTGATTTTTGTTTTTTGGGCCTGTTGATGTGGCCTTTTCACCAGGGGTAGTGAGTGTTGCATGGGCCTAGTCTTTCTGTGGGCTGTCTTGAATTTAAACATCATGGAGGGGCTGGATGGCTTGGGATTGTGCAGATTTTTCTGTGATTTTTGTTTTTTTGGGGTGTTCATGGGGACAGGCCATGTGGGTGGGGGCCATTTTGAGTGCTGATACAGGCCCTGGCCATGTGCTGGGAGGGAGGGGGCCATTTTGAATGCAGGCAGTGTTATTAGGCCTGCAACCATTTTGCCTAGTTTTCAACCTTTATGCCCAGGGGTAGTGAGTGTTGCATGGGCCTAGTCTTTCTGTGGGGTGTCTTGAATTTAAACTTCATGGAGGGCATGGGATTGTGCTGATTTTTCTGTTTTTTTTCAATTTTTTGGGGTGTATAACTGAACTGATGTTCCTCTGTCTTCCATTGCTTTTAGGTGCACAAGACTCAAGAGAACCACCAGTGCCAGGAAGAAGTCCTGCAGCGGTGTGTGTGTGCAGCATAACGTCACACGACGTCACGTCTGGCCACAGACAACTCTGCAACTCGTGCAACTGCGGCCTGCTGTTCTGACCTGCTCTGAAGAAGATGGCCCCAAAAAGAGTTCCCCGTAGCTCCTCTAGCAAGAAAGTTGCCAGTAAGGAGCAGAAGAAGCAAGTTACCAAGGAGACTGGTGTGCCGCCCCCAACATTTTTTGGGTGTAAAAAAAAAAATACGCCTGCAGCAGCAGCGGGATCTGCTGGGGACCAAGCTGGGAGCAGCACCCCCGCTCCATTGGGCTCAGTGCCACCACCACGCCAAGTTCGCCAACTTAAGTCCAAGCCCTTGAGTGCTGCAGAGGCAGCCAGTGTACTTGTTCAATCACCATCGACCAGTGATGTTGGCTCATCGCAAGAAAGTAGCAGCAATGTCCCTGAATCAACACAGGTTGTTGTAACTCATCTGACAAGTGTTGAACAACCACAGCCGCAACAACAACCACATGTGCAAGTACAAGCCCAAGTACATGTGGAAGGAGAGGCAGCGCAAGGAGATGCGCAAGCAGAGGTGCATGGAGGGTCACAAGTGCCCACAATAGTTGTTCCACCCGAAGTAGGGGCACATCAGGAAATCGACAATCAAGCCGAGGTATCATTTGAGGAAGCCACTCCTCCTGATGATCACTCATTGTCTTCCACATCCCTAGCAAGGAAAAGATCAAGGGTGGTGTCTACATCTTCTGCAAGCCCACCTCCTTCTGATGATACAGATCTAAATTGGGAACCATCACTGCCGTCTGAGAGTGAGGCACACCATGATCTGACAAAGGTAGTTAAGCGTAAAAGGAAGGTCATCGAAAAACTCATAGTTATGGAGTGTGATGAGGCTCAACAAGAAGTGGCGGATACTGCTGCTGATGAAGACTGTCACGACGACGACCCAGTCATCATAAAGGTCACTGCAGCCCCAGCGGGCATGCAGCAAACAGACATTTTGACCCTAGCCCGAGAAGCTGCTGAGCGTGATGATGTTGTCGACGAGGAGGAAATGGAAGAAACACCACAATCATTGGAGTTAACTAGTACACCAACACGTACCGCTTCCATATTTCTTCCTCGCCAGAAGGGACCTCCATCGACCTCGACCTCAATTAGTGGTGGTGAAAGTGCAAAACGTACTAAAGTTCGGCAATCCACATCCTCCACTTCATCTGGCATTAGCAGCAGGACCACCACCACCAGTATCGCCTCCTCCTCCGGCCCCCAAAGACATTTGAAGTCCGCAGTTTGGGACTTCTTTAGTGTTTGCCCAAAAAAGGAAAACCTCGCCATTTGTAGCATTTGTAAGCATGCAGTTAGTCGTGGTAAGTTTGGTACCAACTATGGTACAGGAGGCCAGAGAGGTCATCTTGAGAGACAGCACGCTGTCCAATGGTTTGCGCACCTAAGGGAGATCAAGGAAGCCCGAATTGCAAGTCAAGAAAACGTTGATGTTTCATCTGATGATGACGAGGAGGAAGAAGACGTGTCAAACACTTCACTTACACCCAGTACCCCTGTCAGCAGCACACCCCATGTGGGAGAGAGAGACACCAATGCGAAAAAGTACATCAGCGAGCGTAACTGGGTCAAAGAAATCATCATCATCATCCCGTAAATGCTTGGTCCAGGGCAACATTAGAAACATGCTTTTTTCAGACGCGCCATATGAACGCAACCACCCACTGACGCGTCTGTATAACACTAAGCTGGCTAAAATGCTAGCTCTGGACCTTCTCCCTTTTTCTTTTGTAGAAGGGGTTGGTTTTCTAGAATTAGTGGCAGCGCTCTGCCCTAAATGGAAGGTTCCTAGCCGGTTTTCTTTTGCCAGAGTTGCGGTTCCAGCACTACATGAAGATGTGCTGGAGGTGATTGGGGCAGCTTTGCAGAAGAGTGCTGTTCACACTATACATCTGACAACAGACATGTGGACCAGTGGCGCAGGCGCTGATTACATGTGCATCACTGCACACTGGGTCTCTTTTTCAGGGGTTAAAGCAAAGCTAAACGCAGGTGTTGACCCGGACCAAGTTTTTAAAGCTGCTCGGAAACATGCAACACTAGCCATGTTTGGCTTGGAGAAACGTCACACAGCACAAAACATTTTGGATGAGTTTAACACAAAGGCCTTTCACTGGCTGTCCCCAAAAAACGCCAGATTGGTTATGTTTCCACGGGTAATGGCGCCAATGTATTTAAGGCCATGGAGCTGGGTGACTATTTCAGAGTGCCGTGTTTGGCGCACTGTATAAACCTGGTTGTTAAAAAATTCTTGAGTGATGAAGCCAGTCCAGCGTGCGAGGTAGTGGCCACCTGCCGAAAAATGTGCAACCATTTCAGCCATTCTTTTAAGGCCCGGAAGCATCTGAGGAGCCTGCTACATGAACTTCGAATGCCAGTGAAAGCACTCATCCAGGAGGTGCCAACACGTTGGAACTCAACCTTCTACATGCGTGAGCGTCTGTATGAGCAGTATACGGTACTCGATCACTATTTCTTAAAACAGGGTACAGCTCAGAAGGACCTGAGGATGGATGCGGCGCAATGGGACCTAATTAAAAGCCTGACAGACATGCTTCGTCCTTTTGAGGTCTTCACGCGTGCAGTCAGCAAGGAGGACTGTAATTTGGGAAAAGCTATCCCATTGTTGTGCATGCTGGAGCACCAACTGAAGGCGGTGTCTTCTGTGTTTCAAAAAGATGAAAAAAACCAAGACCCTTTTGTTTTGGCGGAGAAATTATTAGAGCGCCTACGTGGTGATGAACGTCTTAAAATGATCCACTCAGAACAGCATTACATTTGTGCTACTATTCTGGATCCACGCTACAAAAAGGCGCTGGCAGGCCGAGCATTCTTTCCTTTTGCTGATGAAGATGTTACAAAGTACTAACGTTGGCTAGCCTTGTCAGCCAAGAGGTTTGAAAGAGAACGGCCGCTCATTGAAGGAAAAGGCAGTACATCAGCATCAGCAGGCCATCCCCAGTCAAAACAATCCACTTCTGCACCTGTGGCTGTGGCACAAGTGACCTCTCAGCCATTAAAGACACTGGCAACCGGATCATCTGCACCAGACACAACAGTAACATTGGATGCTGAAGAGGATTTGCTAACTTGGCTTGGGTTTGGTTCTCAAAAGGTCACAGCAAAAAGTAAGCAAAGTGGAGGAACCTTGGAGGACCTTGAGTCGATGGTGCAGGACTATCTGAATGACTTAACAGAGGTCTATGTTAATGCTGACCCATTGGCGTATTGGCATGGGAAAAAAGAATTGTGGCCACAGCTCTCCAACCTGGCTATAAACTACTTGTCTTGCCCACTCGCAAGCGTGTCTTCTGAACGTGTTTTCAGTGCTACTGGTGGCATTGTAACTCCCAAACGGAGCCACCTCTCGCCCAAAAATGTGGAGAGGTTAACAATGATCAAGATGAATTAGCACCTCATACCATCAGATTACAAAGTACGAGAAAGCACGCCGCATGAAGACAAGGAGGACAGCAACGTAGATGAGGGAATTTGTTCTCTGTTCGGTGACACTGACTTCACCCTGCCTGATTTCGCAGAGTATGATGACGAACTCTTATTCCTATTCCCTGACACCGAGCCCTGAAAATGAGACAATGAATCAATAACTTTCTTTTTCGTCCTTATTCACTTTTATTCCTGTTTGTCTGTCTTTCTTTGTTTCGCACAGTTAATTTAATTCAAAGTTTAATCACCTAATCACAAAAACAAGCCCATCAGCAGAACTGTCTTCACTTGTTTGCTTATTGATTTGAAGGTGCCGCAGTCTGCATTCCTCAGGTTCACCAGTTCAGAAGAACATGCTCCTCTATCCTCCTCCTCCAGACTCCTATTTCCCTCAAAGCAGAGGGCTGGATTACGCCCAATGAAGAAAGACTCAGCACGTGTGGGGGTGTTCTACTTCTTTGCGGGTGAGTTGACGGCCCTGGGGCCATTTCTGGGAAGCTCTAATACCGGATAAAAGTGGTTTGGACCAAATCGGAGGCAGAAATATTTTTGCGTTTTTGCTGACTTGCTTGCCTTTGAGGTGCTCTTTGGGGGGGTTCCCGGTGTTTGTGGGTGAGTTTTGGGGTCTGGGAGCACTGCTGGGACAGTCTAATCTTGATTGCATTTGCTTTTCAGGAAATCCGTGGTGGAAAACGGGTGTTATGACCTAGCTGCACAGCGCGTTCGGACCGAAGGCCGAGAAATATTGCAAGTATGAGATTTTCCTTTTTGGCTGTTTGGGGGTGTTGTGCTTTTTTGCAGGTGGGTTGGCGGGTCTTGGGGCATTCCTGGGAAGGTCTAATACCGGATAGAAGTGGTTTAGACAAAATCCATGCAGATTTTTTTTGTGCTATTTCTGACATTTTGCTCAATGTAGCGTTTTCGGGGGCCTGTTTGGGGGGCGTCCTGGTGTTTGTGGGTGGGTTTCGGGGTCTGGGAGCACTGCTGGCTATGGATACTTTAGTTTGCAAGAGGTTTGAAGCAAATCCATGGTGGCAGAGGGGAGTTAGTGCCTAGCTGCACAGCGCGCGCGGAGTGATTTTGGAAATTGGCAAGAAAATGACTAAGTCCCCATTTTTGTACTTTTGCTTTTTGGCTGTTTGGGGGTCTTCTACTAGTTTTTGCCTGGGTTGACGGCTCTGGGGCCATTGCTGGGAAGCTCTAATACCGGATAACAGGCTACTTTCTTCACTCCTGAGGCGGAAAGCCGGGAGCAATTTTGTTTTGCTGCACTGTATTATGATTTAAAATAATTGTTGCATATTTTAACCTTGTCCTCGTATTTTTGCGGGCTTACCCGCATTTTATCGCTCTGTTAATAATACTGCAGGATATTTTTACTGCGCCTCTATCTCCTTGGATTTGCCCGCCTTCCCCGACTTTCCCTCTTCTCTTAGTATCTCTCCCTTGTTGCAGCCGATTGAACGCTGTGACAGGGATAGGGACTGGGAGGGCAGCAGCCATCTTGGGAGTAGCCCTGGGTCGGCGCTGTAGTTGTTTTGCAACTCGCTCGCCTGACTGCATATAAGCCACACTTGCAATCAGCGCGAGGCACTAACAGGCTACTTTCTTCACTCCTGAGGCGGAAAGCCGGGAGCACTTTTGTTTTGCTGCACTGTATTATGATTTAAAATAATTGTTGCATATTTTAACCTTGTCCTCGTATTTTTGCGGACTTAACCGCATTTTATCGCTCTGTTAGTAATACTGCAGGATATTTTGACTGCGCCTCTATCTCCTTGGATTTGCCCGCCTTCCCCGACTGTCCCTCTTCTCTTAGTATCTCTCCCTAGTTGCAGCCGATTGAACGCTGTGACAGGGATAGGGACTGGGAGGGCAGCAGCCATCTTGGGAGTAGCCCAGGGTCGGCGCTGAAGTTGTTTTGCAACTCGCTCGCCTGACTGCATATAATGTGCCCCCCTCCCCGGCCGCGCAGCGGGCGCGCCGCTGGCGCGCCGAAGGCGTGCCTAAGGCAAGCCCGTCTGCGCCCGTCCGCGCCGGGACGGGCCCAGGGCCGAGGCCTTCGGCTGTTCGTATCACCTACTCTTCTAAAGGCTTGTTAAATCTCCGCGGGTTTGCCTGCTGCTTGCCCCGTGCAACCCAAGGGATGCTGAACTCATCAGGTATTTCACTCCCCTCTGTCAGCACCCAGCTACCTTCATCCTCGCAGTGTCAACACACCTTATCATCGAAGCCCATTCCTGCCAAAACTCGACACTTAAACATTGCCTATCTTAACACGAGGTCACTTGCCAAACACCATCTGGATATTTTTCTTTTCCTCACCGATCACAAACCGGATATCTTTTTCCTAACGGAAACGTGGCTCAACACCGGCTCATCCCCTGAGGTTTTAGCTGCCTTACCCGACAATTATTATATCCTTCAGGCAGACCGAGCAACAGGGAAAGCAGGCGGGGGAGTCGCCGCGATTATTAATAAGGATCTCATCTTTTCTAAGATGACACCGCTTGATTTCGCCGAAGTTGACAACTTGGGCGTCAAGCTTGACTCAAGTTCGGGACCTCTTGTATGCATACTGCTATACAGACCCCCCCAAAACATGACATCTTTTCCTTTTTCCTTATGTGATCAACTGTCCTCTTTGGTTACTGACTACACCAATATACTGCTCATTGGCGATTTTAATTATTGGCTTAACTGTGCGAATGGTGGCCCTGCAGCCTCAGAGCTCATGGAGCTTCTTGCCGGACTCAATTTTCTGCCTCATATCAATACTGCGACCCATGTCAAAGGGCATACTTTGGACCAAATCTGGAGCATTCACGTCGACATCTCTCCCCCCATTGTTTCGCCGTGTATCTGGTCAGACCATTTTCTGATCCAGTTTAATATCTCTATTTCTGAACCCATAACTAAGGCAGTCACCGAACAGGGATTTATCAGGAAATGGGGCACCTTAGACACCCCTGCCTTCTTGGAAAGTCTAATTGACTCGCAACCGGCCCAAAACTTTGACCCCAATTCTGCCGAGTCAGATGTCTTTAACTGGCTTAAGGCTGCCAGCAATACCCATGCCCCATTGAAAAAATGTAACACCATTCGTCATTCTAACGCCCATAAATGGTTCTCATCGGATCTGAGAGAAAAAAAGCTTTTTGTTCGGCAAAAAGAGCGTGCATGGAGGAGAACCTATAATTCTCTTGACAGGACCAGCTACCTGGCTGCTCGTGCAGACTATATGAAAACTATTTTGTCTGCCAAATCTAAGTTCTTTTGCAACCTAATTGAACAATCTAATAACAACCCTAAGGAGATTTTTTCCATTGTTAAAAAACTCTCGAATCCTAGTAGAACTGAGTATAAACCTGTTGCCAATCAAGAATTCTGCAACACCTTGAATCAGTATTTCTTGGATAAAATTGCCTTAATCAAATCCAGCATTCCTGCCACTGTTCCGGATTTGTCTGTCTTGGCATATCCACCTAACCATCCAATTCTGGACTGCTTTCCTCTTCTGGACACTACTACCCTTACATCCCTATTAAATAGGATAAAATCAGGCTCTCCCCATGACTGTTGTCCCCCTCATATTTTAAAGACGGTCTTTACCGCCGTCCCTACTCCGGCGCTGAGCCTTCTCAATACTTCTCTGCTCTAAGGGATTGTACCGGAATCGTTTAAGGATGCAGTCCTGCTGCCTCTCTAGAAAAAACCAGGAGCAGATCCCAATGCCCTTTCGAACTACAGACCCATTTCCTTGCTCCCGTATTTGGCCAAGGTACTGGAAGCGCACGTCACCTCTCACCTCTCACTTTTTATTGAACAGTCGGGAGTGCTACATCCCTCACAGTCCGGTTTTCGACCAGCCCATTCAACCGAGTCAGTTATCGTAGCGGTCTTGGACTCCCTACGCCTCAGTGCTGACTTGGGAATACCTCAAGCGCTGGTCCTCCTTGATCTGTCGGCCGCGTTTGACACGGTCGACCACAACATCCTTCTTGACCGTGTCAGATCTGTGGGCATCTGCGGCCGTGCCCTTGACTGGCTCAGATCTTTTCTTTGCGGCCGCACTCAAGCGGTCGGCCTCCCCCCTTTCTCCTCCCACAAACTCCATACCACTTGTGGAGTTCCCCAGGGCTCATCCCTATCACCGCTATTGTTTAACATTTATATGCTCCCTCTGCTTCAGTCCCTTCACTCATTCAAAGTCACTACCTTCAATTACGCAGATGATCTGCAACTCACCTTTACAATTGATAACTCCCCTGACTCAATCCACCAATTTCAAAACACCATGCTCCATATCTGCCAGTGGATGGATGTGAATCAACTCAAGCTGAATCCGGGCAAAACGGAACTGGTCCTGTTCGGCGATAGTCATCGTTTCTGGGGTCCCCAATACTGGCCATCTAATCTGGGGTCCCCACCTGTGCCGTCTAGATCAGTCAAAAGCTTGGGGGTAGTTATTGACGACGAGCTTTCTTTAAAACCTCAGGTTAATTCCGTTGTGTCCACCTGCTTTTTCCAATTACGGAAAATAAAGAAGATCAGTCGGATGCTCACTCGATCTGCTCTGACGCAGGTTGTAAGAGCATTAGTGTTGTCTCACTTAGACTACGCTAATGCCATCTACCTCGGTCTGCCTGTCACCCTTAGCAGACGTTTACAGATGGCACAAAACCAGGCAGCGAGACTGATATATCACCATCCACGATGGCAGTCAGCCAGACCGCTTCTGAGGCAACTTCATTGGCCTCCGATTCAACATCGTGTCACTTTTAAATCGGCGTGCATAATTTTTAAATCCCTTCACAATTGCGGCCCTCAGTTCATTCAAAAACTTCTTCTTAGGTACACCCCCTCTCGCAGCCTTCGTTCTGCTTCCCAAATTCTCCTGACTGTCCCCCGCTACAAGCTGTTGCACAAGGGAGGCCGCAAGTTTGCAACCCTTGCTCCCAAGTTATGGAACTCTCTCCCCTTGGAGATTCGTTCCTGCACTGCTCTCCTACCACTCAGGAAGCTCTTAAAGACATGGTTGTTCACCCAGGCTGCGGCCTAGTGCTTGAGGTCTCTTGTAAAGTCAGTTCCCTGTTGGTTAGCGCCATGAAACCTTTGGGTGTGCGAGCGCTTTATAAAACTTTGATAAGATAAGATAAGATAAGATAAAAGTTGTTTGGACCAAATCGGAGGCGGAATCTTTTTGCGTTTTTGCTGACTTGCTTGCCTTTGAGGTGCTCTTTGGGGGGGTTCCGGGTGTTTGTGGGTGAGTTTTGGGGTCTGGGAGCACTGCTGGGACAGTCTAATCTTGATTGCATTTGCTTTTCAGGAAATCCGTGGTGGAAAACGGGAGTTATGACCTAGCTGCACAGTGCGTTTGGACCGAAGGTCGAGAAATATTGTAAGTATGAGATTTTCCTTTTTGGCTGTTTGGGGGTGTTGTGCTTTTTTGCGGGTGGGTTGGCGGGTCTTGGGGCATTTCTGGGAAGATCTAATACCGGATAGAAGTGGTTTGGACAAAATCCATGCAGAATTTCTTTTTGCTATTTCTGACATTTTGCTCAATATAGCGTTTTCGGGGGCCTGTTTGGGGGGCTTCCTGGTGTTTGTGGGTGGGTTTCGGGGTCTGGGAGCACTGCTGGCTATGGATACTTTAGTTTGCAAGAGGTTTGAAGCAAATCCATGGTGGCAGAGGGGAGTTAGGGCCTAGCTGCAGAGCGCACGCGTAGTGATTTTGGAAATTGGCAAGAAAATGACTAAGTCCCCATTTTTGTACTTTTGCTTTTTGGCTGTTTGGGGGTCTTCTACTAGTTTTTGCCTGGGTTGATGGCTCTGGGGCCATTGCTGGGAAGCTCTAATACCGGATAAAAGTGGTTTGGACCAAATCGGAGGCGGAAATTTGTTTGCGTTTTTGCTGACTTGCTTGCCTTTGAGGTGCTCTTTGGGGGGGTTCCGGGTGTTCGTGGGTGAGTTTTGGGGTCTGGGAGCACTGCTGGGACAGTCTAATCTTGATTGCATTTGCTTTTCAGGAAATCCGTGGTGGAAAACGGGAGTTATGACCTAGCTGCACAGCGCGTTTGGACCGAAGGCCGAGAAATATTGTAAGTGTGAGATTTTCCTTTTTGGCTGTTTGGGGGTGTTGTGCTTTTTTGCGGGTGGGTTGGCGGGTCTTGGGGCATTCCTGGGAAGGTCTAATACCGGATAGAAGTGGTTTGGACAAAATCCATGCAGAATTTCTTTTTGCTATTTCTGACATTTTGCTCAATGTAGTGTTTTCGGGGGCCTGTTTGGGGGGCTTCCTGGTGTTTGTGGGTGGGTTTCGGGGTCTGGGAGCACTGCTGGCTACGGATACTTTAGATTGCAAGAGGTTTGAAGCAAATCCATGGTGGCAGAGGGGAGTTAGGGCCTAGCTGCACAGCGCGCGCGGAGTGATTTGGGAAATATTCTAAGTACGAGATTTTCCTTTTTGGCTGTTTGGGGGTGTTGTGCTATTTTGCAGGTGGGTTGGCGGGTCTTGGGGCATTCCTGGGAAGGTCTAATACCGGATAGAAGTGGTTTGGACAAAATCCATAAGGAAAAGCCTTTTGGCACTTTTTGTAACTTAGGGTTCGTTAGGGTTAGCCCTAGCAGCAGGATTGCATGTGTTTCAGGATGTTCTAGATTTTTGCAACTATTCTTAACTTAGGGCTCGTTAGGGTTAGCAGTATTTCTATTGCATGTGTTTGGGTGGGGGGGTTTTCGAGTCTTGGAGCGATGCTGGCTATGGATACTTTTGCTTGCTTGCAAGTGGTTTGAATACAATCCACGGTGGGTAAGGGGGTATTTGGGCATACTTTTACTTTCAAAGTATGTTTTGTCACCAGTTTTCTGCTAAGCCTCGTTTTTTGAGATCTCATTAGGGGTCTTTCACATTTTTGCGACTGGCTTTAGTAAGGGTCTGGGTGGGAGCACTGCTGGGAAGGTCTAATTTTGTTCTAAAACACAGTTTACAGTACACCTAGCTTGAGGGGAAAGATCTGCAAAATTTATTTGCCCATACTTATTTATCCTTCAAAAGGTGACTCAGACAGAGTACGCACTTTCAAAAATATTGTACTGTCTATTAGGAAAATCAAAGTGTGACTTTTTGCACTACACAGCGTACATACCTTATATTTATTTATCAGTGGTGTTGTAATATCACTTCCTGTTTTTCGTTCAATAATTACAGGCCGGGTTTCAGTCTGTGCAATGGGATAAAAAGGATGGAGTCATCAAACAAGAGGGATAGCGATCTGTTGATCAAACGGGCACCAATTACCACCTCAAGGGGGGTGGAAGGTCCAGTATCAGCGTGTGCCCGTGTATAGAACACGTAAACAACAAACGGGGGGTGCTGAACTGTTCCTGGCAAGTATTGAAGGGAGACTTGGCTGTACCAAAGGTGTATATTAACACCCTTGGGCATCCATTAAGTTGGACATGTTTGCCTCACACACCCCGAAGGATGTCATGCTTCATCATCGGCGGTTGCTCCTCGTCGGGGAGGCGGTGCAATCCCCGACGGGCTCACCTCAAAGAGGGGCTCTTTGGCAGAGATCTTTTTGTCCAGCTGCCTGTTGGTGAAGTGCGGGTATGTGGGCCAGGGCAATCAGTATCCTGAACTGGAAGAGTGAAGTTTAAAATGTAGTAGAGGGTCCCGGAAAAGACTTTATTCTAGAGGTCCTACTACTACCATTAAAAGGTGTAGTTAGCTTGTTGGGTCACGGAGAGTTACGTGGCGTGTCCCAAAGCAAGACTAATGTGAAGGTCGGTCAACATGTTTCTCGCTTGGGGGTTTTCCCGCGATTCGTCAGGACCTAGTGCAACAGGAATTGCCTATAGATCAGGCTCAAGTTACCCGTGTCCGTGTAGAGTCACCTACCCATCACCGCTCGGCGAGCGGTGATGGGTAGGTGACTCTACACGGACTGTTGTACCGACCCGCCGACAACTCAGGTGGCCATTAGTCCAAGACCTTTAGGCATAGGATTTTCCCCTGAGGTAAACCACATGAGATTCATGACACTAGCATGTTTCCTTTTTAAACTCTTCACTCACAACTTCACTAGGTCCTGACGAATCGCGGGAAAACCCCCAAGCGAGAAACATGTTGACCGACCTTCAGATTAGTCTTGCTTTGGGACACGCCACGTAACTCTCCGTGACCCAACAAGCTAACTACACCTTTTAATGGTAGTAGTAGGACCTCTAGAATAAAGTCTTTTCCGGGATCCTCTACTACATTTTAAACTTCACTCTTCCAGTTCAGGATACTGATTGCCCTGGCCCACATACCCGCACTTCACCAACAGGCAGCTGGACAAAAAGATCTCTGCCAAAGAGCCCCTCTTTGAGGTGAGCCCGTCGGGGATTGCACCGCCTCCCCGACAAGGAGCAACCGCTGATGATGAAGCATGACATCCTTCGGGGTGTGTGAGGCAAACATGTCCAACTTAATGGATGCCCAAGGGTGTTAATATACACCTTTGGTACAGCCAAGTCTCCCTTTAATACTTGCCAGGAACAGTTCAGCACCCCCCGTTTGTTGTTTACGTATAAAAAGGATGGAGTCAGGCTTCACATTAGCGAGCCACAATTCAGCATCCGCCAGGCAGGCAGTGGACAGGGTGTCTTCTGGTCACCAACATTGATGGACGAAGCATCAGCTGGATTGGAGGAGTGCCGCTAATAAGAGGAATTGTTTGCTGCATGCAACTTACTTACCAAATTCAACAGGACAACTACAACATACAGATACAGTATCCATTGTTTTCTTCTATGAGTGTGACTGCATTTCTAGGATCTCTCTCTGCTTCTAAATTGATCCCTACAGCCATTCTATAGGTTTTACTTCGGCTATTTTTTAAACCTAATTTAATGTAAGAAGTGTTTCTCTGAGTGCAGAGATAGGCAAGTGAAAACGCTGCAGCCCTGTACTGTCGCATTCTAGTACTATTTACTTTTCAGTAACAATGCATGCAGTAGTGCATGCACTTCCTTTATGTCACTTAAAAGATTTATGGTTAGCTTTGTACCCAAAGATTTCTTTATCTTCAATTATTGTTTGTCCATGCTGTGCTTTTTTTTTCTTCTCTCAACAAAACCTACCCAAAAAGAAACCCCCATTCCCATACATTTTCCAAACCCTAGCCCTCTTCCCCCGGGCTGTGTGGTTTTGCTTGATGTGTGACTAAATGACATCAATAATTCCACACACTTGATGGGGAGGATAAGGTCATAGCAACAGGCTGGTGAAGAAATCCGAGGATATATTCTAGACTTACTCAGCTTCAGTACTATTTATTGTAGTAGTAGCCAATGTCAAAGAAATCCAACACAAGTACAAGTTATACTTTCAATACTTTACCATTTGTTAGGCTACATTGTGGCACTGTTCTAGTGTACTGTCACCTGCTATATTCTCTATCGTACCGTTGTAATGCTACAGTAAGGACAAACCAGGTTTCATTTTCTTTTTTTCCATAGGCATGCAACCCGCACTGTGTCACACCACTAGTACCACCGCAATGAGGAGGACATTTCATCCGCCCAGGATTGCCAACCTTAATCACCATTTCCCGTGGATCCAGCCCTGAGCCTAGCCCTACTTTCAAACACAAATTACAGGTAAGATAAGCGTTTGGTGGGAGGTAGTATAATGGAGTATTAGGAGAGACGAGAGATTGACTGTAGTACTACTAAAGTCCTAGGACTCTTCAGGAAAACAAACTTACTGTTAAACCCCCACCCACCAGACTCAAAAGCAGTAAAAAACAGGTATGGTCAGATAAAGTTTCAAAAAGTATATTTTTGTAGCCCTAACAAAATAATCTCCCGCAAGACCCTCCCTAACCCCAACGATTGTCCTTCAAAACTCCCAAAAACAACCCAACTCCCAATTCCCACCCCCCAAAAGTCTCTAAAAAAGGGGCAAGGGACACTACGGCAGGGTGCTGTTGACTTTAGCGGCCAGGGCATCATACTCCTTGTGGAGGGTGGCATGGTCGAAGCGGAGGCCCTCCACCAAGTTCTTATAGGTTAGGACTTCCTGCTCCAGGTAGGACACTCTGAGGTATAAGCGGCGCTGGCGTGCCTTGCAGCTCCTGTGGGGGGCAGCTGCTGTCTTTGCTGCTCGGCGGTGGCGGTTGGCTTTGGTAGCCCGGCTCCGTACCGCTGGAGCACTGCGCTGGCTGGCAGCCCGTGGGGGCACGGAGAAGGATGCAGCTGTCCCAGTGGATGTTATTGTTGTACCAGTAGACTGCATGCTCTCCTCCTCCAGGGCCACCAGCCGCCGATATTCGGCGACAGTGGCATCCAGCCTCCGTTGCCCGGTCATTCGAGCCAGCTCCCTCCTTGATGGTCTGTTTGATTTGGAAGGAGCAACTATATGAAGAAAGAAAGACATAGTCTGTAACCAATGCTCCTTAAGATTAACACAAAATGATTGAGCAGAAAGTTGTGTCACAGTACAAGTAGCAAATTGAAAGCACAGTAAATAACTATTGAGGACAGTATCTATCTAACCTCCCACTTCTTCATCCTTGCTCTAACATTAGTTCGAGTGTAAGGAACAAATTCTACGGGTACTATGGACTTCCATTACAGTCGACTATGACAGTACACCAGTCTTATTCTTCTTCTTCTCTCTTGTTTAGGAAAATTGGTACGTTATCCTATGCAAGCCGGCATAATGCCAGCGCAGTGAACTTGCACCCGAGAAAAACAGACGCGCACCATGATGAGTGAGACAGATTTGCATTACTGTACCGGTCCTGTACATGCAGGTGGTGAAGCTCTACTTTTCTATTATGGGTGGCACTGAGAATACTCTGTTAAAAGGGCTACTGCTTAATTAATTTAGCTTTCACCCTACAGTGCAAATGAGTACTAGAAAAGGAAAATGAAGAAGCTAAATAATCTGATTATCTATCACATCACATGGGATGTATTTGATGACATATGGGATGACTTTAGGTGCTTTGCTTATTATTGAGTGAACAGTGATACACCCACACATGAATGACGCACTACTACTAAACTAAAGTTATTAAGAGAGATAGGGAGTGTCCACCGTAATAACTGGATATATGCTGTACTTGCAGTTACAATACAAACTACTGCTACTATTCATGTTAGTATTTGGGCAAAATTACAACTTCTTTTCCTTGCCTTTCCTACACTGGAATGGACGTGCGGGTGCGGTGTTACATGCTCTTCAAAGTAACACTTAGTTCATCCAGTGACAGTCTACTCTCTCTAGATACACATATGCTATCTAAGAGTCAGATAGTACTATGATCCAGGCATCCATCCATTCAAAGTATATGCACACATACAGTTTCTGTTTCACCCACCCAGGCTGTTCTCCTTCCACCCATCCTTGCTTCATCATTCACCCAGCCATGCACCATACCATATTCTTTCCTTCCCAGCCACCTCGGGGACCAAGCAAACACATATCATTCTTCTTTGCCAGTCATCATTACATTTCTCGTCCTTCCACACTTACTTACACCCTTCTTTCGCTTTTCGTGCATCCCATCCATCAAGTTCATCTCAGATCTGATTGGGATTCTTCTCGCCAAAAACTTCACAGCTAAGTCAAAGTACATTTAGAGGAGGCTACTACCTGGTTGATTTATAATACACCCGTGCAGAAAGCACACTCTGCAGTCTTCAATCTCAATAAGTAAGGAATATATAGCTTACCTCTGCCCGCCACCACCGTGTTAACCCTCACAGGCACGTCCAGCACTTGCACCGCCTCCTCCCCAGAGTTGTTCCCCTCGTCCAATACCACCACCTCCGCGCTGGCCCCGCCACCAGATGTTCCACCTACAAAGTACATTTAAGAATGTTAGAATACACCACTCACTACTATATAATATTTGGTCTAGGAGGAATAAAGAAATGTGAAAAAAAACAGAATACAATGTAATAATTTGTGACTGTCTACTCTAAAGTAAAAATGTCCCTTTTTCCAGGGAAGGCTGTTGTCTTGCTGCACTTTTTGGCACAACTGATGAATGCTTGCTTTTTATTTTTAACACACACCACTTTTTCTCCTAACAGACAGAAGCTTGACTTCTAAGAACACGAGCAGGATCAAGTTCAAACCAGGTGAGAGCTCGGCTCGACCACAAGAAATGTGTCCAATTAATCGTCAGCACTGAGCACTTTTCCATTTTCAGTTAAACGTTTAGTTTTATGACAAACTTGATTTTAATAAATGTGTTTACTTTTAATAAAGCTTTTAAACTTAAATAGACTGTGGTTTTTGGTCCTAAAGGTTTTGGAATTTTTGCAAGCATGAGTCCGTGCCTCTGACACTTCTTGACTCTGACTCCGTACTTTTGTCCTGCGTTGGATAATCTAATCATCATTGGGGATCAATCATCGGTGACTTTGGGAGCTAAATGACTCTGCCACACTATCTAGTCAGTAAGGAGATTGGGGGTTCAAGTACAAAGTCTGTTATCACTGAGGTATGTGGAAAGTCTAACAGCACCTATTATAATTGATAAGCTAAGCAATGCATTATTTAGTGTCCATAGTTCTGTTTGTGCAGATTTGTCCCTGCAACAGTAGTAGAATGGATTGTCCTACTATCCAAACCAAAAGTAAAGTAGTATCTTATTCTTTCTTGGTGGTCATTCACCTTTTTATTGTTGGCAATTGTCAAAGCATAAACATTTAGAAGACTTGAAAAGACATTATGGACAATCCCAGAGGACTGCACTCAGTGCATAGAGCTATTGCTGACTAGAATGGGAGTCCAATGGAATTGCCAAATGTGCAATCTTAGTTAGCTACACAGACAGACTAATAAGAAAAATCTAGTAATACCACAGGGAGTCATAGTCGAGGCAGGATAAGAATTTAGATCCAGTCTACAAGAAGATCAAAAACAATTTATAAAAAATCGAATGAGGAACGCTAGGAAAAAATAGGTACTGTATATTAAAATTAAAACTTACTGGGGCCAGCAAAGGAGCCCTCGCCTGCCCGATCCTGGCCTGCATCCTGTTCAACAGCACCCTCCTCCTCCTCCTGTGTCCTCTTGCCCCTGGGGGGGAGCTGATGTACAACATGAAAGAAAGACCAGAAAACATGGATGATATTTGTCAACCAAATCAAACATTTCAAAAGAACAATAACAAAAATTTTTGGCGAAATAGCAAATAGACAACTATTCCACAGGATATATTGACCGATCTCATGTGGTCTATGTTATTAGTATTGCTTGATTTACGGACCGTCGACTTGGAAAGTTCTTATGTAACTCACTAAATAAAGTACTAAAAAGGTCTGCCTAGGAATGGCAGGCAGCAGTCCGGAGCACGCGAAGTGACAGACAAAGTCCATCGTGATTGCAGATCAGCGACAACACTAAAGTTTCCTACTACATTAACCAGTCATTAAAAAAAATACTCAAACTATCAATCCACCACCACTATTTCTTCTTATCGTCATGTGTACAAAGGAAGGACTGGACTTGAGTCTGTAGGGGCTGATTTAGAAGCCCCTTGCAGCTCTTTTGCTCCATTGTTAGGCGACTTTTGTGATACAGCGGCAGAACAAAAGAGGCGCAATGGTGCGGCGTATATTAACAATGTGACGCATATGGGAAATGCATCACGTTGTAAAGCCCTGCGCCATCAGGGGGCGTTCCGGCGCAAGGGAGGGCGTTCCTGCGCAGGAACGCATCCTAAAAGTGGCTGAGGGAAATCTACAAGATTTCAATCAGTCACTTTAAGGACAATGATGCGTGACTCAAACCCTGCGCCTGCTTGAAGCAGAGGTACGGCTTGGCGCAGCATTGGGGAGATAGGGCACCCCAGAGCATTGATGGAGCTGCGCCATCGTTGCGACGCAACTCCAGCAATGCGCCGCCTTTACGGCACAGATGCGTTACGCTTTGGTGATGTTTTGGGCCCATGGTGCGCCGCATTGTAAGTACGGTGCACCATGGGTGGTGGTGGTGGTGGCGTGGCGCACAATTACTGGCGCATCCCTACTACTTTGCAGGGGTGCGCCGGTAATTAAAAATCTGAACCTTAGTGTCTAGCATTAAGCAGTTCTTTAAACAACACTCATACATAATTTCACAGGCCGATGAAATGAACACAAAATCGAAAACAAATAAGCATAGTAGCAACACTACTGAGAAGGAGAGCAGTGCACCTGAAATGCACAGAAGATTTTGAAATATAATTTACCTACAATGTAATCAGCAGCATTATTGCTCTTGGTAAAAAACAAAAATTTGCAATATAATAACACACAGAGCAGGAGAAAACAGAGTAGTAAAGAAATAGCTACTACTACTCACCAAGCCCGGGGATGTCAAGGGCAAGCAGGTCGAGCAGATCGCGTTCACCGTCCAGGACATCCGTCCAGCGGTGGGTGGCCTGGTTGTAGGTGCGCCGGACCCGAGAGTGGTGGTACATGGGCCGGCACACCTTCTCCCACCGCTTCCAGCGCTCCCGGATCCCGTACCCACTACTGATCTTGCCGCCTGCCATGATGGTCCTGGGGAGGCGGCGCTGAACATAAAAAATGAGTGCGGCCACCTCATCCGGGCTGAAGATCTCCCGGGGTGCGACTGTCTCCCCCCTCAAACGCCCGCACGGGAGCCGGGCACGGGGTGCGGGACCATTCCCCTTCTCGGGCTGCTTCCCGGCTCCCTTTACCATGGTCTGGGCAGAAAAGAAGCTAAATAGTAAAGAAAATAGAATAGGGAAGAGAAGAAAAGAAAAGAGTTTAAAAAAGTAGTTTAAAATTAACCAATAGTAGCAGAAAACACAAAAATATAGAGCTAGAAAAATAGAGGGATAGATAATAAGTAAAATAGATAAAAAAAACTTCAAACAAGCAAAGGGTGGCAGAGATTCAGAGAGGATAGAAGAAGCATGCCCAGAACCATAGCAATGAATGAGAAACAAGATGGCCGCGCCCGTTCACGACCGTGTGGGTAAGTTCGCGCGAGATTTTGCTCACGAACACACGCGAAATTGTACTAGCGAGCCGCACACTTTGCGAGATTACACATCGCGCCCGGAAACAGAAATACGTCATGCAAACAAGATGGCCACGCCCGTGAACGACCGCGAGGGTAACTTCGTGCCGTTTCGCTACAAGCGGCTAGCTAAAACGCACAAAACCTTGCGAACTAACACGCCGCAAAAAAACAAATCGCATATTCGCACGAATCCGCGGCTTCCGAATTCAATCTCGCGCAAGTTCGTGCCTCGCGAATCCCGCGAAATTGCAGAAAAACGAGTTTTGCAAACGTGAAAGCACTCAGCAGGTGCAAAAGTTCAAACTCATCATTAGTAACCATTCCCTGTAGTGCTTCCTGACTGGGGGCCCTCCAGAGTTCAGTTGCTAGTTGCAACAATTGTATGACCCTGCTCTGACCCTCACAGCAGGCTCATAGAATAGCTACAAAAAGGCCACAAAGGTCCTGGAAAAAAAATGCACTGTAACAGAAAGCAAATTACTGATAAGAAAGCAGGTGCCAAACTGGAATTTTAAAACAGTGACACATTAATAAACCAACCCCAAATTAATTCATGTCAGTTGAAGCAGGGCAGGTGTGCTTGCTTTCCCCCCCCATAATCTACAGTGATGATGAACCAGAGGGTGGCATTGATGTACCAGAGGGTGGCATGGGTGAAACAGAATGTGGCAGTGTTGAAACAGAGGGTGCTGTGAACCTGTGATGATGAACCAGACGTAGAAACAACATAGTTGCGACCGTTGCGTGCTGACAAGTAAGTTCGCAATTGCGAACTGGTACAAAACCCTCGCGAACTGGCAGAAACCCTTGCGAACACAAAAAACCCAAAAAAATCCGCAAATTCGTGAGAATTCGCGGATTTTGCGGATTGCGAGTTCGCAAATACGCAAATTCGCGAACGCCAGATTCGCAAAATTCACCCATGCTTACCCCTGAGCAGGTTCCAGAATGATGTCAGGCATTGGAGGACTTTGCCACTCTCCCTACTGGACTGAGCCGCCCTCTTCAAAATGCTGGCGCTCCCCCGGCTCCTATATATATTCCAAAAATGCCTGAACAAAATCCCGGATTCATATTTCAGACACATTGAGAGCGAAGTTAGGACTTTGCTGTGGGATGTGAGGGCATCCTGCATAAACTAACAAGAAGTTGGTAATTGATATGATGGAGGTATTGCACTCCCCGATGTGCGCCTTTATTACTCGGCCTCATAGTTGAGACTCCATTGGACATCTATATAAAAAAGGGTGAATTATACAATTCACAGAACTGAGGGGGGAGCATGATATGGCCCAGGAGGAGGTTTTCCGTTACCTACAAATCCACCAGGCCCTAAGGGCTGCACTTGCTGGTACTGAGGATCTACCAGAGTCATCCCCCCTTGACAATAGATTACTTCCGGAACCCCTGCCAAACAAAGCCATATCGCTACCTTATCGACCACCACAGCTTGTGCTGATTGTGTGGAGGGAGGCTTAAGCGACACCACTTCCTGGTTGTCCCATTCTGGGCAGCCATCTTGGGGAGGTTGACGGGCTAGTCTCCACCCTGGCCTAATCTATATGACCTCTTCCTATCCCGCGCAGCGGTGACGCGCTGCGGTAGCGCCGTATACGCGCCGAAGAGGCGCCAAAGAGAAGCCAGTCTGCGCCAGTCCGCGTCCAGACGCTTCTCGCTGGTCCTGGTCTGGGGTGGTGACCGGCATCATGGTCGGTAATCAAGTTGTCTACAACTCTTTGTGGTTACACTCCTTACGCCCCCCTGTCAGTCCTTCCTGCTGCCATTCCGTCTCTCCAGCTAACACCGACCATCACTGCAAGCACTGTACATGGAGCACCTCCCGCCCATGTAGCGGCTCCCTCCCGTTGGGAGAGTTTTGGAGATTGTATCTCCTTAATTGCCGGTCGCTACCTAAACACTCCACAGAGTTGCATCTGTTGATTGATGAGCTTAATCCTGATGCCCTATTTTTAACGGAAACTTGGCTTCAGATTGACAACGACCCGTCCTTAATATGGGCCACTCCTCCAGGCTACACCCTTAAGCACCTCGACCGCCAATCGGGGAGAGGCGGGGGCTTAGCTATTTTATATAGGGACACCTTTAAGTGTCGGGTCACTTCTAATTCCTTGCTGACCTGTGAGAGCTTACACTTTGCACTTGATCTCTCCCCTACCACCACTTTTTCTGGTATTCTACTCTATCGACCACCAGGCTCCCTCAACAATTTTATCACTCAAATTACTGATCTCACCGCGAACGCAGCCGTGACCTCATCTAACCTCACTTTGCTTGGGGATTTTAATATCCATTCAGATGACCCCCAGAATACGGCAGCTAATAACTTGCGGGCCAACATGCAAGCGTTAGACCTCTGCCAGAGAGGCTATCAGGCGACACATAAGAAGGGACATCTTCTCGATCACATATACAGTAATATCAACCTTAATGTAGAGTCCCCTGTTCCTCTGCCTTGGACCGATCATTTTTTGATACCGTTCACCTGGCTTTCTAACTCTTGTCCCCCTCCTGAAGCCTCTATAAAGTACATGGGCAGGAAATGGTCCTCACTTCCCCTCACCGATTGGACAACAGCCCTTACTCAAGACCCCCCGAGAAAGGCCTTGAACCCTGCCTTAGCTTCTAGCAACTTTGATCACTGGATCTCCAGCACTTTAGACCAAGTTCTTCCCAAACGCCCTTGTAATCTCATCAGAAGACCTAAAGTTGCACCCTGGTACACTCCTGCTCTGAGGTTATTAAAGCTTGACTGCCGCAAACTAGAGAGAGCGTGGAGGAAGGACCATTCTCAGTCTAGGAAAGACGAATACAGGTCCGCAATGAGGCTCTATAAATCAGAAATTAAAATGGCACAAACCTCCTTCTATGAAGGTAAAATTAGTGCTGCAGCAAATGCGCCTAGAGAAATCTTTAGGATAGCTAAGTCCCTCATTTCAGCTCCGGCTGAGCGTCCTTCTGTTGAAGGGGCACCAGACCGCTGTAATGAGCTAGCTGCCTTTTTTTCCAAGAAAATCTCGACCATATATTCATCTTTTAGTAATCCTACAGTCAATACCCCCTCCGTCCCTCCTAGGCCAGCTGACTCCTCGGTTCCCTGCAAACTGGACACAATTCCGATTCTTGATGCCGCCAGCCTGGATAGATTAATCTCCAAAGTTTCTTCTGGCTCCCCCAATGACCCGGCACCCCCCCGGATCCTTGTCAAGGCACTGGACGTTATTCGTCCTGTGATCCTGGAAGCTTTAAACACCTCCATTGTGTCCAGGTCGGTCCCACTCGCTTGGAAGTGTGCCATGGTGAGGGCGCTTCTCAAGAAACCCTCCCTGGACCAGAACAACCTGTCCAACTACCGCCCCATTTCGTTGCTTCCCTGGTTGAGTAAACTGCTGGAGAGGCACACCAACAATATCTTAACAGACTATCTGGAGTCCAACTGTCTGTTGCGTGCCTCCCAGACAGGTTTTCGACCTCAACATGGCACAGAAACTGCCATGTTGGCGGTCACAGAGGAAGCAAGAACGACTTTGGATCGGGGAGGAAAGGTGGCCATTATCCTGTTAGACCTTAGTGCCGCGTTCGACACGGTGAACCATGCCACGCTAGTATTCCGACTGGCGGGCATGGGCGTGTCGGGCGCAGCTCTGGACTGGCTCACCTCCTTTTTGAGTGAGCGCTTTTTCCGGGTCTTTGAGGGTGAGACAGTCTCTCCTAAACATCCTCTCAGGTGTGGGGTCCCTCAGGGCTCCTCCCTGAGCCCGACCCTCTTTAACGCCTACATGGAACCTCTGGACAGGATAGTCCATCCCTTTGGTGTGCGTATAGTCACCTACGCGGATGATACGCAGCTGGTGGTCTCGTTAGACCACGCAGATGGATCATCCAACACCTTAGGCCCCTGTCTAGAGGCTGTTGCCAGTTGGATGCAAGCTTCCTGTCTCAAGCTTAACGGGGAGAAGACAGACATCATTCTCCTTGGAAATCCCTCCCCGTCTGCTCTTGCACCCGTCTGGCCACCATGTCTTGGCGCTCCTCCTGCGCCCAAGTCCCAGATAAAGAGCCTCGGGATCTGGCTTGACACTGCCCTTGATTTCTCTGTCCAGGCTACTAAGACTGCTGCCACTTGCTTCGGACTAATGAGGATGCTCCGGCGGGTGCTCCCTTTGCTCCCTTTCCAGGCGAGGAGGATCATGGTCCAGGCCCTCATTCTCTCTCGCCTGGATTACGGGAACGCTCTCTACCTGGGAGCACCGGCTTCGGTCCTTCAGAGGCTCCAGGTCACACAAAACAGTGCGGCCCGCCTATTGTTCAATCTGTCCCGTCGGCAGTCGGCGAGGAAGGCTCTGAAGGACCTTCATTGGCTCCCAATGGCTGCCAGAGTGCAGTTCAAAGCTCTGTGCATCATGCACAAATCCTTCCACCGTGTAGGCCCAGCGATTCTGCACCCTCTGGTTATGCCTTATGTTCCAACACGCCCCCTTCGGTCAGGTACCCTGCAGCTGGCCACCTCCTCTAAAATTAACAAAGCCTGTTGGGGTGGCCGCTCTTTTTCTCATTCGGCGACCAGACTCTGGAATGCCCTCCCCTTTGTCATCCGGGGTAACAGCAACCTCCTCTCGTTCAGAAAGGCCCTAAAAACGCATTTGTTTGCTAAATCTCTCTGATCTGCCCCGAGCCTGCGCTAAAACCATTTTATCTTCAAGCGCTGCGAGGCCCCAGGGCGGTTATGCGCTATACAAATGCAATTTTTCATTTCATTTCATTTCATTTCATTTCATCGAAAGCTAAGTAGCAGCCTACCTGACCCACTCCAGAACGTCTGCGGAAAGTGGCAAGCTGACTTAGGACCACTGGAGGAAGAAGATTGGCAAATGTCCCCTCAGGAGGCAGCTATCCTTCTTAGACTTCACCTCATCCAACTAAAGATATTACACAGAACCTATCTTACTGGGGCACTCTTAAAAAGATGGATAGCACAGAGTATGCACTTTGTCTTCGCTCATGTGCCGAGGAGGCAACCTTTTCTCATACAAAATGGGAATGCTCTCACATAAAGGCACTGTGGGAAAGAGCTACACAACACATGCACACGCCCATCGCCAAAGATATACAATTGACACCAACACTGGGGCTCCTAAATATATGGGATGCAACAGACCTCCCTGTAATAGAACAACAATGGGCCTCTCTGGATTTACACTAGCGAAGCACAGTATAGCGATGCACTGGGGAGTGACCGAGCTGCCGACCTCGGGTAGGTGGGCCAAAGAGATGGATAAATGCATGCTTGCTGAAAAAGAAGTATTCAAATCTAGAGGGTGTCTCAAGAAATGGGACAAAAAGTGGAGCAAATGGAACACTTACCGGGGGATCTATGCACCTCTCCCACCACCGAGATGGGGCTAAAAGAGCAGCGATGGAACAGACATTTATAAACAGCTCCATATGGGTGACAGTCCTGGTAGGAACATTTACTTCATTTTTCTCTGTGTTGAATGATGTAATTGAATACGAAATAATTGTGACCTGTACTGTTTCTTTTACACAATAGAAAAACTTTTTTTTAAACTCGTAGTTTTTGAATACCCAAAAAATACTAAAAACTTCCACAAAAGTGTAAAGCTTACCTGAAACAGACCCTCAATTGTTGTTAGCTCTGAAACTATTCTCCCCTTATACTGTCAATTTATCCTGCAGAGATCCCCATCTCAATTGTTTGTTTCACTGTAAAGCACACTGACACCTATTAGTAGAGCAGAACAAAAGAAAAATGTAAAGTAAACTAAAAAAACAAATAACGAGTCAGTACATTACCTCCTATCCTCGAAAAAATGCCCAGCCGTTTATATCCTACGGAAAATTAAAAGCTCTTCACAGCCACTGATATTGTGATTAATTACGATTCATGGTTTAATCAACAAAGAAGATGGACTTTTAATGTAGCTGTTCAGCTTGTAATGGATTCCTCTTTCAATCGATATCTTTGTAAATAATGCATGCTGGGAGAGCCTCTCCACGGATGCTGCCCCATTAACATCTGACGCACGATCATTTCAATTACTTTGCACAGTTTTGGCAACTTACAGCTGTGATTAGCTGAAAATCCTTTATTTACTGCGTCTTGCTGAAAGCCTGTCAGGCCGTAATGTTTCAGCCTGTCTTCATCAGAAAACAGCTGCAAGAGTTTGTCAATGTTAAGGTCATTTTAGGTTGGAAAACAGTTCTGAGGAGTTACGGACGGGAGATTGACTTCAGGTAACAGCAATCACGAGCAATACTCCTCATGAGTGACGTGTGATTGACGACGCTGAAAGCTCTCCAGTCACTTTTACGACAACAGGCTCGGAAGCATTATCGTTAGGCCAATCTGTCAACACGGCTTCGAACACTGGGGCATATTTACAAGGGCTTTAGCTCTGCTTTTTTGGCTTAAAAAGCCCAAAAAAGCGGAGATAAAACTATCGCCCTATTTACAAGAAGGTGCAAACATGCTTAATCGCATGTTAGCACCCTTTTTTCCAACGCCTCCCTTTGCATCTGTAAGGAGATAACAAGTGGGCGTCACTGGAAGTACCCCGAATGGACTACCTTGCAAATATCGCTGATATTCACATCGCGATATTTACAAGGCAGCCCACAGGGTTTTAACAGATGTCAGATTTTGGCGAAAACACCGGCTTTCGCCGAAATCTAACGTCTGCTAAAATCCTGACTTACCTATGTTTGACATAGGGGGTGAAGTATGCTGATACGACCACATGGTCGTATCAGCAAGGTTATCGGCGTTTTGCAGGGAATGTTCCCTGCAAAACGGCAATAACCTCACTATCTATGGAATTTTTATCGCCCTGGAGAAACGTGTTGTTAATAACCCGCTACCAGGGCGATAAATTCCAGAGATAGCCTGCAATAAGAAATTTATGGCTAAGCACAGCCAGCGATAACTATCGCTGGCGGTTGTTAATATGTCCCACTATGCGCCCATTGCTATGAGTGACCCTATTCACAGGGATCCTCTTAACTTACATGTTCTTCCAAAAATGTGCATGTTTGTTGTCAAAGAATTTAAGGGCTTATTACCAACAAGAAGCAATATTTATCGCTAAATAGGCTTAGCGACGATTTTTTTATCGCTGCCTATCGCTGGATATGTTAGCGGAGAAAACATGCTATTAGCAAAGTTTTTCTCCATTGTGCTAAAATATCCAGCAATAGCGGCGAAATGCGTGAATATCGCTGGGAATACAGCAATATTCACGCATTGGATAACATGGCTAAGAACTGGTCTGGGCAGGTGTTAGTATTTGGAGATATTCACGCTTAGCGCAAATATTTTCAATGCTACGCCTGCCTTGCTAATAGGCGATAGCGACGTTAGCGACTGCTTTCAGTCGCTAACTGGTTGGGTACGCCCACTTTGCATGTCATTAGTGATAAAAATCGCTGACATGCAAAGCGGTCCCCAAACCGCTCGCTATCGCCTACAAGCTGTCGCTAACATCCGTTAACGACAGCTTGCTAATAGGGCGATAGAATTCTCGCCGCTTAGCGACAGAAAACGGCCGCTAAATCGGCGATAATTGCCTATCAACCCCCTTGGTAATATGCCCCTAAGAATCTGAAAAACGGCACTACCAAGCATTGACTTATTGATTTTAGAGTTTATTGGCCTAATGTACTAAGCCATTCTGTGGTCGCAGAGCCTGCGTTTCACGCAATCACAGGGTTTGTAAGCGTAGTATGTTTGTATTAAATACAATTTACGAGATGGAAAAGCATTTATGACTCTCTCAATTGGTTTACCGAACCATACCAATTCGCAGGTAGGAAGGAGTGTGAAGGGGTGTCCCCTCCCAATAGCGATTTTATATGGTATGCACCCATAGTTTGTGAATGCAATGGTGCTTGAAAACCTTTAACCAGTTACCATTGATCAGTAATTAAGGAAGTGGGTTCCTGTTGGACAGCTTCACCTTTGGGAATCATGTTGGGCATCCCTCCTCAGGGGCAGCAGGCAGTGTTCCAGAGGACCACTGCCTGCATCCTCGTGATGTATCCCCCAACTTGATTTTTTTTAAAGCAGCACTAATTCCTATAAGAACACAAGCTACTTAAAAAAAAAAGCCAATTTGGGAATGCGAATACAGGGATAGTGTTCAACAGCTCCTTGTAGGACACCATCCCTGGGATTACAGCCAATAGCAGGGGTTTGGGAATAGTCACCTTTCTAATTAATATTAATTAGGCAGGCCATTCTGAAACTTCTTGTGACTGGAGATTTTGCAATGTGACCTAACAGTACATAGGTCACATCGTAAAATAAAAGATTGATCACAAACATTTGGTGCGCAATTTGTGACCACTTTTTGCTACCAGACTTTGTGTACATCATTATAAGGCTCATATAAGTTTTTTAAATTATTTATAAAGCTTTTCTGAACAGTATTTTAAACATTTAGGCAGTTGGAGGCAGTGTTTACTTTGTAATAAATAAAAACATAAATGAGTAAATTAATAAACAAATGATTACATCAATAAATAAATGGAGTGGCCCAAAGTAGTTCTTATAAGCCAGCCTCTGGCACTGCCATTTGGCAGGCTTGCTGAATACCAAGGCTGCCTAATTTTTATTCCACCTCATACTTCAATTCTCGTCTCTTTATCTCACATTTTAGCTGATTATTTTCCATCCCTATTTTCTACCTTTGTCACTATTTTCTTATCTTTCTCTTCTTTCATATTTCTTAATTTTTCTGCATCTCTTTTTCTTGGTGAAAGTCTGATGATGAGCAATAAGGCCCAGTCCCAGTCTGAAACAAGCATTTACAATGCAACGGTCTCGCCTTTGTAAAAGTTAGAGCTATTGGCATTGTAAATGACAACATTTTTATTTATGTGTTGGTTTTGCAAACAGATAAATAAATGGCATTGTCATTTACAATGCCAATAGCTTAATCTCTCGCAAATGCGAGAGCTATTGCATTTGCAATGCACACAGAGCCACAAACACACAGAGCCACACACACACAGCCACACACACAGAGCCACACACACACAGAGCCACAGAGCCTCAAACACACACATGCACAGAGAGCCACACACACACACACAAACACACAGAGCCACACTGGCATGGCATTCCCTCGCTGATCAAGCATTCCCCCTCTTGCCCCCTCCACTGTCGGGGCACTTTCAACACTGTCGGAGCATTCCACAGATGACACTGCTCCCTCCACTCTAGTTCCTTATGACTTATGGCTAGGACACTGTTGGGGGGCAATAGTAGTCTTTGCAGAAAACTGTTTTCGCTAATCTGGAGTGGTCAGTGAACTCCCATACTCCTGCACCATAGGAGGCTATCAATACAGATCTGTCTTTACACATTTTGACAACATCAAGTGGCATGGACCCTAGTTAGACAACAAATTTGAACAGTGATGCTATGGTAGGTTTGAATTGCATTGTCCTCACACTCATCAAATGCTTCCAGGAGCTCGTATTATCGAAGGGGACGCCCAGGTAAGTAAAGTTCACATTATTTAGCAAAACATTTCATTGCCCAGGATACATAGTGTATTCTTTAAAAATAATTGGCTTCATACGTGTACATTAGTAACTTTTCTCTAACAAATACTCAAGACATTTGTAGGGTGCAGAGAACTGGATGCACTCAATCAATCAATCAATCAATCAATCAATCAATCAATCAATCAATCAATCAATCAATCAATCATTGACACTTATAAAGCGCGCTACATACCCGTAGGGTCTCAAGGCGCTGGGGGGGGGGGGGGGGGTGCCGCTACTGCTCGAACAGCCAGGTCTTCAGCTTCTTCCTGAAGGAGAGGTGGTCTTGGGTCAGGCGCAGGTCGGACGGGAGGGAGTTCCAGGTCTTGGCGGCCAGGTAGGAGAAGGACCTTCCTCCTGTAGTCGCTCTTCGGATGCGGGGGACGGCGGCGAGGGCGTGGTTGGCTGATCGGAGGTGGCGTTTGGGAGCGTAGAAGTTGACTCGGCTGTTGAGGTAGCTCGGGCCTTGGTCGTGTAGGGCTTTGTGTGCGTGGGTGAGGAGGCGGAAGGTGATTCTCTTGTTGATGGGGAGCCAGTGAAGGTCTCTGAGATGTCCGGAGATGTGGCTGGATCGTGGGATGTCGAGGATGAGTCTGGCTGAGGCGTTTTGGATCCGCTGGAGTCTCTTCTGGAGCTTGGCGGTGGTCCCGGCGTAGAGGGCGTTGCCGTAGTCCAGTCGGCTGGTGACGAGGGCCTGGGTGACGGTCTTCCTGGTCTCTGTGGGGATCCACCAGAAGATCTTCCGTAGCATGCGTAGGACGTTGAAGCACGCCGAGGAGACGCTGCTGACTTGCTTGGTCATGGAGAGGGAGGAGTCCAGGATGAAGCCCAGGTTTCGTGCATGGTCAGTCGGTTTGGGAGCGGTGCCCAGGGCGGGAGGCCACCAGGAGTCGTCCCAGGCGGAGGGAGAGGAGCCCAGGATGAGGACCTCCGTCTTGTCCGAGTTCAGTTTCAGGCGGCTGGTCGTCATCCACTCGGCTACCTCTTTCATCCCTTCGTGTAGGTTGGCTCTGGCGGCGGCGGGGTTGTTGGTCAGGGAGAGGATCAGCTGGGTGTCGTCGGCGTAGGAGATGATGCTGAGGTGGTGTTTGCGTACGATGGCCGCGAGGGGGCTCATGTAGACGTTGAAGAGGGTGGGGCTCAGGGATAATCCTTGGGGGACGCCGCAGATGACTTCGGAGGCCTCTGACTTGTACGGTGGTAGGCGGACTCTCTGTGTTCTTCCGTCGAGGAAGGAGATGATCCATTCCAGCGCCTTGTCCTGGATTCCGATGTTGCTGAGGCGCCGTATTAGGGTGCGGTGGCAGACCGTGTCGAATGCCGCGGAGAGGTCTAGGAGGATGAGGGCCGCTGTTTCTCCATTGTCCATCAGGGCTCGGATGTCATCGGTGGCGGCGATGAGGGCGGTCTCGGTGCTGTGTTTGGCTCGGAAGCCGGACTGTGAGGGGTCGAGGGATCCATTCGTCTCGAGGAAGGCGGCCATCTGCTTGTTGACGGTCTTCTCGATGACTTTGGCTGGGAACGGGAGAAGCGAGATGGGGCGGTAATTCTTGAGGTCGGTGGGGTCCGCTGTTGGTTTCTTGAGTAGAGCGCTGAGTTCGGCGTGTTTCCAGCTCTCGGGGAAGATGGCGGTGTCGAAGGATGTGTTGATGATGTCTCGCAGGTGGGGTGCGATGACAGCGTCGGCCTTGTTGAAGATGTGGTGAGGGCAGGGGTCGGTTGGTGATCCGGAGTGGATGGAGTTCATCGTGCGGATGGTGTCTTCTGTGCTGATCGGGGTCCAGGCGTGGAGGGTGGTGGTGGGGGGGGGTGGCTGATCGGTCGTGGTGTGCGTTGGTTGGTTGTTGAAACTGCTGTGTATGTCTGTGATCTTGTTGTGGAAGTATGAGGCGAGGGAGTTGCAGAGGTCTTGCGATGGGGTGATGTCGTTGTTTCCTGCGTTGGGGTTGGAAAGCTCTTTCACGATGTTGAAGAGTTCCTTGCTGTTGTGTGCGTTGTTGTCCAACCGGTCCTTGAATGCTGTTCTCTTGGCGGCGCGGATCAGCTGGTGGTGTTTCCGGGTGGCCAGTTTGTAGGAGGTCCTGTTGTCCGGTGTCGGGTCCCTTTTCCAGACTTTCTCGAGGGCTCGGCAGTTCTTCTTGGAGCTCTTGAGTTCGTCGGTGAACCATGGGGCCTTCTTGCTGCCGGGTCTGCTGGGCGGGGTCCTCAGCGGGGCGAGTTCGTCCGCGCAGTTGCTGATCCACTTCGTGATGTTATCGGCGGCCTGGCTGGGGTTCGCTGAGCTGGCAGGAGGGTGTTGGCTCAGGGAGGTGGCGAGCTGGTCTGCTGTGATCTTGTTCCAGCTCCTGCGGGCGGTGTGTTGCTGGTGTTGGTGGGTCGTCGTTCTCTTGAAGGTGAAGTG
Organism: Lissotriton vulgaris; assembly: GCF_964263255.1. NCBI lineage: Eukaryota > Metazoa > Chordata > Amphibia > Caudata > Salamandridae > Lissotriton > Lissotriton vulgaris. The sequence goes on from NC_141689.1 coordinate 1,576,067,182, forward strand.
GACGCAGCTGTGGTCCGTCCATTGAAGCTCTGTGGCGTGGCTGAAGTCGATGTCTGTGCTGGATGAGAAGACGGCGTCGAGTGTGTGTCCGGCGAGGTGGGTGGGGGTGGACACCAGTTGCTTGAGTCCCAGGTTGGCGAGGTTGTCGAGCAGGGTGCTGGTGTTGTGGTCGTTGTTGTTCTCCAGATGGAAGTTGAGGTCTCCCAGGAGGATGTAGTCAGCGGAGGGGAGGGCATGCGGGCTGACGAAGTCGGCGATGTCCTCGCTGAATTGCGTGCGTGGTCCAGGGGGTCGGTAGATCAGGGTGCCTCTGAGGGTGGTGTTCGGGTTGGTGTGGATCTGGAAATGCAGGTGTTCGGCGCTGGTCAGGGTGTTGTCGGTGCTGGTCGTGAGACGGATGGTGTTCCTGTGGATGATGGCGATGCCTCCTCCCATCTGGTTGGCGTTTCGGTCCCTCCGGACGATCTTGTAGCCCTCTGGGATAGCGATGGCGATGTCGGGAGCTGATGAGGCGTTCATCCAGGTCTCCGTGAGGAAGGCAACGTCAGGGGCTGTGGCGTCTAGAAGGTTCCAGAGTTCGATGGCGTGTCTGTGGACGGAGCGGGTGTTGAGCAGGATGCACTTGAGGTGGGTGCTGCTGGAGTTCGACTTGGCGGGTGCTGGTGCGAGGCAGGTCCGGATGCAGGAGAACTTGCAGGCGTGGCAGCTGAACGGTCCGTTGGTGCGTTTTGGAGTGGCTTGGTGGCATTCTGGGAGTCGGCCGGTGTTGAGAGCGATGAGGGTGGCGGCTGAGTACGTCAGGCGGGTAGGTCGGGGTCTTCGTCCACGACCACCCATGACCATTTACTCAGCTTTAAAAATTCCTTTGTAGCGGGGCGGCTACCACAGAGTTTAGTCAAGAGAACGTATTTTAAAAACTATTCTACATTAAGGGAAAGAGTAGTAAAAATATATGTAAGGCTACTTTACATAAACAAAACTTTCTGTACCATGGATCACTGATGACAGTGTTATATACAGATGTTGCTAAGCTGGTTTATGTATACATTCAGGCTCATAGAAAAGACATGGATTGTAGGGCATGAAGGCTAGGAGGGGGTTCTTGTGAGCTTATAGCCAGATCAAATCCAAATCTTAGCACTAGTAAATAATTTGCAATAAAGTACTGCAGGCCGGGGGAGTGGCCAGCAGCATGGCTAAGTAGCCGCATTTGCAGAGGCTCCGTTCGCCCGGCACAAATTCTGCCTGGTATCCTGTCTTGTAGCCACCAATAATGCTCTGGCCTTCCAGCCAAGTGTGCCTTGATACTCAGCCCTGCAGATGAAGCCGCCTTTGTGGTCGCTGCAGTGTGATTTGGGGCGGAAAAGCTATCTACCCGACTACGAGATCCGGAAGCCAAGATGGCCGACCGGACCCGATAAAGGCACAACATTGCCCCGGGGCTCCTCACGGCGACAGGAGGAGGACCCCTACGACATTTATGCCCTAAACGCTATATTGCTTACAACCTATACTCCACCTTCACCCCTTTGTACAAAGTTTCAATGCCTTCTCATCCTCCTGTTTATCTGATTGGTCAGGAGGAGCAGAAAGCAGCGATTCCTTCCCCAGTGCGCCCCAATGGTTATCCCAGTTTATATTGCCCGCTATAATTTTCTGTTAGAAAAAGTTATTTAAACGTTTGTTTTTAAAATACTGAACTCACTGACGAAATGTGCCTTGAGTGTGCTAACCGCTATTTAAGGTGCTAAATGTGTGAAATGTTCCAGCCTTATCTTAACTGTACATGATAAATAGATAGTTGTAATGCTGAAGCAATATAGGACTAATTAAGGAGATATGGAAAGTGCTATTGTTACAATATGTAACTGGTGATGATGTACTTTATTATGGGCCTACCTGACCTTACTAAACATTTAAGTAATAATCACAGCTGTTTTCTTACTAACACAAATTGCCACTAGCGTGAGGTAAAAGTAAACTAGATGCACGAACACAACCATGCCACCAGCAAAGTGACTGATTTGTTAAATGTTTGTTTTATTGCGGGAAGACATGTTACATCATTATTGGTTAAAGTGAACAAAAATGCTAACTTTTAGTGATGTCGCTTTCACAGTAAAGTTGTTAGCTTGCAACCAGCAACATTGGCTTGACATCTCTGCAGCCTCTTGTGTTTGTCTGCCTTTTAAGACAGCCCCACTCTTTGCATGAGCATTTTAACTCTTTGGGGGGGCCTGTGTCGTGCAGAGGAATGAAGTCCTAAGCTGCCGCTATGACGGCGTAGCGTGGATGCCCCGCACAGCCCGGCGTGCAGAGGGCTACCGATGAAGTCAACAGGTAGCAACACATCCAGGTATGCAATATGTTTGGCTGCTCCACAAGGTGCTGCGGGTGCTGGCTCCGTGTAACCCGACACCGGGTGGGACGGGCAGGCCACTAAAGACAAGTAGGCAGCAATGTAAGAGAACTGGAAATTTAGTTTGGAGCGAGTGCGCAGCCTGCCCTGCAAGGGCTGGGGCTCTCCAGACCCCTGACAGGCTGACAGGGCGAGCAGCGAGCGCTGGGTGGGCCTCCCGGCGCTGGGTGAACGACTGCCGGGTGCAAAGCCATCACGGTGCAGGTAAGATCCTTCAGGGTGTTGAAGGCCTACGCGCCTGCCAGCTTCCCGGGCTTTCGCGATGGGTCAGCAGAGGATTGGGCAGGTGTTATCACCTGCGGTGGGTGGTGGTTAGTGTGATGGGAGCTTGTTTTTGTGGCTCCACCGTTCGGCTGTGCAACTTTCAGCTTATCTGGTGGTTAGTGAGACAGGCAGCAGGAGTCTGTAAGCCCCGTCCTTTTCGGATTGAGGGGCATGTTTTTCTTTCTCCCTTCTTCTCCATTGGCTGGAATGTAAACAACAGGCGTATTTTTGACTGTTGTTTTTACATTCCAGCCAATAGAGAAGAAGGAGAAAGAAAGTTAAAAAAAACACGCCACCCAATCCTAAAAAGACAGGGCTTAGATCGTCACTGGGACCTCTTCTCCAATGGCTGACCAATATATGGGAGGCCAGCCAATGGAGAAGAGGGGCGGGGTTAACCTCGCTACTCCAAGACATTAAGTCTCCCTAGCGAGACTGCGCATGTGCGCAGTCTTTCGCAGGCGGACATCTAAAAATGAGTGTTGGGGCCACTACTTTCAAGCACAATGCAAATTGTGCACCGGCATCTGGGTATGTAAAAAGCTCAACTCTCACTTACGTTGAAGAGTATTGAAGATTGAGATATTGGCTCCTAGAGGAGTATCTACTATCATTTTGCACTGGTGCTTACACAGTGCAAAGCAGTGCAAGGCTTTGCGTCAGTTTAATTACCATTAAAAAAGGGCTGTGGAAGGACGGCAACATTATACAGCGCTTCAAAGGGGTTGCACCAGTGCTTAATTTGTCGAAAACATACGTGCCAGGGCATTTGTGAGGAGACCACTGTAATTTACACCATCCATTGCTCCTGTCAGCGCGGCCAACAACAGTACCATAGGAACTACTAACCATTGTGCTCCAACAAGTGTGACATTTCTAACTAGGCACCCAAAGATATTAGAATGGCTTAGGGGACAGGTCCTAGTCTTTTCTAATGTATATTGGATTAATACATAACTGTTGTTGTGGTCATCTCTAAATTATAAACAAACAGTGCCACCATGTGGCAAAATGTCAGAAGTTCTGGTGTTCACAATTAAGTGCTGGTGCTGAGCACTGGAAACCACCAGCTAACACTAAGCACAGGGGGTACACAGCCCCTAGTAATAATAGGTTTTTGTGTTTCAAATTGGAAGTGAAAACCTGCAGTCTATTGGCAGTATTACGGAAAGTGCCCTGGGGGGTACCACAGGTCGTTGTGATCTTCTTGCACCTAGGGGCACTTTGATGTTATAGAAGGGGCTGCAAATGCTTGTGCACTCCCTTCTATAATTTACCTGGGGAAAATGTAGGGTAGGTGCAGTCTTTGCCAGCAAACTGATAATTCTGATATCTGTGGTAACAGGAGTTTCTACACATTTTCGATTCGACTGTGGCACTCATAATTGGGCACTTACATTTCTCAATATTTCCTAGCTTTTCCACAGAGAGAATAGTACCAATTTTTCTTAGACTTTTCTCTCTAATATATACTAATTGGAGTGGTGAAGATTTTGTTTCTCTCTTTCATTAAATTAATTTTCATAAATGACTTCTAAAGAAGTTAACACTAAGCGCAACACTTCTGATATAACTGGGTATGAGTACTCTTAAAAGCACTGCCTAGTTTCTTCTGCTATTTTACTTCGTTCTAGATGAGATTCAACAACTTCAAGTGAGATTTATACCTAGTAGTGTCACCACTTTCCCCTACATCGTTAATTATGGGAAAACATGCACCTCAAAAAATGACTATAAAGTGTTATTCATTTTATGGGCATTTTTGTAAGATAAATCCAGTAAATATAGCTCTACATTGTGTAGCTGGAGATCTGATAGAGCGCGCAGGTCACCCAACTATAAATTTACCATACTCACCTGGGCCCATAATCAATAACTCATAATTTAATCAGGTAACCTTCGCTCTACTACCAGTTATTTCACTTACTAGGTTCTATACCATTGACTTACCAATACTTGCAACTGGTACCTGTAAACCGGATGTATGATGGTACAACGCGTACCGTCACAACGCATCCCTTTACCACCCATCCCTTACAACGCAAGCCATTACTTGCGTTGGGGGAGCGGATTTCGAATAGTATAATTAACTATTCTAACACCAGTCCCCGTGGACCCTAAGGAAGGGTTGGGATAGTAAATTTACTATTTTTAATCCTTTAGCGCCCTCCAGCGCAAGTTGCGGTAACGACTTGCGTTGTAAGGGATGTGTGCTAAAGGTACCTCGTTGTAAAAACTTCGTGGTAAACGATGTTTACCCTGTAAACCTATTGGATCAGGGTGTTAGATTGAAGATAGGTAGAGAAAAATAACATTTGCACTCATATAATAACCACAGACTCAAGAAGTTTTAAAATCTTTATCTAAGTTTCTTAAATGGTCATGATCCAAAGATTAAACACCAAAAGACTCTCAATAATGAAAATCAGAATATAGCTATGTAAAAGAGGTATTGCACAGTTTTCAAACATTTAGCAATAGGGATGGTAAGAAAAGGAACATAATATGCAATCAAAACGATTTTGAGCGTCTATCAAAGGGAGGGTAAGAAAAGGAACATAATATGCAATCAAAAATGATTTTGAGCATTTAACAAAAGGAGGGTAAGAGAAAGGGAACATAATATGCAATCGAAGCTTTAACGGTAGGAAGGGTAAAGAGAAAGGGAAACAAATACAATGATAAACCCACACGAATTTATATTTACCTAAAATGATGTGAAGACCAACCCTGGCCACAGGTCAATTTAAAGGACAGAACCCCGAAAGTTGCAGTTGCCAGTAGGCTAGCAGGTGCAGATCAGAATCCGAACAGGTAAAGCCAAATTTGGATACCCGCAGTTCAGTTGCAACGCCTGCGCTACTCCCTCTCTGCAGCTAACAGCCAGAACCCCGATTGGGTTATCGATTTCACGGACAAAGTGCTTCACCAGCACTTCAGCTTACCGGAACCTCGATTGGGTTATCGAATCTTCTGACAGAGTGCTTCTTAGCCCTCTGCTCTTGGTCACCTATTGAGTGCATTGGGTCAGTGACAGATCAGCTATTCGGAAAAGTCGGACAAGATAACTAGCTAAACCTACCCTAGTTATACTGTAGTGTAGTTCCTATATTCCCAATAGGCTCTGCGCATTGGAATAACATAAACGACAGTGTAGCCGTAGGACTGAGGTCGACTAGGTCTCTATTGAATATGTTAGACTTAATTATAAAATGCCAGCTAGCTCAGAGGTCACTAGAAACTTTCTCGAGTAAACAAGAAGGTGCTAACTTTTTTGAATAGACAAGAAGGGATTAGTTTCTGACAACCGCATAAACATGACAACTTTGCTCCCCCAGAATAAGGAGTATATCTCCAGAGTCGCGGAAACAATAGATAGCTATTTCACTCAGTTAATCATGCATGCTTAGTTTCACCAGGAGTGCAGAGAAATAGAGAGTCTGGTGTTTTCAATAAAAAGGTTATTTATTTAGCAGTCTTCTTCCTCATGCAAGAGAAGTGAATTGCCACAATTGCAATACTTGTCATAAAGTAAAGTGCGTGCAGTAAAATGAGTATTATAAAATAATACTGTAAAAGCATTTATATGGTTTCTAAGCCATAAGATACTTAAAATTGATAAAATACATACAATGATAAAATAATGACTAAACGTACTCAACTGGTGTTTCTAAGATACGCCTACCCCAGTGTACCTAACCTAAGCCTATTACAGGGAAGGAGTAGATGAGTTATCGGTTTTGCCAAGAATCTGAATCAAGAATTCTCTAAGGGTCTAATCAGCTCCGTACCTTGGTTATAGAATGAAGGAGGTCTTGTATCTCTTTCTCTGGACTCGATCTCCCAGCAACCCGCAAGGGTGACAGGGAAACACTGGAGCTGGATTTCTCAGCAGGAGAAAAGACGGTGTCTCTATCAGTGCGTCAGTGGGAGGGTCGGCTTCCTTCGGCACTCGCATCAGCAGGGCGCCGGGCAAGTAGATAGCCGATCTGCTCCAAACCACCATGTGTTGCTTAAGGCAGATGCTGGTATATTTATACCTGGAAGGTGCCGAACTTGACGTAAGGTTGGACATAAGACGTCACAAAGAACTCGCAGTTCTTTCAGGACTCCAGGAGTTCTAGGACAAATCAATACAGAAGCAGGGGGAATTCCCGGGCTGCTGGAGGCTTGGTTTGTTTAAGAACGCGTTGTGCTTTCTAGAAGTCTATGGGAGTAGCCTTGCCGTATTTGGACTGCATTGGCTATGTCTTAATATGGGTATGATTCTTATGCCTATATAAGGATATGATTTGATATAACCACATAAGGGCATGAAATCTGGAATATTTACTAGAGTCCAAGAATCATCTACAACAATACTATTTTCCAGGTCAGTGTACCACCCCCCAATGTTGCAAGTGTAAGGATACCCCAATTTTGATTGGACAAAGAATGAGGAGAGGTCATCACACCATACCAAAATGAAACTTTTCTTGATGATATTAAAATTACCGTTCCCACCCATCAAATTATTTTCCCACGTACGTTTTATTCCACCCGACAATGAATGTTCTTTTAACAAATACATTGTTATAACATATTAACAAGTTCTCTTCCGTTTAAGTTCAAAAGTTTGCTTTCTCATGCACATCTTCCAGTGCACGGTAGCGTGGCATTGCTTCAGGGTTAGATGACTTCAGTTCTCTTTAGAGTCAGACATGCGCGATATGGTTTTTCAAGATGGAGTAATAGCACCTCTCGGGCCCAAAGATTACGATACCTGAAAAGCAGAAAAGAAACAGTTTTAGAACACAGAATAAATTAATGCACTGTATACCACGTATCTCTACTCTATTCCTATTACTTTAATTTTAACTATTGCGTTAGTGTTAAGCAGAACAAACAGCTTAGCAAAAGCAGCTGAGCAAGTTTCATGAATGCGGTTACACAGAGCAGCCATTTTAGTTCTAGTGCGCAGAAGCAAACGTTTCCCCCAAGTAAAAGATATGTCATGTCACATGAGTATGACAGACGCATGTGCAGTAGAAAATCCAGCGTAGCAGCAGCCATTTTATTTGCAAGCGGATTATCATTAGTAAAAGCACATATGCAAGCTTCCCTTAGATGTCGTGTAATGCAATATTATTAAAACAAACATGTTGATTAGTATATTAACGTTATGTCGAGAGGACTGAGTACAAGGAAGTCGTGTTACGTGTGAATCCTTCCTCCATCAGATCTATGCCTATGTTATTTAGAACTACAAATGGAAATGAGGAAGGAAGCAGGTTTCACCTTAGGGAAACAAGCACTGGCAAAGACAAAAGGGTGTCTTTGGTCATCAGCCTTTTGTCTATACTTGTTTTGTTTTATCATGGTTTTTGAAAAACTTTGTTCGAGAAGCTGCTGAGCCCTCGTCAATCTAAACAAAAACAGTGTCTTAAAGCAAAAAGGTTTTGTGGTCTAAAAAACCCCCACACACATTAGCTCAGTACTCCCTGACACTGAGGGGAAAGAAGACACAAAAGAAATAAGGCAAGAAAGAAAGAAAGAAGGTGTGAAAAAAAGCAGGAATGGTAAAAGGCAAGAAATAAGGAAAGAAAGAAAGAAAAAGAAAGAAAGAGAAAGAAAGAAAGATAGAAGAAAAGCGAGAAAGGGAAAAGGAACACAGAATGGAAGAGGGCAAGAATGAAATAAGGAAAGAATAAAAGAAGGAAAGAGAAAGACTGAAAGAAGAAAGAAGAGAAATTGGGAAAGAAAGTAGGAGGTAAAGGAAAAAGAAAAACAGGATAACTTAAAAGAGAACATTTCCAAATTGACACAATCTGGTATGCTGTGAAATAGCAGCAGTCAGAAAGGCAAAACAATCCAAAAGGAATTTACAACAGCTTTGGCTGGAGATTAGATCTGATAAAGATGGAATGTGCACCAGAAGCCTCCTGCAATCCCATCAGGCTCTTAACACAAACGCCACACTAAAGTAATTATAACCTAAAAACAAAAACGTTGGCACTGAAGGGAACTAGCTTGTGTGCAGAAGTGCTCCTTGTGAGAGAGCAAAAATGCAGTCAATCAAAGTGACGTTAACAAATGGCTTAAGTAGGCTGGCCCACTGCCACATTCTGTATGATGTAGTGGGCGAAAGCAATATGTGAATGACACAACAACCGACCGATGTATGAACAGAAGTGGTTGAAAGCACTTATATGTAAGTATATAACATACACTCTCCTTATGTCTCAGCGCCAGGATGCCCGCAGAGTTGCAGTGCGTTTTACAAATGCTAAAAAAATATTTATATACTGTAGTAAAATCAAAAGATCTTGGCTAAGGACAGACCTAATAATACACACCTAACAGCCTTCACAGGAGGATGCATATAAGTAGAGCTCACGCCCTGGAATCTGTCATCTTCCCATTGTGCTACAAGACGTCATGGAGCCACACATTAGGTAAAGTTGATGAGTTTGTCATATTGTGTGTGCTTTTTGCAATATATTATGATGTGTCATTAAGATTGTGCAGAGTGGAGTTGGATGTGATGTTAGTCACGTGTTGATTTAAAAGTTACTATTAATTTTATATTTATAGCTTTCGAACTATGTGCATGCATTATGTTTAAATTTTAAAAATGTGAGTTATATGGGTGTATGCAATGTTTAAAGTAATATCAAATATTTAGATTAATACTGTTTCTTCTAAATTAATTACATTTTTACAATGTGGTGTATCTGAATTTATGTTTAGAAAATGTTATAACTATTGTTATATATTAATGTTTTTTTTTCTTTTATTTCTTTTATTTGTTTTAATGTTATATTCCATAACATTTTTACAATGTGATATATGTGGGTGTATGCATGTATGTCCGAAATTATAGGACCATTTTTTATTTTATTTCTTTTCATATATATTTTAGGTGTTGGACTTTCTGTTGATAGCAATATTTTCTGCCTCCATTGATCTAAATGTGAATCCTTTGCAGCACCTGTGAGTGGCCTTGTGTGGTATGTTACTTACTCTAAAGCTTTAGTGGAAAGGATTAAAGCCTCTCTGAGATGAAGGTCTTCTGAAGTAGATGGTGGTGTAACTTTGTGAACTGCAACAGACTACGGGCCTGATTTAGATCCCAGCAGACGGGTTACTCCATCACCGATATCCCGATCGCCAAAACATAAATCGCATTATATCCTATGTCTCCCAAGCAGGGTCAAAACTATCACTAATGCAGTAGGCCTAATGGTGCCGGTGTCTAACTTTGTGAAAGACCCATCTTATCTTCTTTATTGTTGTCTTTTGCTAACTAGGCCGGAGGGAGATGAGACCATTGTCGGGTGCTTGCATTAGAACCTACAACAGACTTGAGACACCTCAATCTATAGTTCAATTTTGAAAATGGCATAAAGTCCACTCTTCTTTTTAGCCTCCCTTGCAGGAAAGAAGGATCTACAAATAGCGATTAGCACCTAGGGCTGTACCACATAAAGTGACAACTGAAAGGGCCACTTTAAGATCGGTCTCACCACAGGGATGTACGTTGTTACAACGCATGTTGTAACAACTCATGCCTTTACCACGCAAGTCTTACAACGTAAGTCGTTACAACGACTTGCGTTGTAGGGCGTGGATTTAGGAATCTTATAATTTTATATTCCAACGCCAGTCCCCGTAACAGTAGGGAAGGTGTTGGAATATAAAATTGCAAGATTCCTTATCCCACAGCGCCATCCAGCGCAAGTCGTAGTAACGACTTGCGTTGTAATAGCTGCGGGGTAAAGGCACTGCGGTGTAAAAACCGCGTCGTAAACGATGTTCCCCCGCCACAGTATTGGGCTTACAGTTTTTAAAAATAATTATTATATATATTTTTTTACAGAGTTTTATATAGCGCAAACTTGACCCGAATTGGGTGTGAGAGTGCTTTACATAGCACCAGTTGCATAACATGAGGACACATTCATCTTTTTGTTAGGCAAGGGGAGATTAAGTGATTTGCCCAGAATCACAGGATTTTCAGCTGCCATTGCCGAGACCCGGACCCAGTTTCCCATATTCAAGGGCGTCAGCCCTAGCCGTTAGGCCAACTCCTATGCTATCTTAAATAGTTGAAGAGCTGGAGCAGCAGTAATTGACAACCTTAGACACTGCTAAATGGTTGTTTGTAATTTGTCACAGGAATGTTAAAGATGTGCTGCTTTTGGCTGGGAACATAGGGCCAGGGCCGGACTGATTACCGGGCAGTTTGGAATGCTGCCGAGCTGGGAGCGGATTTCATTGCAATGGGGGCTAATTTCGTTCATGGAGACCTGCGTGTGCTTCGAAATAATGAAAAAACGAATTTCGTTTAGTACACGCAGGTCCCCATCAACAAAATCAGCCCCTAGCTCAGCAGCATTCCAAACGGCCCGGTAGCCAGTCCGGCCCTGCATAGGGCCACATATATGAAACTATTTTGCATTTGCAAATGGAACGATTCACAGAATCGGCCTGTTTGCAAATGCAAAAAAGGCTTCTCCAATGTACCAACCTATATTTTACGATTAATTTCAAAATGGGTTTGCGAGTCGGTATTAGGAAGAGGCGGGTTGTGGGCGTCCCATCCTAATACAGAATCTCAGCGGTATGTATGAATGTTTTTGCGACTCAAATGTGGTTGCAAATCATTCACATTTTACCACCTACTTCAAGTAGATAGTAACCAATTTGCAAATAGGAAAGGGTCCCCATGGAACCCCTTCCCCTTTGAGAATGATAGCAAAAATGTTTTTCAGAGCAGGCAGTGATTCCACGGACCACTGCCTTAGTTTAAAAAATGAAAAGAAAACTTTTCATTTCTCTTTTTTATACGCAACCTGCTATCATTTAAGGATAAAAAAAAATTATTGCTTTAATTAAAAGCGGACATGGTGGTCTGCTGACCCTAGTAGGATAGCATCCCCGTGATTTTAGCGATTCCTAATGGGTTGCAAATAGGGACCTACCTCAATAATATTCAAGAAGTAGGTCGATTTGCAACCCCTAATGAATCGCTTAATAAAAGTTTTGGAGTTTCATGCATTAGGAATGCAATTATTTTATTGCGATTCACAGAAAATCGCAATTAGGTAATCGCTATTTCTAATGTTGATATAAGTGGCCAAATCAGCATATGTTGACATCTCTAAAGTAAATAACAGAACATAAAACAGAAACATAATAAAGCAGAATAGCACAAACAAAACACAGCAGGGCACAAAACATTCAAAGCATTAAACACCACAAAAACCACAGTACAACGCAATATCATATTGCAATAATGTAGCTGAAAACAACACCACCACAACAAACGCAGCATAGCAAATATGCACAGACTTTCTTGCCCCATATCATGCATGACCATCAGAAACCTGTTTTCATAATCCAGTGGTAAAGGTGTTTGCAACAAGTACTACCTTACGTACCACCAAGGATATGAAATAGCGCCAGATGAAAATGTTGTGTGATCTGGCGCAAGTAGCCTCTGGGAGACCCTCCTCTTTCTAGCTAAGAAGTAGCTTCAATATAGTCACATACACTTCACTAGGTTGTGCTAGCTGCACAGTCTGTTTTGTAGTAGACTATATATGCATCCCTCACCTCAAAGGGGAAATTAGTAATGAACTCTGTAGCAGGTAACGATTTTTAAACAACATGACAGAAATGTTTAGAATGACTCTCGAAAGGATCTAAATGATAAATGCATAATTATGAAATAATTTCAAACCAATTATTTTTTATGTTGTTAAACAACAGTAACAGTGAAGAATTTGAGATGCCTGTTAAAATATTACATTAGTAAAGTCATCATGGCCTAATGTCTTAAGTACATCATATTTTATATTTTGAACTAACTGGTAATTGAGCAATAAATAAATGCCCGAGGAGCAATAAAGGAAGGAGGGAGCTTACTTTAATTAATAAAAGAAATGCTAAATTCTAGAATATTCTTAATAGACTTGATAAAGTGTTACCATATGCATAAAAACGTTTCTGAAATACAATGATTTATCATTTAAAAAATCATAGGGAATTAGATACTAAAACCATCTTAACGCTGATTATGCAGATCTCTATCTTTCTCTCTCTCTCTCTCTATATATATATATATATATATATATATATATATATATATATATATATACAGACACATATATATATATATTTATATACACATACACAAACATATATATGAATATACACAAAAATAGAGTGTGAGAGAGAGCACAATCTTTAAATATATTCTACACATCTTGGTACATCCTTATGCCAAGGTTACCCAAAATAGTGCCTATATAGTCCTAAAAGTATGCCAGATTTTAGTAGCACACATGTTCCTAAGAGCATATTTGTATGACCTTAAGGGAGGGTGGGGATAACACCCTCAATGTGTTCAACAGGTTTAGGCAATCTTAGGGCAAGTCAAAATAAAAGTTCTAGTCAGGTGTGCTGATGCATGACAACAGTTAAAGTGTTTAATGATTTATGTTATGGGGAGCCCAGATGACACAAAACCGGCTCATATTGCAACCAGGTAAGTTTAAGGTAATGGTTGCACTTGCGGAGCATGACAGCACAGTTTTGAAGAATACAGAAGTGTGGACCACTGTCTACCTAGGCACAGGAGCACAAGTAGAGACTTTGATTTCTCTGAGTTTCAAGCAACAGGGGGGAAGCCAACAAACCCTTTGAGATCAGCTCTCCTTCAGCAGAATCAGCCAACAGCAGGCAGCAGGGCAACCCAAGAGAAAAATAGGCCTTCCAAGTCAGCAGTCCAAAGATGAGTGCTTAATCAGCACAACATACCTTTTGACAAAGGTTCAGTTCAAGATCCAGAAGTGACTTGTTTTATGTGGTCAGAGACCCATTACTTACAACCAAAAGTGCCTTTGATGTGGGGTTGACTTCAAAACAGTCCTCAGAAGTGCACAGGTCCCCCTTTCAGCCCACTCCTGTCTGCTGCCAGACTATCTATGGGGGTAAATCAACCCTCTGTGTGGGAACAGGACACTACCTTTTTGAGTGAAGATGTAGCCCCTCCCTTCCATCCTGCCCAGGCAAGGCCATAAGAATGCAGATATATGTAGATGGTTACTCAGACGCACCTATCCTTCCTGTGTTGTTGCTGTCTAGAGGGAGTGCACAAAGTGTAGCTTTCACCCATCCCAGACGTACATTGGAGATAGGCTGTCAGGCACACAGAAAAGTAGGTGTAGAGAAATGCCCACTTTCTAAAAGTGACATTTCTAAAATAGTAATGTTAAATTCAGCTTCACTAGTAAGAGGGATTTATCCTTACCATTCCAACATATGAAACATGAAAAAGCTACTCCTCTCTAATCAGAAATACAGCAAAAAAGTATATTAAGGAATTCCCAATGCTAACCTATTAGAGGAGTAGGGTTCATAGTAGTGAAAAACGAAATAGACAGTTTGTCACCACCATGACATGCAAAACATAAAAGTACATGTTCTCCCTTTTACTTACAAAGCACCCTGCCCTGAGGGCTAACTAGGGCCTACCTTAGGGGTGACTTATGTGTCACCTTGTGAAGGTATGGAGCCTTATCTTTTATGGATAAAGGCACCAGAACACAGATTTTCTTTGAATAAATCAGATTCATTTCCTGGTCGCTTTTCCCTTTACTGGGACATGGTCCACTCCATTACCCCGCTGCCCATGTGATACACTGTGCATACTGTCCACTAAGCACTTTATGTTATTCTGCACTTTATATTTAGCTTTTAGAATTCGTTTTTACGCCAAATTTAAGCAGGGAAATGTTTTAAAACACATCAAGGAGCTTTACTGTTTTTACAATGCTATGAGTCTCCAACAATCTGCTACATCATATTAAACTTTATTACTCAGGCAAGGAGCTTAAGGATATAGAATGCAGTGTGACTCAGTTATAATGTCATGGAAAGGCAATGATAACATGCTACTTAGTATTTTAACTTTTTGATTTTATTATGTGGGATTTGTTTGCAATCTGTGTTTTACCTTGTGCTTTTATGGTCTTTTGACCAAATAAAGATTATTTGATGATGTTGATGAATTATATGTAATAAAAGGGGAGTTTAAGGCTTGGCTTTTAGTTTTAAAAGCCAAGTCAAAGTGGCAGAAAACTGCACAGACATGCACTGCAGTGTCAGGCAGGAGACTGGTTTGAAATGCTACTTCTGTGTGTGGCACAATCATTGCTGCAGCCCACTGGTATTATTTAATTTGCAGGCCCTGGGAATATCTATATATATATATATATAATAATTTGTGCATCATTATGTCTGTTGTTCTGTGAACTGCTGCATGTGTTGATCAGTAGCTATATGAGTAACTATATGGGTTATTGATTGGTTGCCCAAGTATTTGTATGGGAGACTGAGTGTGTGTGTGGGTGGCTGGGAGGTGTGTGACTCTGTGCATAGATGTGTGAGCAGTTGATTCACTATATGTATGGGTTCAAAAGTGCATGTGGAAACCGCTGTATGGGCGGTTGACTGTCTGCCTGAGTGTATTGCTGAGTGAATGGATTTCTCAGTGCCACATGTCAAAGTAAGTACATATATAAAACACAGTACATGTGAGAGTTGACATATATAAATAAATGTGCATAAGAGCCAGTGAATGTGTGAGTGGCTGTATGGATCATTGTGAACATGTATCAGGGATTGTATAAGAGAGTAAATATGTGTTAGTATATGTTGGAATAAGTAAGGTGTGTATAACTGTATAGTTGAGAAAATGGAGGCGTGATTGATTCTTTGCATGACTGACTAGGTGTGTGAGTAACTCCATGCATAAGTGACAGTCTGTGAGTGTCTGTTTACACTGATTGTATCTAAGGTTATATTAGAGTCTGAAGATGTTCATTGTATTATCACATGAATGATGTCATCAGTGATGTGATCAGTAATGTCAAATAAGATGTCATCAGTGATGTCATCAGTGATATCATTTGAGATGTCATAAGTGATGTCATCAGTGATGTCATTTGAGATGTCATCAGTGATGTCATCAGTGATGTCACTGACCATGTCATGAATGATGTAATATGTGACATCATCAGCAGTGGATTGCGGGTGCGCGATATATAGTTAGTGCAACTAACTATATATGCAAATTTCTATGGTTTTGTGCGAGTAAATTATGGTTTTGTAAATGATAATCCCTAACTATATATGGTCTATAACCAATGGTTTTTTCAGTGAATTTTCTTGGTTTTGTAAATGCTAATCCCTAACTATATATGGTCTATAACCTATGGTTTTTTTCAGTGAATTTCATTGGTTTTTTAAAAGCTAATATCTATAGCTGTAACATATATTCTTATTCTAATTCACAAATATATTTTATATATATTTGTATTATATTTTTTTAATTCAATTTATATTATAGTTTAAATTATTTTTTCTTGTTTCGCTGCCGGTCCGCGAACCGGTAAACGTTCCGTTAGTGCATTACCGCGTTAGAAAAGCACATCGTGACGTGTCCCGTAAACGCACCATATCGCGTTACTACGTAATGCCTCTTATGACGTAAAATGACATACTGGCCATAACTTCGTAAAATTTACGTGGACAGCATTCCAGACTTACATTGGCTGCACTCCATGTTTTGATCGGCTGCCTTTACTAGCTTATTGAAGGATACTGATTTACTGTCAGGCAAAGTTAAATATATAAATATTTCTGAGTCTACACTAGTAGTACTTGATAGCCTACAGTTCTCGCAGTCATGCTGCCATTGATAAGAAAGGCCAAATAGATAATCTACATCTACACCCTCATCTTGCAATACATCAAGCATATACATTAAAAACTCCTGACAATCCTGCTGAATATTTTCAGAGAATTCTGTTTGACCTGAACATTCGTCTAACAGAAAACGAATTTCAGACACACTTTCTACTCTGGTTCTATCAGCACTACATTTCTCTAACACAGAATTCAACAAACAGCATAAACTTTGTTCCGAATTGATCACAATCTGTTCTTTGAAAGTCTCTAGTGAAAAGAGAACATTAACAACTACATTAGCATAGCAGTTGACACCAGAACTATTTTCAAATTTAAAACCAACAACATTTTCAACAGAATTCATTTTATTTCTGCTTACAATTTTGGGTTCATCGACTTTTGGTCTTTTTGCTACAACCTCCCTACTATTACTGATATTTCTTCGTTTCCGGCCTACCACACGTTTCTCAATCAAAGGATATTGAGGCAAATGTGGCGCATACTCTCTTCTTAACCTATTGTATTCCTTAACACAATCTAGATCCGCACAAATGTTTGTGACATCAGTCAAGTACAAACCCGATAAAGTTCTGACTCGTGACAATGCTACATAAGCCATACCCTCTTTGAATACAGAACTGCCAATATTCACTAAAGCAGTGTCTACACTTAAACCTTGCGATTTATGAATTGTCACCGCATATGCCAAGCAAACAGGAAACTGCTTACGGCGAACATATAAGTCTTTAACAAGCAAAAACCTAGCAGAGCAACAACCAATTAGCTGTACTTCCTCAATGCCATCAAATTTAATTTTTAAAAATTCAATTCCATCTCTACTTCTGTATTTCTCAAAATCAACAACATTACCCATTGATCCATTTACCAGACCTCTTTCAACATGTAAATTCCTTCTCAAAAGGATTCGGCAATTTAAGCACACATTCAAAGTCTTTTCAAAACCCGCAGTTTTAGATATAGTCTTCTCTAATTAATCCAATTTAGATTTCAAATTCTCAGACAAAATAATTGTTGCTCCCATATGCTCTATTTTGTCAATAGCTTCCAGTTTCACAATCTCTTGTTTTTCTGAATTCAACATTTTGTTGTTGAAGATGGAACATTCTGCAAGAGTTGGCATCAAACATATTCCAGATTTCTTCACAGTAATTTTCTGAAAAATATCCTCTGGCAAAACGTCTTCTTCTGGATATAAATTTGACAGTAAGCGTGCATGTAAAGCTTCTTTACCACGCTCAGTCACTTTCCCGATTCTAATATCTTGTAGAATATTCTTGTAATATTCGTCCTTCGCCTGACGCATATTTTCACGCAGCTCAGCATAACTGAAGTTTAACCATATGTTAACGTTGCCAATGCTCCCTAGGCACTTCTTGGTATCTTCATGTGTAAGCAGTTTAAAAACTGGTTGTCCTTTCACTGGTGTCAGCTGCAGAAGATCACCAAAAACAATGATGTGCTTGCCACCGAATAACACATCATACTCTGTTTTAAGAACTTCCTGTATTCTCAAATGCACAAAAGCAAGCATGACATTGGAAACCATGCTTACTTCGTCAATGATAAGAAGTTTCATCTTCTTCAGGACTCTAGATACTTCACAACAAGCATCTCCAGATAACTTGTGGTATTGTAATTTGTTATCATGCTCCACTGGCAGCATCAGTAATCGATGCAAAGTAATCCCTTTAATGTTATGAGCTGCCAGTCCAGTTGGAGCGGTCACAACACCAGATAGCGATGACTCAGTCCTTTTCTGCAGATAACATGAAATTGCTTTAATAAGGAAACTTTTTCCAGTTCCTGCTTCTCCACTCACGTACAGTCGGACAGGCTTCAACGACGTACATGAGCACTCTTCCTTCTCATGACTTAATCCATGCTCAATTTGGTTGGTAACTTCGTCATATATTTTCCTCTGCTCAACGTTAAGTTGTCTTTCCAATTCTTCTAAGTTAACCGCATCCTTCTGAGCATGTGACATGGCTCTTTCTACTTCAATCATGGCAGTGGCAGCTTCATTTTCAATAACTGGTTCTCCTAGGGGATCCTGACTCAATGAAACAGAACTCTGACTGTCCTGAGAACTGTCTCTAGCAATCTCGGCTGCAATTGTTGCTTCCTGCTCAATTTCTGCATTCAACATTTGTAGATATTTTGGAAAAACAGGACATTCTATGGACTCCTTGGCTGCATTGAAAGAGTCTTCGTAACAGAGGAAATCCCCAAGAAGTTCCTCTTCTGCACGCCAAGGCTTGAAAAGTTGCAAAAGAGCTAAATAGAAAAACTCTTTTCTTTCGGGAGATTCGCAATCCAATTTTCGATGATAAATCAATTGACATTTTTTTTGCTTGACCAGACATCCCTCACTTCCAATTACAGCATACACTACTTTATCAATATCTTCTTTGATGTTCCTCTTGAAAACGTAATTTTGAAGAACATCATACAGACAAGCATTCTCCAGGTGACTGCTTCTATTTGGATAATATGTATCCAACATGTTGCTCTTCAAAATATCTGTACTGTTTGGCTCCTTCTCCGCCAAATACTCAATTTCCCGTACAGGTTTCAGAACTCGATTACGCGTTGCAGCAAGACCAAGACTCGCCCAAATGATACTCCTAGATTTGGCATAGAGACTTGCTGAAGATAACCGGTCAGAACATTCGTAAGCTCCGATTTCTCGATGCGACAACATCTTCAGACTGAAACTGTACAACTTCTTACTGAGGCTCTTTTCATGGGAAATATCCTCCCACATATCCTTCAGTTCTGTCTTTTCTTTTTTGGTGATGTAAGACGTCACATACCGAGCCACAGCCATACAGTTGTTAGCCACAAACTGTATATCCATGTTAGCATTCCACATGGACAAAATCACTGGGTTGTAGTCGTTGATGTACTTGGACTCTTCGTTTCTTTTCAAATTGTATATGTTTTTGGGTGATTTCCTCGTCACATTATGTCGCAGCGATGACATCAAATTGTTAACTCTTCCTTTTGATATCACCGACCGTGGAAATGCAAAACGACATTTGGTGTAGTACTTGTCCTTGTTTCTGAATTTACGACGACAGTACTTTCCACAACAATGGCTTTGAAACCGTAAAACTTGTTCTCTTAGACTTTTGTCTTCGTTTGTCTTTGGAACAGCACATGTAGCATACTGTTCTATGAAACTCATCACTAAGTCATCCGGATCTGTTCCAAATTTGGGTGCATCTTTGATCCATAGCAGCATATGTATATGAGGAGCACCTCTTGCTTGATACTCCTTTCTCCAGAAGAAATCCAATACCTCTCCAAGAGGTGGATTTTTCTTGTTCGTGATGAAAGACATCATAGCTTCAAATCTATGATTAAAGTACCTGCACACATTCACTGGATCCAAAGAGCACAGTTCTCCGGGTGTCTTGAATTCAATATTTTCAATGTTTCCATTTACCTCTCGTAGAAATTCAAGTAAGTCTTCCCAGCCATACTCAGCACAGCTGAGAGTGAGGAACCATGTGGGAGTTCCTAAGTTCCTCAGCATACATTTTAAGTCACCATGACGGCGGTACCAATACTCATTAGTACCACGCTGACAAGCCATGAGATTAATCAGGTGAGAATCCAAAATACTGTCTTGCACATTGACTTTATCCATAAAGTCCCTTGCCGAGATATTTCGCAGTTGTACACCACTTTTCAAGATGTGGTTCACTGCATAAGACAATCCAGAGAGATCACTTTCAAACAGTAGATGAAATAAATAGGGAATGCATTGTCGAAACCTAGGATCTTCTGTATACAATCGTAAAGTCCGGTATTCTGAAGCAGGAATTTGAACAGGTCGCTTATCATATCGTCCTCCTCGACCTGTGGGAAATAACTGTGGGAAACATCGAGCTTCCAAGCTTTCCTCCCAAACACTAATGGGATTCCCTTTGGCTTGTTTCATTTGAAACAACTCAATAGCATTCCCCATGACTTCCTTGGAATGCAAAGGATGAACACTATAATGTTCATATATTTCTTCCTTTTTAGAGGCATCTACTTTCTCAATTTGTCCAGGACACAAATCGCTGTCCTCTTCTTCACTTACTTCCTCTTCTGCAACACATACATTCTTGTAGTACTCATTGTTTTTTATCAAATACAATGTTGCCTTTTTGACTTTCCTAACATCCACTAAATCTTGCCAGATTTTCTTACTCTTTGTCGGAACACCATTAACTATGATAACCAGAGGTTCCTCTTCCACTTTCTCTACTCCAATTGTATTAATGTTTTTCTTCAAATCCAAAGGCAAATAAACAACCCTTCCCTTTAATCCTCTCTGTAAATCTGATGGAGGCAACTTCCCTGTCTTTGGCTCCATTCGTACAATAGCCTGGAAGGGATGCACACTTTGAATCAAAATAGATTCATAAGTATTTAAATCCTTCAATTCAGAAGGAATGTCATGTAATTCCAGATTATTATAAACCGCTCTAGCAGGCATCTGGTTTTGGTTTAATTTGTTATAGCAATAAATACACATACGTTGGTCCGCTCCCAAATCAAAACAATTTTCTACCATCAAGTATGTGGCAAAATCCTTCCATTCACTATTGTTTTCCATATCACTTTTTGCATATATATCCACTAACTTAGTCTGATTCTTATAATAAGTCCGTCGACAACAAACACAAGTGAAATTAGGCCTCTCACTTGATTTCACCATAAACGTGGAAATTTCCTTGTGAAACTTATCTGTACTGAAAATCTGTACACTGTCTTCCACATTACCTTCTTCTAGTGGTTCAATATCAACATTGTTCTCTTTACCAGCAAAGTAACAGAACTCAATTTCTTGACAAATATTCTTCACATCTACTTCAGAACCATGCAAAAGAGCTCTGCTTAATTTTTTAAGCATAATTGCTGGACTCTTAGCATAATACAACATTCTAACTAATTTCCTCACTTTATTATGATGCACTGCTAGCATCCTGAAATGATGAAATACACTCTGGCATACTCTCCTAGAAAGACAAGCCAGTGAATGACCACGCAAACCTGTCACTTTTCTCACTCTGCAAGGATCTAATTCTTGCAACAACTTTATTTTTTGCTTTACACTTTTCTTATGAAATGTCCGTATAAAATCACAAAGCAAATTGATGGAATCCTGTCGCACACTGCAAATAGAACTACACTTCCAGGTGTACACTGGTCCCTTAGGACGTCTCCCTAAAACCTCATCACTTAGCGCCTCTTCTGCATCTGCAGACACAAGTATTTCTTTTTCAACTGGATGACCATCTTTTACCTCATATGCTCGACCACTGCTGTCAACTGCATGCACCAAAACATTGTCCTGAAAATAACTCTCCTCATTAAAAAATGCCTCACTATTTGAACTATGCATCCATTCTCCTAAGAAAACTTCACAAAAATTACTTCGATTAACTTCTCTCTTCCATCTACTATTAGATTTGAAAACATAGATTACCTTGTTTAGTTTCCTAATTCTATTAATTACCAAAATAAATAACTTTCGCTTAATTTCGAAAGCCTGATCAATAATTTTCTCTACATTTTTCTTTTTCCTATAAAATGACACTTTCTGTTGACTTTTTTTAAATAGTTTTAGCAAATTGACAATTACCCTGTTGCGGAACATTCGCTTACGAATGTCCCTGAATATATTTGCCCTTCTACTGCCATGCACAGAGTTATCTCCTGCTCTAGCACAAACTTTTTTGACGGGCCTTTCCTTTCCATTTAAATTGGCTCTCTTTTTCTGGACTAAAACTTGTTCTGTAGTTATACTTTTGTTTCTACAAATGTTTCTAAGGAATGATTTTGTTCTCTTACCCGGTGTTCTCTTCGTCCGTTGAGGTAATTCTAATGTAGAGGACTGCTGCAAAATTTTTGTTAACTGCTGTCTTTGACGTTTCGTAGTCTTTTGAATTCTATCCTTAGATGGCATTGTGTAATTTCCAAATAATCTGCAGTTGAATCTGAGGTGAAATAAAATAAAAAATGGTATTAACCACTATTACCAAACAGTAAATCAATAACAGTACGAATTAGATTCAACAATGCTATAAAAATGAATAAACTAAAATAATTCACAAGGGTGCAGGGGGTATCACTTTGACACCCTCTGGCACCCTCAAAACTGGCACAGACTTTAAGGGACAGATGTAGGTCGGTCGGTATCGGTAATTTTACCGATTCTGTAAATGTAGATTTACCTACATGTGGCCTTGGATTTAGGCCCCTACATACCGATTCGCCATTTACCGGTCGGAAACGGCCGAAATCGGCCGTAACCGGTCGGTAAATGGCCTGAAACGACCACCTACATCGGGCCCTAAGTGTGCATGCATTTGATTTCAAAGCAGGCACAGGTGCCATGTGGCAGGCATACCTGCCCTAAGGGCAGGTCTGCCTTTCACATGACATAGGTGTGCATGCACACATGTGAATGCACACCGGAATCGGTATTTTACCATGAAGTTTGATTTCATGCTAAAATACCGATTCGTTAAGGCCTTTGGGACTCAGAAGAGTCCCCCCTACATAGCAAATTTACAGAATCGGTAAAATTACCAATTCGGTATTTTACCGAACCAATAATTTTTCCGATTCTGTAAATGTACATTTAGCTACATGTGGCCTTGGATTTAGGCCCCTACATACCGATTGGCCATTTACCGGCCGGAAACGACCGAAATCGGCCGTAACCGGTCGGTAAATGGCCTGAAACGACCACCTACATCGGGCCCTAAGTGTGCATGCATTTGATTTCAAAATTTTTTTTTAAACCTTTTATGTAAAACAATAATACACCTACATTCATGGGGAACTGAATTTAAAATACCCTAATACACATCAAAACGTTTTTTTAAGATACTTGCACCTTTTTTTCATTAACTTTTAACATGCCAATGTAACTCAAACAGTCCTAATGAAAATTTTCCAGACACATGGGGGCGTACTTACAAGGTCCTTGCGCTACGAGGAAAGTGACTTCAAATGACCAGACACACATGGTGACGTATTTACAAGGCCCTTGAACCCGGGGGAAGTGACTTGAAATTGCTAAGCACACATAGGAGGGTATTTACAATGCCCGTGCAACACTTATGCATCCTTTTCTTTTAACATGGCTATGTAACTCAAACAATAAATCATTCCTATGGGCTTTGAAGCACATAGGAATGATTAGGCATTACCGATTCGGTAATTAAAGAAAACACAAGGGTGCAGGGGGTGTCACTTTCACACCCTCTGGCACCCTCAAAACAGGCACAGGTGCCATGTGGCAGGCATACCTGCCCTAAGGGCAGGTCTGCCTTTCACATGACATAGGTGTGCATACACACATGTGCATGCACACCGGAATCGGTATTTTACCATGAAGTTTGATTTCATGCTAAAATACCGATTCGTTAAGGCCTTTTGGACTCAGAAGAGTCCCCCCTACATAGCAAATTTACAGAATCGGTAAAATTACCGATTCGGTATTTTACCGAACCAATAATTTTTCAGATTCTGTAAATGTAGATTTACCTACATGTGGCCTTGGATTTAGGCCCCTACATACCGATTGGCCATTTACCGGTCGGAAACGGCCAAAATCGGCCGAAACCGGTTGGTAAATGCCCTGAAACGACCACCTACATCGGGCCCTAAGTGTGCATACATTTGATTTCAAAAAAAGTTTTTAAACCTTTTATGTAAAACAATAATATACCTACATTCATGGGGAACAGACTTAAAATGCCCTAATACACATGAAAACGTTTTTTTAAGGAACTTGTGCCTTTTTTTCAATAACTTTTAACATGGCTATGTAACTCAAACAATCAAAATGACATTTTTCATGGCACACATGGGGGCGTATTTACAAGGGCCTTGCACTACGAGGAAAGTGACTTCAAAGGACCAGACACACATGGGGATGTATTTACAAGGCCCTTGTAAACATGCACAGCTCCTATATACATACACACCTTGTCAGTACTAATACTTTACATTATCTACAATTATAATTGGTAAAAGAATCCAAAATCGCCTTTGAAAGCAGAATGCAAACACTTGACGCAAAACATCATTTTAAATACACAGCTGACTTTCTTATTTACGCAAAAAAGCATACTACTCTTTATCTAAAATATATAAACAATAACTCACCTTTACAAATTTGTTTTGTTTATCCTCTGAGGTGGAAGCCGGAGGACTGCTCTTCACAATTGATTTTAAAAATTGCCACTTTTCTCTGTGTTTGATTTTAAAAACCACTGAGCTTACCTGCACTGAAGCGCCGGTTCTCACGCGCTAAAACAGCCCTCCCAGACCACCCCTGACACAGCGACTTCCAGCGCTGATACAGGGGAAACGCCCACACCGCCAGCGCGGTCCCAAGGCGGAAGCCACGCCCACTGCGAGGCCACGCCCACCAAAGACTACTACAAAACGCTGTCAGAAAGCGCGTCGCATTATTGTTTTGTTTATCCTCTGAGGCGGAAGCCGGAGGACTGCTCTTCACAATTGATTTTAAAAATTGTCACTTTTCTCTGTGTTTGATTTTAAAAACCACTGAGCTTACCTGCACTGAAGCGCCGGTTCTCACGCGCTAAAACAGCCCTCCCAGACCACCCCTGACACAGCGACTTCCAGCGCTGATACAGGGGAAACGCCCACACCGCCAGCGCGGTCCCAAGGCGGAAGCCACGCCCACTGCGAGGCCACGCCCACCAAAGACTACTACAAAACGCTGTCAGAAAGCGCGTCGCATTATTGTTTTGTTTATCCTCTGAGGCGGAAGCCGGAGGACTGCTCTTCACAATTGATTTTAAAAATTGTCACTTTTCTCTGTGTTTGATTTTAAAAACCACTGAGCTTACCTGCACTGAAGCGCTGGTTCTCACGCGCTAAAACAGCCCTCCCAGACCACCCCCGACACAGCGACTTCCAGCGCTGATACAGGGGAAACGCCCACACCGCCAGCGCGGTCCCAAGGCGGAAGCCACGCCCACTGCAAGGCCACGCCCACCAAAGACTACTACAAAACGCTGTCAGAAAGCGCGTCGCATTATTGTTTTGTTTATCCTCTGAGGCGGAAGCCGGAGGACTGCTCTTCACAATTGATTTTAAAAATTGTCACTTTTCTCTGTGTTTGATTTTAAAAACCACTGAGCTTACCTGCACTGAAGCGCCGGTTCTCACACGCTAAAACAGCCCTCCCAGACCACCCCTGACACAGCGACTTCCAGCGCTGATACAGGGGAAACGCCCACACCGCCAGCGCGGTCCCAAGGCGGAAGCCACGCCCACTGCGAGGCCACGCCCATAACACTCACTACAAATGTGCCGGCCATACCAGCGCAGCGGACGAGCGCAGCGGACGACCGCAGCGGGAGCGCCGTTTGCGCGCCGAAGGCGCGCCTAAGGCAAGCCCGTCTGCGCCCGTCCGCGCACGACCGGGCCTAGGGCCAGAACCCCTGTTGGACAAAGCTGCCCCTAAGGTAAGCTATTCACGTCGGGACCTCCTAAGTCTCAGACCCCCCATCGCCTCCTCCTGTGAATATGTTCATGACCTGAATGGACCTTTCATCAGCTGTACACAAGCCCTCAGCCCTTAAACTCGCTTCGCTGAACTGTCGCTCTCTCCCCAAACACGCGATGCTGATCAACCACCTCATAGAAGACCATGAGATAGACGTCCTCTTCCTGACGGAAACGTGGCTCGCCCCACACTCGGAGTCAGATATGGTGCTAGCTACCCCACCGGGCTTCCTCATTCAGTCCCTACCTCGCCCCTCAGGTAGAGGTGGTGGTGTCGCCAATATTCACCGGGATTATCTCCCCTGCAAATCCAATGATGCGCAGATTCCCGACTCTGAAAGCCTTCAGTTTACAATCAAGCTAGACCCGACTAACTCACTCACAGGGATCCTGGTGTACCACCCCCCCGGTCATCCAGGTCCTTTTGCTAGTACTCTCCTGGACACAGTAGCGACACAGGCCCACTCCATCACCAATTTCATGATACTAGGAGACCTGAATATCCATTTCGATGACCCTTTAGACTCTGGGGCAGCCGACCTAATCACCGATCTGGTGGCCCTCGATATCCGCCTCCTAAACTCTGGAGCTACTCACGACAAAGGTCACCTGTTGGACCCTGTGTTCACGAGCACCCCCTCGATGCAAGCTAGGGAGTCCCTTCCCCTCCCCTGGACGGACCACTTTTTAGTCTCCTTCCAACTACCAGGAACCTTTAGGAAACCTCAAAAACCACCCACTTACACCAGGGACAGGACCTGGTCCAAACTTCCCACCGAAGAATGGGCCAGGACCCTAAAGTCAACTACCCTGCCTACGCAGAAGACCCGGCTACCGCCGATGGTAAATTTAGAGAGTGGATTACGACCTCCCTGGACTCCGTACTCCCACTCAGAACTCTGGAGGACAAAAACGGGAAACCAGGTTCCGCCCCGTGGTATACCCCGGAACTTCGACTACTGCGTAAAAACTGTAAGAGAGCCGAACGGCTATGGAGGAAAGACTGGCAGCACCCCAGCAAGGAAGCCTACCAAAACGCAGTTAGATTTTACAAAACTGCCATTAGGCGATCTAAAGCTTCCCACTACGATACTCGGATAAAAGAATCCTCCAATTCAGCCAGGGAATCTTTCCTAATCGTAAAAGAGCTACTGAAAGTACCAACCACTCCTTCCTCCAACACCCCCCCCTGTGGACCGAAGCAATGAATTAGCCACCTATTTCAATGACAAAATTGCCCGCATCTTAGCATCCCTTCCCCCTCCCTGTCCCTCTAGCCACATGGACAATAACTCACCCCCTAGCCAGACTGGAAGCAGCATACGCCCCCAACTTGCGACATTTAGACCAGTAACCTGCAACGAGGTAGAAGTAACCATGGCCAAAATGAAAAGCGGATCACCTCTGGACCCTGCACCCATTAGATTCCTTAAAACCGTAGCCCCCGTCATCGTTCCCACGCTCACGGAGCTTATTAACAGCTCACTTGCCCAGGGATCTGTTCCCGCTAGCTGGAAGAGCGCGGTGGTGAAAGCACTCCTTAAAAAACCCCAGCTCGACCCAGCAGATATGGCAAACTACCGGCCAATCTCTCTCCTCCCTGGCACTAGCAAAGTAGCCGAGAAATTGGTCAATGGACAATTGTCTCAGTTTCTCGAGGCAAATAACATCTTACGGCAATCCCAAACTGGGTTTCGCCCGGGTCACGGCACAGATACCGCCCTTCTTGCCGTCATCGAGGAGGCAAGGCGCATTTTGGATTCAGGAGGGTCAGTGGCAGTGATCCTCCTGGATCTTAGCGCAGCCTTCGACACAGTCAACCATCGTGTCCTTCTCCATCGGCTGGCGGCAGCAGGGCTCACCGGGACGGCACTCAGTTGGATAGAGTCCTTCCTTGCCGGGCGCACGTTCCAGGTATGGGACGGCAATCACCACTCGTCCACCCTCCCCCTAATGAGCGGGGTCCCTCAGGGATCGTCCCTGAGCCCTACGCTTTTTAATGCGTATATGGCCCCCCTTGAAGACGTGGTGACACCATTCGGTATAAAAATAGTGAGCTACGCTGATGACACACAACTGGTCGTCTCCCTATCCCAACTAGACGACCACCCAGACAACCTGGCAAACTGCCTTACGGAAATCCACGGGTGGATGTGTGAATCATCACTAAAACTAAACGGGTCAAAGACCGAAGTGATGCTCCTGGGAAAGCAATGGGTGACCATCCCCCCAGCGGTCTGGCCAGACGTGTTCGGGGAAATTCCCACCCCGAAACTCGAAATTAAGACTCTTGGAGTCTGGCTAGAACCCGAGCTTTCAATGAAGACGCAAGCGGCCAAAACTGCAGGAACCTGTTTTGGGCTTATGCGCACTACCCGCAGGATTCTTCCCTTACTCCCACCCGTGCCCAGGAAACTACTAGTCCAAGGGCTCATACTGTCACGGTTGGACTACAGTAACATGGTCTACCTGGGAGCCCCTGAGGCCACCCTGGCGAGACTGCAACGAACACAGAATGCAGCAGCCCGTCTACTCATGAACCTTCCCTCCAGAGTGTCAGTTAAACCTGCCATTAAGGCCCTGCACTGGCTCCCTGTGCGCCAAAGGGTAGAATTCAAAGCCATGTGCACGGCATACAAACTGATCAATGGATCTGGCCCTGCGATTCTCAGCGGCCTGGTTACTCCTTACAAAGCACCCAGATCCTTACGGTCCGAGAATGAACACCTAGCCAACATCCCCAAATTCAAAAAGACACGTACTGGAGGCCGACGCTTCTCTGTAAAAGCATCCACTGGATGGAACTCCCTCCCTCGTACCCTTAGACTGGAACCCAGTTATTTGATTTTCAGAAAAAAATGAAAACACTTCTATTCCCTAAATAATGTCCTTCCCTTCTTCCTCCTTCTCATCTGGATAACAAATCTTTATAGCGCGGGGATGCCCTTGGGTCACCAGGCGCTTTACAAGTCGTTAAATTAAATAATAATAAATTCTTTTTGAAATTCAAAACAGACTCAGAAACACACCAATTATTCTTTAGCAGAATTAAAGGTATGCACTCCAGAGGCTGGAACCAACAAAGGCACTGAAACGCTGATATTCATCACACATATCTCTCATGTCAGCCAATAAAAACTCTTCCCTCACTTTTTTCAAATCAACACCCTTCCCCCCTCTGCCCTTTCTACCTATTTCCATAGCAACTACCGCCTGCCAGACCTGTCAAGTTCACAAGTTCACACAACAATGTTTCAAATGAACTCTGAACTCTCAGTACACCTGCTAATCCACTGCAATCTTTCATAACAACATTTTTTAATAACCATTCAAAATACATCTTTCAAAGAACACATCCATGCACCCTAACTTTCTGTTTTCAGCAATGGAAATACACCAATCACTGCTAATGAATCATTTGCAGTTAAACTCCACAGTTTTTTACATTACAAACATCACTATTTCAACTGCCATTTCATTCCCACACTTTATCTGACTGCAGCAAAAACTCCTCTAGCCATGTTTTCAGTCTGGATTCTTGGACATAGCTACATCCACTGGGCTCACAGGTATACTGATAACAGAAATTTACACAACCTCAATTTACAAAATGTGGAAATCAAATGGATTGGTCGAAGAGGATTGAAATGTCACCAATTGATACCATTGGTGAAAACCTTTTTACATTTGCCAACCCCTGACCTCATAATAGTGCACTGTGGAGGAAACGATTTGGGCACTTTGACTGGGGTAGGTCTGGAAATGCTCCTAAAAGACACCTTTGAGCAATTGATGACACTTTTTCCTCAAACTGCATTGGTATATTCCAATATATGCCAAAGACAAAAATGGAGGTGGTCCAATCAATTTTGTCCACAAATTGAGAAAGCGAGGAAGCATGTAAATAAGTCTGTTTCAGCTTACATGAGGGACCATGGAATGGGCTGCATCTACAACAATAACTTGCGTTACTACATGCAAGATATCTACAGAGGAGATGGCGTGCATTTCTCAGATGAGGGGAACAGAGTTTTCATACTAAATTTAAGAATGTGTATTGGTTCCTACTTATAAGTTTCTAGAACTTACACAGAACCCAAAAGCTCTTTTCAGAGCTACCTTAACTTAGTTTACTCTTTTGAAATTTCGAATATACCCTTTTTCTCTTATTTTCACTTATATTCGCTTCCCGGTACGCTACCCAGTTCGCGTACCGGCAGCTAACCACGCGAAAAAATCATTTTTTTTTCTCGACATATATGAGCCTCCTCAGCCACCCTCAGAAAACTTAGGGAGACAGGATGCGTCTAAAGTACCCCAATCTACCCATTCTGAACATTATTTACCCTCCATCTTATATCTCAATTCTACCGAAACACAAAATGGAGGACTCCCGTAACGCTGCAGGTTCGCGTACCGGGAAACGCACTGACAAGCACTCGCTCAAAAAAGGTGGGAAAGTAATTTACAGAAAAACCACTGGAGACAATTTCACCAATTAAACATTAGCTCATACTACATACCAATCCCTACCATTTTTACAAATTTCGTTGGAATACCATTTAGCCATTTAGCATGTAGAACTCTCTAAAATCCCTGAGGTAAATTCCTTCACAAAACATATCGGAAGTGTTGGAAATGACAACCAATTAAAATATTACTTTCAATTTCTACTATTATATCATGACATTTGATTGGTTATGTACCTGAATATATATAAACAAAGAGAGAGAAACACAGCCATTTTGACTACTACTTCGTAAAGTGCAGAACAACTAAAAATCAACTGATAACTTCAAGTTATATTTAAAAGGTAAAATATTATTTTTAAAACTGAAGTATGTTCTGTACTGAAAGCTAATTAGAAAAACATTTTCTGACAGTTATATTCTATCACTCTGTAATACTTATAGAATAAAATAGACTTCTCTGTTTTAGTTATGGCAGGGCCAGTCCAAGGATTTGCGAGGCCCTGGGCTAAAAGGGAACCTGCGCGAGGCCCCCCTCCAAATTACATAAGTGGCCACTTGCAAGGAGAACATTCACAGACACTGTGGGGGCCCCATTGTCCAGCATTTTGACGCCCCCACAGTTTTAACTTTTAATCCACACGCATTTCTCACACCTTCATAGGTGTGAGAATTGATTGTGGTATAAAAGTTAAAACTGAGGGTGTGCCAAAATGCTGGACAATGGGCCCCCCACAGTGTCTGTGAATGGTCTCCTTGCAATTGAGGGAGCGTCTCCTTCTCCCTCCCCTATACCTCCTGACACCATCCATGAGAGGCCCAAGGAGGGGGCCCCCTCCAATAGACCTTAATTGCAGGTGACACCTTTCTTTGTGATAGATCTCCAGGAAAACAAAAGGACACATCACCAGTGCGTGGCCCCATGCTGGTGGGCTGAGTGCGAGGCCCTGAGCGGCAGCCCACGCTCCCCATGCCTAGCGCCGGCCCTGAATTAAAGATAGAGTTAGACTTCTCTAGTATAATTCAGAATTGACTAAGAGTTTATTTGAAAATTTTCTTCATATTTCTACTTCCAATTTGATACCATACACTGCCCAAAGAAAAAAACACTGTTTAAATAACCAAACTGCCAATCTGTACTGAAACCCAACAGTGCCCTATCTGTACTGATATATTTTTAAAAAATTCATTTTTCAGAATTCACAATGGAAGGACAAGAAAACAACTTGAAAATTAAAACAGAAAAACAAAAGGAGACGGAAGTTGACCAGGATTTCTTCGACGATACAATAAACAATGAACTTGTGCAATGTGTAGATGCAGTAGATTTGCTACTGAAAAATGAAGAAAAAAATGATCATGATTTTTTAGATTTTCTTTTAAATTTTGAAAAACAATCTGAAAAATAAATTTTTATTTCTTAAATCAAAAATTGTTTGACACATTATTTATTTTTATTTGTATATTGTAAACTAGTAGCAAATTGATTATAACGTGAAGTCAGACTTTAAATATACTGTGCAACTTTTTGGTGTTACATACTAACTTTGTTCATAGTTACTTCCTTTCTCCCACTATATAATCCCCAATGTGTATTTAACATCTCTTTATCATCTCCTGACTCCATGTTGTTTCGGCTTTCCAGACAGACTATGGTATGAATTCCATATACCACAATAACTTCTTTAACAACAGCCAAGATATCTACAAAGGAGACGGCGTTTAATAATTTATAGACTCTGCCTTGGTACCTACATGTAGCTACGTAAATAAAAAAAAACAAAAAAAAACCAACAAAACAAACAATTGATAAACATACAATAAGTTGAAAGTCAATCATTCTTGTTTCCTTATAGTACGCTCCCCAGGCCACTTTCCGGTACGCGTACCGGGCGCACCCCACGAAAAAAACATTTTTTTTTTTTTTTTTGCACGGCGGGGCCCTTTTAAAGCCTCCACATCAAACCTAGGGGGTCAAGGAAGATCTACTATGCCCCCTTATGGGCATTTGCCCCTTCGTTCTGGCCTCCTCTTGTCTCTCGATCCTACCGAGAGACAAGATGGCGGCCGCTACGGACTGTTTAGAATGTTGACAGACACCGGAGAGCCAATCAGCTTCGCTTTGCAAAGCTCCGTTACGCGAAAAGTACGCGAACTAGTGCGCTATCCAGGACGCTGTCACAGATATATCTGTTTTTTAAAACGTTAATTTCTCAAAATCCACTGGAGCACATATATTGAGACCCTGCAAAGGCACATCGGGCTAACAGTCACTACAATTTTGCCAAGTTTCGTGTAAATCCATTCAGCCGTTCGAGCTAAAAGTGAGGCCAAACGCCCTATGGAAAAATGAATAGGAAAAACACGTTTTGGGACCCCCCTTTTTTCTCGCCCCCCCCCTTGACGAAACCCCCCCAAATTTTTAGGGGCTGCTCAGAAACGAAATGTGCCATTTTCCTGAAAATTTCAGCCGATTCCGTCCACAAACGCCAAAGTTATTAGACATAGAATTTTCAAAAGTTCCATAGAGAAAAAAATCCTAACTATATATACCTACTGGCGACCGCCAGTAGGTAATATATATATATATATATATATATATATATATATATATATATATATATATATATATATATATATATTCACTGAAAAAACCATAGGTTTCACACCAGTTATAGTTAGGTGGAAATTTTACTCGCATAAAACCATTGAAATTCCCACGTTATAGTTAGTGGACTCACTATAACTTGCGCGTGCAATGCACTGCTGATGACGTCACATATTACATCACTCATGACATAGTCAGTGACATCACTCATGACATCACTGATGACATCTCAAATGACATCACTGATGACAACATCCTTGTGACAAAGTGGCAGACCTCCTATCAGCATAAAATAACCTTTGACACACACATTCAAAAATAGAAACTAACATTTTCTTAAAAAAGGAGAAACCAATACCAATTACAACAACCTATTAGGTAATTCCAACCTCTACATACACATCCACTCATTCACCAACAGTTCTATATAGTCACTCATGCATGTACTTACTCATCATATGTACTCATACACCTATACATCCTGTTACACACTAATACTCATCCATATAGTTACTCACACACAAATTCACACATGCAAATAAACTATCAAAAAACCATTTACTTTATTATACTGTTATATGCACACCACTACACATACTTCTACAGAAACGGAAACATATTTACTCTCTTAAACAATCAATTATAAAAACACATACACACTAACCAACCCATGCACACAATTATCCACCCATACAGTCTTGCACACATGCTGTCTTCAAAATACATACAAATAGTGAGTCACTCATTCATGCATCTGTGTTCTAAGTAATATCCCCCACCGAACCATACAGACACTGATACTGATACTCAAAAAAACAACTAATAACCCATATACACACTCATGTAGCTACTCACCAACCCATGCAGCCACTTATACACAAAGTGAGACACAGATACAGATATTTAAATATTTAAACATTACTCACTAATATATGTATTCACTAAGATACATTTAATAAGTCAGTTAACCAATCAATTTTACACAAAAAAACATCCATTTAGACATTTATTTACCCATTTATTCTTCCATCAACCTTTAGATATACATATATAAAAAATATTTATTTTTTAGAAAGATACACATTCACTGGATGATGTCATCAGTGATGTCATTTGAGATGTCATCAGTGATGTTATGAGTGATGTCACTGACCATGTCATGAGTGATGTAATATGTGACGTCATCAGCAGTGCATTGCACGCGCAAGTTTTAGTGAGTACAACTAACTATAACGTGGGAATTTCAACGGTTTTATGAGAGTAAAATTTCCACCTAACTATAACTGGTGTGAAACCTATGGTTTTTTCAGTGAATTTAATAGGTTTTTTAAATGCTAATTTCTAACTATAACTGGTGTGAAGTCTATGGTTTTTTCAGTGAATATATATATATATATATATATATATATATATATATATATATATATATATATATATATATATATATATATATGTTGTGGGGGTAGGGGCTTGAATAAAAAATTCACAAACCCATGGTATCGTGTGCGGGTCGTTTGTCTAGCCGAATTGGAGTGGACTGTTCTTGAATATATATATATATATATATATATATATATATATATATATATATATATATATATATATATATATATATATATATATATATTCACTGAAAAAAACATAGGTTATAGACCATATATAGTTAGGAATTAGCATTTACAAAAGTTAGAAAATTCACTGAAAAAACCATAGGTTATAGACCATATATAGTTAGGAATTAGCATTTACAAAACCTTAATTTACTCACACAACACCATAGAAATTCGCATATATAGTTAGTTGCAATCCACTGCTGACGATGTCACATATTACATCATTCATGACATGGTCAGCAGTGGATTGCGGGTGCGCGATATATAGTTATTGCAACTAACTATATATGCGAATTTCCATGGTTTTGTGTGAGTAAATTAAGGTTTTGTAAATGCTAATTCCTAACTATATATGGTCTATAACCTATGGTTTTTTCAGTGAATTTTCTAGGTTTTGTAAATGCTAATTCCTAACTATATATGGTCTATAACCTATGGTTTTTTCAGTGAATGTCAATGGTTTTTTAATAGCAAATATCAAAAGCTGTCAAATGTCAAGTACGTGATAGGTAAAAACATTTTCGTGTTTATGCACGCTGATGTGCTTTGAACGCTGCCCCCCCTCCCCCCCTCTTTTCTCTTAGGAGTACTCTCTCTTTGCAGATAGTGAAGGGTAGTTAACGCAGGCCTTTGCCCCCGTTGTAATCCGTCGTGCCTGCTTCTCTCTCCATTTGATTGATTGTTATCCAAGCATTTACTGTTTTAGAATTAGTTCTCTTTGGTTCATTCTCTATTTACAAACAAGCACAGAGTCGCAATACTCTGTTTAGTCTTTGCAGATTGTGAAAAATCGTTTAAAAAAACAAAAGGAATCGAGCAAAATCAGTAGGCCACTAATGGGATCTCTTTTTGACCTCGCTAAAATAGAAACATTAAGAACAACCCCTCATGAGAAATACGAAACTAGTGAGATGAACTGAGCTCCACACGATGATGGCTGCAAGACAGCTCAGCTCCGCCACCCACCCCACCCAAAATAACGACAAACCCTATGCAAATATTATAAATATATACAACACACCAGCAAAGTACCAGGGTAAAACATTTTATTAAATAACTATTTACATAACTATTTTATACTTTTTGTTACCCGATCCGGCTAGCTCAATCGATCGAGCATGAGACTCATGCACTCTGATCTCCTTGGCCTCAGTCAAGCATCAATAGTAAGATTTTCATACATGAGTGTACGTTCATGGTTTTGGTCCCTGAGTTGCTTCGATGTCACTGCCTTGCACAAATGGCATAAGTCCTGGATGTTGGGTGCCATAGTTCAGAGTTCTGAGCAGCACTTATAACACTGTCTGAAGCTTATTTGCACCTGCTGCAGCTTCACTATTCTCAAAGTAAGTGGGGGCCGTTTGTGGACCTGACTGCATTTGAAAACAATGTGATACGGTGCCTCCCTAAACCGCTTGACGGAGGCCCCCGAGGGGCGGTGTGATGGCGCGGACTCGGAGTGGGCGCTTGGCTCCGACCCCCTCCCCAAGTCTTGTTGCCCTGGTGTGGCCTGAGATCGCCCCCGACATAGGCGGCCGGCTCCCGGGGTCAAGCGGAACTTTTTGCCTTTTGGTGACTCTTCCATTCTGAACATTGTCCCACAATCCGTTTGACCTGAAACGATTACACAAATGAAACATTTGTGAGTTTTAAATTTCCGGAGAAGTATAATTCACCAATAGCTTTCTCTGTAGATCTTTTTCCATTAACAATCCCAGTTCCATCACCCGCCCAGGATATCACTACTGTTAGTTGTCATTGTTGCTTCTGTTTTAATAAAAAATGTTTTAAGGTGTTTACTGTTTTTGTTGCGATGTATATATTTATAAGTTATTAAAGTGTTATAAGTGAAGGATAGGTAATGCGGACTTTTGTCCCCCGTTGTAATCCGTCATGCCTGTTTTTCTCCCCACTGATTGATTGATTGGCTGGACATTTATTGTTCAAGGAATAGTTCTTTCGAGGTATTCTCTGTTTGCAAATAACGTGGAATAGAAATATTCTGTCTAGTCTTTGCAAGTAGTGAAGGGTAGGTAATGCGGACCTTTGTCCCCCGTTGTAATCTGTGATGCCCATCTACTCCCCACTGATGGATGAACTAGTTCCACCAGGACCATTTATTAGAGGTACATCATCTGGCTCAACCGGAGGGTACCCCTAATAAAGAAGACATATGTAAAATACGAAGTAATCACTGTATCCTGTTAAACAGAAACTTTAGCATGAAACACACTTCAAAAGGAAGGGAAAGAAATCGAACAAAATCAGTAGGCCACTGATGAGTTTTTGACTTCGCTAGAAATAAGAAACATAAAAGTGGTGAGAGAAGCCAAGCTTAACGTTACGGCAGCCACGAGGTAGCTAGGCTCCGCCACCCCCCCACTGCTCCAAGCATGTCTGTCCCACCGCCCGCCACACCCAATAACGGTAACATGAAATAGATACAAATCAGCAGATACCTACACCCATTCCGGAAACTCCCGAAGTGCAACAGGTCCACGGTTACGCCCATCCGGAAGACGAGGCCTCGACACATGCAGGGCGGGGCCCGACTAGCCGCCATCAGCCGGAGAAGTCGTGGGATGGTCGGCCCGGAATGTACTGGTCCTCCCATTCTCTTCTGGCGCCCTGCAGGCCACGGGGGGGGGATGTCTTGCCTCTGCCTCCGACCCCGCCCCCCTCTTATCGCCTGGTCCGGACATCAAGGATATCAACGCCAGGTGTCGGCGTGGGGTGCGCTGGGAGGTAGAGGTGGCGTGAACGAGCCTCTCCCACCCCCCCTGGTGGGGGCCCCTCAGCTGCACCCCTAACGCTCCACTCACCCAACAAAAGGTCTCGTCCACTATTGCGAGGCAATGATGCTCCGCTCACCCAACGGGGGTCTCGTTTACTTTTGCGTTACAACGACGCTTTTGAGTTCAGCTAGAAAAGGAGTCCTGCGTCCAGAAACGTTCTCCTCAACTTT
Source organism: Lissotriton vulgaris (assembly GCF_964263255.1). Lineage (NCBI taxonomy): Eukaryota > Metazoa > Chordata > Amphibia > Caudata > Salamandridae > Lissotriton > Lissotriton vulgaris. The sequence goes on from NC_141689.1 coordinate 1,576,104,827, forward strand.
GAAGATTCTATAAGAGCCGCGGGGGCCCCCGACCCCCGCAGACACCCTCGATGGGGAATGACTGCCATGATCACCCACGAAACGACCACCACGTAGCCGCGGGACGTCGGCGCGCTCATGCCGGCGCCGGCCTCAGTCTTGAAATGACCAAAATCCTGCAAGACTACCAACTTGATCAGTTCCGATGGGACACCAGTATGACCCAGTAGGAGAGATTGTTGCCTCCCACCCCACTTTGACTGATGGTTCATGTCGCCAGTCCCCTCTGCTACCCCTCAACGAAAACTTTTGGACTGCCGAAAGAGGTCCCGGTGCAACCACAAGTTGGTGGAGACATTTTGACTATACTTGGACCTTCCTGACCTCACCCAAAATGGCGCCGGTACAAATGAAACTCTCAACTCCTTGTTGTGCCCCGATTGCTCAGCCTTGATATCATGAGATATGTATGCAGTTTTTAGCACATGAATTGATATGGGATAAGACTGATTATATGTTCGGACAATGAATTGATCCGGTATGGGTATTGATTATACGTTCGAACAATGAATTGACATGGGACGGGTACTGATTACACGTTCGGACAATGAATTGATATTAAGTTCTAATGCATCATTGATTACTGTATTTATTGAAGGTTCGAATTGTCGACACTTTTGGTACTTTCTCACAATGAATTATCGATATGATTTTGTTGCACTTGTCGCACTTTTTACTATGAAATCAACGACCACTGACTCTGTTATGTTTTCCACAAATAAATACCCCCCCCCCATTTACAGTTCCAGCCTGCTCCGTGGCCGGCCTACGGGGTTGTAGGCCCGTATTTGTGCACCAACATTTTTATTAAAGGTTTTTGAAAAAGCAAACGTAGTTGTAACGCGTAGATTGGTAAGTTTCGAATAAATGGCCACTGTTTCCGATTTAAAAAAAAAAAAAAAAAAAAAAAGCAGGTGAAATGAAGCAGTTCGATTAGTTAAGGGTTAAAAAGTATAGTACGCAGAAACATTGCAAATATGAATGGTCCAGGTTTGTTGTATGTGTTTTTCATTTTTGTACAGCATAAAGCAATCGATAAAGATCCTGGTATTTAGCCTCTACTTTATATGCTACCTGTATCAGGGAAGTTGTTTTAAATGCCCCTAAGCCACCCCGAAGGAATGTCACCTGGCCCCCCTAGTACGAACGAAAACGACCCCATACCACTGTAGGTTATCTCTCTTCCTCAAAGGAGAGCACGAGCTCGCCCCCACTTTACACCGACTGCCCTTTGTTTTGACCCTCCCCTGCACACGATCCGTAATGCCACACTTGGGCGACCTATGCTATGCCTCCAATAATTATGTCTCCCACATTACCGGTCCCCCCTGGGCTTAAACGCCGAGATGGTACGGACTGCATCCCGTGGAGATAGGCCGAGTATGTAGTAAGTAAAAGCCTTTTCGGGTTTATGCGCGCTGATGTGTTTTAAACGCTGCCCCGCCCCTTCTTTTTCCCTCTTTTCTGCAGGTCACTTCGGAACGTTGATTATAGTACGGAAAAATGGTGACTTAACGGCCGATGGGATGAGAAAAAGGGTTTGAATATGGTGCCTATACACGACGAGCAAACAATGACTATGTCTCTCTCTGAACCCAGCGCTCGGGAGGGCAGCCTGAAGCAGAAACTTGACGGGTTATTACAGGATGACAAAATATGACTTTGCTTGGCACCCCGAATAATACAACCAAGAATGACGTGCACCAATGAATAAATTCCTACGTTTAACTAAACAGGGAAAGTTTAAGGAATATTCCGAGGTGAGGTTTACCCAAGTACCCTCCGTCTGGAGGACTAGGAATGTTGCCAATGTTTAAGATTTACCACCTCCTTCTCGCACCCTCATAGACATGAAACTCAAAGCTGCCCCATTGTTCTCCCGACTGACACCTACTGTTGCCTCAGCCTGGAAACCCATTCGCTAAAAATGATTCGAAGATCCCCCCTGAGTATTAGCCGGACCAGGTTAGTTCCCGACCAATTGGCAAAGGTGTAAGTATTTGCAACCAAAGCCACCAGCGAAGGCAGCCGACGATAAGAGAGAAGAAAAAGGTAAAAAGAGCTCAGCCCCCAGATGAATTACGTAGGATGCTAAGGATGCGCAGCATGCAGGAAGAGATCATTTTGGCAGCAACTGTTCTATGTTTTGTCTTGGATTTTTGTATATAATACATGTACTGTCTCCCCCCGCCCGAGTTTGTGTGTATGTATGTATGTTTTGAAATGACAGGCTCTCCTCATGAGAAATAAAACTCTGTTCTTGTGTTCCTGCTTCCAGCGCCCGTCTCTTTATTTGGTAACCGTTCAAGATGGAAACTAAGTGGCGTCTTGTGCCAGCAGCCTGGGCATCGGTTGTAATCTGGGCTGAATTTTCCTCAGCACGGGGTGTGATTCTCAGGGAAGAGCAGCGCATATGGGAGCAGGTTTATGGCCCATACATGAGAGAGAGAGCGTGGGGGACCAGTGCATGGGGGAGATGCTTGCGAGGGTGGGGAGCCATGCTGAGGATCGGCGGCGTGCAGAGGGAGGGTCTGGTCAAGGCATCTAAAATGGCTGCCGTGCACGACAAAAGTGTGGCATTGGAAAAAAAGCAAGATGGCGCAGACAATGTTTATCAATACGGATTAATTTATAACAATTTTTTTTAACAATATATTTACTCGCACTGACAAAATGGCGGTCAACACTTCCTGATTTCCTTCGAATCGAACGTTAACAGACGTCACGATCGGCGGCGTGCAGAGAGTGGGTCTGGTCAAGGCATCTAAAATGGCTGCTGTGCACGACAAAAGTGTGGCATTGGAAACAAAGCAAAATGGCGCAGACAATGTTTATCAATACGGATTAATTTATAACAATTATTTTTAACAATATATTTACTCGCAGTGTCAAAATGGCGGTCAACACTTCCTGATTTCCTTCGAATCGAACGTTAACAGAAGTCACGGAGCAAAAAAAAAAAAACGCTCACGCGCAACCGCTGGAAGACAAGTATCAACATATATGAGCCTCCTCAACCACCCTCAGAAAACATAGGGGGTCAGGATACGTCTCCCATACCCCCTTATACCCAATACTCACATTATTTTTCCTCCATCTTGTAATTTAATTAAATCAAAACACAAAATGGCGAATTCCCGTTTCCCTACCAGTTTGCGACCCGCTTCGCGAACCGAGAAGCGCTTCTACCACGAAAAATCATTTTTTTTTTATTTGCCCCACGGGACCCTTTAATAACCCCAACATCATTCCTAGGGGGTCAAGAGGGGTCTACATTGCCCCCTTTCATTAAATTCCCCCTTCGTTTTTCTCCTCCTCTTGTCTCTCGATCCTACCGAGAGACAAGATGGCGGCCGCACCGGACTGTTTAGAATGTTGACAGACACCGGAGAGCCAATCAGCTTCGCTTCGCAAAGCTCCGTTACGCGAAAAGTACGCGATCTGGTGCGCTATCCGGGACGCTGTCACAGATATATCTGTTTTTTTAAACGTTAATTTCTCAAACTCCACTGGAGCACATATATTGAGACCCAGCAAAGGCACATCGGTCTAACAGTCCCTACAATTTTGCCAAGTTTCGTGCAAATCCATTCAGCCGTTCGAGCTAAAAGTGAGGCCAAACGCCCTATGGAAAAATAAATGGGAAAAACGTGTTTTGGGACCCCCCTTTTTTCTCAGCCTCTTCCCTGATGGAACCCCCCCAAATTTTCAGGGGCTGCTCAGAAACAAAATGTGCCATTTTCCTGAAAATTTCAGCCGATTCCGTCCACAAACGTCAAAGTTATTAGACATAGAATTTTCAAAAGTTCCATAGAGAAAAAATCCTAACTATATATACCTACTGGCGACCGCCAGTAGGTAATATATATATATATATATATATATATATTGCGCTCATCAAATCCAGGCGAATCCCCAAGGAATGAAAGACAGCACTCGGGAGGTTCCTTTTCACAGAGTAGTTTATTAACTACAAGCTAAACCACAGACGCGTTTCGGCGATTTGCCTTCGTCAGTGTGTGTGTCCACACGCACAAACCGGTACATTTATTGCAATCAACATCAACATCGTGCAGGGGTTACACCTCTTGATCGTCATCAACAGAGGACTAGAAACCTCCCAACCAATGCGGGCTCCATCTTGTAATGGTAAAGTGTACACCATATACATTACTCAGTGCTCACAACAAATGGATTAAGCATTATTGAACCTACAAATAGGTGAGCGCGCTATAGTGGGAGGTACAAAATTAATTGTGCTACAGTTACACTATTTGATATAGCCGTGGATCGGCAACAGTCCTCCGGAAATATTCAAAATCATTAGAGGTGAGTCCCATTCTTACACTAGATTTTATGCATCAACAGATTGATAAAAAAAGTCTATGTCATCATGTGTAAACTGAAAGAGTCAACAAGGAAAAGGAAAAAATGTGCCATATGTGTATCATATATAATTGCAGACATTGTTTTCTGTTAGGAATCAAAGAGCCCTTTGAACCTATAAGTGATTGTAGCAAGAAATATGAACCATAGATGGACGTACGTGTGCCAGAAGTTTTGTACAACAATGGGTAGTCAATCCAAAATTCATCCGAACTCTAGGTTTAGCTATTGTTGTTAGCACCTAAAATGTATAGTTCATATGCTAGTCCACAGAAATTCAACAGATAGAGATACATAATATACAGTGAGATTTACAGGCAACCCCTACATCATTTGCCTAGATGAAATACCATTTCTTCGCCACTGTTCATCCCTCTAGGCCATTTTGTGGAAAGGTCTATTATATAGCGTGATTCTAGTCTACGTAGTCGTCGCAGACGATCTCCTCCCCTAACGGTGCTCTTGATGGCGTCAAGGCCAAAATTTTGCAGCTGACTACGGTCTCTATTGTGTTTCTCGGCAAAATGCCGGGCGACTGGATAAGATGGATCTGCTTTATCAATAGCTCTTAGATGTTCTAAGATCCGTAATTTAAGCATATTGATTGTGCTCCCTATGTAGCGGAGGTCACACGGGCAGGTCAAACAATAAACTGCTAAAGGTGTGCTGCATGTAATAAACTGCTTGATTTGCAGTTTCTTACCAGTGTCAGGTACTTCTATGGAGAGGACCCTTTTACTTCCGGCGCACGCCTTGCATTTTCCACATGGGTAAAAACCACTCATGGTTTTTAAGGTGTTACTCTTTGGAAGTGGTTTCTCTAGATGGCTAGTTACCAGATAGTCCCTTAAAGATCTGGCTTTGTTGAAGGTTATGAGTGGGTGGGTAGGTAGGTCATCTTTAAGTGTGTTATCTGTCTTGAGAATGTGCCAGTTCTTACGGAGCATGGCCCTTAGATCTTTAGCTCCAGTGGAGAAAGGAGTTATTAGTCTAAACTTGCCTTTACCAACTGTTGATGTCATGGAGTTGTTCCTTGTAGTCGGTTTAGTTGTCAACAAGGAATCTCTAGGGATGGCCCTTACTCTTCTCAAGGTGATATTCAAAAGGACTTCTCCGTATCCCCTGGCCATAAATCTATTCACACATTCCCTTGCTGCCACTTCGAAATCCTCTAATCTCGAGCAATTCCTTCGGAGTCGAAGTAGCTCTCCGTATGGAATACTCTTAATGAGTTGTGGGGGGTGGCTACTGCTGGCAAAGAGTGTAGAATTACCAGCAGTAGTTTTTCTGTGTAGGGCTGTGTGAATCTGATGGTCTTCTGAAAACACTTTTAGGTCGAGATAGTCCGCAGTTGCCAGACTCACCGCCCCTGAAAAATGTAGATTTTAGTCATTCTCATTGAGTAGGTTGATGTAGGCATGTGCTGTTACAGATGAACTCCGCCAGAAAATAAACAGGTCATCAATGTACCTGAACCAACCCTCAGTCTTTCCCTCTGAGCCATCTGCCATACAGCTCCTGGGTACCTGCTCCTCCCACCAGCCAACGAAGAGGTTCGCGTAGCTGGGAGCGAAGCAGGTACCCATCGCCGTTCCAGACACCTGCCTGAACAATTGATCCTCAAATAAAAAGATGTTATTACTCAAGCAGAATTCAGTAAATTCGAGGATCATGGTGTTATGTTTGGTAAATCTTAATTGTCTCAAGTTCAGGAAATGCTGAATAGCTTTTAGGCCTTGCTGGTGGTCTATGACTGTGTACAAACTTGTGATGTCCAACACAATTAGCTGGCAGTCATTGTCCCAATTCACATTCCGGATTTTGTTGAGAAAGTCCTTGGTATCCCGGACATATGAGGGTAGAGTGAGTACCAAGGGAAATAGGAATTTATCAATGAAACAGGACATATTTTCAGTAAGACTACCAATGGATGACACAATTGGATGGCCCAGTGGGTGTACATTGTCTTTGTGTAGTTTTGGCAGATGGTAAAATGTTGGTGTGAGTGGTTGGCTGTTCCG